>NC_049244.1:9384315-10703244 GCF_011100685.1 Canis lupus familiaris | reverse complement strand
TGTTCCTTGTGTGTTTCTCTCTGCTGAATCTCCCAGCAAGATGTTTATGTGTAGCTCCTTCCACAGCTCAGCTAATTAGCTGCTATGGAGTCTGATTAACTACTTGCTTTCTAAAAATGGGTCTGTGAAAATGATACTTCCCTGTTCAAGAGTTTTATTGGCTTTGTGAGATGCTAGCACTTCATGACAATCTCAGGCCCAAACCCCAATGATGCAAAGATAAATATTCTCCCAAAATGAGGTGTTGTTAGCTATGCTGGACAATCAATCTGCACAAGTCACTTGCTCAAGCTGCTGTCTCTCTGCCTGTGTCCAGGGGTGATGCAAAGTGAGTTAAGTTTTAAGCTGCTATTTACAATGTAGTCAGGGATCTGATCAGAAAGTAGGCAAATAGAGTAGAGGAGTGGATATGAGAGGGGGTCCTCCTAGGTGAGGTTTTGGGGACCAGGGAAGATGACTCACTTGACCTTGACTAATCTTGTGTGTGTGTGTGTGTGTGTGTGTGTGTGTGTGTGTGTTATGTGTCAGGGGTTGGGGTGGATGTGTGGGTGTGTAACAAAACAACAAGAAGTAATGAAAAACTGCAACAAAAAGAGTTTCTCTTCACTCTTTCATACCTACTAATGGCAGGACATATGCTATAGGATCAGAGGAATGGAGGCTCACTCTTTCTCTTCCCAGTCCAAAGAGCCAAGCAACTCAGATTTGTCATTGGTAGAGATGGTGCTGGCTCATTCCATTGTCCTCTGGCTTCTGAAATCACAGGTCTTGGGAAGAAGATAATGAGTGAGGGGAATTGGAGATCAGATTGAACTTCTCCCTCACCTCAGGTTCTCCATCAAAGTGCACCTCAACCCCCAGACCAACTTTGTCACAACCTAGTAAGGAAAATGAGAACTTGAACCAGAAGTGCTTAGCTTTGCTCATACACCAGGATGAGATTAAGTCTAACTGAGCCTCCAGGGGTAGAAGGTAATATAGTCATTACACTTCACAATTCAAAGAGCATTATAATAATCCATGTGAACTGTAGTTAGGCAGTACACAACTTGTGCAGCTATGCTTAGTGGCCCAGGTAGAAAAGGAAGCAGTATGGACTTCTGTAAATGGCGCTGAGCTAGGGCCTAGAAGTTGGTTCCTAATATTCCTCAAAACTGCTTGATCATGCCACTGTACTACCAAATAGCTTCTTTTTTTAAAAAGATTTTATTTATTCACTCATGAAAGACACAGAGAGAGGTAGAGACACAGGCAGAGGGAGAAACAGGCTCCACATAGGGAGCCCGATGTGGGACTCGATCCCAGGTCTCCAGGATCACACCCTAGGCTGAAGGTGGCACCAAACCACTGAGCCACCTGGGCTGCCCTACCAAATAGCTTCTTAACAAAAATTCTTAATAGAATTGCTTCATGTTCTATTACTTAAAAATTCTTAATAGTGCTTCATGTCCATATTACTTCTGTATTCATCCCCAAAGTTTCATCACTTACCCTGCTCCAGTCACACTGGCCTTCATGCTGCTTTTCAAATATATCAAGTGTCTGTCTTTCTTGGGGCTGTTTCCCTTCTACCTAGAATGCTCTTCCCACAGGTGTCTGCATGGACACTTTATTCTCGTCCTGTGCTCAAATATCAGCTCTTCAAAGAGGCCCTTTCTTTATCACCCTGTCCAAAACATTGTCCCAGGCACTCTCCACTTCCACCCCAGCTTGGGTTTATATCACAGCACTTATCATCATTAGAGAATATCCTGCATTCTCTTTGTGAAGGGCAGAGTCTTTGCTCTGTCTTTATCTTTAATCCTGAGAACAGTGCCAGGAATAGAATAGAGGTCCTCAAAATATATTGGATAAATAAGTGAGAAAATGTTCCTCAGGTCTGCCAATTGTGTGCTGCAACGAGTCATTTGGTCCCTTTGAGTAGCCCATCTGTTCCGTGAGGAGATAACAGGACCTTCTGCCTCTGCAGTCATGGCTGGGCACTTTGCTTCTCCTCTTTTTGGGGCAAAGGACAATACAAAGATACTAGACCCTGCATAGGATGTATGGAAGGATCTAGGAGTGGAGGAAAGAAACAGCAGGAATAAAGAGATGGAGAGTGAGGGATGATGTAGAAAATGCTGGCTCAAGCTGAATTCCAGGCCAGATGGCATAAAAATGTCCTCCATGTTGGCTGTCAAAAGCAGGCAGAAAAATCTCACCAGGAAGTGTGGAATCCAGCTTGGGCATGAAGGGAGGTTCAAAGGCTCCAGAATGACCAAGGTGGTGGACAGTTGCACATGGATTCCACAGATCCAGTACTGAATAACACTGAATCACATTATGATAATTATGTCCTTATCAGTACTCCCACTGATACGTGAAGGAGAAAGTCTCCATCAGACAGTGGTAAGCTTTATTCTCTCTTTTTAATCTCCCTTTGCAGTGAAGAGGCCATGAGCCTTTGGCTCAGAGCCTGAAGCAGGCAACATTTCCAGATAGAGTTTAGTAATTCTGTTTGCTTGTAATTATTTTTTGTAATTACCATCCATTTATGGCAAATGATACTGAATCCCACTTCTCTTGGAAAGCTGAAAGGTCTGGCAAGCCCAGATCTTCTTTCCCTCACAGCCACAATTTACTGGGATGAGGAGCGGCCCCCCACTTTTGTTGGACAGTTCTCCAGAATCACCCCCACCCACAGCTACCACCTCATTCACTTTATAGAGAAACAAAGGCTGAGATTAAGGGTTGGCCCCAGTCATATAGAATAGAATATGTCTGGGATTAGAGCTCAGGTTTGCTGTCATCCATTAGAGGAGGGATTATTAATTATGCATGGGCATCAGCATCACTAGAGTAGTTTTTTAAAAAATGCATATCTAAATTGTTTAGAAGCCCTCCAGGTGTTTCTGATAAGCACTGCTTGATTGGTTTATATTGTATTGGCCTGTAATAAAGAGATGTCAAGGTTTGGCTACTCACTGGTACCATTTCTTTATGGACCTGTTAGGTTTCTCTGATAGTAAGCAACAGAAAGTAACATTTATTAGTTTAATTAAAAAAATAACTCATTGGAAGGATGTTGGGTAGTTGATAGAATCACAGAAAAAGCTGATCAAATGGGCCATGGGAATCAGCAGGGCCAGGAGAATCAGCAGATCCATGAAAATCTTAGTAAAAACTGGTGAGCTCTCTTCTTTGGGATCTTTCCATGAGATGTCTCTATCTCTCCGCTCAAAATTCTAATTTCTAGAAGAACCTCAATGTTCTCAGTTGAGCTATGTTCCTATCTCTTGGCCAAATGAGGTGGTGGGACATTTTGACCCATCAGGACCCCAGAAGAAAAACTGAGTTCTGTTAGCAAGGAAAGAGGGAGAGATGCTGGGAAGATGTAAACAGTAAGTGCCTACCACATTTTGTGAGGATCTCCTCAGATACAACTGAAATTATGTAACAGTTTCCATTTGGCTTGTTTTAGGAGCTCAGGATGGAGGGTTAATTTCCTATCTACAGATGGAAGCTTGAGTCTTTGAGATGATGAGATATAATTAGATTTTCAGGGGGGAATCCTTGATTGACATTTTAATGGAACCTAAGTTTCTTGACTTTTCTCTGACTTTGGAACTGATTTTCTTGTAGGTTGAGGAGACAGAACCAATCACTCCATTTGGAAGTTTTAGTTTTTTGAGCCTCAGGTAAGGAGATTTTTATTTTGAGCCTTGCTATGGTTCTCAGAACCTGTGCTAAACCAGTAACAGAATTGTATATTTCAGGGGATGAGCCCTTAGCTGGTGGGCCCAGATGCTTCCTGAATTAGGAATAGCCTACTTTTGGGGATGAGAAATGGATCTAAGCATTTTCAAGTTGAGTTTTGTGTGTGATGCTGGATCTTGATTTTGGCACATCATTTACAACTAAACCTATGTGACTAATCTTGTTTCCTTTTTCGCTTAGGCTGCCAGGATATCTTCAATTATACCAACTGGGCAGGACTTTGTTGAGATTTTTTTCTTCTCAGTTCTTATATCCTGTCCTAATTCCTATGTTTTCCTGTTTCTGTTGCTTATTGCACTATTTTATTATGTGCATTTACTACTACCACCTTCATTCCCTTTGTGGAGAAAAACTGAGTAGAAATATCATGACTCTCATCTGATGGTTAATAGCTGGGCGTTCTCAGGAAAGACATTCAAAATCTTTACACTTCAATTGTCTATAAAACACCCTGCCAACCTCACTGGGCAGTTTTAAGGGTCAAGTGAGTTGATGTGTATGAGAAGGGTTTGTTCTGCAATATAATCCTACAAAGTATTATTAGGCGTTGTAGCAGCAGCATGATTAAGGGTAATATTTGGCTGAGGCACATGCAGATTTTACTTCAGTTCTGAAGTTCAGCCAAGCAAAAGGAAAGAAAAAACCAAGGGGCAGTATGTGCTATTTCTAAAATTGAGAGAGATGGGGGCCTTCAGCTCTGGGCCTTTCTGAATTCACCTCACCCTTGGTTGGCTCTGGCTGCTGCAAAGCTACTTTGGATCAACCTTTTCTGCTGTGAGTGCTAGTCTCATGGTATACCATGTGGGGTTCCTGAGCTGAGGAATTAGTTTTCATAGCAATGTGTCTGCCCCTGCCCTGGGAATGCAGGAGGCCTATGAGATGGACTGCAGGCTTCTCTTGCACACCAGGTCAGAGAAGGGGGAGGCTGAGTCATTGATCTAGGAGTTGGCCAACTCAGCATCCCTCTGTCATCCTACTGTCCTGCTGGTAATCTAAACAAATGCCTGGGAATGAAAGAAGACATTTTAAGGGCCTCTTTGCTTCCACAGAATCTGTCCCATTCCATCTAAGAAAACATCCCATCTTTACTATGTATGAAAGTATTGGAGAGCACATCTTTTCACCTGTAAAAATTATTTGCATTTTCCCAGGAATATGAATATCGTGTTTGTCTTTTAGGTAACTTTTGGGGGTTAGAGTTTTCTCCTTTAATTGGGTTTGACACAGTTTCAATACTTTTGAAATAAACTCTTCCTCTTGGCCTGGGCTGATTTGGAAGATGTGCTTCCATCAGTATGGATACTTCCCAAGCCTGCTGTGGGTCACTGTCAGCCATAGTATATCTAAGGGCAGGAGGGTGCTGGTGAGTCTGGAGAAGTGCCAGTGATGAGCTGGTAGGGGGTGGTAGTCTGCCCTCACTGATGAACCACAAATTTCAATATCACAATTCCTAATTCTGCTTTCCCTCTCTTCAGTTAAAACTAGCCTTTGCTGGTTGAAGTGGAACATAGCTGCTGGCACCCTGGCCTGACTGTCCCCTTAGCTGCCTTTTAGACTAGTTTTCTGAAGGATCTGTTCAATGTTTGTAGCAGGGGTAGGGAGGTATTGATTTCCTAATAATAAAGGTCCTACATAGTGACAGATGCATTTACGCATTACCACTGGATCAAGAGTTTGAAGAAATTAAACAAAAATATTTCCTTTGTAAAGGAATTAATTTAAATTTCTTGCAAGTAAATTCTGCATGTTGAAAAAATCAATAGGTTGAAAAAAATCAAATAGGACTATAAGACTTAAAATATAAAACAGGAATATCCTTCTTGGCTCCTCTGCCCTTCCATGACCCCAAATACCCAAAGGTTTTCACCTCTTTTTTTTTACCTCCCTAAATAATATATATTATTGTATGTATTAAGCTATTGTACTATTTCTTTAAAAAAATTTAATTCTTCCTCTTTAAAACTGAGATGTAATTGACATAAAACACTGTATTAGTTTTAGGTATACAACATGATTTGATATATGTATGTATTGATGACATGATTACTGCAATTGACATCCATCACTACAAATAGTGACAAATATTTTTCTTCTGATGAGAAGTTTTAAGATCTACTTTCTTAGCAACTTTCAAATATACAATACAATGTCATTAACTATAAGCACCATGTTATACATTACATCCCTGGAACTTATTTATCTTATAACTGGAAGTTTGTACCTTTTGACTTCCTTTTGTATGCTTGACTAAATATTGTACTATATCTTGATGTGTCAGTTTGTACGCTATTTGACTTCCCTTATGATGGTTGAGAATTTAACATCCCTCCACCACTTGCACTGTTCCTTTCTCTCAATCTCAACACCATAACGTTGATTAACAAGGTTAATCAAATCCTTGTTTCCATTAAAACTATAAAACTATTGCTCACTAATGGATCAAGTAGTATAATATGATCATGTTTCAATGCTTGAAAAAGTGCTCTTTTTCACTCTGCTTAATTGTCTATATATCCAAGGCGATTCCTCCATCCCCAGTGCATACCCAGTACCTCTGCAGATCTGTCAATCTTATCAATATTTCTCTCAAATCCATCAACTAACCTGTCATTCCCCTCCCACCCCCACACTGTTGCTGTCTTACCTGTGTGCACACCCTACCCATCACAACTACTTTCTAGGATGGCACAGATCCTTTATCCTGGCATATCTTGTCACTCTCTGCTCTGATTTACTGCTGTTCCTTCTCTCTCTCTCTCTCTCCTTTTTAAAGATTTATTTATTTATGAGAGAGAGAGAGTGTCAGAGCACAAGAGGCAGAGAGGAGGGAGGGGGAATCTCAAGCAGATTCCAAGCTGAGCCTGGAGCCAATGTGGGGCTTAATCTCTCGACCCTGAGATCATGACCTGAGCTAAAAATCAAAAGTCGGATGCTTAAGTGACTGAGCCACTCAGGCACCCCTGCAATTCTTCTCTTTATGGGTTTATGTTTTTGTCTTGCTAAAACACATTTTCTAGAGGCTTCCTAAAAAAGGATACATGGCAGATTTTTTTTTTTGAGTCATTGTATGTGACCATGTCTTCATTCTGCCCTCATACTTGATTATTTGTCTGGATATAGAATCAGCTGAATGTTCTCACCATTCTCACCTTTGTAGCCCTGGAGCCTAATACAGTGTCTGGTACATGGCTGCCCCTCAAATCCTGCTGAGATGCCTGAAGGGAGAGCTTGGAATTCCAGTCTGGCACTGTAGACCTCAGAGCCAATCTGCTTACGTGCTTCGCTGCCTCTGCTGAGGTGGACAGCTAGATGTTTTAGAAGTTCCTGGCTTCTTCATCAGCTGTGGCCCCTTTGCTGATGTCAAAAAATTCTAGGAAGTGTGGTTTAGTCAAGGAGAGATCAGTAGCCTTCAAGCAGCCATGGCTATGAGCAAACTTGTTGAGAATATAGAGACAGGGTGGGGTTAGTAAGATGTCTGTCTTACTAACAGACGTAGACTCTAGAGATGAATTGTCTAGGTTGGCACCCTAGGTCTGTCCCATCCTAGCTTCACAGCATCAGAAAATTTCTTAACCTTTCTGTGCCTCAGTGTCCTCATCTGTAAGTGGGGAAAATAGTGGTGTCAAACTTAGGAGGTTACCATGAAGATGAGATGAAAAAATTCATGAAAAACACTCAGAGCAAGACCAAGCAGATAACAACTGCTTGATAAATTAGGTAGTTGATATCTGTTCTCACATGTCCTGTCCTTCCTGTCCATCTGAGGCCCCATCCTTTTGTTCCTGGTTTCACCACTCAGGCCAACTGGTCAGGTAGCAAACATTTGGAATTTGGGATCAGAGAGTTTGAGCAGCTCGTCAACAGTGTGGCTGTAGACAAGTCACAGGACCTCTTGGAATCTCTCTTTCCTCACTGGGAAATGGTGAACTCCTTCCTCAGCTGCCATCACAGGTTCCAGCTCCTAGGGAAGATATCAGTATCCTTTAGAATCATCACTGCTGCCTTAGTCACATTGAGGGGCCTGTGTGGCCACTGGGAATCCCTGCTATACTCCTAGCCTGCCCTACTCCAGGGTGGTCTGCTGGACTGATTCCCAACTGCCAGAAGTTCTATTTCTTTTCCTGAAGGTTTCATCTGGCCACCAAAGTCCACATGACAGATCCACATTAAAGAATGGACATGCTAGGAATTAACACCCCCCATTTCTCCTTCCTCCCTCCCCAACTGGTTCATCTTCAAATCAAGACTGCAGGAATTGGTGTAAAAATGCCCCAGCTAATGTGCAAATAATGTACGTGAGCTCCCAGTTTTCTCAGGGGGTTAAACTCTAGTGAGCCTGTAGCCAACTTGCCAACATGGCATTGTTTATTCCCTAACATCCCCAGTCTCTCTCATTCCAAATAAACTGCTTGCACTTGAATCCTTATCTCAGGAGCTACTTTGTGGGGAGCCCATGTCTGATATAATTTACTAGATGATGCTTCTCAGCTTCTTGGAGGGACTTACATTATAAACGGTGGCTTGAGAAAACTCTGTCTCCCTGGGAAAAGTTTGCTCCAGCCCTGTAGGAGGAAACGAATTTCAGCTTTAGGCCTACTGCATGGGTATTTCTGATTAAAGACAGGATATGGCTCCATGTGGGCAGGTATGGGTAATAACTTCTCCCACCAACCCATAAGACCTGGACTACATGAAGAAGGGCCTTATTCCAAGAGGTATTGAAGGTTGGCACAAATTGGAACCATCCTAGAGCCTTCTGTCAGGGACCAGTCTTGGCACTCCTCATGCCCACCTGTCCACTGGCAAGCCCCTGAAAGCAGATGGGCCTCCCAAGAGCTGCAGCCCTTGACCTTCCAGCTCATGCTGGGCCCTTCACAATGGCCTTAAGGGGCAGGACAGCTCAGGCTCAGGAGTAGGAGGTCATCATTGTACAATTGATCACGAGGGGTGGAGTATTCTTTATTGGCTCCTTCATGGTTAATCATGGGAGTTAACAAGAGGGTATGTGGCTGAGAGCCCTGTTGTTGATTTTAATAACTGTCTTACATCTTGAGGGTTAAAACAGAGAAAGAGTTGAGTTGGGCTGGACTCTACTCAAGCTTAGCTTTAAGCCAAGTGTAGCCCATGGCATTCTGGGGAACTCGGTGGGCAGCACGGAGGCGGCCTGGGCTAGTGTGGGAAGGAGTCTCAGGTAAGGCAGGATGGGCAAGTAATTCCTGCTATCAAGATGACCTATGTCAAGGAAAGCCTCCTCTGTGTAGTCTATTGCCTGCCTAACAAGAAATCCTGACTATCACATATCTTTTGACTATTTTGCTCCTTTTTTCTGCAAAATAAGTTTCTATTCCTGCAGCATCCTACCAGCAGAATGCATGACAAGTTGTTACTCAATTCAAATATTGGGACAGTCTGATATTCGATGAATATTGCTTTCTTATGATCTGTGCAGCTGGGCTGTGTTGTTCTCAGCTCTGATGGCCAGTTCTTGGAAAAATCAGAGTTCTCATGCTGTGAGGAGCAGAGCCATTTTGTCTGTTCCGAGGGCAAGAAGGCACTTCCTGAAGTAGAAACAACCTGTCACCTTGGGTGGGAAGTGTGCCTGTGTCCTCAGTAGGTAAAGACAGAGTGTTCCACTCAGTGACCCGTGCTGAATCCTGACCAAGGAGACAGAAAAGAGTAAATATCCAGTTTTTCTCTCATAGCATCCAGAATAGGGGGACCTTTGAAGTGTTAAAAAAATGATTGAAGACAATTTAGGTGATACAGATTTTATTTAACACTTCTTGAAGAGGACAGTCTCCTCTCAGAGAACTGCAAAATGGGGCGGAGGGCAGGGTAAAAGCCTCCATGGGCTGCACGAGGCCCAGAGAGTCAGCAGGCTGGGCTGAGTTCAGCACACTGGAGAAGTGCATCCCAAAGGGCTTTCAGAGAGAAGAGGAGGGAAACATGGGCAGCCAAAGGGCTGGCATGGGTGAGGCAGGAGGGTGCGTCGGGGCTGCTGGAAGTACACGTGGCAGGCTCGGCAGGCACCAGCCACGGAATCTCCAGAGCTGGAGGCACCTCCTAGAAGCTGGGAACAGGTGGGCAAGATTCCCAAGGGATGGGAAAAGTGCATTAATATTAAAATTGCAGCTTAATCCCCAGCAGGAGTGCTTTGGTTGGACACTCATGTTTTCGGGGCCCAGCATGGTACAGTGTGAGGACAAGGCTTGTGTGTGTGCGGGTGGGTGGGGGAGTTGATAAGTAGTGCAAGGGGAAATTTGAGGTTTTAGATAGAGTCAGGCTACATATGTTCATAGAAGCCATAACTGTTGTGTGCTGTAGCTGTTCTCTCAAATGAGAAGCTTGGTCATTGTTTCTGTTGAAATAACTTTCTAGGACTGAGATAGAGCTTGTCGTGCCTGGGGTGCCATGTCAGCCAATATGGGGTTAGTCAAATAACTCATGTTTCTAACAATGCTCTGCTTGACCAGAAATAGAGTCTGTCTGGTCAGCCAACCCCCAACCCTAAGCCAACTCTGGGCCTTCTCACCCCAAAGTGGACCATGTGGCCCCAGCCCATCAGATATTTTCAATTTTTCTCTTCCTCATTCTTTATTCTTTATCCTATAAAAGTGTCCTGCCCTTCAAAACCATTCCCTCTGCTTCCCTTGCCCCAGCAGCGACTGGTATACTGATGACCTCTTACTAAGGAATTGTCTAGCTGATCTTGCCTGTGCTTTGCTTCCTCAACCAGTGAAATTTCTTTGCAAAGATTCCTTTTCCTTTTGGGAAGAGGTGTCCAAATTATCTTACTTAGGAGAGGAGATCTCTCTGGTATTATTTCAATTGGGTCTTGTCTTTGTTTAAAACAAGGGTCCACGTCTTTGCATTTGTCTATCTGAGGCAAAGAGAGGATAATACTATTGGTCCTTGAGCTTAGGGCTATGGGAGATACAAGATATGGAGATATATCAGATATATATTGCTACCTATATCAGTTATCCAATGCTGGATAATAAACAGTGCAAAGACTTGGTGATTTAAAACAACAACCGTTTGTCTAGCTCATGGTGCTATGAGTCAGGAATTCGGGCAAGGCTCAGTTGGGTGGTTCTTCTGGTTTAGTTGGGCTCACTCATGAGTCTGTGGTCAGTTGGCAAGCCTGCAGATCAAGTATGGTTTCGTGCACACTTCTGGTTTTGGCTGGCAATTGGCTTGTTCTTGCACCACAGGACCTGTCATCTTCCAGCAGCTAGCTTGGGTTTCTTCACCTGGTGAGGGGGCAGGATTCCAGGATGATGAGCAAAAACATGCAAGGCCTCTTGTAGCTTGGTTCAAACCTGGTTCATTGTCTCTTCTGCTGCTTGTTGGTCAGAGCAAGTATGAAGCCAGCACTGATTCCAGGTGGGGAATAGGATCGGAAAGATTCAGTACAAAGGGATAAGGGAGGAGTGGAGCAATCTACGTATCACACTACCAGTGCATTGCCTTTTCTCTTCATAAAAGGCATGATGATGTTTAAGCAGCACTGCTTAATAAATCCAGAATTTTTTCGATAGCTCCCTTTGTACCTCCTAGCAATGGTCCCCAAATGCACAGAGTGGGTGTTGGAGGAGGGAATGATATGAAACTTTGGAGCACTGGCATCACAAGGATCCCAGAAAGAATTAGACAGTTCCTGGAGAGGCTTGCAGGGATGCAAATAAACAAAACAAATATTCTAGAACAATCCCTCAGGTGTTGTGATAACGTGAGGTTAAGATAGAGCAGAATTTTCCCCCCATATATTTTTGACATTGTTTTGAAATAATTTCAGACTTAAAGTTGCTGAACAGTACACAGAGATTCTGTCTACTGTTCACTTAGCTTCCCTTCATGTTAACGTCTTACATCACCTAGTACAATGATCAAAGCCAAGAAATTAACACTGATATAGCTCTATTAACCAATCTAGAGGCTTTGTTCATATTTTACCAGTTGTCCCACTAATACCCTTTTTCATTCCAAGAGTCTGCATTGTCTGCCCACATTTAGCTGTCCTGTAAGCCTCCTCTAACCTGGGATATTTCATCAGTCTTTCCTTGCCTTTTAGGACTGTCGTGATTTTGAAGAATGCTAGCTATTTCTTTTATAGAATGTGTCTTACTACAGGATTTGTACGATATATTCTCACAATTAGACTGAAGTTATGCATTTTTGGCAGCAAAAGCACAGAAGTGATATTATGTCCTTCTTAGTACATAATGTCAGGAGGTGCATGATGTCATCTTGTCTTATCATTGGTGATATTGACTTTGATCACTTGGTAGAGGTGATGTCTGCCAGGTGTCTCCACCACAAAGTTGCTATTCTTCCCTTTGTAATTAATGTATTCTTTGTAAGGATGAGACTAAGCCAAGTCTGTGAGACTATGCAAATATCCTGTTTCTTAGAAGACAGTAGCCCACTACTTTTAGTATTGGCATTTGATTCTTACCTACAGCCATTATTAATGTGGTCATTGCCAAATGGTGATTTCCTACTTGCATGACCTCTTGTTCAGGTATTAATTAGAATTCTAGTGTAAGAAAGAGCTATCCGTTCTCTGCCACTCATTTATTCACATGTTTATTTATATGAGTGTAAACTCCTGAATATTTAGTTTATGTTAGAATCTACTAGTGTCATTATTTCACCAGGGCAGACCCTTTCAAATGATCAGGAATCTCACAGTGTCCTAACGATCTGTAATGTGCTGATTACTTCCTCCAGAGTGTGTGACCTGCATGTCCCAGGCCACAGGCCTTGCCCGGTGTGCTGAGTGAGTGAATGAATGAATGAATGAATGAATAAATGATTAAATAATTTTAATGCTTGTAAGTAGAGGCAATAATAAGAACTCTAGAGGTCCCAAGCTCCAAAAAGGTTGATGACAACTTTCTCCAAGCTTGATGAGCCAAAACAAAACAAAACCATAACCAAAAATAAAATTTATAAGGAAGGCCAAACCAGATCAGAGCATTTTGCATATTGGCTACTTGGCTGTCTTTGTTTTTTAGAAATATCAAAACTGTTTAAAAAGAGCTATTGGTTGTCTTTGTTTGCTGGTCCCTCAGACACTTGCTAGGTCTGCTTATTTGATCATCTTGCACCTCTTAGAGGATTTGGAAATGACTTCATGGAGGAGGGGACTTTGGAGATGAGTCTAAAGGATTACAGTAGCCCTTTAACAGACAGAGGAAAGTGGAAGAGTGTTCCAGGCAGAGGAAGTAGCACATGCAAAGCCCATCAGAGTGAAAAATGGTGACATCTTGACCAAATGGTCAATAGCCATGGAGAGGAATGTTAAACATGAACCTTGGGTGGGAAATCAGGGTAGAAAATTGTAAAGAGCCTTGAATATATAAGGGGATTTAGACCTGATAAAATAAGTCTTGGAGTAGCCAAAGAATTTCTCAATTAGGCACTGAGGACCTTCATTTAGTCATTCATTGGAGAAAGGCTCCTTGACAATCTGCCACTTAGGTCCTACGACTGCCATTCTGGAAAAGGCTTAGGCCTGACCACATGGAACCAGGATGGAGGGAGGGTGTCAGGAGACATGTCGTATAATATTAAGTGTTTCTACAAGAGCTGCATGTTTTGGGAAGAGACTCTGACATGAGGGGAGCCCTGGTGGGGAGGCAGGGAGGGAGTGACTCATCTCCTTCCTCCTTAATGCTCTGTTTTGCTTGGACATAACTCTAGGTCTACAGGTGCCAAGGGAAGGGGAAAGAATTTCTCAGCTTCAGAAAGCCCCGCAGGCGATCTAGGGTAAGGACAAGACTTCATGTCCAGGCACCTCGTTCTGCAAAAGGAGGAGAAAACTTTCCTCTAGGAAAAATTCCAAAGACTATGCTATTGGGGCAAAGACTTCCAAACCCAATGTGACTTGTTGCCTAGAAACCCAGGAGGCACCCAATGAAAAGAGGTGTGGCATGCTAAAGGCAACGTTCATCCGTCTAATTTCAATTCCCACTCTTTATTTTGAAGCGCTAGCCCCAAACATGAATGATACAGGTCACTGATATTTGCCGTGGGTGCTGACTCTCTCACTCACCATTGCAGTGTACTTCCAACAGTTAGCACCTGCATGTCTTCGCTGGAGGTGTCCTGTGCAGCCAGTGTGCACAAGCTCGGAGTGCCAGAGAATTTAACACCCTCCCTCCTGTAGCCCTCAGCCAAGGACTGGCTGGAGTCAGTAGACAAATACTCCAGGTTCTTCACCTTCAGGTGTGGTAACTCTGAGGTGCATGTTCTGCACTGTCTCTCTGACTTGTGCAGGGGGTCCCAGGTGCCCACAGAGGTCATTTGCTGGATGTTATGGTCCTTACTGGCTGTCTGGCCCTTCCTTCTCACCTCCTACCTCCCTGCAGGTGTTTCCTGGGTTCCCCTCCCAGATAAACTGCCCTCGGTGGAATCCTGGGCTCAGACTCTGCCTAGAGGAACCTACATGGAGCTAGCAGGCCACACATGTAGTTTAGAGGAAGAATCTTATCATTCACATTTACAGTCTGGCTCACCTCCTCCTCTGAGGAGGGCACAGGCAGCCGGGGTGGGGACACCCAAACTCTCTCCGCCTCCACTTCCTGATGCTGCTGCAGCCCTTGAGATCTGTCTCATGCCGCTCTCTCTGCTCCCTGACTCTGGAGATGGAGGAAGGTAGAGATCACATCACAGAACGAGCTCAGGCAGGGTCTGCTTAAAACTGGCCAGACTGACGGCAAAGGAATCCATGTCTCATCCTTTTCAGTCATTTCCCTATAAATAGCAACGAGCACCTTCGATTTTTTCTTTCTCTCTCTCTCTCTTTTTTTTTTTTTTGGCAGTCTAATCACTAAGAACTCCCCTCTGGTGGGTACTTTTTTTAGAGCATAATAGAAGGTGTGATATCTTGTGAGAGGCGCCAGAGTCACTTGGAGAATGGCAGCTCAGGGATTGAAGTTTCTGAGAATATTAAAGATTAACACCAAATACTTTGTTGCTATTTAACTCTCTGCCGATTCATGTTCCTGGAGCAGAAACAGAACATTTCTTTCCCTCCCTTCTGTTTATTCCTTCCCTTCTCTGTTCTGGGGATTCAGAAGCTGTCGATGTCAGATGCCAACTCCTTAAGGGCTGAAATGGTTTTATATAATAACAGAGAGGGGGAGCCTACAAAATGAAGAAAGAATCTAATTCAGCGCTTGGGCTGAAATGGGAACTGGAAACGAGGGGGGAGCCTTCTTAAAAATAGCTAACTCAGAGGGAAGAATGCAGCTTGTCTCAAGGCAGGCAGGCAGGCGCAACCCTTGGGTGAATTATAGGAACCCACTGTAGGGCTTGTGCGTTCGCTTTTGAAATGTTGATCATGGCTAAGAGGAGGAGGGCGAATGGAGGGCTGCTGGTGGCTGAGGCTGGGAGCTGTCCTCGCAATGGCAATGGACAAGGCTGTCAGGCCTCCCGCTGCCTGGGCATGCCGCTGGGATGCTGGGACGTGCATGCCCTGTGCCCCCCAGTGCCCGTCCCTGGTGATTTAGGCAGCCCCATCACTGAAACTCCAGACCTGCCCGGAGGGGTGCACAAGTCTCTAGGAGGAGGGGGAAGGGGCTCAGGGGAGCCCGAGGAGAGGGGAAGAGGTGCAGAGAGAATGAAGAGAGAGGTCTGACAGGAGATGATGAGCACCTTAGAGACCCAGTGGCTCAGAGAGAGAGAGAGAGAGAGAGAGAGAAGCTAAACGGGGACAGAAGTCCACAGCGGGAAGAAGAGAGATGCCAGGCACGTACAGAGATGAAGGCAAGGAGGGGGATCAGCCAGGGCAAGGAAAGGAAGCAGTGGATCTCTTAGTGGATAATGAAAAGGAAGGGAGCAGCACAGCACCCTCCCCCAGGCTACAAATGATCCATCCTTCCTATGCCCCAGCTCCTCTCTCTGACTACAGGAGGAGCCATGACTGGTCTTTTTTTGTGGTCCTCTTTGCTTCTAAGAGACAGCTACCAGGAAGAGCATGCAAATTCCACAATTACTGCAAGCTTTGACTGCAGTCCTCCAGCTTGGCAAGTGGTCACCGAGGCCTTAGTGTCTGTGCCTGGTGCATTAAGGGATCTCTGGGTCTGCCCTCTTTTCTCTCTGGAAGGTCTGCCTTTGATGGATGACAAGTCCAAGTACCTCAGAACTCTCCAAAACTGGGAAGTGACACCCAGTTCCTTCTTCCCTACCTGAGATGCCTGAGAAGGTGCAGACAGACAAAGTGACCTAGAGCCCATGCTGTAGTATCATCCAAATCACAGCCCATAAGGAGGGAGAGGGGAACGAGCCCAAGAGCTCTGTCCCACAGTGGTGGTACCTGACACGGCCCCATTGTGAGGAGCACCCGCCTGTATCCCCCTGGTACTCACCATTTCCAGGCCTACTATCAGGCTCTGATTCGGGCATGTGTGTCTCTCTCTGCCTGAGGATTTTGGTCACAGGGTTTGGCTTGTCTGGGACAGACCTAAACCAACGACTGGTGGATAAACACTGCATCTTCTTTAGCACAGACTCTGGGCCATGTCCTACTGTTTCCTAGAGAGCCTCAGGTGCCCCCAGAAGTAGCCTGCTCAGGAACATCCCCTATATTCTCTTCCTCTCCTTCCCCATGTCACATGGCCTGCTGCTGCTCTGGAGTTTTCACTGTGGGTCTCCTAGATAAACCATGTACCTGCTTTTCTGTTCTAATCTCTCCAGGGGAACTTAGCCCAAGACAGGCACTGTGTGGTTCTAGCAGCTTCTCCCCAGCTCCTGTGAGCTGCAGGAATGTAGAGGGCTGTGTCATCACAGTACAAAGCAGCACACGATTCTTGTCTGGGTTTCCTGGAGACCACCCAGGGAACCTGCTGGAGCCCAAGTGTGTCTCTCCAAGGACCGCCAGGCAGAAGCTGCCATAATTAAGAAACAACAGAAAAACAAGAAAATCGTGGAAAAACAATAAGCACAGTAACTTCTGAACTTTGGCAGACATACTTTGAGAATTAACAACCCAAATCAAATAGAATGTTCTTGAAGCAAACCATGAGCTTGGAGTGAGCTGACCGGGCCTCCCTTGGGCTTCTCAAACTCTGGTTGCCAGTGGTCATCAGGAGGTGGGTGTAGGCAGTGGGAATGTGGGCTGTGGCCACGGTTGCCTTGTCCTTCAGGAATGATCCTGGGGAGAATGAACCTCCCAGGAGACGGGTGGAGGTGTCTGGGAAGAGTCTGAATCCTGGAAGAGTCGGACTGGAGTTTGGACTTTGCTCCATCATGTTATAGCTGTGTTATCCTCCAAGAAAGATTTAACCTCTCTGAGCCTCAGTTTCCCCACCTGCAAACTGGGGGCCCTGACACCTCACAGAAAACAACCTAACACATGTCCAGCAGCTGATATTAAGTATAGCTCCCGCTTGCCTTCTCTTCTCCCTTCTCAAGGGAGCCACATCCTTGGCCTGGCAGAGGGTAGGCTGAGGGTAAAAGGAAGCGTGTCCTGAGAGGGCCCCTGCCACACGGCCAGGCACTGAGACGGCTGGCCACCACAGTCCCCACATGCAGCCAGTCTGCATCCGTGGGCGTGGGAAAGAGACATAAACGCTGACGGGCATTAAACACGAGTTAGACATGCCATTCCGCGCCACCAACACATTTCAAAAGTGCACATCACAAGGCTCTTGTTGAAGCCCTGGCGGCCAGCCAGGGTCAGACCACAAAAGGAAGCTGTTTCCCTGCTGGAGCTGCCGGGTGGCCGGGCGTGGCCAGGGCCTCACGTCACTGCAGAGTGTGGGGGCTCTGCTGGGATTTCCTGCCCTGGCATCCGCTCTTTCTCCTGTGGGCTCTGCTGCGAACATCCCAGGTGACGATGCCCCACCATGGGGGAAAGCCAGCTTTCACCTGAGCCTTCCCCCTGTCACCAGAAAGGCCTGCTTGATGATGCTTACACAGGGCCCCTGGGGTGGCCCTGCAGCCTTCTGGAGACCCACCTGGCATTTTTCTCCCCTCTGAGTGCCATGGAAAATTTTCTCCACGGTGGGTAGAAGTCGCATTCCATCTGCAGCATCAAGGTTGAAAGGCGATCGCAGGTCGAGGGGTGGCCGAAGATGTGGGATGCAGCTGGCCTAAGGCAGGCCTCCCTCCTGGCAGACGATCCGCAAATATTTATTGAGGGTCTGCCCTGGACCAGCTCTGTGCCCAGGTCTGCGGGGCACACAGAGGCGCCCTGTGTGACACAAGGAGCCTATGTTCTGACTGAGAAGCCAGGCGGACACACGGGAAATGGGGGGTCCTGTTGACCCCCTGAGCTATGCTTTCATGCTTGGATGTGTGGGAAGGCGCAGACTGAATGCACAGGTGCTGGTCTTACTCCGGGTGAGGTGGCATGCTGTCGGAACCCGGAGAAGGCTGTAGAACTATTGGTTTTTGGCCCGTGGGCTCTCCTTGCTCTCTGTCAAGCAGCGCTAACTGCATTTAACTCTCAGATGGGTCCTCTTACGGACTCTGGACTCTCTCCCCACTCCCAGTAGTCTTTTTACCCTACACGGTTTTATTCCTTCAAACTAAGCAGGCAAACATCCACAAAATGTTTGCTTTTATGTCAGCCTTTGCAAATACCTGGGGGGGGGGGGGGAGGTGTCCTGCTCTTTCCCCTTTGCAGAGGAAGGAGCTGAGGCTGGGTGATGGGTATGCCCAGGATCATATGGAGAGTTAAGCTTCTGTCCTGTGTGGTCCCTGACCCATAGGGTCCCCCATAGAAGGGATAAGCCTGATGTAGTGTGCAAAAGATAATGCTGGCAGACCCAGCTCTGTTCTTAGGCTTGCAGAAATGTTGGTCCTTGGGAGCAGGCTCCTTTAAATGTCACATAAACAGACTCTACATCCTCCCCATCTGCCATAGGTTCCTATTTGAATAAACACTTACACATATTTTCCTATGCATAGAGCCACAATGCCTGAAATGATGGATCAGTAGGGACATGTTTGTTCATTTTGCCCCAAGTCATTTGAACCCTCATTGGCCAGACTGTGTGATTGGCTTTGCTGAGGGCCTATGACTGGCCTAACTCTTTGAAGCCTACCTTTAGCCTCCAAGAGACTCCACCCGTTCTCCATTCCTGCTCAGCATGAAACAATGTCTTTTGTTGAGATTGGAGGAGGCCCAATAAACAGTGCGTCTCTTCTCGCTTGAATGCTGAGCCACTGAGGCAGGCTGAGGAACCTCTGGGTTGGCAGTGAAATATCGGCTTCTTCACAAGCCAGGCTGATGGCGGAAAGCATGGCTTAGGTGTACTGCCACTGTGGTGAATGCCACATAGGACAGAATGAATGCCCTATAGGACAGACTTACCTCCCAACACATTCCACTGTCCCATGTTGGGGTCTGACCTTGCACTGGGGAGCAATGTGGGTTTCCTGCAAGCAACCAAAGTCTCAAGATGGGCTTCTTTCAATCAGTCAGACTTGGGGAGAGGTCATGGTTATTAAGTGGGTACAGCTCCTCCTGCTTGACACTGCAAACCCATACCATAGCTACACAAATGTTGGAGTCCCTCTCTGTAAGGATGCCCTTTTAGTTCCATGTCTCTCAACTCCAGCTGTCTTGGAGACATATCATGAGTTCAGGGGTTGAAGGCTAACTTACTGGTAGCTGCCTGGGTTGTTCTTTGGACAGGGATAAGAAGGTGGAGAGAGGGACCTTGAGAGTCTGTTACAACATTTTCTTGCGCTGAGAGGCTTAGTAATATGCTGATTAAGGGCATGGCATCTTGGAGTCAGCCCTGGCTCTCTTCCTAATTTCCTTATCTGCAAAATAGAGATAGTATTTATACTTATTGTTTTTGTGGATTAAATAAAATTACAACACAAGGTTTGGCACAGTCTCTGGCCCATAATAACTGCTAAATAGATATTTGCTTTTTTATAGCAAATGGGACACTTTAAACTAACATTGTCATGCTCTTGTAGAACACCATTGGCTCTATTTTCTTGTTTGCACAGTGATGACTTGGTTCACATCTAGCCTTCCCTGGTCAAGGGACTTGGGCAAGGTGCTGGGCACATGGTAGCTATCAGTGTGTGTTAATTCCACCAGTGAGTTCCCTCTAGGCTCAGAGCTAAGCTCCCTGTGCTAAGGAGATGAGTATTTGATTAGGGGAAGCAGGAAATAGTAGAGTTGAGTCTCAGTCATGCGGGTGGGGAGAACCTGGTGCCCTGGAAGAAGGGAGAGGTGGCCCTAGAAGAATGGTGAACCATTCTTCACCACCTGAACCAGGTGGCCCTAGTTCATTCAGTCAGAGATGAACATGGAAGGGAGATGGGGGTAACCAAAAATAAGCTACTCATCTACTTCTACCTTTCTCCATGCAGAAGTAATTCCTAGGATCCAGGGGGTTCATGGACAGCCCCACCCTGGTCATTGCATTGGGTGGCTCATGGGAATCCTCTCCTCTTTTTCTTTCTCAATCTCTCTCTCCCCCTCCACCTTACTTTCCCATCCTTCCTCCCTCTCTCCTATTTTCCAGCCCTCTTCTGTCTCTGCCTCTCAAACTCCCAAACCTCCTGCTCTCTCTAATTATATTAGGCTTCAGCCTTATATCTGGCACCTGCATTTTTCAGGCAAGGAGAGCAGGCCCTGACAATGTTGTGATGTTCTTTTCGACAAAACTGCCTTTTAGGTAAATACTTTTTGGGCCAATCTTGCTGAATTAACTATCTGGGTCATTTGAATTTCTTCTCCGGGAAATAATTATGGCCTTTGGGAAATGTAAAGTATACTGCAGTCCTGTGAGTGGAAAGAAAATACCAGCCTCCCTCTTCCTGTGCCACCTCCTTCCATTTCTCTGCGACCCGGGGAATCAAATTAGCAGTGACTCCCATCTCTGGGGTCCAGTGTTGCCTTGGATCTCTCTGGGGAAGTCCCTTAGGCATTCAGGGTAGCTCTGCACGTGAGGGAGATTATCTTCATGTTACTTTTCTTGTGTGAGAGCAATGGCTTCCTTCCGGGCAGCTAAAATTTTTCGAAAAATAACATTCTATAGATGCCCTCTCCAATTCTGAAGGGTAAAATAGAGAAGTAAAGGGTGTTACCAGGCTACAGCCTCGGGAGGACCAACGCTTGCTTCACAGTGCCAGGCAAGAACAGAAGCTCTTAGACCTCAGCTGGGGAGTGGGTTGCTGGTGGGGGTAGCTGAGTAGCTTTGACTTTGGTGATAGAACAGTTGTCGTGGAAGAATGTGCCAGCCCCTTCTCTGGCTGGGGGATGCAGGAAGCCATCTTCAACCTGAGAAGGGTTTCTCTTCATCATGAGAATATAAGATAAGGAGGTCTCAGCTGTCCTAGGGGAACAAGGCTGGCTCTTCCTTCTACCATTTGGGAGGCAGAGCCGACAGGAGGGAAGATGGTGGGGAAGTTTACAAGGGATGTTCTCCTCATTTGCTAGGACCACCACAACAACATACCACAGACGAGGTGGCTTAAGCAACAGAAATTTATTTCCTCACAGTTCTAGAGGCCCAAAAGGCTGAAATCAAGGTGTTGGTAGAGTTGCCTTCCTCTGAGACCCCTCTCCTTGGCTTGGAGGTGGCCACCTCTCCCCGTGTTCTCCGTGATCTTTCCTCTGTACCAGTCAGTGTTCTGCTCTTCTCAGAAAGACACCAGTCCTACTGGGGCAGGGCTCACTCAATGACCTCATTTTACCTGAGAAACTCCATCTACAAATAAGGTCATATTCTGAGGTACAGGGGTTTTGGATTTTAGCATGTGGATTTTGAGGAGGACACAGTTCAGCCCCTAACAGGCCTACCTGGGAGGCCAGGTAAGAAGGTGGGCACTGAGTGAGTTAGGAACAGAGGGGAAATGACTGGTGTACCCTAAAGCTGCCAATGTTCAGAGACATTAATATCTCCCTGGTCATCCTGACCGAGGCATCCTGGCCAGAGGACATCAAGAGTCCCAATGGTGAGGTTGCTGAGGAGGAAGGGAGGTCTAGGTTGGTGACCCGGGCTCACCAGCAGGGTCTAGAGCCAGAGTGTGTTGGTTTGGGGAGTGGGGGGAGGTGAGGGTCCATGTGGAGAGCAGAGCTGGGGCTGGACGATCCTCTGATTGTACCCATGGAACCAGCTGGACACTGAATGCAAATCTAAAGAACTGCAACCCCAACACCCAAGTGAGGGCACCACAGGCAGTGAGGGGCTTGCACAAGCAAAGCCACTGTGCACAGTTGTGCAAGCAGTACACTCAATTCTGACATCTTGTGTCATAGGGCAGTGAATGGGAATAGCATCCCTGGAGTGGGACTGTAGCCTGCATGGCTGGACACTGTGGCTCTGACTTCAGTGCAGGAGCATGCATCCAATTCAAAGGACCAGTTTTCAACAGTGGTCCCATGTGGCAGCAACAGAAGCCATAGCAGGGGTATGTCTGGGCAGAGTCTTATTCTTTCTCTACCAGGCAGTTAAAAGCAGGACTGGCCTCTTCATTCTGAGCAAGGCGCAGGAAGGTCCGGAGATGAAGATAAAGAAGGTCCAAAAAAGGAATCTTCTAGATAAAGGTGGGAAGGGGGAAGTTGAACTATTGAACACAAGAAATATAACTGGTTTCTACCAACCAGCACCAGTCAAATTAAGATCTCTCTGGGGAGAGTGGATACCTTTTTTGAGTGAGACGTTAAAAATCTGCATTTGGGGATTTGGGTTTAAAGTTTGACTGTACGTTTGAACACACATGTTTTATTTTATTTATTTATTTATTATTATTTTTTAAGGATTTAATTTATTTATTCATGAAAGACACACACACACAGAGAAGCAGAGACACAGGCAGAGGGAGAAGCAGGGTCCATGCAGGGAGCCCCACTTGGGACTCGATCCCGGGTCTCCAGGATCACACCCTGGGCCGAACACAGGCGCTAAACCGTTGAGCCACCCAGGGATCCCACACACGTTTTATCAGTCCATGCTCATCAATAGGGCAAAGACTTATGAGCCAGGCACTCTGGTGGACAAGGAGAAAGGGATTGGCCTCAAGTAATTTATTAGTGGAGAAGAGAACCAAAGGTCATTCAGTCAGCTGTGTCCCAGACACAAGTTGGCTGCCTTCAGTGAGGAAATGTTCTGTCTTGGGGGTTTCTTGTCTTGGAAGCAAGCCCTGGGTTGAGGATCTGTGGGAAACTGATTTCTTGGGAGGTGCTTTCAAAGAAAATGATGAAGGGATGGAGGAGCAGGGCAGGGTGGAAGCCAAGCAAGGCTATGAGCTCGGGCAGAGTCTCAGCTTCCACAGGGCCCACCAGATGCTCTGGAGCATGTCCCATCTTAGAGGCTGTCCTGACTCGAGGCAACCAAGCTAGGCGTTCATAGCCTTGAAACAGTCAGTCATTGGCTAAGGGCCACCTGGGAGGTCAGAAACTTCCAGGTACTGCCAGCTTTTTGCTCATGTGAGCGGAGTGCGGTGGGAGCCCTTAGACAATCCTCTTGAGGGAGAGGCTGGGGTGGCTGTTGGCAGGGGAGGGACACAGCCCTGGGGCAGAGGTGCACAGAGAGGACAAAAGGAATCCCTCTGGGGACTGGCATTCTCTACAGAGCTGATCACTGCCTTGTGTTGGCTCCTTCTCCCAGGAACTGTTTGAAGACTTGATTCAGTGGAGCGTGAAACTTGGGCCAGCACCACCACCGAGGCTCAAGGCAATTCTTTAACTCACCAGCTTTGTGACCTTGAGCGAATGACTCTGACCTTCGCACTCCTCTTTGGCATGGTGGGAATGGTAATTCCTTTCTCATAGGACAGTCGCAGAGATAAAAGAGGCAGTGCGTGCTGAGTGCCTAGCTCCCTGCTTGGCTCGCAGCAGGAATTTGTGAAATGCCAACTCCCTTCCTCAACTACTTTTCCTCCCCCTCCTCAGGGAAGAACATTACCCATGAGCACAGGGCTGCCGAAAGGTCCCTGTGAGCCGCTCATTTTGTTTATGTACCGTCCCACAGAAGATAACAATTTAGATGGCAAATTATATTGCCAGAGTTGGGGAGTTGGTGTATTAATTCCTGACTATTTACTGTGACAGATTTAAAGCCCAATATCTCAGGGAGTGCTGGGGTTCCCACTCCACAACATACAGAATTGCATGGATGTACCTTGCTGCTTTCTGGCAATACCAAGCATCTCCTCTGTGCAGGGGGTGAAGTGGGGGGTAAGTGGCTGGGAGTAAGTTACTGAGAGAACCCAAAGGGCTGACTTCATCCTCTCCCGGCAAGTCCTGGTGACTCACCAGCTCCAGGCCTAATGGGTGTTAGGGAAAGCCACCCTTTCTTTCTCAAAAGAACACAGATAGCCCTTCCTCAATGCTGTGTAGCCCTGTAGCAGTTGGCCAGAGAGTACAAGTGCCACCTCAATGGCTCTGTTGGTGCCCATCTCTGTTAGGCCACAAAGACATGCAGCCTGGGGGTGACCTGGGAGGCAGCATTGTAAAACACTTGTATCTCTTCAATGCAGGCCTCAAGCACATATCTGTGTTAAGTGGCACTGTCTCCAAACTGTAGGCCAGCATACTGAGGCTTGAGCAACCTCTCACAGCCAGCAAGAGGTCAACTCCAGCATTTTACTGACATCTTTCTGACTTTCTGGGAGACACTGGCCCATGATGCCTCTCCTTTCTCCTTGAACTGCTGTCCCCAGGCCTGTATGTGAGGCTTCTTACATCACAGGACACTTTTCTAAGAGACTGAGGAGCTTCACACATGTTGCACGCTCACACTTTCCTAGTCCTACCCTTTCCTGTCCTCTGCTGGCTCCCTCGCAGAGAAACAAATGACCACAGAGTGATTCAATCAGCACCTCGAATTCCTTGGGCATAATCTTGGAGACTCACCCTCTATCCTAAGCACTGTCATAAAGCGTTTCTTCCCAACAAATTACTTTTAATGAATGGGATAGCATTTTTGCCCCTACTGGAATTTCTCATTTGAAATAGTTTAAATGAGATATGGGGTTGAGGGGAAGTGGCTGTGTGTAGCAGAGTGCCTGGCACATAGTAAATCCTTGGTTGCTGTTTGTGATTATTATCACTTCTGGCTTCTTTTGGTAGGGTGCTCCTTTGTGTGTTCAGTAAGTAGGAAGATATACTTCATTCTAAATCTGAATTTATTTCTGGAAAGATAATACGAAACAAAGGTCCTCTGTGATAGCTGCGTGTGAAGAGAAATTGCTTAACCAGTACAGTCCAATAGAACATTCTGTGATTATGGAAAATTTCTGCAATCCACACCATTCAACAGAGTAGCCAGTGGCCATATGGAACTACTGAGCACTTGAAGTGTGGTGAGTGCAAACGAGAACTTGAATTTTTTGTTGTTGTTGCATTTTTAATTTTAGCTAATTTAAATTTAGGGGGCCACACATATGGCAAGTGTCTACTGGTTTGAACAGTACATGTTTAGCCTTAATGTTACAAAAAAGCTATAAAAACTTTAACCATAGCACATGCAAATGCTCTAAAACAATTTATTGCTAAAATATACATCCTAATGAAGCTAAGAACTATGACAGTAGGTAATAAAGGATTTGTTGATTATTCCTTGGCAGTGATATACCTAAGACAAACACTGATAAATGATTCTTGACTTGCAGGTTGATTAAGGAGTCCTGCAGGGAGGACCATGATGGTTACACCTGCTTAAGTCAAAGCTGATAATCTTCTCAGCCTTGCATTGAAGTGGGAGTGAACACTTTTGGGTCTTTTTGAATCCAAATACTATAGGTAAGTCTTTGCAGATGTTTCTTATAAACGTATTCAAACTGTGCTTTTAAAAAAATACACTATATACAATATTCTTCTCTTTTAGATCAGTAACCTCATTTCTAGGATTTCATCCTGAAAAAAGTACCCCCCTCATAAGGAAATAATATTGTATGCACAAAAATGTTAATTACAGTGATACTTACACTAGTAAGCCCTTGGAAACAAGTCTCATGTTCATTAAAAGGAACTACACAATAAAATATTGGAAACAATTCAAATGGTCAAGAAGAAAATGACTCAGAAATTGCATGTTATCAATATAATGGAATATTCTGTGCCCATTAAAATCATATTTATAGTATAAGCTGAAATTTAAAAAGCATAATTGTATGTACAGAAAGTTTTCAGTTTTAAAAGCATAGAAAAAAGATTGAAGGAAATTAATGGAAAGTGTTCCATTAGAGTTCTGTTTCTGGGAAGGTAGAGTGGACATAGTTCTATTTCATCTACCTCTAAGTACAACTAAAAACGCTAGATATTATATGTGAAACAAACATAAGGACTCTCAAAGGTGGAGAGAAGCAGTTAGGAACTTCAGGACCAAAGGAATGATATGTTTGTAAGTTTTCTGAGTTTTCTTTGTGCCTTATATACACCAAACTTGGATCTGAAGAAGCCAGCAGCTTCCAAATACCAACAGATACAGATGTTAAAAGCTCTGAAAAAAGCCTGTTCTTTTGAGCCAAAGGACAAGGAAAGAGGCAGATTAACAAAGCAGAAAACTTTTAGACAATGACTGCTCTACTCCAGCCAAACACCGTAGAAAAATATGTGCCTCTCTTCTACCCATGCCACTAAAGATCCAACTGGGATCTTAGACCTCCAGCCTCCCAAAGGCTGTAGAAAGGCATCTCAACACCCCCCCAGGGGTGATGTCAGAGAAGGCCATTTAGGGAGCCAGTGCTTTCATCCCACAGGTCAGTGATGAGGGCCTCTCACTCCTAATCCAACTGTAGCAGAAAGCTTAAATGAAAATTGGACTTATAAAATGAATATGTCCTGGTGTCAATAGAAAATCACTTGTAATGCCAAGAACCAGGGACATCTCAACCAAATGAAAAAAAAAGATAATCAAGAGATGCTAACAAAGTCAACCAACCACAGGATCTAATAGACATTTATGGAACACTTCACCCAAACAACAAACTATAGTCTTTTCAAGTGCTTGTGGAACATGTACCAGATAGACTATATTCTGGGTCAGTAAAACCCCAACAAAGTGAAAATAATTGAAGTCTTACATAGTGTATTCTCTAACCACAATGAAATCAAATTAGAAATCAATAATAGAAAGATAACTGAAAAATCTCCAAGTACTTGGAAACTAAACAATGCACTTTTAAATAATCCATAGGTTAAAGAAGAAGTATCAGGGGAAATAAAATCATATATTAGACTGAATGAAAATGAAAATTCAACATTTCAAAACTGTGGGACACAGCTACAGCAGTGCTAACAGGAAATTTGTAGCACTAAACATATACACTAGAAAAGTGGGAAAGTCTCAAGTCAGTAATAGAGCTCTCAAGTATGAGGATCTTGAAAAGGAAGAGCAAAATAAACCCAAAGCCAATAGCAGGAAAGAAATCATAAAGATAAGAGCAGAAATAAATGAAATTGAAAATAGAAACAATAGAGAAAATCAATGGAATAAAGAGATGATCCTTTGAAAAAAAATCAATAAAATTGATAGACCTCCAGCAAGACTGACAAAAGGACAAAGAGAAGAGATATCAATTACCAATATTAAGAAAGAAACAGGAGCCATCTACAGACCCTAAAGGCATCAAAAAGATAATAAGGCAACACTGTAAGCAACTCTCACACACAAATTTGACAATTGGAGGAAATGGATCACCTTGCTGAAAAACACAAACTATCACATCTTATTCAACGTGAAATACATAATTTTCAACAGCCTTTAACTATTAAGGAAATTGAATTTCTAATTTTAAAGCTCTTCAAAATGAAATCTCCAGGCCCAGATGGTTTCACTGGAGAATTTTACTAAGCATTTAAATCAATTCAACACAAATTTCTTCCAGAAAATAGAAAAGGAGGGAACAGTTCCCAATTCATTCTATGAAGCTGGTATTATCCTGATACCAAATGAAAACATTACAAAAAAGAAAACTATAGACCTATATATTCATGAATACAGATTTAAAAATCTATAACTAAATATTAGCAAAAGGAATTTAGCAGTATATTAAAATTATATACCAAGATGGAATGGAGTTTATTCCAAGGATGGAATGATGATTCAATATGCAAAAATCAATCTGTGTAATCCATCACATTAACAGGTTAAAGAAAAAATTACATGATCATATCAATTAATGCAGAGAACTTGACAAATTCCAAGTTCATTTATGATTAATAAAATTCTGAGAAAACTAGGAACAGAGGGAATCTTCTCAATTTGATAAAGAGCATCTACAAAACCCCTACGACTAACCTTATACTTTTTGGTGAAAGACTGAATGCTTTATCCCTAGGATCAGAAGGCAAAGATGTCTACTTTGCCACTCTAAAACAACACTGTATTAGAATTCTAGCCAGCATAATAAAGCAAGTAAAGGAAATAAAAGGCATACATATTGAGAAGGAAGAAATAAAGCTGTTCCTATTTGCAGATGACATGATTGTCTATGTAGAAAATCCTAAGGAATCTACCAGAAAAAGAAAGAAAAAAAATCTCCTAAGTTTAATCAGTGAGTTAAGTAATAGGATACAAGATGAGCATATGGAGAAAACAGCTATATTTTTATACACAAGCAGTAACCATGTGACTCTTGAAATTAAAAATACAATATCATTTATGATCACTAAGTAAAAAAAATGAAATATGTAAGTGTAAATTTAACAAAACCTGTACAGGACTTGTATGCTGAAAACTATAAAACTCTAATGAAATAAATCAAAGAGAATCTAAGTAAGTAGAGAGGCATATCAGATTCATGGATTAGAAGACTCAACACAATAAATATATCAGTTCTCTACAAATTAATTCTATGGGTTTAACATATTTCCAATCAAAATCCCAGGATGATTAGTTTTTTAGATACAGAAGATTATTCTAAAATTTTTATGGAAATGCAAATAAACTTACACTAGCTAAAAGAATGTTCAAAAAGAAGAATAGTGTGTTAGGAGTAAGTCTACCCAATGTCTTTTTTTTTTAATATTTTATTTATTCATGAGAGACAGAGAGAGAGAGAGAGAGAGAGAGAGAGAGAGGCAGAAACACAGGCAGAGGGAGAAGCAGGCTCCAGGCAGGGAGCCTGATGTGGGACTCCATCCTGGGACTCCAGAATCACGCCCTGGGCCGAAGGAAGGCGCTTAACCACTGAGCCACCCAGGGATCCCCAAGTCTATCCAATTTCAAGACTTACTGAGTAATTATACTAATAAAGCCTGTCTGGGAATGGTGGGGGGATAGACACAAAGATCAACGGAACAGAATGAAGAATCTAGAAATAGACCTACACAAACATGCCTAACTGATTTTTGACAGAGGTGTAAAAATGATCCCATGGAGGATAGATAGCCTTTACAACAAATTGTTTTGGAGCAACTAGGCAACTATAAGCAACAAAATAAAACAAAACCTTAACATAAGTCTCACACCTTATAAAAAAATTCAAAAATGGATCACAAACTTAATATATAATGTGAAACTATAAAGCTTTTGAAACTAGAAAAAAAAAACAAGGAAAACTAGTTGGAGTTAGATTTCTGATCCTGGTAATTTAAAGGTCTTGACTAATATTCTTGAACAAAAACAGGCGTGGTTTTATGGCAATGATACTGCTTCTCTTCAATGCCTTGTAAATGGTCTCAGAAGGTCACCCCAGGAGGTTTCTCAAAACATCTCCAGCAATGGCATTGGCCAGACATAAGTTGTGTGTGGTTTTCCAGAGTGATGCTTTTGGGGGACAGAGTTCATTTGGGTGTAGAAGTCCTATGACCTTAAAAACAAGAGAGCCTTTCTCCTTTATAATCCAGTTTGTATAATTTTGCACTTTGGTGGTATTTGTCCTGCAATCTTGAGAGCCTCAGGCATTTTACCCTTTAAAAACCCAGAAGGGCAGGAAAATCTCTGAGGTGTTGTCTTTCCTGAGGATGAGAGGACCCCTCCCCAAGAAGGTTCTCTGGGGAACTCAAACACCTCATGAGGCTGGTTTGGCCTCAGAGGACTTATGTGGGTGCAGGAAGGAATGTCACTCTCTGTCCCATGCATGAGCTGACTTTTCCTTCCATTGGATGATACCATGTGAAATCTTTCTCCCTCTTTCTCTCTCTCTTTTTTTTTTTTTTTTTTTTTTGGTGGATACTCCTTGTCAAGTATCTATAGGCGCAGGAGGTTTCCAGGCCAATTCTGGTCCTCAGGCTAGAGGAAATTAAGCAGCTCTTTCCCTGTCCCAGCCCCTGCTCTGGTCGCTCTTTCACTCTTGCAACTGGGGGACGCTGCCTATGCCCCACCCTTACAGAGGGGCTCAGCATCGCCCTTGCTCTTGTCTGCCCCTTTCCCCAGCCCAGATAAAGCTATCTGTTCTCAGGAGTGAAGCCCCAGGCTCTGACTCAGCTCCTGACTCTAAGCTCACTTAGCAGGGCCCAGCCACATACTGGGGCTATCTTGCTTTCTTCATGCCCTGGCTGTCTTAGTATTTATTGCCTTATGTGGTAGCTTCTTATTGCCCCTGGCTGATACCTCCTGCCAGGCACCCCACTTTCCCCAGTCATAGTTCGGTTAGTCAGATGGCTCTGGAGCACTCCTAGAAGCAGCTCGGTTTGCTGGGTCATAGGGTACAACTTTTGTTGTAACTAACTTTTGTTGAGCTAACTCTCCTCCTACACTAAGGTACTAGATTATAGCCAGGCTTTATTCCAAGGAATTCTATGGAGGAGCCATTGACCCTCTAGAAATTAGAAAAGAATCAGGCCTAGAACTGGACATGGCTGAGGGTAATGGTAGGGAAGTCTCCTCAGGCTCTGTGTTCTACTCCAGGGACCAGACTAGCTCTTAGAGGGTCTATTCAAACCCCAGGTGTCTGCCTAGGTGGATACAGGAACCCTGGGAAGATAGTATAGTCTGGGGTCAGTATCAGTGCCTCTGAAGACCATGGCCAAAGGCCCACAGCCCCAGGAGTGCTCTGATGCCCTGGACCAAGTCCACCTGTGAACTGTGTGCAGCTGGTTCACTAGGTGAGTAACATCCTGCAGCCAGACCAGGGAAGGGGGTAAGTTCCACATCTGCCCCAACTTTTCTCTCTCCTAAGTGGAACTTGTTCAGCAAGCAAGGCATACCTTGCTCTGTGCTTGAGTCTGAGTAGTCACACTGGAGTTTCCTGGTGCCTGATAGTGTAGACCTGAGCTCAGTCTTCCCACAGGAGGGACCCCCAGCCCTCATTCTCAGGCAATCCTACTGCATTCCCTAAGAGCCAAGAAGGCAGGCTTTCTGATGAATGCTAGCCAAGGGGTTCCTGGCTGATTGCCAGGGATGAATTCATTTCAGAATGGCAAATCTTCTGGGGTAGGTTGGAAAAGCCAATTCCTATCTCTATTTTTGAGACTTCTTTGTCAAACCTGTTAAAAATACCAAGAGGATTCTTCAGCCAGGAGGCTGGATAATCTTGTCTCTACCCTAAAATCAATCCATAAGAGGAATCTTTTAGAAATCTGAATAGCCAGAGACATTTTTGAGAGCAAGTGCTCAGAAAGTGGTATGTTTGATGACACAGTGACAGATGACTCAGTAAAGTGACCTGCATCATAGAAACTGCTAGTGCTGTGCACACTGTCCTTTATCATGTGGCCAGGGAGCTTGAACAAACCGGCCTAGTAAATGATCCTGGCAGCAGACAGGGAGGAGCAGCAGGGAAGAGGTGCTTTGGGAACCAGGCAGGGAGGGACAGCAGAAGGGTGGCATTGACCCAGGCAAGCATCGGAGCATGGCAAGAGGAGACAACTGGCCAGTTCATATGTTCCAATTCTCCCAGTCTCTTGAATGAAAAACTGATCTTTACATTAAAAAGGGCTTTCCCATGAACAATTTAGGGAAATTCTGACAGTTACAGTCTTGTTGGGAAGGCATTACATGTGCAAACCCAGTCTTGTATGCAGGGACACAAGACATCAGGGCCAATAGAGAGCCTGACTTCAGCCAATAGTCACAGAGTATGGGCTGCACCCCAGCACCGTCACATAGATCAATTTCCCTGGTTACCTGTCCTTGAATCACTTAGCACACTACAAACATCTCAGCCCTTCCAACAAACATCCATTGCTACCTAGATTTCCAAAAGACTTCTCTGGATCACCTCACCTACTGACTTAATCCTGGCCATGTGTTAGCAGGGTTTGACTCAGGAACCTCAAGGAAGTAGATAGGAGTGGGTTGGAGAGATAGTGGTGAGAGGGGCATGGCTGTCTTCTGGTGGCTCGTGACAGAGCGAGGGAGAGAGGTACGCGTGACCAACAATTATAACACCATGTGGTGAGGTTTAAATGAAGCTGAACCCTGTGTGTCTGGCACCCACAAGTAAGGCTGACCAACTGGGGGGCAGGAGGCAGAAGGCAGGATAAGGAGAGGCGGGTTGTGGAGTTGCAGCAGCTTGGCTGGTCTTATAAAATAAGTAGTAGGCATAGGGCAAGGAAAGCTGGGCTTTCTGGAGAGGGCGCAGAAGGACGGGTGCAGAGATCAGCGAGCCATGGTCTATCTGTGGGAGAAGGGGAGCACTGTGGTTCTGGGGGTGTTGCAATCCTGGGAGCCGATGCTGCAGAGGGAGGTGGGAATGGGATCACGAAGGGTCTCGTGTGCCAACGGAAGGAGGCCAAGCTCTCCTGTAGGTTATTGGGAAAAAGCAGAGGGCTTTGAAGAGGAAGTTTTGTAATTAGCTTTGCTTTTTAGGACTAGAACTGGGTATTCTTTCTTCCTTGCCAGCCTGTGGGGATAAATGAAGTTACAGTGATCGGGAGGTCATGTTGTGCTCCCATAATTTCATTTTCTCCTCCCAACTACTGAACCGAAGGACCCTATCCCAGCGGCGATATCTCAGGGAGGCCCTGAGGGGGAGGCTCCTCCTGGGTCTAACTCTGAGGTCTGCGGCTGCCAGCCTCAGGCTGAAGTTGGCCTCCCTGCCTCCTACCAGCTCTCCTGCCCCCATCCACACCATCCATGCTCCCCTCTTCTGAAGGTAGGGTGTTCTTTCTTCTCTGTGTTCTGTCTTGTCACGGGGCCCCACGGCAGGGTTACCGAGGCCCAGGGGTATCACAGGACTTTTGTCAACCTTCTTCTTTTTGTTTTTAAGACTTTATTTTCTATTTATCTATAAATATTTTATTTTTTATTTATTTTTAAAAAATATTTTATTTATTTATTCATGAGAGACCAGAGAGAGAGGCAGAGACACAGGCAGAGGGAGAAGCAGACTCCACGCAGGGAGCCCGACGTGGGACTCGATCCGGGTCTCCAGGATCACACCCTGGGCTGAAGGCGGCGCTAAACCACTGAGCCACTGGGGCTGTATAAAAATATTTTATATATAAATAAATAAAATATGTATATATGTACATAATAAAGATGAAGATTAAGGTTTACCATTAAACTTTTACTTTGAGACTCATCACTTTTTTCCCAGAGCACAGGGGTGGGGGTGGATTTGAGGCTCACTTTTAAAGAAACGTTTGCCTGTTTGGCCTTTTGCTGGGATGCTTTTCAGCCTCCCCTGAGGCAGGTCATCAGTGCAAGTTTACAGTTGTGTTTAAGTGAATTCCTAGCAACTCAGAAATATTTTAGGAGGCCAATTGAATTTTGGAAGCTTCTCTGTGGTTAATGCAGTGCTTCTTTTGTTGAGGGTCAAAGTCATGTAGAGGAAAGCAGAAGACACTGTGGAGGTAGGTAGGTCCAGAATTAGACCAAAGAAGCTCAAGCCCTGATCCTGCCACTTACCGTGTGACCTTGGACAGGTTACTTAGCTTTGTTCTGCCTCAGTTTTGTCATCTATAAAATAGGGATGCTAACAGTATCTACGACATAAAATTGTGATGATTAGTTGAATGAAGCATAGAACTGTGCCTTTAGTACTTCTGATGTGCAGCCGTTTTTTGCTTTGAGGGACAAGGAGGGGGGCAATGTGATTGGTGAAGTTGCAATGGTGTAGGAGCGGTTACATTAGTGGCACTTTCAGATGGCCAAGCTGTGGGACACTGCTTTGCCTTGCAAATTAGCATAGTCCTAGAAGGTTGGAGACTATTTTTCTCTGGAGAAGATTCAGGTGACTGCTGCCAACTGTTTTTATGGGGGATTTAAAGTGTTGCTTTGCCCAGAGTCAGGGGAATAGATAATCTGACCCTGATGTGTATGGTCTCTGTGAGATTCTGTGGCTCCCATTGTGCAGTGTGGAAGAGTTTGGAAAAGTAAGCTGTTAAAAAAGACAAGTTGCAAGAGGAAAAAAAATATGCCCCTTGGACTCTTGCACTCAGGGGGGTTCTGAGACCAAGGTACGGTGGCTCAGAGACTAATTGAATAATTGCTAGAAGCCCCCAGCTCCCCGTCAGCAGAAGAGGCTCCAGGGGCAGAAGTTAACTGAGCTGCTCACGAAGGAAGTCTGGGTCTTCCCACTCTGGCCGCAGAGCCTTGGGCTGCTGCTCACTGCTTAGCCGGGAAGGCAGGAAGTGTCCTCATGAAGTTCATTGTCTCAAGCTGTTCTTCTTGTTGATAGGCAGGAAATGCTGTATGACTGCTGAAAGCCCAAGAGGCTGCACAAACCCAGTGTCACAGCAGTTTTTTGCCCCAGACTTAGTAGGTGGGACAGATGGAGTGCTCACTGTGGCCAGGCGAGATGGCACTCTGTGCAGGGGGCTTGCATCCCCATGTTCTTTGGCGATTTCTGGTGCTAGTGGATTTTATGGGGCGGACCAACCACCAAGAGAAGGGATGTCTTTTCTCCACACTCCAACCCTCCATTTTTGTGTAAAAATAATTGTCTGTTTTCAAAAGCTTATTAATATTAAAACTTTAGGGATCCCTGAGTGGCGCAGCGGTTTGGCGCCTGCCTTTGGCCCAGGGCGTGATCCTGGAGACCCGGGATTGAATCCCATGTCGGGCTCCCGGTGCATGGAGCCTGCTTCTCCCTCTGCCTGTGTCTCTGCCTCTCTTTCTCTCTCTGTGTGTGTGACTATCATATATAAATAAAAATTTAAAAAAAATATTAAAGCTTTAGTGATTAAATAAAGTTGATTTTAGAAAAGAAAAAAAATCCCCTTTCCACCAAAATCATTTTTGCACATTTCCTTCAGACATAGCCTTGTTGTGAATATAATTTTAAAGATTTGCAACTATTAGTCAACTATATATAGTTTGGTCTTCACTCAACATTGTGTCGTAAACATCATTAGTATTGCTATATGATTTCATAATTATTCTTTAGAGTTTTATGACAAATATTCCACTGAGTTACTAGATCATCATTTATTTAGTCATTTCCTATTAGTGAACATTTAGATCATTTTTGACTTTGGCTATGATGGTGACTGCTGTGAGAGCATCTTTGTATTAATAGTTGGTTTCTTCTATTAAATCCTTCCTCTGGGTAAAATACAGGTAATAGGCTTACTGAGTTAATTGTTATGAACATTTTTTTTTATTCTCCTTACTACACCTAATTTTCCAAAAGGGTTGAACCAATTTGTAATGTTACCAGCTATATACGCTACTACCATTTTCTGTTCAACTTTATTCACATTGCCTGTTGCCATTAAAACTTGTGTTATTAATTTTTATAGCTAAGACAGTACCCCACATCTGCTTCAATTGCATTTCTTGGATTATTACTGTCTTCCCTTTATCTGACCCTTTTGTCCAGGAACCCTTACCAATCCACCCACCCTGCTGGCCTTAATCTTCTATATATTCTATATGAATCTGTTTTCACTGATTCTTAAACCCGGGGAGGATCCCCCTGCCTGCCCCGGCTCCTGCCAGATTTGATCCTCTTCCAGGTTCTTCTAGTGTGCACATTCTCTGTCGAGCCAACTCCTCCAGTTGTTTCAATTAAGGAATTACTGTTTCATGCTCTCTGGACAGCATTCCTCCCTCTCCTGATGGAAGGCACTAATTTAGACAATTAGTACAAGTGGGGAAGAGCATTTCCTCATACATTTGATGAGAATGTTTTCTCTTGGGGGAGTTGCCATATCCTTCCTTCATTTATTCATTCATTGCAAAAAATATTACTGAGTGCCTAAGATACTCTGGATAGTAGAGCTATGAAGGTGAAGTTATAGTCTCTGCCCTCATCCAACTCAAATTTTACTGGGGCACACACACCCACTATTAATAAGCAAGTGAGTGAATGAATAATATATCATGTGATAGGGACAAAATAACCAAATAGGTAAAGGGAGAGAATGCTGGGGAAATGTGGGCAATGGTAACCTGCAGCTACCTTGTACCAGCTCTTGAAAACTGTGTGCATCCCTCCTCCCAGCCTTCGTTCAGTGACCTCATGTTTGCAGCTAGAAATTGGTCGTGGTGAAATTATTTATATCACACATGTAAAATGCTACAATTCAAGGGCAGCTGGTGTTAAGCTTTTATCAGCACACAGCTGGATATGGGGTGGCCACTTTGCGTGGATGAATTAGGGAAGATCTCAGTGAGCAGGTGGCATTTGACAAGGAGGATATGAGGGCAGGAAACATCTGGGTTTTTTGGGGAAGAGCACTCTGGTTAGAGGGAACAGCCAGTGTGAAGTCCTTGGGGTTAGGTGTGATTGGAATGTTTTAGAAACAGCAAGGATCCAAGTGTAGCTATAGCATATTTGGAAGGAGTGGGGAGCAGAAGAAGGGTGACAAGTGATGGGGCCCAGGGGGAGACTGGTAGGAGACAAGATCAGATGTAGTCTTTGTAGGTTTTTGTAAATATTTTGTATTTTACTCCTATTTGAGATGGAAGTCATTGGAGGATTTTGAGCTGAGAAGTGACAAGTTCTGATTTATGTTTTAAGGGATTACTCTGGCTGCTGTGTTGAGTATGGAACTGTAGGAGGACAGAATTCGCATCATTAGCAGGCTATTGAAATAAGCCAGGAGAGAGTTGATGATTGTTTTGATTGGTACTGGAAGTGAAGAATGGTTACATTCTGAATACACAGTGGAGGAAGAACCCACAGTATTTGCTGATGGATCAGATATGCTGTGTGTGGGAAAGGAGCCAAGGATGACCCCTTGCTATTAAGGCCTTTTCTTATATTAACTTTAAAAAGAATGTCTTAGTTTAGAAAGATTTGAGGCATAGCAGCAGAGTCTATCATTTACCTCTTTGGCGTTTCTTTCTTTCTTTTACACAAATTTTATTCTGAGGAAAGATTTCTTTTTAACTCTGTTTGATTTTGAGCAGTCCAGTCCTAAGTAAGTCAATCAAGCACAACTGTGGGGAGAGTGCTAGAGGTTCACAAAAATCCATTCTCCTCCTTTCTCATACACAGCAGTAGGACTGACATTGGGCATGAGCACCAAGATGCATCTCTGGGACCAAGTGTGGGCCAAGGGGAAGGAGTGAAAGTATCAATTCCAGGTGATCCCCACACACAAAAGAAGACATCTTTCATCTTTTGAGCTCATAAGCTGAAACACAGATGTCAACATGCTGATGACTTGGCTTTGACGATAGAACCAAGAACCATGGAGTAATAGGATGGAGAAAACCGAGGTTTTGAGATGACCATGAAGAGCAGAGCTGCTGCCCCTCATTTGCCTCAAGACTGCTATGTGAGAGAGAAAACGCAATCTTTTTAAAGTCACAATTTACTGGAGGTATTTTCGGCACAGCAGCTTAACCTTTACCCTAATATAAGAGCCCATTCCAAAACAAATGAATCAATCAACAGAAAATCAGAAATTTGGAAGCAACATAATTCAGGTGAGGAGTGAACCTGCAGGATCATAACCTTTAGGTGAGTATTAAATGAAGGGAGACCAAGGGCAGAGACCATCCAGGAGCTGGGAATACCTACAGAAGGCTGGCCATGATTTTGGTGGCAATAGTGAGAACATTTTTATACTGGAAACAGTGAGGAGAAAGATATTGGGTGAAGGGGAGGATAGAATGCTGTCATTTCAATGCAAGAAGATTTTCCCATCATGAGACCTGCGTGTACTGGAAGTGGGGGCTGAAGTCAATAGCGTAGAGGGGAAGTTGTTCTGTTGTGAAGAAGGCAAAACATGAGAAATCGTCCTGGGAGAAGACGTCTTTGCAGTCACTGAGGAGGAGGGTAGGAATGATCCAGTAGGTCTTTTGGAAAATATGTCTTTTATTGGTCATGCACTAACCTTGATCTATGCTAAGGGAGGGGGAAATAGACACCTAACAACCTTCCACATTAAAGTTAATGGGGAATCTCCTATAAAGTCTAAGGGCAGAATATGGCATGATGAATCTGTATGATTATTTCATGAAGCTTCCCAAAGATAAATAAGGCTCTTAAGAGACGTGTTTATTGGTGAACAATTTATATCGGTGTACGTAGCATCAGCTGGAATGTAATACACAATTGCTGAGGATAAGGCAGGAAACGATTACCAAGTTTGGCTCCAGCTGGCGCTGCCCCCGTGGGAATGCAGTAAATAACTGCCGAATCACAATGAAGATAAATTGGTGCACTGGGTGAACACTTCCAGAGAGCCCGCACGTACCTCTTTCCTCTCTTTAAGGAGCTGGTATTGCCTGGCCCTTGGGGGAAGCAGCAAGGCTTCCCTCGAAGACCAGTCTGGAGGCCAGGTCATCATCTTTGGCAGGAGGAAAGGAGCCATGCCCCAATTCTCCAGGGTCCTATCCAGGCACCTGTGCAAGCCTGTTTCACTGGAGGGACTGGGCTTCCATCTTCTCCATAGCCCTGTGGGTGCCCACAGCTGGAAAAGATCCGTCCACTTTTCTTCTCTCTGCATCTTCCATGTTCTGTCATTCCACAGGGACATTCCTATGGTTTTATTCTTCACCCCCCTCCAAATATGTCTCTGTCTTCTGTGGTTTGGCTTTTACTCCCCGACTCTGCAGAGGCTGCTGTTGTTATCAATGCCCAGTGTGGTGGTCAATAAACATATGGGCTGGGAAGTGGGCCTGCTTGGGTAGATATCTTGGTCATGCCATGTGAGGACTTCAGTGTCAATAGATACCCAGAGAACAGAACACTCAAGGTTATGGATAGTTTCCAATGCATTCCCATGAGATGAAGGCTGGAAAAAGTGCCCAATTGATTTGGTGTTTTGGGAGGTAATCAATTACTTTAATTAACAATGGAAAACAGTTATCCAATGTTTCTGCATCTTAGACATCAAGCTAAGCTTTGTATTTATGTTTTTCAGGTAATCTTTAAAACACCTCTTCAATTAATAATACCTAACATTTATTGAGTGATTAACATGTGTCATGGGTCAGCTAACTCAATCCTCAGCTCTTTATGTCTACTTATCTCACTATGAACTCCATGAGGGCAGAAATTGACTCTAGCTTTTTCCTTATATTCCGACATGCTAGAACACTATAGGTATATTACAGGTACCCAATAAATTCTTTTTCAAAAGAATGGGTACATGGAAAAATGGATTGGGATCCAGCTGAGATTAGGTCCTAAGAGGCAATGGGTTTTTCCACCCTCATTATTTGGGTGCGTGTGCAGGGGTCTGTCTTCTTAGGTGAAAGTTTCTAGAAGAATTAAAAAAGACTATGAGATACAAGATACAGAAAATGGGGTGAAAAAATGAGTGTTAGCCTCTACCTGGTTAGGATTCTTCAAGGTAACCTGAATTGAAGAGGGTGGGGCAGGAGCAAGGACCATTTTGGGGAAGCCAGAAGTAGATACTACTAGGACTTATGTTAAACCAGTTGTGGTATATTATTTGTCACAACAATTATTCCTCAACCATGCCTCTTTGCAATATGACTTTGCCGGTCTTCCCTTCAGGAGGTGAAGTCTCTCTACTTCTTGAATCTGAGTTGGCCTTCTGACTTACTTTAGCCAATAGAAATTGGCAGAAGTGACACCCTTCCAGTTCTGAGCCTATGACTCAAAAGGCTTTTTTCTCTTGAAAACCTGTACAGTCATGTGAACAAGCCCCAGGCTAGCTTGCTGGATGAAGACAGACCAAGTAGACCAGAGGAGCTAAGTCAGCCCAGCTGTCGGGGCAGGCCTCAGAGACATGAGAGTACAGGAAATGTCAACAAAGCCAACCAACAGCTGACCCATGTCTGCCTGCAGGTGCATGAGGCAGCTAAGCCAAGAACAGAAGGACCACCTGCTGAGCCCAGTCCCAGTTGCCAGGACACAGTATCATGAGCTGGATTAATGGTATGGTTTTAGGCCACTTAGTTTGGGGTTGTTTGTTATACAGGTATAGATAACTAATACATCATTTAACAAAATTTGGGTGGAGGGTGGGAATCTGAGTATCAGAGTAAGCAGTGTGTGTCCCTTACTCCACACTCAACTTTCACTGCAAACAAATGCCATTATTTGTTTACACTTAACTTGCCCAGGTGTTGCTGGAAAAGATTTCTTTTTTCTTCTTTTTTAAAGATTTATTTATTTGAGAGAGAGAGAGAGTACAAATGGAGAGAGGGGCAGAGGGGAAGAATTTCCAGCAGACTCCACACTGAGCATGGAACAAAATGAAGGGCTCAATCCCACAATGCACAAGATCATGACCTGAGCTGAAACCAAGAGTCGGCACTCAGCTGACTGAGCCACTCAGGCACCCCATAGGGGAATATATCTGGCTAATGTCTAGTCAGTGGCAGAGCCAATAAATCAGTTCATCTACAACCTGTCTGCAAAGGCTTAGTTCCGGAGCTCCCTGCATCTTTGGACATTAGCCCCAAGGAAATCCAGCATCCATGGCTACAGTGCCCACAAAGGATATTTGTCAGTTCCTGCTGCTAGCTCTCTGGAGGTGTGCAGTGATGGGTGGGCACCATAAGGTAAAGACTGTGGCACTGACTAACTATGGGACTTAAAGTCCTAGAGCCTCAGTTTCTTCATCAGTAAAATAGGGACAGTCCCGCTTGCCTCCTAGGGATTACTAGTAGGATGAAATGAAATAGTACATTTGTGGAGCCTATCTCATTATAGGATTGGGGTGAGTAGTGAGGGAAATCATGCAAGGGTGAGACCTAGCATAACTGACCTTGGGAAAGATGTCTTCCCCCACATGAATGAGGAGATAATCCTGGTGCGCCCTTGCCGGCCATAAGCCTAATGTACAATGATCTCTGAGCCATTGGAGGAGGCCTGGGGCAGGGGGGACTTCCCCTTTGCCTCAGAAATCATGTGCCTTGCAGTGGAGCCCTCCTTTAAAGACTTAGCTGACGCCCCGATCAGGACGGGGCTGTACTCTTGGCAAAACTTCTCTGTTCTTTGTGCTAGCAATGTAGTGTTTAGTGAATTTCTTCCTGTTTTTGAGCCCAGAAGTGATTGTGTTGGTGGCCAGGGCACGTGTTTTCCTCACAAGAGAACATGGGAGTGGGAATGGTTTGCTCATTTGCAGCCAGTTCCCTCCTGCCCCCCTCAGTCTGCACCTCCACCCATCAGCATTGCTCCAATTCCTATGGGTCAGCAGGCTGGGCCCAGGGGTATAGATTTATGTCTATCAGAAGTTTGATTGAGGGCTAGCAAGAGTCATTTGAGATGTGATGACAATCACAGGGCCAGACCCTACAGTTGTGGCTGCTGTTTCTTTTCACAGACTTTTCTCAGGGGCCTTCTGTCTTAAGCAGTTGCCAATACTTGCTAAAAAGCTTCATATTTCCCCATAGCCCTAGGAAACTTTTTTTTAAAGGATTTTACTTATTTATTTATTCATGAGAGACACAGAGAGAGAGAGAGAGGCACAGACACAGGCAGAGGGAGAAGCAGGCTCCATGCAGGGAGCCTGATATGGGACTTGATCCCAGGTCTTCAGGATCACATAGCCCTAGGACACTCTAAAGGAGAAAACATTCAAGCTTTGGGTCATCTACTTTTTTTGTCACCCCTTCGCATTCCATATTCTTCCAGAATTTTTGTACACACACACAGGCCCACACTGATATACATGCATACATACATATATGTATGTAGTTCTCCAAATTCATGTGTGGGTATACATATGACAAGACAATACATGTATGCAAATGCATACATACATGTATATATGTAAAATGGATTGGACTGATTAGTGGCGTCTTGTTTTCACTTAATATATCAAAACATCTTTTCTGATCAGTAAACCTTTAGTAAAAGATGACAACCTGGTGCCATGGAGGGGAAGTCTTGCTTGACATTATCTTTTTCTTTTTTTAAAGATTCTATTAACTTATTCATGAGAGGCACAGAAAGAGAGGCAGAGACATAGGCAGAAGGAGAAGCAGGCTCCATGCAGGGAGCCTGATGTGGGACTCGATTCCTGGATTCCAGGATCATGCCCTGAGCCGAAGACAGATGCTCAACTGCTAAGCCAGCCACCCAGGCGTCCCTACAGTATCTTTTCAAGAACTGAATTTGAATGTCTTAGGAAGGGGCATGTCTCCTTCGGTCCCTGACTGGCCCTGAGGGTGTTTGAGATGGCCATCTCAAGTTTGATTTCCTTATTGATGATTATTAGTATCCTACCATATCAATCGTTATTTCTCAGTAGTAACTGGCATTTGGGATCAGGCAATTCCCTGTTTTCCTGGACTATTTTGTATATTGAAGGACACTTAGCATCTCTGACTTCTACTGACTCATGCCAGGAGTGCCCCTAGGTCAGTGTGACAACCCAAACTGACCCTGTGCATGGCCAAACAGTACCATCTATTACTATGGATTGTCCTTCATAGATATGTCTGAGTATAAAGATCATGCATTGTAGTTTATCTGGGGGCAGTCCCAGGCACTCTTGTAGTCCAGATGTACTTATTAATAGTACCGCTTTCCTCTATGAAATGTCCTTGTTTGGGTGATAAACCATTGGTCACTCTAAGACTGTATTTTGGAATTGGTTAGATTTGTCAGAGTTCTGGACAGGAGATGTTAGACATGCTACATGTGTTCAGTATGTCTTCCCAGAATTAACCCATTTGTCTGATGGTGGATGGCTTCCACTGGGCAGTGCCATGGACATATTCAATCCCTGCTCCAGGGCTCAACATCAGGGCATTCAGTGACAAGGGCACATTAAAAAAAAAAAAAAAAAAGAGTGAATAGATAATTGGCTTAAAGCCAGAACTAGACTGGAGAAACAGGATGTCTGGTGATCCCTTGGATTCAAGAAGACCCGGAACTTGCAAGGAGGGACAACTTCTTTTATCCACCCTCTGTGAAACCCCAAACAATGAGACAGGCTGTGAATATGTTATTAATCTTTATGTTATGCACTGTGTGGATATCTGTGCTTTACATGTAAAGATTAATAATTTCTCACTGAAGCAACTTTTGCCTCTGTAGGGGTAAAACCACTCCTGTTGAGAAGGCATGGCCTAGAGAGTTCAGCTCAGGACTGACGTTTTATAGACTAAATCCAGAGAAAGGAAGGGGAGTAGGACCTCAGTGTGTCAAGGGTTTCAGGGCCCTCTCACCCTCTCCACCTTGGAAACTGGCATTTTCCCTGAGCCCATCCACAGGTGGAAGGTCAGCTTTGTTTGCAACCCCCAGCCATGGGTTATAGAGATCACTCAGGCCAGAGCCAGAACTCAGGGTTCCCAAGTCTTGGGCTAGAGCTCACCACTTTAGTCTCTTCTGTCTCTCTCTGGATTTCTTCCTAAGATGCTTAAACCTCCATTCCCATTTACATCTCAAAGATGGAATAGGTTTGTTTGGAAGGACCAAATATCTCAGAGAGAAGGCTCCCAGAAGCTTCAGGATGTGTGTTCAATAGTCACATACAAGGCAAACATGGTGGAGTGAGACTCTTTCTATGGGCTGGTTGGAGAGATAGATTCCATCGTATTTGACTTTAGAAACTTTGTAATTGACCTCCTCATGAGAGGACACATGCTTCACTCACGGTGGGCTCCAGAAAGGTTTTCCCCAGGAGTCATGCCTGGGAGCAGCTGGTTATCTGGGATATGGAAGAGGATTCACCCCAAACATCCTGAATGTAAAGGAGCTGGGTTCTCAACATGGAAGATAGCTGGAGCTGACCTGGCTGCAGACCCTGCTTCTGCCTAATGCTGTTTCCAGCTGGATCCTTAAGCATTTAAAGCCAGCCCCATGCAGGAAATGTGTCTTGTGTTGAAAGCTGAGGTTCTTGCTATTGTTCATTCTTATTTATGGCCTTTTATGGAATTGGTGCTCCTTTAAAGAGACCTGTCAGCTATTCCTTGTGGGCAGCTCTGTTTATTGACACACAATATGCTCTGTGTTAGTTATGCATGAATCATCGGCATTACTACAATCTGGAAGACCACAAAATTTTATAAGAGGTGGTGCCTTTCCTTCTCTCAGGTTTCTCATATGTCCCCTTAGAACTTGCTCATCTGACCTCACTTTGGATTCATGCTTTTCACTAGGAATGGTGTATTGCTACTGGATTTTAAAAATTAAAACTATTCTGAATATATGTGGTAAGAAATATTTTAGGGACCATTTACATGTTAGTATCAATAGTAATCTACATAATATTATTTATTGGTTTCCATGGGCCAGATCTATGCTGAGCATTTCCACGAACAAACTCATTTAATCCTCATAGCTATATTGTGATATATGAATTCCCTCCATGATAAAACCGAGGCTCAAAGAAGTGAAGTAACTTGATCATGAGTACACAGCTGCTGAATGCCAGAGTATTATACTGGCTTAGAGAACTCAGAGGAAGAGTGCCCCATTTACCTGTTCTTTCTGAGATGGAAAGAACTTTTAGCATGTCTGCTTACCAGGAATGCAGCATGAGGTCGCAAAGTCAGATCTGGATGTGAGTAGCAGCACCTACCCTGCCTATATTAAGTATATAAAGATTGAATCTACAATCTGCATGACTAAGGTCTTTTTAATTGTAGGTTGTGATGGCTTTTATAAAAGATGGCCTAACATATATACATACCTCTCCCTACATGTCTATATACAACACACACATACATACACATGCACACATGCAGTGTTGATAGGCTTATATCAGGTTGCTCACAGTTGGACAAGCTGTTTTGGGGATTAGGATTTCTGGATTGGAAGAGGCCTAAGAGATCACCACATTTACAAATGAGGACAACAAAGTTTGGTGAGAGAGTTCTTTGTTACTTTCCCCAGGGCCAGCGAAATGACAGTGAGGTTAGGTAGAAACCAAAAGAGTTGTAACATGCAAATGTGATGTTAGAAACTTGGATCATCTGCGAGAGGAACACAGTCCAGACTGGGAGAGGAGCAGACTGGAACCAGAGAGATAATCATGATGGTGGGAGGAGTGGGAAGGGATTGTTCAGGGGGCTGCACAGTGCTATCTGAAAGGCAGGGTATTCAGAAAGCTTTACACCTGAGTTGACCTGATGCCGTTTCTTCTTCGTGTGTCCTCATTTTTCTTTCCATAGGCAATGTATAGTGCCCCATGGCTGCATATCTATGGGTAATTTGGTTTCGCTGTGTTCAGGGAGGCTGGCTTAAGAGTATGCACTTGACATCTTGCCAGGACGCTGAATTTTGAAGTGTATTAGAAGGTATCTCCAAGGGGAAGTCAACTTTCAAGACTAAAAGTGGCCTGCACTGAGTTCACCAAGTCTCAGGTAAGATGAGAGTGAAGGGTTTGATTCCCAAAGGAGGTCAGGGCCTGTTGGTCTTTATAGAGATGACTTCAGGAGCCAAATTCTATACTAATCTCACCCACAATCCTCCCACACTCCACATCGTCTACCCATTCTTCCCTCAGATGCTGAGTTGACCCCATACTCATCTTTCCCCATCTTCCTGCAAATGCCTGGTCCCAGTCCAAACTAGATGAAAGAGTACTAACAAATAATCCAAGTCCACAGCTGACAAAACAACCCACAGCACACGTCCTGTGCCCAGATGGGGACTGGGGTCAACTGTGTCATCTGTCTTTATGGAAGAGAGCATGTTATTATGCTAATTACAGTGTACTGGGCTTTACTGGGAACCAAAAATAGAGATATGTGGCTTCTAGGGACAGGCACCAACATTCCTTTGGCTTCCTTTGCTATGTGATTTTTGAAAGAAATCTTTGCCATGATTAGAAAAGGTGGGGAGGGGGCTTCCAGAAGATATGCTGCCTTAGGCATTTTGGGAAGGGCAGGTGCATATGACCTATGCCACTGTCACATTTTGCCCTCTTCATGATGCTGTTCCCTGTGGTCATGTGTGATTGCAAAAGAAATAAAACAGGCAACCCCACTCTGTCTTCTACTCCAGCCTTTCGATTTCCAGGCTCTTCACATCTCTTAATGAGGAGTTGCACACCACAACCCAGCTTGGGTGGGCCCCAGAGACGTTTTCCCTGGAGAAGAAATTGGAGAGAGTTTCATGCTGACTCTGCAACAGGATAAGAGAAGGAATTAGCATTTATTGAGCTCCCGCTGTGTGCTCTTCTGCGCCAGATGCTTTTGCTGAACACCGCAAAATCTCTGGAAGGTAAATGAAGAATTGAAAGCTCTGGATAAAGAAGCCAAGGGTGGAGCTGGATTCTGGGGCCAAGTCTGTTCACTCCAAGCTCAAGTTCTTCCTGTGTATATCCACTGCAGAAAGAACAGACTTCTTAGTGGCTTAGCTGCCTGTGTGATATCTCTTGGGAGATACAGTGGAAGTGCAATGGGACAGGACAGGAAACATTCTTACTATTTCTGTTCTTAGATAGACATAATCAACTGATGTTCACAAACTCAAATGCCTTTGGTGGCTTGGTGAGATGCGTAAATGTGAGTGAAGTATGGTGAATAGGGAGTTGGGGGGACAGATCTATAATGGAACCAGGGCACAGACGTCCCATCAGAAGACATCAGCATTCACATTTTTAAAAACATTGTTGGCCAAACCAAACATGTCTGTGAACCAGTCAGGACCAAGGACTGCCATTTCAGGACTGCTAATTCAGATGCCCCTCTAAGTGTCAAAGGCATTGTGTAATGTTTGATTTCTTAATTTTTTTTTAAAGGAGAATAAATTTGTTACCTACACAAATTAAAAACTATATATGCATACATGCAGAAATACACATGTGTATGTGTGTATTATATATTTATATATATCTTGAGTGGAAGGAATATGATGAGTGTTACATTATTATTTGTACTTTCTCTTCAAATTCCTTTTACATGTTAAAAGAAAATATAGCATGTGAGAACTAAAAGCAACCTTAGTGCTTTAATCTAACTTCCTCATTTTATAGATTAAAAGAACTGAGGTCCAGAGAGAAAGAATCTTCTCAGTTTCACGTAGCTGCTGGGAGAGCCAGACCTGGGCCCCTGAGTCCTTGTCCATCATCCCTTTCACTACAGGCTCATCCATGCAGAAGTGTGTGTGCTAGACAGGAGTCAAAACAACATGAATGGATATATTTGCAGCAATGGTTTACACTGCTTTAAGGTCAAGTCTAGGTAGCGTGACTATGTCCAGTTGGCAGAGGAGGACCAACAGAATTTGCTTTGAGGCCTCCTGGCTAAGTGCACTGTATGAGGGAGTAAAGATGTGAGCCTGGTGTTCTAACACAAATCCACTTGGCTTGGGTTATTTATCTGCTATGAGAGTCTAAGTGGAGCAACCGTAAGGAGGATGTCCTTGGTCTGAGAATGGAGCAGTGGAGTCTTTTCTCTGAATGGAGCAAGAGGTTCTGAGTGGACAAGTGAAGGGAGAATTTTCTTTAAACGAAATTTAAAACCCCACATCCACTGGGCTGAAATTTGTTCTGACTCTAGATGAAAGGTGCTTTGAATTCCTTGGGAAAAGAATCAGAATATTAGAGCTGGAAAGAACTATGAAGAATAACCAGTCAAATTCCTCATTACCAATGGGGAAAGGTGCAAGAAAGGAAGACATGATCATCCTTAGAGCGTGTGAGTTTTGGGAAAATAGTTCATGCAGGGTCCCTGTCTATATAAAAAATTTGAAACAATAATAAGAAAGTATAATTTTAAAATAATATAATACATATTATAATAATAATAAAATTATAATTAGGAAATAAAATCATTTTCTAATAAGGATATTATAAAATTCATGGACCCATATAAGGCATAGTAATTTATCAGTGAAGATTTGGAATAATGAGTATAGAAGAGGCACATGTGTATTTGTTTGTTGTCCTGTCAGTGCATGTGAATATTCCTTGTGGACTCCAGGCATTGTATCTTCCTTTTTTGGTTCATAAACCATCTCTTCACATTCTTTATTGTGAAATACACCTGGGTAATTTAATATCTCCTACTATGAGAAAAATATAGCAACACTCATAGTGCTATGTCTCCTTGGAACCTCTTTGTATTGAAACAAAATAGATCTTCTTGCTTCTGTGGTTCCTTAATGCCATCTATTTAATGCTGGTCTTATCATTACTCATGGCATTGCATCATGTTCTGCGCTACTTGTGAATAATGGCTTCCAGTGACTCTCTCAGAGATTGTGACTGTGCTTCATTGATGATGATCACTGTATCAGTCAGGGTCAAAGAAACAGAATCAGTAGGATATGTATACATTAAGAAATTTATTGTAAGAAATCAGTTATGCAATTGTGAGACCTGGATAAGCAAGTATGAACTCCATCGGGAAGACTGTTGGGAAGGTGGGCTGGAACTTGTAGGCATGAACCAACACTCCTATTCACAGGTAGAATTTCTTCTTCAGGAAAGCCTCAGTTCTGCACTTAAAGCCTTTCAACTGATTGGATGAGGCCCATTTGGATGTCAGGATAATCTTCACATGAAGTGAATTTATTAGAGATGTTTATCATATCTATTTAGATTAATATTTACTTGAGAATGTGGGACTGTTGCCATGTCAAGATGGCACATAAAACTGACCATCGCAATTATAAATGCGAATTTTACCTAGAATATTCTGGAAAATATGAATGATACCTCATTTTCTGGTCATGTTAAATTTCCTGTTTAGAATTTTATAGCATAAATGTAGAATAACATATCCTCCAACTATATCTTCTACTGAATTCTCTAGGCTGTAATCACTGCATTTCTAAACTGTTATCACTCTCAATGTTGATTGTACCCCTGCTTTCCACACTAGCAGGTAGGCCAAGGCTCATTCATGGAGCTATTAGCACAAGGTATAGTCATCTGTTCTCCAGCATCATTTAACACTGACCTGAAAAGACACAATGTCACTACATTGATTGATGGGAAGAAAGGACATTGATCCAATACACCTATTGGCTTTGTGGAGTAACAGCTTGAAACTCTTGGAAGAGATAGGTGCAGCCAACTGTAGAGGGAGCAAAGCCTGCGGTAGGTAAGGGGCAGCTGTCCTATGTACCCATGGCAGAGGGTTCACAAAGTAAAATATCTCTGCTACCCTCGGGAACTATAGACTAGACATGGCACTGTGGTCAGAACACAACTGAGTTAGAGCCCAGGGGCACATACACAGGGCCCAGAGCCAAGAGTTGATGGTGAGCTATTGTAAGCCCAGAGCCCTGACCTCATCTTGTGTCTGATGTGATGAGAATCACCTCAAATCAGCATATCAGCACCATTCTGGCAGCCCAATCTCATGCAATGCCTCAATAGAAATACCACGTCAGCCAGCAGGGGCAGTCTGCTTATCAGGTCACCCTAGAACAACCTCATATATATGAGTCCTGATGTCCCTCAGGGCATTAAGTCAACACTATCCATGGGATAGGTCAGAGGGCATTTTGACAGGAGAAATGGGGATGAGGCCCACATGGATCCCAATCTGTGCTTAGGATACCTTGCTGAAATAGTAGTGTTGGCCCTGGCTGGTTCCAAGTACATAAGTGTTCTTAGGAATGCTTTGAGAAAGATATTCCAAAGCAAGGGGAGCAGAGTGGGGTGCCAAGGCATAGGGATTGGAGTAGGGACTCCACTTGCTTGCCCAGATCTGAGAGTGGTGCTAGAGGAAGAAAATTGTTTAGGATCACACAGCTGGTTGCTGGCAAACCTGTGGTGTCGGTGAGGTGTGACCAAGAAAGTTGCTACTAGTAATTATTAAGGAACTGAAGCTTATAAATGCTTCACTAAAAAAGTAGGACAGATGTAATCCCTATGAAATCCCCACTGTTACTTGTATTGGTATGCTTTCTTGAGACTCAGAAAATGAGGGCTAGCCCAATGGGAATGTAATCCGGCTATATCTATGAAGGTTTTCTAGAGCTAGGTAAGGAAGGAGTGGCCCATTGGGCATACTGGCCTAGAATGTCAGTCTACAGAGGGTGCTAAGACACTAAACCATCACCAAAGTGTAACATAATGGAGAAAGCTGCAGTTTCCAGAGTTCCTGCAGGGCCAACAGTCCATATGTGCTCCAGGGATGGAGGTGTAGAAGTGGTGAAGAGTTCAAGGGGCAAGCAAAACAAATACATACAAAATCCAGAAAACATCAAGGTTGTTGAAAATATAGAGCACCTGATATTCTCAAACACTGCTGATGGGAGTATGACTTGGCACAATCTTCTTTTCTCTGCCTCTTGAGAAGGTGCCTTCTTGAGAGTCAGAGAGAATAAGGACCAAGGGAACGTGAGTTACCTGGATATCTGTCTTCATAGTCTAACAAGAGAAACTTGCAGAAACATCCATTTCATTTATTTTCTGTGTTGCTCATCTGTATAGCACCAATTTCTCTCATGTTTTAGGCATTGTCATATTATAAAACAGTGATGGGAGACCCCTTCCTGTGGTGTTCCACACAGATCCATGCCCATTCTGTTATGCTAATCTGATTATGCTATAGCCCTAAGACCTTCTACATCTCTAGTCTAGGATTAGATGTAGTTTCCTGTGCCTGGTGTCCAAGGCCACATATGGCCTGTTCTGGCTCTTTTTCCAGCTACATTTACCATTGTTGCTAGGTGATGGACTTCATGTGGAAAGCAGGAGTATACTAGACACCTGGTGCTATAAAGATGAGCATGATAAAGTGTCAGTCTAGGTGGTGGACTAATAAGCAAACTGACAACTCAATGTGCAGGGTATCAGAGAAGAAGCAGGACTATTTAAGTGCTCAAGGGGAGGGTGAGCTAGTGGTAGAAATTTAAAACATTGACTATGAACAGAGAGAATGGAGAGACCTGATCTTGGAGTCTTACAGAGCCTGGGGCTTAGGGTTACTAGCTGAATGCCACTTTCTGAGTCTTGTTCTCTATTTTTTCAAATGAGGAAATGTATTCTTGTTCTATTCCCTTCACAGAACGATTTTGTAGGATTTAGATGACAAGCAATAAGCATTCTAGAAATGGAAAGCATTATTGAGGGTAGGGAGCTGGCAGGCTCTGCCTTTAGGAAATCTGACCTAAGAAGGTGGAAATCCAGTTCCATTTGTGCATAGAATCACATGACTCTAGTTAGGCTTTGCTACCTTGTTATGCAAAATCACCATAAAGATGGAGATAATACTAGTGGGTGCATAGTTTTAGCCCTTGACACCCAGAATGCAACAGATGATTTAAGGGGTAAACAGCGTGGCCTATCTGCAGAGGTTGGCTGGCATCCTGTTTTGTTTGTGGTTCCCCTGTAACCTCAGGATGAAGGGCCGCTGCAACAATCAGAGCCCAGTATTGATTGTGTTTGTATTTAAACACTTAGAGACTAAGGAATTGACTGCTGGATGTTTCCTGATGCTTTATGACAGGTGTGGCTCAGGGACCACTCCTTCAAGGCTGGGAGCATCATCTACTGCTGTAAAACAGCTCAATCATTTCTCATCCCTGACATCCTCACTGCTCTACTGGCTCCTCTCTCCCTCCTCTCTTACACACTAGTGCTGCCAGGAATGGCTCTCAATACCGTGAGCCTTAGGCTGCCAGAGTCAGAGTTAAGAATAGCACCGACATTTATGGGATGTCTTTTAGAGTACTAGCATGGTTATCTCATTACCAACTTTTCAAAATAGATATTATTGGTCCCATCTTACAGATGAATATGCTGAAGCTGAGGGTAACCACGTGGGGGACCCAAGTCAGCCTCACTTCACTCCCTACAGAATGGGCTAGAAGGAGAGGGGGAAGGGGATAGAAAATAGAACTGCTCTTGGAGTGGAATAAATTAGAGGCTGGGAACAATGTTTCAGGGGTCCACAAGCCCGTACTTGAGATGACTCAAGATGCAATAAGTGGAAAGAAGGGGTAAGAAGAGAGTAGGTAGTTTTTTCCTAAGCTGCTTTAAAACAAAGGCCCTGGAGAACCGACATAAAAGAGTCTGCATACATCTACCTCATCTATATACATATCACCTGTAGGTTACTATGTGGAATTCTTTGATTTCCTTGGGGATGGCAGAGCTGGCTATGTCTCTAAAAAGGCCCTGGACATATTCAAGATACTTCAGAAAAAGAGCTGAGTAGCCTGGATCTCGGCAAGTCAGGAAGAGGGTCCAGAGTTCTGGGTCTCTGGTCCAGGGCCACTTATACCTGTCCCTTCAAGCCCTGTCACACACTTAGTCCTTCTTGGGCATTCTAGCAGTTGGATTCTACTCTCTCTTAGTCTGAAGATGATCAGATAGTCCCAGGCTCATGGGTTAAGGAGCCTTTGTGGGTAGGGGCTGGCAGGGCTCACCGACCGTGGGGAAGAAAAAGAGTGGGAGCATCCCCAAAGGGATTTGGACAGGCTTTCAACAATTTTGCTGTGTGGTAAGCATGAGCTTACACAGGATTCCACCTCATTTTGTTGGCTTAGATTAAGCCAAATTCACAAACACTGGATACGTGACCCTAGGCTATAATGGCCAAGATGAACAAGACATGCTCACCAGTAACCATCGGGCACTGCAGAACAGCATAAAAACTCAGAAAAAGATCCTAACAAAGGACTGAGGGAATCTGAGGGAGGAAATGGGTCAACATAACAATTGCTCCTTCAGTAATTCAGCAGACATTGGCCAAATCTTACCCTTCTCTAGTTGCTGAGGAAATCAATATAAAAGACACATCCTTGTCATCAGGGAATCACAGTGTATGCTTACAAAGACACAGACCACTATCAAGGAGTTAGAAAAATTTGAGAATAGATGCATGCCCAGGGGACTCTAATACCTAATTCATATGAGGAAGAGGAGGCTCCTTGGAGGGTGTGACCTTTGAACTAAGTCTTGATGGACCAAGAATGAGTAGATCCCTAGTGCTTGACATGTCCTGTGAGCTACAAGCAATGAGACATGGTGTGTCTGTACAGTGGGTGTTTACGTGTTGGGGACAGAGGCTGGGTGGGGAAAGGAGATGCAACTGAGAAGCGATCAGAAGGTAGCATAGATGTATCGCGTCCCCTAGTGCTTTGAAGACTCGGAGGAGCCAGTGAAGGAAAAGGTGGTGGATTCCACATGCATTCCAGCAGTGTTGCTCTGACTAGAATGGAGCCTGGGCTGGGGGAAGGCAGTAATGCAGGCAAGAAGCCATGAGGGCCTCATGAGTCATGGCTTGCACTGGCCTCAGATTTAGAAATATAGGACTGCAGGTGACTCGAGGAGGCACTCGTAGGGAGAGGCCTTGTGAGCTCCAGGCCGTGGCTTGATTCCATTGCAATGTGGTCGTATCAGTCATAGTTCTTAGCTATAAGCTTCAGAAGCCAACCTTTGCTGATTGAGGCAGAAGAGAATTTGATGAAAAGGACACCAGGTGCCTAGAGAATTAATACAGAGACAAATGACCGAGCTGGAGAATAACAGCCTGGAGCAACACTCACAGTCACACGGCAGAAGGAATCTGGAGAAGCTTCTACTCCTTGTGGCCATTGAACCCTCAGTGGCATTGCTACCACTCCCATGCTGCAAAATTGAACCTGCAGCAGAGGAAGAGAAAGAAGTCCACCATCCTTGCTTCCAGCTTCTGGGTCAAAGCCCAGCATGGGCACAGGGTTGGTGGGTCCTGGAGCTGGTCTATGCCCTGGCTGCAGAGACTGCTGCAATTTCTGTCGTTGCCAGCATCTACAATGGCAGGTTGACACTGAAGGCCATGAAGGCCCATAAAGTGGGGAGTTTTCAAAATACAACAGGAGTTCAGGTAATTGGACAACCAAATAAAATGATCAATATTCGCAGTTGTAGCCTTAGCTGAAAATTGAGAAGCTGTGGGCAGGGTCAGGGTGCTGATGGTAATAATGTTCTCTAGTGGGTTTTACTCTATGTGCTAAGTGGTGTAAATGCAGAATTTCATTTAATCCTCCTGACAGATCCCCTGGCAATTACTAATATTGTACCTATTTTACAAAAAAGGCAAATGTATTATAGATATGTCCTAGGTACGTTAGTAGGTGGCCAAGCTGAGATTCTAGCTTAGGCAGCCTGTCTTCAGAAACCATGGTCACAAAAAAAAAAAAAAAAAAAAAAAAAAAAAAAAAAGAAACCATGGTCACACTTCCATGAGTGAGGCTGGGAGGTGAGGAACTGTAGGTATCTTTGTCTAAGTTACAGCCTTGTAACAAGCTATCTCTAAGCCTTACCATTCATGAGGACAAATTATACCACATTAATTGTTCATAGGAACTCTAGTTTTTTGCAAGCCCCATCTCAAGGTGATTCTGGGAGTCTCCAAGAACAGCTTATGGGGGCTTCTGAATCAGAGTAGGTTATTGGTGGCCACTGTGTTGTCATTATCCCCTGCCCAGCCCGGGCTTTCCATGGGGGCTGCTGGCCATGCTGAGAAATGCCAGCTCTCCTAACTAGGCTGCTGGTGGGCAGCCACTCTCCTGCAGCCCTTCTTGGCAGCACCAGGGGTCCTGCCCACTCTTCTCTCATCTCCAGACTGAGCCACCTGATGCTACATGGCCCTGGAATCTGCCACAACTGCCCAACAAGTCAGAGACCCTCTGAGACTGCCAGCCCTCACCCAGGCAAAGTCTTCAGGAGCAGGTCTCTGCAGCTTATTATAGACACTGAGGTTCTCAGCCCTTGGGGTGCCTGACTCCCCAGAGGGCAGAAGAGGATAGTTCCTTTTGACTGCAATCTGTGATGGGGCAAGTTTGGCAAGGCTACTCGGGCCCCCAGGAGCCTCAGATTTCAGGAGGAGGCAAGTTGAGTTGCTCCTACAAGCCACACACGTTCTGCCTCGGGGACCGGATAGATGTCTGCACAGTGAGGTCAGGACACCCTCAGTCCCAGGGGCACAAACCACACTGACGATCCCACCTTTCCTTTTTGGTATTTGGCTCAAACCATTCTTCTGCCCCAGCCTCACATTCATTAACCTACTTGGTCAACAGCAAATATTCATTGTGGACCAATTACCTATAAAATAAAAAAATCTATATAATAATAGTATCTGTCTGTCTTGGTTTGGGTCTCTGACAAAGTTGAGACTAGGACTTGGGTAGAGTTTGTACATTTGGAAAGTGACCCCAGGAAACAGAAGTGAGAGAGTAGGTGGATGAGCAGGGAAGGAGGGAAGCATGGATGCCTTAGCAGGGTCAATGCTCCTACAGTGGGAGCCCCATTGCACTGGGGCCTCCGAAAAGTGTGCAGGGTTCCCCAGGATTGTCCTTGTGAAGAAAGAGCAGGAACATTTATTCATAACTAACAGCTCTGCTTGATGGAGAGCTGCCTCGAGTTGGGGCCCAGCACCAGGTGTTACCCACCTTGCCTTTCAGAGGACTGAGCTGGCTTCTGCAGTTTCAGTGATTTTGTGAGTCATGAGGCAGGCCATAGGTACATACCTGGGGGCCCTGTCCTAGGAGGGAGCTCCCCATTGAAGCTGAATTAAAATCGAGGATTAGATGAGGTATCATGATGTGGGACCCAAAACATAAGCTACACTTTCCCATGAGGTTGTTATGATTGAGTTAATTTGTGAAATGCCTAGAATAAAACCTGGTCCTGTAAGGTTATCTATGTGTTTATTATTATTATTTGTGACAACTGCAATGTGCCTAGCGCTTCTCTGGGCCCTGTAGGTATGTCCTCATGGGACCTACCTCCAATCCACAAAACATGTTTATGTGTCAGAACTCTGATTACTGACACTGTTCAAGTCCTTTTGCCATGAGGTTCTTGGGCCCCATGTAAATGGGTTGTTTGGGGATAGGCAGGTGACATGGTCCTGCCTGCCTGTTAACCTAGTCTGTATCTCTGTTCCACTGTGGGCCCTGCTACTCAGGATCCAAACAGGTTTGAGAGCTAAGGTTTGAGTCCTAGATGTGAAACAATCAAACCCGAGTTGTCCACCTTCTGAATTATACCCTGCTGGGAAGAGAAGACTGCTGGAGACCAAAGTCACTTAACTTTTTAATAATTGATGGATAAGAGATTGCAGCATGTTCAAAAACACACCTTCTAGATATACCACTAAGTGGTTCAGAAAAAAGAAACCAAACCACTCTGCCATCCCCTGAGTCCTGACATTCCCTCACTAATCTGATGACCTAATCCTTTCATGTGGGGGAGGACCAGAGCCTCTGTGTCCAGAAAACGAATGCACCTTTTCACTGGAGCCTTTTGGAGGGAAGTCCAGCTCAGCCACTGTTTGTCTGTCCAGGCCAGTTGACCTGCCTGTGGTGCCTATGCCAGTGCCAAATAGGAATGTCTGGTCCTCTTGCCTTGTTCCCAGCCTAAGCCTTGACCATACCATTCCCATACTTGTCCCTAAGATATGACACTTCATTTTTCTCTTTGAGGACTGCCTTGGCCACCTTCTTGCTGGCTGGCTACTGAGGTTCCAGCAGTTTCTAGCATTCAACTGTATGATATATAACATAAATGATCATAAGACTCAAGCCCAGCCCAGGCACTGAGGGGCTGAGGCTTTCTCTAGCCCCACCTGGGCTCTCACAAATGGGTACTGGTGAGGTCTCACCTAGGATGAGAGCCAGGATTCACTTACTTTTTGAAATGTTAATGTATTGGTATGAAAACATTCCTCTATTGTTTAATTCTTTATCCACAATCTCAAGATCCAAAAAGCTCTGAAAGCCAGAAGTTAATTATAATCTAAGTAGCAGCAAAATCTGATCTGACTTATCTCATTTGCCAGAAATATCTGACCTGCACTAAGGGGAGGCTACTTATAGCCTTTATTGATCTCACTTGGTGTGAATATGTATACATGCTGCTGCAAAAATATTAATGCCATTGACTAGGAGAGGTCCCAAAGCCCTTTGGGGGTGTTGTAGAAGATGTGGGATGTGCACCAAATCCACCTTTCTGAAATACATTCTACATTCTGAAACCCCTTTGGTCCTCAAGGTTTAGGATGAGTGACTGAAGCCTCTGTCAGGATTGTCCCAGGTAAGGCTATGATCTGAGAAAGGTGATCATGCAGGGAACAGGGTTAGCTGCAGCCTGAGTTAAATATCACTCGGTTCTTTGGTATAATTATAGTGCCAGGACTTCTTAAGGACAGTCATACTGACATCTCCTCCATTAAAAAGATAAGAAAAAATGTGCTTTCTGTAATCTACACCTATTAGTGCAGCATCCCCTTCGATGGCTGAAACCCCCTCAGAACGACCAGAGCCTTTTGTAGATAATATATTGGAGTCTTTGACTTTCCTTGTCCTCTCTTTTCTTTGCTCCACCTCTGAAATGCCCCCCACCCCGTTTGTTTTTGTTTGTAAGAGAACAGCTCCCTTAACTTACATGAGAGTAAACTCCTTAGATAATCAAACAGAAATGAGAAGCCTGAATTACAAATGAGAGGTCACCTTGCTCTGCTTGCTTCTAGTTCTGCTTCTACTGAGAATGTGATTCTGAGGCAAGAAGGAGAAGGAGCCAATGCATGTAAAGGGCTTACTAGGTATACTGGGCATTTCCACATGGAGTGGTCAGAGAGGATGTTTGGGACGCAAACTTGATGTCTCTCCTCCAGATCATTTAGTCCCGTCATGTCTGGGCTACAAGAGAAGACAGGGCTATAGTCTTAGCTTGTGTTCTTTCAAAATCAGACCCTAAGATGAGGATTCTGGGAAGGTAGGGCGGTGAAGTGAGCCAGGAGGTACCTAGAGTTTAAATATGTGAGGAAATCTGCGAAACAGTGTAGAACACACACCTCAGAGTTATCTGCACTCCTCTCACCCCTCCTGCCACTACTCCAGGTGTGAGGGAGCTGAGGCATTTATACACCATCTCTGAGAATCATGGGTTGAGGACTTCTGGGGGCTGAGATGATAATGCCCTGGCACTTCTGGCCTGCTTCCTGAAGACAAAGCAGCTTTCCCAGGTTCTGGATAAGGGCTTCAAGCCCAAGATACAAACACTTGGGTTTGAAGTTGTTTGTCACACAGTGTAATAATAAAGTCCAAGAAATACTGGCAGGGCACTGCCTGCCTCTGTTACGATTCCTTTTTTGTAAGATTTTTTTTTTTTTACTCATTCATGAGAGAGACAGGGAGGTAGAGAGAGAGAGAGAGAGAGAGAGAGAGAGAGAGAGAGAGAAAGAGAGAGAGAGGCGTAGACATAGGCAGAGGGAGAAGGCAGGCTCCATGCAGGGAGCCCCATGTGGGACTCGATCCTGGGACTTCAGATCATGCCCGGAGCCAAAGGCAAATGCTTAACCACTAAGCCACTCAGGCATCCCTGCTAAAATTCTTTTCACTAAAAATTTAAAGGAATTTTTGTATTACTTTATTAGATTTACAGAAGAGGGAAAAGTTATCCCCCCCATTTTGTTGGGAGAGCCTGCAGAGCCTGGAGGAGCAGTCACAATACTTGAAAAAGGGTCATTTGTGCCCTTTTTGATTGGTTAAGTGATTGGTTAAGTGTATGTAGTCCTCTCCTGGCTAATGAGATACAAGGGAAAGCCTGTGTGCAATGGAGGAGGCAGCGTGCCAGGAAGGTTTATGCTCTCCTAAGAAGGAAACTCAGAGAGAGATAGTACCTCTTCTTCCTGTGGACTTTGTCATGAGTGCCTGGTATTGATGTGTCATTTTGCTATCACCCATAGGACAGGCCAGCATCCAAGATGGTTGAGTAGTAGAATGGAAAATTCCTAGATCTCTAAGGAGTATCACCTGGCTGTTTATCTGTATCCACTTTTAGATTATATTGCTTCTTGATTTGCTTATTGTTGAAGCCAACTGTGCATTGGAATCTTCTGTTCCTTGCATCCAAAAGCATCCTAACTGATACAGTTAAGGTCATGTCCTTGAGACAAGAGCACCTGCTAAGATGGGAAATAAGGGAAGAGCACACAGTGTGCAGTGGGGGGCTTGACACTTAATAGGTTGGTGTGAAACACACTTTGTACTCCACCTGGAACATCCCCAAGAATCTGTATTAATTAACTCGCCATGAGCTTGTATCAGGCACATGCCACACGGGCAGTACAGGGACAGGTCTTTCTGGGAATAAAGGAGTCATATAAAGCACCGTCCTTGTCTTCAAGCATCATAAAATTTAGTTGGTAGAGACAAGACTAGAAATAAAACAAAATAAATGGTTTAGAGAAGGACATGATCAGTGCACACTAGAGTAGGTAAGAGCTTTGTAGAGATGGGGAAAGCTGAGCTGGATCTCAATCAGGGAGAAGGATGAAGGTAAGGACACTAACAGCAACATGCTCCAGATTACACTGCTGGAGAGTAGCAGGGCTGAGGTCCAAATCCAGGTGTGACTCTTTCCAATACCTGAGCCAGTAACTACTACAGTTGTGCCCCCAAGATGGACATGTAAGCCTGGAATGCTGATTTACTAATACAGAAATGGAACTGGCTAGATTATAATCCAAAGTTTGGGAAGCCAAGTTATATTCAGAAGGTCCCTGAGGGAGCTTGAAGCAGCTCAACACACAGGATACCCCTGACACCCAGATGGGGTCACATGTCTACAAGGGCTGGACCTTGTCTTCCTGGCTAGCTATGATAAGAGAACGACCAATTCTCAGGCCTCCTGTTTCAATGCCAGGCTTTTTATATAGTTCTTTTCCAGACACAGTCAAGCTCAACTGGCCAGGCCTCTACCTATTAACTATATTTCTATTCAATAGTAGACTAGTAGTAAATGCTTTTTCTTTAGGAAAACAAAATGAAACAAAACAAATCAAAAACACCTGATACATAGTATTTGCCAAGTTCCATGGTATAAATACACCCACCAAGATTGATTTCAGGCTACCAGTGGGTAGAACTGTGTACAATGGCACAACGAGCCAGTGTAGGCAGGCTCTGGCACTCTGCCGTGATAATGTCCAGATGCCCTAAGGGAATTCTGTGGTGTGCCCAGACTTCTCAGTAGCACATTTTACCAAATTAGTCACAGCCATTGTATGTGAAATTTCTCAGTTTCATTCTTGGGGAAAGGCCTCATTTCCAAGTTCTTGGAAAACATTTTTTTTAATTTAAATTTGATTTGCCAACATATAGTATAACACCCAGTGCTCATCCCATCACGTGCCTTCCTTAATGCCAGTCACCCAGTCACCCCATCCTCCACCCACCTCTTCTGCAGCCCTTTGTTTGTTTCCCAGAGTTATAAGTCTCTCATGGTTTTGTATTTCTCTCTAATTTTTCCCCATTCAATTTCCCCTCCTTCCCTTATGGTCCTTTTCACTATTTCTTATATTCCACATATGAGTGAAACCATATGATAATTGTCTTTCTCTGATTGACTACTTTCACGCAGCATAATGCCCTCCAGTTCCAACCTTGTTGATGTAAATGGTAGGTTGTCCTTTCCGATGGTTGAGTAATATCATGGAGAACATCTTATTTTTGCTCCCATACACTACCAACTAACACAGGTGTAAGGTATCCATTAAGTGACTGGAAACTTGATGGCTTTAAGAAATCCAAGATAGATTTCCTTTTTGTGTTGCCAAAAGTCAAATTTTATGGAAAAAAAATTGTAAAGAGTGGGGTATGGGGTCTGTGGTGGACTAACACCATGGGTAGCAATAGCAACATTAGTACAGAAGAAGCTTCTGGAACCCCACCCTCCACTCCACCCCACTTTGCTGTTCTGCTCAATATAAAATGACAGAAAAAAAAAACCCACCTCTGTTGCTTAGTAACAGCTCAGGGTGCAGTGGGGGGAGACCAGTCAATACAATTCTGAATTAAGGCAACATCAACCCACAAAAAAATCCATCTTGAGGATTTATAGGAAAACCAAAGCATACTTATAGTCTCATTGTTGGTGGGGGAAGTCCCATTAGCTCTGGTATTGGATTATTTAAGGTGAAATATCTGGGATATGGATGTTTTTTTCTGGGAAGAGTAACTACTCTGAGGCCTTCAAAATCAATAGGCCACTTTGAAGGCTGACTCAAGCTGTTATTGGTAATGTTTTGGTTGTGTTTGCAAATCAATTCAGCAAAAAATAGGACCATTTAGTAGTTCCCACGGAGGCCTTATCTGTCAATCTTGTAAGGAAGCCTCTCCATGCTTTGAAAATGCCAGCATCTCCCAAGGCCTGTGGGGAGCCTGTAGGGAGCCAGAAAGCTGAAACCAGCATGAAGAATTGAGGGTAGATCTTCTAGAGTGGCAACTGTTCCAGTTCACTTGGGACTGAAGGTTTTCCTGGGATGCTGGACTTTTAGCACTAAAACCAGGATACTTCTGGGCAAACTGGGATGGTTGGTCACTCTAGATCCATGGTTCTCAATGGGGGGTAATTTTGCTTCCAAGGTGGAGGTGATTTTGTCCCCCCAAAAGAATATTTTTTAGTATAAATATGTCCCAAATATAATAAACTGATTCCTTGCTTATCTGAAATTCAAATTCAACTAGGCATCTTTTTAATTTTTTATTTTCTAAATCTGGCACCCCTACTCCCAGACGATACCTGGCAATGATTGGAGACATTTTGGGTTGTCACAACCACAACCTGTGTGTCAGGGGAGCAGTGACACGAGGCTTTAGTGGGTAGAGACCCAGGATATTTCTAAACTTTCTACAGGATGCACAACAGTCCCTCAGCAAAGAATTATCTGGCTCCAGATGTGAGTAGTGCAGAGGGCAGAGGTGGAAAAAGCTTACCCTAGATCTCATGTAAGCAAGCGGGACAGCCAACTAGCTCCATCTCCCTTGGGAGAACACTAGAGGACTGATGTGGGTGTCTCTGCTTCACACACACACACACACACACACACACACACACACACACACACACAAGATATAACAGTCCTGACCCTTAATGCCATCTAGTCACCTAGAGTCAAACAGCCAATGGGAGCTTAAGAAGTATCTGGCAAAAGGTTTTCCCCTTGCAAGGCTGCCCCTTCCACACTCAGGGAGAGCCAGGCAAGGTGTGACAGGGAACAATAGTGCAGAGAAAAGCTGAATCATTGTGGTCTGCAGGGGGCCCTCATCTCCTCAGACTTTTGTGGTGACATTTCCTTGCACTCCTGAAGCTTGTTCTTGGCTTAGAAAACAGAGCTTCAGAATGTCTTCATTGTTTTGCACACACCAGCACTGACCGCGCCTGGAGTTCTCCTGAAGGAAACTAGCAGCAGGAATTTTGTGTAATGCTATAATAAGGGGGCTTTATCCTTTCAAAAATACATCCTTTCTCCTTGTTGCCAGCTCTCCCACAGCCCTCTGCAAAAATGCGACTCAGAAGTTACTGAGGCGTTTTTATGTTTTTCCTGTCTCTCTATAGTTCATATCAAGCAGCAGAGGACAACTACTCTGTAGTTTGCACCTAGGCATGCTAGCTTGATTGAATACATGAGTGAATCAGTGAATCAAGGTGTCAATTCTGTACCCATTTCCCTATTATTTAAGAAATTAAATGTAAAAAAAATGACATCTGCTTAAAGGAATTGGTGAATTTGACTATTGTAGGTACTCATATGTATGGAATTCATGTGTAATGGGGAAAATGAAGGGGTTCTGGACATGGTGATGGCTCCACATCAGCATGGACATATTTAATGCCACAGAACTGTACACTTGTAGTGGTTAAAAGGGCACATTTTGTGTTACGTATATTTAACCATAGTAAAAAAAACCAACAAAGGACTGGTGAAATGATATTCATCCAGGCATACAGTAAGTAATCAATAAATGTTTACTGATTGATTACTTACCTCAGGTTGATCTGGATCTGTTTGCATATTTCTCCCTACTACACTTGACAACCACCTTGTCATCCTGTGTTGTTGTTCTCAGAGGGGTGGGGGCATTGCTTGTGCCCTCTGCTTTCTATTCTTCACTCCAGCAATTACTTGAAGATAGGAATGTTTTCTGTTTGGAAATTACTCTTAATTTTCCACAGTCAGATCCTGTTGAGTCTTCATCTCTTCCAAATATGTATGTGATACTTGGGGACCTCTTGTCTTTCCCCAGAGTGTGTAGGGAAGGTATATGCCTTTCCAGTCGGAATTTGGGAGCGCTGATCAATCACAAGAACACTAAGTCTACATCAATTGACAGTCCAGTGTGGTAACACTGTTCCACACAGATGATCCTAAAAGGAACTCATTTAAAAAAAATATTTATTTACTTGAGAGATAGAGATAGAGAGCACAAGTGGGGGAAGGAGCAGAGGAAGAGGAAGAGGGAGAGAGAAATCCTCTAGCAAATTCCCTGCTGAGCAGGGAGGCCAATGCAGAGCTCTATCTCACAATCCCGAGATCATGACCCAAGCCAAAGCCAAAAGTCTGATGCCTAACCAACTGAGCCACCCAGGTGCCCTGCTAAAAGAAAGTCTTATATTCCCAAAATATATGCTCTCCTTTCCATTGTAGCCTCCCAGGAAGTAGGCAGAACTGGGAATTCTCTTCCCTGTTTTACATGGGAGGAGATGGAGACCTGGGAACATAAAGTATCTGTCCCAAGATCGCATCCTGACTCAGGCAGAGCTGGTGCTCTCTCTCTGACCAGCGCTTACTCCCTTCTCTATTTCAGGCTTTTCAAGGGAAGAGGGATTTCTCAGAGATACTGAACTCAGTATTCCCTTTCCTACGTGATTCTGGATCTCTACAAAGTATTTGACCATCAAATAGAGAGGGAGGAAAGCTGTTGTCTGACCAGCCCCCACACCCAACACATACACATACTATGAATCCACACAAACATTTATATGCAAACACACATGAACACACATGCACATATACAAATGCACATGTATAGGGGCACCTGGGTGGCTCAGTGGTTGAGCATCTGCCTTGCATGCTCAGGTCATGATCCTGGGGTCCTGGGATCGAGTCCTGCATCAGGCTCCCCACAGAGAGCCTGTTTCTCCCTCTGCCACAGGGGCTGTTTCAGAGTCAATGCCATGCCAGCCAACTACACAGGATTTGAAGTAATTTCTGCTCAACTGCTGGCTGGCATCCCTCCCATCACTGCTCCATACATCATTTAAAAAGCAGTCTTTCTTTTCTTTTCTTTTCTTTTTTTTTTTTAAGCAGTCTTTCTAAACCTGAATTTAACCATGCTGCTCTCTCTCCACTACCTGCATTAGCACCTTCAAGGTGCAGTTCAGGCCTGAAGCCAGCATGAAGACCTGGCCAGGTGCCCACTGCCTGCCAGCAGGAAGAGGCAGTTCTGGCCCAATGCTCCCCTGCTCTCCAGCCATGCAGAGTGACCTGCCCCTCCCCTTGCTGAGACCTCTGCACCCTTGGATCATTCTCTTTGCAGCAGCCTCTCCCTCACCTTCCCCTTTAGGTTGAAACTGGTATTCTTGCCTCCAGGACTGTCCTGACTCCTCCTGTCTTTAAGATCATCTCATTCTACATTTTTATGGTCGAATTTCTTACTTCCATTTCTCCTCAATGGGCCCAATCACTGCAGGATGAGGACAGTATGCAAGTCCCTTCTGACTCCCTACTTCCTAGCCCAGGCCTGGCTCCAGTAGGCACCCTTGTAAGCTTACTGAATAAATGAAAGAATGAATGGATGGCTTGGAGCTCTGAAGGCCTCTCTCTACAGATCCGATGTTGAAAATGACTATGTTCTCAGTAGGCTACTGGCCAGGGCTGACCCCTGACCCCTGTAAAACTGCAACAGACTGGCTCTTCTACCCTCATGGAGAGGCAGCAAGCAGCAAGGTAGGGGCCTTGACCTCAGCTCCCGGGGCAGACTTGATTGGGTGGCAAGTCATCCCAAGGACCTGGCCTGTGATTGGTTTAGGAATGGTGGGCATCCCATTTTGGGCCAATGAGACTCAAGGAGGGAGTGGCTGGAGGTTTTAAGAAAGTGCTTAGAGGAGGTGGATGACCAGTGGCTTCTGACACCTATCTCAAGAACAGAGAGGGTGCAGGTATAAGATGAAGCTTGCTGGGTATAAGATGAAGCTTGCTCTGTAGAGGGCAGAGAGGAAAGACAGAGAGAACTTGGGTCTCTTGGGAACTATTGGATCAATCTCTCAGACTGTCCACTTTTGACTTCCAGTATATGCACCAGTGAGATTTCTGCTTTTGGGAGCTGCTATAAGCTGAGTTTTCTGTTACCTGCAGCTGGCAGCAGGGCTGATCTCTGTAAACCAAAGAAACATAAGTTTTATGTTTATTGAGGTTGTTTTACTCACACATGCCTCTTCCAAGATCCCAGGAGGACCTCACAAAGTGCTTCCAGGGTGACATGTTTTTGTAGAATTTGCAAAGCCATGGTAGTTTACCACAATCCATCAAACACACCTCTTCCCTCTCCCACATCCCCTCTGTCATCCTGCCCCAGGGTGGGGTGCTATTGAGGCAGCCAAAGGCAATTTGAGGATTGGGCCCAGAGAGAGATGAGTTGGTCACTCATTCAGTTGGGTGTGGAAGGACACCGTTCATGGTCACTTTGGGGTTTAGCTTAGGTCATGCTGGATGATCCCATGTGGAAAGGACTTCCAAGAATCTGTTAACACTCACAGAGCTGACTCATTGGGCACCGGATCTCAAAGGTGCAGAGCTGCAGATTGTCACATGATGTGCAACACAGATCAAGGTACATAGTCCGGAACTGTGTGGAGTGTAGAGGAGAAAGAAGATTTGGAATGTAGTCTGAGGAAACTTCTTCCATTTGCCAGATACATGTAAGTGAAAGACTCAGTTCTCTGCAATGTCTCATCAAAACAGAAGCTATCTTGTGTCAGATGTGATGGCATGAACCTCCCAGTAGACCACTCTGGTGACAGTGTGGGTGACAGACTTATTAATGAGTGTCTCCAACTCAGAGCATAAAGATGAGCCACTGCTTAAAAAAACTTGAGGGTCACCTGGGTGGCTCAGTCGGTTCAGCATCTGCCTTCAGCTCAGGCCATGATCTTGGGGTGCTGGGATAGAGCTCTGCATTGGGCTTCCTGCTCAGGGGGAGTCTGCTTCTCCCCCTCTCTCCACCTCTTCCTTACCCTGCTTGCTCTCTCTCTCTTTCTCAAATAAAAAAATAAAATCTTTAAAAAACAAAAACCCCCAAAACAACAACACAAAACAACAAAAAAAAGAAAACCTGAAATGCTCTGGCTGGAAGAACTTCCAGCTTAGAAAAGACTCCCCAACTTTGACAATAATCCTGAAGATATCTATGACCTTACCAGTAATGGGTTGTGAAGCTACAAGAAAACTTGATAAACTATTGATAATTAAAAAAAAATATCTGCTCAACCATGCTAGAGAAAAAACTTAATTATCTTTCTGTTGGCTCTGTATAAAATAGTATAAAATTGTTGTCATGTTATGAAGCAATCAAAGAGAAAGCAGATAAATAAATGCAGGGAAAAATATTTTAGACAAGAGATAGGCAGTTATTTAATAAAAATAATATGCTATTTTTCTGAATTTTGTGATATTTGCATTGTCAGCTTTTAATATTTATAATTTGTTGTCATTTCTTTTCTCATTTGAGTTATTTGTTGTCATACTTGATTTTATATTAGTAATTTTGTATTGCTTCCTAAAGAGAGGATCCTGAGCTGTGGGAGCCTAGGCCCCACCAGAATGAGGCACAGCCTGCATCCCTCCACTATGAGGTTTTAAAAAGGATTTTATTTATTTATTTGAGAGAGAGAGAGAGACATAGTGAGAGAGAATGCATGAGTGGGGGTGGGGAGAGGGAGAAGCAGACTCCTCACTGACTAGGGAGCCTGATGTGGAGCTTGATTCCAGAACCCTGAGATTATAACCTGAGCCAAAGGCAGACACTTAACTGAGGCACTCAGGCACCCTCCACTATGAGTTTTGCCAGAGGAATCTGTCTGGGGAATCAGAGCCATCACTGGCTGTGGCCTCTTGTAGCCACTCTAGCCACAGAAAGACCAGGTGACAGACCATCCCCACAGACAAGCTCTCTGGAGCCCAGGAGATGCTAATATGGTGATGTTCCTATTGTGTAAGGAATGTTCCTAAGGGTTAGCATGAGAACAATCCCGTGTTCTAGAAGCAGGGAGAGCATGGAACATGCATTCAACTCTGCCCCCAGGCTATAGAGAAGCAGCTCTCAGGGTGGTGTTCCAAGGTTGCTGGCATGGACAGCAGGGGTTCTTAACCTAGGTTCCACAGACACCTCCCCTCAAGGGCCCAAGGGTAGAAGTCAGTGGGTCTGTGAATTTGGCTAGGTGAACCATTACATCTTTATTTCTACTAACCTCTAGATAAAATGTAGCATTTCCATCAATTTTAAACATAGGCAACAAACTGTGGTATCAGCAGGACTGTTACCAAGAAAAATCATGGATGTTTTTCTATTCCTTTAATGTTTTTGAAGTTATCTTAAAATATCATTAAGTTCACTATTTAAATAGTAGTTATTACAAGACCTGCTGGTAGACTTTATTTAATGTGTTAATATAGAAGCTATACAGTACTGCATCGGAAATTATATTTTACATTTTAATAATGATTTCAATGTAATTAGCTTTCTTTATAATCTGTTATTTTATTTAATTCACCTGAAGACATTAAGAAGGGGTCTATGGGACCGGACTGCCACAGGGGTCCACAACACTGAGAAGATTAAGAATTCCTGTGGTAAAGGAAGTTGCAGGTATAGAGAGACAGAGTAGTAGATGGGATAAGGAAAAGAAGAACAAAGTATTGCCTACATTGCTAGCTTTTGGCTCTGAGTTGAATTTCAACTCTACGTAGTCATGCATTCATTCAAAGAACTCCCAATGAGTATCTACTATGTGGTAAGTTAATCTAACCCAGTACTCCTTTTATGAGGCAAGCAGCATTATAAAACCCATTTTACAGATGGTGCAAGGAAGGCTTAGGGAGGTTAACCTACTTGCCCAGATTCGCATGACGGCTAAGTGGGAGAGCAGGATTTTGGTGAGGTGGGCATCTGTGGAGAAGATGGAGAAGGTTACCTGGAGAAGGCAATAGTGGCACTGCATTTTAATACTTGAATAAGAGTTGGCAGGTGCTTAGAACGCAGCTTGAGGGCAGAGGCAGGCTGGAGAAAGGGGGTGGGAGAAGGAAGAGGGGTGTTAAGGAAGAGGTGTCAGATCTAGGAGTTAGGGAGCATCTTGGACTCCTCCTCTAACACCTCAGAGTCTGGAACTTGTTCTAGCCACATGGTGGGGGAGGAAGTTTTCTGAGTTAGGGCCTAGGGTTCTCTCTAGGCCACTTGGGGTGATTGGCCATCCAAGTTCGTTTGGGCTGAGGTGTTTCCTGGGACATGAGACTTTCAACATGAAAACTGGAAAAGTCCTGGCAAATCAGGATGAATTGGTCACCCTGAAAAGCAGGAAAGACAGCTTCTGGCAAGGGAAATACTGCTCTCCTCTCTTCAAGGCCAGGCAGAAGAGGTGATGTCCATTCTCAGCTCCTGGGTTTGCAGAGACAAGAGGTACTCGGAGATGGTGGCTGTTCAGCTTCTCCCTTGTTCTCCCACTTAACTCTGTTCTTGGATTAGAAAAGATCAAAGCTCCACCAACCCTGGCCACAACCCCGTGTTTCCTCCAGAATACACTGCAGATTCTGCACCCCAAAACTAATTGCTGATGGCATGAGTGGGATCATTGCCTTTGGGATGGCAGCCTCTTGAGCTATAAAAACCAAGTAGGCATATCATATGAGGTGTCAGTTCAAGCTTTGTGGAAGACGCAGGCAAATCAAGGTAGCCACAACCCCTTTAAGTTCATTCTCTCCTTCTCTTTCTTTTCTTTTTTTTTTGAATTATTTATTTATTCATGAGAGACACACAGAGAGAGAGAGAGGCAGAAAAATAAGTAGAGGCAGAAGTAGGCTGTCTGTGGGGAGCCTGAGGCAGGACTCAATCCTGGGACCCTGGAATCATGACCTGGGCCAAAGCCAGACACTCAACCACTGAGCCACCCAGGTGTCCCTCTCTCTTTCTTTTTTCAAGCCAAGACCACACCAGCCTTCTCAAACATCACTGGGTTGCTTATGAAAATGCAGATCCCTAGGCCTATACCCCTAGAGATATGAGTTCAACATGTTAAGGTGTGGTCCAAGGAGTTGCAATTGACACAAGGCGCAGGAGCACTCAGAAACTGGAAAAGAGAATTTGGAATGCACCCAGAAATTCTACTTTTTGGATTTTATCCTAAGGGCAAGTACACAAAAATGAATTTAAGAGAATTATTATTTCAATGTGGTTAAAACAGAAAAACTTGAGGGAAAAACTAGATATTGATTAAATAAAATTTGGTATGTCTATACAATGAAATGCTATTTAGTCATCAAAAATGTTACTATAAACCTCTATTGCACTGGAAAGATGTCCAGCATTGATTTTTTTAAGACTTTTTATTTTGAAATAAGTTTATATTTACAGAAAAGCTGCAAATACAGTGCAGAGGGTGCTAGTATACCTTTCACAGAAGCTTCCCTGGATGTTAGCATTTAATATAACCATGGCCTATGTATCAAAGCTAAGAAACCAATCAGCATCCATATAGTCTGACTTACTAAACTATCTGCTTCATTCAATTTTACCACTTTTCTGCTAAGACTCTTTTTCTGTTCCAAGATCTAAGCTAGACCAATATGTTGCATTTAGCTGTCGTGTGTCCTTAGTTTTCTCCAATCTGTGACAGTTTCTCAGTCTTGTTTTTCAAGACCTTGACACTTTCGAAGAGAACCCTCAGAGAGGTCTCACCCCATGACAAGTGAGAATTGGGGGATAGCTGCCTAGCCTCCTATCCTTGAGGAATTGCTGACAGTATGCCTTATGTGGTCTCCCAGAATTCCCTGGGATGGTTGGGCTTTTGGCTGTCCACAGTGATAATTTGTGGCCACTCTGCATTGGCTGTTTTTCCTTCCTTCCTACTGGTATCTCCTGGGACCATCTCCCAGATAAACTCCATGCACTCCAGTCCGAGTCCCAAAACCTACTGCTTCGAGGAAGAAGGGTCCAGCTAATCCAGTACCATCGTTTCTGCACCCTGTGTTCACATCATCCACAGGAGGGGGCTGTCATGATCTAAGTCTTGCACACCTTGTTAGAGGGCTCACAACCAGACTAACCAGAGATGTTTAACTCCAGGAAGATTTTGAAGAGGTGGGCAAAGTGTCTTCAAATGCCCAGAGGCGTTTCATAAAAGGAGGATATGTTCTCTCCACTCCAGAAAGGGGCACTTATGAGAATTCCATAAGTCATAATCAATGACTCCACCAAGCTATTAGCTTCCTTGGTCAGGGATTGGGTTTTATTTGACTTGCCATCCTCAGTAACGAATATGGTGGCTGGCACAAAGCAGAGATGTGTAAAAGACATCTGTGGCTTCCTCTTCAGGATCTGTTCCCCCTTCTACTGCCAACAGTATCCTTACTTTCCTCTAGAGAATATATTCCTCCCCCATTTCAGGGTTTTGGTTTGAGTTGGATGGACAATTCCCCCTTCCCACCCAAACTCCATATCTCATCTCTCTGGCTGCAGTGATTGGTCCAAGAGAAGGATATCTGTCTCAATTAAACTTCCTTTTTTTTCCAGGTATAACTTACATATAACATTATATTGGTTTCAGGTGTATAACATAGTGATTCAGTATTTGTGTACATCGTGCAATGATCGCCACAATAAATCTAGTTAACATCCATACATGACTTGATTTGAGCTAACAAGAGTGAGTCTTAGGACTTTGAGAAAGCTAGCCAAAGAGTTGCTTCTGGTTCTTCTGGAGGATTAGATAAGAGGCCTGGAACCACAGCATCCATTTTGCTAATATGAAGCATATAACCCAGGAGTTACTATGATTGCTTGCAGATTCATGGGGCAATAATATGGCAGACAAATTGGAATGAAAGCCCCACCAGGTCCTTTGTGGCATTTTTAAACTCCGAGATAAGCCTCACTTGAAACTATTTTTTTAAATGCCTTTTGGGGGGGGCTAATTTGGGGTTTCTGTCACTTGTAAAATTATGTCATGCAAAATGAATGTATACTAACACAAGTTTGCTGATGGATGAATGATATAAAAATGAAGTGGGTTTCTGGAAGGTTTAAAGAGGGCTTACTAAAACTCAGAGCTCTGAAATATAGAGCAGAATGCCCCCCTGAGGTAATATGTTTCATGTTTCTAAAAGTATATGGATAGGCTGCATCACCATTCTGTCAGGGGTACTGAAGAAGGAATCCCCGTGGGAGGAGATGGGTCTATATGAATGCAGAAATAGTACCTCTTCCACTCTTAACATTCTGTCAGTGTGTAAAAGCAGCAAGACCCCACAGCAGATGGAAAGCTGAGAAGTGTTTCTCAAAGAGGCTCCACAAATGAGGGTGATAATGCAGTATAAAATTATGACTGAAGAGCAGATTTGGGGCCCAGCCTGTCCCTCTTACTCCGTACTCCTGGAGCATTCCAGCCTGGGGGTGGTAGGGGAGGAATTCTGAGTGTCAGTGAAGAGAATGTCACATGAAACTAGAGCCGGGTGACAACGGGCCCATAGGTTCCATGGCTGAGTAGGACTCGGTGGGGGAGGCTGGCCACTAGCAGCAAGACCCATGTGAAGGTGTGGGCAGCTCAAGGCCCCGGTCAACTTTTTGCTTGCTGACAGGTGTACAGCAGGTCTTAGAGGAGGCCTGTTCTGACCTCAACATACTCATCAGGAGGAGAGTTTGCTCTTGAGAATTGATTATAAATTAAAGGGCGTGTGAAAGAGTAGACATCTACTAACATTTGCTACTGATTGATTTTTTTCCCTTTCTTTTCAACTGGTTTCAAAACTTATAAATGATTGATGGTGGAATTAGTTGGGTTTTTTTCTTATTTCATGGAGTTTTATTTTCTTACAACCTGGTATATGCACGTATATGAAACTAAGCTTATAGACAAGGGCTTGGGGACACTGGGCTCTGCTAGATTCACACTTTCACAAGTTCTGGCTCTGCTGCTGGCCCCTGGTGTGATTGTTGGCAACATATTTACCTCTTTTAGCACTACTTTTCTCATCCATAAAACTGAACCCATCTCACAGAACCACCATAAGGATAAAATACGAAAGTTATACAAAAATCTTGGCACACCCTAAGTGCTCAAATGGTGAGAGACATAAAATATTGGATCTTGAGGGGCCTCACTGATGCTTAAAAGGATGACACAATTCATCTAAAGCTTCATTCCATGGATTCTAGAAGGCCAAAGTCTTTTTCAAATTCCCTGGGGTCTTCTGCCTTTTCCAAGTGTCAGTCAAGGAGAGGCCAGAAAGACAGATGAGTTGGAGCTGAACAGAGAACAGTATGGTGATAGAGGGTGACAAGAGGGAAAGGTGTGGAGTGTGGCAAAAGGGAAAGGGCAGGCCCTGCCAAAGACAGCCGCTGCTCTCAGCTCCAGCCAGTGGTTGCCAGACAGTGGGGGTTGAATGATGTCAGTATGGCTTAAAAGAAAAGCCAGAAAGTCAGATGAGTTTTTTTTCCTAAATTCTTTTGCTTTTAGAAGTCTTCCAGCAATTAAAAAAAAAAATTAAAATCTGCATAGACAAAACAAAACAGAAGCCAGGGTTGAATTTGGCACATACCATCAGTTTCCTACATTTGCTTTGAAGTCTGGAGGTCAGCCTGTGAGCTCCAAATGTTAAGGCCACCTGGCTTCTAGCCCTGCTCTCTATGCCCATGAATCTCTATCCATCCTCTTCAATAGTGCAAGGCAGAGACAAATACTTCCGCATGTCAACAGCTGAAGACATGATATGAAAACCATCAAGGGCAAGAGAAACAAGAGCAAGCAGGAAGATCAAAGTTTCTGAAACCCTCCTCCTCCTTGCAGACATTCTGTTGTGTTGGAGGCTGAAAGTCAGCCTGCTTCCACTCCATTCACTTCAATTAAATTTCCTCAATATTACCACATGACAAGCACTAAATTAGGCCTTGGGGATTTTTTTTGTCCCGCCTACTGTGTGCTTGGGACAGTTAGATATTTTAACTACCTTGGCTCACAACAACCTTGAGAAGTAGAAATTATCTTCTCCATTTTATGTGGAGAAAAATAAAGGCTCAAGAGTGGTGAGCCACTTGCCTAAGGCCACCTTGCTAGCCAGTGACAAAGCAGGGTTTCAAACCCTGATCTGTGGGTCTCCAGATTCCTTGTTGACTTCATCCCACCACTGTTTTTTTGGACACAAAAATTCAAGTGTGAAAATTGCAGCAAATGCAATAAGCATTCCAGTGGAGGTGAGCCAGTGGTGTGGTAGGAGGAGAGAGAAGAGAAGCATCTGCCCCAGCAGTCTTGTGCTTCAGAATGTACATGGATCACCCTGGGAGCTTGTGAGACTGGGTTCTGGGTCAGTAGCTCTGGGGCAGGGCTCCAGGGTCTGCCTTCCAAAGGAGTGCCCAGGTGATGCAAATGCTGCTGCTCCATCTGCCACACTTTGGGAAGCAAGGCTCCATTCCATGATCTCAGCCTTTTGAGAAGAGCTACTTAACTAGGAATTGTGGAAAGGCAAGGGTGTGGCTGGTCTGGGTGAATCCACCTCTCTTCCTGGCAAAGCAACCCTGCCTACTTTCTGCCTGTTTTCCTGTGAGGTCAGGAGAGTGGGACATGTACACACATGGTATGGTTATGAGCCTGTGGGGATAGGGCACCCATTAGTGTCTTGCTGTGATGCAGCTCAGGATGGCACCAAAGTCAAGATGAGGCAGATGTGCTTCTGAACCAGCTGAGCAAGGTGTTTTATTGCTGGAAGCACTAAAAAGAAGTAAAGCAATGGTGAATGGTGAATACTGGTAGTCCCTACATGAATCCTCTTCACCCAGGGGGTGCCCATCCCTACCTGCTATCCACACTGTTTCCAAGGTGTTCATAGCTGCTTCCTCCAGAGAATTATTCTCAGCAGAATGGGAGCCATCTCTCCCAGAAGACTTCCCCATCAGGCTTCCCTTCCCTCTCTACTTATAGACAGCCTGTAGACAACAACTGATTGATGAAGGTATGAAAGTCTATTGCCCTTGGCTTCTAGGAAGGACCAAGTCTGTGGTGCCGACTGTGGTCTGTAATGCTCCAGAACTCCTCATGGGATAGAGCTAAAGCTGGGACCACTTCCTTGGTTAGTAGAATCCCCAATGCCATCTTGTTTCCCTTGTTCCCCTTCTCCTAAGGGCATTCCTCTAACAAACAACGTATACCCAAATCCCTGTCTCAGGCTCTGCCTCTGCCTCTGGGGAACCTCATCTAAGGCAGAAACTCATGCAGGTAGATACTGCTGTCCTCACAAAGACAGCATGAGATGGGTGTCCTTGTCCCAATTTGACAGATGAACAAACTGAGACTCAAAGAGAAGTCACTGGATGAGTACCCACAGCTGGTAAGAATGAAGCCAGGACTGGCATCTAGGTGTGTGCTCATGTGCTTTTGCCCTTGGACTCACTGACAGTGCCTCTTTATATTTTGTCTTTGACCCTTTGGAGGCAGGGACCCCTTGGAGTTGGGCTTCTCTGTGGCCCAGCCCTTGGGCCATCCATACAGGTAAAGCTGTGGGGGCTCTTAGAAGGCCCAAGGGAGTGGGGACAGTGGGTGGGGAGGGGGAGACTCTGCCTCCAAACTAATTCCTGCACTCAGAGCTGATTCCCTTCAAAAAGGTACTTTATTTATTTATTTTTTTACCTTTACCTCGTTTCTTTTATCCAAATTACATTTCCTCCCTTCCAGTTCTTCCCTGGGGAACATCCTTGCTAGAGGGAACCATGCCTAGATTTTGCTACACACTCTGGAAGGAACCAGAACACTTGGGTGAGACAAGACAAAGAGCCAGAGTGCACAGACACCACCTTCTGATGTGTAGGAGCTCATGGTTGCCAAGAACTTCAGGGCTACTGTCCAATTTGATTCTCAGTTACCATTACACACATTTTACAGATGGGGCTTAGGACTCTAGGGTCTACCAATTCCAAGATTCCCGATTCCAGACAAGGGAAGTGGGTGTAAGCTGCAGCAGGGAGCACCCAGTGCAGTAAACAGTGGCAGGAGCACAGCCCCAGACTCCAGTCAAAGGGGACAGAGACAGTGGGGGAGGGGGTGAGGTGAATGATTTGGGAAGCCTGGGCTCCAGTGGCAGGCTTCCAAAAGCAGGATCTTGGCAAGCTTCCCAGGCTAGATTTTACCCGTGAAGGTCCAGGTCAGGAACCTCACTCTTCAGCCAGAGGAACTGTCTGAGTTAGAAGCTTCTCCAGTGGAACCCTCCAGACTCAGAGCCCTGGCCCTGTGACCATCTTGTTTACAGTTGCTTGAGCTTGCTTGCTCTGTGACATCCTGACCCAGGCAGTGGCCTTTCCCAGATGCCAAACAGTGACATGAAGGTTACTCTAAGACTTGCCTGCTAGTTTTATATCTCTCATCAGTGAGAAAGTTTCAGGAGATTTCAAGGCCAAGATAGGCAGGCATTTAGGGTGAAAGGAAGCATTTGGGACTTTGGGATTAAGTTCTTGGATCCATTGTTGTGATAGGTATGTGTGCATGATCACCCTGGGACCCTAGCAATGAGTCTTTTAGGACTGCCAGATTCCTGTAACTCTAGCTTTCTGAGCCACCTTACAAACTTGGTCATTAGCCATCTCTGCATTATTCTCTGTGGACAGTGGAGGAAGAGGGTTTACTGCCTCCTACTCAGGGCCTATGTAAGGGACAAGATCTGGTCATCTCTGCAATTCTGGGTTTGAAAAGACACAAGTAATAGCGGAAATCCTGTGTGAGCATAGTTCTATTGGAAAAATAAGCATGTGCTACTACTTCCAACCCCCCTGAGTTACTAAAACTGTGGCCTTCTGCCCTAATGAGAACCCCAATGGTGTAGACATCTCCCCTGGCCTTGTTGGAACTGACTTTGAAGTCAGAAGAGGTTAAAAATGTATTTTAAGGTTCAGGCAATTAGAGCAACCTTGCAGAACCCCTGACACCAAGAGGATTTATATTGGATTTTTTCTAATATTAACATGATCAAATGCAGTTGAGCACTGGGGCACCTGATTCTCCAGGAAAAGAATATTCTGGTTTGGGACTCGGAGAAGACAATGTGATGCTTAGGGCCCAGACCTTGCCAGGAAAATATTACGAGGAAATGAAAGAGCCCAAGAATTAGAGCCTTGTGCTTCTATTTTAAAAACATGCCTCGAAGGCAGGCTTTAAATAGAGAGCGGGCTCACAGAGAACTTTATTTGCAGGAGGCCCTGAAGAAGAGGGCAGACCCCAGCAGTCCCTGGCAGGGCAGAGAGCCTGGAGATCTTGGTGGTCAACAAGAGCAGTGGATCTTCCAGGGTCATCCAGGGCCAGCTACATCAGCATCTTTGGGAACTCGCTAGACAGGCACCTGTCTGGCTTCCACGCCACCACTGCTGGCTCAGAGACTCTGGGGGTGGAGGCCAGTGTACCTGTTTTATTAAGTTCTGTGGCAAACCGTGATGCCTACTTGTGTCTGAGAACCACTATTCTACATCTGAGGGGAATGGATCCAACCTGCAGATGCATTTTTATTGACTGGTACAGCATTTGAAATTGTTTGAACCGGTTTCCAATGTTTCAAACGGGTATTTTTATATGAAAATCCACATTTCTGGCTTTTCTTGGAGAAAAAAAAATCAGATCTAGCCACAGGGGACTCACGTACCTGCTTGGCAATAATTGTCTGGAGCTGAGAAGAGGCTAGTGCTCTTAGAAAGGGCACCAGCCCTCCTGGGAGCAGCGGCCCCTCATTACCCATCTCTCTTCACTCAATCCTGTCTGGAGGTTTTTGAGCTGTTGGCCCGTGACCTATATAATGTCTAGTGTCATCTCAGGCTGAAATTCATTCCACACGCATTTGCTGACCACTTACCTGATAGGATGGACTTTTCTGTTGTCCTTAGAACCTCCCTGACCCTTACCATTTCCTCCCACCTCCAGCACAGACACACCCATCCTCAGCTACCTGCACTTTTTTTGCTAAGATGGGGGAAAAAAAGGAAAGGCTTGGTTAGCATAACACCCAGAATGCAGCCATACAAGTCAGTTAATACCAGAAAAAAAAATAGATTTCTTTGTTTCACCTACACCATTCTCTGACCTCACTGTTGAGAAAATAAGCTTATTATCATGTTCAGAAAAGAAGGGACACTGTCCTTTTGTTAGGCTTGAGGGGGTTTTTATCTATGGCTTGGGGGTCATCAAAGGTGGACAAGTTCATTCAGTGGCTGGGATGGCCTGGGACAGTTGACGGTCTTCTCTGTGCCCAACACTGAGCTGGGTTCTGAGATAACAGTGAGGTCCTGGGCTGGGGTGTGGATGGTCACTTCTGAACTATGTCAACCCCACTTACTTCCCAGGGCCACTTCCTCCTCTGCTCCATGCTGACCTTCCTCCTCAGTCTATGCCTGTCCTCCCTCCAATTCTACCCTGAACCAATTTTTGTGTGAATGGCAGACTTCATCAAAGTCTGGTGGTGGCAGTTGGTATTTTATTACAGATGACTTAAACTATTACTGGATATTCCTGATCGCAACAACCCTGTCTTCATCAGATCAACCCACAACCTTCTCCTTCCATCTCTGCTTCTCATCTTTACCTGCTCACCTGATTCTCTCCCAGCCCCACACACTTCTGGAAACTTTTTTGTGCAGAGCATATTAGCTGCCACCTTGTTTCACTGTGTGCTTATAAGCTATTCTCCAGGTGTGGGCGACTCACCTAGAGTGGCCCATCACAATAGTTTCCTGGACAAATACAGCAAAGGGATGTTGGTGCCAGTCAAAATAGCAACTTTTTTCACCCTGCCAAGACTATTTCACAGCTGAAGCCTCAATCCCAGAACTTAAGCAACCTGGCCAGACATACCTTCTGGTCCACCTGGCTCCTGCTCCAACCCTTCCAGGAAAGGGGTAGACTGAGCAGACCTGGCCTCAGCTGATGAGTAGATGAGTGGGGTCCTGTCCTGTCCTGCTATTCCCTCTTCAGGATACAAGGCTCCTCTCCTTTCAGGGCTCCCTCTTTTAAAGCAAGGTCATGGAGAGAAGGCTCCTACGCGGCTGGCATCCCATTAATTTGTTCTTTGGGGAGAATGGCCATAGGTGTTGGGTAGGGCCAAAGTGCCGGCTGTCAGCTGAGTCCATCTCCAAGGCAGTATAGCCAGCCCAGCATACCTTTCTCAGTTTAACACACCACCGGGTACATTGTACCTCATAGCTCAGAATCAATAAAGTCAAGGCAATTTCCTTAACATGCCATCAATAAGAGATTATGGAAGGGGGAGGGTTTTCCTTAGAAGCTAATGCCTTACTAAAGTTCAAATGAGGCAATATATAGTAAAATAAATTCCAGCTCTATTTTCACTCCTTGCAATTTTAGTGGAGACTAAATGAAATGGAACTGTGTTGATCCTAACCCGTTCAATATATCTTCACTTCCTAAGAACCAAGGTCATTTTTACCTTCATGGGAAGGGAGGCAAAATATAAAATACTCACCCATACCGAACAGAAATGCATTTGCAGGTTTTTGAAAGCCAGGTAGATGACTGATATATTATGTAATTCATTTCATGGCATAGCTGAATGTGTTTTATAGATAGTGTTTAACCTTGCCAATTCTGCTCTGAGATAATCCCCCTTCTGAGGATAAAAATCATATATTTAACATAAAAGGAAAGGTTGGGAGAGGAAAGCAGCATAATGTGTTCTGTTCAACAGATAACCAGAAGTTGCTTACACAGAAAGATGATCAGAGCAAGTTCATTACTGCTTTGCCTTATTAGCTAATCATCATGTTGCTACTAATCAGAAGTGAGGGGATAACCACTTGAGTGGCATTGTGCTACTCAATGACAAAATATATCCAGTGTTGTGTGGCAAGGCGGTGTGTGAGCGGTGGCTTTGACAGACCCTAGATTGATCCTCTGTGTGATCACATACCTGTTCTGTTAACCTTAGGTAGTTTGCTTAATGCCTTTGAGCTTCAGTCTCCTTGTTTGTAAATGGGCATAAGAATAATCACTGCAGTATTTAATGGTTATCCATTACACATTTCTCTTCCTCCTCCTTTCCAATAGAACCCTGATTTTACTCAGGTTTCTTAACCTCTAATTCCATAGAGGAATCTTGACTTATCCCAAGCAGCCCCAGCAGTCCCTTCCTGGGGAATGTTATTAGTTAGGGAAAGGCCCATGGCTCCTATTGGTCCAATCAGACTGGAGGAGAGGTATTTTAACTTTCTCTTGGTGTATGAATAAGGAAGCACATTTTCCCCAAAGGCCACTGGCTGCCATCTTATAGCCACATGAGGAACTAGATTGATGTAAAGGTGGTAGTGAGAATGGCAAAGCATTGAGACAGAAGGAGCCTGGGTCTTTGGCAACATATTGATTGGGCTGTGCCTGGAAACACACTTCTTCTGGTCTCCAAGCAGAAATAAATTCATTATTTATTTTAAAATTATTATTTAAAAAACAAATAAAATTATTTGTTTTTAAAGTCATTTTGAGCCTAGGTTTTCTGTTACAGGCAGTCCACTGCATTCTAACTTATAAATGTTTCAGGCGATTATTGTAAGGATTATAGGGGAAAGAGTCTATATATAGGTATGTCCAGTGAAAATTTCTGTGATGGTGGAGATGTTCTATATCTACATTCTTCCACTAGCCACATGGCTGTTCAGCATTTGAAATGTGACCAGAGCAACTGAGAAATAAATTTCAAATTTTAATTAATTTTAATTAATGAAAATTAAACATTTAAATAGTTACACGTGGCTAGTGACTACTGTGTTGTACAGCATAGATCTATAAAATCATTTGGCACAACATCTAGAATCCAGTAGGGGTCCATGGATGTTGACTTCTCTTCCTGTGTCCCCTGCAACCCCTCAGTCCCCCTCTGAAAATTCATTCGGTCACCAGAATTTGAACAGGTAGCAAGAAGAGCAGGAGGTGTTCATTTCAGGGGTAAAGAAAGCCAAAGGTTGGAAAAGGACCCAGATTTAAGGGGCAGACCTAAATAACAGTGTTTGAACTGTGTTCCTACCTAGTTACCTAGTAAAGCCAGACCTCCATGTTGTTGGAAACCCAAGAAAAAGCTGGCCCTCCTAATGTATGCATTTGGACAAGATTAGATGTCAATGTATAGACTTACCAGAACTTACCAGACTTACCAGGACACTGCCAGACAATTTAACAGTACAGTAACTATGGTAATGGTTTCCTAAGGTCCCTGGTCTTCTGAGACCTGATGTCTACAAAGCACCTAAGCATTAGGTATATGTTCCATGCTGTGACCACTGTTATCTACCATATTGACAGATAACATCACATCACAGAATGGCCTTTAGAAGGAATCCTGCGCTGCAAGAGCTGGGATCCTTCATTGAGTGACTGAGAGCAAGGCTTGTTTTCTATAAATCTTGGTCATTGTCATTTGTTGTCGCCTAATCCCACCCTACACCTTTATTCCTATATCAACCCTTGCCTTCCCTCTACCTCCAACTTGGCCACCACCTGGAAACTATTTCATTGACAGAAGGCAAATATTAGGGTCCCTCTAACCCAGGCCAGTGAACTATCAATGCCCAGCGTAGTAAAGGAAAAAAAATCTTACTAAAACTCCTAATCCTACCAATGCCAAGTGTGGTGCCCCCAAAGACTGGCTATGGACTCTGTAGGGGAAGTATGCTATTATTGGCTTCCAAGTAGGCAGGCATATTGGATTCAGAATTTCCTGCATTTTTTTTTTTTGGTGTTTACTCATTTACATTTTTTTTAAGTTGAGGTGTAATATAAAATAAGGTACAGAAACTCAAATATCCATTTTGGTGAATCTTTTTATATATACACACATGTGACTCCCACTTAGAGCAAGGGATCTTAATCCATATCTTCCTGAAAAAGCAATCACTTTTCTGATTTCTATCAGTATAGACTGGTTTTGCCTGTTCAACAACTTTACATTTACAGAATCCTAGAGCTTCTCTTGCTCAATATTATGTCTATGAGTTGCACCCAGATGGTTGCGTGCAGCAGAGTGTATTTTTTTCCATTCCTGTGTAGTATTCCATTGTATTAAATGTACAGGATTTATTTATCCATTTTACTGTTGCTGGGCATTTGACCATTTTCCAACTTGTGACTATTATGAATAAATTCACTATAAACATCCTTATATATATGTTTTGGTGCATATATACATTTATTTTGGTTGGATTTATATCCAAAAAGTGGAATTCTTGGATTGTAGGCCATGTAGGTTTAGCTGTAGTAGGGACTGTCAATGTTTTTCCAAGTGATTACACTAATTTATACCCCCACTAGCAATGTGTTAAAGTTCCAGTTTATCCATTACCTCATCAAAATTTGGTAGTGCCAATTCTTTTAAGTTTAGTCAGTCTTGTATGTTTGGTAATTCTGGTGGAAGTATATTGCCAGATTTTGAAGCTCAGAGTCAGAGGTTGGCAAATAAGGCCTGCAGGCCAAATCCAGCCCACCATCTGTTTTTGTAAATAAAGTTTTATTGAAACACAACCATACTCCTTCATTTCTGTGTGTCTCTGACTATTTTAGCACTTAAATAGCCAAGTTGAACAGTTGCAACAGAGAATGCATGGCCGACAAATCCCATAATAGCTGGTCAGTTATGGAAGAAATGTGCTGATCCCCGTTTAAAGCAAGTGGGTCATGGGAAAATTCATTTTGGTAATCACTGTAAGCAGTGGGGACAGGTGCCCATTTGGTATCTGGCAGTGGGGACAGGTGCCCACTTGGTATGGTGCCGTAGTGCCTAGGTACTGGGATGGTTACAGAAAGCTGGCATGTTGATCCCTTCAGCCCTCAGGGCAGCTGGACAGGGAATAGGGCAGTTGGAATTCCTGGGCAGGTCTTTTGTTATTTTGAGTGACCTTAGTGGTTTGTCTCAATATGTTGTATAATAATTATCTGTGTGTGCCATGACTTGTAAAAAGTTGGGACACAGTCAGACAGGAGTTCATACCAGCCATCTTCATTATCTTGAGCCTATACCCTAACACCCTGCCAATTGGCTTCTACTCTATCTCTGCTCAGGGAAATCACAAATCCAGGGTTTTTTTTCCCCTTAAGTCCTCATTTTTCTTTATCTCCCTATGGCATTGGACACCCTTTGCTGCCCTGCTTCCAAACACTAGCTAGCCTTGCCTGTATAACAATTATAATAATGTTGATTAGCATTCACTGACTTCCTCCTCTGGAACGTAAAATTTACCCAGAGCATTTTAACTGTTTCTCACAACTGACAGATGTGGTAAGTCGTGTCACCCCAGATTTACGTTAGAGGAAAGAGCTTCGGCAAGTCTCAGTTCCCAGCTAGGAAGTGGAGGCAGGGCTTCGAACCTTGGTGTGGGGTACCTGAGTGCCAATATTCCCCAATACTCATGCTACCTCTGACTACATGATGCTATTGGTTTTCCTCAGACCTTAAGGCTCTTTCTTTTTTTTGTGTCTTTTGCTCTTTCTGCTGTCCCTTCACTGTTGTTTTCCCCAAGGTTCAGGCCTTAATCTCTTCTTTTTACCACATACTCTTTTCTCTCATGGTCTGGCTCATGGTTTCAATGTTAACTTTGATCCTGAATGTGAATTAAGATTGATTTTTTCCAAGAGTGCTCCAGGGACTTTACATAGGGTATCTCATTAAATCCTCAGCATAACCCTGAAAGGTCAATGCTGTACCCACTTTGAAGTTGAAAGAAGTCCATTGACCTGGCTGAGGCCACTCAGTTGGAAGATGATGAGAGTGGGCAGCTTAAACCCAGCTCTGTGATGATATTAAAGTTCATGAGTGTCTAAGGTGGCCCCTTCCCCCCACATGAATGCCAGGTTGGGACCCCCAACCACCTAAAAGCTGTGTCTGCTTATATACTTCATTAAGACTTTAAACACTACACGTCTAAAACCAAACTCACTTTTTCTTCATCTTCCTCTATGCCTTCTTTGCCTTATAGATTCTCTACATGTTGACATCTACAAGTGACCTGAGATTCCAGATGCCTCATTCTGTACCTATATGCTGCCAGCCAACCCCAAGCCCCAGTAGTGCTTTCTATCCTCTGACACCATGCCCAGCCATCTAGATCAGAGACCCTTCCTCTGAGTTCCCATCTCTCCTCGTCTGCCCTGTTCCTTCTGCGACCCAGTGCAATGCCCATGTGTAATGTCACACACCTGCTTTCATCTGTCTGCCCTGGATCCACTTGGGCTTCTACGTATCCCATCAGGGTAGGTAGACCATTCAGTGTTATCTTTCACTGTAGTCCTCAAACTGGCCTGAGCCTTAGAATCAACTGCAGTTTTTTTGTTTGTTTGTTTGTTTGTTTGTTTGTTTGTTTTAATTCCCAAGTGGGTTCCTGACTGGAGCATCTAATTCGATGAATCTGGAGTAAGGTTGAGAACTTGGATTTTTAGCAAGAGCCTCTGGGATTGCAATGTGGGAGCCCTCTGTGTTAGTATGAGAAACACTAGTCTGCTGCAACTCTTCCTCCATAGTTGGGAGGTGCAGTCCTGAGGGAGTGGGCTGGTGGGACAACTGGCTAGAGAACCATATGCTTCTGGCACTCGAGCTAATCTCTTGCCCTCCTCTGTGCCTCCTCCAACACTTTCTTTGCATAAATTGAGGACTCAGTGATTGTAGAATGAATGAATGAATGAATGAATGAATGAATGAATGAGATAGTTTTAAAGGCCTTTTCCCTAACACCTCAGTTATTTTCTGGTTGTAAAGTCAAGAGATGCCCATGGAAGTTGCATAAATCCTGCCTTCCAGTAAGATTTTGTAGGTACCAAGTGGTGAAGCTGAGGGAGAGTCTACAAAATATCTGAGGAGCACTCCTCAAAACTATCAAGGTCATCAAAACTAGGGAAAGTCTGAGAAACTGTCATAGCCAAGGGGAACCTAAACAGACAAGGCAAATCCAAATAATGTGGTATCCTAGATGGGATCCTGGGACATAAAAAGAACATTAAATAAATCTAAACTTTAGTTTTAAAAAAGTGATCTTGCTTCCCTTCAGCATTCAGGGAGGGTCACTAGCATTCAGTCACAACATCTAGTGTCAACATTTCATTCATAAAGTTCATGATGGATGTGTTTACAAGAATTGATATTAGCCCATTGAGTGCCCTATTCCCTCCCCTGACTCATTTTTTGGAATGGGTGCCCATGAAGATCTGGCTGGTCTGACTGCCTTGACGACATAGGCAGGTTACTGAGAGGTAGGTGGAAGAGAAACATGATAATTTCAACAGAACCAGGCACCAAACCTAGCCCTGACATCCATCAGCTATGGGACTTTAGGTGTGTTACTTTTTCTCCTCAGAAGTGGAGTGGTGATGATGTTGCCCTCCTCACAGACCTCCAGGAAGCATTTCATGAATAGAGAGCCAGGGACACTGTAGACATTCGACATCTGGAAGATGGTATATTATTTAAGACATCCTTCGGTTAGGCACTGGGTATTTCAGGCTTGGTAAGACAACAATTCTGGGACCTCTCAAACTTCTGCTGAACTCATTTCCCAAGTTGGGTTCCCTTTTACCCCTGCAGTGCCAGATGTACATCTCCTCCCAGAAGCCTCCCCACCCTAGCACACTCAGCTGGGCACCCCCAGCCATAACTCAGACTTCTAGTTCTCTATAAATAGAACAAACATTCATCTGCCCTGGTCCCAGATGTCATTTTTATTGGTGTCTAAAAATAAAAATAATAGTAATTTGCTACATGGTAATAGCCTGACCCAACTAGCTTGCTCTCTCTTCCTCCAGGCACACTGTGAAAGCTATCGACACCACTTCCAGATTGCAGACCTCTGACCTGTCACCAGTCTGTCAGTGTCAGTAAGGCCAGGTAGAGGACACAGGCCAGCAGTCCAACGAGGAAGCTTCCAGCCTGTGCCCAGGGCGCAGTCTCCAGCCTGGGATTCTTCACCTCTCAGCCACCCTTTCAGCACTATTTAAAGGCCCTGGGGAAAGAAGGAGGGAAAATGGAGAAGAGAGTCAGGGAGAAAGAAGAGAAAGAGAGAAAGAAGACTGATAGCTCAAAGTTGAAAGAGGTAGTTTTGGCAGATAAGTAACAAATGTGGTTTCCTCCTGCATGAACCATCTATGCAGCTGATTAGATTTAGCATCACCCACTATCATCTCTGATGTACTCCATGCCACATGAGGTGGAGGGGGAAGATTTACAAGTGCAATTCTCAGAGACGCTGTACTGGGGAGTTATGGCATCTCTGTATAGTACAGCCAGGGAGGCCAGGAAAGTCTCATGCAATTTAAAACACTCCATAGATCTTTCTAGACACCTTTCTGATGTATCACTGGGCTATTAGCTATTCCAACAGAGATAGGGAATGGGAGTAGGCCAGGGGTGGCAGATACCTTCTGGATGGAACGTTACTGTGTAGTCATGGTCCCCACTCTAAAGGTTTTGGGTTCAGCTGAGATGCTGCGGATCCTCCTTGAGAAAAGTCAGTCTCAATCGAAGGGCCTGTATATGTCTTAAATTTTCTTAATTACATAAGTAACACCTGTATGTGTTCTCCTTGTAAAAGGAAAACTATAGCAATATACACAATCTGAAGTCCTATTCACTATTACTTCCTAACTTCCTCCCTCCACCCCAAGCAATAACTATTGTTGCCATTTGAGTGGGCTTTTCCCAGAACTTTTCAATGCATAGAAAAATACATGTTTTTATGTACAAGTTTCCCTCTTTCCTTCCTTTATTTTTCTTTTTCTCTGTCTTTAAAAAAATATTAATTCAGGTAGGCATGTACTTGTTTGTTTACTTGCATAAATGGTATCTTAGTGTATGCATTGTCCTGCAATTTGCTGTTTTCACTCCTCAATAAGTGTGTCAGTTCGGGGTCCTCTAGGAAAGAGACACTGAGAGCGGTTAGAAGTAGAAGAGATTAATTGGAGGCGATACCTGGAAAGATAGGGGGGACAAGCTGGGGAGGGACAGCACAGAGATGGGGATCTCACAGGGTCTCAGTCAGCTATTGGGAAGCTCAGAGACTGCCCCCTAGAGGAGCGCCTTATTTGGCAGAAATGGCTTAGGCCTTACAACCCCACCATGCTCTGTCATTGGCTGGGGGACACTCAGGAAAATCATGGCCTTAACACAAATGCTGCAGTAAATCCCCAGAGCTCTGCAGCTGGAGGCCATCAGCTTACTGCACTCCTCATAGCCACTGGTAACGCCTCTTTTACAGCCCCACAGCTGCCTCATTGGTCTCAGAATCTTTTCATGAGGGGTATGTGTGCTTTTTGTTTGAGAATGTTCCCCAAGTATGGGTTGATTACAATGGACTTAGCTATTCCCCTCTTGATGGACTCTTAGATTACCCTCTCTTTGCTATTATGGACAGTGTGGCAATCATCATCCTTGAACAACACTCCATCCACAGCAGGAAACTGATGAGGGCTTCTCTGGAGTAAAGATGAAAAGGAGAAATTTCTGACTAAGGATGTCCATTTTGAATTCACAGATTCAGGCCAATTCTCTGCTCAATGGGCTCTGGATGACCCTCTCCTCTGGATGGGACAACCTGCACTTTCCCATACCCCCAAGACATCTGGATTTGATGCCTCTGAGATTGGCCCACCTCCACCAGGTCCCTGACTCTGTTTGTCCAGACTTTGCCTCCTGATGCTCCTGCAACATCCTCAGAAGATCCCTTCACCTAAACTTTTGTCCTGTTTGCTTGGCTGGCCCTTGGTCGTCTGAGGTGGCAAATGTAGGATTTATGATTATAGACTCTGGAAACAACTGATGAGCTTCAATCCCAGCTCCACTAGTTCCTAACTGTGATACCAAGCCAGTTTCTGAAGCTCTTTTTGTATCTCATTTTCCTCATCTGTACAATGAGGCTGTTGAGATAAAATGAGTTATCACGTGTAGCACCCTGCCACCAACTCAATAAATATTAACTTTTGCTATTATCTGACCCCCAGGCTGGGATTCCAGCCCCTTGACATTCATAAGGCGAGTATTCTGGTGCTAATTTCTCATTTGCCAAGTGCCCCATACTTGCAAGTGGATTCCTCAAGATCTGGACCTGCTTCTGTTTTGGTCTGGAGAACACTCTCATACCATTGTCTCCCTTGAGCAGGGCTACTCTCAGCCTGGGGTTCTCCCTCTTCTGAATTCAGCTTGCCAAATATATAGCAAAACCCCATAATTCAAATCTTGATCCTACAACTTGTAAACCTTAGCTCTCTCATCCATAAAAGGCAGTTGGCAATGTGACCTACTCACAGGGCTGTCGTGAAGATAAGTAGAGATATCACTTACCAAGAACTTAGAACCATGCTCAGCAAGTGGAATTAACATGATTATCTCCTCAGAAATGGATCTTTTTAGACCCTATTCACTTGTACCTCCTGGTTGACTGAGGATCTGGTATGTCCATCAATCAGGATGTGATTAATACAATCTGATTAATACAAGACAATTTGACTTGTGTTGAGTTAGGTCTGTGATAACAGGGCCTGGTGCAAAGAGATGGAACCCTGAACAAAAGCAAAAGCAAAGAAACAGGACTATCACCAGCAGTGATGACTTTCCAGTCCGTCTTCATCACAATGTCTACATAGGTATGCACATCTTATTCTTCATGTTGCAAGGGCCCCTCCCTACAAAGAAATGTGAAAGTGTCCCCATCTAAATGGCACCACCCAGCTACCAGTCACCATTACCTTTCGGTATCTTGGGCCCAGCCTTGTCAAATTCAGTTTTCAGAAAAAAAAAACAAGCAATGGAAGTTGGGATTTTTATGTAAAAACTCTCAATTTTATGACTTTGACAACTAATCCAAATGAATCTGGCCAACCAGTTTATGCCTCTGCTTTAGGGCATTTCTGCACAGTTTCTCCATAACTAGCTATTTCACCTGAAATGTGATGGTGTCTCTCTCTCTCTCTAAAGCATGTGGTAGCTTCAATGGTTGATAACATTTACATGGCAATTATGGACACTTTGGGATTCCAGTGGTCTGCATTAAACACTTTCTCTTTTGAGTTGCCAGGTTTTATTTCTCCTGGGTTCCTGCTTGGCTTCTGTTCATTATGGCCTTTCTTCCTACCCTTCCCCTCCCTCACCTTTCTACAAGGGCAGGTGATCAAGTAGACTGCCTGGCACATAATATTTGTTGAATGATTGTGAAGTTAGGAATCCAGGCACTTCTTTCCCCCAGCAACTCTTTTAGTTTGTATCTTTTTCCTCTTGGAATGAAATTAAAGTGATTTTTCAGGAACCTGTTTAACCAGATAGAGAGCAAGGCTTCTCTGGGACCACAAATCTCCCTTTGGGCCTCTTTGTATCTGGGGGGTGCATTTTTCACTTCTAAGGGCTTTATTTACTGGCCACCAAAGCTCCCTTCTTTCAGTTGTCCTTGGTTTATGTCTGGGCACCATCTTATTGCTATGCACTGAATGGTGAAGTATGTTTTATGAATACTTATTCTTAGGACCTTCCACAGAATACTGTGACAATGTAGTCAGAGCTGTTGAGGCTTAGGGTCTTCAGTTTTGTGGGGTGTATGGGAGACAGGAGGGACGGTGTGCATCAAGGGCTGGGATTGCTGCTACCCTAGCGTAGGGTAGATGACTTCTCTCATGGGTACCATGCTTAATTATCATCTTGATTTACTCTGTTCCCTTTGCACATGGAGAGGTTGAAGAGCCATTGTAAGATGATTTTCAAACTTCTGTTTAGCAGGGAAAGCTTTTTCTTAAGTGACATTGTATAACAAGACAGGAAACAACAAATGGAGAGGATGTGGGGAAAGAGGAACCGTCTTGCACTGTTGGGAATGTGAACTGGTACAGCCACTCTGGAAAACTGTGTGTCTCAAGTTCTCCTCAATCCTGAATGTCTCTCCCATAGGCCTCTGTACTTCCTAGGAAGATGGCATCCTGTCTTCAGCTGGTCTTCAGTGAGCTTCTTCACATGTACAATGAGGCTTATCCAACGATGGCTTTGGGAACAACTGTCTGCTTGGGCCCACAGCAGCACCTCTCTTCTGGGTGATTTATTTCAGGAAAGGACAACTCACTGGCCAGCATTTGACTTATCTGAGACTTTGTTGTCTTGGAAACATGGGGCCAAGAGACTGAGGAGCAAAGAGGGCCCAAGTTAAAGATGGGTGGTACCTGGGATCCTTTTCCTGGAGTAGGAGGAGCAGCACCCTTTCATGTGGCCACTGACCCTTTCAAAATCTGATGCTGATTAGAGTTTGGGGATGTGCCTTTCAATCCTTTGATTAATAGTTTCCTTGATGAATCCAAATTAAGGCCCATGTCCTTTCCCCATCTCTACTGCTCCAAAGAGCATAATAGAAAATTGCTTCCCCCTGCCCTCAGCTGCTTGGCGTTAACATCTCCTGTGTCTTTCTGATTGGACAAAGTAGGGAGGGATACAAGTAAGGTAGGTATTACCTTTGGAAACCAAATGCCTTTCTTGACAGCCTCAAGACTGGCCTGGGCCCCTCCAGTGTGTTCCCACAGAGTCCTACTACATCATTTCACGCACTATTTTGTAATTGCCTTTTACATGTCTAGTTGATGAAGTTGAATGAAAACCTCTAGGTCTGAGAGTTTGAAGTCATCGAATAATAATATTTAAAAGCAAATCATGGTGCCTTAATCAAGTGGTAAATTTGTACTTGCTGGCCTTGCCTACTTGGCAACAAAGGAACGGCCCCAGGGTGAACATCAGAATGTAATTTGCAGATGGAAGAAAATAGGTCACTCTTCATACTCGTAGACTGTATTTTTAAATTAAAAAAAAAAAAAAAAGAAAAACGAAAAGGAAAAGGAAAAGAAAGCCAGGGCCCAAGCTGTCCTGAGTACTTATGGTAACAATGGGATAAAATGGTTGTAAATCCAGAATGCAGTGCCCCTGTTGTCAGGCAGGCTGTGCCTAAGCTAATAGCCCCTTAGCTCTCAGTCCCAACCTTGGTCTTACCCCCACATTCATCAAGGTGATGGAGATGAGGCCACTTCCCATCCTAGGTCCTCCTGGGTAATCATCCTAGTGCCCCATAGTTCATTGAGCTTCTCACTTCTCATGACTATCCCCTCCCCTCCATGCCTATGGCAGCCCCTGAATTTGCCAACCTGGAGCTGCTGGCTGCTCTGTGTCTCTCTCTGAGCTCTGCCTCTTGTCCACCCAGGCTTCCTGACCCCCAATTCCTACCACATCCACTCTTGGACTCCATGTGCCTTCATCCCTCTCTAGGCTTCCCTAATCTCAGAGGGCATCCCATCATCCTTTCTTTGGCTAACTCTCCTGCCCTCAGCCTGCCCCATACTACAGAAACCACATCCACCCTTTTCACACCTGTCTGGCCTGTTAAAGAGAACTGAGCCAGACTGAGGTTAAAGCAGGAAAAACAGACTTTATCCAGGAACTATTGCAACATAAGGAAAGAGGCCTCAGTATAGAACTGGGCTCAGTTCTGAACAGAGTAAGAACAAGTGAGAGTTTATAGCTGAGGAGCAGTTTGAGAGAGTCAGTGGATGGAAATTATACTAGAGGAGGCATCAGGGGTAAGGGAGGAGGAATTCTTGCTAAGCTGACCTAACAGGATTCTTGCTGAAGGTAGGCCAGGGTGATCAGGTGTCACTGGGGGATGGTGGGGAGTGGGGGTGGGGAGGAATTTGATCAGATATCAAGGGTGGGGGAGGGGATTCTCTCTAAACTGACTTAGCAGGCTTCTTGCCAAAACTGGGCTATGCAACAGCAAGGAGGAGGCCAAGGTTGAAGGTTGAGAAGAGGGCTTACAGGACCCTGACTAAAGTTTGATTAAGATGAGGATTTTTTCAAGCCTATGAGTGCTGCCATGGGGCAATTACACATCTCTGTTCCCTGTGTCCTAGACACCACTCAGCATCTCTTTGATGTCCCAGCCCCTTCTTCCCTTCCTCTGTAGCTGCTCCAAACCCATTCTCAAGCCTCAAAAAGACTGTGCCAGCACAGAAGGAAAGAGAATCCTGGTGTGAATTCCTCCACTCCCTTCCTCATTTGCTGTACCTTGTCTCCTCTTTTTCCCTCTTTTACCTCCCTGCTGCCTATCCTCTGTCTATACATACTAGGGCTAGGACTAGACATCACTTGTTACAGGAAGTCTTCCTTGGATCCTCCAACCCCCACTGGCCAACATTAGGTTAGAGTCCCTTTCTGTGGGTTTCTACACAGTCCTGATTTTAGCTCCATCACACCACACAGTAGTGGTTGAGTCACTGTTCATCTCGCCTTCTAGACTATGAGCTCCTGGGAGGCAGAAATAGTGTTTTGCTTGTTTTTTTTTTTATATCCTCAATACTTGGCAGACTGTCTGACACATAGTAGGTGTTTGGTGTGTGTTGAATGAATGAATTCCCTTTCTGAACAAAAATTACTCCTTTCACCTGCATTCTGGACCCTTTTTCTTCCTGCCTTCTCCTGCCATCAATTGTTCTGTCTCCTCATGGTGTTTTGCATTCTACTGTCATTATTGGAATTAATAATAATAATATTATAGTGGCTATTTGCTGGATACTTACTAAGTTTCAGGCACTTTGCTGAATACCCTTAAATACGTGCTCTAGTTTAATCCTTATAATAGTCCTACGCGGGCACTATTATTATCCCACTTTCCAGATGACATTTAAATATAGTCTCCTTTATTTAAAGCATTGCCCTTCCTAGATGCTGTATTCCCTTCCACCTAATGCCGTTATGCTCTTTCATTACATTCAAAGTGCCATCTGTACCAGCTGCCTGCACACTCTGACCTCTCTGTCATTCCTATCTCACTGGAACAGAGCCTTGCCTGACTGTAAAAGCTCCCACTGACGTCACCAGTGACCTCCAGGAGGCCAGTACAGTGCCCGCTTTCACGCTCTATCGCCCCAGTTTCTCAGTAGCAGATGACACTGATGGCTCCTACCCCCCCTCCGAGCCTCTCCTTCCTTTCCAGTTTGAGTTTCCTCTGGCCCTGTAAACTGTGTGTTGCCCAGGGCTCCATTCTCTGCTTTTTCCTTTCTTCCTTCGGGCTCCACATTCTTTGCCTCAGCTTCACTAAAAGTCCCTCTCTGCAGCCCAGACCCTCTTCCTCCAACCCACCTCACCCCACTGCTCCCCCACCCCCTGGCTGCCACCCCAGTACCAAATGACCAGGACTTGTTTCCCCAAGGGTTTGTTCTCCCCCTCCCACCATAGAGGCCACACCCACCTGCTTACTTGCTGTCTCCATCCAAACCTGTCTCAGCACCTGCTGGTCCCCTCAAGTTAAGTATTCCTTAACTTGGCCAACTAACTCTTCCTATCACCCACCTCGAGGCCCAAGTAAACACATCTTCAAGAGTCCTGACTCTTTCCCTTCTCTTCCAGCCACCAGATCACACTGATTATTTATAACAGACTTCTCTCATATCTGCTTTTCTTCCCTTGTATCTTCATTGATGCTGCCCCAACAATACTGAGCCAGGTGCCCCCAGAAGAATTAGCCATGCTCTCTCTTGCCCCTGAACCTTTTTTTTTTTACTTAAAAAATTACACATATTTAAGGTGTGCAACTTGATAATTGTACATTGCTAAATAATCATCACAACTGAGGTAATTAACATATCTATCACCTCACATAGTCACCGTATGTGGGGTGTGTGTGTGTGTGTGTGATAACACTCAGAGCCTACTCTCTTAGCAAATTTTGGATGTTCAGTACAGTGTGGTTACCTATAGTCACCACACTGTAACTTAGATCTCCAGAACTTATTCATCTTGCATGACTCAGACTTTGTACCCTTTGACCAACATCTTCCCATTTCCCTTACCCTGAGCCCCTGCTAATCATTCTACTTTCTGGTTCTCTTGACAATTTTAGATCACAAATATAAGTAAAATTATATAGCATTTGTCCTTTTGCATTTGGCTTCTTTCATCTAGAACACTGTTCTCTAGGTCCATCTATGCTGTTGCAAATGGCAGGATTTTTTTTTTCTTTCTCATAGTTGAATGCTACTCCATTGTATGAATGTACCACATTCTCTTTCTCCATTCATCTGTCAATGGACATTTAGGTTGTTTCCCTATCTTGGCTATTGTGAAGAACAGTTCAATAAATACAGGCATGCAGGTATTTTCTTGAGATCCTGATTCTGATTCAATTCCTTTGGATAAGTACTTGGAAATGGAATTGCTGGATCAGAGGATGTTTCTATTTCTAATATTTTGAGGAACCTCCATACTGTTTTCCATAGTTGCTGCACTAGTTTACATCCCCACCAACAGTACATCAGGATTCTTTTCACATCTTCACCAATATTTACTATCTTGTCTTTTAATATACTTGTTAGCCATTCCAGCAGTTGTGAGGTGATATCTGATTGTGGTTTCAATTTGTATTTCCCTGATGATGACTTCTGTAGAGCATCTTTTCATGTGGCCAACTGGATGTCTTCTTTGAAAAAATATCTATTCAGGTCCTCTGCCCATTTTTAAATTGGATTATATATGTTTTTACTTTTGAGTTTTATGAGTTTCTCATATTTTTTTGGATATTAAACTCTTATCAGATATATAGTTTTCAAGTATTTTCTTCCATTCCATAGGTTGTCTTTTCATTTGATGATTCTCACCTCTGAGTCTTTACCCCTACTCTCTTCCTGCTTCATGACTGGTCCTCCTCCCCCTTTGCTCCTAGTTTGGCATACTTCATTATAGAAGTTATCTTTTTGCTATAAAAATACTAGAATATCTGTTTGTAGTCTCTACTAGACTATGAGTATAGAGAAGTCCAAGATTTTGCCTCTCTATTTTTGTAATGCCAGTGCCAGTACTGGGATTAGCATGGCTAGGATGTAACTCGATTTTTTTTCCTCTATGCTCATCATTTAAGTGAATCATCAATTCTTGGAGTCAGAGGCAGAAAATGCAATTCCAAAACCCAATTGTATGTGACACTTTGGGCTTCAGACCAGAGATACCAGCAAAGGGCATTCTTGATGCTCCTTTCCCCCTGCCTACCTTCCGAAGACAGGCTCAGGCACTGTGAAAAATCATGGGGATGGTGTCTGAGAAGAAAGGGATGGAGTGGTATATTTGAGGGACATTTTTATATTTTGCTATACTAAATATCTCAAAATCTGTAGATCTTTGGATTTAGCTGAGGAGTAGAGGTCGCCAGCCATGAAGGTAGACCTGAATGTTAATATCCAGTATTTGTAGGTGGCCTCTTTATTTGACGGCTCAAATTTTTGGTTCTATTTTTTCCATCTCCTCCAAACAACCCTTGATGTTGAATTCTCTTAGGAAGGAGAATCCTAATCACAGTGCATATGAATAACTGAGAGCAACTGCTCTCACCAGCAGGATGAAATGTGCTGCCATTACCTGGGCTTGAATGAAAATTATTTTCTGTCTTCCAAGCTCTCCTGGTCTCCCAAAGGGATAGAATTACAGGTTGTTTCAGAGTCTGGGGATAGAGGTGAGCAGGAACATCCAAAATCTGTGTAACATATTGCAGGGGAATCTGATTGAAGAAGATCTTTAGGCCCCTCAAGATATATGCCCCTTTGAACAAGACCTTTGTCTTGCAGGTATAAACGTCTACCACTCAACCCTGTCATGGAGCCTTCTAGACCAGACTCTTACAATGCAACAGCTGTTTACATTTACCATTCTATCTCCTAGCTGGGCCAGAGCAAATTCCTGTGATTCTCAGGGGTGAGTTTCCTCATTGGCAACAAAGACAAAAAGGAGAGTTGGACTAGATGATTCTGAGGAGCTAGGAATCCGTGGTATGCGTGACAACCTCTGCTAACCATAAGCTTGTCTAGAGACGTTGTACAGGACAGTAAATTATAGGGTGGGGTTTCTTCTTTCTCTTTACTTGAGAAGTTAATTCTTGGAAATGGCCTGTTAACCATCTTGTATAGGTGCCACCACCACGTGAACATGCCCAGGCTAGCCAGCTGCAGGATAAAAGACATGTGTCCCAGCCACCCCTGTTACCCAGTTGATAGCAAGCCCATCCTGCAAAGCAGAACCACAGGCATGCCTTGGGACTGTCTGCAGGCCCACAAGGGAGCCCAGCTGAGGAGAAAATAACTGCCCAGCCAAGCCCAATGAAGGGCCTTCACAATGCCTGAGCTAAATAAATAGCCATTATTTTAAGTCCATAGGTTTGGGGATAGTTTGCTTTGCAGTAAAACTGGATTATGGGCAAAATGGGCCAGTAGTATTCCTGCTCCTGACCTTCATGCACACATCAGCAGACAAGGAGGTGGGAGTGGTAAATAAATGCGCAAAAACAACAGGGAATGGAGCCAGGTTTCTTGGTCATAGGTCACCCAACAAGAGGAGTGGGGAGGATGGAGGAATGGATGGTGTCACCAGTGAGTTCAGAGCTGATTGGAGCTGACAGGCAGCTATTGGTGTGCCTGCAAAGCCCCAATCCCACCTGGTTTTCTTGCTGGGCAGATAGGTATCTCCTTGACTCTTATTCTGGGCAAAACAACAAACAGAGTTTTGTTTTTCAGGCAGAAAGGAACTTAATGTTTTATAAGACAGCTGCTGAATCTTACCACAGGGGTGCCTAACTTCTGGAGTTTCGGGGCCAAGTGAGAACAATGACAAAGGGAAGAAAAGCATCTTTGGAGAGAAGCTACTCAGAGTTGCCAATGCCCTCTAGCTCTGAAAGGCACCCCATGAGAAGTAGGAATTTGGTCTGGCCCAGCCAGGAGATGGAATGGTAAATGTAAACAGCTGTTGCTTTGTAAGGGTCTAGTCTCCATGACGGAGATGAATGGTGGAAGTTTACATCTGCAAAGGGTCTTAAAGGTTGTCTTGTGAGAAATTTTTGTCCTCCATTTGAAAGCTTTGTTTTATTGTTAGAGTTATTGTTTTTATGGATACAAGCAAAACCTGAATCTATTCTCTTTGGAAAGTAGTCATACAGAAGTGGCATTGCCTCTTCATGCCACCCTTGCAAAGGAAGCCACTGTCAGCATACTCTCAACCCCTTACTCTCAACCCCTCTCTCTTTACATTCACATAAAAATGGATATATATTCACAAATCTACTTTTCTATTGCTACATTATGGTATCATACCAAACACAATGTTTTTTAATTTGATTTTCTCACTGACCAGTATGTTTTGGAGGTCTTTTTGTCTTCATATATGTGGAGGTCAAATTCAATTTTTTAAAGGCTGCATAGTATTCCATCATAAGGATATCCATGCTCCCTTGATTACTTCATGATTGATGAGAAATGTAGATTGCTTCTACTTCGTTGGCTATAATAAACCTCAAAGTCAGAAACACTTTTGTGCACAACTCTTTGAGCATATATGAGTGTTTCTTTAGGGCAGATACCTAGAAATGGAATTACTAGAACAGAGGGCACATGTATTTCTCAGGTATGGCATAATTTGCTTTTAAACCATCTCCACTTGCTGCTTGCTCTAGGGAAGTTATTCAATTAACTTTTCATTTCTTCTGCAATTGATATTGGTCTATTCAGGTTTGGCCTCTTCTTTAGTAAGTTTTTAAGATTTGTTTTTCTCCCTGGAAATCATCTATTACATTTGAATTTTCATATTTGCTGGTAATTATGCTATTTATATTTAGCCTTTTTAAAGATTAATTTTATTATTTTATTTGACAGGAGAGAGACAGAGAGAGAGAACATGAGACAGGGAAGGGGCAGACAGAGAGGGAGAAGCAAACTGCTGCTGAGCAGGAAGCCTGATATGAGGTTTGATCCCAGGACCTGAGATCATGATCCAAGCCAAAAGCAGAGGCTTAACTGACTGAGCCACCCTGGTGCTCCATATATTTAGCCTTTTTAAATTTATAACAATCTCCTCTTTTACCCACATCTCTTTTTGTCATTAATATTGTTTGTGTCTTCTGTATTTTTTTCTTAAAGATTTATTTATTTATTTATTTATTTATTTATTTATTTATTTAGAATGTGAGCAGGGGTGGGGGGGCAGTGGAAGAGAGAGAATCTTAAGCACACTCTGCATTGAGCATGGAGCCTGACGTGGGGCCTGGTCTCACCACCCTGAGATCACGACTGGAGCAGAAATCAAGAGTTGGATGATTAACCAACTGAGGCACCCAGGTGCCCCATTCTGTGTTTTCTCTTGATCAGGTTTGCCAGAGGTTTATCTGTTGATCTTTTCAAAGAATGAATTTAGTTCTTATTGGTTATTCTTGCTTTGGTTTTTTGGCCCATTAATTTCTTTTATCTTTATTAAATGCTCCTACATCTTTGAAACTGCTCTGTAGAGCTTTTGTATAATTTTTCTGGTAGTATGTTTAATTCATTTAAAGATTTTTAGTTTTCTAATATATGCATTTAAAATTTAAACTTTTCCCGTGAGAACTACTTTTGGTGTATTCTCATTTTTGTTCACTTTTGAATAGTAATAATTTCCATTTTATTTTTGTTATCCAAAAATTATTTTGGAAAAATTTTTAAGTTTTTATTTAAGTTCCAGGTAGTTAACATACAATATAATATTAGTTTTAGGTGTACAATACACTGATTCAATACTTACATACAATACTTGATGCTCATCACAAGTACACTCCTTAATCCCCATCACCTATTTCACACATACCCCCACCCACCTCCTTTCTGGTAACCAGCAGTTTGTTCTCTATAGTTAGGAATCTGTTTCTTGGTTTTCCCCCCTCTTCCTCCCCACCTTTCTTGTTTGTTTTGTTTCTTAAATTCTACATAGTAGAATTCATAATAGTGAAATCATTCAGTATTTGTCTTTCTTATATTTAGAAATATTTTAATATTTCTAAGCAGACAATCTTTTTGGCTATCCTTTTGATGCTGATTTCTTAGTTTTTAGCATTGTGGTCTGAAAATATACCTGTATGATTTCTGCTTCACGGAAAATTTTTTCTAGATTTTATTTCTAGATTCTCTCTCTCATCAAGTTTATTATTATGGTATTCAAAGTCTCTATGTCTTGAAGGTTTGGGTTATTTAATGAGAGGGATGGACAAATCCTCCCTTCTTTCCCACTCCTCCTTTAGCTTTATTGAGATATATTGACATAGTCTTGGGTAAGTTCAAGGTGTATAGTTTCATTTGATATGATATACTTACACATTTGATATACTTATATATTGCAAAATGATTACCATAATAGCATTAACGAACACCGCCATCATTTTACATAATTATCTTTTTTCTGTGGTGAGAATATTTAAGATCTAGTCACTTAGCAACTTTCAAGTATATAATACAGTATCATTAGCCATAATCACCATGCTGTACATCAGAGCCCCAGAACTCGTTAATTTTATACCCGCAAGTTTATACCCTTTGGCCAGTATCATCCCATTTCCCCACTCCTGTCCATGGTCATTATTCTACTTTCTGTATCTATGAGTTTGGCTGTTTTAGATTACACATATAAATGAGATCATACAGTATTTGTCTTTCCCTATATCGTTCATCTCACTTAGCATAATGCCCTCAAGTTTCATCCAAGTTGTTGCAAATGGCAGGATTTCCTCCTTTCTCATGGTTGAATACTAACTATTCCCTCACATATCATATCTTCTTTATCTATTCACCCATTGGCACTTAGGTTATTCCCAAACTTTGGCTATTGTGAGTAATACTGCATTGAACACAGGGGCACAGACATCTCTTTGAGATTCTGTTTTCATTTCTTTTGGATATATACCTAGAAGTGGAGCTGCTGGATCATAGAGTGGTTCTATTTTTAATTTTCTTTCTTTTTTTTTTTAATTTTATTTATTTATTTATTTATGATAGTCACAGAGAGAGAGAGAGGTGCAGAGACACAGGCAGAGGGAGAAGCAGGCTCCATGCACCGGGAGCCCGATGTGGGATTCGATCCCGGGTCTCCAGGATCGCGCCCTGGGCCAAAGGCAGGCGCCAAACCGCTGCGCCACCCAGGGATCCCTATTTTTAATTTTCTGAGGAGACTTCATACTGTTTTCCTAGTGGCTGTACCAACTTACATTCCCACCAACAGTGCACAAGGACTCCCTTTATTCCACATCTTTGCCAACATTTGCTATCTCGTCTCTTTCTTGATGATGGCCATTCTAATAGTTGTAAAGTGATAGATATCTCATTGTGGTTTTGATTTACATTTCCGTAGCTATGAAGTGATGTTGAATACCTTTTCATGTACCTATTGGCCATTTGTGTATCTTCTTCAGGAAAACGTCTGTTCAAGTCTTTTGCCCATTTTTTAAAAAAGATTTTATTTTATTTATTCATGAGAGACACAGAGAGAGGCAGAGACATAGGCAGAGGGAGAAGCAGGCTCCATGCAGGGAGCCTGATGTGGGACTGGATCCCCGGACTCTGGGATCATGCCCTGAGCCAAAGGCAGACGCCTAACTGCTGAGCCACCCAGGCATCCTCCTTTGTCCGTTTTTAAGTTGGATTGTTTAGGTTTCTTTGCTATTGAGTTGTGTAAATTCTTTATATATTTTGAATATTAGCTCTTTATCAGATACATGATTTACAAATGTTTTTCCCATTCCACTAGTTGCCTTTTCAATTTTTGATCATTTCTTTTGCTAGACAGAAGCTTGATGCAGTTCCACTTACCATTAACTCTTGGACAAGGTGGGAGTTATGGGCACCAATTCCCATGCAGTCGAATACCTATGTATAAAGTGACTACCCTGAAACTTAACTATTAGTAGTTTACTGTGGACCAGAAGCCTTACTGAAACATTATAATTAATACATATTTTGTATGCCATATTTATTATATACTGTATTCTTACAATAAAGTAAGCTAGAGAAAAGAAAATATTTTTTTAGAAAATCATAAGGAAGAGAAAATACACTTACAGTATTGTAGGTATATTTATTGAAAAAAATGTCTGCACATAGGAAGGCCAGGCTGGCATTGGAATGGTAGGCAGCAATAGGCCAGGCCCCTGGGAGACAATGTTCTGAAGTCTGGTGGCTTTGGTTTATTAGTGGCAGCCACCAACCAGGCTGTGGCTGGTGACAGTAGCTTGGAGGTACAGTATAGCTGCTCCATCTGCCCAGAGGTGTAGCCAGTTAATGTGGCATATCTCATTTTTGTTTTATGTATGTTGTGTATCCCTGCTTCTTAGGGATAAATCCCACTTAATCAAGGTGTATGCTACTTTTACTGTATGTTGGATTTGATTTGCTGATATTTTGTTGGGAATTTTTGCATCCATTATTCATCGGGGATATTGGTCTGTAGATTTCCTTCCTCGTAGTATCTTCATCTGACTTTGGATTCAGGATAATACTGGCCTTATAATGAGTTTGGGAGTGTTCCGTCCTCTTCAATTTTTTGGAAGAGTTTGAGAAGTATTGACATTAATTCTTTTTTAAATGTTTGGTAGAATTCACCGGGGGGAAGAAAAAAGAATTCACCAGGGAAACCATCCAGTTCTGGGCTTTTCTATGTTGTGAGGTCTTAGATCACTGATTCAATTCAGTCTCTTTATCTGTTATTGGTCTATTCAGATTTTCTATTTCTTGAAGATTCAGTCTTGCTAAGTTGTATATTTCTTTGAATGTATCCATTTCTTCTAATTTAATCAGGTTGTTGGTGTATAACTACTCATAATATAATGGCAATAATTAAATATTTTGCCCATTTTAAAATTGGGTTGAATATTTTCTAACTGCTTCTACTAGGTCGGTATTCCCCTAATACCAAAAGCAGACCAAGACATTGCAAGAAAAATAAGACTATCAATCACTATCTATTATGAATATAGACACAAAAATCCTCAATAAAATATTAGCAAATTGAATCCAGCAACATATAAAAAGAATTATATACCATGAGTAAATAGGATGTATCCTGGGAACATAAGACTGGTTTAACATCCAAAAAATCTATTAATGTAATATACCAACCATATAGACAGACTACAGGACACAACCACATGATCATCTCAGTAGATGTAGAAATGATATTTGATAAAATTCAAGACACTTTTATAGATTACACATATAACATCAACAACAAAAACTATCAAAGTAAGAATAGAAGAGAACTTTCTCAACCTGGTAAAGGGTATCTGTGAAAATCCCACAACTAACAATACTTAATGGTAAAGGCCTGAAAGCTTTTCCTCTATGATCGAAAACAAGACAAGGATGTCCGCTCTTGCTTCAATATTGTACTGGAGCTTTTGATGGACAATTAGGCAAGAATATGGATTGTAGGGAAGGGCATCTAGATTGGAAAGAGAGAAGTAAAATTATCTTTCTTTGAAGATGACATGATCTTATATATAAAATCCTAAGGAATCCTCTGAAGAACTATTAGAATGAATAAACAAATTGAACAAGATTGCAAGTTGTAAGATCAAAATTTTAAAAATCAATTCTTTTCTTATATACTTGCAATGAATAATCCAAAAATAAAATGAAGAAAACAATTCCGTTTACAGTAACATCAAATGAATTTAAAACTATGAAATACAGTTGCAATAATTAAAATTGGGTTTTCTGTCTTTTATTATTGAGTTGTAAGTGTTCTTTACATATTCTGAATAAAAGTTTTGATCAGATATATGATTCACAAATATCTTCTCTTGATCTGTGGGTTGTCTTTTCGTTTTCTTAATAGTGTCTTTGAAGTGCAAAAGTTTTTCATGTTGATGGAGTCAAATTTATACTTTAAAAAAATGGAGAGTTCTTTTGGTATCATATCTAAGTAATCTTGCCTAATCTAAAGTCATGAACATTTTCTCTTATGCTTTTTCTAAAAGTTTTATAGTTTTAGCTCTTACATTTAGGTCAATGATTTATCTTGTGTTAATTTTGTTTATGGTTTAGAATAAGGATCTAAAATCATCTTTTTGCATTGGATGTCCAATTGTCCCAGAATCATGTTTAAAAAGCTATTCATTACTTTGACAAATCATCCAAATATCAACTGACCATAAATGTAAGAGCTCGTTTTTGCATGCTTAATTCTGTTTATGTCTACTCCTAAGTTTATACTATCCTATTCTATACTATACCTCACTGTAGCTTAATAGTAAGTTTTAAAACTGAGACTTGAAACCCCTTCAATTTTATTCTTCTCCTTTAAGATCCTTTTGATTATTCTAAGTAATTTGCATTTTCATATAAATTTTAGGATTATCTTGACAATTTCTGCAAAAGAACAGCTAAAATTTTGACAGGACTTACACTGAATCTATAAATTAATTTGGGGAGAGTTACTATCATTTTTGAGTCTTTCAGTCCATGAATCAAACATAAATATTTATTTATTTAGATTTTTTTAAGTTTCTCTGAGCAATGTTTTGTAGTTTTCCATGCACAAATCTTGTACTTCTTTTGTTAATTTTATTTCTAAGTTTGTAATGCTTTTTGATGTTATTGTACATGGAATTGTTTTCTTAATTTTATTCTTGAACTGTTCATCGTGAATTTGTAGAAGTATGATTTTTATATATTTAACTTGTTATTAGTCACTGAACTTGTTTATTAGTTCTATTATTTTGATTTCCTACTTATAGGATTACATTATCTGTGAATAAAAACATTTTTAGTTCTATTTTCCAACTGGGATGCTTTTAATTTCTTTTTTCTTGTCTGATTGCACTAACTAAAACTTCTAGTACAAGGTTGAATGGATGTGGCGAGAGCAGACATCCTTGTTTTTTCCAATCTTAGGGGGAAAATGTAGTCACTTATCATTAAGTATGGTATTGGTTGTAGGTTTTTTATAATGCACTTCATCAGGCTGAAGAAATTTCTTTCTATTCTGAGTTTGCTGAGAGTTTTATCATTCATGGGTGCCAGATTTTGTCAAATGTTTTTTCTGCATCTGTTGAAATGGCCAATAGTTTTGGTCTTTTGTTCTATTAACATAGTGTATTACTTTAATTGTGTTTTTTTGTGTGTGTGTTAAACCAGCCTTGAAATACTGGATAAATTGCATTTGGTCATGCTATATAATTGTTTTATATGTTGCTGGATTCAGTTTGCTAATAATTTCCTGAGAACTTTTTGCATATATATTCATAAGAGATATTGATTTTAGTATCAGGGAAATCTTAGCCTGAGAGAATGAATTGGAAAGTTTTTTCCCTTCCTTTATTTTCTGTAAGAGTTTCTGAAGGATTGGTGTTAATTCTTCTTTAAGTATTTGGTAGAATTCATCAGTGAAGCCATCTGGGCTAGTACTTTTCTGTGTTGGAAAATTTTTAATTACTAATTCAATGCTTTTACTTCTTTAAGTCTAGTCAATTTTTTAAAACTTCTTGAGTCATTTTCTTAAAATTTTTCCTTTCCAGGAACTTCTCCATTTCATCTAAGTTGTCTAATTTGCTGGCATAAAAGTCTTCATAGCATAGTATTCCCTTATATATCTCTTTTTAAAGTTAATAACATCCTGGACATGGAAGTTTTGCCTTCTTTTCTTTTTTTCTTTTTTGAAAGCCAAATAATTTTAAAAATATTTTATTAAAAAAATATTTTATTTAAATTCAATTTACCAACATATAGTATAATACCCAGTGCTCATCTCATCAAGTGCCCTCCTTAGTGCCTGTCACACAGTCACCCCAGCCGCCTATCCATCTTCCCTTCTGCAGCCCTTTGTTTGTTTCCCAGACTTAGGAGTCTCTCGTGGTTTGTCTTCCTCTCTAATTTTTCCCTACTCAGTTTCCCTACTTTCCCTATGGTCCCTTTCATTATTTCTTATATTCCACATATAAATGAAACCATATGATAATTGTCTTTCTCTGATTGACTTATTTCACTCAGCATAATATCCTCCAGTTCCATCCACATCGAAGCAAATGGTAGATATTTGTCCTTTTGATGGCTGAGTAATATTCCATTGTGTATATATAGTTTTTGCCTTATGTTGCAAATAACATCAATCCCTTTCAGTAGGAGAGCTGCCAGTCTTGTGACCTGCCCCATGAAGATAGAAACCCTTTGCTATAGAGGTGAGGTTGGGGAAAATGGAAATTGCTGCAAACTAAAATGTCACAGACTCCTCCCATTTTATAAGCACATCCAATTTGTTGTATGCTTTAGCCAATCTTCAGAATCTTTAAAGGGTTTTTTATTAAAATTTTTCTCAGTTTTATTACTTCTTTTTTTGTTAAAGGATTTTCCAAGTTTGTCTTTCAGCTATTTCAGAAGTCTTCCCTCCTACCTCCACCATTTGCATTTATTGCAGTTAATTTATACAAATCAAAGTTATTCCTGCCATCTTATTGTAGTTTTATATTTACCATATTTTATGTTCTCATTCCCCTCATGTTGCCTTTTAGTGAACTGATTGCATTTTCTTTAATCTTTTTTCTTCTTAATGACTTAATAATTTAGATACTATTTCTTGTCTTCCTGCAGTTACCTTTAATTTTTAAATAAATACATGTAAACACATTTTTTCTACCCATACTTAAAGTTAATAAGTGTTTATATCCCCTCTCCAAATAAAACATGACTTTGGTATGTTTTTATTTTTCTAGTCTCTCTCATTTCCCTTTTCCCCCACTGCAGTATCTTCCCATGTTGAGACCATTTGCATTTTATCTTTAATCTTAATTTTTATTCTTTTTGTTAAGTAATTAATGTCTTTTTAGGTAGCTGTGAGTTTTTTTTTTTTTAATTTTTTTTTTTAACTTTTATTTATTTATGATAGTCACAGAGAGAGAGAGAGGCGCAGAGACAGAGGCAGAGGGAGAAGCAGGCTCCATGCACCGGGAGCCCGATGTGGGATTCGATCCCGGGTCTCCAGGATCGCGCCCTGGGCCAAAGGCAGGCGCCAAACCGCTGCGCCACCCAGGGATCCCGGTAGCTGTGAGTTTTGTTGATTCTTTTGTCACCATTCTTTCTTCATTGCCCTTTAGCCATCACTCACATGGGCACTGTATAGTCTAGACTTTCCCATCCATAATAAACGAATCAGGACCTAATTCTCCATTTTAAAATATCCCACTATCTGACTATCATTGCCTTTCCTTCTAGCTCATTACTCTGGTCCTGTCATGGCAGAAGATATCTGACTTTATTGAAGCTTCCAAATTTTTGACTTTATCTTTGATCACCATCCTTCACTGTCTATTTCCCTCTTTACCCCTTTTAGGTTATGTAGACAATGCAATATAACTGTCTCCTTGTAAACACCCTTTGCCCCTCGTAATTACTCCTGGGAAAACAACCCGGTTAAACCCTAGTTTTCTGCTTACTCCATGTTTGTGCCCAAGAAGCTGAATAATACTTGGGAAAATGACGTTAAATCACCTCAAATTTGTAGATCTCACAAGAGCACTCAACACTTTCAGACATGTCTACTACTCTCTTCCAATAAATTTATCCTCTCTCAGTTATTTTACTTCTCTTTTACTCATAAGCATCTAATATCCTCTCACCTCTTAATCTCAGCTATGATCTCAACTCCAATTTCACAGAGAAAAAAAACAACTTAATGAGAAGGAGAATGAACTTGTCCTTCTACCTTTCATCTGCCTTTCTGCCTGCCTTTGTATCCCAATTTATAATGGAAGATTTGCTCCATGTCCTGTCTGAGCCCTGCTTTCACCCTGGTTCCCTCTCCCTTCAACTCAAGGATTCCCTACTGCCATTATCTCCTTCCTGTCCTGTATTAACACTTTTTCCCTTTCAACTAGGTCATCTTATACATATATACTTTAACATCTCCCACCTTAAATAAAACACTCTTCATCCAGTATCCCCTTCCAGATTTCCCATTTCCCTGTTCCCAGTCATGACTAAATTCATCAAAATATTTAAGTATAAGCAAATCTTTCAAATTTCTTGCCTTTCATTTTCATCCCAGTCACTCCAGACACATTCAATCCATACTGATAGGGCTTTAAAAAAAAAAAAAAAAGTTGCCTTTGCCCTACATCTTGACAAAGCTGAAGGTCAAGTTTCTGTCCTCATCTGACTTTTTAGTGGCATATGATCCAATTGACCTTTCCCATCTTTGAAACACTACTTCATCTGATTCTAAGATAACACATTTTTCTTTTTTCCCTGCCTCAATGCCCATGATTCTCAGACTCTTCAGTTTGCTGCTGCTTCTCTTCCAGATCTTGAAATGTTATAATGCCCAAGGCTCTTTCCTTGGCTCGCTTCTCTATTTAGACTCTACAGGTGATCTCCTATAGTCTTGGATACATAAAAAACATGTATGTGTTGATGACTCAAATTTTAATTAGCAGACGAGATCTTTCCTCTGAGTTTTAGACTCATATATTCAACCATCTACACAACATTTTCACTTGTTTGCCTATCAAACATCTCAAACTTCATATACTTAAAGAGATCTAATGGTTATTACATCCTTCCCCATCCTAGCCCAAAATCATTCCCTCTAGGTCATCCCCATAGTACTACATGTCACCTCCCTTTATCATTTTAGTCCAGTTTACTTTCCTGTCTCCCTTGAGCAACTTTAATAACTTCCTAAATGATCTTATTGTCTCACTTTTGCCACTATAATGGTCAGAATAAAATATAAACTGTGAAATATTTTAGATCTAGATAAAAGTACAAAGAATAGCATAATAAACCACATATCCATAATCCAACATAAGAAATAAAATACTATTGGGGTGCCTGAGTGCCTCAGTTGGTTAAACGTCTGCCTTTGGCTCAAATCATGATCCCAGGGTCCTGGGATCAAACCCTGCACCAGGCTCCCAGCTTTATGGGGAGACTGCTTCTCCCTCTCTCTGCCTGCTTGTGCTCTCTCTCTCTCTCTCTCTGTCAAATAAATAAATAAATAAATAATCTTAAAAAGAAAGAAAAGAAATAAAATACTATTGATAAGTTAAAGTCTCGATGAGATCCTCCCTCTCTTTCCCATCTTGGAGGTTAGTGTCCTTTTTAATCTGGTAGTTATTATTCCCACATGTGTCTTTATATCTTTGTGCTATAAATATATATATATCCCTAAACAATATGTACTTTTGTTTTTCATGCTTTATAACTCTATAGAAACATTAGATGCCTAGAAAATAAGAATAGACTTTACTTCTGAAAATAATGCTCTGACTTGGGAGGCTTCTAAACTGCCAAGCTCAGGCCACTGTGTGAAACTTCTCATCCCTTGGCTTGATATTTTTTTCTTAGGGATGCCTGTAACATTTCCAAATGACTACAATTCCATTATCTGACCTCAAGGTGACAGGATCCCAGTTTGAGCAATTTGCATATGAACTTTTTATGGACTGACTCACCCCCTGGCTTATTTTGATTTTTCCTTTGTCCCCACTTATCACTGACGTTATTTGAAATCATGTCTATATTTGTGTAAATGACTACAAAACTTTTTCTAATAATTGGGCAAGGCCTAGGTAAGTAAATATATAAGTAAATTCGACACATCCCAGAAGAAACAGAAGAGTTTGATATAAACTCCTTGCATGGTTGTGGTAGTAAGCCCTCTTTTTTTGCATTCAGGATTTTGTGACCAACCAGGTCACCTTGTTTTATCACAGAGGCTAATCTGATGTTTTAATAACATTTCAGGATTAACTGCATTATTCAAAACTGTATTGTAAAGCACCACAAGCCATAAACCAGCTGCTCAAACACCTTATCATGAAATGTCAACATAATGACATCCCAAGTCTCCATTGGCATTGGAATAGGGAGGTGGAAGAAGGATGTAGGAAGTTTCTCTTAGAATTCATATTTATAATATATTTAAGGTCACCTCCATTAAAATCTTATGTTTCTTTGAAACAATTTTACTGTTCACTTTCTAGGAGAATTGTGTACCAATGTAGGTATTTTTGCTGAAGGTGAGTCTGTAGGATGACAAGGAACATGACAATTTTCTTCAGATCTGAAAATGACTATCACAGGGGAGAAGGACCAGACTTTTTCTGTGTGGCCCCAAGAGGCAGAAGCAAGCCAGAGGGTTGGGATCAGTAACAGAGAGAAACTTTCTCGTGGTCAAGACCTATCAAAAATGGAATGGCTTAAACTGTTTGTTGTTATTTTAGGCCTTGAGATTTTCATATTTATTGTTAAATAAATTATTGTTAAATGTGTACCTTATCTTTCAGTAATCTGGAATTCTGGCAGTCTTATTTTAAAAGCAATATTTCATAGCAAGCATTAATACTTGTGAATTTGAATTCCATATTCTAACTTGCCTTTCACCCTTTGCACATGTCCAGTGGCTTCAGCTTCCTCCTTGGTCAGTGATGGCCAAGGGTGTTGGAAAAACATGGAAGCTGCTCATCTCAGTGCCACTGTGCATCTCTCCTGTCTGCCTCGAGTCAGCCTGGAGCATCTGCTCAGCCATTCTGATTTCCACTGTCCAGAATATCCCACGGGGAAACCCTTGACCATTAGGGACAGAAGCTGGCTTTCTCTTTCTCCACTTTGCCTTTCCTAGCAGTCTACTCCTGTTACTTAGAGTCGTTTCCCAAAGTGTGCAACTGGCAGGCAAGCCCCGGTCCCAGGATCTCCTTTTGGAAATAAACTAGGTGAAGGTAACCACCAATTTGTTTTATTTGCAGGCAAGTTTCTTTCATTTGCTGGACTCTTATTTCCTCTTCATTGAAATGAGAGAATTTGGCTTGTTGATTCTTTCCAGTTGTAAAAGCCTATTAAATAGAGGAAAATTGTCAAGAATTCCAGGAAATCCCATCTTGCTCAATAATTCTTTTATCGACATTCAAGTGATTTAACCACAGTTCAGATAAGGTTTCCATAGCTTTAAATACTTCCATTCTTCCTTATGTGTGGGTGCCACAACAACTATTTTATGGCTTTTTATCTCCCTAGACCTCAGACCTTATCCTATAATAGCAAGAAAAAGCTTTTAGGGACCTTCACAATGCCAAAGGCTATAGGTCCACTCTTACTACTTTCCTACCTTTCCCAATTACTGCTCACCAGGAAAGCTTGGAATGGGGTTGGGTCTCCCTAAGTGACTACACATTGCTGAGCCTAATAGTCATGAAGGGCAAAGACAGAGATGATAGGCTGTCAGCAAACACTGGCCTCGATTACATGAAGCAATGAAGGAATGAAGATGATTAAGCAGCTCTCCACTCAGAAATTTCACCCTGAGGGTCCAGACCTAGAAAAATTAGAATGAACACACTTTAGGAAATAGCAGATTCCCACTCAGAACAAATTTTAAGGAATTTAAGTTGAAACAAAATATTTAGTACTAATAAAGTAATTTGTTGCTTATTGATTAGTTGTTCCTGCTTTGAGTAGCAGACTTCAGGACAAAGGTAGATTGTGGTTAGAGGTCAGATTTTTTTTGTGCTCAGATGAAAGGGGGCAGTCTCGTGGCACCAGGACACTGGGACAAACTTCCAGCTTCTAGGGAGTGTGGTCCACAGCTGATCACTTGTGCAGGAAGACACTTTTGCAGGAGTTTGTAGGGGTGAGGTGATAAAGATGCCATCCATTGGAGGTTCCCATGAGGTTCTTCGTCACAATTTCCAAATCTAGCCACTTTCCTTAGCTCTCTGGTGAATGACCTTCTGACTGGTCTTCATGTTCCCACTTTGACTTAGTGCCCTTCCTCCTCCATCGTTCCTGCACATAACAGCCAGTATATTCTTTAAAATGTAAGTCACATCCTGTCTGCCTCTGCCCAAAATCCCTCTAGGGATTCTTACTGCATTAGAGCAAACTACAAAGTCCTACGTGATCTGCCCTTGCTCTTCAAACCCACCTCCTTCTTCACTCCCATGCTCCAACCATGCTGACCTTCTCTCTCTCCCTGAAGCATTCAAAGAGTCTTCCCTCCTCTGGGACTTTGTGCTGGTGACATGCTCTGCTTTGCCATGGGGTTTCCGTGTGACTGGCTCCTTCTCACTATTCAGGTACCAATTCAAATGTCACCTCTTCATGAAACTGTTCCTTGACCCTTTGAAATCCTGTATCACATCACCTTGTTTAATTGACTTTAACAGCATTGTCACACTATCTAGAAATATCTTATTTATTGACACATTTGTTTTTTCTCCTCACCTAGTAGAATGTGTACTCTATGAGAGCAGGGGCCTCTGTGTTTTGTTGGCCACAGGGTCCTCAGCAGTATGGATGGGATTTGGGATTTATAAGGTGCTAAATAAATCAAGATTGAATTTGCTGACTCCCAAATGTCCTCAAGGGTCATCAGTTGTGTTCAGAACAAATCCTCTTGAGAAAGAATACTCCCCATGTCCAAAGGGGTGCATCAAAAGGAACTCAAAAGATGAAAATCTGACTGAGGTTGGAGATGAGGAGGTATTATCCTCAGTAATTCATTCTGATGAAGGTTCTGAAGTCTGCTTTCAGCAGCAGACTTCAGGAGAAAGGTAGATTGTGGTTTGAGGTCAGATTTTTTTGTGCTCAGATGGAAGGGGGCAGTCTCGTGGCACCATTGTGTAGTGAGAAGTCATGAAAACAGGAAGCCAAGCTCTTTGTTTGTATTTGGTACTCTCAATATATAGTCTATCCTATCAGTATGGGTTTGTAGAAGAACTTTTGCCATCAGGCTGCTCTGAGGCTGAATACCTGGCAGACTGTGTGCTGTTAGGCATGTCCTGAAGATGTATGGTGTTCTCTACTTCCAATTCCCAGATATTTCCAACACATCACCCTGGGGGGGGGGGTGGTCAGGAGGAGAATGACAATCAGCTGGACATTGGGTTTGTCCTCAGAGGTTGAGTGAGGGAAGTGACCATGTAGCTTGCCCCACCACCCCTTTTTAGGCTGGATGGAGCTGGCCTTGGGGTCAGCTGTGAGGCAGAATGTGTTACAGCAATAAGTTGGTAGCCCAGCTTTTAATTTGGATCCATGAGAGGGTTGGAGTGATTGATGTCGAGGAAGTGGAGCTTGAAGAGTGGTGCAGACACCCAGGTGTGCTGGTCCTTTCATCTTCACATCAAATGCTACCTGGTGAGTTACAGAGCACAGACTGGGGGAGGGAGGGGCGACGAGGGTAGGCAGCTGCTGCTCAAAGCAGAGATGGGGCCCCCGTGGCTGAAGATAGATCCTGGCTTCCTGTCAGACAGCTGGCTGTAAATAACAGGCTGCAATTTCCTGGGAGGGGCAGACAGGTAAGAGTCTCTTAGTAGATGAAAGAGATGGAGATGATGATATACATAACAAATTTAATAAATTAATTTTTCATTCATTCATTCATTCATTCATTCAACAAGGATCTATATAGCTTTGCTCCTAAAACTGGGCTATGGCCCACAGTGTCAGAATCAGCTGTGGGAGCTTGTCAGAAATGCTGATCTTGGGCTCCACCTCAACCCTGCTGAACTAGAATCTGCATTTGAATAAAACTGCCAAAGGATTCTTAACCATAGACAAGTCAGAAGGCCTGATTTACAGGATAACTATAATGGGCTACTATGGGGTAGGGCCCTGCAGGGATGCTGGGAGGGTGCATCTGGCAAACATCACGCCTCTACTGTGAGGTGCTTGGAGGGGGAGCTCCTCCTGCAGGTGTTACTTCTGAGAAGACATTCCACACCTGGTTTATGCCTTTCCAAAGTCTCTATAACATCTGTCCTCTTTAACAGGTTAAGTGATGATAGCTCACAGCAGTGACAATACACAAAGTAAGGTATGAGTGCCTTTTCTTGATGGGGTTTGAGATAAAGTCACTTCGGGGCCCAGTCCCTTCTCTGGGATCCTCTCCCCACCCCACTGAAATTCCCAAGATCCTCCTACCAAAGCAAACCTGGCCTTTCTGAATGAGAGTCTGTCAGGAATCACTTACAGCTCTGTGTGAATTTAAATCAATGAGAATTTGCATTTCTACACTCCAGATGACTGTTACAGCTACTATGCTGGAGCCAACAAACATGGGGTGGGTAGGCATTTGGGGGAAGAAAAATTACACTGTTCAGGTAAGTTCTGTCATTTTAGAATGCAGGTCCTCAAAATGACCCTTCCAACATAGAAATCGGAAAATCACTTTACAGTTTACAAAAGTATTTTTTTCCTCATACACCTTTTCTGTATTGAAGAAACTGAAGTTCAAAGAGGTTGTCACTTGCCCAAAGCAGGAAGTGGTAAAATTGAGATGCCCACCTGCCTCTTCAACTAGAAAATTTATATACTTTATGGACTATTAGGCTCCTTCTACAGGCAGGAGCATTCTTGGTTATCCAGGCAACCCAGGTCCCTCATTTCTTTCCATCTCCCATTAATTCACACAAAAAGAAATTTATCAAGCACCTTCTTCATGCTGAGGAAAGAGGGCAGCTACAAGAATAACATCTATCTATCTATCTATCTATCTATCTATCTATCTATCTATCATCTATCTATCATCTATCTATCATCTATTCATCCATCCATCCATTTATCTATGTATCCAGTTGCTGCCTTCAGCCTCAAGACACTTACAGACCCAATAAAGAAGAAAAAACATACTGAGAAATTATATCACATCCAGGCCCTTTTGGTAGGAACTAAACTTGCTTCAACACCCAATTTCTTGGCCCCATAAAGTCTCATGTCCTCTCAGCGATGAATGCCAATTCTAGAGTTCACCCTCTCTTGAGGCTCTTTATTGCCAGCTCCTGAATCAAGTGTGCTAATAACATTTCATTCTGTGCCAGTGGACACATGGAACTAAGCCATTTAGCACAGTCCAGCAGAAAAATCTACTCATGCATTTTGTGAGCCTTGATAACACCTTGCTAGTGGAAAGTCACAGAGTAGCAGTGGCGTTGTGCGATTGCTACTGCCCCCAGCCCCGTCTCTCTGCCCCACACCCCTTTGTCACTCAGGAAAACTCCAGGGCTTCTCTTCCTCCTTTCGGGTGAGTCATTCACACAGCTCCTAATCCCAAAGCTGTACAACTGAATGCATCATAGTGCTCAGAGGAAAAAATGACTCTCTTTGCCACCAGGTTGCCATGCGGTTGATAGTTTATCTTTAAATAAACTCTTTTATTGACAGACAACATTCATGCAGAGTGTACACATTAGAAGCATACCTTTTGATAAATTTGCACAAAGGAAACACACCTGCATAACTAGAGTCCAGACCAAGGAACAAAACAAAAGCAACATCTCAGAGCCCCTAAGACAGTTGGTAATTTAAATAGCAAATTTTTCCTTCCTATTACAAACACAAGAGGAACATGGAAAGTGCCATGAAGGGGGAACAATGTTCTACCAAAAACAGAGGACACTTTGTTCTTACAGGAAGGAGAAAAGGAGGCTTCAGAATTGGGCCCGCAAGATGAGTGGTGTTCAGTTAAACAAAGAAAGGGGCAAGTGTGTGAAGGTGGCCAGGATCCCTTGAGAGTAAGAAAGGCCCTGGAGGGTTTTAGCAAGGAGCCCCATCTGGTCTGTGCTTAAAGATGAGAGTAGGTGGGGAGAGTGCTTGAGAACCTCAGGCTGAGACCGCCTGTAGTGTAGAATGGCAGAACAAGTGGCTGTTGTGGGATTTTAGGTATATCTTTTAAGACTCCATGTTGCAACTGGAAAAAAAAAAAAAAAAAGCCAGATCTCTTTAAGCAAAATAAATAAAAAGCAACATATTTCTTCAGACATTGCTAGATCTCCAGTCCAAATAATAGCTAAGAAGAGATTTTTCCCCTTCTGTTATTTTATCTCTGTCCTTAAAATTGTCACCTTTTAATTTGGATTCCCCCAAAGTGGCAAGGATTTGACTAAAACTTGGGAAATGCAGGAAGTACCAGTGGGGGTGTGGGGAAATGAGACAGGAAAGGGAAGCAGCTGGGACATCTCCATGCCCCAAGCTTGATTCCACTATGAAACTCTGGGAAACCATGTAAGCATAGGCATCGGTGCTCCCTGCTCCAGGGGTGAAGAAGCTGGGGTGACAACTCTCACCAGTCACTGGTAGAGAGCTGCTCATAGGGAGAAGTAATTCCTAGGCACTTCCAGCTGCTGTGCTCTCAGGGAGCACAGTCTTCTGATATTTTTGAGAAAACCCATAGGCAGAAATGCAGTTGGGAGGGGCTCGTACTTCAGAAGGGGTAAAAGCCCCATGAATAATAACAGGGTCCTGACAGCACCTGCCTCATTTCCATTCTTAGCAGACTCTGCCTTCCCACTCACAAGTGACAATCATTTCTTGGGGCTGGAAAAGAAGATATTTTTCTCCCCAGTGAACAGAAGACTTGATCTTGGCTTTCAATTAATCTAACTCGGGCCACTTGAATTAATCCCTGAGGCTGGGGGAGATGATATCTTAGAAGAGAATCCCCATACCATTAGTTGAAAGAAAAGGAGAGAGGAGAAGCAAGTTCCCTCTCAAATGAGGAGGCTGGTGGAGATGTGATGGAGGTATCCTGCAGGCAGCTGGGGCGTGGTCTGGGAGCCAGAGAAAGAGCTTGATTGAAAATGTTTACATGGGCATCTGTCTTCATTTGGGTCTCCTCAAAGCATACTCTGAGAGAGAACCTGGAGGCAGGTGGAGGAAAAGAAGAAAATTCGAAGAGCGTTAGTGAGCATGTCACTTCTGCGAGCACAGGGACTCAATCCCACTGGGTCTCTGAGAACCAGAGAACATACTTCAGAATTTCTCACCAGTGTGTGAGGAAACCGCAGTCTCTGCTCACTAACTCCCATCCCTCATTGGCTGGGAGACATTCTGAGGCATTTTACTCCCCAGTTCTTCCAGCCTGACCAGTATGTGGACACAGCATGTGCCTGTAGCCAGAGAATGCCCTCAGGCCAAGAGACCCGGGCAGCCATCAACAGTGCTGGTATCAGCTGGCTACAGGAACCCTCTAGGGCTATCTGGGGGGATGTGGCTGGGATACTACTAGCATGTGCTACTGGGTCTTTCTGTTCTGCTGCCCCAGCTCTTGGTACCCATCCCTTTCCAGTCTTCTAATTCCCTGCTCTGTTCCCAGGCAGCCACAGAGCCCCCTTCACCTGGAATCCCACTATCTGTACTTTCACACCTGCTCTGGATGTGAGTGTACTAGATGGAAAATGTGGTTCTTTGATAAACTCCTACATTAAAGAGAACCAAGGAATAAAGGCTAGCAGTGGGAATGTCAAATGTTAATCCAAAATTGTCCCTGGGAATGGATTTGGCAGTCATGTAGGCAGGAAGAAAATTATGTAACCTTGGCCCATATCTATTAGTTTAATTGGATCAGGGATTCTCAAGTGGCCTGGAGGGGGCTTTAGGATTTCTGAGGAGCTTCTTTCCAACCAGACACCCTCCTCTGAATAGGATATGTCCCCCTGCAGAGGGTTGGGAGTGGAGATAGGGCCTCTTTCTGCCTCCCTGGTGAAATTCCTGTGGGAATCTAGGAAATACTGATGGGCAAGCCTTAGAACGCAGGTGATGTGGAGGCTGAGGGAAGGCTGGGAACCACTGGTTTGAAATATAACCCTGGATCCCCAAGTGCAGTAGAGTGGGAGGGGCTCATGGGAAGAAGAGGTGGGACTGAATTCAGAACTGACTAGCATGTGCTTGCTTTGGCAGCACATATACTAAAATCAGAACTGACTAGCCACTGAGTTTCTTTGTACCTATTTCACCATCTGTAAAATGGTAATAAAAATGCAAGTTGCATGGGAGCGTTGTGGTAATTAACAGAGTTTCTGGTACATTGTTTTGTTGCAAACTTCCTTATGACTTATTTTGGCATCTACCTTCTGAGTTGTCTTTAATTCAGAGACACTCAGTGAGATTATGGGATAGCAGTCTCCTGGGCCCCTCCCTCCTGCCCATAATACTGACCCTCCTGCTGGGGTCCTGGTTAGCGTCTGCCCGTGGAGCTTGAGCTCCTCCACAGTTGCCAAGAACTCCTTGGTGTGGGGGGATTGGGGTTGTTTTCCCTCATCTCTTGCAGAGCCACCTCATTTTTTTGTCTGGTAGGCTCAGGAGAGTAGGGGTGCTCTGGAGGCTGGTTCAGATGTCCTAGAGGGCTACAAAAGAGTATGGATAGGTCTGCTTGTGAGCCTTGAGACAAAAGGTGGATATTTAACAAGAAAATCAGGAAATGGAGGGTGAACATTCTCCCTGGCAGATACAGGGGAAGTGAGAACCATGACAACATCACCTCCTCAGAGACACTTTCTGGACCCTCCACCTTTCCTCCCTAGGTGAAACTGAAGGCATCCCCTTCTTCCCTTTGAGCTCTACAGGGCACAACTTCACCAAAGAACTGCCAATCTCATCTATTACATGCATGTGTCTGCATGACTATTTCTGCCTTTCTTATGTGTCTTTCATTAGTACTAAAATCATTGCTCTCAAGTATTCAACATAGGGATGTCTGGCTGACTCAGTCCAAAGAGCATGAAACTCTTGGTCTCAGGATCATGAGTTCAAGTCCTATATTGGGTATGGAGATTACAGAAATAAGTTTTTTAATTCAACATAATATTTTTTTAAAATATGATAAAGAAAATAGCATACACACAAAATAGCACATACAAGAAAATTTCATTTGCATTCCTAAAAAGTTGCTGGTTGTTGTGCATTCTCCAAGAAGCCTGAGTGAGTTGACAATTTATCCTAAACCAAATGCAAACATAAATGCTGTCAGAGTGAAAAGACACTTGCTACCATTTGGAGGGGAGGAAGTGGGTGGAAATTCCCAGGAATTCCCTGGGTGACTCCTGCAGAGGCATTGCCTCAAGGAGACTGACCCCAAATATAGCAGGTGCAGCTGGCCCCAGGCTGGAAAAGCATTCCTCTGCTATTCTTCACCCTTAGCCAGGAGGGGCTCTGCCCAATATCATGCTTTCCTTTTTAGCCTCCTGGATTAGTGTGACATGTTCTGAGACTTTTTTTTTCCCTTACAGCTCCATATGGCAAAATGAAAAGAAAAAATTGCTGGCCCCTCCTCCTTTCCCTACTTGCTTTACCCAATGACAGCCAAGGACACATTTTTGGCTCTTTTTCTGTGCCTGTTCCATGCACATACTGAATGCACTAGGAGCCCAAGCAGAAAGCTCTTAAAGCTAGAGCCTGCCTAATTAAAAGTCTGACCAGTGTGGGGCCTCTGAGAATGCTTGATGCACAAGAGCTCTGCCAACAAGATGAAGATAATGCAAAATCAGTCCCTCTAGTATATTCCACTGGTCACTTCTAATACTGAAAGAATGGCACAACCCTATGCACAATCCCACCTGGAATCATGCGAGAAATAAATGAAGAAATAATTACACAATGTTAGTTACATATTAATATATTTAGTGTTTGTATATGGAGTATATTTTCATAATAGTTTGCAAATATTCCACATTCAAGGATTCACGTGTGTTATATATATACATATTTGAATCTTTCTGTAATAGCATTCGCTGAAGAATAAATGACTAGACCATTCAATAAATTTTAATATCAATTAAAAAGAAATGATATTATACTTCTACATTATATCATACACATAAATACATTCAAAGAGCATTAAGAAGTTAACAATAAATGTTTAAGGGTATTAGAATAAAACAGGATAGTTCATGTAAAAAAATATTTGGATGTGGGCTTAAGTCAGAAACAAAAGAATGTAAGTGGAGAATTAAGAAATGTTATGTCATAAAAATGAAAAACTTATGAACAACAGTAAAAAAAATACCATAAGCAAAGTTAGATGGAAAGTTACAGGCAGAAGAAATATTTGCAGTATATTTAATACAAAGGGATTATAAGCTAGAATGGAGTCTGTGTATATTACAAATCAATAAGAAAAGCTGTTATGATGGAAAAAGACAAGAGATATGAATGGGCACTTTAGATGCAGGTATACAAATGGTCAAATATATATATGAAAACGTTCTAGACTGCAGTCATAATTAAACAATAAAGATGAGTACCATTTGACACACGTAGAACTGTAAAAATTTTAAAGATGTATCTATCAGTAGAGGTTCTTAGTTGCCAAGAGAATTCAATCTAAGGATTTTAAGCAGGAAAGATATTCCTGGGAGGGAATTTCTCCGAGATCTAGAGATAATTTTGTAGGATGCAATGCTGGAACACTAGACCACACTATGGAGGCCATTCTAGCTAAAATATCCCTCCTTCCCACATTTGATTTAGACTTTGCAATTTGCACCAGTGATGTTAGGCACTGGACACCAATTCTGCCTCTGAAACTCCTGTAGATCTAGACACTTTCACAACCAACCTTCTCAAGGATTTTATGTTCACCTATTTATTCCTATTTCCCACTTCTGAACAGAAGGTGTTTGGTGAAACCTATGTCACATGCCAGCAGCTTAGATACAATGAGTCTGAGGAAGCAACATTTGATTTCTATAATGGAACAAAAGACTCATTATATCTTCAAACACAAGAAGGATAATCCAAGGATGGTGAGGTTCTAAATTTCCACTTTGAGAAACTAGAAAGAGTAGTGCAAACTAAACCCAAGACAAGCAGAAGAAAAGAAAAATAAAGATAAAAACAGAAATCAATGAAATTGAGAACAGAAAAATAAAAGAAAAAAGCCAATGGAACTAAAATTTGTCTCTTTAAACAGCTTAATAACACTGATAAACATCTAACCAGACTGATCAAGAAAAACCCAGAAGACATAAATTACAAATATCAGGAAAAGAAGAGGTGATATCACTACAGACTCTGCAAACATTCAAAGGCCAATTAGAGAATACTACGAATAGCTTTCTGCCCATAAAAATTTGACAGCTTAGATGAAATAGACAAATTCTTTGAAAGCAGAAATTGCCAAAGTAAACTCAAAATGAAATAGATAACCTGAACAGTCCTATATCTTATTTAAAAATTGAATTAGTAATTAAAGGCCTCCAGACCTACATATCTTCACTGGTGAGTTCTACCAAACGTTTAAGAAAGAAAAAATATCAACTATACAAAAATGTTTAGAGAACATAGAAGAGGAAGGAATACTTCCCAACTTATTTTATGAGGCCAGTATTATGCTGAATACCAAACTGGAAAAAGATTTTATAAGAAAAGATCATTATAGACCAATATCCCTTGTGAACATCGGTACAAAAATCCTCAACAAAGTATAAGTAAAATAAACCCAGGAATATATAAAACAATAATACATTATATCTAATGAGGATTCATCCTAGGAATGCAAGTTTTGTTCAACATTTAAAAATCAGTCACTGTAATTTACCATGTCAACAGACTAAAGAAGAATTGCTGTATGATAACCTCTACAGATGCAAGAAAAGCATTTAACAAAATTCAATGAGGATTCACAGGCAAGAGCTTTCAGCAAACTAGGAATTACTTCAATCTGATCAAAGACATCTGCAAAAAAACCTTTTAGCTAATATATACTCACTGTAAAGACTGAATATTTTCCCCCAAGTTTGGAAAAAGACAAATATTTCAGCTCTCACCACTCCCATTCTCCATTGTATTGGAGATCCTAGCCAGTACAACAGTCATCTCTGGGAAAGGAGAAATGATAAACTGTCTCCACTGACAGATGGCATGATTGTCTACATAGAATATCTAAAATAATCTACAAAAAGCTGCTAGAGATAGTAAGTGAGCTTAGCAGTATTGCAGAACACAAGGTTAATTTAAAAAAATCAATCATATTTCCATATGCTAGCAATGAACAATTGAAATATGGAATTTAAAAAGTATGCTGATAGCACCCAAAAATATGAAATACTTATGTACAAATTTTACAGAATGTGTTCAGAATAGGTGTGCTGAAGAGTACAAAACACTGATGGAAGATATAGAAGCAAAAGAAGGCAAAAAAAAAAAAAGGCCTAAATAAATAGAGTCATATTATGTTTGTGAATTAGAACGGTTAGATCTTCAAGCTGACTTATAGGTACTTGGAGAGACAGATAGAGTCAATGCAATTCTGACCAAAATCCCAGCAAGATTTTTTTAGACACTGGCAAAGGAACTAGAAAAACCAAACTAATTTTGGAAAAGAACAAGTTTGGAAAACTCATACTACTGGATTTCAAGTCTTATTATAAAGCTACAGTGATAAAGAGAGCATGTTATTTGTAAAAGTATAGACACAAAGATCAATGAAATAGAATAGAAAGTGTAGAAATTGATCCATGTATATGCTTGTTTCATTTTGACCAAATTTGCAAAGGCAATTTATGGAAGCAAAAATAATCCTTTCAATAATTGGACATTCACATGCAAACAAATAAGAAACAAAGAAACCTCGGCCGAGTTTAAAATAGATACAAGAATTGAACGGATGCTTTGCTAAAGAAATTTATAAACAACAAATATGCAGATGAAAGGATGCTCCATATTATTAGTTACTACAGAAATAAAACTTAAAATCACGAGATATTCCTACTCACCAATCAGAAGGGGAAAAAATAGGAAAGAAGGAAAAAGAAGAGACACCATTAATACCAAGTGCTGATGAAGGAAGGTATGAAGAAACTGAAACCCCTTTGTTTTCCATCAGGGAATGCAAAGTGGTAGAGCTACTTCAGAAAATAGTTTGACAATTTCTTATAAAGTTAAATACCATATGACCAGCAATATCACTCACAGATGTTTACCCAAGTGAAATGAAAGCTATGTTGACCTCTACACAGATGTTTATTCATAATCATCAAAACCAGAAAGAACACACATATTCTTCACTGGGTGAACAGATAAACTGTAGTACTTCCAATTCAGCAATAAAAAAAAAAAATGAACTGTTGATACCCAATAACACGGGTGAAAGTCAAATGCCTTAGGCTGCATTTAAAAAGCTAGATTCAAAAAGTTACATATCCTGATTTCATGGCAACTTGGAAGAGACAAAACTATAGACATGAAAATGTACTAATGGTTGTCAGAGGCTGGGTGGGGGGTGGGAAGGATTGAGTACAAAGGGATGTGTGTGTATTGTTGGGGGTGATGGAACTGTTTTTTGTCTTAATCATAGTGGTAGTTACATGACTGTACACATGTGTTAAATTTCACAGAACTGTTCGATAACTTTATATGGAATAAATTTCACTCTCCCTCCAAAAAGGTTGAAGACCACAAATCGACCAATTTCACTGTAATAGGGAACACCAGGATCCCACATAGCATTCCGATATGCAGTTAGCTGGAGTATCAGTTGGTGAACACTTCTTGGAGTGCAATTTAGCAGTATATCTTAAAATTAGGAAATGTGCACTCCTTTAAACAGGCGTTTCTGCCTGAGAATGTATCCTACAGATATCCATGGATATGTGCCCACTAATAGAGTAAGGCCTATGGGAAATGCAGTCTACTTGGTCTCTTCAGCTTGAGGACAATCAAGAAGTGCCATAGACAGATGTTGTGACCACTCTACTCATCTTCTCTGGGGTCTTACTATTTTAATGCGCACCAGCCAGCCTCCCAGTTGCTCAAGGGCTTGCACTGGCCTGAAGACCCCTACCCCTAACAGCCCTCAAATAATCACTTCTGGGAGTTGGTATATAAATACCCCTTTTCTCTCAGAGGTGTCATTCCTACATTGATTTCCAGAATTCCTCATAGGAATTAACCTTCAATTGTCAAAGATAATGACTGGCTTGGTAACATATCTGTTATTAACTTCCTTCTCTTCCCTGCTTGTGTTATGTCTCAAATAAGGGATTATGTCTGGGATTATGTCCCAAATAAGGCAACTCTGCTCAAATCCTTGCCTTGTGGTTTCCTTCAGGTGGAAACCAAACTAAGACAATGGGGTCCTTCTGGAAGAAAGGCAGTAGTGGCATCACCCTTGGGTGGCTTCCTGATTGATGAGCACCAATGAAGGGACCAGACAATGAAAGGACAACCTTTCATGAGCACATTGGGACCCTTGCAGTTTGGAGGAGCAGAGGATTGGAGGAGCAGAGGATGGGCAGATTTTGCATGAGTTGTAGGCTTATGCCACTGAAATGTAAGTTATTACTGTGGTTATAGCCCTGCTTTGCCACATTGCCATCGGTGGGACAGCTCCACATGCCATATGAGAGTTTCTCACAGTCCCTGCTTTAAATTAGACTAGGACAGCTGAACTTGTGGCTTACTGAAGAGGCACTTTTCCCAAGCACATCAGTCACTGCTCAGAGATTTAAATTTCACAAATGGAATCTGTAGCCTGTGAACTACTGCTGTTTAAGTTGGATATTAATAATTTGTGCCCCTTCTACTACCAAGAAAGAGTTTTGAAAAATGACTGCTTACATTGTGAATTTTAGAATATCCTGGGTCAATTTATCTTCTAAAGTTAACTGGTCAAAGCAGCTGCTGTTCACAACATCAAAGATTAAGTTTTTCATAATCCACAGTGGACTGGCTCCAAAGACAAGTTTAAAGCCTATCTGGTGATGTTTGATTCAGATCATTTTCTTTCACAAATAACAATCATCACTGAATAGTTCAAGTCAACTGGACTTCTTATGAAGACCAGGCTCTCTGGAAGGTGATATAAGGTCAAAAAAGTCTGTGAAGACACATAGTCTCTGTCAGTGCACTGCATTCTTACTATTGGCAATATCAAGTATGGGGCATTATGGAGGTCAACTAGGATCAAATGTCATTGAGCCACCTGCCATGCTGGTCCCATATTACACTGGGTATCTTCCCTAAAACACAGCCTACAGGATGATCAATTAATGCCATTAACTGTGTGACTTGACAACATAGACTCTGTTAATTGACAGGTACCTTTATAGGTGTGGGGGGGTGACAAGTAATGAAATTTGTCTCGGTTCATTTATAAGCTGTAGAAACTACTTATGTTCTGAAAAAAAAATGACTTGTAAGGGAAGACCCTGTATTACTATAGAAGACAATTTTTTTGTGATATGTGGACCCTATAACTCACTCAAGTACTGCTCATCTGATTATACTGCCAGGTGGTTTGGAATAGATCCTAACATTTAGCATGACTGGTCAAAAAATTTTGATGAGAAATCCACATAGATTTCTGCAAAATGAATGCAAGGGAAGAATTTCTTGATGTAAATTTATCTTGATAAAAATCAATATATATTTAGCCAACTACTTAGAGAAAGGATGTTAAGTTCTTACTAACAGTAGTCTTAAATATTTAGAGCTATAAAATTTGACAGTGTATATGACGAATGTTTTGCACAAACCAAAACTTTCAGAAAGACTCAAACCCTTAAGAAAGGTTGTTCAGTGGCTGGGTCAGCTAGAACAGAGGGAAGCAGATGGTTGCCTAATCCTGCAAGCTCTCCTTTGAAAGATAACCTTTTGTTTTCCCTTAATTGTAAGTTTTTTTTGCTTATGAAAATCTGAATGTGATTTTGTCCCTGTATATCACCCAGCTCGGATGCAGAGCAGGGTGAGGTGGTTAGGTGCCCACTTGTAAAAATTCAGACAGGCTTGGGGTGGGATGCATGAAGACCTCGGAAACACAAGCCTGTAGAAGACAGAGAAAGCCATGGGAAGACTGAGGGCTGAGGTGAAGGATAGGACTCTAGGGCAGAGGCTTCCAGGGTGACCAAACTTTGGCAGATGTTAGGAGGGTCCCAAACAGCAGAAGCAGTAAGTGGTCCTCTCAGCAGTGCTGAGCCCACTTGGAAATTAGTCCACTAACCAGATTAATGGACCCCTGATGAAGCCACAGTGGGCCATCTGGTTCTCCTCTGCAGTGAGGATATGGTGTGGGCCTTCAGCAGCTTCAAGGCTCAGGCCAAGAAGACTGAAGCTTAACACCAGGCTTGTGAACAAGAGAGGGCAGGAAGCTGGCCGACACTGTGGGTATGAGTGAGAGGTTGATGCAAGGAGCCCTTTGGTAGCCCGAGGACTCATCATAGCAGGTATCAGGCTTACATGCTGGGGCTGGGCTGCTGAGATGCAGTTTGCTAAAAGTTATGTTGCTGAGTTGGCCTTACATCTTGAATGATGCAGCCTTCCCATAAGAAGCCCGAGTACTGTCCAGATGCACATAGGAATGTCTGATGAAGCAAGCACAGCACAACATGCTAGCTCTCAGAACTTGTCCTACCCCTGCTCTGCTCCCTCATGCAACCTCAGGCACATCTGCCTCTTTGTTTTTCCTTTGGAAGTCCAACACCTTCCTGCCTCAGGGCTTTCTACTTGCCATCCCTTCTTGGACTGCTTTTCCTCCACACACCCTCTTGGCTCACATCCCCACTCTATTCTGGTTTCTGGTCAAATGGACTTAAGAAAGGTATTTCCAGACCATTTTTATTAAATAGCACTTTTTCCTTTCTCTAGCCTCTTACCCTGGATTTGTTTATTTTTCTTCATACCAGTTATAATTCTTTGATATTATATATCAACTTATTGTACACTGTCTCCCCACTATAATAAAAACCTTATGGGAGTAGAACTAACTGTGTCATCATATCTTCAATGTGTAGAATGAGATTCTGTACAGAGAGGTGCTCAAATGATATTTGTTGAATGAGTGAATGAATGAATATATGAACGAATGAGCTGTACTAGTGCCCATTATATGGAATGACTGGCAGTGATGCTCACCATCAGCCAGCCTGTGGCATGGTGAACACAGTTAATTAAACTGGGCTGCCTAAAGTTGTCAGTGGTCCTAAGAAAGGACTGCAGGACTCCAGAAAACGTAGGTTGCTGAAGTGTTGTGAAGAGAAGCTTTCAGCTCACAGTGAATCTTCCCACCGCCTACTCCTCTCCCCAGCAGGTTCTCCCTGTCTCCTGTGGACAATGGCAGCCCTGACTGACACAAGACCTCCTGCAGCGGCTGGAAACTGCTTGCTTCTGGGCAAGTCACAACCTTGGGAGCAACCTGGGAACAGGAGACAAGTCCTCCTAATTTGTATTCTCAGCAAGATTCAAGATGACATGGCACTGATGAAAAGGGAGAAATTTGAAATCAGGATAGATTGCTTTCTGATGAAAACATGAATTCCCTAATTTAGAAAACCATCTTGGACAGCATGAATAACATAGTGGATAAGGGAGAAAAGAGACTCGTTGATTTTGAAGGATGGTTTGATAAATTATCTGATTATTCAGAAATGTAAAAAGATTTCCTATAAGTGTAAAAAGATTGAGATCATGAGCAAAAGATAAGAGTCATGAAAAATTGATTCAGGAGGTGTTATAAAAGCTATTTTCCAGAGCTGAAAAGGCTAAAATCTTTAGATTAAAAGGGCTTACCAAGTATCAAAGAAATTAATATAAAGAATGAGTACACACTTAAGAATCCCCTGGAAATTTTTTTAAAATTTAAGAATAAGGGGGCAAAAATCTTATAAGCAGCCATATAAATAAAATGAACAAAATGATCAAGTTCACGGTTCACATTTTTTCTGCAACTCTAAAGATCAGAAAGAAATGGGTGATGTTATAGATGGCAATTGAACAAATTTGAGGCAAGGAAAATAGAGAAGACCCAGACAGACGAAGTCTCAAGGGGAATGCAACAACTCATGTCTCTTCTGCATTCTGCTTTCCTAAAAAGTTGTCCAGTGATCCTAAGAACAAATCACAATATAGAACCCCAGTATGAGGCAAACATAATATGAAAGAAATGAGTGAGCAATGATAGAGGTTAAAGTAAAGTTATTCTCTAAATAATTAATTAAAAATATAAATGTAAAATTGAATATAAATCATTATATTCTTAATTTTGTAAGGAAATAATGTAAAAATAATCATGAAAAGAAAAATATTGACAATTAAACAATATTATTAACTTGGCTTTAAAAACCAAAATTATATATATAAAAAAAAACCTTGGAAAGTTAGAGGTGGACATGGGTGGGAAAGAAAGTATACTAGGTCATCCACTGTCTGTGGAGATGACCACCAATTGGTCCTGTCTCATTCTTGACACTGATAAAAGAATACAGGATCAACTATTTTTGAAATGTAAGGGTAATCATAACCCAGGAAAAATAGAATTCACAACGTTCAAGTCACTGGGCAAAAAAAGAACAAATAAACAAACAAACAAAAAAAAAGATAGGAAACAAAGAAGCAAAGAGGCATAAAAATTCCAGTTTGCAGAAACTACAATGAAAGAAATAAGACTACCTATATTAATCTTTGAAACAAATAAAAGCAAAGATTCTCAGATTAGATCTAATTGTGGATTATTTCTTAAAAAAACATATCTAAGACAATAACAGAGAAATTAAAATAAGTTAGGAAGTAAATAAATAGATAAATAAATAGACAAATAAGTAAAGGCACAAGAATACACCAGGGCTGACACATAAATAAAATAATCTGTTTAAAATATAAAGTAGGGGAAGGAAGTCTTGTTATTCCTCATATTTCTTTTTTTAAAAGATTTTATTTATTTATTTATTTATTTATTTATTTATTTATTTATTTATTTGAGAGAGAGAGAGAGAAAGTACACACAGTTTAGAGCAGGGAAAGGGGCAGAGGGAGAAGGAGAGGATGAAAATCCTCAAGCAGACTCTGCATTGTGCTCAGAGCCTGGCTTGACACTCAGTCTCAGGACTCTGAGATCATAACCTGAGCCAGAACCAAGAGTTGAATGCTTAACCAACTGAGACACCCAGGTGCCCCACTCCATAGTTCCTTTATAAAGAGCATCACTTTTATGTGGAAGAAATATAATGATGAGCCACTGGGATGGTGCTGGGAGACAAAGGGCAAGCTTGGGCCTCAGAAAATGCTCACTAAACTGTTGTGCAAGACCTTGCAGAGGACTTAACAGTGATCCTGAGACACAGGTCGAGAAAGAAGGCGAGGAGCCAGCAGGCTGGCAGTGGGCTATGCTCCAAACAAGGTCAGTTAGGGCAGCTGAATCAAACCCTGGACACCTGTGGGCTCTTTGTGGAAATAGGTAAAGGAGCTTGTTTTTCCCCACTCAGTGGAAGGGTGAGATACTTAAAGCAAACTCCAGCTTCATGGAGGGACCATAAGCAGGTCCCCAGTATTTGCAGCAACAGTAAGGAAGCCTTCATGGTTTTTCATGGGGCACAGTTTTGGGGGTTTGACTTGGATTCCCTGACAGGAGGCTTATACCAGTGAATGCACTATTGTGGAGATTTGGGAGACCCAAATCTAGAGACCCAGACTAGAGCAGAAGCTAAGGACTGGAACATAACAAACACATGCGCAAAGCTTGATCACAACACTGGTTCCCAGAGACAGTGGGGTAAAGAGCCACAGATGAGGAGCTTGTGTCACTGGTAGCTGTGCTGCACATGGAAGTCCCCATAAGTGACTGGGGTTCAGGTTGAGCCTGTGCCCTCTGATGAAATAAGTGTGTGGCACCCAGTGTCAGCGCTTGGCCCAGATCCCTTCAGATCCCTTTCTATCCCTTCTGTGTGCTCCTACCTGTGTGCTTCTACCACTTCTGTGCCTTCCCTGTGGTTCCTCTGCCCACAGCCAGAGCATGCAGTGATTTCCCGAGGACACCCTTAGGCCACTGGAGCGCACCCTGTGCACTGGGAGCCCCAAGGAACTTACTTCTCCATCATTACCTATAGCTAATGACTAATGGGTGTAGGAGGATTCAAATCCATTCCCTATTTGGAGGTGTAATTTGTACTCCAGAGCAAAACTTATACTTCAAAGTTCCCCTGGGGTCAGGCTAAAAGTGTTTTTGGTGGGACCTTGCCTGAAATCTCCCTCTGCTTGGTTTCCTGCCCTTCTGGGTCTTGCACTCCCCAACTTTCTTGTCATATTCTCATCTCAACAGGTACTTCTGGGACTCCAACTAAAACAGGTGTGCCCACCTCAGGCAGCTCTGGCTATTTCTACCACCCAACTTCTTTCCTTTGCTTTGGCTTCCTGCCAGAAAGCAACCTCATGACTTGTTTCCCAGGTAGATCCTCTGACAAGGAATGAGTGAATTAACCTATGAACACCAGCATGATGGTAGTTCTCACCTTAGGACCTTGCTCTTAGGGGACCTGTTAAAGAACATCCCCATCAGAATTTTGAAAACCTGTAAATGTGCTATTGAGGCTTTTAGCTGTTGGAGTCTCTCTTCACTGATACCCAGTTTGTCCTCTTTGAGACAGATAATTTTTGTTTTAGGGAACTGTGTTATGCTTATAGGATGTTTAGAGTATTCTTGGTCCTCTATCCAGTAGATGCCAATAGCATGCTCCTCTCTCCTCAAGTTGTGATAATGGAAAATCTCTCAGACATCACCAAATATTCCTTGGGAGGAAAACTTCCCCTGGATGAGAATCACCCATCTACACTGGCCCCTGGTGCTGTGGCTGGTGCCACTACCACACTCACTGGAATAAGGACCCACTTCTCCCTCTTTTGTGGCCAGGTTTATTAATGATGTGAGGTAGGCATGTTTTGCTTTGAAAATACAAGAGACTTCAAAACCTCAATCTCTAAGCCAGCCCATTAAGCTGGCATTTTTGGACTTGGCTTTCTCTGAATTCAGTAGCTCTCTCATATATCCTAACCAAGGTTCAAAATCTTTGTAATTGCTGCAGAGAGTGTGCTCTGAATAGTCTCAACTGTCATTTTCCATTTCTTTAGTAATAGGAAGGGTGATTTATCCAAGGAGTTCCATATTGTTGAGGACCACCCACTGGGCTGGTGTGAATGGGCTTCGAATTTTGCAGATGGATCCCCAGATGCACTCACTAATTTAGCTTTTTCCCTCAAGGAATGTGACTCCTCCATGCTGAGGAACCAGAATTAGGAACAGGAGAGAACCTCTTTCATGAGCAAGATTTATAACATACCTGATAGAAAATGTGGTCCAAGCCAATATGGCTATTTGTCATTTCCATTCCACCTGAAGCTGTTCAGAGTGTTCTGTGTAATTCTCCTTGGCCATGCAGGGAATGTAAAAAGCACATAGAATTGCTGCTAATGGATTATGACAGCTATGTGACTCTGGAGAAGTTTCTTAACCTTTTTGAATCTACATTCCTTTATCTAAAAATGGGTCCCTATTCATGGGTAACTTGGTATTTTATTTTTTAATGAAAATGAGGTAACATATGCAAAATCACCTGGTAAAATACTTAGTAGAAAGATGTCAGTCAACAGAAGACAATTACTCTGTTATTTCTGACCCTGGTTCATTCATGATTTTTTTCATTTGTAAAATGGAAATGATAATACCAATCTCATTGGGTCCTATGGAGATGAAGTAACAATTTTTAGAACCATAGAGTTTTATAAAAGTATGATTACTTCCACTACATAACCACTATGAATAACACTGGAGCTTATGACATGGTGAGCACTGGTAGATTGGCTATAAGTTCTGGTGCCAGCATGGGGTAGTTGTGCTCTCTGACCACCTCAGGGCACCTTGTCTTCTCACTTTAATATTAATTCAAGTATTGATGCTTCCCAGCAAGCACCGGGTCTGAGTGAAGCTTCCAACGTACTCCACCCTGAATCAAGGGGCCATCCTCTGGTTCAGAATCCTGAACAGTTTAGCTCTTCTGAAGGGGAGAAAGGTCCTACAGTGTAAAATATCTTTCTTTGATGCTTAGTAAGAGCTAACATTTTTAGAGTGCTCATTCTGCGTCAGTCATTGTGTTGCACTAACATATTATGTGAATTATTTTATGTGATCTTCACATGATCCTCTAAAGTGAGCACTCTTATTATCCTTCATATATAGATGAGTTCATTGAGGCTCAGAGTGGTAGCTCAAGTGTGGGAGCTGGAACTCTAATCCAATAGTCTAACTCATATAACTGGCAACTTTCTAATTTCAAATACCAAAAATATTGTCATTCTAGAGCTTAGATTAGGACTTGGTTGGGGGGGTACTTTTCCCTCAAAATAAAATATTTTATCAACCAGAGTTGTCCCAAATGAAACATGGCACCTTTAAGTATGAGGGCTCATATCACTGCAGATATTCAAGAATAATCTGAACAAATAGCCATCAGAGATATGGAAGGAAAATTTCTGCTTGGCTAGGATTTTGGTTGTACAAGAATGTAAATGTGCCAGAAACATCAGGTCTGGGATTCTGGTAAGACACAAAACATATGTAGAATATGGCCTGTTTGGGAATGGTATTATAAGTAGGAAGTCAGGATCTCTCTCAAAAAGAAAATAAGATTGAATATAATGGATCATGAATAGAATCAAATCTAATACCAAAAGGTCCGAGATGATTAAGGAAATGGGGGAATTAAGGCAGACAAAAATGGGAGCTAAAATAAGCACCCAGAAATTAAAAAGAGCTAGATAAGTCTGAGCAGGCAAGCAGCATTTCCAATGCAGGATATCAACTCAGATATGTAGGCTTATGTTAACTCTCCAAGGGTGGGCAGGAGCCAGATCCTATCTTGTATGTTAGGCCATGAAATCCAAGCTTTGCCAGCAAAAAGGAACCACAAAAAGGCTGTATATAGGTTGTCTCATTTTGATAAAGTTGGGGGGTGATCAGAGAAGGTCTGATCCTTTGGCCAAGCAGCAATGCTTAAGAAATTGGTCACAAGATTTCTACCTGACCTTTCATAGACTCTTCAATCATAGACCAGAATGGGTTCTTCCTCCACAAAGCCACTGATCTGCTTCTGTCAAGTTCATCAATAGGTTTCATCCTGAAAAACTACAGGTAATTTTCTGTCTCCAACTACTTCTCAGCATCATTCTACACAGTAGCACTCTCCTAGCTTGGTTTCCATGATACCATACTCTGTAGGGCACTTTTATTTTTTATATTACAATATCTTAAACATACAAAAAGCATAGAAAATTTTCACACCCATATACACTCACTACCAAGACCAAATAAATGTTTACATTTTATCATATTAATTCCAACTCTATTGCTTCTTTTTTTCCTTCTGGATTCAATTTTCTTCATCCTAAGTGCATCCTTCATTCTGGCACATTCTTTTTTTTTTTTTTTTATAAATTTATTTTTTATTGGTGTTCAATTTGTCAACATACAGAATAACACCCAGTGCTCATCCCGTCAAGTGCCCCCCTCAGTGCCCGCCACCCAGTCACCCCCACCCCCCACCCTCCTCCCCTTCCACCACCCCTAGTTCATTTCCCAGAGTTAGGAGTCTTCCATGTTCTGTCTCCCTTTCTGAAATTCCCACTTATTTTTTCTCCTTTCCCCTTTATTCCCTTTCACTATTTTTTATATTCCCCAAATGAATGAGACCATATAATTTTTGTCCTTCTCCGATTGACTTATTTCACTCAGCATAATACCCTCCAGTTCCATCCACGTCGAAGCAAATGGTGGGTATTTGTCGTTTCTAATAGCTGAGTAATATTCCATTGTATACATAAACCACATCTTCTTTATCCATTCATCTTTCGATGGACACCGAGGCTCCTCCCTTCCTCCCTCACCGCTCCATGTGCGTCCCTCCCAAAGCTGCGCGCTCTGTCGAAGAGGAGGACCTTCCCCAATAGAGGAGGACCGTTCTTTGGTCAAGGGTATACGAGTAGCTGTGCTCCCCTGCTAGAACCTCCAAACAAGCTCTCTCAAATATTCTTTTGGTTTTGGTCTGAATATGTCATTTTTGGCCTTTACTCTTGAGTGATATTTAGCTGAGTATAAATTTTAAATTAAGAGTGAACTTTCCCTTAGTTATTTCCTCATATAATGCCAATCCTCTATTACTGTGAAAAGGTTTATTGTCATAATAAACCCTCCTCATGAACACTGTTTCAGAAAACAAACAGCAAGATGATAGACTGAAAACTAATAACAACAATGATCAATTAAATGTAAATGGCTTAAACCCTCCCATTAAAGGCAGAGATTTTTGGTTTGGATAATAAAAAAAGAAGATGCAACTAAATGCTGCTTAAAATAAATGCATTTTAAGGGTGCCTGGGTGACTCAGTCAGTTAAGCAGCTGCCTTCAGCTTTGTCATGATCTCAGGGTCCTCAAGCCCCCTGTGGGGCTACCTGCTTGGCAAGGAGTCTGCTTTGCCCTCTCCTCTGCCCCTCCCTCTCCTGCCCATGCTCTCTCTTTCTCCTCTCAAACAAATAAATAAAATCTTTTTTAAAAATGCACTTTAAATCAAAGATACAAATAGGTTAAAAATAAAAGAGAGTAAAAATTTACACCATATTAACACCACTTCTCCATCTCCCCTCAAAAAGATTGGAATAGCTATATTAAATGTTAGACAAAGTCAAATTCAGACCAAAGACTATTTCATACTGATAAAGCAGTCATTCATTCATAAAGGTGATTCACAAACCTAAATGTTTATGCTCCTTACATACATGCACCCAAATACATGAGGCAAAAATTGATAGAATTTCAAGTATATAAAAGATAAAATTCCCCATAACAGTTGGAGATCTCAGTAACAAGTAATTGATAAAACAAATGGAAAATTAGTAGGATATAGGAGAGCTGAACAACTACCAACATCTTGACCTAATTGACATTTATAGAACATTCCACTTAACAACATAAAACATACATTATTTTCAAGTACACACAGAGAATTTATAAGATGGCCAGTATTCTGGGCCATAAAAGAAGTTTCATTAAATTTTAAAAGATTCAAAGCAAGCGTAGTATTTTCTTATCACAATAAAATTAAATTAGAAATCAGTAACAGAAAGATATCTGGAAAAATTTGGAAACTAAGTAACACACATCTAAATAACCTATGGGTAAAAGAAGGAACCAAAAGGGAAATTAAAAGGCATTTTAAGTTGAATGAAATTGAAAAAAAAAAATGACATACCAAAATTTGTGGGAGGCCACTAAAGCCATTCTTAGAGAGAAATTTATACACTACATGCCTATGTATGCAAAGAAAAAACATTTTAAATTAATGATCTTAGTTTCCACATTAAGAAACTAGAAAAATAAGAGCAAGTTGAAACCCAAAGTAAGCAGAAGAAAAGATGGAGTGGAAATTTATGAAGCAGAAAACATTTAAAAAATAGAGATCAATTAAATATTAGTTTGAATTACCAATAGTAAAAATGAGGGAGGTGCCATCACTTAAGATTCTACAGATATTAAAGTATAATACATAAATATTATAATTCACTTTATGCTGAAATGTTTGACAACTTAGATTAAATGAACAAAGGATAAAACAACCAAAACTTGTTCAGGAAGAAATACATATTACTAGCCCTAAATATATTAAATTTATACTTGAAAATATTTCCCCGAAGAAAACTCCTAAGCCAGATGGATTCACTAGTGATTCTACCACACATATAAGGAAGAAACTGTACCAATTTATACAAACTCTTTCAAAAAAATGCAGAGGATGGAATACTTTGTAACTGACTCTATGGAGCCAGCCTTACTATAAAACCAAAATAAGATAAAAACTTTCAAGAAAAGAAAATTACAAATCAATATCTCTCATGAGCATACTAGCAAAAACCCTCAAAAGAATACTAACAAATTAAATCTAGCAACATATAAAAAAGATCATCCATCACAAACAAAAGATGCTTCTTTCACTTGTTATTGTCTCTCAACACTGTTATTCAACATCTGAAAACTTTAAGGCTTCTCCCACACCATATGTGCCCTTGAACTTTATTTGTGCAAACCGGTCTTTCTATGACTTCTTACAACCTTTCCTCCTCTTTGCAATACTGTTGGGTTATTAGACTTGGACACTTGGCATTTGCTGAGGAATCTATCTTGAGTACATCCTTTGGTTCTTTCCAAGTCTGGATACTTAAATTCAGAGTCGAAGACCACCAGCCTCAAGCCCCAAACTCAGCCAACTAGAGTCTCATCCGTATCCAGCCTGTAAGGGAGTTTTAGACAGGAATAAGACCATACTAATTTACAAATGCAGGGCTTTATAAGCAATATATATAAAACACCTAGCACATGGAAGACCCCCAAGGAACACCACTTTTCTTTTTGTCTTCTAGGGGAAAGGTCTGGATGAGGCAAGCTGCCTATTATGTTAAGCTTCCAACTCTATGTTGCAAATCTAGAGACAGGCAGCCCCTTGCTCTTCTTAAACATCAGGATTTCTGGATAAAGTTGCAAAGTGCTGTTTGGGCTGTGCTAGAAGATGAAGACTATTTTCAGGGAAGAGGAATTTAATCTCATTATTACCAGCAGTCCAGTTAGGGCTGATGACTGCCATTAGATTTCAGACCCTATCAACAAGATAAGGTGCATCATTTCCAGGAGATGTAGGATTGCCACTGCAAAATTATTTTTAGGAAGCTGCTTTTTTTTTTTTCCCCCAGAACATCCACCTGAAAATAGCTCTGAACATTGTGGAGGCAGCACCTTGCAGAGTACTGAACTGAAAGTTCAAGCTTAAAGATTTATGGAGCAGATTTTACCTCTAATTCCAGATTTTGTGATGATACAAAACATGTTGATAATAAATAGCAGCCATAAGAGGCTTGAGAATATGATCCAAATTCAATTCACTGTTTGCCTTTTATCCAGAAAGACTAAGTATCCTGTTCCTCAAGGCAGGGGGGAAGCAATGACTATTTCTTCCTTTCTCTCTTAATAGTAAATCTTTCTATTGTATTCCACCCACAGGTTGCTTTCCTTTTCTTCCTTGCTAACAGAATCCTAATTTTGTTCATGCAACAAGTCATGACAACCAGTTTTGGCAATCCCATTCCTTTTTGCCGATCTAGGGAGCCAAGGAGCCAGCATGGGAGCCAAGGCTGGGAAAGGAGATGGAAGGAGAAGCTTCTAGGGACTTCTGCAGGAATACAAAAGAAAAGTAGTATGAGAGGGAACCCTGGGTGGCGCAGCGGTTTAGCGCCTGCCTTTGGCCCGGGGCGCGATCTTGGAGACCGGGGATCGAATCCCACGTCGGGCTCCCAGTGCATGGAGTCTGCTTCTCCGTCTGCCTGTGTCTCTGCCTCTCTCTCTCTCTCTCTCTCTATCATAAATAAATAAAAATAAAAAAGAAAAGTAGTATGAGAAGAAAGCCCTCCCTTGCCATCTCCTGAGTGCTACTTTTGGAGCAGGATAGGGATTTGATGCTTGAGGCTGCGGCAGCTATCTTGCCACCAGAAGATGACAGCCTGGGGAAATAAGAGGCAGAGGGGAAGCATGGATGCTAGGCTTGGACTACCTGCCTTTGGATTTCTTGATGATTAAGGAATGAAAGTCCTGGTGACCTAAACTACTGAAGACTGGGTTTTTGCTATTTTTGGCTAACAATCCTAAGACATGCACAGCCACTGGTTTCCCCTCAATATGTCTTCTCCCCATCTCCTTTAGTAAATAGAACACCCCTCACCACCACCATTTTCATCTGTATATGGCCACCTGGATTAATGTTCCATTTCCCAGCCTCCATTACAACTATGTGTGCCTGTGTGACCAATGAGATATTAGCAGATTGTGTCAGGTAGCAGCTGTTGGGAACCATCCTTAAAGAGAATTGGTTCATACATTTCACTCCTTTTTCTTCATCCCCTTCTTTATGCAGGCACCTGGAATGAGAATGTGATGGCTGGAGCTTCAGTCACCATATTGGTCTGTGAAGATGAAAGCCTCATCCTAGGGATAAAAAGTAGAAAGGTGAAAGAATGGGGTCCTTGAGGGGTTTGTAGGCAAGAACAGCCCTAGATTTGCCCACCTCCAGACTTTTGTACCAGAGACAAATCAGTCTCTATCATGTTTAAGTAATTTTGAATTTTAGTTCTCTGTTCACGTAGCTGAATTTAATTCTGGCTGACACACTAAATGGGTAGCTATTAGAGGACCCCATAGCCATTGTACACATACCCTGGAGTCTACAGCAGCTTTCTAGTTTCTGAAAGAAGAGGAAAGCATTAACAGTGAATTGCAGTTACTCAACTCTGGTGTTGTAGCATGAAAGCAGCCAGAGATAATAAGTTAAACAAAAGGGGTGGTTGTATCTTAATAAAACTTTATTTATAAAAACCGGCAAGTTGGTTAGATTGGGCCTGTGGCCAGCTGTGTTAGATGCCAAGCATTGTTAGATACTCATTTATCAAGCATCTACAATGTGCCTGACATTGTCCAGATGTTTCAAAACACTGTCCCTCATTATTCTGATCAGATTCTGAAAATCTTATGCACTGACCACTGGAGATGGTGGCCACATAGCTGGACTCGTGGTCAATAACAGTACTAGGATGTGGACCCAGACCTGGTCTCTAAAATCCATATCCATTTGAATATGTTACTTTTATATTCTTTTCTGCAAATGAAATTTCTCTTCTAGTAACTCTTTGCATTATTATGCCTGTGAGACTGTTAGTGGGCAAACCTGACCACATTTCAGATGCTCCCTAGGACCAGAACAGAGGAACATGCCAGCAAAGCTCGTGGAAGGAGGCGCAAACACAAACATTGTTTCATTTAACACATTTCCTGCAGACAGAACAGTCAGCTTCAAATCGTGGGTGGGAGAGGAAGAGACAGACAATAGAAGGAAAAAAAGAGAAGCACGAGGCTCTAAGGAATTCCACAGCAGAATAGCCTAATTATAGTGCCTCCTCCCTGAGGCCTGAGAACCCAGAGGGCAGGAAGTTGGAAATACCAAACCTACCAACAGGGACCTACCACGTGCTGACCCCTTTATTAAGGTTTTTCTTTCTGTAGTCTTATTTAATCCCCGCAAAAAAAAAAACCCATGAAGTTGACTCCAGGACCCCCTTAATGGTATCAAAGCCTCAAAGAGTTCTTAGCTGTAACAGAGGCTCAGAGAGTTGAGTACATGGCACACGGCCACTCAGCTTGTGAGGGGCAAAGCCATGAATTACATAGGCATCCATATCACTCCAAAGCCTGTCTTCTCTGCTGTCCCATGGCTTTCCAGGGGCACTCTTGCAGTGGAAGAGCAACAAGGGCTACTCTGGGAGTGGCTTGTCTGTCCAGCCACACCCTCTGATCAGAGCATGGGCAAGTCAAGTCCTGGTTCCCTCTGCTCCTTTCTCTTTGGGCAGAGCAGCAAAATATGCAGGAATGGAGAGAGTAGTGGCTTCAGAGGAGGGAGCTACATCAATTCCTGGCCCTTCCACGATGAACCATATGAAGGTACCTCAACTCTTAGAATCTTGATCCTCCTTCTGCAAAAATGAGAATAATAAAGACCTACCTCAAGGTTGTTGTGGGAATAAATATGAATGTGAACAGAAACACTGGGCACAGTGCTTGGTTCATACATAGGGACTTAAGTGCTTGGCTGAATCTCAAAATACATTGAATACCTGTGAACATTTGAGAGATAGTGTTGCGTGTTGGTTATGGCATCCAGTCCACGGAAAGTCACCAACTCACCAAGCCTTGATTTTCTTCCTTGTAAAATGGAGCAAATGCTAATAACTGTATTATGGGGTTCTATAGAGGACTAGATGGGAAAGTAAAGGACTGTACCCAACAAATTACAAAAGCCCCATTAATATCATTATTATTATGTCATAGAATATGATGATTACATATGGGCTTATCTACTAAAATAATAAAGGAGGGAAGGGGTGTGGCTCATGACCCAGGGGAGGGATTTGCCTTGCTTCTCTGAGTTGCCTGACAAGCATATGCATCCTGACACATTAAATTGAGGATAGTCAGAGACTGGAGGGGAGAAGGCCAGAAGCTTTTTTGAGAGAACAAATTAGTTTGTTCTGTTTTAAAATTTATTCGTTCATTCAGCCACTACTTATGACCACATTTTTATGCACCAGATACTGGGCTGGCTCTCAGGATACAGGGGGTAAACAGAGCAACAGGATCTCTGTCCTCATGAAGCTTAGAGTTCAGCAGGAGAGTCAAGCATCAAAGAAGTAAACCACATACGTACATAATAGCAGATCCTGATATTTGCTAGGAAATAAAACACCTGGGTGCTCTCTGAGAGACAATAACAGGAAAAGGACCTTCTTTTGATTGAGAGTTCTAGAAAGGGCTCTGGGAGGTCTCAGGTAGCACTTATCCTGAGATTGAATGTATAAGAAGGAGCGGCCATAGCAAAGGTGGTAAAGAGGGAAGAATTCCAGACAGAGGGAATACCACATTTTGAAGACCTTGAATTGAAAAAGTATTTGGTCCCTTAGAGGAGCTAAATGCACCAGAGTGTGGAAAGGTGGGGGAAGAGGGCTTTGAGGTGAAGCTGGTGATGTAGCTGCACCATTTGAGTTTAGATTCTGCTCTGAAGCCATTGAAGGGTTTTTGAGCCAAGGAATGATGATCTCCTTCACGTTCTGGCAAAATCATTCCTGCTACTCTGCAGTGACAGAGATTCAGTGGGAAGGCCACTAAGGGTGTGAATTGAATGATTTGAGTAGGAGGTGGTGGGGGTTAGGCCCTGGGAGCCAGCCTTGAAGATGAAAAGAAGTGGATAGATGTGGGGGCCCAATAGCACATATAGCACATAGTATTGGGCTGAATGTAGGAGCAAGGGGGAGAAATTCAGGGATGATGCCCAGAGCCTGGCTTGTCCCCCATGAAAGGAACAGGTTACAAATTCCATTTTAAACAAGCTTGAGATTTCAATGACACATCCAAATGTGTAATATCAATTAATGACTCTAGAGCTAGGAAGTAGAGCCTAGGCTAGAAATACACATTTGAGAGTTGTTGGCATTTGCATAAGGCTTAAAACTATGAGCAGCTTTGGAGTCCCAGCCTCCAATCAATGCCCCATCTTTAGGCTCCCATCCTTGTGCTGACCGGCTCCAAATCTTGGTAGAGCCTGGCTGTCTGGAGACCCCAGAATACCATTGTGCTGCCTCTGCAACTGCCTACTACAGTGGGTTGGACCTGGGAGCAAATCCAACCACCTCTGTTCCACAAAAGTCTTGGTCAGCAGGGGCAGTCCAACATGGCCAACATTAGAGTCCTGAGCTAGGACAGTCTTTCTCTTTAGAAAGACCCCAGGCACCGAGCTCTGTCCATGAGGACTAAGGGCTGGAAAGGCAAGGCCAGAGTTGGGTGAGTGTGAGGGTAGAGCGCCTAGTGCAGCACATGGATCTTTGTGCCAGATACTTTCTGCCCCACTCCCACCCCTCCCTTCTTGACCCTTGACCTTATGTCCTTGTCTCCTCCTAGCTCTGGAAGAGCCCTCATCTTCTTGATTTTCTTTTCCCAGCTATAGTCTTGCTTGTTCAATGGCCCTTAAGCAATGCTCAACTCCCTCACATTTTCTAACTTCATCTAAACATACACCTGAAACGTTCTTCCAGATGTTAAACAGAGGTATGAACCAGACTCTCTTTGAGGATGCAGCTGCTATTTCTCTAAGCTGCACACTATCTGTGACAGTCATCCACATGCTGGGACTAAGGGGGAAGCATCTCTGCTCGAGAGACAGAGGGAGCGTCAGGGAGGGTGAAAGTGACCACCTGGTGGGGGTTTACCACAGAACCTGAGACACAGTCTTGTTTAGGCTCAGACAACCCGAGTTCAGCACTGGGATCCACCTGGTTGGAAGTAGGGCATGTCCCTCAACCTTAGTGTGCCTCAGTTTCTGCATCTGTAAATAGTGATAATAATTCCGAGATTGCTGTTAAATTATAGGGAATATAGGGAAGGTGATTTGCACATGGTAAATAGAATTACAAATGTAATATGTGATTTCCTGCTCACAACACTTAGCAATTTGGGTAATTAGAGTCCTACATTTCTGTAGCGGGCAACACTTTTGATGGTAAACATCCCAAGGACTAGATCAGACAAGTCCAGGCAGCTGCTAAAGGCTGTGAGGGGCACGGGGTTGTAGCAGTTTCTGTTCAAATATCCTCGTTACTCTGGGTTTTTGTGTTTTAAAGGAGAAGCAGTCAACTTTTTTTTTTTTAATTTTTCTTGATTCATATAGTGATGTTAATTGGTACATATTCTGTGTAATGGGAAAATATTAGGATTGTCAATATGTCAGAATAAGGAGAGAGGATGTAGGGAACAGAAAAAGGAGGGAAAATTCACAGTTTATCAAAGTATGAATACTCACATCTTGGATTGTTTTTTTAACCCAACAAATAAATAAGACAAAGAGCCCATGTGAAATGGTCCTAACTTGGGGACTTTACAACCTATTCTTGACCGCCACCTAGATCACTTCAAGCTGAAGGGATTATAGCTGCATGCACTTGTAAGTGTCCAGGAGTCTGCGGCTCCGTGTGCCCTTTGGCCTGAGAGGGTTGCAGAAGCTTCCGGAAGCCTCCTCCACGTCTGTGTTGACTGTGTTTCTCTGGCTTTTCTCAGCCTGTTTCCTGTTCACCTCTGTCCTCGGCTGTCTGGTAGGCCTGACTCATAGGAAACCACAGCCAAGTCACCTGGTGGTCTGAGTCACTGGCTCTTGGAGCATCTCTTTCTTAAAAAATAATAAAGGCAAAAGTAAGGGCCTAAGTAACTATTGTGTTTTGCAAGAGATTTCATCTAAGCAGTGCTTCCAATGGTTAGTTCTGGGAAGTCCCCACATGTGACAGATGAATTCTCTTTGGTAACTGTGATATGAGCGAATCACAGGGATGTCTCGCAGCAACAGACTTCCCTCCTCCTTCCCTTTTGCCTCTGCAAGTATTTGCAGAGAAGCTGTGTCCTGAGCACTGCACAAGGTCTTAAATGGAGAAATGAAGGCATGGTGTGCTGCTCCATAAGTTCTTGGGGTACACGGGGGACAGACTAGTAGACCCAGGAAGGCATGTGGAACAACTTCACTAATAAGGGGCAGCATCGGGCACAGAACTTGGCCTGGGGATTGTCCTGGTCACAGGGACACATGTGAAAAGGCTGGGTGAGTTGCTCAGGGGAGGCATCCTAGGCAGGGTCAGATGATTCTTTGCCACTCTCTTTTGTGGCCAAGTGAAATGCTCCCTTAAACAGCAGCTTTGCTTTACCCCTGGGACCCACTGAGGCTACACTACTCCTCACAGTCCCATAAAAGTGCTCTGTGGAAGGGATCATGGACAAATGTATAGATAGGTTGGAGGGAAGATAGAGGAGGACCATCCTTTTCTCAGGGGTCCCACACCCATAGGGGTGACTAATAACAGTGCCCTTCCATGCCAGTGTGGTTGGGACTAGACTAATTAGTCTTCTTTTAGATGACCCCCATAGACACAGTGCGCAACAGTAGATGCAGAAGAGGCAATATGCTTACAGATAATGGCTTTGGCACCCTGTGACACATCCCTTCGGCTCACCTATGAATTCAGCCATAGTTCTGGTGGTAAATTGGGTGTGGGCTCACATGACAATATCCACCTGAAACATGAGGTGAGCCTTCCTGTTTTTCTCCCTCAGAGCCTTTTATTTCTGAGGCTAGGAGCCTACTCAGCCCTCACATAAGCATAACATGGAAGTGTGAGGAGGTAACACCCCAGGGGCCACCATCAACTAGTGGAGAATGAGAACCAGTAGACAAACGCCCAGCCTCTCATCCTTTGGATGGAACATTCTGGAAGAAATTTTCTACACTTGCCAGAGATCCCAGAATTGAGATCCTGTTGCACACAGCAACAACCATGATAATGCACACAGAGCAGCTTTTCTTCCTTCATGGGCCTGCTCACCCCCTTTCCCTATACACCTACTTCCTGGGATCTCCTCCTAAGTAAACCAGTCCTTTCTCAGGCTCTGCTTCTGGGGAAGTCCAAACTAAGACAGAAATGGCATTAACATCTGAGGATTTGAAATTAAAGGCATTTGAAAGTCTAGAATCAGCCTCTTGGGAATGTCATCTCTTACCTTTTGGTATTGCCATTTATACCTAAACTAGAGAGGAAGAGAGTTCCAAAACTGGCTTTGAAACCTCTCTGCCCCACAGGAAATGGATGTTGTCAAGTTGAGCTGTGCAAACAATTTAGTGATACAGAATGCTCAGAGGATCTGGTAGGGGAGATCAGTGGGGTGACATAGTTTAGCATGTGACAAAAAATTCTAGTTATTATTCTTTCCTCAGTCATAATGGGTTCATTTTTAAAAACCCCACACTTCTAGAAGGATGAATGGCTGAGAAAAGACTAGGGAGGGCAGCCTGGGTGGCTCAGCAGTTTAGCGCCGCCTTCAGCCTAGGGCATGATCCTGGAGACCAGGAATCAAGTCCCACGTCAGGTTCCCTGCATAGAGCCTGCTTCTCCCTCTGCCTGTGTCTCTGCCTCTCTCTCTCTCTCTCTCTCTCTCTCTCTCTCTGTGTCTCTCATGAATAAAAAATTAAAAAAAAAAAAACTAGGGAGAGTGAAGTTATACGTGAACCTAAAAACTCTTATAAATAGTTTTACGTTCGTAAAAAGCACATTACATTAGGAAAATAACAATGGAATTTAAACCTCAAAAATTGAAAATAAAAGTTAACAGATAGTTTTTCATGTCTTTAATCTCAAGATAATATACTGAGGTAATGATGGGCTGAGGTATGGAGAAAGATTATTTTGGGAAGAAGGCATTCTTAAGAATGCTTTTATCCTCTGAGTCACTTTTGATCTTCATATACCCTATTGAAATTCTTTCTATTGTAGAAAGTAAATACATCACAGATGGAGAGAAACTCATGTATTTGGTAAGGTGTGGTAACTCCCACCCAAATATTTCCTTTCATTTTGCTCTGCTCATGAAAGAGCCAGCTAACATGTTAAGTGTGCTTTGTGTGCTGAAGACCAGGTGACATTTCTACGGTATTCACATTTTGCAAGAAACTATCAACACAACTCTGAAAGTATGTGATATTGTCCAGTTTTATAGACAAGAAAGCTGAGACTCTGTTAGGCATGCACTAAGATCTGATTGGCTTTAAAACTTTGAAAGGTTTTTCATGTGGATCTATTCATACATTGGGGAAGAAAACTTATCAGACCATATGAATTGCCTTTTGGTTAAAATCACGATCATTTTAAAGCATTGGAATAAATGCTGTTAAAAAACCGACTTCAATGTCATGTTTGAGAAGGTAGTATTTATTCTCAGGGAGAAAATGATTCTTTCCTTCAAGGAAATGCTTTAATGGCTCTTTGGTTATAAATACGCTCCCTGGTTCTTGTCAAGACAAAAAGAGGGAAATGACTTTGCTTAGATCGCTTAATATTAAGAGATTTAAAATTTTCCCCTGATGAGCTCAAGTCAGAAGTTAGAGTGCCAGCAGTAAGATACACCTAAGGCAGGGATGGTCAGTTTTAGGTTGTTTTTTGTCTTGTGCAATAATTCCCCTTTGTTATTCTCAAATCTTTGGTGTATCCTATTACCCACAAAACACTATATTAGCAGTGTCTTAGGAAATGAGTGGAGAGAAAGCAGCCACGTCAGCGTCTGGGCAAAGCAATGCCAAGAGAACACAATAGCAGCAGAAGCAGAAAGTAGACAGTCAGAAGTCAGTAAGACAAAGCTGGAAGCAGTTTACAGTGAGAGGAGGCATCTGTAATTCTCCACCTGTAGAAATACTCAGGAAGCGGTTGAATTTCTTACAGAGTGAGTCCGGATGAGGTTTCAGTTTTCCTTGTTTGTTTGCTTTTTCCTGAAGACTATAAGAAACAGAGACTTAGTGAGGTCATAAGGATTATAAAGGGAGTATGAGCCAGTTGATTCAATCCCCTAAAAACGGTAGATTTTTGTGGGGACTTCCTGTGCTCACTCATCTTCTGCATTGCCTGATAGCCCATTAATTGGGTGGTATTTTTATAGTCAAGTTTATTAGATAAATGGAATTGAAATTTGATTTTACTTCTTTTCTTATTCATCACCTTTGTTAACTAACTGTATAACTGATGACTTCCAATGATAATTGCCCAACCTAAATTATTAGTAAATGTGTTCTAATTTTTCAAACTCCCTCAGACAATTTATTAAAATTACTGGAAATATGCGACTGAAAGTATGTGACTGGATGTAAATGGAGTTCTTGGAGCTTGTGCACAGTGTTCCATTAAAACTGAGACCCTTGGAATCCCCATCTCAAGGCATTAGCCACGCTGTGAATGCACCAGCACCATGAAGCAATTTATATGGGGGTTCCAAGAGTGCTAGAAATGCCAGTTTTTAAAATCTGGGGGGTGGGATCCCTGGGTGGCGCAGCGGTTTGGTGCCTGCCTTTGGCCCAGGGCGCGATCCTGGAGACCCGGGATCGAATCCCACGTCAGGCTCCCGGTGCATGGAGCCTGCTTCTCCCTCTGCCTGTGTCTCTGCCTCTCTCTCTCTCTGTAACTATCATAAATAAATAAAAATTAAAAAAAATAAAAATATTTAAAAAAAAAAATAAATAAAATCTGGGGGGAAGGTTTTTGGAAAGATGGAGCAGATGTGTTTTGTTATATTCCTCCTGCTATGCCTAGCAGAATATCTGGCATTACATATAAAAGAAATGTAAGGAAACTGAAAGGGGGACCCTGGCTGGGGACCTCAAGATCCCAGGAATGATGAAGTGAAGTTTCCCTGGGTGTTCTTTGGGCCTTATAAATGCCAGACTTGGAACAAAGGAAGCCAGCAACTCAGAAATGCCATTGGTTGCAGGCAAAAAGAAGCCCCAAGAAAAGCTTATTTTCTCTAGCCAAAGAACCATAAAGGGGCAGTTGTAAAGACAGAAAACTTTTAGGCAACAACTGCACTGCTCCAGCCAAACATCACAGTAGCCCCACCCCACTCCTTCTAGCAAAAGCCAAGTGGAGAGTCTAGATTTCTACCCTCACCCGGCTGTGACAAGGCGCTTCAACCCTCCTGACAGAGTGGTGTCACAGAAGGTAGGGAGCTGCGACTTTCATCTCTGAGGTAAAGACATGGCCCGCTCCCACCCTCTGTCAGTGGAGATCATTCAAGAAGCCTAGACTTCCAATTCCACTGGGTGATAATGAGGTACCCCTTCCTCTATCACTGGGGGGTGTCAGAGAAAACCTGGTGGAGAGTTAGGACTTCTGCCACTGCTCAGCAGTAATGAGCTCACCCCTGCACATTGGGAGATGATGGGGAGCAGTAACAAAGTGCCACCCCCATCCCCTCAGCCAGGAGACTAACAGCAGAGATCCAGTGGGGAGACTGAACTCCTACTCCTGCCCAGGAGCAAAAAAGAGCTTATTCTCTCCTCCTGTTTTGACTTCCATCCCCACTGGCAGTATTGAAGTAATGTCCCCCTTCCCACCATGAGAGCAGTGTGAGAAGAATCTTTCTAAAATGCAAAATTTAAATAAGATCTAGTGACTTATAGTACACCAAATGTCCAGGTTTCAACAGAAAATCAGCTGTCATACCAAGAATAAGATGATTCAACTTGAATGATGAAAGCAAATCAATAAACAACTATTACACCAAAAACCAAATACAAATACCAACATCAAGATGAAGCGTTAGAATTATCTGACACAAATTTGAAAACAGACAATATAAACATGCTTAAGTGAGAAATTATGACTATACTTGAACAAACTAAAAATTAGGAAATCTTAGCTAACAAATAGAAGATATAAAAAAGAACTGAATGAAAATTTTGGAATTAAAATATACGATAACCAGAATAAAAACTCAATGGATAAGTTCAACAGCAGAATGGAAAAGACAGAGAAAAGGATCAATAGACTGAAAGGTAAAACAATAGAAATTAAGAATCTGAAAGAGAAAAATTAGACTGACGAAATATAGGACAATATACACACAATCATCTCAGCAGATGCAGAAAAGGCAGCTGAAGGAATTCAACACCTCATGATAAAAACACTTAACAAAGAATAGAAGGGAACTTTCTCAACCTGATAAAGGGCATCTATGGAAAACCCACAACTAACATACTTAATGGTGAAAGAGTGAATGCTTTCCTCCTAAAATCAAGAACAAGATAAGTGGTGCTTACCACTGCTATTCAACATTGTACTGGAGGTTCTAGCCAGGACAATGAGACGTGGACAAGAAATAAAAGGCATCCTTAGGGAAGGAAAGAAGTAAAACTATTTTATTTGCAAATGAATAATCTTGCATACAGAAAATCCTGAGGAATCTAGTAAAAAACAAATAAAGCCTCAGGACATGTGGGACTAAGACAAAATAAAAAGCCTGGGTGGCTCAGTGGTTGAGCATCTGCCTTCAGCCCAGGGCATGATCCTGGAGTCCTGGGATTGAGTCTCACATCGGGCTCCCTGCAGGGAGCCTGCTTCTCCCTCTGCCTGTGTCTCTGCTTCTTTTTCTCTCTCTTTCTCTCTCTATGTCTCTCATGAATAAATAAATAAATAAAATCTTTTTAAAAAATAATAAAAAATAAAAAGCTAGTATTTGCAGTATTGGAGCCCAAGAAGGAGAGGAGAAAAGGAGTGGAGCTGGAAAAGTATTTGAAAAAAGTAACAACTGAAAATTTCCAAATTTTAGCAAAAAACAAATCTATATAATCAAGAAGTGAGCAAGTCTCTAATAGGATAAACCCAAGAAATCTGTGCCAAGATTTCTGAAAAGTTAAAGACAAAAGAATCTTGAAAGCAGCCAGAGTGAAATGAGGTGTTACCTGGAGGGGAAACAATTCAAATGACAGTGGTTTTATCATCAGAAACCATGGATGTCAGAAGAAAGTGGCACAATATTTTTCAAGTGCTGAAAGAAAAGAACTGCCACCACTGAATTTTATATTCAGAGAAAAAAGCCTTTAAGAATGAAGAGGAAATCAAGACATTCTCAGATGAGGGAAAACTAAGGGAATTTGTCATCAGCAGACCTACTTTAACAGAATGGCTAAATGTAGTTCCATAAAAAAAAGAAAGAAAGAAAGAAAGAAAGAAAGAAAGAAAGAAAGAAAGAAAGAAAGAAAGAAAGAAAACAATTAAAAAAAAGGAATCTTGGAACATCAGGAGGGAAGGAATAACATAATAAAAAAATATCAGTAAAGAGGCTTCCCTTCTCCTCTTAAGTTTTCTAAATTATCTTTGATGGTTGAAGCAAAAGTTATAACATCATCTAATGTAGTTCTCAAAAGATTTAGATGAAATATTTGAGGAAATTATAATACAAATGGGAGAGAGTAAAGGGACATAAAGTAAGGAATACGTTTTATACATACACTTCACTTGAACCGGCAAAGTGTCAACATCAGCAGACTGTGACAGTTATGAATATATAATGTAATACTTAGAGCAATGACCCAAAAAAAGTTATGCAGAGAGACACACTCAAAAACACTACAGAAAAATCAAAATGAAATTCTAAAGAAATGCTCAATTATACCTCAGGATGGCAAGAAAAATAAAAAGAGCAACAGAAAAACAGAATAAACAGAAAACAAAAACAAGGTAGGGTTAGATCCAACATAGTAATAGTTACATTAAATGTAAATGAACAAGGACACCTGGAGGGCTCAGTCAGTTAAGAGTCTGATTCTTCATTTCAGCTCAGGTCATGACCTCAGGGTTGTGAGATCAAGCCCTGCATGGGGCTCCACACTCAGAATAGAGTCTGCCTGAAATTCTTTCCTCTACCTTTTCCCTCCTTCTCTGCTCTTCCCCCTGCTTGCATTCTTTCTTCCTCTCATAAATAAATAAATAAATAAATAAATAAATAAATAAATAAATTCTTCAAAAATGTAAATGAACATATATACCAATTAAAAGAATTTGATGGAGTAGATTCTTTTTAAATTGCTGAATTACTATACACTATAAGAAGCTCGCTTCAAATATAATGGTATAGGTATACTGAAAGGATGGAAAAAGATATGCCATGCAAACATTAATTGAAAGAAATCAGGAATGGTTATATAAATTTACCCAAAAAAAAGTAGACTTCACAACAAAGATAATTATTATAGATAGAGAAGGATATTATATAATGATAAGTCAATCTACCAAAAATATAGACCAATTCTAAATGTGTATGCATCAAACACCTAAGCTACCAAATATATAAAGCAAAAGCTGATGGAACCAAAAGGGGAAATAGATAAATCCATAATTTTAGTCAGAGACTTCAACCCTCCTCTCTCAACAATGATAGAAAAACCACACATAAAATCAGCAAGAATATAAGACTCAACAGAAGCATCAACCAACTGGATTTAATTGACATGTATAAAACACTTCATCCAACAAAACCAGAATGCACATTTTATGCTCAGAGAACACATACCAAAAAAGACCATACTGTGAGCCATAAAACATAAAATAAACCTGAGATTATGCCATTTGGGACAGCATGGATGGGCATAGGGGGTATTATGGTAAATGAAATAGTAAGTCAGAGATAAATACCACATAATTTCACTTATATGTGGAATCTAAAAAAACAAAACAAACAAACAAAAAAACAGAAACAAACTCATAAATACAGAGAACAAACTAGTGGTTGCCAGAAGGGAAGGAGTTGGAGGGATGAGTGAAATAGGTGAAGGGGTTTAAGAGGTATAAACTTCCAGTTATAAAATAAATAAGTCACAGTAATAAAAAGTAAACTTCAAAAAATTTCTAAAACCAGAAATAATAGAGAGTATATTTTCTGGCCTCAGTGGATCCGCACTTCAATTCAAGGCCAAAGAGGAAATGCTAAGAGAAATTTTAAAATCCGTTGAACTGAATGAAAATGAAAATACAACATTTTAATACTTACAGCTAAAGCTATACTGTGAGGGAAATTTGTAGCACTAAATGCTTACATTAAATAAGCGAAGTCTCAGATCAATAATTTTTATCCCCACCATAAGAAATGAAAAAGAGCAAATAAACCTAAAGGTAGCAGAAGGATGGAAAAGAAAAGGTAAGAGCAAAAATCAGTGAAACTGAAAGCAGAAAAACAATAGAAAAAAATCAATGGGACAAAAATCTAGGTCTTTGAAAAGATCAATAAAATTGATTGATCTCTAGCAAGAAAGACACAGGAAAAAAAAGAGGGAAGATATAAGTTACTAATAAAGGAATGAAATAGGGGCTATTACTGTAGACCCTGGAGACATAGAAGAATGACAAGGGAATGCTATGAACATATCTATATACATGAATTTGGCAAATTAGATGAAACAAATCAGTTCCTTGAAAAGTACAGATTCACCAAGTATGAAATAGATTATTTGAACGGCCCATAACAATTACAACAGTTATGAAAATTAAATTCATAATTTTAAAATGCACAAAAAAGGGGCACCTGGGTGGCTTGGTTGGTTAAGTATCTGCCTTTGGCTCAGGTCATGATTTTAGGGTCCTGGGATTGACCCAGCATTTGGCTCCCTGCTCAGCGAGGAGTCCTCTTGATCCTCTCCCTCTTCACTTACACCTGCTTGTGCTCTCACACAAACACTCTCTCTCAAATAAAAAAATAAAATCTTTTTAAAATACCCCAAAAAGAAATCTTCAGGCTCAAAAACATTCAGTGGAGACTTCAACAAGATGTTTAAAGAAGAATTGACACTAATTCCATACAATCTCTTCCAGAAGATAGAAGCAATCTCTTTCCATGTCAATTCATGGGAAAGCCAACACTACCCTGATAGCAAACCAAAGATAATATCAAAAGAAGAAAAATACAGACCAATATCCCTTATGAATATATATGCAAAAATTCTAAACAAAATGGCAGCAAATAGAATTCAGCAATATATAATGAGAATTATATACCGTGGCCACATTAGGTTTATTCCAAGGATGACAGGCTGACTTAATATTAGAAAATCAGTCAATTATAATCTACCACATTAAAAAGTAGAAGAAAAATCACATGATCATATCAATTGCTGTAGAAAAGGAATTTGCTAAAATTAAACATCAATTATGATAAAAACTCTCAGAAACCAGGAATAGTGGAGAACTTCCTCAACTTAGTCAAGAACATCTCCTAAAACCACAACTAAGATTGTGCTTAATCATAAAATTCTGAATGCTTTTCCTCTAAGATCAGGCATAAGACAAGGATGTTCACTTTCACCACTTCATTTAACACAGTACTAGAAACTCTACCATAGGCAAGAAAAGGAAATAAAATGCACACAAATGAGAAAGGAAGAAATAAAACTGTCCCTACCTGCAGATAACATGATTCTTCACCTAAAAAGTCCCAATGAGTTTACAAGATAACTCCTAGAACTAATGATTCTGTAAGGTAATAGAATATAAGAACATATAAAAGTCTATTTTATTTCTAGGGGCTCCTGGGTGGGCTGTGTGCTCAACAGGGAGTCTTCTTCTTTTTTTAAGACTTTTTAATTTATTTACTCATGAGAGACACAAAGAGAGAGGTAGAGACATAGGCAGAAGGAGAAGCAGGCTCCATGTAGGGATCCCAATGTGGGACTTGAACCCAGGACCCTGAGATCATGCCCTGAGTGGAAGGCAGACACTCAATGAACCACTAAGCCACCCAAGCATCCCCAGTGGGGAGTCTTCTTAAAGATTCTCTCCCTCTACCTTTCCCCCCTACTCACATGTGTGCTCTCTCACTCTCTCTCTAAAATAAATAAATAAATCTATAAAAACCTTTTTTAAAAAATCAATTGTATTTCTATACACTAGTAAGGAACACATAAAAACTGAAATAAAAAATACAATGCCTTTTAAGTTGTTCAAAAAAATGAAAACAGGTATAAATCTAATAAAACATATATAGAACTTATTTGCTGAAAAATACCAAACATCAGAGAGAAATTCAAGAAGATCTAAGTAAATGAAAAGTCATATTGTGTTCATGAATTGAGAGGTTCAGCAGAATAAAGATGCCAATGTTCCCAAATTGGTATGCAGGTATGATTCTTTTTTCTAGATATTGACGAAATTATTCAAAGCTTTATATGGAAAGGTGAAGGAACTAGACAGCTAAACCATTTTTTTCATTTGTTCTGACAAATTCTTTTTAAAAATTTTTTAAATTTAAATTCAATTTATTAACATACAAGTTTCAGGGGTAGAATTCAGTGATTTACCATTGCATATAATGCCCAGTGCCTTTCTTAATGCCCATCACCCAATTACTCCATCCCCCCTTCCACCTCCCCTCCAGCACACCTCACTAATCTCTACATTTTTGTCATTAGGGAATAATATATAAATGGAGACATACAATATGTAGTGTTTTGAGGTTGGCTCTTTTTATTCCGCATAATGCTCTTGAGATTCGCCCTGGTTGCTGTGTGTAATAATATTTTATCCCTTTTTATTGATGATGGGTTGATTGTTGTGGTTGTTTACCACAGTTAACTGCTCCCTTGTTGAGGGACATTTTGGTTGTTTCTTGTTTTTGACTATTACAAATAAATAGCTATGTTATGAACCATCAAGTAGAGGATTTTGTATAGACATAAGCTATCATTTCTCTGGAAGTGCAATTTCTAGTAAGTGCATGTTTAGTTTTTTAAGACACTTTCAAACTATTTTCCTGAATGATAATAGTTCCATTTCACATTCCCAGGAGCCATGTATGAGATCCAGTGTCTCTCCACATCTTTGCTGACATCTGGTATTGTCACCAATTTTTGGTTTACCTAGTTCAATTTCTGTGTACCGATAAATCATCATGTTCTTAATATGCATTTCCCTAATGGTTAATGATAACACAGACCACGGGGTCTCAGCCAAATGCTTGCTACCAGACTGACCACTGGAGCAGCAGGTTATGCCCTCACTGCTCATTGTTTGCAATGAACTTGGCTCACCATAGCCCACTCTCCAGCCAAATCAGCCCACTTCCAGTTCTTCAAAGCTTCAAACTACTCCTCGCCCTTTGTTTGGCACAGGGGTAAGGAACCATGGAAGGTAGGGTGAGGGTGACTATACAGGGAAGTAGGAGGGCGATCTTTGTAGGGATGGAAAGTTCTGTATCTTGATTGTGGTGGTGGTTATAGAAATCTATGTGGGTGATCAAATGACATAGGACTGTACATATACATTGTACAAATGTCTTTCCTGGTTTTGACATTGTACTACAATTACATAAGATGTAACCCTTGAGGAAAATGGGTGAAGGGTACACAGCACCTCTCTGTACTACCTTTGCAACATCCTGTAAATCCATAATTATTTCATAAAAGGTTAAAAAAAAAAAAAAAGACCACTCAAACTTAAAGGAAATCAACTCTACAAGAAATCCGAAGGGGTTGGTATTCTGAGCCTGAGTGCTATGTTTGCAATGTCTCTTCCCCATTGGAATGGAGTGTGGTGCCTTGTAAAAGTGTCAGGGACTTAAAATTAAATGTTTTGTTTGTGTTCCTAAGAATCCCAGCAGCTTTGAAGTGTTTGGTCTCCAGCGGGTCCGAAGTTCAGCATACCGCTGCCTCATAGCGCCACACCTGTCTGCACACACAGGGGCAGGCTGGCTCGCCTCTTGGGAACCCTCCTGTTTAGGAAATTCTTCGTGTAGGAGAAGAACAATTTCCAGTAGGACAAGAACCTAAAAAAGTGAAGGCGTGACTGCAGTTTCATTGAACAATGTCTCCCAGTGGAAATAAGCACTGCCTTCCAGCCTCTGGCCACATTCCACCGCCTATACTCGGGGAATTCTCTCATAGGTGCACCTGGTTCAGATAAGCTGTACAGAGTTTCTCCTTAGGTTCCTGCAAACCACACCTTGGTGTGTCACACCCTGTAAACTTGGTGTTCTGTTGGCTCTAGGTGAGTAACAAGTTGGCTGCCCCACACTGGTTAAAGGGCATAGGACACTTTAAGACCTTTAACTGAAATAGAGAATAAATTGAGAATTGAGGATTGTGAATATCTGGTGCTACTGCTGACTAGGTTACTCAGTTCTACTCAGTCCCCATACTGGCAGGCCCTGTGCTAGGCACTGGGATGCAGAAGTGAATAAAGCACTTGTTGTCCCGCCTTCATAGAACTCGGTAGGGAAAACAGACATTAAACAAATAAACACAGAGAAATATGTAGCAGCCCATGCCTTCCGGAATTTACTGCCAAGAGAGTGGTAGCAGAAAAAATAAACCAGGCAAGTTCCAAGGATATTGGGAAAAGCTTGTCTGGAGGTATCCTTGCAGTGGAGAGAGCCGAGATGGATGCAGGAGGCTGGAAATGTGATCCAGGTGGAGAACCAATGTGTGCCAAACAAAGGGCGAGGAGTAGTTTGAAGCTTTGAAGAACTGGAAGTGGGCTGATTTGGCTGGAGAGTGGGCTATGGTGAGCCAAGTTCATTGCAAACAATGAGCAGTGAGGGCATAACCTGCTGCTCCAGTGGTCAGTCTGGTAGCAAGCATTTGGCGGAGACCCCGTGGTCTGAGTTACACCTTTGGTTGGGTGCAGAATAAGATTTGGGCCTCCCCCTAAGGAATTTCCAAGCCCCATGTGAAAAGAAAAATGTACTTCAAGGAGATGTGTTGTTTTCAATCTACGAAAGGATAAGCTGGTGTTGGCAGACTGGAAATATCACCAAAAGGTCTGACCATCATCTGCAGCTGTTCTACATTACTGAGGTACAAAGGTCTGGCCTTGAATGTCTTATTTTTTTCTCTCCCAATATTCTTGCTTTAAAATAGAGGGTAAAAGAACCCAACAACAACAAAAACAACAAAAAAACCCCAACTTAAAACAGTCTTGTTTACTTTATCCAAGATTAAAGAGCTTGCACTGACTTGGATGGTCTAAATGGATTTTTAAGTGCTTTATGGGCAAGTACTCCTAATTGCTAAAATGCTAGACTGAGCTTCCATGACTCTGTGCAGTGCTTGTGTTGTCTGGGTTTGATTATTTACTCTCCTTGTTAGAGGTCAAAAGCTAAATCTCAGAATAGAAGATTTTAATTTCTGAAGCTGAGGATTGAAACAAATTCTCCAGAAATGTGTCACACTTAACTTTTCTTCCTTGAGTCAGTTAGTCTGAGGCCTGACAACATCTCCAAACCAACATTTGACCCATGAGAAACCAGTGCAGTGGTGAAGTGCAGGAGAGAGACATATCACAGTCTGTATGTTTGCAAATATGGAACCACCATAGACAAGTGCAGGAATGGGGTCAACTAAAACCTCTAGCCTCTCCTGCTTCCTTTCGCCCATCTTGGAAGCAGCCTGGGATAGTGGACACCCAGTTCTGAGTCTCAATCCTAATGCTGGTGCTAAGGGACTATGTGATGGTGGGTGGGATGCTTTACCTCTTTGAGTCTCATGTTCCTCACTTGCCTCAGTGCTCGTTTACCAAATCTAAATCATGGCTGTGAGAGCTCTTGGCAGTCCTGAAGCTCTCAGAGTCAACAGAGTTCTTATGAGAGTTCCTTCCTGAGAGAAATAGGTCCCAGATGGCTGGTTCTGTTGGAAGCTGGAGTCACCCACCAGATGAGGCAGCCATTCACTCTGGCTGTCCAGGCAGTGATTCTTGAGCAATTTCACTGATGAATGACCCAGAGTTCATTGTTCTCTGGAGAATAGAGCCAAGACCTATTCTAGAAAGCTGTAGAGGACACAAAGGGAGCCAAAAGCCAAACTAAGAAGCAAGCGTGGCTTTGTCAGGTAGAAGTCAGGGGTGTATGTATTGGGGGGGGTGGGCAGTGCTTCCAGCCCTCCAGAGGGATTCAGTCTAGCAAAAAGGCAGACGTTGACTCTAATCAGAATGCGGGGTGTGCTATAGGAGCAAGGTCAGCAGGAGACTCATTCCAAAAACCAGAATGAGCAGGAGTTGCTGAGGATACAGTCTGAGCCAGGCCTGGAGGATAAGTGAACCCAAGAGAATTTCAGAAGAGGGGTAGGGGATGCAGCCCTAAGCTGAGGCAGCTTCATGTCCAGGTGTACAGAGGTGTGAAGACAGATGTGTCTGGGGCAGCAAGTTCTGTGTGAACAAACTGTGAGTATTGCAGGTATGACCCAGAACGAAATGGGGATTGAATGGCCTGTATTTTGTGTGTAGGCGCTGGTTGGACATTTTTCCATCATCAGGCTAACTCAACTCAGTAAAACTGGCAGAACACATATTGTTATGGATCTCTTTGCATTTTTTTCATTTATTTAAAATGTGGCATGGTAAATGCCTTCAACCTTTGTGTTTAGATCAGGAGAAATCATGAATGTTGCCTTTAGTTAGGAGTTCAATTTTTGCCTTGGTTTTCTGACCCAGGGAAAGCAATAATTCTCACCATGGATTTTTAGTCTTGGATAGCTACCACCTCTCTTAGCATTTTCATCTCTTCTCTTAACTCTGTGTTTTGAAAGCACTTGCCAAACATGTCTTCCACATCATGGATCTGATTTTCTGCAGTGTGGGCTTATACGGCTGCATTGGGGATGGAGGAGCGAGCTGTGAAGGGACAGCAGGGCAGAAGTTCTGGAGAGCTTTTTCTTTTTTTTGCAAGTAGGAATACTGGGACTTGTACCAACTCCCACCCCAAAAGGCATTTCTGATCACAAGACAATTTCTCAGGTTTACTCTCAACATCACTGATCTCATATTCCATAGTGCTTGATTGTGTCTTACTTTCCTATTCTTCTGTTTCCTTGGAGACTCTTTGAGTCTCCTCAGACCCCAAATCTGGCAGTGGGTTAATAATGACAACTCATAAACTGGTGGTTCTCAATCTTGACCACATACTATGTTTGCCTGCATTTACCATGGAAGTAATGTTCATCCTCAACCCAGACTCTGCTGAGGTGGGGCCTAGGCACTGGTATATTTTCAGCAATTATAGAGTATTGCTGGGATTAAGGAGAGACAGTGTACATGAAACACGGCCCCCTTCAGTCCCAGCCAATCCCCACCGGCAGTATTTCACCTCAATGGAGTGTTTCATGATAGAGCCCTCTCTGTCTTCTCTACAGACACCAACACCACTCTTTCCACTTTTCCACTCAGCTGTTCTTGAGGATTCTCCATCTCCTTAAGCAGAATATAATAAAGTGGGGACAAAAGTCTCTTAAATGACTGTATAGTCATTAAGGGGACCACATCTCACTTTCCTGAGCACTGTGTTTTTGATGAGAATCTCACAATGTTAGAAACACAAATATTTTTGTTGGCAGCATTTATTGATGCCTTTTTATACAGCATTCTGTATTCACAAATGCTCCTCTTTTCTTACAAACTTGTTTGGTCGCACTTGAACAATTGTAGGTGTGTCACAGATTTCGTATCCATGCCAGTATCTATGAGCAATCTGGAGAAGGTCATCATATTCATGTTCAATATTGACCATCACCCCTCACAGAGTGCTCTAGCTGAATATTCATGTTAGGAAGATGATTTTGCCAAAATTATTATGTCTAGTTCCCCAAAATCTTTGAGCTTATAAAAGTTTAGCCTTCTGCACTCTCCTTACTTTTCAGCTACATGATATCATTTTAATTTTTGTTCCCTTTCTATTAATTTCTAACTACTCATTTCAGAAAAGACTTACTGGCCACTAAATCATGCAGGGCACCATGGGCGATATCTAGCAGTATCAACAATATATCTGCTTTCAAAGATTTCCAGGTTTCTTTAGGAATATACACCCAAACACATAGAACACACAGGTACTACACTTACTTACCAGCAGGGTATGGTATGCCTTGTGCACCTGTCTCTCTCTATGCCATGTCACAAATGTGAGTTTTGGCTATGTGGGTATGGGAGCACCACAGCTACGTGGTTAGTTTTCTGGGACTGTGGTCTCACTGCCACAGAGCCATTCGGGTAGACATTGGAAGAGTAGGTTAGAGGTAAGAGAGTTGCAGCAGGGCATCCATCTTTAACACTTCTAATTAGGAAATTCTAATGTTTTCTTTTCTTCTTCCTTCTTATTAAGAATGTATGTCTGTATTCCAAAGATTCAATGTAGTCTATGCTAGAAGTCATTGAGCCATCTATTTCTTTTTACCTCAGTGGAGTGTTTGATGATAGAACCCTCCCTGCCCTCAAGAAGAGAGAAAATTATTTTTGTTTGCTAATGATCTGAGATGTGGTCTTAATAGCTCTTCAAGGTTTATTGTAGAAGTAACAGACAACCTTGCGCATGTGGAGAAGAAAGTGCAGAAGATGAGCGAGAACAGAGCTTTAGACATGGGCTATGATGGTTGACAGTTGTCTCTGAAGGAAGAGACTTTGTTTGGGGTTCCTTAACAATCTCTTGCCAGCACATCTATCAGCTCTCCTGAGAGCCTATGCCTCTTAATGGTGGACATAGAGTCTTGTGCATGCTAGGCGATTTGGAGGGTCTGCACCAATGAGATGAAGTTTCCTAGGCCTTGAGATGCAAGATGAATTTTGCCTACCTGCTTATACCAACAGAAATCAGGGAACAGACAGATGTTTCCCTACACAGTGGCAAACACCTGACATTTCCCTAGCTCATTTCCTGTTGAGCCACTGAAATAACTCTTCATGGTCTTCCTCCTCCTGTGGGCCTTCAGCCTGACCTTGGATGGCTGCTTAAGGGAGCTCACATGCAAGAGTGGCAAATACATAATGCCCAACCATAGAGGACTCTAGAACTTGAGGAAAGGACACCAAGTTGACCATCACAACAGGTGGTTCCTATTGAGTCAAACTAACTAAAGAGACAGAAAGAACTTAATTTTACCTAAAAAGTAGTAAACACTCTCAAAGAGATAAACATATAGAATATTAAAGGCCTGAAATAGAAAGACATAATTTCTTTAATATTTCTTTAAGATATGATTAAAACCTTCATAAAGAAACTAAATGCTAACCATGAGTTGTGGACTGAATCGTGTGCCCTCGGAATTCACATGTTGAAGCTCAGACCTCAATGTGACTATATTTGGAGATGGGCCTTTATGGAAGCGATTAAGTTTAAGTGAAGTCATAAAGATGAAACCCTAATCCAATAGGACTGGTGTCCTAAGAAGAGGTAGAGGCATCAGAGAGCTCTTTGTTGGCACACACAGAGAAGGAGCCATCCAAGGAAACAGTGAGAGGGTGCCATCTACAAGCTGAGGAAAGAGGTCTCACCAGAAATCTACTCTGCTAGCACTTTAATCTTGAAATTCTAACCCCCAGAACAGTGAGAAAATAAATGTCAATTGCATAAGCCACGCAGCCTGTATTTTACTATGGCAGCCCACAATATATATACCACCATCCCTGAGAATTATCTTCAAAATCTTCGTTTTGAAGATCCAAATGAAGAAATATCTTACCACACTGAGAAATAATACAAGGAAATAAAGTGATGGAGGAAAAATACATGAGGAGAGTAAATATAGGCAACCTAACATTTACATAACTGGATATGTGAAGGGATGTGGAGGAAGAGTAATAATAATTAGAGAAATAATAGAAGAAAACTTCTCTGAGATTACTTCTTCAAATTTTAAACACTTGCTGAATAAAAAGCAAAATTTAAAAAAATTCATGTCAAAACTAATGTAAACAACAACAAAAATGAGCCCTAGAAGCCTAAATGTATCTATCTAAGGACAAAGAATCTCATAAACTTCTTTAAAAAGGAAAGATAATCAGATTAGGAGCCGACTTCTAATCTGTAGCACTGGGAACCATAACTACATTTCTAGCTCACAAAGGAACCTCATTGAGAGAAAAGGACACTAATATAAAAGCTGGACACAGATTCAAGATAGCATTACTATTTCAGGGCAAAAGAAAAACATTTTGAAATACCCAAAGTCTCAGAGAGTATACTACCCAAGTAATTCATGACAGAAGAATGCAAATCAAATGAGATCCAAGAATTGCAGAGGAAATAGAAGTGAGATTCTAACTTCTAATGCACTGAGTACAGTCTAAATGGATGGACTTCCAATCAAAGTTGACCACATCTTTACTGTTTCTCTTTCCTATAACCCCATTCAAAGGATTATAAATGAATTTTATTTATTTATTTATTTATTTATTTATTTATTTATTTATTTATTTATGATAGTCACAGAGAGAGAGAGAGAGAGAGGCAGAGACACAGGCAGAGGGAGAAGCAGGCTCCAGGCACCGGGAGCCCGACGTGGGATTCGATCCCGGGTCTCCAGGATCGCGCCCTGGGCCAAAGGCAGGAGCCAAACCGCTGCGCTACCCAGGGATCCCCTATAAATGAAAGGAAAAGGAAAGCCCCACAGGTCCAAAAGACAGTAGAAGAAATAGCAGCAGATGAGACAGCTCAGTAGATATTTGGAAATCAAAAAGTGGGTAGAACATGTAGAGCCAATTCACTCCACAGAGTGGACTCAAAGGCATCAGGGGCAGCATTTGGAGCTGGAACCAGGTGAACTGGTTAAAGCCATCTGTGCCTCAGCTGTAATCTCCTCTATCCCAAGTGTCAGGAGGAAGCCCAGGAAATTGACTTGGAAAGACTTAGAATGCAGAGGACACCAGAGACAGCCAAGGGTGGGAGGTAATAACTGAAGCTTAAGTAGAGGAATTAAGTGAAAGTTTGCATCCTGCACAGAAGGACCCTCCTCTCCCCTCTGACCCCACCCCCGCCACAGCCTTCCTCAGGAGGCTAGTGGTCAATCACCAGCTCCTTAGGAGAGACTGGAGTAATAATCTCTGATGAGGATAAATAGCTCCAGACTATATAGTCTCTTACCTCTAACCTACTCTTGCTCCAGGCCAAATAGATTGGCCTCACAATTCCATACTTCAAGTTGTATTACAAAGCTTTGGCAATCAAAACAGTATGGCATTGGCACAAAAATAGACACATAGGTCAATGGAACAGAATAGAGAGCCCAGAAGTAAACCCAGAATTATATGATTAATTGATCTTTGACAAAGGAGGCAAGAATATGTAATGGGAAAAAGTCTCTTCAACAAATGGTGTTGGCAAAACTGGATAACAATGTGCAAAAGAATGAAACTGAACCATTTTCTTACAACGTACAGAAAAATAAACTCAAAATGGACTAAGGACCTAAATGTGAAATCATAAAAAAGCACAGGCAGTAATGTCTCTGATGTCTGCTGTAGCAACATTTTTCTAGATATGTCTCCTAAGGCAAGGGAAACAAAAGCAAAGATGAACTATTGGGACTACATCAAAATAAAAATCCTTTGCACAACAAAGGAAACAACCAAAAAAATCTAAAATACAACCTACCGAATGGGAGAAGATATTTTCAAAAGACATATCTGATAAAGGGTTAGTATCCAAAATATATAAAGAACTTATACAGCTCAACACCAAAAAACCCACAAATAATCCAATTAAAAAATCAGCAGATGGGGATCCCTGGGTGGCTCAGCAATTTAGTGCCTGCCTTCGGCCCAGGGCTTGATCCTGGAGTCCCGGGATCAAGTCCCACATCAGGCTCCCTGAATGGAGCCTGCTTCTCCCTCTGCCTGTTTCTCTACCTCTCTCTCTCTGTCTCTCATGAATAAATACATAAAATCTTTTTAAAAAATCAGCAGAAGACATGGATAGACAGTTCTCCAAAAAAGACATACAGATGGCCAACAGACACGTGAAAAGATGTTCAACATCACTGATCATCAGGAAAATGAATATCAAAACCACAATGAGGTATCACCTCACACCTGCCAGAATGGCTAAAATCAAACACACACACACACACACAAACAAACAACAACAACAAAAAAAAAACACAAGTATTAGGTTGCAGAAGAAAGGGACCCTTGCTCACCATTGGTGGAAATGCAAACTAGTGCAGCCACTGTGGAAAACAGTATGAAGTTTCCTCAAAAAAACTAAAAATGGACCTACTATATCATCCAGTAATGGCATTATTGGGCATTTACCCAAAGAATATGAAAACACTAATGCACAATGTATACACACACACACACACACACACACACACACTGGAATGTTATTCATCCATAAAAAAGAATGAAAACTTGTGCCATTTGCAACAACATGGATCAATCTAGAGAGTATAATACTAAGTGAAATAAACCAGTCAGAAAAAGGCAAATACCATATGATTTTACTCATATTTGGGATTTAAGAAACCAAACAGGGATGTCTGGGTGGCTCAGCGGTTAAGCGTCTGCCTGCGGCTCAGGGCATGATCCTGGAGTCCTGGGGTCGAGTCCCATATCGGGCTCCCTGCATGGAGCCTGCTTCTCCCTCTGTCTATGTCTCTGCCTTTGTCTCTCTTTCTCTCTCTTTCTCATGAATAAATAAAATCTTAAAAAAAAAAAAAAGAAAGAAACCAAACAAAAGAACAAGGAGAAACAAAGAGACAACCCAGAAAACAGACTCTTAACTATAGAGAAGAAATTGATGTTTACCAAGGTGAGATGAGTGGGGGAGGGTAATATAGGTGATGGGAATTAAAAAGTACACTTATCATGATGAGCACTGAGTAATGTATAGAATTGCTGAATCACTATGTTGTATACCTGAAAATATGACACAGTATGTTAACTACATTAGAATAAAAGGAAAGAGGGGATCCCTGGGTGGCTCAGTGGTTTGGAGCCTGCCTTTGGCCCTAGGCGTGATCCTGGAATCCCGGGCTCGAGTCCCCGCATTGGGCTCCCGGCATGGAGCCTGCTTCTCCCTCTGCCTGTGTCTCTGCCTCTCTCTTTATGTCTATCATGAATAAATAAATAAAAATTAAAAAAAAGAAAGAAAGAGTTTTAAATACTTGTTTTAAATAATGTGATTTTTAAGTTGAAACATTTGAGACAACTTTAGATTCAATCAGAATTATAAATTTAATATTTTAGATATAAAAATTATTTATGTGTTCAGGGAAGCATTGTTTGTTCAGGAAAATTAAACATTTGAATTGTATATGCATTTAAAAATATTTGAAAGTATCTAATGAATGATGTTTATAAATGGGCCCAAACATCATTCAAAAATTCCTTAGAGGTGATTTTTAAGATCTGTAAGATTTATAAATAGAATAATAACATTTGTAAATACAAGTCAAAAGTTTAAGAATGAGATTTCAGAAATTACAACTTTAATAAACTTAATATTAATTCTTAACAAAAGTGAAAACAAATCTCCAAATAATATTTTCTGTGAGTAAAAGCCATTCTTAGGTGCCTGGATGGCTCAGTCAGTTGAGTGACTGACTCTTGATTTTAGCTCAGGTCATGATCTCAGCTTCGTGAGATAGAGCCTCAAGTCTGTCTTCATGTTCAGCACAGAGTCCGCTTGAGATTCTCTCTCTCCCTTTCTCTCTGCCCCTACCCACCCCCATGCACTCTCTCTCTCTTTCTCTCAAATAAATAAATCTTAAAAAAAGTCATTCTCAAGGACACTAGAAACTAACAGCAACCTGCTAACGTTTGGCAGACTTTGTCAGAATTGTCAGGTTATTCAACTGATCTACAGGGAAGTTCTCCAGTTAACAATCCTGCACATGGACAATCAGACTTTTAGTGTTTTACTTCTAAGTGTAAAGTCAGCAAATGATCACTAGACACTACCAGTTGCTACCACTCATTCTCCCTTCTTTGATAAGAAGGTTCTGTTTGGGCAGCAATGTGCCTACACTCCCCTCCCTAGACTTCCCGCTATTAGAGTTGGTCATAAGGCACATGCTTAGTAAATGACATACAACAGCACATTTTCCTGCATGGGGCTTCTGGGAAAGCTCTTTGAAAGTACATATATTAACTACTTCCACATTTTGCTTTTTAATCTTTCTTCTGTTCTATCTCTATCTGGAATGTGGGTGTGATAACTGGGGGTAAAGCAGACATCTTGCAGCCTAGTTGTGTGGAGCAGGCAGTTAGAAGGAGCCTGGATGCTTGATCATCTCTTGGAGAAGATGCGAATCTTTAAGACTGTCTTGTGTGAGACCCTACTTATTTAAATCACTATAGGTGGCTTTCTGTTGCTTTCAGCCAAACCCAACTCTGACTCAATTTCCTACATGAAGAAAGGTACCAAATGAAATCAACAAATAAACAGCATTCTGGAGATCAAAGATAGTGCCAGGAATGGAGGAAAATTCCAAAATAATTCAAATAACTAGATCACCCCCAGAGGTTCATTCATTAACCAATCTTTATAGAATGCCTTTTAAGTGCCTATTATAAAAAACTGGATAAAAGATCAAAGTGTTGCAGCTACAAAACAAGAATAGAACATTGTGAAAAGAGAGGATAAGAAAAATATAACAAAAAATAAGAGGTCTAAAAGATCAATTTAAGACATTTAGCAGCAAAATTATGAGTTCCAGAAAGAAAGAAAATGGTTGAACGTAAAATGTCCAAAGAATACTTCAATGAAATTTCCCAAACATGCTAATACACAAGTTTCCATATTGAAAGAGTACATACACCAGAAGTGAAAAAAGATCCTACCCAAAGCAAAACATGAAATTTCAGAGCTCCTGAACTCTTCCAGAGGGAAACAAATACAGAGAGATTAAAAGTCAGACTGGCGTGGATCTTCTGAAGAGCACTGCTACGTGCTTGTGACAGGAGAACCACCTTCACAAATCTAAGAGGAAGTAACACACTGCCTAGGATTCTATTGCTAGTTGAAGTCTTATTCAGGTGTGAAGGAGAAAATCAAGACATGGGCTGAAAAACATCCTGCAAACCACCCTTTCATAGGAAACAACTGATGGATGAGCTCCAGCAAAATAAGGGAGTCAACCAAAGAAGAGGAAGAAGAAGCGTAGGGTCTAACAAATGTGCTCCAATTGAGAAGAGTCTCTGGCTGAGGATTTTGTAGCAGGTCCAGGGAGCTGGATTGGAGAAGAACACAGGCTACAAAAGAGAGAACCAAAGAGAATAAAGGGAACTATTGACACAAAGCTTATCTGATATGAAGGAGCACTCCAAAAAAAAAAAAAAAATACTGCTTGCCATATGGTAGGTAGATCAGATGCCAAATGTGGATAAGATATAGGTACATGAAAACGAGACGACCATTAATTTCGGAAAAATGAAAAAAATTGTGCAGGGTAAAAATATAACTTCCTCTTTGCCACCACAATGAACATTATTGTTATAGCCACAATAAGGTAAACATTGACTTTTACCAAACAAACAAAAAACAATTTTGTAAACGTTTTTGGAAGGATGAGAACAGGAGAATGGGTTTTCATGGCATTACAACGAAATATTGACAGGATATTTTAGCAGGATATTAATAGATAAGTTCTAAAAACTGATAAATAAGAAACTAGTGATATGAAAGTATTTAGAAACCTGCAGGCTAATATCGGGAAAAAGCAGTTCAGGATATCGGGAGCAGGATTGAGGAAGGGTTGGGGTCGGAGGGGTAATTCTTCTAAATCTTTTAGTATAATGGGATTGTGTAATGATTTGCAGGTACCACTTGCATTGTAAGCCCTCTATGCACTGCTTCAGATGGTCCCAACCTCACCTGTCTGTTACCTGAATCTCGGCTGCTGGAAGGGGTCCAACAGAGGACCTGGCCAGCTTCCTGCACATACTGCCTGACAGTAGCTGGCCTTGGGCCCATGCCTATGCTCCTTACTTCCTGCCCTTGGGCTTCTTTGTGAAGGCCCAGACAGGAGCCACCTCCCTTCTGATGTATGTCCAATCTGGAAATGGAATGGAGTTAATACCCCGAGTCACATCTTTGACTTAACTGGTGGTGGAAGGCAGATCCTGAGCTGGTGGAGGCATGCTTCCCTCTTTCTTCCCACAGGGGGACAGTGCCGAGACATATTCATGTAGCTATCCAGGCTGTCCCCCTGATAGAACAACCAGTCACCTGCAGTAGTAAAGAAATATTCTAAAATTTTCTTCACCATGGGGGCTAAGCTGGTAAAATGTCTTGTAGGGACCGACTGGCCATTATTTAATTTCATGCAGCCCTGGGATATAGAGGACTAAATATAATATTTACCCACCACCAGAATAGAGAAGCACAATAACAGCTGTAGATGAATGAGGCAAGAGAGTAAGAATAGGAAAAAAAAAAAAAAAATTGGCCAGGCCACATACTAGAAAAAAAAGTAGATAAATCAGGTCCAACAATTATAATGAATAAAAAAATTTTTTAAAAAGAATTAAAAATAAATATCATTTAAGCCAATAATTATCAAGGGGCTCAATTCTCACTTTAAAAAAATAGACCCTCGGGTTAAAAAAACAAAATGAAATTTTCATCTACTTGCAGTTTCTAAGAGATATCTCTAAATACTAATGAGGAAATGTTGATTTTAACACTCAACACTATACCAGGAAAATATAAACCACTAAAAAATAAGAAAGATGGTATTTCAATGTAAGGATAATTCAAGGCCTGAACCCTTAAATGAAGAAAAGAATTATATTTTTCTCATTAAAGATACAGTCCTTGAGGAGGATGAAAACAGCCACAGACCTTTGTGCAATGAAAATCATAGCAGCAAAATACATAAAACAAAAGTGCCTAGAAATATAAGGAGGAATTGACAAAATCACTGTGGTAGTAGGTTTGACTACATCTCTTTCTTTATTTGGTGGACCAAGAAGTATTTCAATATCATAACCAACAAGTTTATTTATTTATTTATTTTAAAGATAGATTTATTCATGAGAGAGAGAGAGAGAGAGAGGCAGAGACACAGCAGAGGGAGAAGCAGGCTTCCCGCAGGGAGCCTGATGTGGGACTAGATCCCAGATCCCAGGAGATCAGGTCCCAAGCAGAAGGCAGACACTCAATCACTGAGCCACCCAGGCATCCCAACAAGTTCATTTAAATATCGTATCCAACAAGTTCATTCATAATGGCTCTATATGAGTGTTTTCTCTACCTTGGAAAGCATGTTTAAAAATCAACATTTACATCCTCTCCAACATTTGTTCTTTTTTGTCTTGTTAATTTTCCCCATTCTCACTGGTGTGAGGTGGTATCTCATTGTGAATGTGGAGAAGGGGAAACCCTTTTGCATTGTTGGTGGGAATGTGAACTGGTGCAGCCACTCTGGAAAACAGTGTGGAGTTTCCTCAAGAAGTTAAAAATAGAGCTACCCTATGAGCCAGCAATTGCATTACTGTGTATTTACCCCAAAGATACAGATATAGAGAAACGCCGGGACACCTGCACCCCAATGTTTATGGCAGCGATGTCCACAGTAGCCAAATTGTGGAAGAAACCATGATGACCTTCAACAGATGAATGGATCAAGAAGATGTGGTCTGTATATACAATGGAATATTACTCAGCCATCAGAAGAGACGAATACCCACCATTTGCTTCAATGTGGATGCAACTGGAGGGTATTATGCTGAGAGAAATAAGTCAGTTGGAGAAGGACAGTCATCATATGGTTTCACTCATATGTGGAATATAAGAAACAGTGAAAGGATTATAAGGGAAAGGAGGGAAACTGAGTGGGGAAAAATTAGAGAGGGTGACAAACCATGAGAGACTCCTAACTCTGGGAAACAAAGGGTTGCGGTAGGGAGATAGGGTGACTGGGTGACAGGCATTGAGGCGGCACTTGATGGGATGAGCACTGGATGTTATACTATATGTTGGCAAATCAAACTTAAAAACAAACGTAAAAAAATAATAAAAATTTTAAAATTTAAAATTTAAAAAATAAAACCTAAATTTAAAAAATCAACATTTACTTGACCTCGAAGAAAATATTGTCTCCAATAAGGGATTTCACAGGTCTCCTTTTGGATCCACACCCTACACCCCTTGAAGACAGGCCATTTTTGTCCTTCCCCTTCTGGCACTGAGTGGGTGCATGGATCAAGCCTCAGTGTGGTACTGATCAGGGGCAGAGCTGGGGGTGGAGCAAAATGAACTGGTGCTTCCAGTGCCTACCACGTGCTGACATGTCTGTGTGTCCCTAGCTTTTTCTGTATTTTCTCCTTCAATTCTGAGCACAGCACTATAGTGGCATTGACAGCCATTTTGGGAGTGATGGATGGTTATCATCACCATTCCCTGTTTGCATTACCAGATCCCTATCAACTGCAGCAAGCAAGGTCCCTGCCCTTCATTGGAAAGAGGAGCTGTACCCTGTGCCTCAGATTCGAGGTCCCTTTTCCATCTCTGGATGGCTCTTTTTCACCTCCGTGGTAATATACGGACTGTCACACTGACCCACTTCCCAGCAGGGCTGTGAGATGTAAGGACTAATTACAAAGCTAATAAAATATTTACAGAGCCTATGGCACACTTTGGATGTGCAAGGGCTTACTTAATGAAAACATTGACAGTGCTGGATAAACACTGCATAGAGCCTAGTGCCACTCCGGAGAAGAGTAAACAACTTGCCAGGGTAATTTCAAGCTCTATTAGACACTTGCAGCAAATATTACTGTTATCCAAGAGGAGAGAAAATCTCTGCCACACAGGAAATCTTGACTGAAGGCCACAGCCCAGCCATGCAGAGCAATGTGGTTTGATTAAAATGAGCAATGACCTTTTGTGCAAACACTGGTATCTCTGGGCTTTTTCAGAATTCAGGACCGTAGAAGTGAGTTAGCTGTGTACAACTGTGGGCTCAAGCTCCAGAGCCTGGCCTGCTTTGTAAAGAAACGCCTCTCCAGGAATCTGAAGCAAAGGCTTCTCTGGGCTGGCCAGGCCCCAGATAGGGAGGATGTCTTGGTGAAAAGTATAGCAGCACTTTGGATTTTTGCAAGAGAACAGTAGAAAGAGGAAATAGCATGGCCCATTTAGGTAACAAAAAGAAAGCCAACGTATCAGGGGCACAGACAGGAAGACTGAGCACATGCCATGAAGTTGGTGCCAAGGAATAAAGTTAAGAAAGCTGAAAGAATACCTGGGAGACAGTGGGATCTACCCTGGGCTGGGGAAACAAGGGTAGTGGCAATGGTGTTGCTAGAGTCCAGATGTGATCTGGACCCACCAGTAAGGTGCAATCACCACCAGAGACATGACTCAAAGCAGAGAAGGGAGAGGAGAAATCCTAGTATGCGTAGTTTGCACAGAGCAAACTGGCACAGAGCAGAGCAGGGAGGGCTCTGCGGGCCAAGGTCAGGTGCCCAGCACAGAGCAGAGTAGTGGAAGGTAGGGCCAAATAAGGTGGACTAAGCCAGATAGGATGCTAGACTCTCACTGAAGGACAATGGGAAATATTTGCTGGTTTTCAAACCAGGACTAACTTTCCCCCATCACACATACTGGCCAAATAGCAGATCAGAAGCAGAGCTCTGGCCTTCCAACTTCCAGTCTAGCTCATGAGTTGTTTTCTGGTGAGCCCCATGCCTGCAGCACCCACTCTCCATGAGAACCAGTCTATGGGCCAAGGGATAGGACTCTGATCACTTAACACAAGTTATAAACTCCCAAGGCTGGTGGCCTCTGGGAGCAGGTGAGGGCTCTCTCTGAATTTGAACTCAAGCTTTTTACTGCTTCAAAGACCAGGGGCAACCTAGTTCTAAATGGTTAACCAAATTCTCATACCATGTAGCCATGGAATTCCAGCTCCAGAAAGTCACTTTCACTTCCGCCACAAATTACTAAGCTGACAATAGGGTCAGTGAACAGGGCAATGTGTTTAAAACATCAGAGTATGTGAATCAGTCAGGTGACCCCAGGAAGCAATCTAGAAAGTTCCAGACAAACCCTCCTTTAGTTTTTCCTCTGTAAGAATGATGTTTAAAATTGTAAACTGTCTTACGAATCAAGTAAAGAGAGGTAAGTTCATGGAGTGTTAATTTAATGGCTCACTTGGGCTTTGACTAATTTTGTTCTGTGACAGCATGATAATTTTAGAAACTTCAAACTGGGAAGTGAAAAATAATTCATTCCCATTTACTCTGTGTCAACAGAACTGAATTGCTAGGAAGTGAGTGTTTAGGCGGGTAGGGAGATGGGTGTTCAAAAACTTGCAGAGTATCAGAGATAATTTACAGAAGCTTGTCTGATTTGTTGGTAGCAGAACTGGAGCCCAGAATCTAGGACTCAGGCCAGAGGTTGTGCCTGGGACATGGGGAGGCCTATTTGGTTAATAGTGCCCTCCCTCTATCCTCACATTCTGTTCTGAAGCTCCTTTTCTTTCCAAAAAGCTTGACAAGTATATTTCTTCCTGCAGAACCCCCACCATGGACGCAACACTTACTTTTGTTTCTGGAGCTCCAGGAGTTTTGAGATCTGACTCTTAGCCAGGAGAGGCTTGCATGACTCAATTATTTTATCTGAGGGTAAAACAAGGGAATGCATGTCCCGGTGCCTAGCACAGGGTCTGGCGCACAGGAGGAGCTCAACGATGTACTCTTCTTTCATGGTGATGTTGTTCATCAGCCATTGTGCTGGATGGTCTCCATTTCTTCTTCCCAGCAGGTAGACCCTAATGAACTATAGCAGGGATCCCTGTTATCTCTGTTTTCTGTTTGGTTTGGCCATGAGGAGCACTGGCAGATGCGGGGGCAGAAGAAGGTCCCTAGCCCTGGAACAAAAAGTAGATGTGATCCAACCCTGCTGTGTGACAGTTTTCAGGCCAACTCTTAGAGCTATTACAAATTATCCTCATGATCATAATTCCTGCAGATAAACAGGACTATACCAGTGAGTATCTGAAACTCTTGCCCAGACTCCCCACCCCATCCAACTAAAGCAGCCATTTCTGTGGGTGCTTAGGAACAGATCTACTGAATTACACCGGAACAAACTAATAAATCAGGGACCTTCAGAAAGTTGAATCTTACCCTTGGCTATTTTCCTGTGCTTGCTAGAATAAGCACCAGAAACTTTGAGTCAGGTTGACAGTCTTCAGTCTGATAAGCTTGATCAGTCTAGGGCCCTTTTGTAACAGCAGCTGTTTGTGATGTTCTAGACTTTCTTTTCAGAAGAATGTTGTATTAGTTAGGATGCTCCAGAGAAACAGAACCAATGGAATATATATGTGAGGTGCGAGGGAGGGATAGAGAGGAGAGATTTATTTTAAGGAATTGTCTCATGCGATTATGGGAGCTGGCACATTCAAAGTTTGTAGGACACACTGTCAGGCTGGAAATTCAGGCAAGAGTTAATGTTGCAGCCTTGAATCCAAAGCCTGGAAACAGGCAACATTTCTACATTGTGCAGTCTTTTTTTTTTTTTTAAAGATTTTATTTATTTATTCAAGAGAAGCCCAGAGAGAGAAGCAGAGACATAGGCAGAGGGAGAAGCAGGCTCCCTGTGGTGATCCTGATGTGGGACTCGATCCCAGGACTCTGGGATCACACCCTGAGCTGAAGGCAGCTGCTCAACTGCTGAGCCACCCAGGTGTCCTTATATTGTGCAGTCTTGAGGGAAATGCCTTCTTTTCTCAGGGACCTCAGTCTTCACTCATAAATCCTTCAACTAACTAGACAAAGCCCACCCACATTATGGAGGACAATGTGTTTTCCTCAATGTCTACTGATGTAGGGCTCTGGGTGGCTGAGTTGGTTAAGCATCTGACTCTTGATTTTGGTTCAGGTCGTGATCTCATGGTCATGAGATTGAGCCCTGCACTGGGCTCTGTGCTTAGCAGGAGTCTGCTTGAGATTCTCTTCCTCTGCCCACCCTCCCCACTCTCTTTCTTTAAAAATAAATCTTTTTTTTAAAGTCTACTGATTTAAATATTAATCTTTACTCAAAATCAAATGATTGTCAATGTTAATCACATCTAAAAAATACTTTCAAAGCAATGTCTAGACTGATGTTTGACCAAACAACTAGGCACCATAGCCTAGCCAAGCTAATACATAATATGAACCATATTATTTGACACAGATCTCCCCAAATAGGTGTTAATTCCAACAGATATGTCCTCTTTACAGAAAATAGTCATTCTGAAGAGAGATGACAGAAGGAGATATACACGAGAGCATAAGAAAGAGCAATGTGTACATCCTAGCATGATCTGGGTCTTAGTGCCCCATTTTGTTTTCTATTAATTAAAGTCAGAGTTCATTGGAACTCAGGGGATGAGTTTCTTGCATGCTACAATTGGTAGTACCTCTTTTTTTTTTAAAGATTTATTTATTTATCTATTTATTTATGATAGACAGAGAGAGAGAGAGAGGCAGAGACACAACACAGGAGGAGGGAGAAGCAGGCTCCATGCTGGGAGCCTGATGTGGGACTCGATCCCGGGACTCCAGGATCACGCCCTGGGCCAAAGGCAGGAGCTAAACCGCTGAGCCACCCAGGGATCCCGGTAGTACCTCTTAAGCCCTAGAGTTCCCTCCAATTTTGTCCTTGCTCCATACTCCCCCTCCCCAGGGAGGAACAGCACACCAGCTACGCTGTGTTCTCTAACAAGTGAGGTCACTGTGCCTTAAAAGGTGAAGAACATAGGTGGCGTTTCTTCTCTCACAACCATGACAAAAAACAGGGACCCTTTTCCCATGCATATATACATCATAATGTTAAGTAAATCACGTGTTTTCTTTCCTGAGTTATCTTTAACTTTTCTACTTAGAACCAACATATGCAAAGTCATTCAGGTTGGCCCACTATATTCATCTAGGATCTAAACAAACCAAGACTATCTTTTCTGACATTTTTAATAAAGCAGTAAGGCTCTAAATAAAGTCCCATCATGTAGGCCAATCAAGAGCACCCAGGTGCATTAAATCTGGGGCTCACGTATATTATTATATTTTATTTTTTATTTCTTGGTCCTTCAATCAATGCTCTTTTGTATGTAATTCATATTATTTTACAGATTCATATTCACTTTTCAATTAAAATGAAGGCCTTGATTCAAAAATGTTAACAAAAGCAGATAGTAGATATTTATACATTGATTCTAATTTGAATAGATTATAGTAGTTTTTGCTTTATAAGATAATATCACAGTGTATAACATTAAAATTTGAAGTATTCAATTATGTTATTGTCAAATGCCATCATTTTTTAATGACAAGCTTCCCTGCATTTTCTTACATTGTATAATTATATGTAAACAGATAACCTGCATTCAAATTAAAAATCTTAACTCTTTGCTGATCACTAACCTATAAAGCCATGGCAGTTGCTCTTTATGAAACAGCAATAGTAATCTCCTCAAACCAGAAATTTTGTTGTTTTTAAACAAATTTCATATTAAAATGTAATATAAGTACAGAGAAGTACACATATCCTGTGTGTAACTTGATGGATGTTGGTTTTTATTTTAGTATTTAATTTTAAGTGATTTTAGGGTTGCAAATTATTCTAGTGCATCTTTCTAAAGCACCATAGAGTTAGACCATATTTTGCTTATTCAAAAATATAGGATGATGTGTATCAAAAAATTGCTTTATCATATATTACCTGTGTGTCTTAACTTTTACTGGCTGGGAATTAGAAAATTCTAGAGGACACCTGCTGGCTGCCTAGGATCACTCACCCTGGACTGTTATGCATCTGAGAAGTGACCTTTTATTGTGTTTCAACTGTTACATGTTTTTTGTTCCATTGGTTACAGCAGTTAGCATTATTGTAATATATAGGTCATGCCACAGAATTTTGATTTTCCTCTCAAAATTTTATTTCGAATTCTATTTTGCTCTAAAGTGTAGTGGAAAGTTGCCAAAGGATTTTAAGCAGGGAGATGACATGACCCTATTTTCACTGTAAAATGATTACTCTGCCTCAACAAATTGGGAGGTCTAAAATTCTGTAGTAAACAAGGCAAGATATGATGATGGCTAAGATTAGTGGTTGCAGTCAAGAAAGAGGAATTTGGGTGTGTGGGATCACCAGGACTCAATGATGGTGGGTGGGAGAGAGAGAGATGTTGAATGTATGTTATGACTGGAGCATATGGATGCTCTGATGGTGAACTCTGGGAAGAATCCTGGCTGGGGTGGGAACAGGGAAGGTCAGAGTGAGTAGTGCAGAAGCAGGGTTACATCTGTGGCACACCATCTTTGACCCTCTTGGTCTTCACTGTGGAGCTAATCTTTATGGGATCCTGCAGTCACATTACCAGATGAAGTCTTTGGTTTGCATGGCATGGGGATCTTTCCATCCTAAGTAGCCAACATATCACATTATTTACTCAACCAGGCACTGGGCTGGGGGCACTGTCCTGCTCTTGAGGAACTCAGAGTCCTCACATTCTCGGTCTTTAATTATTTATGCAAATCTTTCACATGGAATTAATAGCCAGAAATAGGTGGCCAAAGAAACTGACAGTAATGAAAATACTGGTTCTGATATGGAGAGAGTGTTGTGAGGGACAAGCATGGAAAGAGAGCAGATCTGAAAGCAGAGAGGGCAAGAAAGGATAGTTTCCTCTAGAAATCTATAGGGTTTCCACCTATGCAACTTTCAGGATGCTTATAATATAAGAGGGAAAAATCAAGGCCCAGATGCACATGGAACCCTCTCCCCAAATACTACAACTAGAACAGTTTTGACTCAAGGTCCATTCACTTATCACTGCACACCACCATGATGCTTTCCTGGAATGGAAGAAGGGCTGTTTACAAGTGGTCAGAGAAAAATGGTAGAATGTGGGGATTAGAAGAGGCTGCACCTCAGGGGGATGGAGTGACACCTCTTCACCTGAACAGTTGCTCAAAGCTGCCTGGCTGTCTACATTGTCCCAATGGCTCAACTTATTTGTTGGGTTTCCAGGATTGAGCAAGAAGGTCACTGCAGGCTGTGGAGCCTGATGGCTAAATTCTGTCTCCAAGTCAGAGAGGAGAGTGTTGGGCTGAAAACAAGGACGTGCTGACAAGGTCAGAAGATGGACAGGCAACAAATGAGTGGTGTGTGGGAATACAACTGGTTCCCAGACCGCAGGGCCTGAGTGGATGTATTATTAGAGCCTGTTTAGATCCAGTCAGAAACAATGTCATTTCATCAGAGCCATGAGAGCTTAGAAAGGTAATCTTGGATGTAAGTCAATCGGAGAAGGACAAACATTATATGTTCTCATTCATTTGGGGAATATAAATAATAGTGAAAGGGAATATAAGGGAAGGGAGAAGAAATGTGGGGAAATATCAGAAAGGGAGACAGAACATAAAGACTCCTAACTCTGGGAAATGAACTAGGTAGGGGTGGTGGAAGGAGAGGAGGGCGGGGGGTGCGGGTGAATGGGTGACGGGCACTGAGGGGGGCACTTGATGGGATGAGCACTGGGTGTTATTCTGTATGTTGGTAAATTGAACACCAATAAAAAAAATTTATTATAAATAAATAAATAAATAAAAATGAAAAATGAAAAAAAAAAAGAAAGGTAATCTTGGAATGTCTGTGTTTATGTGTGTACATGTGTGTGTTTGTGTGTATGTGTGCCCATGATCACATGTGCATGCTCATATACATACACATATACATGCTCAGGGCATATTCCATGCTGATGTGCCATTGGGGATGGGTAGAATGAAAACAAGATTATTGGAAAGAGAAAGTAGACTTACCACTGAGAGAGCTAGCCTGGGAAAGCACTTGTTTCTGCCCCAGCTGGCTCTGTCTACTTCACTAAGTCTTTCTGTTTTGTTCCCAAGATTCATCACACGCAGTTCTTTCTTACACTAGTCTTACGACTAAGGAGGTATATTGAAAACTTGGGGTTGCTTCCAGCTTTCCCCAAGATAGAAAGGGCCCCTTAAGCCTTTGCTAGAAGGAATCAGTGGCAAAAACAGATACTGTGCTAATATCAAACACTTGGATTCTCTCTGTGAAAGGTGATCTGTTAAGTACAAATAGGCTTTAATGGTTCCACTTTCTGTAAGAGTTTTCATGAACATATGCTTATAAATCAGGAAAGCTCTGCTTATATATTCAGTGCCTTGATTTTCAAATTGGAGAAGGGGGTGTCTCAACCCATAATGAATTCCTTAAAGATTATATGTAATTTAACAACCAAGTGCTATAATGTGCCAACCACTTAAAAAATAATCTTTTATCCCTCTAACAACCCCACCAGGTAGGAACTATTTTCATTAGATGAGGCCACTGAGGCTCAGTGAGATCAGATAACTTGCCCAAGGTCACACAATGGGATGTGGCTCAGGCAGGATTTGAATCCAGGCTACTAGGTTCCAGGGGCCTTGCTCCTAACTGCACCTCTCCTTCCAGGAGCAGTTTCCTGCACTAAATGGGGACCTCAAAACCGAAGTTGTTTCCCATTTCTCTTCATTCCTCTAGCCAGGGGGCACAGAGGCTGTTTGGCATGTAAAGGAAGCCCACTGAGGCTTATAACCTGTTTGTTGTTGGGCCTGAGAAGGCCTGCCAAAGTGATTTGACCCTTTCCCTTGTCCTTTACATCATTGTCTGGGATTCTGCATATAGCAACCATGCCCATTCCTCCTCATCCCCATGATGGCTTTTCTTCCATAATCTAGTCCCTTCTACATGAGCTCCCCTGGCATACCAAGTCTTGGTTCATGACTATGGGCATCTGTCACTTCTGTGCAGGGCCAACAGGAAATGTGCCACATCACTGAATAGTAAACAATTCTGAGTCTCAGCCACATTGTATCTGGGCTGGGCACCAAAGCAGGCTACTATGGTCTCTTGTCACCTCCACAATAAAACTCCCTCTAGTTCCAACAATGATTTATTAAGTGAGCCCTCTGCTGGGTCTACTGTGCTCCTTTTGTTTGGGGGACACAACAGGTAAAATCTACTGGTGAGGCAGAATGTCAGATTGGACTTAAAGATTTGGACAGAGACACCTCCCTGAAAGGGAAGAAATATTCCTTTTTTGGGGGGGGGGTGGGAAGAAATATTCCATGCTGTTTGGGTTTCCTCCAGAATATAGGCCTGAGGCCTAATCTAAACAAGAAAAATAGATCAGACTTTTCCATTTCACTAATAAACTTGGAAGAGAAGAGAATTTCATCATCAGGTCCTAACCACATTTTCAAAATGGCAGATCTTTTATCTGACTAAAAGATAGAAGAGGGTAAGTGACATTTATTGACCTCCTATTTTGTGCCAGACTTTTGCATATCCTCCTTTGAAAGTCACAATAATTTTACAAAGTGATTGTTTCAAGGCACAGTTAGGGAGGAGACTGACATTCAAAGTTTATGTGACTTGTCCAAAGTCACATGTTTAGTTGGTCACAGAATCTGAATTTGAACCCAGGTGTCTGTGATCCTAAACCTTATGGTGTTCACACCACACAGAACTACTACAGGCCTTTATTGAGCCACTTAAAAAGAGTGATTTTTCTAGATCACTGCAATAGATGTCTCTAACCTTTAAAAACAGCACAAGCTTACAAAGAAAATCTAATATTGTGGACACTTCACATCTGTTCCACGATTTATATGATAAATAGCATAGTAGTATTTTGTTTTTTGAAATATCATATTTTTGAAAAGCTATCCTGACCTAACTTAACAAAAATAATCTGTACCAAGTAAAGGTGAAGAAAGGTAAATGTTCAAACAGTTCCATCCCATGTTTCAGAATCTTTCTTTCTGATCAAAGCTAACAAGCAATGTAGTCAAACAAGGAGATGAAGTTAACTATTAACTTTGGGGTGAAAAGTCAATGTACATTCTTTGTACTACCCTGCCCACACTCCAGCAAATATTAACATATATGGGCAAGAACACTTTCCTGTGACTATACAAGTGTGTTGTATACATTTGAGAAACACCTGCAGTGAAGGTGTTGTCCAGGGCTAGGTCCTTCTGTTACAGAGGCCTGGAAAAGTAACCTGCTTAAGGTCACTTGGCCAGTTACAACTAAGAGCACAGAGGAGAGTGGTTCCTGGCATTCCCATCCTTGTGTGATGGTTAGTTGCACATCCTAATTGGACAGAATTGCAGTATACGAAATGATTGCTTCCACTTATAAAAGAGTGATGAGCTCATCATCCTCTTAGATCTAACACCATACCGGAAATGAAAACCAAATCTCACAGACCCCTCTGACCTTTTGCCTCCAGTGGTATGGTCTGGGGGCCAATAGGTGGATAACCATTGATGTCTCTACTTTCTAGGCTTGAGTTTACAGTTTGGTTTTCTAGAAGCAGCATGGTGTAGTAGAAAAAGCATGGATTGGGACACCTGGGTGACTCAGCAGTTGAGTGTTTGCCTTTGGCTCAGGGTGTGATCCCAGGATCCAGGATCAAGTCCCACATCGGGCTCCTTGTAGGGAACCTGCTTCTCCCTCTGCCTGTATCTCTGCCTCTCTGTCTCTCCCTGTGTCTCTCATGAATAAATAAATAAAATCTTAAAAAAAAACAAACCCAAAACATGGATTTGACAACAGACTGCTCTGAGCCTACAACTTAGCTCTACCAGTGGACAGGTGAGTGACAGAGCGAGGGGTCCCCCCTCCTAGATCTCAGCTGTCCCACTGATAAAATGGAAACAATATTATGTATAATCCCCATGTGTAGTGGGTTTAATACTGCCCCCTCTCAAATTCATGTCCATTCAAGACCTCAGAATGTGATCTTATTTGGAAATAGGGTTTATGCAAATGCAATTATTTAACAATGATTATACTAGATTAAAGTGCACCCTAATTTCAATGACTGATATTCTTTTTTAAAAAAATTTTTTTATTGGAGTTCAATTTGCCAACATATAGCATAACACCCAGTGCTCATACCATCAAGTGCTCCCCTCAGTGCCTGTCACCCAGTCACCCCAACCCCCTGCCCATCTCCCTTTCCACCACCCCTTGTTCATTTCCCAGAGTTAGAAGTCTCTCATGTTCTGTCACCCTCACTGATATTTCCCACTCATTTTCTCTCCTTTCCCCTTTTTCCCTTTCACTATTTTTTATATTCCCCAAATGAATGAGACCATACAATGTTTGTCCTTCTCCGATTGACTTACTTCACTCAGCATAATACCCTCCAGTTCCACCCACGTTGAAGCAAATGGTGGGTATTTGTCATTTCTAATGGCTGAGGAATATTCCATTGTATACATAGACCACATCTTCTTTATCCACTCATCTTTCGATGGACACCGAGGCTCCTTCCACAGTTTGGCTACTGTGGACATTGCTGCTAGAAACATTGGGGTGCAGGTGTCCCAGCATTTCACTCCATCTGTATCTTTGGGGTAAATCCCCAGCAGTGCAATTGATGGGTCGTAGGGCAGGTCTATTTTTAACTCTTTGAGGAACCTCCACACAGTTTTCCAGAGTAGCTGTACCAGTTCACATCCCCACCAACAGTTTAAGAGGGTTCCCCTTTCTTCACATCCTCTCCAACATTTGTTGTTTCCTGTCTTGTTAATTTTCCCCATTCTCACTGGTGTGAGGTGGTATCTCATTGTGGTTTTGATTTGTATTTCCCTGATGGCCAGTGATGCGGAGCATTTTCTCATGTGCTTGTTGGCCATGTCTATGGCTTCCTCTGTGAGATTTCTGTTCATGTGTTTTGCCCATTTCATGATTGGATTGTTTGTTTCTTGGCTGTTGAGTTTAATAAGTTCTTTATAGATCTTGGATACTAGCCCTTTGTCTGATAGGTCATTTGCAAATATCTTCTCCCATTCTGTAGGTTGTTTTTTAGTTTTGTTGACTGTTTCTTTTGCTGTGCAGAAGCTTTATATCTTGATTAAGTCCCAATAATTCATTTTTGCTTTTGTTTCCCTTGCCTTCATAGATGTATCTTACAAGAAGTTGCTGTGGCCAAGTTCAAAAAGGGTGTTGCCTGTGTTCTTCTCTAGTATTTTGATGGATTCTTGTATCACATTTAGATCTTTCGTCCATTTTGAGTTTATCTTTGTATATGGTGTAAGAGAATGGTCTAGTTTCATTCTTCTGCATGTGGCTGTCCAATTTTTCCAGCACCATTTATTGAAGAGACTGTCCTTTATCCAGTGTATTCAATGACTGATATTCTTCTTAGAAGAAGAGAGGGCACAGAGAGACAGATGAAGTCCACATGGAGGCAGAGGCTGGCATTATGCTACCACAAGCAAAGGAATGCCAGGAGCCACCAGAAGCTGGAAGAGTCAAGGGTGGATCCTGCTCTACAGCCTTTAGAGGAACCATGGCCCTTCTAACCCCTTGATTTTGAACTTCTGGCCTCCAGAACCATAAGAGAATAGAATTCTATTATTTGATACCACGGAGTTTGTGATCATTTGTTATGGCAAGCCAAGAAAGCTAATACACTATGCAGAGGGGTCAACAGAGGGCTTATCACATAGAAAATAATTGAAAATGCTACCAACAATTATTAGTCATAATAATAATGTTTAATCAGCTATTAGGGTACTCTGCAGTAAGTGGCAGAAGTGTCACGATCTCAAAGTCTAAATGAGCAAGACTAGAATCACTGGTTTGATTGATTGAGAATCTCCATGTTTTTTTATTCTTTTTTTACCAAACCACTAAAAATAGAAATAATTTTTTTCTTTAAATAACTAAATTTAACCATATAATCTGATATCAAATTTTGTAAGAATCTATGACAGTGCAAAATTCTAAAGATATAGACATGTAGGTCCTAAAGCTTAAGTCACCTGGTTGTAATTCCCAGATTTCCTTATAAAATGTCTTTTTTGCCCTGAGAAAAGACAAGATAGTGGATAATACAAGTGGGGGGAACTGCCTGCATCAGAAAAGCAACAAGTAGAAAGATCATGTTTGAGAAGTTGAGGATAGCATTTCTAAAGGGGCAAATAAACAGACCACACAGTAAAGGGAGGGTAAAGACAAGAGCCATTAAATATAACCCCAAAAGGTATAGCATGGCCCACCTGGCAGTGGTGGAAAAAGTTGGACTATGTTTCTCAGGCCTCAAAGCCTTAAAGCTTAGAATTTTCCCAGAGTCCATAGCTTACATTGTTTAAAAAATCAATTCCATCAACATCAAGTAGGCTCGAGGGTCTGGGCCCCTCAGGGTGGTGATATTAGAACTGAAGACCCACCCAATATGAGCCAATCGATGAATGGCTACAGCAAACCTTCTGGAGAAAGGGGGAGTTCCCTCGTCCAATAACTCCACCTCCTGCCCTGGTCATCACCCTGATCCTACCTGTGGAAATGGGCCATGGCTCTATCTGCACTTTCACTTTCTTCTTCCCTTAACTGTTATTCATACATCCACATGTAAATGCTTTACCCAAGCTGAGCCAATCAGAGACTCTGTCCTGGGAATTTGAGATCTGGAATATACACAAATATGAACTGGCAGTCTTTCAAGCAGTCACATTTAATGGTAGACACTTAAAGAGGTAGCTCCTTAAACTCCAGACTTATGTTGCTATGTAACCCCATGTAGCTCTGATCTCAGCCTTCCTGGAGCCAGGGCTTTCCCCTGTTTCTTAGATTCCATGAGCCAGTTTAGCATTCTTCCAGTAAATTCTCATAATTCATTAATAAATGGTTTCCATTGCCTGTGCTCATACCATAGTCTATAGATCACACCCAAAGTGTGAGTTGTATGGATGGCCTTCCATCACCAGGCAAAGGGTATACCTGGAGGGAGTGCTGGCAGTAAGCCAATAAAGAAATGGGGAGGGTGGGAGTATCTTAGCAGCTGGCACAGAATTTCAGGTAACACATGGGTGAATATCACTAATGAAACACATAGGGTAATATTATCTTAGTAGCTGGCACCAAACTTCTCTTAATTAGAGAACTATCTTTGTTTTTAAAAACAAAACAAAACTTTCATAAGGGCCCAGGGAAAATTTTTTTAAAGTCCTTTGAAGTTCAGAATGTCTGGTAGATAAGTTTGCTGAGAGCTGCCTAACAGAAGGAGAAAGTCTTTGAGTTCCTAGGACATTCTTAAAGTTACTCGTGGTGGTAAGATATGGGAGGGGGAGACAGAAGAAAGCAATAAAGTGTTTGAATTCTGTGTGAAGTGGGGTGAGACCCCCTTTTTGAAATCTGCTCTCCCCAGCTTTTAGCGAAATTCACCAAATACACACGTGCTAGGTGTCAACAATTGTTTGTTGTTGGAACCAAACCAGAACTTGAGTTTCTTATTGGGATTGATGTGTTATAAAATATCCCACGAAGCTAGAGCCTGTGAGGCAGTGGACCCAGGAGAACAGAAACTCCTAAGAATTAACAGAAGTCTAGGAGAAGGTTCCAGGCTTTTTGTGGCAGTGGAATTGCCTGGAGGAGATGGGAAGACAGTTTCAAATTTCCCCAGACCTCCAGGTGTAAATAGGACCTCAGATGCCAGCTGGGATTTAGCTGAGCCAGCTGACTTTTAATTTCATTCCCTGGAGCATGTGGAGTTATTCCTTTGGCTTTCTTATTCCTCATGTACCCTTTTCTGAGAAGAATGTGATGCAGAAATAAAAGTCTTCCTGAAACTATGTGTCCCTGAAGGTAAAAAAAAAAAAAAAAAAAAAGTAAACTCTTACAACACTTATTTCTCTCAGGGGGGAAAGCAAGTGTGATTGAGTGGAATCAAGATGGGAATTTCCTGGCTCTTTCCTCAGCATTTGGCGATGAGCTGGCTAAATGGCTTCCTGTGAGCTACAAGAACAAGAATTGAGATGAAAACCTTTGCCTCCAGATAGAAAAACGTGGTTGTTGGAAACTATAACAGATGTCTCTAGTGGCCCAGGTCACAGCTGCCAGCCACAGCTACACAGTTCTGGGCAGGCTCAAACTCACTTGAGCTGACAACATCTTGCCAAATCCTATGTCCTTCTGCTTTCTGCCTTAAGGCTTCTCCCACGCCAGGTTCATTTTCCCTGCCTGCATCTAAGTGTGCAATTAGCCCTGTAAGGACAATCCCCAAAGAGGGGGAAGCTTGTGGATAAAAGCCTGCCTGGATAAACATCCATCCTTTGGATGGACAGTTCCAGGAGATATTATTATGACTCTTTGGAGGTCTCACTAGAACTGAGCCCAATTGCGCACAGTGGTGCCTCACTTCTTAATGCCCCTTTCTTGGCTTTTCCTCTTCCCCAGTCTGTCTCCCCACTCTCTTCCTTCTGCCTCCTGGGGTCACCTCCCAATTAAATATTCTTAAGTTCTCCTCTTAGGCTCTGCTTTTAGGGAAGCTTCAACTAAAACAGAAATATTAGGTCACTTTGGTAAGATAGGAGGCCAATGGATTTGTTCTGACATCAGAGGAAGAAGGAAGGTGTCAAATGTTCTGATGTCATATGACATTACCAGTCAAATGTCCCAGAAACCATGAAAATAGGAGGCCCCAACTTCAGAACTCCACACTCCTCAACAAAGAAGACATACACAATTCTGAATCCATTCCAACCCTATAATGGTTACCCTGTAATTGCTACCCACTCATGGGTAGACTCACTCCTTTGTTTTAGATGGCAAGTGGAGCTGCCTCACTCCACTCATGACCAATGTCTTGCCACATGAGAAATGCAGTGGAGAAGTAAAGGTGTAAGTAATTTTTAAGGGTTCTAAAGTAATATATAGCTCTTAGAATGCAAACTCTGGGAGAAGCCAGCTATCATGTAAGATCTCCAGTGAGACTGGAGATCTAAGACTGCTATGGGTGGAAAAGCCTGAGCTAGCCATATAGAAAGATGCTGAGAAGCCTCCTCTTCCAGTTATCCTAGCTGAGTCTCTGAGCATGTTAGTGACTAAGCCATCTTGATGCAGTCAAATCTTTGGATGACTTTGACTCCAGCCTCCATGTGACTACAACTACATGAGAGAGCACAAGTGAGAACTGCCCAGCCAACCTGCACGGTTCTGAGAGGTAATGATAAATTGTTGCTTTGAGCCACGTAAAAAAGTGATTTAAAGTTTTTGTTTTTGTTTTTTGTTTTGGTCTCTCATTGCCATGAGAACACGCCTTGGCTAGCCTGCTGGAGAATGAAAGGTAGTTGGTACAGAAGCAAGTTGTGCCAGCCAAGATCATCCTGATCAGCCAACACTCAGTTGCCTGTACTAATGTGAAAGATAGAAAAAGTACCAAATGGAATTTTGCACATGTCTAAAGGATCTCTAGGCAGAATGTTGAAAGTGTCAGCTGTCTCTTAACTGGTTAGGTATAGTAACCTACTGTAAGAAGAAATGGACTCTCTTTTGAGTTTGCAGGCCAGCTTTAGAGGGAATATAGCAATACTTGATTTGAAAAATAAAAACTCGGGGGGTCCCTGGGTGGCTCAGCGGTTTGGTGCCTGCCTTTGGCCCAGGGTGCAATCCTGGAGTCCCGGGATCGAGTCCAGCGTCAGGCTCCCGGCACGGAGCCTGCTTCTCCCTCCTCCTGAATCTCTGCCTCTCTTTCTCTCTATGCCTATCATAAATAAATAAATACATCTTTAAAAAAAAGAAAAGAAAAAGAAAAACTCTCATCTCTATCCTCTTGAGTGAGGAAAAGATGACCAAATTAAGACAGGACATCAAGGTAATATTGAATCAATGATGTGGTTATGACAAGCTGAAAGAGGGATCCCTGGGTGGCGCAGCGGTTTGGCGCCTGCCTTTGGCCCAGGGTGAGATCCTGGAGACCCGGGATCGAGTCCCACATTGGGCTCCCGGTGCATGGAGCCTGCTTCTCCCTCTGCCTGTATCTCTGCCTCTCTCTCTCTCTCTCACTATCATAAATAAATAAAAATTTAAAAAAATTTTTAAAAAATGACAAGCTGAAAGAATTAAGGTAGTTCCCGATAAGTCCACTCAGTTAAACAGAAGACTTCCAGGAGCTTTAAGGGTGATGTCTTACAACAAATTATATCCCAAAATAGCAGTGATTAACTCTATATAGAGAGACTCATCTTGAAAAGGATTATGGATATGACCTTATTTATTCTGATTACTCTGTAAACAAATAGCACCTGGCACACAGTACATATTTGTACAGTGAATGAGTGAATTAATGAATGACCTTGAAGGAGAAAAGTTTAGTATAAACAGTACATCTACTAGGATTCATTCATTCATTCATTTGCTCATTATGAATATATATATATTGTTTGCCTAATATGTACCAGATACCATTCAATTTGTTGGGGACACAGCAGGGCACAAAACTCCTGACTTCTTGGAGCTTACATTCTAAGTGGAAGAAACAGACATACACATGTAAACAGCAAAAAAATGAGATTTCATAGAGTTGTAAGTGCTATGAAGAAAAAAAAAGAGAAATTGAGCAGGTTAAGAGGGTGGTGGTTTGTATTACATAGTCTGGTTAGGAAAAACCTCTCTGAGGAGGTGACATTCAAGCAGAACCTTGAATGATGAGAGGAGGGAGCTAGGCTCTCAGAGCAGTGGCGGCAGGGAGGGTCATGGAGAATTTTCAGGTAGAGGGAATGGCAGGTCTAAATGCCCTGAGGTGGGAGCAAGGATGAGACTTGCAGTTTATCTGTTACAGAGGTAAAGTCAATTCTGGATTATCTATTTTCCAGAAGTTGATAAGGACCATCCTGTTATCTGAATTCTTTGCAATATATTTCAATATAGTCAGCTTTCCTTTGGTGAGTGATGGTGGCTTTTGGCAGGAGAAGAGGAGGAGAGAGGAGAATAAAGGAGGAATTTATAGGATAGGGGAACTGAGAAAGTTGTTGCATGTGTTTAGGTTATAATTCCAATATGAATAGCTGGGGGTTTTTAGATTACCAACTTGGTTTGGGATTACTTAAGCTTCAACTTCCTTCCACTAAAGCAGACATTTAAGAGTAGCTGGTTTACATCTTCAAGGATCTGGTCTGAGAGAAGTACCCAGCAGAACTGGCTATGCTTCCCACTTTAAAGATGAGGAACTCGATGAGGTTTGTTTGTTTGTTTGTTTTTAATTTAAATTCAACCTAGTTAACATATAGTGTATTATTAGTTTCAGGGGTAGAATTTAGTGATTCATCAGTTGCATATGACACCTAGTCATCTAATTATCCCCCCATATATATGTATATATATTTATACATGTTAAATATGTATATTTTTTATGTTTGCTGCCATAAACATTGGGGTGCATTTGCCCCTTTGAATCACTATTTTTGTATCCTTTGGATAAGATCCTAGAAGTGCAATTGCTGGGTCATAAGGTAGTTCTATTTTAACTTTTCTTAAGGACCCTCCATACTGTTTTCCAGAGTGGCTGCACCAGTTTGCATTCCCACCAATAGTGTAAGGTGATGGTTGTAGGGGGACTGGATGTTTCAATTGGCATCCTGAGAATAACTAGAGATGTTAGGAATGGAATTCAGCCACTGGAGAATCTCCTCCATATGAAAGCCAACCTCCAAGATGGCCCCATTGTTACTCATACCCCTCATGTGGTACCTCCCTAATGAATCAAGGCTGGCCTATATGACCAGAAGATTATGGGGAAATGACAGGCTGTGACTTTTGAAGCTAAGTCACAAAAGGTATTGCAGCTTCTGCCTTGGGAGCATTCACTCTAGATGAAGCCAGCCCCCATGTTGTGAGGACTCTTAGGCAGTCCTATAGAGAGGCCCTCATGCTAGGGTAGGCAGATTTAGCAAATAAAAATATAATTTGGGACATAGCTATACTAAAATTTTTCTTCGTTTATCTTAAATTCAAATTTAATGGAGTATCCTGTATTTATCTGGCAACTGTACCTCATGGAAATGAACAAAGACCCTCCCCCATCAACAGCCAGCCTCCAGCGGGCAGCCATATAGGTGAATCATCTTAGAAGCGGATCCTCCAGCTGCAGTCAAGCCTTTGGGTGATCTAGTCAAGGCTGGAGACTTGATGGCAACTTCTAGAGAGACCTCCACTCAGCTAAGCCACTCCCAAATTCCTGGTCCACAGAGACTGTGAGAGATAATAAATGATTATATTGTCTTAAGCCCCTAAATTCCAGAGTGATTTATTTTATAACATGAGATAAACAATATATTCCACAAAACTTTATTAAGCCTTAGTCCATTCAGGCTACTGTTACAGAATATCATAGACCTTATAAACAACAGAAATTTACTTTGTCACAGTCTGGAGACTGGGAAGTCTAAAATCAAGGCACCTGCAGAGTCAGTGTCTGCTGAGAGCCTGCTTCCGGGTTCATAGAGAGCTGACTTTCTACTGTGTCCTCACATGGTGGAAGGGGTGATGGAGCTCTTCAGGATCTCTTTTATAAAGGCTCTAATCCCACTCCTGAGGGCTCTGCCCTCATGATCTAATTACTGCCCCCAAACCCCTGCCTCCAAATACCACCACACTGGAGGTTAGGAATCAACATATGAATGGGGGGGACACGTGGGGGACACAAACTTTTCCCTGTAGCAGAGCCCTTCTTCAGTGTGAGGGACAGTGTCCATAAAGGTGACTAAGGCACAGTTTCTGGCTTTGAATTGCTTAGAGTCAGGTGGGGAAGACAAACGTGGACAGGATTTGTTTACACTATCCTGTGATAAAGGTGCAACAAACAGCCTGCAGGACAGTATGACTCCTTCTGTCAGGCTTATCAGGGAGGTTATCTAAAGAGATGTGTTTTGAGGTAAATCTTTCAGGAAATCCTAGTTCCCCAGGCAGATGGGAGAAGGGTAAGGAAGCCAGAGGGTCATGCTAGGCAGAAAAACAGGGAACTATAGCAAGTTAGTTTCACTGAAACACAGAGTGTATGAATGGGAGCCCTGGCAGCAAGACTGCAATGGGGAAGTAACACCAGACCATCAGAGTCAAATAGGCTATTCCTAGAGGGAGAGCAGATTAGTGGATGGTCTGTTAGGTGGCTGTTGTCATGGACTGATGCAAGAGAGTGGTGTTGCAGGCTTTGGCAGTAACTCTGGGATGGAGAGGAGACAGGATAGAACTGACAGGTCTTATTTGCCTGGTCCTTGGCAATAGCAGCTGCTCAACTGAGTTGTTTGTTGAGTGAGTGACAGATGGGTGTGTGTGGGTTGACTCAAGCAGGGCTATCTGTGTCTTGATTTGAGTGACTGTGGCTGGTTATTCCCTGAAATAGGAATTAGAGGTGGATTTTTGTATCATGCATGAGGGACTGTAAACCAAGAAACTCAAATAACTGTAATCCCTGGGGTTTGAAACCTATCTTCCATCCAGAAGGCATAACCTATGACTCTGGCAGTGGCCCTCAATGTTTTCAATGAGGACCCAAATGGAATGGCACATAGGAGAACTGCAGAGCTGCAGCCTCCTAGGGAATGACTCATCCTTTTGCAGTTCAAGTACTGGACAAATAGCCTCTGGATGCCATCAGAGGTCTCAGACCCTTGGTGGGAGGAAGGGACAAGGGAGACATTGGGATTGAATTCACAGTTCCCATCACAGTCTCTGGACCTTCATTCCTGCTGAAGTGTAATCGGTTAAGAGAAGTAAATTTCCTTGTAAAAGGGATGGGTGTGTATGTTTGTGCACATGTGTGTATGTGTGTGCATGCACACATGCCTGCGTGCAATTTTGGGGGGAACTGGACTTGACATAGAGGCAAATGGGATCTTTCTTTAGAAGCCTGGAGATTGATTCTGTACAGAGTGAACCAAGACAAAACAGAGAATGAGACAGAGGTTTCATGGAGCTATCCTTCAAACAAAAGGAAGCTAACATTTATTAAATATTTCCAAGGGGAGCGATGGGTTGGCAATGTCAGAAGAGCATGCAACTCTTGATCTCAGGGTCATGAGTTTGAGCTCCACATTAGATGTAGAGATTACTAAAAATAAATAAATGAATAAATAAATAAATAAATAAACAAACTTAAAAAAATAAATAAAATGTGGGAATAAAAAAAAAATTCTCCAGAGCTGTCCACATACTATCCACATATGATCTCATTTAATCCTCACAGTAATTCCCAAGTTAGGGATGAGCCTCTCCATTTCTCAAGGCTACACAAGGTAGATATGATTGAACTGAAATCTGAACCTAGGATTCCAACTCCATAGCTTGGATGTTGTCATGATTCCTCGGGGATGGGCTTTTGAAGGATTTAGAATCCCCTTGCAGCCTCTTCCATTCACAGCCAGAGACCTTCCCAGGCCAGGAGGGCCATCTCTTTATGGCCCTGAGCCAATGTGGTTGGTCAGGGTGGGACACAAGGGAAGCCAGATGGCTGGAAGGAGACCAGAGCTGAAGTATTTTCATGCATAAGCTCCATTCTTTTTCCTCAAGGCCCCAGCCTCCTGGAGGTTAGCACCTTTGCCTGGATTCACTTATGGAGACTCTTTCATGTGTTGGGCAACATTGCCTCAGAGCTCTGGAATTACAAGAACCAGTATTTATTGAACCATTACTATTTGCTACACTATGACCAACAAGCTACCTGCATCATCCCACTAACTAACGCTCTGAGGTTGTTACCTTTGATCCCTCTATTTTATAGATCAGGCAACAAGGCTCAAGAGATGGAAGAAGTTCGAGTTCAGAGCTTGAACTCGAACCTGAGGCAGGCTGAACCCAGCACCCAACCTCTTAAGCTCTGAGCTCAGCTGCCCCAGAGGGAAAGGGAAATGGGCCATTCTTTCCTGGGCAGAACGGTTTCTCCTCCACTTCCTTTCCTGATTCTCCCAGAAGACAGCAGACCCAGTGCTCACAAGCAGTGGTGCCAAGTGTTTGCAAAGAGAGAATGAGCTCCCCCGGAGTGCCAAGCTCTGTAGCCTCCGTGTGGGCCTGTCCTACATCAACCCATCAGCCCTGGGGGGTCCTTCCTCTCTGAGCAGTGTGGGCCAGGCTGACCTCTGCTGGCTGGGAGCTTCTGCAGGGGGAAGGGGGTGTGTGTAACAGAAGTCCTCAAGCCTTCCTTCCACCTACCCTTCTGCCAGCTGCCCTGCCTCTCTGGGGTACCAGAGGGCTCCCTGAGCCTTTGCACAGTGGCAGTCATGTGGCCCACTGCCATTCTCTTTCCTTCAGGAGCACTCACTGAGCTTTGCCAAGAGGTGAGAAATCTCAGGGGCCCAGAATGGTGACCAGCTTTCAGAAGGTCACAGAGCATGAACAACAGTAACGTGTGGGGGTTTCACACCTCTTTTTCCTGGTTCCAGATGAACCAATAGCCCTGTGTGTCTTTCTTCCATGGGAGACAATTTACCCCAAGCCCCACTGGGCCTCATTACCCAGAACCAGGCCCCACCCCCTAAATAGCCTCCTTGTCAGCCTGCCCTGCCTTCAAGCTGCTGAAGTTTAATAAGGCCAAGCATGTGTCTCTGCTAGGGGATTTTCCATCTCTTGAGCCTGCCACCCTGACTCTCCTGGAGTTGAGACCCCTCCCTAGCCCCTGCACCTGGCATGGCGCCAGGGAAATGACTGTGGCTCAGGAGGCTGGGAGTCTGCTCGAGTTCCCTCCTGGGACACCCACCTGACTCCAGCCAAAGGCAAGAACAAAGGCCCAGGTCCACTCTCATTCCACACAAGCCTGAGCCTCAGTGCGCGGCATTAAAAGCCTGAATCTTTGATAGATTGAAACCATTCCTCTGTCATCACAGCCTCTTGGCTCTATTTTTACAATCCTTGCTTCGGATCTCTTCGAGGCAAGGCTCTCCTGGGAGCTTGCTGAGTCAGAGGGTCCCCAAGGGAAGCCAAGGGGATGCTGGCCAGACAAAGCCACCAGTGAGGCCCTTCCTAGTGGGCCCTATGGTCATCCACGCCTCCTCCATGCTTCCTGGAGACATGGGGTGGGGGAGGCGGGCAGCTCTGGCCCTTCCAGGGCCATGGTCAAGAATCCTGACCCTTCAGTGATCCTGGATTCAGCTAACTCCACATATTGGGGCCTGAAGGGCTTCCTGAGGACCCTAAGTAGCTGATGCAAAGCCTGGCCTTGACAGGTGAAGAAACTGAGGCCAGGACAGAGCCCAGGTCTCCACTGGCCACAGTGACCCTTCTTGCCTCACAATGTCCCATGCAGGAGGCTCACAGTTGTTCTGCACTATCTCTTTCCTCTTCTCTCAGCTCCAATTTCCCTTGTTATTTTATTCAATTTTTTATTTTTTATTTTTTGGTAGAGATTGATGTGGAGCCAAACTCTGTTGGCTACGTTTAATTTGTGTTTTATTTATGTGGAAAGCTGCCCTGGCTGTGTATCCCAGAGAAGAATTCTGGGCTTGGTCCTCAGGACCTGCTCCTGTTAGCAGCCACTTTCTGGACTTCTGAAGGAGCAGGGCCTTCGCCCTCTAGCACCAGCATGCAGGGGTGAGTAGACCTCGGGGTGTTGGCTGTTTTTGAGGCTCAAAGGCCCCTAGGACCAAGCCAGGGAGAAGGGACTTGGGATGGTTTCAGAGTCAGGAGTCCCCAGGCTGCTGGACACCCATCCCATCCCATCCCATCCCAGAGGGTGTAATCACTTCTGCTTGGTGTGAGGGGAAGTTTTAACTGAAGAGAACTGTCAGGTCAGTGTGAACAGCTCACAAATCACAACAGGAAGTACATTACACCGTTGGGAACAAATGCTGTGGAAATTTTCTTCACAGAAAAGGGAGGGAGAATGTTACATCCTGCCAGACATTTGTACCAAATGGTTAGATGTGGAAATAATTAGCTAATTTATTTTTCTTTCAAGTTTCAAGTTTTGTATTTGTTTGTTTTCCATTTATTTTAATGTAATTCTCTTTAGTATAATGGCATGGTATGTATATATAAATGTGCCTGCAAGCCTGTAGTCTAGAAGGAGATCCTCCCCTCAGAGGTTTTTCTTTTATTCTGCAACCAGCAGGCAGTGATGTGTCCGACTGAGCCTTGTGATTGTTTGGCCTCCCTCCAGAATCTCGTCATAGCCCTCCCTGCCAAGGGAATATGATCCCTGTGCTTGGCCGAGGGACCTTCTCGGACACTCTTGATGCCATTTTCAGCCAAACATATTGAATTTGCACTATTTTTGACAGTTGCTGTTTCATTTAGCATCTTCCCAAAAGGGGTGAGGGAAAACAGAAGGGTTGTTAACAAATTTATTTATTTTAATTTATTTTATTTCTCTTTTGGTTTGGGTTCTACTGAAAACAGAGCCTAAGACAAGGACCTGCATAAGGATGCCTGCAGTTTTTTGCAATGTGATTTCAGGAACTAACATATGGAAATGGGGGAGTGAGATAAGAGAAAGAAGAAAAGCCAGTAAGTGGTGAGTTCTTAAAGGTAAATAAAAACTAGTTGTTTCCATGGGCACCTGAGCATAATTTGGGGGTGAGGAGGAAGAGGTCCCTAAGGAATAGTGAGAATGCTCCTCAAAAGAGTCCATTTTATACTAATCCCCCTCCTCCTTTGATAGAGGGTTTCTCCGGGGGATGTCAGTCTCTACAACCCTCTGGGCTGTGCTTGTGTGGACTGAGTAAGTAAGCCCTGGTGGCTTTGGAGATGCTCCGAGGCAGAGAACCCAAGAAGTTCAGTGAGTAGGCTTGCTGTTGCACAGAAGTATTAGTCTATCATAGCTATAAGCCGAAGCTGGAGAGTCTGAACATAGCTACTGCAATTCTTCCCATTCAAAAGAAAAAAAAAAACAGATTTTCAGTGGTGTACAAAAATACCTAAAGTTCAAGACATAAAAGATGCGAATAAATTGGGCAATGAAGGGAGGAAAAAACAGAACACGTTTTCCCTCAGGTCTTCCTAACAACCAGTGTGAGGAGGGAAGCTGATCAGTTATATAATTTACAGTGTCCATGAATCAAGCAAATCTCAGGCAAAGTTAATCCTCCTCCATGGCCCTCCGAGTAAAGGCAGGACACACAAAGGTGACGCTGACACCATAATGGTAAATGCAATGGCTAATCTTCTCTCTTTATAGTCTAATGGATGAAGAGTCCACCCTCAAAACAACAAAGAGCGTAATAGTCTGGAACACATTGTTTGGAAAGGATTCTTTCAATTAAGCAGGAGCCCAACTTAAAATTAACCTTAGTAGGTAGTAGTGTTTGCTGGCTTGTGAGCTTCGAAAGTCAGGAGTGGACTGACTTTAGGCAAAGCTAGATCCAGGCACTCAAATTTTCATCAAAACTCAGTCTCTGTCTACCTATTCATTGGTCCTACTTTCCTGAGTATGGCTTCATTTTCCAGATGTTATCTTTCTGTGGATGGCAAGCTGGTCCTTGGCAGCTCTAGGCTTACATGATCCTTGAGAAGCTCACTCTCTCAGCATCCATATATGAAATATCATTAAAGGATTCTGATTGACCCTGCTGGAGGCCCATGAACATTTAATCACCATAAGAGTGCTATGATCAGCCTGTCCTGACCATGTGTCCAGCTCTGCAGCTGTAAGACAGGCAGGTTTATGTGATCTACAGACCCTTCCATATAACTTCTCAGAGTCCAGGTTGACTTCAATATGCTAGGGGAAAGAGTGATATGATATGGTTCTCACCGTGCATGATGATGGGGGATGATTTTTGAAATCATCCAAGTGATATAATAAAAACTTACTGCTTGCTTATGAAAATGGATGAAATCCCCATCTAGTAAGAAGAGGGGTGTAGCAGAGCCATTGGTTCTCCATGCATAACCCCTTGGTGTTACCATCCCCATACATGTTGACAGTCCCTGCAATTATTCTGAAGGCTGTCTCTCACCACAGGATTGTGTTTGACTTGCTCATGGCAGTGTAGGTAGTTAATGTTCCCAGAAACATAAATCAATAAATTGGGAGTTGAAAGATAAATGCCCCATTTTAAGGACACCAAAGCAGTCTATTCTGTCTCCTGGAGGACCTTAGAAGATTGAACCACAGTTGATTATAGCTGTAAGCCATACTTCCTACATTGGCTTCCTTCCCTTCTCTCTCACCTGCTCACCCCATACTGGTGCTTCCTGGGATCACCTCCTATATAAACTATTTGTATTAAAATCTTTGTTTCCAGATCTGTTTCCAGAGGAGCCCATCATAAGTACATGTTATCTTATTTATTCCCCTCACTGCCAGGATCATTAGTTTCTCTCCCCCATTTACTCCCCAGTTCTCCAAGATTAACAAAGTCCACATTCTGATTTAGCAGCTTTGTGTTGTCTGTTTAGAGATGAACTAGGTCACCCAAAGGTAGGAAGAGGTCAAGATTATCCTTCTTAGATTTGGAAACTGCCAACAGGAGCAGATTCCTGAAAAAGACAGAAAGATGGACGGACCACCTTTAGCAAACATACCTCCCGTTACAGCTTGAGGTCTTTTTCTGCTCCCTGTCCAATTATAGCAGCAAGACTTATTGCTTAGTTTAAACTGCTATCGGTTATTTTAGAGACAGCACAGCCAAAGAAAGAGTGGTAGCCAGCCCTCAGCAAAGGTTTGCAACCTGAATTGGTAGCCAACAGACCAAGTCGGCACTATGTTCTGAAGGCACGGGGAATGGCAGGTTTGTAATAATTTCCAATGGAGTCCAGACATGTTATATTACAAGAATGAAGATAACTCCCCTGCCTGAAACATATGGATTTATTTTGAGGCATACCTCTGTCTGGTTTAAGTAGGACCTTCATTTAAATGTAAATGTGAGTTTTCAATATGCTCCTAGAGAAAGGAAAATACTGAAACTGCTGACATCCAGGACCTGGGGGAAGGATGCTCAGGGTAGCTCCTATGAACTCAGGGGGAGAAGGTGCACACTGGCAAGAGGTGGAAAAGGTGAATAAAATGGAAATGGAGGGAGACTTGAGTGGCTCAGTGGTTGAGCATCTGCCTTGACTCAGGTCATGATCCTGGGGTCCTGGGATTGAGTCCTGAATTGGGGTCCCCTCAAGGAGCCCGCTTCTTCTTCTGCCTATGTCTCTGCCTCTCTGTCTGTCTCTCATGAATAAATAATAAAATAAAATAAAATAAAATAAAATAAAATAAAATAAAATAAAATAAAATGGAAAAGAAGCAGATAAACTGAGGCTTGGACAGCAAGATGACTTGCTATGGGACAGAGAGGCTGCAGGGGCCAAGGGGAGTTCCCAGTCTGACTAAAATAGCATTGTCCCTTAGAACTTCCTGTGATGACAATGTTCTCAGTGTTGTTTTGCTCACAAGTGGCTATGGTGCACTTAAAATGTGTTACTGATGAAGTTTTAATATCACTTAATTATAATTAATTTAAATTTGAATAGCCATGGATGCTTAGAGGCCATATTGGACAGCAGAGGACTAGAAGCTGAAGTTTAAGGAAGGCTTGAAAACAGATAGCTGTCTACTCTGAGATATCAGTCCTGGTGATTCTTCATGTAGCTGGAGAGGGGCAGATCAGAATTACATGACCTTTTCCAACAACACATACTTGCTGCTATTCTGATAAGCACCACCTCCCACCAAGGGAAGAAGGACCCCGCAAAGTTCTGCAATGAGCTATCATTATCTAAGACACTGTTTATCCCTCAAGGTGTGAGAACAGGAAAAAAAAAAAAAAGGTTTGAGAACTCCTGGCTCACTGGGCCAGAAAAATAGAAGTTTTCCTACCCTTATGTGTCTCTCAGGGACTGGAAAGAAGTAATCTTATTTAGAGTTGATCTTGGTCTGGAGGATTCTTAATGATCAATTTCATTTTTCTGTAAGACAGATGGGAAGCTGTATATATATTCATCCGGTTGACATTATTCCCATGCAGAGGACGTTGAAGGCCTATTGTTTGCCCAGCTCTGTGTTAGGCACATAGCTTGTCATGGAAGGGGGTGGGGAGGAAGTAAGGCAAGCCCTCTGGCCCTGGCTACATATTCAAGAAGGTCCTCAAATTGACACTTATGATTTAATCTTATTTGTAAATTCAGGAATTCTTCTGGGAATGCACCATCATTTTATTTTTATTTCCATGAGTTAACATAATCTGGTAAATATAAACACTGAAATTTTATCAAAATATTTGTGAACCTCAACTCGACATTTCTTCTCATTTTGGTCAGACTTGGGTGATCTTGGGTGGTCTCACTCATACCTGTTGTCAGCTGGCAGGTTGCCTGGAGCTGACTTTGCTCATCTTGGCTGTGCTCTCTTAAATGTCTGGTACCTGTTCTGGGATGACTGGGTTGACTCTGCCCCATGCTGTCATTCATTCTCCAGTTGGCTAGCCTGCACTTATTCCCATGCAGAAGATAAGAAGCCCCAGGGAGCAAGCAGAAGCCACACAAGGTTTACCAAGTTCTAGGCTTGAAACTCCCACATATTACTTCTGCCATATTGTATTAGTCAAAGAAAGTCATGTGGCCAGTTCAGCTTCTGGGAGTGGAGGAATAATTCCACTTCTTGATTGGAGGAGCAACTAAGTCAATCTGGAAAGAGCTATGGATATGAAAAGGGGAATAATATTGGACTTTTTATGCAACGTTTTATCCATAAGTTTCAGTGGAGCTCATTCATATGGGAGTTGAAGGTGATCTAGGGAAGTGGTAATATTTGAAGTTTTAATAGGAAATTTGCTTTCAGAAGAGAGACGATACCCTTGCGCAGAAATGTACATTTTAGCTGGAAAGGAAAGCAAGTACATATGACAAACATTACCATTGACCCTACCATCATCAGGAGAGAATACATGGAAGTTTTTCTTGATAGAGGGGAGGGTTAAAGCTAATCCAGCCTTGCATTTCTTCCTGTCTCCTTTTTGAGCACCGGTACAAATTTAGATTTTTGCAAGACAGCTGGCTATGGTTTAGATTTTCCTAGACAACTTTGGAATAGAAAGAATTGATAATATATTTGGAAACTAAAGTCTCCTAAGGTCCTAAAGACTTAGCTCTTGTTAATTTCCTCTTGTTTTAATGGCTTTTTGGTTGCTCCCATGTGAATCATCATATCTATGTATTTTTGGTTTTTATTAAAGTTTTAGCTCATTGGTCCTCTTTTCTGTGTATTAATAGGATATACATAAATAAACTAACATAATATTAAGAAAGTTGAGTAGGTATGGTAGAGTAAGGCTACAAAGTTGAAAAGAAGAGCTTATGTTTAATTCAATTAGAAATAAGAAGCTGGGGGTGCTCAGTAGAAGTGAGCATCAGTCAGTGTCTTTGACACTTGGCACCCTGTAGCCCTCTGTGACTTCCAGTTGCTTTACCCAGCTGTGGAGTGGCGATCTCTTGCTCAGATGACTCACAGGCACTCTCTCTTTAGTTTCTTAGAGAGAAAGCATGTTTAAAGTGTGGAGTTCTCCTTTGAGTGAGGCACCTAAAAGAAACAGAAGGGAATGGCCTTGGCTGATCTCTGGGTTTTGAATGACATCAACTCTACCCAGATTTCTGGGGAAATAGCAGAACCATTTCCTCAGCAGGTTTTAAGGGAATTTGTTTAGACAGATCCAGGAAATACAATTTGATAACCCAGGGTTTATCTCATCCTCCACTGTCAAATTGGAATCTTTCCTAGAGCGAGAAATGCAGTCAAGAATTGCAGTGTGAGTTAAAATGTATAACTGCACAGGAAGGAATCATTGACTTCATTTTTCATTGGCTGTCAGGGAGCAGGTGCTCTGAGACTGGAGATAGAAGAAAACAGAGAGGAGAGGAACCCCTTCTCAGTCCCTCTCACATTGTGTTTGAGATATGAGCTTACACTGGGTGATGGAGACTCTCTTTCTCAGATATGGTGTACAGAAGTATTTTGTTTTCATATCACTAGACCCTTGCTTTTAGGTGGGACCCATGAATCAGCAATAGTAGCATCACCGAGAAGCTTGTTAGAAATGCAGACCTTGGACTCCACCTTATACCTGCTGAATCAGAACTCACCTTTTAATGAGATGTTCTAGTGATGAGCATACACATTAAAGTTTGAGAAGCCCTGATCTAGAGAATAATTCTAGAACAGGTTTGACATTGACTCGGGTTTGAGCCATGTCACTGCCCATCACTAGCTCCATAACCTTGAACACATTTCTTTCTTCTGGACACTGGAGCAGGCAGTGGGATGCCTTAGCATGCTTAAAATAGCCCTTCTATTCAAGGAGCTTATAATCAGGAAGTAAATGGATGATTAGAAGTCATAACGATGAGTGTCATGATAAGAGGAAAAGTCAAATGTTATGGGAGCACAGACGAAAGGTATGTTATCCAGTCTTAAGGGCAGAGATGGCTTCCCAGAAGTGATATTTAAGCAGAGGCCTGACTGGGAAGCTGTAATTTTTTAGTTAAGGAGTATGATAGTGGGTGGCAAGGGGAGTGATGCACACTTAGCTGTGATTGGAACATTGGAAGCTTCATTGACAGTTGAGGAACAAACGGGAGATGAAGAAGTGGAAAGCACTTAGAGTCAAACCTTTTTAAATGTTTGCTCTGAGGATTAGCTAGAGAGAACATGGGTTATGGGAGGATTTTTTTTCACATGGAAGAAATCTGATGGGGAGAAACAAATAGGTGGAATGGAGAAGAGGTAATTGAAGGAGATCCCAGAAATTGGAAGGGGGGAGACCCAGAGCCCAGGAGTTGGGACTGGTCTCAGGCAGGAGATGAGTTCCTTCCTTTCAATTAGAAGGAAGGAGAAAAAGATGAGAGTGGATGCAGGTATGTTTATAACTTCAGTAGCAGGAAGTCAAAAGAGTCCTTCTCAGATGCATTCCATCTCTTCTATAAGGAAGAACAAGTAAGAATATTTCCCAAGAGGAAAGAGGTTTGAGGAGAGTAGAAAGAGATTGAAATAGACACTGTGAAAAAGAGAAAAGGGCTGTTTCAGGGCAAATAGAGGACTCTCTGGGTCCCTCTGATGATGAAGAACTTGCTATGGCACAAGTTTGTGTAGTGGGGTGGTTTTCTTTAAAAATGATCTGCAGCGTAAGTATAGGTTAAGACACCGAGACTAATATAAATGTTGGGGTTTTTATTCCCCTCAAGTATGTGATGAAAAGACAATGATACAGGAGTTGGGGATTCTGGCAAGAAAATGATAGACAATCGTATGAGAAAAATTAGTCATTCTCTTCCTTCCTGCTTCCCCATATGGTGGGCATATTGATTGCTGTCGGCTGACTTGGGCCCCCTAAGTCATATGCTGAAGCCCTAACTCTCAGTATGACTCAGAATGTGGCTGTATTTGGAGATAGGGCCTTTAAAGAGGTAATTGAGTTAAAATGGGGTCACTAGGGTGGGCCCTAATTTGATATGACAGTTGTCCTTATAAGAATATTAGGGAAAACAAATAAAAAGAAGATTAGGATATAGACAACACAGACTGGGGGACAACCACATTAGGACAAAGCAGGAAGGCAGCCATCTGCAAGCCACGGAAAGCAGCCTCAGAAGAAACCAAACCTACCAACACTTAGATCTCAGACTTCCTTCCAGCCTCCAGAACTGTGAAAAAATTAATTTCTGATGTTTAAGCCAATCAGTCTGTGGTACTTTGTTGTGGTAGACCAAGCAGGCTGTTTTGTAGTGAGTATGTGTTGTTGGATGACTTCGATCATGTGGTCTTACCTCCTCATTAGAGCTATTGGTGGGAGACAGAGGGGGCACTTCACCCAACTGATGCCTGGCTGTAGGCCAATCATCAAGCCATGGCATGCCAGGTGAGGCATCAGAAACTCTACCTCGGGAATTCGAACCAAAAGACATGGACACATGGATGTTGTTTGTGCTGAACACTAGGAATCCCAATAGACCTAGGTCTGGAATGGTCATTTAGGGGCCATGAGCAAATTAATAAGATGGTTAAAGAAGGTGATCTGCAGACAGAGGAGGAAACAAGTAGGTAGAAAGAAGAAGAAGTGAGGAAACAGTACCTAAGATATGGAGAGAGCAGCCCCAACTCTTAAAGACTTCAATCTCCACAGCTCTAACTTAGTTTCCCAACTTCGGATTTAATAGAACCCCTCTATAACTCTATAATAACTGTCCCTGGAGTGAGCATCAAGTCCTCAACTGATGGAAAAGGAAAAGATTATTTACAGCAAGAAAGTGGAGAAATCAAGTTCCTGATGAGGTTGAGGAACAGGAGTGGGGTAACTGAGTGACATGTTCTTTCTATCAAACCTGACAACTCTAACATCTGTTCATGTTAATGGATTCATTGGCCCATTATGAATCCAATGTACTATTCCTTACAAAGGTATCATTTTTTATAGGACAAATATTTTATTCCAAAAGAGGCAAGTCCGAGAAATATTTTAGAATGAAGAATTGTCTGGTCTCAAAATCAGGCCAAATAGACCACCATCCTTTCTTCTTTTATATACATAGCATTCATCTTGTCTACACTTCCTGGTACCAATAAACCAGTTTCTAGGGAGAGTCTTCTGGATCCTTATAGTATCCACAGAGAGATCTCCATCCTGCACAGGTGTTGCTTGTATGGAAAGCCTGCAGCACTACCAGGGACAGCCCTGCAGTACGGCTCACATCAAATGCATAGGGGGAGCATGGTGGTTGGGTCGGGGCATCAGGGTGATGTGCCATCCCCGGACCCTTGAAACTGATGCCTGTATCATATTCTCTCATGCTTAACACCTTGCGCTTTATATTTTATAGTTAGTTGAATACAACCTGGCTATGTAACCAGATTGCAAGCTCCTTGACGACAAGACATCTCTCACTGTCACTCTAGCTCATTTACTGAGGTCATGGGACTTTGCCTGGAGCAGGCGCTCCATAAATATTTGTTGGCATAAAATGGAATGCCCCATTCCCCACCACTGGCCAGAGAAACCAGTTGTCTGACTCCTTACACGACAGTTGTCAGGACATCATTCTCTTCTCTTTAGCGTGTTCCCTAGCCTCTGTTCAATGCATTCCTCTCAGGTTTGGAATAAACAGTGGCACCCACAATTTGTTTATCTGCTCTGAAACATGAAGGTACTTTGTGGTTATGAGGCAGTAACTTTGCCATTGTTTTTATTGGAAATAGTGACAAGAAGGCAGTGATTAACTCTCATTGCTGCCCCCAGGATTTCATGATCGATGGTATGACTGCTTTTCCTGTCACTATCAAATGTTGCTTGGCCTTCCACTCAGCCAACTGGCAGTATGAAGCAAGGAAGGGCATGTCTAAGGTTACCTGGATTTATCAATCTGGTTTTCCAGCAGGAAAATGTTTGGGTTTCATGATCAGTGAGAGATTATTTCCCCCATGGCCCCTGCCATGTTCAGGTGGCTTCTAAATGCCAATATGGGATCCAGAGAAGGCACAGTGAGTCACAAAGGCATGCCATAATAGGATGTTGGCTAATTGGTGATGCTGAACTTCCACTTGGGAAAAAGATTAGCTATAGAAAATAGAATTACCTTTGGACCCCTCAGTTCTGCAAATTTGTATAAAATCTCACGGGACTGGGGTGGTTTGTCTTCATGATAGCTAGGAAGGAAAGGTTTGCTAGCAAAACAAATCGATGAAACAAAATTGCAGGTGGCATGTTCAGACATCTTAGGAAATCATTTTTCAAGCCTTTAGCAAAGACGCTATGTAAATCAACAATCAGTTGGAATATTTACTTATTAAAGCAGTTGGTTTTCAACTTTCTTTTTTTAGACAGGGAAAATTTTTAAGTCTTAGATGGAGCAGGAAAAAAAGGGGAGTTCTGTGAGGTGAAGACGGGCTGTGGGACCCTGCAAGCTCAGATGTCCTCTTCCATCCTATCCCTCTTTCACAGCCAGGGTTGGCCCCTAAAACACCTCTGCAGAGACCTGGGATGCCAGGGAGACCAATTTAAAAGCCAGAAATTCAAAAGGTAAGACCTTTTGCAGTTGTTTGATAAGCAGTTAGAGGTACTGTGCATACTTTTCAGAAACAAGATTGTGTCTGAACAAAGCATTCTCTATCCATGGATTTTCTTTCACCAGAGACCTGTTCTCATTCAAATATCTTTTGCAATTAGCCTGAACAATCATTTGGAGTTCTTCAAATAAAACAGGTACGGAGGAGGGGTGGGAGACAACAATAATCTGCACGTAGGTGATTGCGGGTTCTTGGAAGAGCAACAAAGAGAAGGACAAGGTTGTCTGGGTCTGTGTCCATGACAGGAAAGGAGGAAGGAAGGGAACAGGGCATAGAGTTAAGAGATTCCACAATGGTTATTCCCAGAAACCAACGTGAATACATTTTCAAATCACTCAGCCAACTGGCAGTATGAAGCAATGTCACCAGGAAAGGCAGCTTCCAGCATGCATCTACTATATGTCTCCTGGAGGCTATCCATATTTTATGGTCCCAGGGCCAGTGACTGAAGCCCAGCAAGGAAGTACCTGTGGCCAAGGAGCTATAGTTCCATAGTACCCATGCTCGATTCAGCCCCCTAAGCCAAAGTACCTGGCAGCAAAGACCAGCATCGTTGGTCTGGTTGTTGTGACTCCAACTAACAAATCAGAAAGGTTGTTATGCAGGGCAGCCTGACCAGCATTCCCAAACATCTGTCTATGGCCAAAGTCCCCAGACCCTTTGAAGACTGCTAACTCTTCCATCTTCACACCACCATGTGGCTGCCATAATTTTCCACTGATATATCATGGAAGATTGGTGGATTGAGTGGCCAAGGATGCTTAGTGGTTTGTATTGTTAAACAGATTATCCTCTAATCCTCCCTGTGTTAGTGTGTTCACTTGTCAAGAGCAGGGCATATGCTTTATTCATTCTGTTTTTTCAGGAAACATTATAGTGAATATTCAATACATGTTTGAAGGTGAATGGAAGAGAGGATGAGAAATGAGTAGAGACAACGGTCTTTATGATTCCAGTCTTTAAGCCATGATCAACCTGTGGGCCACCTTCAGTATACAAACTTGCCCAGCTGTCACATGTACCAACAGCCTCCAACCACTTCAGTTTTGCTGCTTTGAACAACCCCTGCTCCCATCACAAAGTAAGGCAGCAGCAAGCTTTCAAGACTCCCTTGATGGAAAGCTGCATCTCTCCATCACTTTCTTTCTGTTTATTTGGAAACATATTCCAGAAAGTTTTAATGTACAACAAAGTAGAGAGAAGAGTATGCTGAAATCTCATTACTCAATCATCAACATTTATCAGTGTTTTGCTAATTTTGTTTCACCTATATACACTTTTTTTCCTAAGATATTTCAAAGCAATACTCATACACACACACAGATAAGAAGTTTTGTTTTTTTAACATATCCATAGTGTATTATCACCAACTGGATTATATAATAACCTTTCTTCGTTCAAATTTTCCAGAATATCTCAAAAGACTTTTGAGATTTGATATCTCAATTGATTTGATAAAATCAGGATCCAAACTGGGTCCACACATTGTTTTTTATTTTTTTTTCCTGTTTCTTTTAATCTGTAACAGTCTCTCCTCTCTTGTATTTTCTTTTCTTTTCTTTTCTTTTTAAGATTTTACTTATTTATTCATGAGAGACACAGAGAGAGGCAGAGACACAGGCAGAGGGAGAAGCAGATCCCATGCAGGGACCCGGATGTGGGTTTCGATCCTAGGACTCCAGGATCACACCCTGAGCCAAAGGCAGACGCTCAACCGCTGAGCCACCCAGGTGCCCCCTCTCCTGTATTTTCAAAGTCATTTGTACATTCAAGGAATCAAGTCCTTTGTCCTATAGAATTTCCCATTTCCTGGACTCCACAACAGGCTCTACACTCAGCAGGGAATCTACTTGAGACTCCCTCCCTCTGCTCCTCCCTGCTCTCTCTTTCTCTCTCTCAGATTTATTTGTTTATATTGAGCCCCAGATGTGGGGTTCTATCTCACGACCCAGGAAATCATGACCTGAGCCAAAATCAAGAGTTGGACGCTTCACTGAGCCACCCAGGTGACCCAAAAAAGATTTTATTTTTAAGCAATCTCTACACTCAGCATGGGTCTCAAACTCACAACCCTAAGATCCAGAGTCCCATGCTGTATCAACTGAGCCAGCCAGGTACCCCTTCATTTTTCTTAAACTTAGTATCCTTTTCTTGAATCACAATTTGAACCCACTTGTAAGTTCTTACCACTGGCTTTTGTTATCAGCCCTTGTGGTTCATCAGGAACCACAGGGTACACGCAACAAATAAACTCTTTGGAGATCAGCAGGTATGGTGGAGGGGACTATTCTTGAAGTTTCATTTATTGTCCACATTTATCATTATACCCTGATGTTGATTTTTAACCTCTCAAAACAATGATGAAGTTCTGCTTGGAATGGAATAGTGCATGGCATTGAGCGAGATGTTTGTGTTACACACTCATTCTCAGAGCCCTAGGGAGTTGAGCATGTTATTAATAAAAAAGCAACCATAGTCACAGATGTAAGTGATTGATAGCAATAAATAATTTGTAAGTTTGCATGCATCAGTTCACAAAAATTCCCACTTACATCTAAATAAGCTTGCATAAATTAATAAATTACGATCCGTGGTAATACTTTATTATTGTCCTGGAGCTCAAAATTATAGTTTTAGGAATTAGATCCAAAAGCGTCCTTCATCCTGCAAAGATTTTCGTTGCTGTCTCCAGAAATTCTGGCAGATACTTGAAGGCTATATGGTATCTCAAAACATAATGCTTCTGCAACCACAAAGAACAAGACAAATGTGAGATTAACCCAGGCTCTGCCTGTATTCTTTCTTTCCTACCTAGGAACCAGGGAGGTAATTTTCATTTGTTAGGGAAAGTTAACCCACCACTCAAATTAATTGGATGCAACTCTGACAATCAGGGGGTTAGAATCCACGTGTAGCCTCAAATAGTCTATTGTGCAGATGTGTCTTTTTTTTTTTTTTTGACTTTTTTTGACTTTTTTTTTTTATTGGTGTTCAATTTACTAACATACAGAATAACACCCAGTGCCCGTCACCCATTCACTCCCACCCCCCACCCTCCTCCCCTTCTACCACCCCTAGTTCGTTTCCCAGAGTTAGCAGTCTTTACGTTCTGTCTCCCTTTCTGATATTTCCCACACATTTCTTCTCCCTTCCCTTATTTTCCCTTTCACTATTATTTATATTCCCCAAATGAATGAGAACATATAATGTTTGTCCTTCTCCGACTGACTTACTTCACTCAGCATAATACCCTCCAGTTCCATCCACGTTGAAGCAAATGGTGGGTATTTGTCATTTCTAATAGCTGAGTAATATTCCATTGTATACATAAACCACATCTTCTTTATCCATTCATCTTTCGTTGGACACCGAGGCTCCTTCCACAGTTTGGCTATCGTGGCCATTGCTGCTAGAAACATCGGGGTGCAGGTGCCCCGGCGTTTCATTGCATTTGTATCTTTGGGGTAAATCCCCAACGGTGCAATTGCTGGGTCGTAGGGCAGGTCTATTTTTAACTGTTTGAGGAACCTCCACACAGTTTTCCAGAGTGGCTGCACCAGTTCACATTCCCACCAACAGTGCAAGAGGGTTCCCTTTTCTCCGCATCCTCTCCAACATTTGTGGTTTCCTGCCTTGTTAATTTTCCCCATTCTCACTGGTGTGAGGTGGTATCTCATTGTAGTTTTGATTTGTATTTCCCTGATGGCAAGTGATGCAGAGCATTTTCTCATATGCATGTTGGCCATGTCTATGTCTTCCTCTGTGAGATTTCTGTTCATGTCTTTTGCCCATTTCATGATTGGATTGTTTGTTTCTTTGGTGTTGAGTTTAATAAGTTCTTTATAGATCTTGGAAACTAGCCCTTTATCTGATATGTCATTTGCAAATATCTTCTCCCATTCTGTAGGTTGTCTTTGAGTTTTGTTGACTGTATCCTTTGCTGTGCAAAAGCTTCTTATCTTGATGAAGTCCCAATAGTTCATTTTTGCTTTTGTTTCTTTTGCCTTCGTGGATGTATCTTGCAAGAAGTTACTATGGCCGAGTTCAAAAAAGGTGTTGCCTGTGTTCTTCTCTAGGATTTTGATGGAATCTTGTCTCACATTTAGATCTTTCATCCATTTTGAGTTTATCTTTGTGTATGGTGAAAGAGAGTGGTCTAGTTTCATTCTTCTGCATGTGGATGTCCAATTTTCCCAGCACCATTTATTGAAGAGACTGTCTTTCTTCCAGTGGATAGTCTTTCCTCCTTTATCGAATATTAGTTGACCATAAAGTTCAGGGTCCACTTCTGGGTTCTCTATTCTGTTCCACTGATCTATGTGTCTGTTTTTGTGCCAGTACCACACTGTCTTGATGACCACAGCTTTGTAGTACAGCCTGAAATCTGTGCAGATGTGTCTTAATGGAGACATGATCCATTTACAGAGGAGATGGGATCCTTCTTCTGGGTGAACTTTTGAATCCTATGACGATTTCCTTGGGAATCTGGAGCCACCAAGGAAATCGGTCTGTCAGGCACTGGAAGGAAATATTTGCCAATCATACCCAAGTTAGATGATCTTTGCACAAGAAATTGGTAGTGTTCATTGTACTCATAGAGTCCTACCTAATTTGGGTTCTGAACTTTGCTTTGGTTGAACACATTCTTGGGTGTGCATTGGGAGGCTGAATCCAGAGCAAACTTCTGGAGGAGAGCCATGCTATCACAATCAGCTGATTAATCCCCAAGCGGGTTTTCAGGGCCCTTCTCCAGGTCCTGGGGCAAGTTATCTTTGTGTCTGTTTTTCCACTATCACAGGAGAAACAGCAGCCTACTTTGGAGGGCAAAAATGATGGGAAAAGCAAAGTGAGAGTGTTTACTAACACATCACTCATAATTCCATAAGCCTTGGGGCGTCCATCCACCATAGAGAGAAGTTTTATTTGCCCTTCCATGTTAGGCAAACACTCACCCCAGTGACTTTGCCAGCTCCCTACCTTCCAGACTGCATCAAACTGCACTGGCGGGAAGTTACTAGGGAAGGCAGCTGTGCACGGTGAACAAATGTCTTTGTGAGAGAGGAAGGCCATCGTCCTGGGCAGTGGCTAACGGGCCCTGCTCAGTGGAATTTCTCTCCCTTTTTAACCAGACTGAGCCTTGCTCCTTTCTGGCAGGCAGACAGGCCTACTCTTCCAAGTACGCAGGAAAGTTCTGTTTTGACAAGCACACACATTCTTTTTCAGAAAGCCACAGAGGCAAACGCCTTTGTTGCAGACAGACCAACTCCCTTCCAGTCCAGGAGGTGAAAGCCTTTCATGAGCCACATAATGGGAGCAACAGTGGCGCTGGCCGATTCAGTCCCCCAAAAGTACATAACTTTCATTATGTGGCTTCCACATACGGAATGTACTTCCCCTCTCAAATCCAAACGCTGGCAGGGCTGTTTGTCCGGCACTGGGACTGGCAGGGAGCAGGGGTTGGCAGGAGTCATGAGGCATTTTTCTGTAGGCTTTGGTTTCCTGGCCAGTTGAACCTAGTCCAATTATTGTCCCAAGGTTCTGCCAGATAAAACAAGGAGAGAGCTTTTGTAGATGCCTAGTGACTAAAAGATGGAGGAGGGAAGGCGCAAGCTGAATGGGGGGTGGGGCGTCCCAAGTTCCAGCAAAGGCCATGGCTCAGGAGACTCCTCCCCAAGCAAGAGCTCTGACTCTGCCCTATGGAATGTGCAGTGGCCTCCAGAGACCTTGCCCTTCAGGCAAATGCCTGGCACTCTGGCCTTTCTCACCCTGGCATGAGGCTCCAATCTTAGCACCCTTTGTGACACAAAGTCAAATTCCCTGGAACATAGGGTTAGCATTTTCAGCAAACGAATCCTGTTGGTGATATTTAGTACTCTGAGCAGAGCAGCCCATACCCACAAATGGTCTAGAAAGTTGCTATCTTGAGATAGTATCAAGAATGCTCTAAGATACTATCCACTTCCAAAGTACCTCCCTGAACTGTCCGCCCACCATGCTTGAACTTCCTACAGGTGGAGGCGTTAATTGGGAGTCATTAAAAGATCACCTCCAGAAAGTTCTATTTAAAATGCACATATTAAAAAATAAACTAAAATGCACATATTAAACTAATCATGACCTAATTAAAATGCAAATTAAAAAATATATGTAGGCTTAACTCCCCTGGCATTCTAGTGGCTAGTCCCCATCCCTCCTTCCTAAGGCTGCATCTTTTTGAGAGGGAAGGCTAAAGACCAGTGTCTACTCTGGGATCTCCTCTTCTCATATTGTCCTGGTTCAACGTTCATCTCACTTCCTTCAACAACCCATGAAGAGCTTCCTTCCACATTGGTCTAAACAAACTCACATTGGATTGACCATTTTCTAGTGTCTGAGCTGAGGTACTAAATGCAGAAGTAGCTCAATGTCCAGTATTCAAAATATAGAGACTTTCCATCTTGGTTACAATTCAGCAATTCTATTTCTGCTGCTCTGTTATTTTTGTACCTCAGTGCAATTGCATAGATCTGTGAAATGTTGAAAACCCAGGAGGAGCTCATGTCCCCTAAAATATAAGGACTCTGTGATATTGCTTCTTGCAAAATGTCTTTGAAGGCCTATCAAGTGCCTGTGCTCAGCCGTGTAGAGGTGGGACCTCCTTGGTGATGGGTAGGACATGAGACATTATCCAGGCTGCTGGTTGTCAAAAGGATTCTGATGACTCAAGACACACTTTCCCCTGTGGTCACTTTAGGTCTCCTGCTATCGAATGCCCCTCTGGCTCTGGCATTTGTCCTCTGACCACAAAGTATAGCTTTGCCAATGCTTGGTGTTTAATTATTTTAATTTAATTAAGTCTCGGTCACTCATATTGTCTTGCTTTCTCCCAGTTCTATCAAACCCAACCTGAAGAGAACTGGAGACCCAAGGCTTAGGATCAATGTGGAGAGGAAAATCCAGGCTTCAAAGCTATTCTCACTGGTAGATAAATGTGTAAAAGAAGATGAAGAAGAAGGAGAAGAAGAAGAAGAAAGAAGAAGAAGAAGAAGAAGAAGAAGAAGAAGAAGAAGAAGAAGAAGAAGAAGAAGAACAGGAGGGGGAGCAGGAGGGGGAGCAGGAGAAGAAGAAGAAGAAACTAACAAAAACACTATATATTGGAGGGATCCCTGGGTGGTGCAGTGGTTTGGCGCCTGCCTTTGGCCCAGGGCACGATCCTGGAGACCCAGGATCAAATCCCACGTCGGGCTCCCAGTGCATGGAGCCTGCTTCTCCCTCTGCCTGTGTCTCTGCCTCTCTCTCTCTCTCTCTCTGTGACTATCATAAATAAATAAAATTTAAAAAAAACACTATATATTGGAAAGCTTTAGGTTTCCTACTGGTTTCTGCCTTTTTTTTTTTTTTTAATGAAGAATGGGTAGTGAAGTGAGGATGAGGGGCAGCAGAGAGGAATGGGACAAGCAGGAAAGCTATACCAGGTTAGGCCAGAGCCACTGGAACTCATGGTCTTGTAGGAGCAGAGCTGAATGTCTCCCACATTGGCTAGAGTATAGCCAAACCTTCTGAGCCCTGTTGGACCACATTGGCAGCTCCAGCCAGTTCGCCCCTGAGATCAGGCCAAAGATGCCCTCGGGGAGTGACCAAGTGCAAAATGAAGCTCCTTGATGTGGTTATAAGTCCCAGAGGCAGGAGCAGAGATCAAAATGACAGATATAGACAAGGAAGTGGAAATAAGACAAGTAGAATCCTGGCAATGGACATTCCGGGCAGATAAACTTCTCTTTATCATTTGTTAGCTAGAATGTGGATGGTAAGATGTTGAGACATCTTAGGGGTTAGGGTTAGAGGAAGGGAAAAAACAACCATATTCTCTTAGAGCTGTGCACAGATGAGGGTTTCAGGTAATGCTTTATGAATGAATTAACATTTGAAGACTAATATTTTTAGCCCTTTGTGGCTTTGGGGATATGTGTGCCACTGTGTTCTGCAGCTCTAACATGACTACTTGGCCCAGACCCATCCCTGAGCCAGATAAAGATAGTGACTGTGAATGTGATAGGAAGTTACCCACTGGCATACATGCTACATCTTTGGTGCCCATGGGGGTAGGAGGGAGAGAAGGGCTATTCCTCTAGCTGGGCTCTGTCTTTCTCCTCCTCTGCCTTGTTTCCAGACCTCACTCATTTATTCAGTAAATGACTATGAAATAATTACTCTATGCCTTGCACCATGCTAGGAATGGGCTATACGGTAGGGAATGAGACAGAATTGGTCTCTATCCTCACAGACCTTAGAGTCTGGTGGAGATTTCAGACAATAATTACAGAGCCACACATAATCTATATACATAATACATACATATTTACGTGTATTTGTAGAAAACCACAATGGCACTGCTCTGTTTTTATTACCATCATTTGGTTACATTCATCTGAGGCTGTATATGTTTGAATCCGTGGATTCAAATTCAAAGATGTGAGAGACCCTCACTATCAGGAACTGATCACAAGGTGACAAGGTGATATGACCCTGGATTGGTTCCACTCTGGTCTTGCTTTCATCTCCCTGCACAGCACTTCAGGAAAGTATGACCAAATCTCACACTTTCCCAGCTCCCCAAAGTTAACGCATTCACTGGCTCAATTCGTCCTTCTTATGGCTCGTAATTCCTTACTTATATATCAGTTATCCGTGGTCATGATAATGCTGTATAACAGACAGTTTCAAAATCCAGAATAATAAGCATCTATTTAGTTTATGGGTCAATATGCTGGCAATTTAGGCAAAATTGGCTAACCTGCTCTGGTCTCAGAACTCACTCACATATCTGATAATTGTCTGACTACTGGCCTTCTTGGCTAGGTTGACTGATGATTCAGCTCTGCTCCCATGTTCATGTCCCATCCTCCCACAGGCTAGCTGGGGCACGTTGTCATGGTGGTGACAGAAGGCAAGAACAGAAATGCAAATGGAAACATGTAAGTGATCTTTCAAGCATCTGCTTATGTCTCATCTACTAACATCCCATTGGATAAAGCAAGTCACACAGCTATGCAGAGAGAGTAGGAAGTCATCAGAGGTCAGGCTAAAAGAAGGGGTGAGGAACTGAGGTCATTGATGTGATCACTCTACCACACCTACCATCTTCTTCTTTTGCCTTTTGGGTCAATAAAGAGAGCTCATCTGATTAAGAAGTTTGCTTGACTTTAATATTGGAGCATCACTGACAATTTTGGTCTTTATATTTTTAAATCTTTAAATAGTAAAATTTACTATTTTGGTTATATAATTCTATGATTCTTAACACTTGAAAGATTTGTATAATGACAAATAAGATACAGAACAGTTCTGTCACCTCCCAGAATTTCCACAGGTCACTGGTGTTTTGAGAGCTCATGTCTGGATGCAACTTCCCAAACAGAACCGGTAGATTTGTATGAAGAAATTTAAAGCTTTAGCAATACCTCTTGGGTATTTTGTAGACAAAAGCTGAAGTGTCACTGGGTAAAATAAACTAGTCAAAAGAGTCAGCCATCAGATGGAATGCCTTGTGAAGATTTTGGTAATAAAAATTTTAAAAAGCTTCAAGCCAGAGGGATCGGAACTTGAAGAGACCCCTACCTCACGATTATACAAAAAAAAAATCCCCAAGGGGCTTGGGGGGTTGAGTGCATTTTCAAATGGGGAGAGAATGGGGAGAGAGAAAGAAAGAGAGAGAAAGTAAGAACCCACACCTCTTGCTTAGTGTTATTTCTCTTGCTCAAAGCTTCTCTTGTTTGCCCCTCACCTCTGCCACAATGTCCATCTCTGTCCTTTGACTTAATTTTCCTACCATCTCTGGCCCAGTGAGAATGGACTGGTCCATCAGTGCTCCATTGTCTTAATTCTTCTTGTAGAAGCTGAAGGCATTGTTTTTCCCCAAGAAAGCCTATTTGGTGCTAACTCATTTGAGGTGCTTCCCTTAAGTTTGCAGAGGGAGCAAGGCTTCAGTTCCTGGAAAATTTAATGCACAGTTTGATCTTTGCTAGTCTACTGGACCCCTGAGTTCCCTTTCCTTATCTCATAGATCTCCCAGCTGCCAGGGAACTTGATCCGGATTTGTCTTATCAGTTCTACGGTAACAAGCAGGTGATGAATGAAGGGCTGGGAAGGCAGCTGTCTCTTCTTCGAGGCCACTGGCATTTTGAAAGTGACTGTGTGCATGTGGCAGTTGCTAGAAATGGAGGTAAAACTTACTCCCATGCTTCTTAGTCCAAGGTCTGTCTTTTGTCTCTTCTCCTTCCAGACAATTTAGAGGTGACTCTTTCTTTTTAAGGGTTCTTGGCATTCATGGGGCTTTGCAGTGGCCTGGTCATTGTGGTTCTCTTTCCAGAGGACAGAATTTCCCTAGCATGACCTTGATTGATCTTAAAACAATAGCTCATATTTATAAATCATGTTCAGAGCCTCGAACTGAGTATGAAATGGTGTAGCAGGTGGATTATTCAACCTTCCAGAAAAGAAGCCCTGCTGGTACCATGGCGGTGCTGCCCCAGGTAACCTGGCTAGGTCCTGAGCTTCAGATGTGAGATTAAAGAATCAAGGAGAAGCTGTTGAGTCATGCCATCTGACCCACTTAAACCCGTTATGCTCTTTTCAAAAATCTGATATGTCCTTTGAGAGGAACCGCCTGTGAGTTCTTCTGCCTGGCTGCAGGAAGAAAGCCCTTTATTTCTCCTGGAATAAAAATGTAAGCAGGGAAGATAGAATCTAGACTAGTGGACATCCAGCCCCAGCTGGACAAAGCCCTATGATGATGAACCCACTGGGCTGACTCTATAGGACACTGTTGCCACCATGTCCTAAATAGAAATGTACCCAGCCCACCTACCTGACACTTCAGCATTTCTGTGCCTTGGGGATATGATGTCACAAAACAAGTCAACCATCATTTAGGGGAGTCATTTCAAGGTTTCCTATCTCTGCTCTCCAGCTCACTTTCCCTCTGCTCCTGTCAACCAGGATTTCAGCACCCAAATTAGTGCAAGGCCCCAACCCAAGGAAGCATCAACTGAATTGTCAGCCCAATGAATGACCCACCCTGGGGACATGCTGTTATAGCCCTGCCTCAGCTGTCACCTTCCTGTGGCCTTCCACTTTTCCTCAGCATGAAGAGCTGCCAAAAACAGCAGTCAAATTCTCCCTGAGGAAGAAGAAGCTGTGTTCAAGGTCAGGTAAACACAAGGCCTGAGAAAGCTTTCCCCTCCCCCACTCCATTTATACTATGTCTTATCCTCACTCCAAGCTAAGGACCTCTAAATCCAGCCACGATACTAATCCTGGAATGGCAGGAAAATGTTCAACCCAGAAACCACATCCTCTGCAGTGCCACAGCCAGCACCAGTGAAGGACATGAAGTTAAATCGAAATAGAATTTGAATGACAAAGTGACATGATGTCCATCTCCCTAATGATGGGACAAGTTGGTCTTCCGTCACTGGCAAGCAAAACTGCCAGGCCCAGATCTGTATTTAAAAGCTATTTTGCATGGTTTTAAGTCACCAACTCTGCTCAATATCTAAAACAAAGAGAATGAATTATGGAACAGGACGAAGGGAGCTTGTTAATTTTCCCACTGATGCACTGTGAAATGAAAGCTTTATTCTAAGAATGGTATATCCTCAGGGCTCTCTCTGGAGAGACGCTGACAAATCCAAATGTCCTTACTGTTTCCTTTACCCCCTGCTTTATGGCTTTTCTATACACATTTACAAAATATGTATATTTCATGGTATGTCTGTATCTATAGGATTCAGCGAGTTCAAGTCTGTGATTCTCTCTAGGGCTTCTTTGACAATAAAGAGTGCTCGGGTGATGTTATTGATGAACACACACACATACACACACACACACACACACACACACACACATTTCATTGCATATAGCCTGTCTGTATATATTATAGAAATGTCCTTGCAGCCTGCTAGCTATTGTCCATACTAGTGAGCTATAGCCCATCTCCAATTGGAACCCAATGAAATAATCATGATAATTTTGCCTTCGTGTATCACCTTTCATCAGGCAGGATGAAAGGGCTTCACAAACTCTGGGTTCCTCTTTGATCCAGGCTACTATCTGGTGTACCAATCTCCACTGTGTATTCTGTGCTCACCCCGCAGATGGGCCTCCCATTGACAGTAATTGAACTTCCATATGCAGAGCACCAGCCTGGCCGGAGAGCCTCCTGTCAGCTGCCAGGAGGGGGAGGGCTGCTTCAGTAAGGGCTTCGGTTGCTATTCCACATTTGCAGCAGGGCAAGGGTTATAAGCAGGGGGAAAGAGGAAAGGAATTCTCAAGCTGCAACTTCAGTTTTGAGAGAGAGGTGCTTAATGGCAGGTGGAAAAACATTCTAAGCAGTAATAGAACAAATATTCAGAAAGTAGGTGTTGCCTAAGGCTCTGCTCTTAGCTTCTCATCCACACCCAGGACTCTAGCTATTAGCTCTATGGGAAGGACTCCAAAATATATATCCCAGGCTCAGACTCTCCCTTGGGTCTAGCCAGGCATCTCCAGCTGTCTCCGGGGCATTTCCATCCACATATTTCCCCAGAACGTCAAATTCAACTTCTACCAAATATACCGTACGATTCTTCCTTCTTCGCTTCCAAATAGCTCCCTTCCCTGACTTTCCTGTGTGGTTGCTGGAGTCATAGCCATGAGTAAGTTAGTCAAGATCTGTGTTCTCGTGGAGCTTGTATTTGCAAAGGAGAAGAGTGTCATAAACAGGTAATAGAGATAACAGGTGGTAATGTATTGGGTGGTAATAGGTTAGGGGTATAGACCTTATTAGACAGAGTGATCGTCACTGGATTCTCCAGGGAGATGATAAGCGAGAAAGCACTCCAGGTGGGGAGCACAGCAAACACCAAGACCCCAAGGCAGCAACTATATCTGGCCTTCTGTGGAACAGAAGAGATGCTGGGCTGCTGGACCATGAGAGGGCAAATGGGAGGAGATGAGCCAAGAGAGGTGGGCAGAGACCAGGTGAGGTGAGGTTTGCACATGGGGTACAGAGTTTGGATTTTCATCCAAGTGCCACTTAAAGCGGGGGCTGGGGGGGAGAGTTTTTAGCAGGGACTGTGGGAGCTAATGCCCATTACTGGCAACTCTCCACTGTGGCTGTGAGTCACTTTGACTGCTCCAGTATACACCCCTCTTGCTTTCCACATGGGCAGTGTCTAGCAGAAAGCAAGAGCAAGCTTTTGGTCATCCTCCAAATCCCTGCATCTCCCCTCCAGAGTCTCGGACAGAGTCTCCTGTGTTCAAGAGCACTGGCAGCCAAAGGAAAACAAAGCATCCCTTTTGTGATCACTGGGAAAGCACCAGATATCCCTAAGGCCGTGAACATGGCTTAGGCTTGCAGACCAAAGCCTAGATTTCTCATATTCTGAGAGTCTAAATCTTGGCATCCACTGGCTCAGGCGTGCCTGTTGGGGGAGGGGCTGAAAGGTGGGTGGTCAGATGGAGACTGGTTGGTGAAGCCACCCTCAGGGCTGTGAGTGTCATCTGCTAAGGAGTCACAGTTGCTATTCCAGAGAATTGTTCTTAGAGGTTTTACACCTCCCCTGCCAGGGGCAGCAGGCAGCCCATGACTGACCAGCATGGGGGTGCAAAACGCCAACCCCTTACTGCTGGTGAGACAAGCCTGTGGTACCATTCATGCTCCTGACTCCCTGTGGGATCAGGCCAAGGCCAAGCAGTCTCCAGCTAAGACCCCATGTCCTCTTCTCCATCTGGCTTCCCTCCCTCTTTCCCCTTCTCCTGAGAGCATTCTGTCAGCAAACCATGCACACTCAATCACCTTCGCGGCTGCGTTTATAGGGAAGGTAACCTAAAACAAATGGAGATAGAGCCCGACCTTATAAGGATACCTGACTCAAGTCAAGCCCTTTGTGAAATTTTTCATCCACTTTTCTCTTTTAAATCCATTCATTTATTCAACAAATATGTTGAAGTAGGTTTCATACACTCTAGCACATACGAAACCAGCTGGGCACAGCCCATGCCCTCAGAGAGCTTTCTAACCAGAAGAAAGGTACATATTAGACCAGTACATGCATCCATTTGGGTACATTACGGCTGGACGGTTTTCCTCATTGTAATGGGATTATTTGCCCCCAACGCCATATTTTCCAGACAGTGGAGGAGCACAAGGGAGCCCAGGCAGGAACATGGCCACCAGGACTTTTCTTCTGCTTTGAGAGCCTGCGGACACGCAGAAGCTGGTTCCTGTCAAAGAATTCTTTATGTCCAGGGACTCTGGCCAAATTGTTGGGAGGAGATTTTCTTGTGTCCACAGGCTCTCCTAGAGCTTCAGCTGGCACTAATCATCCTCTGTGCCTCAGTTTCTAGTTGGAGAAGGAAGAGGAGAATGGTAGGCTGAGATTTGTTCTAATCACTCCAAGGGTGCAGCCTAAGGAAGGTCTCTGAGAATGGCAGCCAGACTCCAGAATCCTCCATTAGTGCTTGCTAATAGAGGGCCTAAGCTGACATCAGAGCTAGTGTTGTGTTGTGCGTACCTCCTGCAGTTACACAGGGCTTCTCACTTGGAAGGTCCTTAGGCTTGATTTGGTGCCCTGCTCTTGCTGTCTCGAATTTCTTAATAATTCTCAAACAATGACCACTGCCTTTTCATCTTTTCTTGGGCCCCACAAATTATGTAGCCAGTCCTGACTGGGGTCCCATATCAAGAGTTGTTTGGGGTTGCCTGCCAAGAGGCAGAGGAAAAGTGAAATTTTGGGGGGGATATCCTTCACTCTGGGGTGCTGGTGAGTCCCACAGGTTCTACAGTTTTCTCCCGTTAGGCAGTGCCTCAGGGAGGCTGTATTTGCAATACGAAACCATCAGACTGTGCAGAGGCCAACATGGTGGACAATTCCTGACCCCACAGGGTAGTCAACAGTGGAAGAATAAAGGAGAAGAGGGACAGGAAAAATCCTGCTTGGCTGAGAACAAAACCGGATCTATCCTCTCATATTCTGGCAGATGTTTGGAGCTGCTTTCCTCAGGGAGCTTGTGTGGGCTCCTTGGAGGTTTCCTGCTGGCTCTTCACTGGGCGTTCCCTTCTTTCAGACAGATGTGTCTCTGTTCCAGGAGTTAGTTGGGCTCTTTCCACAGTCTCTAGAGATCTAGTCTTCCTGTCAGCTCCTGGCGCTTCTGTAGAGATGAATACAGGCAAACCCAACCCTGCTCCCCTTTTCTACAGAGCACACCTGCATCTAGCTCCATCCCTTCAACCTTGCTGCTATGGTCTGCTTTGTCTCCATGTGTCTTGCAGGAAGACATTGATCTCTTCTTCCACACTTCTAATGCAGCTTACATTTGTCACAGCTCTCTGAGCAGTCTAATGGCAACCCCCTCCCTAAATCTGAGGCCAAAGTAGTACTCCATACCATTTCCCTGAGGTAGAGTGAGAAATCCCTTGGCATAGCAATTATTTTGTCAATAAATACATAAATAACACACACCTCTTCAAATTTCTCTCTCTCACTACTATTTTTGTATATTTTGTATACAAAGTAGAGTGGCTGACAGAAGATTCAAGAGTCATGAAACCAGTTCTTGACAATTTTCTTTGTAATTTTTACATTAGGGATCTGGCATTGGAATTTCACACTATTGTGTCTCATTGTCTTGGTGGAAACTTCAATATTAACACCTTGTTACAGGTACAAAACCCTGGATTAGGTGCCACAAACTGAATAACATATTATTTACCCAGCCCTGTCAAATTTATGAAGCATCTCAAATAACTGTCCTCATTTGTTTCTCCCAACTGCCCTGTCATAGACATTATTACATTCTCACTTTATGGGTAAATCTTTTGAGATTCAGTTGGCTGTGTGCTTGCCCTTGTAACTCAGTTCATAAACTGAATGGCTGCAGTGGAGATTCCCGCCCCCCCCCCAGGTCTCCTCATTCCCAACTGTTTGTTCTGCCCTGGTGTCTCTGCCCAGGAAACAAACATGGCTGCTGGTGACTATGACATAGAGCAGCCTCTAGTTAGCTCTCTACCAGGTAGGGAGGAAAACACATCACGAACTATAAAACAAAGGACTAACAGAATGTGTTACTATTTCTGTGGTTACTACTTTTCACTCCTGGGCCAACTGGGTTGACTGTTCAGGGTACCCAAGTTCACAGTCACCTATTACTGTCACCCCACTGCTGGACTTTGGATAACTCAGAACACCATCTATCCTTCTCTTTGCATTATGTGCTCTCATTGCTTTGGGTATTTTGGGGGCCAGTTATACCTTCCCTGGACACAACTGAAGTTTACTTTTCTTGCCTCCCTGTTCTTCAGGCCTCTGCTCATTCTTTCACCAAACTACCTTGCCTTCACAAAGGTGAGAAGGTGACACAAGCCCTCAAATGCCATGTGGGTGACCAATCATCATCCTTTCAGTGGCTGTTAACAGACCTACCAAGTCCCACCCTAGTCATGCAATCCCAAAGAGTGTCTGACATGGACACTCTGACAAGGTGGGCAAGAAGACAGAAGTATGGAATCAAGGCTGGAGAAATGGGTGTGGGGCAAGATCTTACATCTTCAGAATCTTACATCAGGTGAGCATCTACACAAAAGACCCCCCTGGCCTTGAGTGAAGCAGCTTTGTACTTGCTGAAGACATTGTGAATAATCTAGAAAAGTTACCAAAAGGCAGAGGAACTCAAGGTAAGGGAGCACTGGCTAAGAACAATAGTTAGTACATACTGTATTTTGTACATGCTAAGCATTTTTGTACTAATTTTTTAAATATTTTCTTTATTTCATAGAGAGAACACGTGAGCATAAGCAGGGGGAGCAGCAGAGGAAGGAAGAGAAGTAGGCTCCTTGCTGAGCAGGAAGCCCAACTTGAGGCTCTATCCCAGGGTCCTGGGATAATGACCTGAGCCAAAGGCAGATGTTTAACCAACTGAGCCACCCAGGTACTCCTGCATTTATTTTAAAGATTTATTTATTTATTTATTTATTTATTTATTTATTTATTGAGAGAGAATGAGTGGGAGGGGCAAAGGAAGAGGGAGAGAGAATCTCAAGCAGACTCCAAGCTGAATGCAGAGCTGAGGCATGGCTCAATCTCATGACCCTGAGATCATGACTTGAGCCAAAACCAAGAGTCAGACACTTAACTGAATGTGCCAACTGGGTGCCCCTGTGCATTATTTTTTATACTAACACTAAATTCATAGATCTATGAACCCATGAATAATTATCCTCATTCAAGAAATAAGGAAGCCATGCAGTAGGGAGATAAACAACTTGCCCAAGGTCGCACATAAGTGGTAGACCTAGGATTCCAGCCCAGATCTTTCTGAGTTTCAAGATCATGCTATTAATTGTTATGTTGTGTGTAATCTGACCTCTTGAGGACTGTAGAGAGGAATATTGCAGATCAATGTGGGTAAAACCATAAGAAAGAATAAAGCACATTTGTTCCAAAGTTCTACCTATAAATATGCCATGAAAATTTGTGATTCCCCTAGATTTTTTCTTTTTAAAAAAGATTTATTTATTTATTTGAGAGAAAGAAAGTGGAGGGAAAGGGTGATGTAGAGAGAGAGAGAGAATCTCAAGCAGACTCCTTGCTGAGTGAAGAGTCCAACACAGGGTTTGATCCCATTGGGTTTGATCCCATGACCCTAGATCATGACCTGGGACAAAATCACAAGTCAGATGCTTAACAAACTAAGTCACCTCTCTAGATTCTTTTCTTCCAGAGTGTCCCAAGCACTCTGCCTTGGATCATAATGTAAATAATGGCTCTTCACGTGAAGTTTTGCAAGCTAAACATCTTTACAGAACTCTGGGTATGTTACAGAAACATGGCTCTCCAAAAATATGGGTTCCTTTAAAATTGCATTTGGAGGGGCTATCATGAAACCTGCTCTCCTCATGGCCAAATCCACCACATTAAAGCAAATGAAACCCTAACTCAGATCATTAATTAATATAAATTAATTTTTCCATAACCTTCTATATTATAAAAGTACTTTGCCCTGCTATTGTTGGTCTGTATAAACTAAGTGATTCAGCCAGCCAGAACACCAAGAAAAAAGATCTCACTAGACCTAGATTGAATTAAACCATCCATTAATTTTTGATCATTGCTAAAGTTTTCATATGAAATTAAAACAAGAGAGCCTACCTCTCTAACATCTCTGTAAGAAAATAATTGGTGGTGGGCCTTTTTGCCCTCTCTGCCGAGTGAAGCACCATGCCTTCCCATGTGGTTGCAAGGTAGCCTGTTTGAGACCTTTGTCCCAAAATACAAGATAACAAAGAGAGTAGGTCTTTAGCTTGAATTGTTCCAGCAGCAGACCCTGAGACAAGAAATTGGGTGTAAATGGTTTATTGGAGAGGGGATCCAGGAAATCTGAGTAGGGAAGTGAAGAATTGAAAGGGAAGGGAAGTCAACAAAAGGTACACTATCAAAGAAGTTACATTTTGGGAGACTAGAGATTAATCCTGCCTGGGTCCTCTGGGAGTCAATGAAGAACATGTGCCTCTGAGTTTCTGGCAGGAGGAGTGAGGAACTAGGGTTTTTACACATCATCTCCCATTACATACTATTTAAGAGTTGCTAAATAAGGAAATCCCCAATGATTCCAGCTTTAGGCAAAGTGCTCCAGGCACTAGCCCTGAGAAGATGGGCCAACATGCATGGAAATGGTAAATGCCAGAGCAGGCTGCACCTTGCGGGAGAGCAGTGAGGAAGAAGAGAAAAGAGCAGAGGCAGAGCTAACTCATTCATTAGGCACAACATCTGGGACTCACAAAAATATTTTAATTTTAGTTTCTTTTAAGATCAGAAGAAAGAATGGATATAATAATGAACATATAAAAATAAATCCAGCCTGGATTATATTTGTCTTTTACCAGCACAGTTATAAAATAAAATTTTAAAACATTTTTTAATGAAAGAAGGCATCCATATAGACCCATAAAAGTCACACTGAATCCCTGAAGAGATTTATTTATTTATTTATTTATTTATTTATTTATTTATTTATTTATTTATGATTGTTGGCATATTGTCTCATTTCAGGTGGCTCACACCAGCCAAACCACCCTGCTTTTGTTTTCATTTCTTTCCCTTTTTCCTTTGTTTTCCTTCTGTTTCCATGTTCTGCTGTCTTTCCTCCTATATTTCTTTTTCTGTATCAGTAGTAGATACGTATTATATTTGTCTGCCCAGCACCCAGTCTAAAATCTTCTGATAAAAGCCCCTGAATTTGTTTTTAAGAAGCCAGTCTTCTCTACCTATCCCTAACCAAGAGATATGCACCTGACATAAATCAGATAGTCACTTTTTGGAATTTGAGTTCCAAAGAGAATAATATAAAAACTACATTACTTCCTGCTCCCCAGATTCCTGGAGTGCCCTAGCTCCTGTCCTTTTCTGATACCTGGCTCTTCAGCTATTCCTACTATTCTGCAATATATAGGGTATATGTGTAATGTGTATGAGATGCATAAATATACCTATATGCATATATATACATATACACAGGAAAAGCATACCATGTTAATAGATTACAACCCTCAATATGTAAAAACCGTACATTCTTGTTGAATTGATAACCCAAACAAAATATGAATAGGTTTTTCTTTCTGTAAAAACTAATAAGTTCTTTCTAGAATTTCTATTAAAGTGAAAAGAACAAAAAATAACCAAGACATTCTTGAAGATGTAACACAAAGTATGATGACTTGCTCTACCAGGCAACAAAAATTACTAGTATAAATCTCTAATAATTGAGACACAGTTAACTAAGGTAAAGATCTAGACAAATATACCAATGTTACAGAAGATAGTTGAGAAACAAATCTATACATGTAGAGATACTTGATTTACGACAAAGGTGGCATTGCAGAAAACAGGAAAAAGACTTTTCAATAAATGGTGCCGGGACAATGAGGTAGCAATATATTAATACTGAATCTCTACTACATACTGTACACAAAAATCAATTCCAAGTGGTTTTTAAACCTAAACATGAAAGGTGCAACAGCAAATCTTTAGAAGATAATATATGAAAATATCTTCATTATCTTGGAGAAAGGAAATAATACAGAAATATAATAATTAATGAAATAGAAACATATTAAGACAGTAGACCATATGTTAAGTGTTCTTATGAAAAATAAAGGAAGTAAGAAAACTTTAGAGGTAATGGTTCAGTTTATAGCAGTGTGTATGGTGAAAATTTGATGAGTATATACTCATCTTCCTACTTAAGTTTCAAAACTCAATATCAAGTTGTGGGAAAGTCTTCACCTCCTTGACCAACCACTCTCTTATGAACTTTGCACATTTCTTGTGTTAAACAAGGCATAAGAAATACTGACTGGACATTTAACAAGATTACTAAACTGGGACACCTCGTGTGTTTAGTGTTTAGTTTAGTGTTTAGTGTTTAGTTAGTGGTGGTTTAGTGGATGAATGTCTGCCTTCGGCTCAGGTCGTGATCCAGGGGTCTCCAGATGGAGTCCCACATCAGGCTCCCCATGGGGAGTTTGCATCTCTCTCTGCCTATGTTTCTACCTCTCTCTGTGTGTCTCTCATGAAAAAATACATAAATTTAAAAAAAAAGATTACTAAACTGGACTCAAAATTAAGAACTTCTGTTCACAAAAATCACCTTTAAGGGCATGAAATTACCTTTAAGCATGAAAACACACCCGCTGAGTGGGATAAAATACTTGGAAGACATAACTGACAGAGGACTTGTATCTTGAGTATAAAGACTGCAAATCAATAAGAAAAAAAAAAAAACCATACAACCCAATGAAAATATAGGCAAGGGACTTGAACAGATCACTTAGGTTTTCCTAATGGTTTTCCAAATGGCCATAAATATATGAAAAGCTGATTGATTTCATTGTACTGAGGGCAGTGTACATTGCAACCACAATGAGATACTAATGAATGTTTCTGACGAGGGATACCAGTGTCTTTGAGGTTAAGAGGAAATTTGCTTTTTTCTTATAAATCCTTTTGCATTGAGTTTATTTTATGTTTTCCTTGTATTTCTTTAAATTAAAAGAAGGAAATAAAATTACTTATAAATTAGAGAAGGAAAACAATAAAGCAAAGAACAGAAGTGACAAAACAGACTCTATGTTTTTGCTGTAGATCGGTGATAGGCATTAGCTGATTGATGTTCTTGAGCTCTGACTACTACACAAAGATAAATTAATGACCGAGGAATCAATTGATGGAGCAGTCCAACAGGTAATTTCAGGCTCCCTGGTCACTTTTCTTTTTTAATAGAAGACTGGTTTAGTAAGAAAATCTGGTTTTCTTTAACTTCCAAAGGGTCATATTTGCTGGGATTATATCTCACTGACTTGAAATAAAACTCCTTTGAAATAGAGCTGTTTTAACTGAAGTACTAATTTTTCTATCTTGATGGTCCATTCATTCACCTACTATGTGCCAGGCTTGTTTTAGATAATGAGAATATAAAAATGAAGGAAGTAGACAAATTGTCTGCCCTCTTGAAGCTAACATCCTAGGAGAAACAGAAAATAAGCAAATATACAGAATGACGCCATAAATAATATATGCAATGAAGAAAAGTAGAGTTAGAAGTGTTGAGGATAAGGATACATGGATGGCTCAGTGGTTGAGCATCTGCCTTTGGCTCACGTTGTGATCCCAGGGTCCTGGGATGGAGTGCCACATCCGGGTCCCCGCAGGGAGCCTGCTTCTCCCTCTGCCAATGTCTCTGCCTCTCTCTCTGTGTCTCTCCTGAATGAATGAATGAATGAATGAATAAATAAATAAATAAATAAATAAATAAATATTTTTTTTAAAAATGAAGAAGAAGCATTGAGGATGATGTTATTTCAGATAGGGTGGCTACGGAAAGCCTCTCTGAAGAAGTGATATTTCCGCAGACAGTGGAATGAAATGAGAGGGCATCACACATCCTAGGCAAAGGGAACAACAAGAGCCAGAAGCCTAGGGTGGTTTGCATATTAATGGATTCTACTTAGGTTATTTTTTCATGGGATTGGATATAATTTTCTTGTGCTGTTTCCTTTAAAAAGGTAAAGTTACAAGTGGGTTTAATGTCTGTGGTTTGTCTGGATGCACTCCTCCAGACAAGCCTGTGCATGCAAGGCTGGAAGTAGATGTTGTCAGCAACTGGCTATGAAAGAACAGATTGTCTCCCTTGGTGACATGGCTATGCTACTCATACCCTAGAATGGCTAATGAAGTGCTATCTTTTGGTGTAAAATTAGTTTCTAGGGATTTTCAGACTAACTCCATAAAGTGTTTAATAAAGGGGGCATAACTAGCCACTATCACAAGCTGGAGGTCTTGAGATCCCTCCCACCTCCCCTCTAGGTGTTCAAAGGGCACATCCTGAGCTTCCAGGCCCCATCCAGGACCCCTTGCTTGCTCCTATTCCCACAGTCTTCCTTTGGGTTCTGATCTACACTCCTGTTTCTTTGTACAAAAGCCCTATTTCCCTTTCTTTTCACAATTAACTTTGACTCATTAAAACCCAGAGCTCAAATATTTAGCGACCAAAAAACTAGTTTCCCTTTCTTTGAGGGCAGTGAGGGCTTGCCCTTCAAACTCTGCCAGCTAGTGAGGAGACAATCACAGTCCGTCCTGGTAGGTGGGAAGTGCCCTCCTCTCAAAATGGCTTGTGTATCACTAATGGGACAAAAGAAAGAGGAGGAACAGTTGTCAACAAGTAAAACCAGGTTGAATGATCAGTTCCTGGCACAATTTCTCCTGCCTGTGATCTGTTTGTGCATCCCAGTGTCCCTAGGACAGGCTTCCTTTCATTAGGCAGACATACCACCTACCACTGTGGGAGGGACTCTGGCTTCTCTGGGTGTATGCATTAGCCTGGCCCCTAGGTGAATTGCTTACCTCCTTTATGCTTTGTTTCCAAGGGTGTGATTTCCACACTGTTCTGTGTTTTGTCCACCTCTGAGCCATCCCTGTATGTGCTATAAGGTTTAAAAAACATCATGCAGGTATAAAATGAAGCTGTAAGGAAGTCTTTGCCTCCCTGGCACCCTGAAACCACCCCTCTCTGTAGCTGTGTCCATCTTCTTCCAACTCATACTTGACTTTCCAGCTACAGTCCTTGGGTAATCCATCATCAGACCCACCTTCTAAGAAAATGCTCCTCAACCCCTCTCCCACGAAATGAGCCACCTGTACTTGAACTTTGCATGTAATGAGACAGTTTTCCCATCATCTCCCTTGAAAAAAATAACCAGGTTATTTCTAATCTGAGCCACCTTGGTATGCCCTCCTTCACTTTTCCCCTATATTCATAAAGGGTAAGTCTTACATTAGACATACTTTTCAATAGAGATACTTTTCAGTAATGCCCTTTCTGTTCCTTAACATACTGTCCTCCATTTTGTACCTCAGTTGGTCCCCTTCTTGCAGCTTCTGGCACCCAGTTGTGGCACCATAATTTAGTCAGGTCCCTGTTATGCAGAGCTAACTGGTACTCTTCCTGTAACTTGGCTCTTAGGCCCTTGATCCAGCAGCTCACCTCTTTCACTTATCCTCAGGCAGAGGATGATTGGCAAGCAACGTTGCCAGCCAAACCTAATAGCATCTTTCCTGTTGGATTAGACATGTTGTAAAAGCACCACACAAAGTATCTATTGCTTCTTCTGCTCAGGGGAAAGTGTTCCTGTGTACAGAATGAGAGGAGGGTGGGGCAGACAATGAAAAAGGTGATTTCCATCCTGAAAGCAGAAAAATATCTGCTGTCCTATGATGTTCCTAGTCCAGTATGACCAGGGCAGTGGAGCTCAACATAGAGAATTCATCCAAACCCTTAAGGATCTAGTAAAACTCAGACTTCAGGGAACCTCTGAAGACACACTAACACATAGAGATTAAGTAACATGCCCAAAATTTTACAGTGAGCTAAATTCTGTATTATACTGTTTCTATTTAATTCTTTTAGGATATTTATTTTATATTCTGAATTTGATATATTCTTTTATCATCTGAAGTTCTTGGGAGTCTAAACCTCCTGTTGGTTGATTCTCCTGATTCTGACCCATGGCATTTTTGTTTCAGCATGTGTTTTATAATTCGAAATTGTAAGTTCATGTAGGGTGGGCTCTATCTGTGAGTATCCTGTAGAGACGGGTTAAATGGGAGGAGTCTCTCCCAAAGGGTTTTAGTTTTGCTTTTTTCCAGGTGCCCTAAAGATGTTGCCTATCCAAGGACTGCTTTTTTATTAATTTCTAGGTTCAGAGTGTCCTGGGATAAGTTTCAACCTGGAACCCATATGAAACAACCCTGCAAAGAAGAATCTTTTTCCATTCAGAGGAAGATTGAAAGAGATTCAAATTTGTCAGTTACTTTTCTTTGATAATGAATAGGTTTTCCTTAGTTCATTATTTGTATCAGGGTTCTCCAGAGAAACAGAGCCACCAGGATGGGATGTGAATATAGATATGCACAGGATGTGAATATAGATACATAAATAGATATGAGAGAGAGAGAGAGAGAGAGAGAGAGAGAGAGAGAGATTGATTTTAAGGAATTGGCTCACATGATTGTTGAGACTTGATAAATCCAAAATCTGTAGAGTAGAACAGCATGCTGGAGACCCAGGAAAGAATTCCAGTTTGAGTTCAAAGGTGGTCTGCTGGCAGAATTTCTTCTTGCTTGAGGAAGTCAATCTTTGTTCTTAAATTAATGTCTTCAACTGATCGGATGAGGCCCACCCAGATTGTGGTCTTGCTATTTAATCTCCACTGATTTAAAAGTTAATCTCATTGAAAAATATGTTCACAGAAACATCCAGAACAATATTGAAACAATTATCTGGGCACTGTGGCCCAGCCAAGTTGACATAAAAATAACCAGCAAATTATTTAATGAGAGTGGGGTATTTGAGTATCCTGGCTTTGTGCAAGGGTCTCAGTTCCCACTTTCTGCCTCTGTCTTTTACCCCTCATGGAATTAATCTATTTTTGGGCCCAGGTTTCTGAGTTCCATTCAGGATGACCTAATTCTCAAAACTTGACTTTTCATTTGGAAGCCTATTATTGTTCTCATTAAATTATTCTTCTCACCTGATGTTCTTGAGAAAACCAGCTCTTTAATGATGTGTAGGGACTGTGGTAGTATATTCCCTTGGCCCACAGATCTCAGACCGAGTGATTTGGTAATAGATTTTAGCACCTGCAATTCACACAGTCTTCACTTGATATATTAAAGGAAATTCAAGTTAAAATGTTGTCAGCTTAGAAAGCAATTATGATCTGAGCCCAGTTGATTTAGGTGCCAGAGATTATTCTAGAACCTACTTTAGAGTATGAATACCATTGTCATTGAAAAGGACTCAATGGATAAATCTTGTAGTTATATTTAAACTAATGATGATGATAAAACCAGCATTTATGAAGCACTTAGTATATACACTAGACACTCTGCTTATTATTTTACATGCTATTTCCTTTGAAACTCATGGAACCAGGAGCTCCAAGGAGCCAGGACATGCAAGAAGTAGGTTACTGTTGTTTCCATTTTACAAATGGAAAACAACCAAAGCTTGGAGAGTTTGCCTTAATACCTAGGTTTGTATTACAGTATTGTTGTGTAACAAACAATCCCCAAATCTCAGTGGATTTCAACAATTAACATTTATCTGTTACTTGTAAGTCTGTATCAGCTGCATGTCAGGTGGGCTCAGCTCCAGACTCCAGGCTTCAAGTTGCCTATTCTCTTATATCAGGACCCCAAATACAGGCCCAATAGTTTTGGGGAGGTTTTTCCTGTGGTGAAGGGTAGAGACTCCAAGATGGAGAAGGAATGGTATATGATGCCTTTTAAGGCCTCAGTTCCAAATTGGCATCCTGTCCCCTCTGCTCACATTTCACTGGCCAGGGCAAATTCCACATCCAGGCTCCAAGTCAATGGGAAGAGGAAGTAAGCTGCACCACACAGAGAACAGGAATAGAATAATGATTCATAGAAAAATAATACTACCTACCATGTCAGTCATTAAATGACTACAACATGGTCCTCTCTCAGGATATTTTTGAAAGAAAGAATGAACATATTTATGAACATATTTATTGATCTTGCTAGTGTTGTAGGGCAGATCAATCAAATTAAGGCATGCTCTCTGCCCTTTATTCAGCTATAGTAATCAACACATCCCTAGGGCCCAGTCCATCGTAGATGCTCAGTAAATATGTGTTGAGTGAATGAATAAGACAACAAGATAAGAAATCCATGAGGTTCATGTAAAATATTTGATTTCCCTAAAGGTCCTTTGTTTGAGAACTTGGCACAGACATTCACATCTCTAGATGCAAGTCACCTCCTCAGAGAGCATACAGCAAGATAGCTACTGAGTCATGCAAAACCATCCCTGGGGCCCAGGAAATGACGTGGTCTCCGGGGTACTGCCTTATGGTGAGGACATAGGAAAACATGTCTCCATATATAGGAAGACAATTCAGCTGAAAGGTGAGGCATGAATTGCTTTACCAGCTGATGTAAAAGGGGCTTGAAGCTCAAACACAGTAATTAATCCATTCACTTTTACTCATACAACCTACAGATGAGAGGGTAAACATAGCAAACATAACAGCTTAGTGTGGGGGTGGGGAGTGATGATAGAGAGGATAATGATATAGGAGTCATTCACAGAGCATGTCTAAAAGCAATGAGTGGGGAAGGGGACACTTCTTCCACCAACACCAAGATTAGATAGAGAATATCGCTTTCCACTAAAGACTGGGACATTTATCAATCCATTTGTCTATAATAATGCAGAGGCCCAGTGGCAATCCTGAGCTATTTGCAGTCTTATTTATAAAATTAGAGGTGAGGGGTGCCTGGATGGCTCAGTCAGTTGAGCATCAGACTCTTGATTTTGGCTTAGGTCTTGATCCCAGGGTCATGAGTTCAAGCCCCATGTTGAGCTCCATGCTAGGCATGGAGCCTACTTAAAAAAAAAAATTAGAGGTGAGTCCCCACTCCAACGTTTGCAATGAATAGTGTAGCACCAAGTAAGATCCAAGACAACAAGAAATGTGGATACGGAGTCAATAAAGATACTGTAACACAAATCCTGGGGTAAGAATTTTGAGAAAAAGAGACTGCAGAATTCTCTGCAGTTCATATACCAACAATCAGGCTACAGGAAGTGACCAGCCCAGGATCAACCAACTCCAGACACAAAGAAGGATTCAAAGCAGATATATGTTTAAGAAGGGAGGAGAAGAGAAATAGCCCAGAGGCTTTTCCAGTCTCTCTCTCTTAATGGCTTCCCTAGTGGCTTACAGAGGATGGATGGGGAGTTGGCACATAATTCACCCCAGGTGAATATGTGTTACTTGTAGTTTTACCCTATATTATACTAGGCATTTGCCTATTTGGCCTTAGATCTTGTCTCTGCCTTTCTTCTGTTCTGCTCTATGTGGCATCAGCCCCCTGAAAATTACATTTCCCAGGCTTCCTTGTCCACTGGCTTCCTGTTAGGTTTGCCAATGGGAAACTGAGAGCAGGTATGACCATACCTCTCAATGGTTCCAGCTCCCATTGGGCAGCTTCTCTCATGTTAGCAACACCAAGGTTCAGCTCCACCTAGGCAGCCCTGGCTCCTATATTCTGGTAACACCATCTCTTCCCTTTGTTCTTCTAGACCAAAGAGTGGTCACATCTTTCTAACCTTCAATTTGTACCTCTCATTTTCAGCTCTTCCAAAACTTCTGTAACCTAGGTTCCCTTTTAAAATTGCCTCAGTTGAACTGCTTAGCATGGGTTCTGTTTTCTGGACTTCCATGGTTATGGTTACATTTCTTAGAGCCAAACTAAGCATGCAGAGAGGGGCACAGGTGAGTTAACCCTCAGGAGCCTGGAAGCAGTTCAGTCCAGTTGGGCAGGTTATGCCAGCTGTTCTCATGGGGTAAGGTGCTTGGTCCTAATGGGAAGTTGCTCATTCTCTGTCCAAGGTAAATCAGCAATTCTTGGTCTGGCAGATAAAGGTTGGCCAGTGTGTGCTATTCCCCAGAGCAAGGCAGGATCTTATAAACGCTTCTGGTTGGCAACTCCAACTAAAACTCTAGGCCTTTGAGGTGGGGGGAGGGTGGGGGGGTGAGGAGGGTGGGGAGGCTGGGGGGGGGACCACATCTCTCACAGGCCTTTAACTCTCTGAGCCGCTTGTTTCCACCTCTGCAAATTAGGGAACCATGACTGAGTTCATAGGTGGGGCGTCTCTGTGAAAAGCTATATATGCCACATGCCTACATGATATTTAGCTGGTGATGGGTACTCCATTAGTCTCTAGTCTTCACATACTTCTATCACATTTTCTCCCACAGGAAGCACTGCCCTCTTTTCCTGGGAATGAACTACAAGAGTCTGTACCAGGTATGCCTCCCTAGGAGTTCCTGGGCTTCCCCAACACCAACTGTATTTTCTTAGCACCCACCCGATGTGCATGGTCTTATTATAAACTAACAAGCAATGCTTTCATCTGTTGCTTACCCATTGCTTATGTGTATGCCCTCTCCCTACCCTGTGGTGCTATGCCATTCACCCATGGGCAGACACCCCTGCCCCTGCCCAGTCTGACACCTGAGTGTTAGAGCCAGTCCCTGGGATGAACTAAACCAGCCCATCTTGACATCTTGAGCTGGGACAATGGTTAACATTTCCATTATTCTCCCAATAAAAGGAAAGACTTTGTACTCTCTTCTAAATTTGTGCAAATTTGGAATTTCAGAGTAAGCTGATTGAATACAGATTTCAAAATCTTTTATCTTTTATCTCAAGTCCAACCCTCAAAGTCCAATTGAAAAGTTCATCTGACATGGTTTGATTTTCATGACAGAAGGGTGTCTTGGAGATATTTGCCAAAGAAATGCTCTGAGAGCCCAAGAGTTAAACACTGCCGGCACAGCCACTCCTCCACTCCTATGTAGCATTATCCTCCTCTGCCCTTGAACAGATGATTATATGGAAAGTGGGGGAAGAGAGGAAGATAATACGGTCACCTTTTTGAAATCAGCCTTATTTTGGCTATGAGAACCAAAGACTATGAACATCAGAGTAAGTCCATATTCCAAGTCTTCAATGGACCATGTCCTTTGAACATGAAAGCCCCAACTTAGGCTCCCCAAGGCATGGAATCACTTAAGCGATGGTCAATAGGCTCAGGTCCAGCTGTGAATAAAGTCAGAGATTTCAAGGCTCAAATCTTTATGAGAATGGGACATTAACTGTACCATATATTTCCAAAAATACACTGAAGTCTGGAAGTGGGAGGAGACCTAAAGGCTTTGGTTTTTCTCCAGATACAATCCAGGGCTGTGTTGAGAGAGCTATGCCCTTGCATCCTTGTTGTCCATTGTAGGACTAACTGGGCAATGTCAGTCCAATAAAAAAGGACCCCAGATCTTAGATCTTTTTGCTACTATTTCTCAATTTTTAAACAGTGTTTTGGAAATCAATGTTTTAGAAACCTTTATGCATCTACTCAACTGTCTTGGGTTTCCTTTCCTTTCCCTCTGGATGAAATAGTTCTGGGTACAATTTATAGAAGAACAAGACCCATATGCCTTCTTGCCCCTGCAGTCTTTCCAAAATGACTAGAGCTACTATCATCACCTCTAGACACTCCTTTTTAAATCCTAAGGTAGTTAATGCGGTGTTAGGCCAGGTGTTCTGTTTTGTCCAAACAAGACATGCTGGGCTTCTATCCATCCCTTGTGCCAGGGCATCCCTTTGGGTTTTTTGTTTTGTATTGCTTTGTTTTTGTTTTTTGGAATGAAGCTAATGTTTTACACTCCACTTCTAGCAGTTTGGCTTTGACTTTCTTTTTTCCACCTGCCTTGGCTCCTACAAGAACTTTCTCATTCTTACCCAGCCGGGGTCATCTTTCTGATACCATCCTGCCTTCCCATATTTCTCGCATTTGGCCTCCTGCCAACATAGCTTTCTCTTCATTTACCCTCCTCCCGGACACTGTCATTATACCTCCTATCCAGGCTCTATGTGGGATCTTTTGGGGCCTTTCTGGGTCACTGTCAGTCTTGTGATCTATTTCTAGTGCCTATAATGTCCCAATAGTCTGCCCTGCCAGTCCCTGAGATCTGGTTAAATAAGAGGCTCTGACTGAGCCTTGATGAATCCATCACATCTTGGTATTCTGGATTAAGAACTGCAAATATGGGCCTGGAACTTTGGCCACTTTTTGATGAAGTTATGGTCCTGGATTTACCAGAAATACAATGGCTATGGAGGACCTGGCAACACCTCTAATCTTCAGGGTCATTCTGACCAAATCTCTTCCTCTTACTTTCCTTAGCTGTGAAATAAAAGTTGAAGAAAGAGAATCCCTGAAGATCTACCAACTTTAAGTGCTTTGATTCCTGTACATTTTTGTCAGAGGCAGTTCTGCTTTCAATGATGCATGAGTTCCTTATGAAACCCATCAGTTTGGGTAGACAGAGCTGATATCTTATACTTGGTCTTCATCTAAAACTTGGTCACTTCACCATCATCTTTTCCCAAGGCCATTTTAATTTGTGGTTTTCCTTAGCATCTCATCAAGTCAATTCAACAAATGCCCGTTATATGTTGGTGTAAAGGAAGGATGATTCTGGTACTGAGATGAGAAACTGACATACATGTGTTTTCCTCCTTAAAGGAAATGCTACCACCAAAACTGCAGTCTGGGGACCACCCCAAAGTAGCCAGAAGTCCCAGATGCCACCATTGCTCCTTTGCCAGTCATAAAGCCAGGACTGGCACTTTTATGAGCCTCCCCAGATATGCATTTTCTCTCCTTACAGATGAAGAAAATAAAATCAACCTAGAACTTGGGAAAGGTCACAAGACCAAGGTCTTCAAATGAGTAACTTGGAGCTTATCCAATCAAGACATCCACCTTGTTTGAGCTCTAAAAAAACTCTGTGCAACAAATACATATGTTCTTATTCCCATTTTTCAGATGAGAACATTGAGGCTCAGAAGGATTGCTTTGATCTATCCTCTCTCTTTCATACCTAATCTTTTTTATTTGAGAACATGCACCTGCACAGCCATAGCCTGAGCCTTGCAGTGATGACCAAAGAACCTCTTCAGACTTCACAGATCATTTTCAGGCAGCTATGAAGAGGAAAATAAACACAGTCTTATTTATCTGGGTAGAGGAGCAAGCAAGATATGGTATTTTATCTGGTCATGGAGCCTGAAGCCCAGGATCCAATCCTCCTGGTGGTATGACAGATGACTTCATAGCTCCAAAAATATTTTCACTCAGTTTCTCATAAGCTGCAGTTGTCTAAAGCTTCCAGAAGCATTTATGAGGTGGGGAGAGGGGTGGCAACACTGGTGCTTTTTGCTTCTTTGCTTTAAACAGAATTACAAAATGAGACTGTTAATTTGCCTGCTTCACCAGCAGCTCTACCAGCACATGTGGGTGGATTAATAAGGTTTTCCTTTCCTCTCCTCTCCTTTTTAATAGAAGAGTCATTCTTGGGGTGAACCAGATGCTGCAGTTACGTGGCAGAAAAAAAAAGGAGGGGGCCAGCCACATATCTAAATACTAAGCCAGCCCTACATGAGTGTTTCTAACAAGAGGGTCCTGTGTATGGGGTGGGGCAAAGTCCACAGGCACTCACAGACCCACCCATGCAATGCTCCTCCCAGGAGGACCCTGAGGAGAGCTCTCCAAGTGGACATGACAAGGCTGAACCTTTAAGAGTTTGAGGGACAGAATGGTCCTCCCCAACAAGGCAATCTGCTGACCGGAAAACACTCCCTGGTCTTAGCATGTCAGAGGAGGGCGGACCCCTGAAGAGCCCTGCTGCAGAACTCTGGTAGTAATGAGAGGAAACCAGAAACCAGAGCAAAGCAGCATGCCCAGGGGCAGGGTGGACGCAGCCATGAGTGGCTGGTCATGCCTTCCCTCCCAAGGCAGGCCCACCAAGCAGCATAGACCTCCAGAGCCTCTGCACCTGCTGTGAGTCTGAGAAAGGGGAAGCATTCCAAAGATGCCTGTGTCCCTTTTGTGCTGGGGACACAGGCAGGGTAAAAAGGAATGCAGGAAGAGACAGGGCAGACTGCACGGGAACACAAACAACACTCAGCTGGTCCTCACAGCCTCTATTCTAAGAAAGAGAGAGCTATCCAGGCTGACTCTTAACTAACGAGGAAACCCAAGGGAAATAAGAACAGGGCTTGGCTTGCTGATAGAGGCAGCATGCTGTGAGGCCTGTCAGCCATGAGTATGTATGCGTGTGTGAGTATATGTGCAGCAGCGTGCACGCGCGTGTGTGCGTGCGTGTGTGTGTGTGTGTGTGTGTGCCCGCGCACCTTCACAAAGGCAGGCAGACTGTCCCAGGATGCAGGGACAGAAACTACAGGCGACTCCACAAGGCCATGAGTGCTTTGCCGGAATCTTTGCTGCTATGGTTGGAAAGGGCCATAATGTGTGCAGGGCAACTTTTGCAAGTTGTTTTGGCTTCCCCAAACATTTTAAAGTTCCTTAGAAACCACTGTTACAACTCATAGTCTCTGCTAAAGGAATTTTATAGAAGGGCTACCTCGAGACCTTGCTGCTAGGATGGGTCCTGCTGATCACTGTCGCTACAGGCAGAGCTCCTTTCACCACAACCTGATTACATGAGGGATTTTTTTCTCTTTTTTTCTGCTGTCCTGAATGGGTTCGTATTTCAATTAGGTTTCATTGGTCTTTCTTTGAAACATATGACATGCTTCTCTTGTGTTTTTGTCCCCAACATGGCTTTTGGCTTTAGCAAAATTAGGATCCTGAAAAATAAGACATAAAACCTGGAAACCCTCTTACCTCCAATTTAAAAAATCTCAGAGTTGTACATATAAAGCCAAGTCTTTGGTTTTAATTAGATCAGAAGGACAGACTTAGTTGCTGAACAGACTTGTAGTCAAATCCTGTCTTTGCTATTCCCTTCCAGGTTACTTAGGACAAGGTCCACAACCTCTCTGCATTGCAGTTTTCTCATCTGTAAAGCAGAGATGATTGTGCCATCCTTACTAGGTTGCCTAAGGATTAAATCAGTCTGTCATTTACAACAAGCAGCACATGGTAGCTGTTCAACAAATGCTACTTCCTTCTCCAGCTGTCCCCTTGTCCTCTCTGTCGCTGTCAGCAGTTGTCATTCCCAGACATGGTTCACATGGCCACAATCCGTCTACATTAAAAGCCTTACATGGGGATTTCTTTTAGGGAAACATGAAGGGATGGGTGGTCAGGAGCTATGAGCATCTGTTAATGCAAGCATTTTAACAGGTATCTTTTGAGCAGAGGACACCCCTATCATATACTGTGTGGGGCTTTTCATTTTCTGTGGAGAAGCATGAGCACATTTTGGCGAAGTGATGAGGTTTTAGAATCAGGCAGGTCTGGGACCATGCACCAGCTCAGCCATGTCACAGTTAGCTGTGTAATATTGGGCAGATCATGTAATTTTCAAAGTTTCCATTTCCTTATTTGTGAAATGGAGCAGGGTGGGGGGAGGGTGCTGGGCAGATTGTTCCACACCAAGTTGGTTGTTATATTTATTAAATGAAATAATACTTATGAAGCATAGTTCCAGTTATTGGCTACTACACAACACACCAACTTAGTGACTTAGAGCAACAGTCTGTGATGTCACAACCCTGCCATCTAGCCTGTGCTCAGCTGCTGGTTCTTCTGCTCCATATGGGGTCTGTTGGGCTGAAACATCCAAGATGGTTTGTTGGTGCACACATCTTCCTCCTCATTTGGGATGGCTAGAACAGCTAGGAGCCAGCAGCACTCTCCCTCTCTGTCTCTCTGTGGCCTCTCTATGTAGAAACTTGGGCTACCTTACAGCATGGTAGTCTAGAGTAGTTGCACTTCTTATTTGGCAATTGGCTCCCAAAAGAGAAAAGATGCAGAAGCTGCCAGACCTCCTGAAGTTTAAGCTTAGAACTGGCATGATGTCATTGCCACCACATTGTGATGGTCAGAACAAACCAAAGAGCCAGCCCAGATTCAAGGGAAGTAGAAATACACTCCATCTCTTCAAGTGAGGAAAAATGTGTGCATGCAGTTGATGGCAGTCATATCTGGAGACCAGCTGATATAAGGCTTTAGTCCAATGCCTGGATCAGTAGGAGTCATTATTTTTTTAATGACTTGGTTGAAATTAGATTAAGGTTTCTGCACATAGAAAATGAAACACAGAAGATCTTGGATCCTTAGGATGGATGAACAAGAAATCATTCCAAGCAGGTATTCCCAACCAAAGCCCTAAGAATGCCATGTCCCTCCTCACTTGTACATCCATGTCATGTAAATGGCAGTGCAGAGGTCCTACTTGCCATGGGATTAACACAAATTCATGCAAAGAACCATGAGAACAGGTGGTTCTTGTAATGCAGAGCAGAATGTAGAACTCATTTTAAAGGAGACTTATGGCCAAAGATATGTCAGAGTAACTACAAAAAACCCATTTGGGTGAGAGATTTCTGCTACAATAAGGAATGATTTTGTGTGTCTATCATTCTGTCAGCCATTAGACAGTGATGGATATGGAGGAGGATTTTGCTGCAGCAAGTCGCAGGTGGAGAGAACGCGGATATTTTCATTAATCGGACTTCAGAGCAAATGGTGCAGGCAAAACCTTCATAAAAGCCAGGTCAGATCTGCTCTTGTGAAAGAATCTGGTTTTTCCTCCCGCCACTCCCATCCCCCTACAGTTGGCAAAGTTGTGTAACTTTCTTTTAAATAAGAATGGAATACAGGATAAAGCAAGGAAAGGAGTGGTTGGTGTGCTCAAAGCCCAAAGATGATGCAACTAAGAAAAATTGCATTAATTTTGAATAAATTGTTTGAGAAAACAGACAGAGCTGCTAGATGAAATTACCAAGTTTTACTCCCACAGTTTTCACCAGTATATTTAATTGCAGGAGGAAATTGAGACGATATAAAATCCTGCCTTTTGAAGTTAGGCAAGATCTAAAGTTTGTAGCAACAGGGAAGAGATTTTGTCGTGTTACATGCTCTGTGTTTGGACCCTGAGCAGATTTAAATGTGTTGGATGACACAGCCTGTGGTCAGGGTGTGATTGTGAAGCTGGCAAACTTTTCTTGGACCTCTTTCTCCCCCTTTTTAATCACTAGTCTTGCTTCTGAATTGGCGTTTGTTTCTTCCTACTCCTGAGTGCCTGATGCTCTCATGATGCAAGGCCTCATCTCCAGTAAGTATCACAACAATTTATATTAGAAGAGCAAAAAAATATATATTTTTTTTATTTGCTAGTCATAGAATTTCTGTGTGTGTCTTTGTATGGAAAATACCTTGATAGGTTGCTAGAGGATGGAAGGGTACACTCTGAGGGCACAATCTAGGGGAAGTAAGTTAACACATGATGACTCAAGTGTTCTGTACTGGAAGCAATCCGGAGCTGGAAAATAGGGACCCAGCATAGAAAAGAGACTAAAACGCTGACCCCTATGGCCAGGAGCTGGCATCTACATTGAAAGAAATGTCCCATTGACTTTTTTCAACAGCTTAACTGCTACAACAGCAATTTCCAAACTTTCGTGGTTCACAGCACCCTTAGTGTTTGTGATTTTTTTCATGACGCCCCCTAGACCAAAAGAAATACCTAATGGTTCTTTTACTAAAGTGGTAAACTCAAAGAGCTTAATGTGTCCTAACAACTTAGGAAAATTTAAATTAAAAAATATTTTATTTTCTTGTTAAATAACCACAATGATTTACCAATCAGATGAGTGCACCTTGGGTGTGTGCACTTCTCAACTTTGGAATTGAATTAGACACTTCCACCCTCATTTCCTGTTCCATATTGATTTTCACTCTATGCTTGCTTTTAATCTAAGCAACCTTGATCATCCAAGATTCACAAAGATATCATTGAAAGGAATGTGGTGCAATCTACTGATGAAACAGTGAACTACTTTGAACTAGTAACTTGTGTGGTACCCAACAGACATTGACTATCACTTTGTTTCCTTTGAAAACATAAACTCACTTATAGCTGCACTATGAGTTTGCTTTAGCACCCTGGGGTTCCTTAGTACACAGTTTGGGAACCATGGATAGTGTTCGCTTGAAGTTGCCAGTGTCATCCAGTGTCCCCCAACTTTCAGCAAGTTCTAACACACCTGAAGGGAACTTGTGTAATATCAGCAAGTGGATGAGTATCAAAGATGACTCTGTGAGGTAGGCTGGAGACAGCAAGCACAGGAAGGAAGAAGAGCTGAGAACAGAACTAGTTCAGCAAAGGCTCGGCTCTCTGAGGGGTGGCCCACAAACATGACTTCGGGGATCGTGTAGAAATCTCAGGCTGGCATTGCACTTTCTGCAAGATTTGGATTAGAATTTGACCTAATCTCTGGATAGAATGACACCAGTTGGCATTTTTAAAAAGTTGAACATCTATTATCTTAGTTGTTGGCAAGGTTTATAGAGTTTTTAATGTAAATTACTGCTATTGCTTAGCCTAAAATCGGAAATGTGTGTCACGGGAACCAAAAAAAAAAAAAAAATCCTTCTGTAGAATATATTTTCGATCACAAAGACGTTAAGGTAGAGACCAATCTTGAGGCTTGCCATTTCACATTAATCATGCCTATCTAGTGCCATGCCTATCTAGTAATTTGCCCTACTTTTGCAAAATCAATTGCTGCGACTCACTTCCCTTATCCTGTATGTCCTGTTCATATGTTGTCCTGTGAAAGATAATAAGAATTAGCTCATATTTAGTGATCCTCTGAGTCCATATTCCCAATACCCAGGTCAGGGTCAGGTCCAGATCATAGATGGGCAAACTTTTTCTGTAAAGAGCTCATGAGTAAATATTTTAGGCTTTGCAAGCCATACAATCTCTGTTGCAGCTACTTAGCTCAACTGTAACATCAGGAAAGCAGCCACGGATGATATGTAATGGAATGAGTATGGCTGTGTTCCCATAAAACTTTATTTGCAAAAATAAGCAGTGGGCCAGATTTGGCCCATGAGCTGATGTCTGCAAACTTCTCTGGTTCAGGAAGTGAAAATCTGTTTAAAACAAAGCAAAACATGTCTTTGAGAGGGGTTGTGATGAAATACATAGCCGGAATTGGTTTGCCAAACTCAAGGTTAAGGACACGGTTCTCCACAAAACTACCAAAACTACCAAGATTTAGACACCAGCCTCAAGTTTGGAGGTCCTTGGGGCCACCTTCACTTCTGACCAGGTGAAAAATTCCAAGATCTCTACAGATTCCCTTCTATTTGATCATTTTCTCAAATTATACATGGAACTCAAGAAAGTGCTATATTTATAATTAAAGTCTTATTACAGCAAAAGGATTTAAATCAGAACCAGCTAAGGGAAGAGACAGACATAGCAAGATTGGGGATGGAGGGGCAAATGCAAAGCTTTCATTGTCTTCTCTCACGGATCCTGACTATAACATGTGACAGTACTCATACCAATCCTGCTAACCAAGCACCAGAGTCCAGAGCTTTCACTAGGGCTCCATCACACACTGACCACACACTGAGGCTGAGCTTTAGTCTCCAGCCCCTTCCAAGGGTCAACCTAAACCCTTTGTTTTCTAGTTCTTCTAGGGTTCAGAAGTGATATGGCATGTTCCAGAGCCCCCATTATAAATCACGTTATGAGACTGTCAGTGGTCAAAGCAAACAAAGACATTCCTATGAGGCAGGACATTACAGGGAACTAAAGATCAGCTTCCAGAAGCCAAAAGCAAAGGCCAGAATTTGCTTTGAGTAAAGATAATTCTTCATTATATAATAATATGTAACAGCTTGAAAATATCTTAATTTGTCCACTTATTCATTTGTTCCTTCAATCATTCTATTAGTCTTCTAAATGTCTCCTTGCTTCCATCCTCCCCCGAATTAAAGGGATCCCCTTAAAACCTAAGTCAGATCATGTCACTTCTCTGCTCAGGACCTTCAATGGTTCCTCTCCCAGACAAAAGCCAGAGTCTTACAATGGCATACAAAGCCCAGTGATACGGCTCCCATCTGAACCACCACTATCACCTTCTCTTTTATTCCACTCCTGTTCCATTGGCCTCCTTATTGCACCAGATCTGTTCCTTTGTGTTGGCTGTCTTCTCTGCTTAGAATACAAGTATCCTCCAGATATCCAGATGGCCATCCCCTTCCTTCTTTCAAATCTTTGCTGTAATGTTACTTTTTCAATGAGGCCTATTGTTTTCAGTCTGTTTGGGCTGCTGCAACAAATTACCATCCACTAGATGGCTTAAACAACAAACAGTTATTTTTCATAGTTCTGGAGGCTGGGAAATCCAAGATCAAGGTGTCCACAGGTCCAGTGTCTGGTGAGAGCCCACTTCCTGGTTTGCAGATGACTATCTTGCTGTGTCCTCAACATGGTGGGGAGAAAGAGATCTCTTCCTTTCTTATAATCCTGTCATGATGATTCCACCTTCATGACCTAAACACCTCCCAAAGTCTCTACCCCCTAATGCCCTCACACTGGGGGTTGGGATTTCAACATATGAATGGGGGAGCACAAACATTCAGTCTATAGCACCTATGCTAGTCACATCATTGAAAGTGAAATTCCCCCCAACCTGCTTTATCCTCCTGTATTTTTCAAATTATTTTTTATTGTGGTGAAAAATGCATAGCATAAAACTTACCAAATAAATAAATAAAATCTTTAAAAAAAAAAACAACTTACCATTGTAATCATTTCTAAGTGTACAGTTGAGTGGTGTGAGGTATATTTACAGAATTGTGCAACCAACCTCCAGAACTTTTTCATCTTGCAAACCTGAAATTTTGTACCCATTAAACAACAGCCCCTTCATCCCCTAGTCTTTGGCAACTACCATTCTATTTCTGTCTCTATGAATTTGACTATTTTAGATACCTCATATAAGTGGAATCATACAGTATTTGTCTCATGACTGCCTTATTTTATTTAACACAATTTCTTCATAGTTTATCCACATTGTACCATGTGTTAGAATTTCCTTCCCTTTTAAGGCTGAATAATATTCCATTGTATATATGTACCACATTTTGTTTATCCATTCAACCATCGATGGACACTTGGGTTGCTTCCACCTCTTGGTTATTGTGAATAGTACTGCCATGAATGTAGGTTTGTACTCTCCTCTGTTGTTTTTTTTTTTTCATTGCATTTATCACTTTATCCAATATTATAAAATTTACTTATTTAGTATGTTTGCCATTCACTGTCTGTTTACCCTCACTAGAATGGAAATTTGATGAGGATAGGAGACTCTAGCTTGTCTGTTCTGTGATGTATCACAAGCAGAACAGGGGGGGATCCCTGGGTGGCGCAGCGGTTTGGCGCCTGCCTTTGGCCCAGGGCGCGATCCTGGAGACCCGGGATCGAGTCCCACATCGGGCTCCCGGTGCATGGAGCCTGCTTCTCCCTCTGCCTGTGTCTCTGCCTCTCTCTCAATCTGTGACTATCATAAATAAATAAAAATTAAAAAATAAATAAATGAAAAAAAAATACCTCAATTTTTATACTGATTACATGTTGAAATTATAATATTGTTAATATATTGGGTCAAATAGAACATATTATCAGTTATATTAGTGTCTTTTTACCTTTTGTGATGTGGTTGCTAGAAAATGTAAGGTTACATGTGAGGTTTCCATTATATTTCTGTTGGACAGTGTTGTTCGGATGATCACTTTCTGTGCATCTCTATACATATAGGCATATTGTAAGAGCAAGAGCATGGTACTTTTTAGTTCATAATCCACATTCATCACTTATTAATATGTTGTTGGCATATTTCCATGTCCAGAGACATATTTCTTCAAAATTATATATAATATCCAGTATTCCATTTTAAAAATGAACCATAATTTCTTGAACCAATATCCTATTGCTGAACAGTAGAATGTTTCCAGTGTCCAATATTAAAAACGTATTGTAATAAATATCCTTGAACTCACATCTCTACCTACATGAGTGACTATTTCATTACATTAAATTTCCAAAAGTGAAATTGCTAAATCAAAACAGATGCACATTTTTAGGACTTTTGTTACAAACTAAAAACAATCAAGTCACTCTCTAAATATGTGGTGCTAATTTGAACTCCATCAGTAGATATACCTGGTTTAAATTCCTTATAGCCTTTTTTTTTTTTTTACTGATTGTTATACTTTAAAGAAAAATCCATTGTCTTCTACTACTACTGTTTTACTACTTCTATTGTAAGTAGAATGAAAGTTTCTCATATTTTTATTAGCACTTTGTAATTTATCTTTTGTACAGTAACTGTTCGTGTCTGTAGCCCATTTGTCTTTTGGAGAATTCATATTTTGTCTTGATTTACAAGGATTTTTTTAAAGGATTAATTATATTAATTCTTGGTCACACATGTTTCATATTTTTTCTTAGTTTATTTGCCTTTAATCTTTTATGTTACTTTTTGATGTTCAGAGGTTTTAATCGTTACACAATTTTCTTTTAAGATAACTGCCCTTGAGCTTATGTTAAGGAATTCCTTTAATATTTTAAAATTACGTTGTTACTCAAGTGTAACATCTTCTGGTATAGCCTTGGTGAAATTTTTTACATTTATTCCCTTACACCATATGGAATCTATTTTCATTAAAAAATTACAAGGCTTTTCTTTTCGAAATATTTCAGATTTATTAACAATCTGTCTTTTCTTTGTTGGTTTAAAAGTGAGCTAATGGGGAACGATCAAGTGCATACTAGGTCAAGTCCATGGAAATTTGGAGAAGTAGGAAGAGAGAGGCATGTACTTGGGTCTAGAATACAGGTGGGCAGTGCTGAGGATAAATCAGAGAGACCAGCAAGAAGGGCACAGCCTGCCAGCCTTCTGCACTGTTCCCAGACATAGGTGACCTTACTTGGGCTTATGATTTTAACCTGTTCAGAATCGTGTACCACTTTAAAAATCTGAGTAACATTAAGGTATCTTGCCCCAGAAAAATGCACAAATACACCCAACTTTGTACATAATTGCATGAGATTTACAGACACTCTCTAGGACATCCATTAGATCTATAGGGATACAAGGTTCTCAACATGAAGATCCCTTTTCCTTATGGAAAGAAAATCAAAGACCCAGAGTCATACTCCAGGCAAAGACAGGTACTGGAGCTTTCTGCAGTCACAGTGAGATACTTACCAGTCCCCAAACTCAGACCATACTTCTCAGTCTCTGTTCCTACTGACACTTTGTCTTACATGCCATTTTCTGCAGCAGTGGATACTGCTGATTACTTCTCCAGCATCTTTTCTCCACCCTGAAATTCCTACCAGTGCCCTAAGTTTTCTTTAGTTATCCACTTTTCCTCTCCAGACCTCACCCCACCCCTCCAGCAAGAGAGGTGGGTCCTGGTTGATTCAGACCAACCAGGACACTATCTCCTTTGACTTCAACCCTTTGAACCAGGAGTGGACATGTGACCTAAACCATTCACTCAGAGAGAATTGAGGTCTCTTGCTTGGGCAGGAGTTGGGACAAAACACTGTCTCTCCCATTGGACACAAAAGGGAAAGTGAGGGCATCATCTGCTGCTGTCAGCTATCAACCAGCCAGCCTTAGAACAAAGACAACACCATAGAAGGCAGCGTGGTGAGTAGAGGAAATTCCTTAGTGTGATGGTTGAGCCACCTGATCCATCAACTTTGAGGGCTGCTATGACTTGGGACTTCCATTACTTGGGCCAGTAAATTCCCTTGTAGTTTAAGCTACTTTGAGTTTTGCTTTCTGTTCTATGGCCATAAGATTCCTAGTTGACACACCCTAGCTTGAGAGCCTGGCTTAGAAATTACCTTCTTCATGACTTCCACAGTCAAGCCAGCTAGACAGATGCCTGCTCCTCCCTCTGCCCCTCACTGGATTGTACACAACTGGTAAGTCAGGAACCATAGCTTGAGACCTTTTGTGTCTTCACAACACTTAGCTGTTAGCTGGTGTTCAATGACTCTTTGAAATCTACACTCAAAGATTGCCTCACTCCATGACTAGGTCTGTCTTCTTTTATCACTAAAGTATTTAAAAAGTTTTTTAAAAGGGCTGTAGAAAGATTAACAAGAGTCTCCCAGATGCCCAGAGGACCTGTGAGTGGTACAGACTGAATGAATCTCAATCCTCACTGCACTTTCTCAATCACCTGGGGAGTCTTTTAAAATAGATTTTTTTTTTTGGCTGGCTCATGGTGGTGGAGTGACCTCACATATCTACCACTAAATGACAAAAAAGTAATTAGAAGATGATATGCTAAATAAAGGAGTGGAAATGGTGGAGGAAACCAGAGACCTTGCTGAATCTCTGGAATGGTGGAATGATTTGAAAGAATAAATCAGAGCAGGGGGAATTACAGTCAGAGGACATGGAGAGGAACTTGGGGAAAATGCTGGCTTCTGATTGGTAGGTAAAAAGAGTGGGAACAGCAGAAGGTCCCAAACTGAAATGACTCCTGTCCCTAGGGTATCAGAGTTTGACCTTAGGAGAGGAATTCTGAATAAATGAATAGCATGTCTGGACATCTGATGAAAGGGCCATACTTTTGGGCTGGAGTCTTTCTGTCCTACCATTTGAGGAGCATCAAGTGAAGCTCACTGGTCAATTCGTCTGGTTCATTTACACAGAGCTTACAGACAGCCTATGAAGAAAATGGACTTTCAAAAGGGTGGAGAAAATCCCAGCTACTTGCCCATATTAATTGCCATAGTTATTCTTTCATATATAAGATGGAACAATCAAGATTCACTAGCTGTTGACGTAACAAGCAGAACAAAAAAGATGGACCAATATGAACAGAGAACAGTGGCCCCAGGAGGGCTGAAATAACTTTTGGAGGAGAGAACTTTAAAGAAATGTAATTTCTCCCCAGAGAAAGTTGAGTGGCTACTGCATCTGTTAAAATAGAACATATATCTATAAAAAGGAGCAATAAAAGAATAAGAAAGTTCATAAATTTTATATATCTATACATACAAAATTTTATACATAATTATTTTATATATGTAATAATTATATGCATATGTATGTAATATAATTTAAACTCCAGTTTGCCTCACTAGAATGTAAGCCCTAGAAGTCCAGGGACTTTGTCTATTTTGTTGTTGTTGTTGCTGTATTCTCACTGCCTAAAATTGGACAAAAATAGATAAAATAAAAATAAAAATATACCAATCCAAATCTAAAGTAATAGAAGTGAGTAGAAGAGATAATCTAGATGAACTAAAATTCTTGCCTTTCCAAGTAGAGAGTCAACAGATATTTTTTAAAGTTGATAAATCAAGAAAAATATAACAAGACTTCCAAGTCAAGATGGTAGATTAACCACATGAATAGAATACATTTTTTTCCAGGCAGCCCAGGCGGCTCAGCAGTTTAGCGCCACCTTCAGCCCAGGGTGATTGGGACTCCTTGTGAGGAGCCTACTTCTCCCTCTGCCTGTGTCTCTACCTCTCTTTCTCTCTGTGTCTCTCATGAATAAATAAATAAAATCTTTTAAAAAAAAATATTTTTTCTTGGTCTAAAAACTCTAATGAAAAAGTAGGAAAGGGGCTTTTTGAAAGATATAGTCTATAAGAAGAAAGAGAAAGAGTGAAATAAGATGTCTGAAAAGTTCTGGAAGCTCTAGAGCTTGAATGAGGACTAATTCTCTTACCTGATCTAGGCCACCTGAATTCCAGGCTGGCAGGAAGGAAAATTGTGGGAGCTCCATTGGCAGGAGATGGGGTGCAAAGGGTGCAAAAGTAATACAAAAGAGGCTGAACCTGCATCCTCTGAAGAGGGAAGACAATAGACACCAAAAAGTTGAAAAGCAAAGATATAGCTATAGATACATAGATATAGATCAATAGATCAATAGATCGATCAATAGATACAGATACAGATATAAATGAAGCTTGCTGATTGATTCATCTAGTCTACTGACACAGAACTTCATTATATTTGCAGAGTTATATATACATATATATATAAACATAGACATACACACATACATAGGTATTATAGATATACGTATTATATAGATAGGTAGATGTAGATATTATAGATATATCTAGATATATTTGGGTTTGGCCACTTGACTTGTGATGTCCAATGGTGTATAAAATAACTCAGTAATATGGAGGTAATTACCCCAAGAACTAACTAAAAGTGGTTGCCTCTGGAGTGTAAGATTATGATGGAGGGGGTAGAGTAAATCGCAGAAACATTTTCACACCTTTAAGTACTGTTGGAACTTTTATCTCCATGTGTGTTCAGTAAATATCTATATCTACTTATATAAACAGATAGATTTGTTACCAAAATGGCCACAATAATTGTCTTCTTTATGTCCATGTCTGTGTGATAGTCCTCCTCTAGGTTTATCTCTGGCTTAGGCCACTTGTGATGGCCAAAAGGACAGTAGCAAATATAATACAAGTGTGATGAATGCTTGGAAAAGTAATGTGCTTTGGGGCTTGCCCTCTCTTGCTGCTCTTGGGACCCCTGACCCTGCCACCGCGTGAAAAAGCCCTGGCTAACCTGATGATGGGCAAGAGACCAAGTGGAACAGATACCAGTTGTTCCAGCAGAGGCTACCTTAAGACCAGCAAATCCTCAGTCAGCTCGGCAGCTGACCACCAAGGAATGAGCCCAGGAAGACCAGAAGAAAAGCCACCCAGCTGAGATCCATCCAAATTTCCTTCAGAATCATGAACTAAATAAAAGTTTGTATTAAACTTTTAAATTTAGGACAATTTATTATATATCAAAAATTAATAGATATAGGTACAGATATAGAAATAAAATTAAAATTTTAAATATATACAATAGGATATCTGGATCCCAACCCAGATTTATGAGATCATGCTAGATAGTGAATCCTCGGAATTTATGATTAAAAATCTCCACAATGGGGGTGCCTAGGTGGCTCAGTTGGTTAAGCATCTGCCATTGGCTCAGATCATGATCTCAGGATCCTAGGATCAAGCCCGGAATCAGGCTTCCTGCTCAGTGAAGAGTCTACTTCTCTCTCTCTCTCTCTCTTTCTCTTTCTTTCTCTCTCTCTCTCTCTCTCTCAAATAAGTATAAGATTTTTAAAAAAAATCTCCACAATGATTCTAACACAACCTGGACAAGCATTTGTCAATCATTGCTATACAGCAAAGATCAAGGGGTGTAAATTCTAAGCCAGATTCTTCTACTTACTAATTTTTTAATCTTGGGCAAGTTCTTTAACTTCTCCAAGCCTTCATTTTCTTCTCAGGAAGATAGAGGAAAGTCATTTCAGTGATTAAGTAGGCTGGTATATGGAAAGTGTCCAGCATCATACATGAAATTTCTTCCCTTTCTTCCTCTAAAACCCTAATGGGCCCTCACAGAGGAAGCCGAGTCAGTGTATAATTCTAGAAAGCCTGCAGGTGGTTTGGCTATAATATTGGATTCTTATTGTCCTTTCTATCTTTAATAAAGCCCAGGACAGAGAGATAGAGGTTGATGGAAAGCAACCCTCAGAGGGTTTTATTTTCCTCATTTGTCAGGGCGACTTTAATAAAATTATTATGGTATGAAATGAGAAGCTTCCAGGAAAGAATGGAACAGGCCAAAAGGGAGAAAAAATAGGGCTGTTAGCAGAGTCACAAATTTGAGCTAATGATTTGGAAAATTTCAAATACAGGACCAGAAGTTTCCAATAAGGAGAGAAGAAATCTTAGAGGCAGAACCAATAGTATGACAGCAACTTCCCAATGTCAAATCACCACCCCTTGTTGGAGTCTGTAGTGTGAATTGGGACACTTGGGAGCAAGCTCTGTGGTTTCCTAGAACTCATGTCACCTCTGTGGACCTTAGTTTTCCTATCTGTAAAATGACAGCCTTGGGACGTCTGGGTGGCTCAACGGTTGAGCGTCTGCCTTTGGCGCAGGGCGTAATCCTGGAGTCCTGGGATTGAGTCCCACATGGGGTTCCCTGTGTGGAGCCTGCTTCTCTCTCTGCCTATGTCTCTGCCTCTCTCTCTGTCTCTCTCTCTCTCTCTCGTCTCTCATGAATAAATAAAATCTTTTTAAAAAATGACAGCCTTATGTTAATTGACCTCTGAGTTTGCTTTCAACACTTACATTTCATTAATTTAAAATCAGGTCTTTTCTCCCCTTGCCTAACTGTACTTTCAACCTTCCATTTTGAAAGGAATTTAGGCAACCAACAGAAAACAAACAGTTGTCTCTAGGTGTGGATTTGATGCCTAATCTTGATTTGACTTTTATTCACTATCCAAAAAGAAGAAAAAGCACATTAGTGACCTATCATCTGTGTTTGTGTTCTTATCACTTTTTTTCACTTTGTAGCACCTCACTATCCAAAGAACTATATGTGTTGCCTCAGTTTTCCCCAGGTGACCAGCATATGGGAGAACAAAAATAAAATGGCTTGGGTAATGTCAAGAAACCAAACCAAACAAAGAACAAATGTAATGACTGGCCACTCTTGTTTATAAATGGTGGATTGCTTCCATGTTTTCCAGAACACAGGCATGAACCCAGAATGTTTGCTTGGATTTTATTGCTAATTACATCATCTGTTTATGTCAGAAAGAGAATATATACTCTGCATGGGCTCCTAGTGACCAGAGTCCCAGGCTTTAGTCCTGGTTTTTGTTACTCAAGCTTGTGTGTCTCTGAGCTTGGGGACCCTGCCTGAGATGTGGTTTTCAGAGCCTCTGTCCAGGAGGGGTTATCATGCAAGAAAATTGGGATTGGATGTAGTCAAACAAGCTTCAGCTGTTCTGGACTTAGAGAATCTGGCTGAAGCAATCTACTCTAAGAATACCTGAAATATGAAACTATTTAGACTCTTTTTTAAAATTCTATGAGAGATCAATGACATTTTTTAAAGTTAGAGTGAACATTTTAATATTAATATTTGATTATCTTTCCTACTGTGATCATATAAACCATGCATGGAAAATACAGTCATGAACATAGACACATGCATACTGCAAACTCAAGGCACAGGCAGGGTGGCTCTCTACCCTTGGAAGAGCCAGTACATTATCAGCCAGGCCAGCAATAGCCCAGCTGAGCAGGAAAAAGGCAGTGGACACTACCCCCATGTCAATGATTAGCACCTTGCTGTTCCCAGTGTAGTCTGCAAGCCATTGGCACCAGCATCATCTGAGAACATGCTAGAAATACAGATACACAAGCCAAACTACACCAGACCTAAGGAATCAGAATCTGCCTCATAACAAGCTCCACAGATGATTTGGGCATAGGTGCGAAGAGCACTCCAGCAGAGCATTTCCCTTGTTTGGGTAGGATTCTTTCTCACTGTGAGACAGACTGTAGAGGCTGGCCAAAGGTTCCTGCCTCTTCTGTTTGCATGCCCTTTTGCTCCACCATCAAGAGGCAGAGTCTTTTTCTACTCCTTTGAACCTGGATGCTTTGTGTCCTGCTTTGAACAACGGATTGCAATACAAGTGATGATGTTGGAGATCCAAGTGTGGGCCCTGATGGCCTTGCAGCTTCTGCTTTCACCCTCTTGGAACCCCAAGAACACTACATGAAGGAGCCCAAGCTAGCTAGCCAGAGCATGAAGAGACCATGGAGAGTGAGGCTAAGCCAAGAGCCATACCAGTAGCCAGTCATGTGTTTCAGAGTGTCCTCTGAAAGACCAGAAGAACTGCTTCACTGAGCCCAGCCCAAATTGTTGACCTACAGAATTATGAGGGAAAAAAGTAGTTATCGTATTAAACCACCAAATTATATAGGTGGTTTCTTATGCATCAATAGATAAATAATATACTCCTGAAATTTTTAATGAGGGCCACCTGGGTTTCCTGAGAACAAATCCATCTCCATCTTGATAAGAGAAATCACCTTTCTGATGTGAAACTAAGGATTGGGCAATTTATTCTTGGGGAAGCCCCCTTATTGATAGGCCCAAAGGTGATAGAGCAACGGAGCTATTCATGCTGGGTGATTGACATAGCCTCTGTGTCAGTGAACACTCTTCCTAGCTCTCTAGATGGATGCTGTGAAAAAACAAAAGCCATGATCAAAATTTCCCAACATCTGCTTGCCAATTTACGCAGAGACTCTGGCCTGCTTCTGGCTACTCTCTCTCCTGTGCCTTGACCCAGACTCCTGATAGTTTCTACTCCGATCCAGCTACCACCCAAGGCAATGATCCATGAATCTTTGGTGAGCGGGGTAGAACTGAGAAGAGGCTAAGCTTTGGGATCACCTGAATTGAATTTCAATCCTGGCCCCACCATTTACTAGTTAGGCGATTGAGCAAATCACCTGACTTTCCCGAGATTTGGGTTTCTCATCTATCAATTGAGATTAAGAATCTCTATTAAAATTACTAAGATTAGTATAAAAAAGGCGATGGCATATAATGAATGAAAGAATGCTCGGTAGATGTATTCTGCATAAATGAGACTAAAAGCATGAAAGGTATAAAGCCCTTGACGTGTCTAATTATGAAAAAGAGACAAATCCACCAGCTTCCCCCTCAATCCCTGCCCACCCTTTGAGAGTAGCAGACTTCTAAGTGGCTGGACACTCCAACTATGGTCTGGTCTGTTTATCTGCTGCTTGCTTGGCAGCTATTCTACTCACAGCCATTGGAAGGAGGGGGGAGCAGGGTGATCAGCATTCATCTCTGGGTCACCAGGTCAAGTGGGTACTAATCAGGAAAAATGTTTGGCTATTAAATGCTCCATTGAGTCCTTTAAATATCACCTGATGTGTCATAAATTTGGATTAGCCGTAGAAAATCAATCTTCTCCATATGCAAATGAGAAATGAAACGAGATTCTCCTTGTCCCCCAGCACACCAGTCATTTCAACTTTATTTAACTGGTCCAAATTTCTTTTCCATTTTGCTTCATTGTGTGGCTTGAAGCCCATTATCCCCTAGACCATTTATGGTCCGAGAGCTCTGATCACAGACACAGCCTTCAGAAGGCTCCTGCCTGTGTCTGTCCACTTTGTTTCCTCACCTCCCCTGTGTAGACTCAGCTGCCACTGGGATGAGCCTGGCTGGGCTGGCATTGGCCCGGAGACCCTCTCCCCAAAACTGACATCCATCTCGGTAATGACGCATATGATGCATGTACTCGTGTGCCTGTGCATGTAAATATGCATTCTAAGAGTATATTCAGGAAGTCAAAGGCTCCATTAAAATATAAAACACCATACTTATTCATTGCTCTTCCTGATTCCATGTTGCAGGGAAGCCTTGGCAGACTTCTCAGAGCTAGATTGAATTTTTGGGTCTGTGAGGGCAGAAAACAGGCAAGTTTTTACCACTCCCCAAACTGCTCTGTTCCAGCCCGTAACATCACTGTAGCATATAATACAGGGAGGGAAATGGAGCAAAAGCACTGGCGACTTCCCAAGGGAATAAAATGCCTGCTTTGCGTCCCAGCAGCCGCTGGCTACCCAGAAACTTATTAATGTTCTGCCTTTGTGTTCAGCAAGCTTGAGATAGGATGCGGCTAATTAGCCTGTCTGGGAACCAACTGGTGTGGATTGGAATGGGATGGAATGGAATGATTAATGATAATAAACTCAGTACACTACTTCATAGTTTGCTACAAACTTGTAATAAATTGTCTCACTTGATGTTCTCAACAATCATGTGGGGTTGATATTGTTATTATCCCATTTTACAATACGGAAACTGAGGTGCATAGAGATGCAATTACATATAAAAAAAAAACCTTAAAAACGTTCATGCCTTCTGACAAGTAATTCCATTAGGAATTACCTTGGGGAAATAATAAGAAATCCAACAATAAAGAGATTTATTGACGGGTACATACAAGGAAGTTACTTATAATAGTAATTAAGTGAAAACCACCTGCATGTCCAAATATAAGGAATCTCTTTGATAAATTGCAATTTAACGTAAGGGTACACTTCAGCTCTAAAAAACAGGTTCTCAAATACAATTTAAAGGAAATAAGTTTACTACAGAACCGTAAGTTTTAAAAAGGCAGATTGCCTCCTCTAAGTGTGGTATTATTCCAATTATGTTGCATCTCTGCATAGATGGAAAACAAGATGGAAGAAATATCCTCAAATATTTGTAGTGGATATATCTGTTCAATAAGATTTAATCCCGACTTTTTCCCTCTTTTCTCTTTTTTCCATTTTCATTCTTCTCTATAATACATAACTCTCGTAATCAAAAATGATGAATAATAATAAGTAAAACAATGGTGACATATGAAATTATTTTTTTCATGTTCATTTGTTCATAAGGAGCTAGTGAAAACCAGAAAACTAAAACAGATGAATGACTTGAAGTGCTTTTGAAGGTCAGAGCAAACATATGCCAAATACAGTTATTTTATCAAAACCATTTTGCCCTTTTCTAACTAATTTATCATTAACAAGATAAACAAGAATTTGCGAGGGTCTGGTAATGATCCATCTGTGAAGTTACTGGATGTTTGGTTCATCCCTGCAATTTTCTATACTTATCTTACTTATCCTTCACAGAGCACTGTCAGTGTTTGGAAAATGGTTCTGTGAAACTTGGTAAATTGCTAGGTAAAATATTTCCTCGGATCATGGTGTAAAACTCTCCGAGTTATTAGATCTCAGATGGAGGAGGTCAGATAATGTCTCTGGAGATGGTTCCTATTAGGGGAGCTTTGGGTGCTGTAAAATATGAGGCAGGGGCAGAGGGAAATGGCAAGCTGCAACTGCAGAATTCTAAACAGATATTTTGAAGGAATTTCCAAACAAGAGGCAAAGCCCCTGCTTCTATCAGAATGGAGGGAAGCAAATTGATTCTGCAAGGGAAAAGTCTGGCCTTCGTGAGGAGACTTCTAATGATACCCAAATTCCATTTCTTACCTTTTTTTGTTGTTAAAATGCATATAAAGCTATAACTTTAGCATTTTTGATTTGGGAGCATTTAAATATCAATCTATGTGTTTTGCAAAATCATTAAACTCATTTGGAATGTAGTGATACATTTTTCTGTGTAATTCTATAATTCACCTGGAATGTACTCCCTTTTTGACATAATATCCTTAATCCACTGAGAGTGAATATTGGTGACTTTATTAATAATCATCCCCACTGCCATTCATCAGTACTTGTTATCCGCTCCGAATTGTGCTAGATCCTTTCCTACAAGCTGGCATACGTCACTTGCTGTGAACCTCACAATACTCTGCAGATCTGGGAACTGAGCCTCACAGAGGTTGAGCAGGGAGACAGCCAGCAACCTAAACCTTCTGACTCCCAAATCTTAAGCCCTCTGCTGTGATGCCACCTGCATCACAGACCAAATTGTCACATGGAGCATGGGCCTTTTGTGCAGTCTCTGTTTGGCTTCATTGCTCTGCCTGTCCATTGCTGCATCTTCCCATTTAAGTACCTTGATAGGACAAGTTCTCCTGGTGAGTCTACATAATCAAAACTAATCTTGACTATTCTTACCCATACATCCTCCCAAAATTCTTTTAAAATAATTTTTGTAAAAAAAATAAAATAAAATAAAATAAAATATTTTTTGTGTTTTAAATGTCCAAGTAATACATGTTGATTACTGAATGCTTCGGCAATGCGCATAAGCAAAAATAAAAGAAAAATTAAAATCACTTATGAACTTAACCACCAAGAGATGATCACTGTGATAAAAAATGTTCACGTTCATCTTGTTTATTTATGATCTGTCTCCCTTCATTAGAATATAATCTCCATGAAGCCAGGATTTTGTCTCTTGATCATTGTTATATCCCTGGAATCTATGCAGTGAATGACATGGTCTGCTGCCCAAATCACAAGTTCAAGGCTGAGATTCTCATTAGCCAGTCTGCTCAGAGTGCTGGCTCACAGATCAGCCCTTCTGCAGGAATAACCTTCAACCAAGGGAAGTGCCTCTTCCAAGTTTACATTCTTCCACAGAGGTAGCCCACATTAGCAACCTATATGTTTGGGGATACAAAGGCCCAGCCCCCTTGCCCCAACTTGGAACAACTCCAAAGGGCCATCTATTCCATTTGCAGAGCTCCCCATGGGACTGGCTAAGACCCATGATGTGACTGCAGCATGGTTCACTTCCCTCTGCCCAGTCCTGCCTTCTTAACTCCCTCACTGGCAGGCTAATTGCTGCCACACAGCCTGTTTTCAAGGAACATAACCTAAAATAATGTGGAACAGCACTTGACACTTGTTTGGCTTGATAATATTTGTTGATGAGTAGGTGCAAAACTCCCTAGGGCTCCTCCTTCATTCCCAGTGCATCTCCCTCAGCAATGAAGAAGAAATACCACTGGGGCCCCCATGAAATCGGAAGTCTTTTTTTTTTAATGCCCACATATCAACACTATTGCAGCATCTTCCCATTATTGCCTCCTCTACTCCTGGTGATGCCAGGGGCCCCACCCACTGCTTATTCACAGCCCAACAGTCCCCAGAGACAAGATCCCTATTAGGCCACCAGATCTAGGTGTCTCTGCATTTGACTTCCATGAATTCTGACAAATCCTAAGGCTTTTTATCAATGCTTACTGAAGCCAGAGAACCTACAGAGATCCCAGCCCTGTGAGCCTGCATTCCTGCATTCTTCTGCCCAGCTTACAGGGGTCCCAGAGGGGTGAAAAGTATGCTCCTGCCTGTGTTTTGTTCAGATAAGGGTTCTCTGTGATGGAAGTGACCTGGCCTTTCCAATTTCAGATCCTGGGTTCCTTCACATGGCTGCTTTCTCAGAGCATGAATGACCCCACCAGGATGACCAAGTGGGATTACCAGGGCAGACCTGGAAGCCAACACATGCCCCGACTCTGGTCAACTCATCATCTCCTCTCCCAATAAAATCTCTCTCTGCTTCTGAGGTCAGGATACGCAGGACAGAGCCTGAAATTGGGTGTTCTTGGCCAATTAATTAATTGAAGAGCACTCTCAGGAGAAGGGAGGGAAGCAGCACCCAGCAGGGGAGGAGCTAAGCAAGGATGTGGTCTTGGCTGAGTGTGCTTCTGCGTGATCCCATGGGGAGCTCTGGAGCAAGAATAGCACCCCTGAGTTGACCCACCTGGGAGTAAAGGGATCCAACTTTTCATACCTTATGCCAGATGCCTCCTGGCTCTGGGCTGTCTCCAAGGGAGGAGTGGGGAGCATGACCTTCTAGGCAAGGCAGCTTTTGTCAGCTGAGGGCAATTCTCTGAAGAAGAGGGCAGCTGTGAACCATTAGCAGACAACACCCAGCAGCCGGGAATGTGGTTACCTGTGCTCACCACAGGGGTCTTGCACCCTTTCCTAGCAGGGGGCCTCCACAGAGTGATCCCATCCTCAGATAAATTTTAATACCTTTGCCAAAAAAGGGAAAATGTTAGCCCTCTGTTATATTTCCCTAGACAGTCCTCCTGTATATATATATTCATGGGTACAAATAGAGAAGCAGATGGAGGTACTCTGCCCACCTACCCTCTCATCCTCTTCCCCCAACAAGATCCAAATTCCAAATACTCAAGGAACATCTGCTTTGAAAGCTTGGGCCCATAATGAGGAGTGAGCTGGTAAATTTTTAACAACTGGCTCTCCAAGGAAAAAAAGCCCTGATATGTGGCATTCGCCGATTTCTGTGACATACATGCTCCCCCAATGGCCAATTTCAAGATACTATAGTGATGTCACTCAACACAGAGTTGGGGAGAGATATGCATGAACACATATTTATATAATTCTTCACCATAAAATACAATACACATAAATAACCTCAAAAACATCAAAATAATAAAATGTAATACAATACAAAGTGATGAATTATATGTGATAACTTTTGTCTTTATTATTTTTTAATTGACACACTGTAAAATTGACAGTTTTATGAATTTCAATACATGTACAACTTTGTGCAACCATCACTACAATCAAGATTCAGAAAAACTGGTGCGAGCTAGTTCTAACATGCCACTGCTCGTGCCCTAGCTCACTGAAAATTGCCTTTTTTTAAAGATTTTATTTATTCATGAGAGACATAGAGAGAGAGGCAGAGACATAAGCAGAGGGAGAAGCAGGCTCCTTATGGGAAACCTGATGAAGGACTCAATCCCAGGACCCTGGGATCATGACCTGAGCCAAAGGCTTAACTACCAAGTTACCCAGGTACCCCTGAAAACTGTCTTATAGTATGTGCATGTATGTGTGTCTTTTCTCCAAAATATTTTTTTAATTCTTTCAAGGATATGCTGAGTGCTCAGGTAAATAATAAGTACAAGCAGACTAATTTCTGCCTTTATGGAAATAACCATTAATCATATAATCACACAAATAAATATATCATTAAAATTGATTTAAAATAACAACAACAAGGCAAGTGTTATGAAGGAAAAGCACAAAAAAAATTCCTAAAAGTGGAATTATTGAGTCAAAGAGTATGCACACTTGCAAGCCATTCAGCATTTGTTGCCAAATTGCCCTCCAGGAAAATCATTCCATTTACATTTTTATAAACATTACATAAGTGATGTACATTTCCTCTCACCCTTGTGAAAGCTAGATAGTATCTTTCTCTCTCTCTCTCTCTCTTTTTTAAGCCCTTTTCATTTTGGGAGGTTAAAAATATTTGGGTTTTTTATTTTGCATATTTAATTACATTTTTCATCTTCCTTTTACAACTAGTCTTTTCATTTGGGGAAACTTCTCATTAAGTTATTTACCTTCATCTTACAGAATTGAGAAAGCTTTGTATAATTTGAGGTGGTGATCTTTTTTAAGCTATTTGTATAATATGCTTTTGAAAATGTTAGGTGTACTTCTCTCAAAGAAGTTTAAAAAAATGTGTGTGGTCTCTAAGCCTCATCCCTGGTTGTCAGGAGGTCCTTATTTTCTGCACTGCACTCACTGCCTCTTCAGTCTGCAAAAGCTCCATTGGCTTATTCAGTTGTATAATTTGTACGCGTAGATTATTTAGTTTTCTCTAGATTTAAACTGGTTTCATACCTGAAATCTTACTTTTTCATCTTCTCTTGTTTGATTGAACTAATAGTTTCTACAAGAAGAATACATGGATTGGATCTATTTTGAAGGATCTCTTTATCTGGTAAAGTCATGTGCCTTTGCACATGAGAGACGCTTTATGGAGTATGAAACTCATGGATCACTTTTTTTTCTTTTCAAAGCCTTACACATGGTGCTTCTAAATTTTATGAATCTGAGCACCGAAAAGATGAGCTCTGTTGGATTTGTTGTTGTTGCTGTTGTTCTGCATGACCCTTTACAGGATTTTTATATTTTCTTAAGGAAAGTGAATAATCTTTGTATTATTACTCTATATTTATCATCTTTTCTTTTCTTCAGTGTCACTTTTTGTCTATTTCATCTGCATTCTGGGACAGTATCTTAGGCTTATCCAACACTCTACTATTCATCTTTCCTTTGACATAGCTTCTTTATACATGACAGAGCTTCTAATTTCAGTGGAGATTGCAGTTTGGGTGCTTAAATTTTGGTTTTCATACAAATGTTCCTTCTCATGCATTTCTCTTTTATTTTTTCTCTTCCAATTGCTTTACCAGGTTAGCCTGTTCTCTTCATAACTATGCTACTCATTCATAGACTTTGTACATAGTACTCCATTAAGTATGCTAAATAATTTCTCATTGTTTTGCTTCTGGATCCTGTAATAGATCATCGTCAGAGGGAAGCTCTTCCTCTGAACATTTTATGTGTGATTCCATTCCTTTATTCTTCAGCATTTTTTTCCCAAAGCCCACAAATCAGTATTCTTCTTTCTTATCCTCAGAATAGATCCAAACTAGATGATGCTGAATGATCTCTTTGGTTTCTCTCCAATTTTTTCTCAAATCTCTATCTGAAGAACAAGTTAATATCAACACTAGTCATTGCATTTTCCAATTTTAGATAACTTGTCATGCCCTTGCTCTACCTGACCTGTTATCTGTGTCCTAAATAATGCACCACATGAAAAACTATAATGCTCTGTGTGGACTTCTATTCTCTGTTCTCCATATGGCAATAGTGCTTCTTTGGTGGATATTATACCTGTCAGAACCAATTACATCATTTCCACTATGAACTTCGTCACCACCACCATCTCCTCAGCCATCACATCTGTAGTTAGTGTCTTAAATCTTCAATCTCTGCCTGGATGTGGAAGGATGGGGCTGCAGAAGCAGGGTGAGGACAGAATAGAGAGAATGAAAGAGAAAGATACAAAATGAAGAAAAAAATTTTTGCTTCATGGAAAAGCACACAAGGAGGCCAGTGGGCTATGGCCCAAGAATTCAGCCAGAAGTAGATCATATATTTATATTAAGTGTTTACTAACCTTTTCTTAGGCTGTCCCCATTTTATGAGAAAAGTATAAAAAATACCTTTATGGTCAAGGAGGATTTCTTCAACAAGATTTAATACCCCCAAAACCACACAAACACAAATCAGGACAAAAATAGAGAAGAAAAAAAGATGAAGGAAAGAAAGAAAGAAGTACTGATAAATTTTATTGCCACATAAAAGGCAAAACTTTTGTATAATACAATTATAATCACTATAATTAAAGTGAAAGGTAAGCTACAGACTCGGAAAAGATATTTGCAATACACATACCTGACAAATATAAAGAACTTCTGAGTGTTATTTAGAAAGAGATTGTCCACTCAATAGGAAAACAGACAATATGAGCAAGCAATTCACAGAAAACAACTAAATTGTCAAAAAGCCAAGGGTAAGGTGCTTAACTTCACTCGTTAGTAGAGAAATGCAAACTAAAACTATGAAGGACTGTTTCACACTTATAGGTTTGACATTTGGAAAGTTTTATAACACCAAGTGATTGCAGGACTTTTGTACAGATGACCAAAACAATTCTTATACCACTAAAGAAAGTATAAATTGGCAGCGACCTTAGGAGAACATATTGGTAACATCCTATATTTTTTTTAAAGGTGCACTTACCCTACAATCCACTGATTCCACGTCAAAAGCAGTCTTCCCAAACCAGACCATCTGTCAGAATCACCTGGAAGTTTATTAGAACACAGATTGCTGGGACCCAGCCTTACAGTTCCTGATTTAGTAGGTCTGGAGCAGACCCTGAGAATTTGGATCACTTACTAGTTCCCAGATGATACTGTTGCTGCACACTTTGAGAATTACTGCTCTAGCATATGCATAAGGCCTATGTGCAGTAATGTTCATTGTAGTATTATTTGTTGTGGCCAAAAAACAGGAAACAATCTATATGTCTACCAAGAAGAGAACAGATGAACACACTGTGATATGTTTACATGCTGGAAGAAAGAATCCTACAGTAAAATGAATGGACTAGATCTCCATGCAAATTTAGAACCACAATTTTGTTGAGTGCCTTTGGGATTCATTATTTATTAATTCATTATTTCAGCCTTTTTGGTCAGAATATTTTCTATTTCATTGTTTTTCTTTTTTTAAAGAAGCAGCTTTCAGAGGTATTTATCAGCTCTGCTGCTTTTCTGCTTACTAATTAATTAATTTCTGCATTTTATCATCATTAATTTCTTTCCTCCATTTGATGTTCTTTATATAACTTACTGAATGGAATCAGAAGCTCGTTTATTTTAATTCTGTTTATTAATGACAGAATTTAAGGCTACTGATTTCCCATTTGGTAAAGCTTCAAGACCCAGTCCAAAAGTGTTGCTATGGTATATAACTACAGTTTTGATTTTCTTTTCAACCCAAGAGTTATTTAGGAAAGCACTTTAATTCCCAAATGTTTAGAGGGTTTTTTTTAATAAATTTATTTTGGGGGGATCCCTGGGTAGCTCAGCGGTTTAGCGCCTGCCTTTGGCCCGGGGCGTGATCTTGGGGTCCCGGGATCGACTCCCGCGTCAGACTCCCGGCATGGAGCCTGCTTCTCCATCCTCCTGTGTCTCTGCCTCTCTATCATAAATAAATAGATAAATCTTTTTAAAAAATAAAATAAATTTATTTTTTATTGGTGTTCAATTTGCCAACATCTAGAATAACACCCAGTGCTCATCCCATCAAGTGCCCCCCTCAGTGCCCGTCACCCAGTCACCCCCATCCCCCGCCCACCTCCCCTTCCACCACCCCTAGATCGTTTCCCAGAGTTAGGAGTCTTTCATGTTCTGTCTCCCTTTCTGATATTTCCCACTCACTTTTTCTCCTTTCCCCTTTATTCCCTTTCACTATTTTTTATATTCCCCAAATGAATGAGAACCATATAATGTTTGTCCTTCTCCGACTGACTTGTTTCACATGTTTAAAGGGTTTTTGTTATTATTTTCAACTTTCATGATATTGTGAACAAAGAGGATAGAATAGTGTGTGCGTGTGTGCGTGCATGCACTCTATAAGCAATAAAAAAAGAATATATATCCTCTACTGAAAGAACACAAAGTTCCTTGGATGCTTATTAAATAAACTTTATTGATTTTATTATTCAAATTGTCTCTACCAAATCAATGATTTGTCACAACAAAAGATCGGGAGACACTAATTATAGTTTTTCACCATAAAAAGGACAGATAGACACACACCTAGTTACTTAGATACTTTATCTTGACTGTACCTTGCATTATTACATTGGTTAAATTATCTTATTGGTCCTTTTCAGTATATTTTTCATCTACAGTCATATTTTTTTCTGAGATGAATGTTGTAAACCCTGGTTTCTTTTCATTTTGCACTTGGATGACATAGATGTGCCCAATCTTTTAATTTCAATCTTTTTCTTGTACATATTTTTTACATGTAATTCTTACAGTTAGCATATAGCTAGGTTTTCTTCATGGGATCCATTTGAGAGTTTGAATAATTAAATGATAGTATAACTACTGATATTTTTTGAAGTGACCTCCTTTCTCGTTGGATCTCATTTCTGCTTTCTTCTCCACAGGCTCTGAGTGCCTGTGGGTGCCAATGAGGACCACTGTTATGGATTGAACTATGTCTCCCTAAAATTCAAATTTGTTGAAGTCCTAACCCCCAAAGTAACTATATTGGGGGAAAGAGCTTTAAGAAGGTGATTAAAGTTAATTGATGTCATAAGGGTGTGGTTCTAATCCAATAGGACTAGTGCCCTTATATGAAGAGGAAGAGACACCAGATTTCTCTCTCTCTCTCTCTCTCTCTCTCCCTGTGTACTAACAAAGGAAAGGTGGGCACACAGTGAGAAGTAAGCCATTTGTAAGCCAAGAGAGGCTTCAGAAGAAATCAGTCCTGCCAGCACCTTGATCTTGGATTTCCAGCCTCCAGAACTGTAAGAAAATTAATTTCTATTGTTTAAACCACTCAATCTTTGTTATTATGTTATGCCAACCCAAACAGGTGAACACAGCCACACTAACATCAACAACCAAAATTTGCTGGTGCTTGACCATAATTGTTTCTTGAAGACCTTAATTTCCTTTCTAAAGGCCTTCTACCCATCTCATATTTCTAAGAGTCACCAGGAAGCATCACATGGGCTCATTTTCTTTAGGTACTGTACAATCTCTCCGTGGGCACAAGAGTTTCCCACCAACTATTGCTGTTGCCCTAGCCTCTGGAGGGACACTGTCAGCCCCTGGTGGTTGTCTCTTTTCTACCTCTGGCCCTGGAGCACAGAAATCCCTAAAATGCCCAGGCTTTTGTGTAGTTTGTGGATATTAACCATTTTGTAGAGAACCAACTCAGGACATAGGCATATGAAATCAAATATAATAATAATATACTATATGATATATAATAATATACTTATTTTCTACTTTAATGTAAAGATATGAAAATAAATGTTTATTTAAAATATTTTATGCCATATTGCTTACTTTTCTGTTACATATTATTAAACAAAACAATAGAACTTGGTAACAGTGACAATTAGTACCAATCAATAACAGCATAAATAAAATAAATATGAATGAGAAATAATATTTTATATGTTTCTTTCTGTCCTCATAGAGCAAGTTACTTAAGCTATTTTAAAAAGAATACTTTTGGGATGCCTGGGTGGCTCAGCGGTTGAGCACCTGCCTTCAGCTCTGGGCAGGATCCCAGACTCCTGGGATCGAGTTCCACATCGGTCTCCCTGCATGGAGCCTTCTTCTCCCTCTGTGTCTTTGCTTCTCTCTGTGTGTCTCTCATGAATAAATAAATAAAATGTCAAAAAATTATTTAAAAAACCTTTTTAATTGGTATTTAAACTTCATAGGCTATATTATTACATATTTTTAAGATACGTAAATGTAAGACTTAAAAGAACATAACACAATACAACTAGTTAAATACTGCCTGTATTTATTTTTTTTTAAAGATTTATTTCTTTATTCATGAGAGAGAGAAGCAGAGACATAGGCAGAGGGAAGAAGCAGGGTCCCCACAGAGAGCCTGATGTGGAGCTCGATCCTGGGAATCTGGGATCACACATTGAGCCGAAGTCAGATGCTCAACTGCTCAGCCACCCAGGCATCCCGATATTACCTGCATTTAATATGAGATAATAATAACACGTTTCTTTTTGTCCCATGATAAAAATAGGATATTTTTTACTCTTTGTGTTTCCTTTTTCAATAATGTTTCTCTGAACTGTCTGCAACCTTTAGGATATCTTTCTTTTATTTTATGTAGTGGTAAAACAATACAATCAAATACAATACAATCAAATGTAAAATTTATTTTAACTTGAAGTTCTCTCTTATCAAATGCACATTACATTGATTCCTGGTATCAATGCAATGTGATGACATCAAGTCAAATATACCCTCAAGTCTCAACATAAATGGTTGACATGAAACACTTAGTATTTTACTAGCAACAGGAAGGAGGGTTTTAGACTTATAAGAATTAGGTTCCAGTTCTCCAAGACACGCTTGTGTTACAAAATGGATAGACATTTTTGAAGAACTAGAAACAAATTCCTGTAAGTTGTCATTGTCATCTTTTGTGATAAAATGCATTCCTTCATACACTGTAGAAAGTATTATAGTTTATAAAATCTAACAAATCCACACTAGACTATAAGGGGCTAATACATCTGTTATCAAAATTTCCCCCTTGTATGGGGAGATGGGCAAAATGAGTGAGGGATTGTGGAAGGTACAGACTTCCAGTTATAGAATAAATAAGTCAAGGTACAGCATAGGGAATGTGGTGAATGGTATTTTAATAGTGTTGTATGGTGACAGGTGGGAGCTACACCTGTGAGCATAGCGCAATGAATAGAATTGTCAGATCACTGTTGTAATCCTGAAACTAATGTAGTATTGTGTCTCAACTATACTTCAATTTAAAAACAGGTCCCTTTGGTTCACCCACAGGGCATGTTCACTGCAATCTCCAAATCAGGAAACAAAATTTCATTCAATTTCATCAAGTGCTGAAGGGAACAACATGATAACGTGTGTTTGTGTGGTATGCCCAAGTCAATTCAGCAGATGTTCTTTTCAAGTATGCGTTTTGCATTGTTTGGAGATGAAGAGACATTTGATGGACTGAGAAGCATTTGTTTGTCTCATCCCATACTTGAGACATCTGACTCCATCTGTGTTTTCATATCCCCTTCTCTACCATGCCCAGTCCAAAATTCTTTCTACATATTGGGTAGTATGGTATGTTTTGATTTTTTTACGTCCCTAATCCAGATAGATGTGTCTTTACATGTACCATTAAAATTACATAGTCAACTAGCCTACTTTTCAGATGATATCTGAGTTTTACTGGCATTTATACTATAATTGTTCCCATTTTACTATCTGAACTCCTAGAAAACATGGCCACACTACTCACAATGTTACCAATTAAAGTAGGTGAGACTTCCAGACTGCCTAAGCAAGGACCTCCATAAATCTGCTCCTCAGAAAACAATTAAAACAATGGCAAAAAAAATAAAATCAAAATTTTCATAATTCTGTAGATTAACCAAAGCCTTGCAACATTGGACAAATTCCTAGAAAGACACAAACTACCAAAATTGACTTCAGAAGAAACACGAAATCTGAGTAGATCTGTAACAAGTAGAGATTGGGTTGATAACTTTAGAATTTTCCACAAAGAAAGGCCCAGATCCAGGTTGTTTTATTGGTGAATTCTACCAAATATTTGAAAAAGAATTAATACCAATGTTTCACAAAATCTTTCCAAAAAATAGAAGAAGAGTGTCTGAGTGGCTCAGTCAGTTAAGCATATGACTTGATTTCAGCTCAGGTGGTGATCTCAGGTTCATGAGATGGAGCCCTGCACTGGGCTCCGTGGTCAGCGCAGAGTCTGCTTGTCTCTCTCCCGCTGTTTCTCCCCTGCTCTCTGTCACACACATTCTCTCTCTCAAATAAATAAGTAAACAAAATCTTTTTAAAAATAGAAGAGGAGTGAATAATACTTCCCAAATCATGCAATGGGACAGCATTCCACCAATACCAAAACAAGGCAATTACTCCATAAGAAAATAAAACTACAGACAAATATTCTTCATAAATACAGATGAAGATGTCTTTAAAAACTTAGCAAAACAGAATCTAGCAACATGGAAATGTGACAAAGTGGAATTTATCTCAGGAATACAAATTTATTTTAACATCCAAAAATCAGGAGACACCTGGTGGCTCAGCGGTTGAGTGCCTGCCTTAGGCCCAGGGCGTGATCCTGGAGTCCCAGGATTAAGTCTCACATAGGGCTCCCTGCATGGAGCCTGTTTCTCTCTCTGCCTATGTCTCGACCTCTCTCTGTGTGTCTCTCATAAATAAATAAATAAAATCTTTAAAAAAAATTTAAAAAATCAAACTAAGTAATCAATTAAGCATACATTAATAGAATGAAGACCAAAACCCCATGATCATTTCAATAAATAAATAGAGAAAAAACATTTGACAAAATCCAACATCACTTCATGATTTCTTTTTTAAATCATCAAACTACAAAAAAAGGAAATTCCTCAACCTGATAAAGGGCATCTTTTAAAAAAGTCACAATTAACATCATATGTAATGTAAAAGACTGAATTATCTCCTTTTAAGATCAGGAACAAAGCAAAGATATTCACTCTTGCCACTACTATTCAGCACTGTACTGGAGGTTCCAGCAATTAAGCAAGAAAATGAAATAAATGGTATCTAGATTAGAAAGGAAGAAGCTAAGTTATTTCTATTTTTAAATGACATTATGCTGCATCCAGAAAATCAGAAGGAATCCACAAAAAAACACTACTAGTACCAATAAATAAGTTCAACAAGACTGTAGGATATAAGATCAATATACAAAAATCAATTGTATTTGTATATACTTGCAATAAAAACATCTGAAAATGAAATTAAGAATACAATTTTAATTGTAGCATCAAAATGAATAAAATACTTTGGAATAAATTCAATAAAAGAAGTGCAAGATTTGTCCACTGAAACCTATAAAATATTATCAAAAGAAATTAAAGATCTAAATGCATCCATTTTCATGAGTCAAAAGATTTAATATTGTTACTATGACCATTTCCCCAGATTGATCTGCAGATTTAGTGTAATCCCTATAAAAATACCAGATGACTTTATGCAGAAATTGACAAGAAAATCCTGAAATTTATAGGTAATGGACTTATATGCAATGGATTCATACGAACTAAAACAATCTTGAATAGAAAGAATGAAGTTGTAGAACTTGCCCATTCAGATTTCAAAACTTACTATAAAGCTATAATTAAGACATATTTGTACTGCTATAAGAATAGACATATAAGTCAATACAATAAAATTGAGAGTCTATAAATAAACCTTACATTTGCAGTAAATTGATTTTAAACACGAGTGCCAAGACAATTCAAAGGGGAAATAATGGTCTTTTCAACAAATGGTATTGAGACAACTGGAATCCATATGAAAAATGTGAAACCTGGACTTCTATCTCACACCACATATAAAATTAACTCAAAGTGTATCATAGACCTAAATATAAGAGCTAAAACTATAAAACTCTTACAAGAAAACTTAGGAGTAAATCTTCATGACCTAAGGTTAGACTATGGTTTAGTAAGTATGACACCAAAAGTGACAAAGAAAAGATAAATCAGACTTTGTAAATATTAAAAATTTCTTTCGAAGGACTATCAAGAGAATTTTTTTTAATCCATAGAATGAGAAAAAATATTTGCAAACCATACTTCTGATAAGATATTTGTGTCCAAAAATAAAGAATGTTTACAATTCAGCAATAAAAAACAAATAACCCAATTGAAAATCAGGCAAGGGATCCAGTTGGTCATTTCTCCAAAGATCTACAAATGGCTAATAAACCCTTGAAAAGATGCTCAACATCTTAGCCATCAGGGAAATGCAAATCAAAATCACAGGGAGATACCACCTCATACCCACTGGGACAGCTATAACCAAAAAGTCAAAAAATAGCAAGTGTTGATAAGGATGAGGAAAACCCCATTCTTACCTTGAAGCCCCCATACATACTGATAGGGATGCAAAATGTTACAACTACTTTGAAAAACATTCTGTATTCCCTTAAGAGTAAAATTCCTAGCAATTCCCCTTATAGGTATTTACCCAAGAGAAAAGAAAACAAATGTCCTCTCAAAAACAGCAGCATTCACAGTAGCATTATTCACAATAGCCAAAAAGTAGAAATAACTTAAACATCACTAATGAATGGTGAACTACAATATGGTATATCCATACAATGGGATATTATTCAGCATAAGGAGTGAAGTCTTGATAAATGCTAGAAAATGGATAAACTTTGAAAACATTATGCTAAGTGAAATAAGGTAGTCATAAAAGTCACATAGTGTATGATCTTTTTTATATAAAGTGTTCAAACCAGGCAAATCCATGGAGACAGAAAGTAGTTGAGTGTTTGCTTGTGGTGTATAGGGGTCGGGGGGAAAAATGAGTGCTAATGAATAAGGATCTTTTCTGGGGTGACGAAAGTATTTCAAAATTAGATTGTGGTGATGGCTACACAACTCTATCAATATAGCAAAAAACACTGAATTACATGGTTTAAACAGGCCAATTTTATGGTGTGTGAATTATATCTCCATAATGTTGTTTAAAATAAACCTAGCACTATCACTCTCCAATCCCCAAGAGTTAACCCACAGGCAAATTAAAGACAAACTATTAATGCTTACAACTGCAATGCACCTAAATGGCATGCATCCCTTCACTTCGATAGATGGAACAATAAATTTTCGGTTACTGTGAACAGCAAACATGGCTGTTAACACCAGTGTTCAGGGGAAAAAATACCAACAGCAACTACAGAAAGGTGGATCGGCCTTTTTTTTTTTTTAAGATTTTGTTTATTTATTTATGAGAGGCACAGAGAAACAGACACAGAGGCAGAGGGAGAAGCAGGCTCCCAGAAGGGAGCCCAGTACGGGACTCGACCCCAGAACTCCAGGATCATGACCTGAGCCAAAGGCAGATGCTCAACCAATGAGTCAAAGCACCCCAAAGTGTATCCTGTTGACACTAAATACAATGTTGCTTTCAATTCTTATTTTGGGGGTCCCCATATAGATTTTGCATTTTTTCCTCCAACCTTTACACCCACTGTCAAAATCAGGCCATTTCATGTTCTAGGGAGGGGTTTCCTGCAAAACCAGAACAGTCCTAGACAAACCAGGATGGCTGGTCACTCAATCTCTGGACAAATAAGGTAGAAAAAGACTTTTCTTTTCCATATCATGATCCATGTAAAGGCATCAAACTGGACTATTCAAACCCTAGGATCCTGCAGAATTTCTATTGCTGAAGTATCTCATCTTCTTTGTTGTTCTTATGAATGAGACATTTCTTTATATTATCTGTCATTATTTGTGAATAGAAAGGCTAATGACTTTATATATTTTTAAACTACTTTTCTGAATTTGCTTATTATCTCTAATAGTTTTTCAGTTGATTTTTCTGGGTCCTGCCTCCCTTCCCCAACCCATTGTTTAATCCCTTACTTATAAACTGCTTTATTTGTAAAGGCTGAAACTTCCAGAAAACCACAACAGTCAATTCAGAAGGCACATCAGATCACTTGCTTTAATGGCAATACTGTTATGAAGCTTTTCACTATGAATGTGACCACCTGACTTTGGGGTGGAGACAACCTTCTCATACTGAGGTGTGTCTATATATTTGTTTTATCCAGAGATCTTATCAGGAATGAATATTGACTTTTTTTCAGATGATGTTTCTGAATGCTTGAGAGGACCATACAGTTTTTCTCCTCTACCTGTTATTGGGGTGATGACTTCCTAACATACTGTCGTCCCCAGCTTTACTGAATGAAAATGGATCTCACTGAGCCTTCATTCATAATTTTTGCTAATATACTGCTCAGTACTGGTTGCTAACTTTTATTACGACTTTCACATCAGTGTTCATAAATGAGCTTGAGTGTCTTCCTTGTGCTCTGATTCAAGTACCTGTGTTATTTTGGCTTCCTGTGGAAATACTTCTCTTGCTGTGCTCGAACACAATTTAAATGTTGGATTTCTATCTTCCTTAAACATTTGAACTCATTTACCTGAGAAACCATCTGGGGCTGGTGATTAGGGGATGTGGCATTCTTAATTTCCTCTCTGATTATTGGTCTGTTTAGAATTCTTATCTCTTCTAGAGTAAATTTTAGTAATTTCTACATTCTCTCAACAATTAATCATTTCATCCAGATTCATTCCCTGACATTTTTTAATGTCCTCTAATACCTCTAGTTAAGTTTCCTTTATAATTTTTAATTTTTTCTAACATAAGTGGTTTTGTCAAAGAAACAGCAGATTTTTAAATTTATTAATTATTTCTCCTACTTTGTAATTTATTAATTTCTGCTTTCCGTTTTTTATCTTGATTTTTTCCTAAATTCTTTTTTTTCATTAAATTTTCCTAAATTCTTGAATGCCTGTTTAAAAGGTTTTTTTCACTTGCAGTTTCTAATGTCTATGGCTTTATTTTCCTATGAAACTAGCTTTGGCCACCTTTGCTGAATTTTGAAGTGCTGTATTTCATTATGAAGAATATTACTAGTTATTATTACTAATTTCTAGGACTTACAATTACTAATTTCTAGAATTTGCAATTTTAACTCCAATTTTCTCATTGATCGAAAAATTGTCTAAGATGACAAGAGTTTTTTCCCACATTATTACGTGATCAAATAACTGAATTACCCTAATAAATATGTTGCTTATCGGTTTATAATAAATATTATTCATTATGCCACCTGTGTTAGTCAAAGTCCTGGCAATAAGCAGATGGCACACTGGAAAGAATGAACTAAATAGAATTGATTGAGGAAACTAAGCATGGAGACAGACATGCTCCATGGGCTGCATGTCTGCATGCATGGGACTGCGTTGGGCTGCGTTGAAGGAACCACCAAAAAGATGATCAGATGACCAGAAACAAGCAGCAGTGGGAATACTTGACTAACTCTTGGCCTCAGGTGACAGGGCAGGGGAATATAGCACTGGAGTCATGGAGGAATCACAGCGACTCCCAGAACTACAGGGCAGTGGATAGCAATGCAGAGAATAGTTATTCAAACCTCTCTTTCTCTACCTACCAGTCTTCTGTGGACACCATCCCGGGATCCCAGGAGATGTAGTCTGTAGAGATGCATGACACACAATAAGAAAGGGAGGAGAAAGAAAATCTGGGAGCAAGAAGTGGGGAAAACCAGTATCTCAAGTAAATATCTTTCTACTCTCATTTAAATATCAGGAAAAGAGATTATTTCCATCAATGCTTTGTGGTCCACTGATGTGATGAATTCTACTTATGGTTTATCTGATTTCAGAGCATCATTGCATTCCCAGAACCCTTGATGTATATTCTTTTCACTATATTTTTGAGCTGTAACCTCTCTATTTAGAATTTTTATAACTATATTATAAATTAGATTTGTCTATGATTTTCTTTCTCGGATGGCAATTGTTGTAGTTTAGTATCAGGGTTATACTTGCCTTGTGAAATGAATCAGAGGAGCTTTTAACATTTTTAAGTTCTGGAATGATTTATATAGCAAAGGAATTGTGTATTTGGTAAAAGTTTTTTAAGAATCATTCAATCATTTCCTATCAGAAAACTGGGATTTTTCTTTCAGGTGATTCTTGGTTCATTTTTCAGTCTTCCCTAATTATTGATCCGTATGGGTTTTCTATTCTTTGAGTCAATTCTGGTCAATTCTAATATCCTAAGAAATGATGCTCTCATGGAGAGATTCATTTTCTTCTTCTAGATCATGTTTTATTCTCCCAACTTTAGGGATTTGATGGTCTTGCTAAAGGGCCTTTGCATCTCCTGGGGAAGCCACGGGGTTGCTGGGGCTGCAGTACAGAGCAATCCTCAAACGTTGGTTAAAACAGTAAAACTCTTAAGAGAGGTTTCATCTTACAGACAGGATTGTCCAGGCTTCTCTGCAGCTGTTGACAAATGCCGCACCCCGTGGAGCTGACCACAGGAGAATGTGCTTGAAGTGACCTTCCAGAGCCATTCGCCAGGCAGTTGTATGACCTTAGCACCTGCTTTCCCTGGAAACAAACCTCTGCAAGCTGTGGTTGTGATTTCACCCTCCAGCTTAGCAAAAGCAATAAGTACATGTGTGTGAGCAAGAGATGGGAGGATGGGAGGGAGCCCTAAGTGGCCCTGCTCTAGTGATGGGCTTTCCTCCTGCCCTCGGCTCTGCCACTTTGGATATGTCCCTGTGACTAACCTCACTAGGCTTCAGTTGCTTAATTAGAGAAATGACAGGCTCCAAGGCCTTCACAGATTTATGATTCTATTAACAGATTCTCCCCTTCCCCCAGGAGTAAGCTTACCACAAACAGGTTCATGTCACATTTCCAGTGTGCGCTCTCTCAATCTCTCTCAAAAGGAAAAGGATGTTCCTGCCTAAGTAACAGTGTCTGAGACCCACTTCAGGGGGGACAAAAGAATCTTTCTGTTCCCCATTTATCTCCCCTCCAGCCTACCTTGCACTCAAAGGTCCCACATGCTCCCTCAACAGCCTGAAGGAGAACACTGTCATGGAAAAGCAAACTTTTGAATACTGAACACCTTTGGATACACTAATGTAACCACTAAGCAAGGTTCTGGGGCAACAGGAAGTACCAATAGGGAAGGAGGGATCTAATACATGGAATGTGGCAGGGGAACGCCAGCGTAGAATGACAACCACAGTGGCAAGGGATGGGTGGGGAGGGATGCAATTAGCAGGCAGGAGACAACATGGTGGCCTTGGGCCTCCTGGAGGTAAAGGTGGAATGCAACACAAATTGGCCTGCAGGAGTTTGAGGAATGAGGAGCATGGAAAACTCTGGCAATGTTAGCATGAACAGCGTGATCTTTGGACAGCAGCCAAGTTGGGTTTCCATCCCAGTTCTACCACTCACTACTGAGTTACTAAACCTCTGTGAGCCCCTCTCCTCTTCTCCAAAATGGGAACAATAATGCCTATGATTAGAGCCAATGGGAAAGTTAGGTGAGATAATATTTAAAAAGTACTTCAAGGGATGCCTGGGTGGCTCAGTGGTTGAGTATCTGCCTTCAGCTCAGGATGTGATCCCAGAGTCCCGGGATCGAGTCCCTTATCGGGTTCCCGACGGGGAGCCTGATTCTCCCCCGCCTGTGTCTCTGCCTCTATCTCTGTGTTTCTCATGAATAAATAAATAAAATATTTAAAAATAAATAAATAAATAAAAATAAAAAGTACTTCAATACAATGACTGGTATGAGTGAGAATTCAATCTATATGTCTGTTATTACAGTAATTCCCAATTTTGCCACCATCCTTCTCTAGAAGACATTTTAATTAATGTAATTAATCACGTTTTCACTCTTGCCAAACACTGTGTTAGTCACTCGTGTGTTGCAAGGAAGAGTGTGGCACATTCCCTGCCCTCCAATAGCTTCTAGTCCAGTGGAATAGACAAATTTGTACACAACCAAGTGAGCTATAAAGCAAAGCATGCATAGGAACCAAACAGAAGCACCCCAGCACAGTACCATATGCCAATCACTGTCAAGCTTGACTTTTTAAACCTCACTATATCCCCATGAGATGTGAGTTCTTGCCATCCCCATTTTACAGATGAAGAAACCAGAGCACAGAGAGGTAAAGAACATGTCCAGGGTCACATAGCAAAAATCTGACCCCATGCTATCCTCTCTGGAGCCATCACGGCTGCCTCTCTCAATGGCAAAGCTGGAAGTTAAGTATCTGCTCCACAATTTAAAGCCCTGTGCTTTCCCATTCTCTCACACAGCTACTTTTCAGAGAAAGAACTTTTCAGAACATGAAGAATTCTGGTTGAGATTTCCAGGCTGAGGACAGAGCAAGAGCATAAGGACAGGATCTGAAGCACTGTGTTCTGGGAAGAATGTGAGGGTTCTCACAGTAAAAGAGCAGATTAATTAATAAATGACAGTAGTTTGGCTTCCTGCACTGTGAAATGCCTCAAACCTCAGGAAAGGAAGAAGCCAGAACAGCAACACTTAATCCACCTTAGACGTAAGGGCTGGCAAAGAGAGGCCACTCCAGCAACAGGAAATATCATGGAGTATCACTGATTCCCTGTAGATATAAAGCAAATTTTTGCCGCAAACCTGCTGCTTGCCTTAGATTCTCTACTTCTGCAGATGCCCCCATCATCTAGCCTCTTGCTGGTCAGAAACTGGGGAGTCATCTCCAACTCATCCTTCTCCTTCCTTCATAGCTCTATTTCCTAGATATTTAAAACATATTTAAAGTGTTTTAACCTTGCAACTGCCTCTTTAGTTAGTCTAGGCTCTTCAAGAAACTGACACCAAGGATTTCAATGAAGGAGGATGTCTATGAGAGGAAACGTGGAAGAGCCGGGGAAAGTCAGGAGAGTCATCAAATCACAATGCCGTCTGACCCTGAGTGAAGGGGAAGGCAAGGAAGGCCCCACCCTGCCCCACCCTGTTCTGTAGTGTAAAGAAGTTTCCACAAAGCCATTGGGCATTCAGGGTCTCTCAGAATATTCCTGAATATTTATTACAGCTGCCCTCAACAGTTGGTGGAGAGCAGTCCATGGGAAGCATGGTGTAACACATGCATGGATTTCCGAACCCCATAGCTGGGCCCATGGTCAATTATGTTCCCTGTAATTGGAGATTTGTGAGGCCAGACACCCGGCTCTTCAGTAATTCTACTATCCTGGCCCAGTTCTGACCCTTCCATTCCCTGGAGGATTGCAGTAGGCCTAGCTGGCCTCCCTGGTGCTAATCTTTATCCCTCCCAAGCCTTTTTCCACATCGCAATCAGAAAAGACCTTTCTAGAACACAAATCTAATATGCCAGTCCTCTACTTAGAGCCTTTGATAATGATTTTGCCAATTCCCTTGAAATCTATAAGTGGAGCTCTTGCTTTGAATAAGAGATTGATTGAACATCTAATCAAACAAGATGCCCTTGAACTAGTAACACATGCATTATCCCAGCACTCAGACCTCTGGGTGAGGTAAGGTTCTATGGAGACTAAAAATAAAATCCAACCTAGACACTTAGGCATCACTTTTATTATAGTCAGTGAATCTCTTGTTGATCTTGCTGGGGAATTAAAATCTTTGTAAAATGTGACTTTTCCAGGCTTATCAATGGCTGGTTATTAATATTAATATTACAGCAAAACACAATCAAACTTGAGAAACTACATTTGGAGTTCTTATTTTAGAATTTCAACAACCTTGACATTTTCCAGCACTTTATGGCCATCTAGAATTCAGAGGTGGTACCATCTTTTAAAAATGGTATTCATTGATCCCACTTAATCATGAGGTAAATAATAATTAGCCATGGAAGACTAGAGGAAGCTGTTGCCACAAAACATGAGACTGACAGTGTGGCTTTCATTATTCACTTCTTAGGTACACAATGTAAACATGTTATATATAACATCTCATAGTTATATATATTTATATTCTATTGTTTCTGATCCTCTGGAGAACCCTGACTAATACACAGGCCAAGAAGTTTCCTTGGTATTTCTCTCAGACCTACAGCTGGGGAAAAGGGAAAGATAAACCCAAAAGAAACAGACCCACTGGGGGAGTTTGTGTCTCACTAGGGCCCATACCTAATCTGCCTACACTCACACACTAAGGCTGGGCCAGGACAGAGGGACTTTCCCAAGCAGGCATTTGACCATGAAGTGTTTGCAACCCTGAGTGCTGTGGCCTATTTGATACTAGACCCACTTTACCCAGATTCCCAGACTCACTAAGATGTCCTGTGCTGGATATTCTCCATTTGACCCTTTAGATCCAATCTCCTCCTGTCTACACTAGCCCCAAGAAGCTGACCTTTTTAAGCCACATTGACAGGCTGTCTCTTCCAGGATGCCAGTTGGGTTCAGCCTCTCACACAAAGGTCATTGCTCATTAGGTAACCCTACACATGGAGCTTCTGTCTCTAGGTTCTGAAACCACTCCCTTTCCTTGCTCATTTAGGAGTTGTAACCATACTTTCCTATTTCTAACTCCAGAGTACAACCCCCTATCATCCTTTGTGGTCTTCTGGGACTGTCTGCACCTTTGTAATTAATATCTTCTTGAAACTCTTCAAATTCCTCAATTTAAGTGTGTCATCTCTTCTCTGACAAAACCCTAGTTGCTCTACTACCTTCATTAAGATTGCCAGATTCAACAAAACAAAAACACAGGATTCTCAGCTGAAATTGAATTTCAGATACATAACAATTTTTTTTAATATAAGCAGGTAAAATTTTCATTGTTTATCTGAATTTCAATTTTAACTGAGCATCCCGTATTTTAACAGACAACTCTAGCCTTCATAATGAACTATGAAAATATCTTGGGGATCCTGGTGAACTTCAGCTAATCCTTGAAAGAAACAAGGTTAATGACAGCCTCAGAATATTAATACTTATGATGGAGATATGGTCCTAATTTGCAGGACTGATCCCTGAATTGTGTGTGTATGCGTGCACACACACGTGTGTGTATATATGGAAAGAGAGAACAAGGGAAAATAATAGGAAATAACCCTGGAGGGGAAGGATGGGGCTGGTTAACCGAGAACTTAAATCCAATGAAGACAACCTAGAGCCTCATCACTCTGACTTTCTCAAACCCTCATACACTCCATAAGAGTTCAGATCCTCCTCAACATTATCCAGATTTTCTTACATATCTTTTATGGTTGAATCTAATGAATCTGGCTCTTCAAGTTTGCTTTGTTTTTTTAAAAAATCTCCTGAGACTTATATCAAAGGATAAAATTGGACTCTGGGAATCTTACTAGTCCTACTAACTTTAAGCCACATTTGGATATTATTTCATGTTCGATTTGCAGAACAGATTCTGGATAATAAGATGAGTTTTAAAAGACTCAGTTTAATTCCCCTTTTCTTATAGTTTTCTTGCAAAGACAAAAAGAAAGAAAACGAGAGTAAGAAGGCGAGTATAAGGAGTTTTGAAAGCTCAAATTAAGCGCACTGGAAAAAAATTGAAAAGTTGTGGCTCTAGTAATCTATGGTGGAAAAAAATAGAAACATTATGTAATCACCAAAGAAATTATTATTTTTCACAGCCTCCAGCTATTATAATTTCACTGGATACCTTATAAGCAATTATTGTTCTGGGAGATACTCCAAGGCTTGTTCCGGGATTTCACAAAGCAAAAAGTTGCCACAAGTCTGAAAAGCGTTTGATGAAGTCTTATTGTAACTGCCTTTTCAGTCTTTGACTAGGGGAGGCAAATGTGTGGGTGTGTGGGAAAAGGGAGAGTGACTGTCACGTGGGCAACAAGCATAAACAGCTCTTTGTGCTTTTTGAGTTGGAATTAAAAAGAAAACAACTTAATTTTTCTGTCTTCCATGGCTGTCAAACAGAGAGGGCTGATCGTTCTCGGCAGGGTTTAGGCAGGATCTTCTGGCTTCAGTGTAGCTGAAGGCAGACACCATAGTCAACCCTTCTTAACCCAAATCCTAGAAATGATGGAAAATGTAAGAAGAATATGCTACATTTCTATATAAACACTCTCAAAAATAAGAAGAAGGGCTCTCAATGGACAAAAAGCTGTGAGAAACTCATAACAATGGAAAACAGGCAGGATCACTTTGAGCAGGAAGAGGCAACGAGGGGCATGTGAGACAGTGTGGCCTTGGAAAGGGATCCCAGCAGTGAGGACCCGCGTGCATGCCGGAATTCAGGAGCAGCAGAGGGCCCTGGGCAACCAATGGCATCACTAGTTGGGGTCCTGCAGTGGAGCAAGTATATATGGTGTACCCCAGGCACCCTTCACCACTAGGCAGCTCAGAACTGCCTGGAGTGTGAGTGCAACCGCTCAGAGTAGACCATCAGACACCTAGGCCATCGTTACCAGAGGTGGCCCCCAACATGACATAGGTTCTTGTGTGTGCTTATCTGGCCCCTATCTTAAAGCACCCAGAGATTTCCCCAGGGTGGGTCCCTCAACCGGTGCGTGAACACTGGTTTGTCTGTGAAGTCCGATGCCTCATAATAATCTTGAATCTCTATGTATCAAAATACCTTTTGTATGCCTCTAGCTTTATGCAAGCTACATCAGGGGGGTTCAAAACAATGTTCACCAAACCCAGGCTAAAGGCAGAGCCTGTTGTTAATTCACTAGAAACCAACCTTTCTCCAGGTTGACACGGAGGCGTGAATCAGTGCTTTCTGAGCTTCACTGTCCTTTTCCACCTGTACAGGATTAATATCGGGACCAAATAGGAGAACATGCCTTGCACAGTGATCAGGATGTAGAAGGCAATCAATAAAAGTTCAGTTTTGTTTTGTTTTGTTTTCAGCATTTGGTGCAGCCAAGGGTTTTCCTGGCATTTAGCCTTCCTGAGGTCCTCCTGGCCCTTATCTGACTTTTATCATAGTCCCTGATTGTGCCCACTTTTCTTAGAGTACAATTTATATGAGAGCCTCATTACTAGCACATTCCTCTCTAGAAATACCTTCTTCTTGGATTATTATAATCTTGTTTTTAAAGTCCCTATTTTGTCTTACGTTATATCACCATTCAGATATTCTAGCCATAGGATGGTACCTATTTTTTGTGGCATTTTAGAAATCTGCCTTCTGATGTCTAAAATCCATTTTCTTACCATCCCTGATATTTCAGTGATGAATCCCAGGGTAAAATAGTTGCTTTATACAAAGCTTTTATCTCCTCCATTTTTCTGGCTAGTTTGGTGGTAGTGGTCAGACCCATTCCAGAATAATTGTTCTCCCCTGCAGCTTTCCCGGGCTTGCTGGGAGTTGAAATTATCAGCAGGGCACATTAGGTATGTGCTGTGCTTTCAGCAAAATGGGGCTCGCTGCAGAAATCTGGAGAGCTGACCCTCCAGCCCAGCCCCATCACTATAACCCCTGACACGAAACAGATTGTACTTCCCAGCTTCTAGTCTAACTGGAATATTCTCTGCTGAGCTTCTTCACTTGGATCTGTGAGTTTCTGGGTCACCCTATTCTGCGGTTTGATTCTGTTGCCTTTCTTTTGAACATGGCACCCTTCTGTTTTTATTTCAGATAGGTTATTTACCAGTGTGCATTGAAACTATCGTCCCCTTCTTGTGTTAAAATTCTTGTTGACTTTGGTTTTATTCTTCCCTCCCTCTGTCAAGACTCATCAAGTTCCCTCTTCATCAAGGAATCAAGTTGTATAACCTTCCTTCTTTTCTTCATGAAGTGCCTTCCATTCCTAGCCAGGAATCCTCCACCTTGCCATCAGAGGCCACAGTCCAGGAAAAATCACTTTCTCCTTGATGGTGTGCAGCAATTTTTCACACCCCACACCCTCCACTTATTCCTTAGGTCCAACAGTGAAAGCAGAATTGAAAATGCTGAGTCTTCAACCTTGCAGTTATCCAGATTCCAAGGCACAGCCCACATTAAGTCTGAGAGGACCCACATGAATCTGCAGAATGGGGACAGCCTGTCTTTTTGGCAGACCTCCCATTAAATCATCCTTACCAGACCCTATGGGGCCACCATATTGCCTCAAAATTCACCATTGTCCTACACGCTGATGGCTTCTTACTGGGGACACCTGCAACTCTTTCCCTGAGGACTTTGATCAGGCCATGTGGCAATAGGCTAGAAGTGCTTGGAACCTCCATGGGGAGCCATTGACCAACAACAGGCCCCAGCTTCCCTGCTCCTTGGACAGAACATCTCTGAAGCCTGCTCCACACTGTTTACCAAAGATCCCAAGATAAACTCACCCTCAATTGCCCACAGCAGTAACTTGTTCAGAAAGAATAACTTTATTTGCCTCCCTGTCTTCTCCACTTTTCTACATTTCCAAATCAACAACTTGAATTCAAATCAGTTTCAGGGTCTGCTTCTGGGAAACCCAGCCAAAGATACAAGCCCACATGTGACATGACTTCACATCTGCTTTGGTGCACACCAAGCACGTTTAAACAGTCGTATACCCTATTAGTTTCCTATTTCTGGTATAACAAATCACCATAAACTTACTAGTTTAGGATAGCACAAATTATTTTCTTATAGTTTTGTAGGTCTGAGATCTCACTGGGCTAAACACAAGGTGTTTTCAGGGCTATTTGCCTTTTGGAGGCTCTAGGAAAAGAATCCATTTACTTGCCTTTTCCAACTTCCAAAGGTTGTCTGCATTCTTTGGCTCAGGGGCCCTTCTTCCACCAGCAAAGCTAGCACCATAGCATATTCAAATCTCTTTCTGTGTGTGTGTGTGTGTGTGTGTGTGTGTGTGTGTGTGTGTCCCTTCCTCCTTTCTCTGAAAAGCTTGCCTCTTTTTTCATAAGGTCTCTTGTCATTACATTGGGCCCATCCAGATAATCTAGGATAATAGTTTCACCTCAAGGTCCTTAACTTAATCACATCTACAAAATCTCTTGGCCATATAAGGTATCATATTTACAGATTTGGGGGATTAGGACATGGATACTTTTGGGGACATTATTTGGTTATTACAGATATTCAAAAGCCCAAATTATAATTCTGAATCAGAAACTACTGTCATCACAGTCCATGTGAAATGTAGGATATATGAATGAGTTTGACATAGAAAAGTAGTTTCAATTAGGCTTTCTACCTGAAAATGGATTTAAATCTTGTCTTTCTAGGAGCACCTGAATGGCTCAGTTGGTTAAGCATCTGCCTTTGGCTCAGGTCATGATCTCAAGGTCCTGGGATCAAGCCCAGCATTAGGCTCTCTGCTCAGCAGTGAGTCTGTTTCTCCCTCGGCTCTCACTCTTTTCCAATAAATAAAACCTTTTTAAAAAATAAAATAAAATAAATCTTGTCTTTCTAGACTTTCAGAGATTTAAAAAAAAGAAGAAAAGAAAAACCTTGGAGATAATGGGATCCAAGCACTTGGTTTTGATAATGAGTTCTCAAGGTATGATGATAGCCCAGTTCCCCTGAAATTGGAGCACAGGACTCTAGTACCTGAGCCTGGCACCTGCACAGTTTTTCGGGAAACAATGTAATGAAGACGAGGGCCAGGTCAAGTCCCTCCTGCTCTTCCCACCTGCCTTCTCAGAACTTACAGATGGGCACAGGTAAAGCACCCTTGCTCTAGGCCTCTGGGGAGGAGAATCAAAGCCTTCTCTTTATGCCTTTACCAGAAAGAGAGTTAGGCAGAAGGGATCATTCCTCCCCAGCTCCCAGCCTGGCAGTGGCATGAACAAAAACCAGCACCAGTTTACAGCTTGGAAAGAGAGGCAGAGGTGAGAGGCTGGGGGAGGGGAGACATGCAGTCTCAGCAGGGAGAGGGAGTAGTGCTGAAAACCTGCTCAGTCTTCAATAATTCAAATTCTCCTGCAATCTGTCTTCTCAAGAGCCAGCAGCGTTTAATCCTGTGCTGTTGTTTTGAGCCCCCTGTCACTCTAGGCCTCCTTTCCTCTCTCCCCAGTCAGTTATACAGTGGCCTCTGTCTATATATGAGGCCTTGCAGCAAGTGTTGAGGGCAGGATGATCTACTACCTCTTCAGTAGCAAAGGATCACAAAGAACCACCCCCTTCCTAGCCCCTGACACATGGCTCTTGCCTAGCTCATGCCAGAAACATGCACGTCTTAGTGCATTAGTGCCCCAGACCCAGATCTTCACCTAAATCCTCATCTACAAGTGGCAGATGGGGACTGTATTCCAACTTGTCCAGAATAAAGCTGGCCTGGCTTGGTAAAGGTCAGTTTACCACTTAAGTTTTCTGAGGCTCAATCTTCTCAGCTAAAAACAAAACGATCCAGTCTATTTTGTAGGGTTGTTGAAACGTTTAAATAAAATGATATAGCCAAAAATTCCCTTGATAAGCTCTTTTCACCTCTTGAAACTATATGTTTATTTTGACTGGCTCTGCATTTCTAAAGCGGTAGAAAAACAAAAATGCATTATGTACATAATTTAGGCTCAGGAAATTGACCTTTGCCTCAATTAGCTGTTCTAGACTTTAGGGATGCTAGGATAACCTATCTAATTGCCACACTCTCTCTTTTGCAGGTGCCCCTCAGAGGATTTAAAAACAATTCTGTCTTCCTGGTTGGTGACTCTGCATCTCCTCTTAGAGGAGAATTAACTTCACTAACTGAGTCAGGAACTTAGAACAATGGGGACTTGTATGCAGCAGTCATGTAGCAAGGCAGAAGAGAGATCCAATTAGGATCTTCAAGCATGTGAAGGGATGTAACCCAGAAGATGAAAAAGATTGCTCACCTTAGCACCTCATAGTCTTCTTGACTGACTGCATCAAGGACACAGATTTACTACTCTCTCTGGCCCAATGCACAGAATTGGGACCTACAGGGGGAAATGGCAGGAAGACAGGTATCAGTATGGCCCAAGGAAAGATTTTCTAGCATCTAAAGCTATCTTATAATGGAGGGCTTCCTTTGCAAAGTGATGGTTGGCCTTCCACATTACTAGGACTGTTCACTCAACAGTAGTTTGAACATCCAAACCTTGCCAGCCCCCACAGTCTTTTCTAGGTGATGCTATTATACCAGCTCTACTATATTTTGATTGTTGTTTTAAGCCACTAAGTTTTGAGGTCATTCGATACATAGCAAAGCTAACTGATAGGGTTTCCAAATAATTGATAATTGATCATTTCAGCACCCATTACCAAGTTAGCAATGTAATCCCTGTCCATGCTCAGGACTTGAGGAATTTTAAACTTGATTATGCCCATTTCTGAACCCAACATCTATCCTCCAAGTTTTGAACTCACATGGAATAAATTATACCTGTTCTTTTTTGGCATTGAAACCTTCACATCCTCCCATCCTTCCATTCTCACCCCAGACATTCTCACCCTGCGTTCTGTCGGCCTCGTAAAGCTCTAGAGGATTAAAAGCCCGATTTTTCCTCCTGGAAGCCAGGTGGCGGATGTCTGCGCTACGCCCCTGGTCCTCTGGCCGGGTCACGGGGCTCCACCCGGTGTGCACCACCTCCTGCAGTGAGTCCAACCCGCACCGAGTCGTTGGGTCTCCGAGCGGGGACTGAGCCTTCCTAGAACTCTGTCCTGACCGTCGACCGAGCGCACCCAAACGAGCGTGGCCCACACCCGGCTCGCAGCCGAATCAGGCCAGCGCATGCGCCCCGAGGCTGTGGGTTCGGATCCAGCCCCTGATCTGCAGCCTCAGCGGCGGGTTTCCTTAACGCTCAGTTCTGCCTCTTTGTATATCTGAGGTCTTGGTCCGCCTGGGGGGGGGGGGGGGGGGGGGGGGGGGGGGGGATAGGGGAACCTCTGGAATCCACCTTATGCGAAGGAGAAAAAAATCCCAGGTCCAGAATGCGGGAAAAAAAAAAAAAAAGTATAAAACTACCAAATGACATTGACATTGGAAACTGTTCCTCCCACCTCCCAAGACCAATCAGCATCATCATATGCTTTGTAGGGGCAGAGAGCAGGGGTGGTTGGGTTGATTCAAGATAGGGGCAGGAGGTTCAGGTAGATCAGAAACATACTGAGGATGCTGTCAAAAGGCATGAAGCTCATTGCTTCATGTTTCTGATCTACCTGAACCTCCTGCCCCTATCTTGAATCAACCCAACCACCCCTGCTCTCTGCCCCTACAAAGCATATGATGATGCTGATTGGTCTTGGGAGGTGGGAGGAACAGTTTCCAATGTCAATGTCATTTGGTAGTTTCATACTTTTTTTGAACCTCGATAGTGGTATTTCTGTCTCAGCAGAAATTTTTTTAATAAACAACCATCTTAAAGCTATCTGACTTTAACTTCCTTGACTTCCTTCACTCAAACTTAGAAGTTGACCTCATCTGTAACACCTGAAAACCACAAGGAAGAAATTTTCCCTCTGCACCTCAAGGATAATATCTACACTTAGGCTCTTATAAAAATATAGCTTGTATTGTTCTTTGTACTAATTACAGAAGAAATCCATGTTCTTTTAGCTGTAACCTTGCTCCTGAAAAAAACAGCATATCAGAATGCACAGCAAGGAGATCTGATGTTTTAGAAATAGCATGGAACCCATTCTAATTTGTAACAAAAAGTCAGTCAGAAATTCAGAAATTTTAGTTATTATCCATAATAAATTAACCCCAGCTCCATGCCTGAGATCATTGCTTTGAAGGATAAGGAGTGAATACAGAGCTCCTTTGAGAAGATATACATACCAGAGTGACTCAAGGAGCTGAACGCTTGAGATGAATGAATATCACAGCAAGAAGATGATGGTGAATGTGAGGGAGTGAAAGAGAAAAAAGAGGAAGAAGAAAAGGAAGAGGAGGAGAGCTAAGAGGAAAACAATAAAGGAAAAGTTCAAGATAGAAATGTGGTAAGTCCTTAAGCAATTTTACTAATTCGTGTGTTTGGAAAACAATGCAAAATAACACAAATATGTTCTTTTTCCCCTCTAACTCAATTGTTAAAGTGCAAATTTTTATCATTGCATAATAAATTAAAATCTCCCTTAAGACCAAAGAAAACTATCTCCCTGCTCTAAATGAATTAACCTGTAGAGTAGTGGTTACAGTATTCCTTTAAGAATCTCAAATCCACTTTGGATTCCCTTTGTTAGAATGAAAGATCCCAGAGTCCTGAAGGAAATAGACATGGAAAAAGGTGGTTTCCACAGAAAGTCTAAAACGTGGGCCCTTCCCAAGAGTTGATTAATCAACAGAATGTCCCTTAGGTGGGTAACCCTAGGAGGAAAACCTGAGACAGGAATTCAAAAGCACACAATTCACTGAAAAAAAGGTCTTCAGAGAAGGGAACAGATGGGGAAGGAAGCTCAGCTTGGAGGTGGTCTCTGCTGGAGACAGGCCTTAGCCTCATCCCACAGCATGCTTGGAGGATTCATTCCAACATAAAGTTAGTTCCACTTTAAAGGCAGGAGCTGGCTTTTTGTACCCCTGTATCAGTTAGTCATGGGCTGCTCTGGAGGGTGAGATGTGTAATCTGAGTTCAGCCAAGGGCAATCCTCTGGAGACGGGAAGAATGATGAGCCAATAGCAGCCAACACCCACAGTAGCTGGGGGGTGTACACACCAGAGGAAGTCAAGTGGGATTTCGGTAATATTTACAAATCGGGTACATTCATGGGTTAATAGGTATTCATTCAAGGACACTTACCATTATGAAGGCAAACATGAACATTTTTACAAGTTTCTGTATGCTTTTACTTGTCTGGACAGCAGCAAGGACCCTGTCCTTGGTCATCCCCCACCCCCGCCCACCGACTAGCATTTGAGTAAGGTGTTTTAAAATGGCAATAAACCAGTTTCTAATTTCAAAAACTCTACCCTGCCTGTGAATTGAGTGAGGAATGGTGGAATCTGTCTAAGGAGCTCAACAGTTTAATGCATTTTGCCATGGAGATTACAGCTATTGCAGCATGGGGAACGAGGCTGGCTTGAAAAGGGACGGGTGCTCATTGAGCATTCTGTTCAGGCAACCACCCATTATCCAGGGGGTGGATGATCCAGTTTGGGGATTTTTCATGCCTCTGGCTTCTCCTCCCTTCTACTGTCTGCCCTTTGGCCACATTACAGATCAAATTAGCATGTCTTTGAGAGGATAGAAGGGGAAGAGACAGGTAGAATTCAAATTGGTCAGTTTTGCAGCTTGTCCACTGTTCTAATACATGAGATCAAAACCAAAGGCTAACGTGGGGTTTTGGACTATCAGTGGGTTAGACTGAATCGACACCAGACCTCCTCTCCGCAGCCAGACAAAGTGGAGTCTGATGAGAACTCACCGTATTTCATATGGACGTCAAGGCTCAGCGTACAGCAGCTTGTCCAGAATCCCTAACACATTCATGTCAGAAAGTTAGAGCTGAAAGGGGCCTCCAAGATGATTCAGCCTTGGAAAATCAAGGCTTGGGGATTTGAAGTTCAGTGCCCAAGGTCACAAATGAGATGACTGCCAGTGGCTAGTGGACAACTTGCAAGGGGAGCAGAAACCAGTTAACTTCAAAATGACAGAACCGTGGCTGATTGATATGTGAAATATTGATGAAATGGGTTTTCTTTTGACTCTCCCCCCCCCCCCATAACTCTTTGTTGGGTCTGTCTGGCGACTGGACACTAAAAGACACTAAAAGACCATGTATTGTTGCAGAGAGACCCCCAGCACTGGGAGCAAAACCCCTAACCCCAAAGTTGCTAAAGAACACGGCTCCCAGATTGAGAATGAAAGTACTGCTGCCAGGGGACAAAAGTAGGTTCTCCCTCTGCCTGAAGAGAGGATAGCAGAGTTTAAAGATGCAGAATGAGAAGCCATGTATCCCACTGGGCATATACACACTCATCACCGTTGTCATCATCATCACCACCGTCAGAGTAAGGAGCAAGATATAGAAGTTTGGGGAATCCTGAGAGAAGAGAAAGGTCTTTTTTTCTCTCTCTTTTGGAGGTTTCCAAAGGTGACAGTCTCACTCAGCTAGTTGGCTGGAGCCAACAGAATGGAAGAGAGCCGATGTCGGAAGAGGAAGGTGACCAGCAGCAATTTCCTCAGCCACAGTGTGGTGTGGAGAAAGATTTTGATGGGCCCATATGCCCCAGTGGAAAGAGCCAGCATGCTGCCTTGGAAGTTGCCTGTCAAGGAGGTCATTCAAGGAGACATACAGCTAAAGGGGATGCAGCTTGCATGGTGAGGGCCAAAGGGAAGCATGGCTGATGTGATTCTAAGGGAGGTTTTTGGAGACCAGACCACCTTCTGGCCACACCCAGAGTATGAATTACATGAGTAACTTGCCTTGGAAGGGCTGCCTGTACCCTGTGCACCTGTACAGAGCAGCTGGCCACCACCCTCCAGAGAGGCACCCCAGGCAAGAGAGAACGGGTGGCTGCTCCCTCTAAACACGTGGCTGTCACCACAGAACCCCACCCACTGCCCACTCCCACGAGCTTAGTCAGAACTGGAAAGGGCAAGAAATCCCACAGTATCATTTGGACTGTGCTGTGACCAAACTGCAAACTGCAGATCCTGAGTTGACCCTAGAAATGACTGGAGTCATGGCAATGAACTAGATGAAGTTTCCCACCGCCCAGTGGCCCTGGGGCCTAATGCATGGAGGGAAAGACATGGGGTTCCTTTGCTGTACTTGGTTCCCTGGGAGGGGGGTGCGTTGAACTGTGATATTCTATGTTCATAACGTTCTCCGTGGAGCTCAAATTATAGCTGAAAGAATGGTGGTACCACCCAAGAGGCCCCCAGGGACAAACAGGTGAGGGTCAACTGGTGCTGAGTGAGCACCTATGATGTCCCCACCCAGGGGTTCACACCTCCACTATCCTTTGCCTCCCTGTCCTCAGAAAGTCTCCAAAAGGAGGAAACTCACATTTTATTTCAGAGAAGCAGCTAGTATGTAGGAACATTTACATGGCACATCTCCAAGATGCCGGCGGCCCTTCCTCTCAAGCCAAGCTCCCTCCTGGCAGAGCTATCAGAGAAGCTGAGAAGGATCCTCAGTCCCAGGCCTCATCCCTCCTTCTCACAGCCCCTCCCCACCGGTGCCTTGAGAGCAGGACAGTCAGCAGCAAAGCACCCAGATGCAGCCTTGTCCGGGAACAGGGAGCCCACGGAGGATGCAGCCGTGGCCTTTGGAAGGGTCAGTGACAACTACGGAATCGGGGAAGAGCCTTGTCCAGTTGGAAGTCCAGCCTCCCTTTGACCTACACACAATCCCCACCCCCAGCACCCCGAGTCTGGGTGGCGTTTTTCCCTTGGCAAATCACACCATCCCACTGGGAGGCAGCTTGCTGAGTGTGGCAGTGTTGACGCAGCAGTCCTGGACACGTTCCGGGAAAGCAGGCCCCAGCATGCGAGATGAATTTTCTCTGAACTGTGCGGTTTCCAGTGTGTCAGAAAAACAAACTTGGAGAGGCCTGTGTGGCTTGTGTGCATGTGTAGACCCCTTCCGGAGTTGAAAACGCAGCTGGCCTCCGCCCCAAAACAGAAAGTCCTTCCTGCTGTCTGGCTCCCTGAAACCTGAGGCTTGCACAATAGCTGCTCTTTCAAGTGGCGGCCCCGCGGGCCCTGTGACCGCGCCTCTGCGCCCCGCTCCAGCGAGCCAGGCCGGGAGCTGCTCTGCTCCGCGTCGCCCATCCGTCGGCGTCTCCCCTGGCCCGTCTGCCTCCAGGCCCTTGGCTTCCCCTCTTCCACCCAAACAGCCGAGTTCCTGTTCCCAAAATAGCTTCTCGGAGGAAACCGCGGGGACGGGGCCCTGGGCCTGGGCCGGGGCTGCACCGTCCGCGCGCCCCGGGCCGCAGGGGCGTGGCCCGCCGCCCCTCGGGCTCCTCCCCCGAAGCTCCGCCGCTCGCTCGCGCCGTCCCGGCTTCTCCCCTGGGGAAGGCGCCTTCGCTTCCAGGCGGTTGGCCCCCGAGGAACTGACCGCAGAGCCCTCCCTTCGTAGCAGGACCGAGGCTACCCAACCCGGGGACGAGGGCAGCACCGCAGCTGGAACTCCCCGGCCCCCGCCTCCCACCTTCCCATCCTAGGAAGCTAAAGAAACCCCCTCTCGGTTTGCTGCCAGAGAAAGTGGTCTCGGCTCCTTCCTGCTGGAGGGCAGCCAGGAGGAGGCCGGGCCGGAGTCCAGTCCTGTGCTCTGGGGATGGGCCTCAGCAAGTAGGCCGCCTCCTCCTCGTCCCGTTAGCGTCACGTAAAGTGGAATGAACCAAAGCTCTGAGCGGTGATTCTCAGCTCCAGCTGCACCCTGGGGTCCCCTGGGCACCTCCTAATAGTCGTTCCCCCCAAGGCCCCCAGACCTAGGAAATCAGCCTCTCTAGGAGGTGGGACCAGGACATTGGTGTTTGTTTGTTTGTTTGTTTGTTTGTTTGTTTGTTTGTTTTTACCAATGTTCCAGTGTGCAGCCAAGTTTGAGAACCACTCGTTTAGCGTTCCTTCTCAAACTCTAACATAGAAGAACCACCTGGAATCTTGTTTAAAAAAAAAAAATTCCCATTCAGCAGGTTCTGGAGCTCTGACAAGGGATGCTGCGCCACTGGTCCATAAAAAACACTTCTAGTAGCCAAGCTTTAGGAGACCTAAAGAGTCTCTAATAACAGCCTATACTTCTCCCCGGTTGATTTGACAGGAGCAATGGGATGAGATGGGGGAGTCAATAGACTTTCAGACTGCTAGGTCAGAGAGGGACTGCTGGGCTGGAAGCCACATCTATGCATCTGGAAAATCTCAGGGGAGGAGAGAACTGACAGGAAGTTGGAGTGTGGCTGAATTTGGGGTGGAGTAAAATATAAAGGTAAGCCTCAACTCTAAGCTGGGATGAGAGAAAAGGTGGGGTCGGGTCACCTCCTACGTGCCACCCTGCACCTGAGACTGATAGTGGTGAACCCTTGTCTCAACACTGACACAGCTGAGTGACAGAAGCCCCAGTGGGGACCATGAAAAGCCATCTGGCTGAGCTAGGCGATGGGGTCCCAGCTTGCTTAAGCAATGGGAGGGATGAGGCCGAGGGGTCTGCCTGGCTCGAGGTCTCGGTATCTCAGATAGCGCTGGCATCTCTACCAACAACAGGGAAAGCCTCTCCGCTGCCTGTTCCCCTTTGGATTCCGAGTCAGAGGTTGCCTTAGGAAGTAAAAGTAGCATCAGAACCTTGTAAGAGGCTTCTCCAAGTTACACAGCTACAACATGCAGGACCTTTGAGTGTTGCCTAACTCAACCCCTGGAGCAATAGGTGGCAACACAGGTGGGATTTGGGACTCCCCAAACTTCACTTCCCATTGGCAAAATGAGAGTAACAAAAGCATCCACCTTGCTGAGTTATCATGAAAATTATATGAGATAGTATATGTTAAAGCACATAGTACGTGCTAATCAATGCTAACTGCTATTAAAATAATAGTTTTTATCAAAATAATACCATTCACCTCATAGGATATGAAAACACCTATCATAATGTTTCACGTACATCAGGTGTGCAATAAACACTTGCTAAATCTAAGCAGAAGCTAGGTAAGTTTTTCCTCTATGCTCCCCTTCTTCTTTTTTAGGGTAATCCATCAGCTTTTAGCCAGTGTCCATCTACCGCACAGCCATAAACCTGCTCCCTAATCCCCATCCAGATGCACAGAGAAGGTTTGGAATGCATGTTTTCCCTGAAGAAGTGTGGCCAGGCAGGTCTGCCTGCTTCCCAGAGGGGAGATCTTACTAGCGGGAGTCGGAGGAAAGGTAGATGTGGGAAGGGAACACTTACATACAGAGAACCCACCAGTGAAGGACTCCGCACCAGGCACTCTGCAGGCGCTATTCCATCATTGCCAGAATCCTTCCTTCCTTAATGACACAGGAAAATGGAGGAAGGAGTCATCCCCACCTTAAGATGAAACTATCTCCATGAGTCACATCCTTACCCTCAGAGAATGGTTTTAGGAATCACTCCTTCGTTGCTGGAAGTTTCTGCCTTTCTTAGGACTCAGAGGACTAAGTCTAGGGGGACTTGAGCATCCATCAGGCTCATGGTGTCCCCCTTGAATTTAAATGCAGAGGGAGACACTAGAGAGAGGATAGGGCTAAGGAAGAGCCATGTCCAGCAAGGAAGAGCCATGACAGCACAGAGCACAGGGCATGCAGAGTTCCCACTCAGATAAGTGCTTGCAGGAGGGATTGGCTTTCTGCCAAGCTCCATCTCTGTCTGGGTCAAGACATTCAGGGGTGGGAAGTAAGGGGGCAGACTTCCGGAGACCACAAAACCTTGAGGGAGGGAAGCCATCTGAAGGGCAGTCAGCTTGGCTTTGGGTGTTAGAAGGGAGTGAAGTGGGGCACAGTGTGGGGACTTTCCCCAGGATTTGTCCCAGTCAGCCCCATGGACTCAAGTCTCTCCTGGCAGACAGGGCACCATCAGAGAAGGGGAAAGTGCTGTTGACTGAGGAGTTGGGAGGTGCTGAGGCCAGAGCAGCCCAGATCCCGCAATCCCTGGCTCCCTTTGAGTTAGCATGAGACACCCCCCTCTCCTCCATGGTGCATTTTGTGCATGCAGAGGCTTTACCATTTTCTTTGTCTAGGCTGGCAGTTACCAGTGTGGGGCAGAAGCACAGACTGGCAGGGGTGGAGATGTCCAGCAGGCATGGCCATGCCCAGGACAAGCAGCAGTGACCCATGGGAGGGAAGGACAGAGGTGCCCACATGCATCAGAGTGTCCTCTGGATGCAGGAGCTGTGACCAGAGAAACCCCAGTGCCCACTGAGACAGAAGGACAGAGGTGCCCCACAGAGTCAGCATTTGGAGCCAAGGGCCAGCAAAAGAGGCTGGGAGCCTAGAGACACCATGTGGTGGCTGAATGGACTTGGGCTTAAGCTCCTAGAGGGTTCCCAGAAACAGGTACAGAAGGCTCTGCCAGGAGCTGAAGACTTGCACTGGCTGGTGGTGAGTGGACTGACTGCTGTCCAAGTCATCTGGGTTTTAACCTAGCCTGCCCAAGGAATGCTGGGATATTTGTCAATATCCTAATATCATTGGGATAAAGCCTGCTTTGACACATGCCTTGAGCACTCATCTCTCTCTCTCTCCCTCTCCCTCTCTCTTTTTCCTCTCTCTCTCCTGTCTCTCTGTCTCTGTCTCTGTCTCTCTGGGGTTTTGTCTATCTCTGTCTTTGTCTCTATCTCTCCATCTCCATGTGTGTCTCTGTCTGTCTTATTCTCCCTGCCTCCATTCCCACACAATGCCTGACTCATTCTGGGCATTTGACAAATATTTTTTAACTTCATATTATGTAAAATTTCACACACACACAAAAGCAGCAGAATAATATAAGGATCCCCTCCTGTCCACATCACCCAGTTTTAATGATCATGGACATCTTCACCCACTATCACCCCCCAAAAAATAATCTATTTTGAAACAAGCTCAGATATCACCCATAAATATTTCAGATGCCTCTAAACAATAAGGACTCTGTAAAAACCATAACCACAATTCCACTAGCACAGTCATAAAATCTAGCATTAATTCCTTAAATCAGCATCTAAATACAATCCATAGGTCATGTTTGTTAATGTGTCTTAACTCTCTAAAATCCCTGTTAAGCTGTAGTCAACAAATGTTTTGGGGCTGACCACATCTCTTTCGGTTTCTTTCGGTTTTTCTCTTTCTCTTATTTATTTATCTTGCTGTCCACCAGTTTGGTTTGTCTGTCTGTGTATGTCTCTCTCTCTCTTTTTTTTTTAAAGATTTTATTTATTTGAGAGAGAGAGAGAACATGAGCAGGGAAAGGAGCAGAGGGAGAAACAGGCTCCTCACTGAACAGGGAGCCTCGTGCGGAACTCGATCCCAGGACCCTGAAATCATGACCTGAGCCACAGGCAGACGCTTAACCAACTGAGCCACGCAGGGGTCCCTGTGTAGGTCTGTTTCAATGTAATGTTATTTCTGTGAATATTTCTCTCTGTGTACCTTTATCTGTAGCTTTCTCTCTCTCTGTCTGCCTCCTTCCCAGGCCCTGTCTCTCTGTCACACACACCAAGCACACGCACGTGCAGGCTCATGCTCCCAGGAAGGGAGGAAGGGAGCCCTGTGCATACTATTGACTGAAAGTATATGAAGTTGGGTCTGACGGATGAAACAAACCTCTGGCCAAAATGTTAGAGCAGCTTCACCAAAGCACCTTCTACTCTTTCCTGCTGTACCCATTCCACTGGCCCTCTTGAGACCTTCCAGTTACTGAGCCCTCCTTCAGCAGTCTACGTGGAGGAGGCAGGCAGCTAGAACCAGAGCAGATTATCGGTCTGAAGGCTGAAGGGTGATGCACACGTGTGCATAGCTTTTGTTACTTTCTTGTTCCAAATAAAACTTCTGAAGGCTCAAGCATTGGTGAATTCCTAAAGCACTATCTGTAAAGAAAGCTGTAGAATGCTTGCTGGCCAAGTGCTACTTTACATCAATCACAGGGACGGTGTTCCATTTTGAAAGAAATCTTTTACCGAGTCTTAAATTATTTGCTAGAGCTGGAGGCAACAAACCCAGGCTTTTTCCATTCTTTTTATCAATGGAATTCTTTTTTTTTTTAATAAAATCTTACATAAACCCCAAATATATAAAGTGAATAAAGACAGAACTTGGAATGTGTGGGGGTGGAGGGAGAATGCTATAGAAAAATAACTAAAAAAAAAGAAGAAGAAGAAGGAAAAAAAAAAAGAAAAAAGACCTTGACTGAACAACTTATTTTCTAAAGGAGTAAACTGTGTCCCAGAGTGGGGACCATGACCCACAGAAGGCCAACAGCAGCCTCCAGCATCTGATAAATCCCTCCTGCCTTACTCCTTACAGACCCGTTCAGAATTTCAGGGAGGCTCTGTGTCACAGGGTTGTTGTTGTTGTTGTTGTTTTGTTGTTGTTGTTGTTGTTGTTTTTTCCAGGTAGTTATTTTGGCAAATGTATTGAGCTGAGCAGTGATCTGGGAGATTTCATATCCCAGACACCACTTGAACTATGGCGTTTTCATTTCCTGGGACAAAACCTGCCGGTTGACTCTTTAGCAAATGACTAATGGCAGAATGACTTGAGAGTCTGGTCACCAAGGTCAGAATTATAGAATGTGAGGCTGCCTCTTATGGGAGTGACCCTGTGCTTATGGGAAGGTGAGTCCCAGTGTTTGGCTAACAGAGCTGGAGAGACAAACAGTGACCCTCCTTGATTAAAAACACTTTCTGTGAACCAGTTTCAAATGGAATTGCTGAGTGACGGGTAGGAGCCTGCGGGATGCAAGCAGGTGCCTTAGCTGCCTGGGCCCCAGCTGCCACATAGGAACTCAGCAAAGCCACAGACAGCATAACTGTGAATCTAGAAGAAACTCAAAGGTCTTGCTAGCTGGATGTGTGCATCTCCAGTAGCAGCTGGCAGCAAAAGCTGCTAGTCTCCTATAAATACAGGGGCCCGAGGGGAGGGGCAGAATGGGTGAAGAGGAGAGGGAGATACAGGCTTCCAGTTATGGAGTGAATAAGTCCCAGGAATTAAAGGCACAGCACAGAGAATATAGTCAATGATACTGAGATAGTGCTGTATGGTGACAGATGGAGCGACACTTGTGGTGACACAGCATAACATATAGACTTGGCAAATCACTAAGTTGTACGCTTGAAATTAACGTAACATGTATGTCAATTATACTCAAACTTTTTTAAAAAGCTGCTATTCTCTCAGTTCATGATGAAGATTGATTATGGGCAAGCTTAGTGGAGAATTATGTTATTCTGTTCAGCTCAGAGACTTGAAAATGTGCCTGGGTGCTACTCATTTTGGGGGACCATTGGGGCATAGTAGAAAACACCTGAGCCTCAGCACCAGAACGACGGAATAGAAGCTCCAGCTCGACCACATTCTAGCTGAGTAATTCTGGAGCGGCACCTTGCCCACTAAGCTTCGGTTTCCTCATCTACGAATCAGGATAATGCCACCCTGCTAGCTCACAGTATACTATCCCACCATGCATCTCTCAGCAACTTTGCGAAGCTGATACCAGGATGCTCACTTTACCGAAGAGGAAACCAAGCCCCAGGAAGAGGCACCTGCAGCCCCACGTACCTGGTGAGAGTCTCATTTAACAGGTGCTCACTGGGTTGCTGGGCTGTGTGCTTTCCATCACCCCTGATGACTATTGTCTGATCTCCAGTTGGACAAATGCGAACACAGAAGTTGAGAAATACTGCATTCCCAAACAGCCAGATTCAAATTTAGGGTGAAAGAAAGTAGACTAACTAGTAGTTGCCTCGGGCCAGAGTAGAAACAGAGATGAAGTGTAAATCAGCAGAAGAGATCTTATTGGGGTAGGGTGTAGATGCTGTACTAACTTCTGAGTCATGGCAATGATTGCATAACTCTGCAAATTTCCTAAAAAGCATATGAATTGTATACTTGGAATGGGTGAATTTTTATGTAAAATGTACCTCAATAAAGCTGTTAATAAGAAGCCAAGATTATAAAATATTTACATTCTTAGACAGAATTGTCTATTTTACCACTCATATATATGGAAGCAATTGGTATTAATTTATTTCCTTTAAAATGTATTTCTTATAATTATTGATTTGAAAAAATAGAAGGATCCTCCTTTGCTCTGTAGTAGCCACTAGCAACACAGTTAATATCTGCTTTGTTTTATTCTTCCGGCTGTGCAACCATGGGCTGGGAGCCATGCAATCAGCCAACACTGGAAGTAACTAACACATGTAAGCAGCTGGCACAGGGGCGGCACACTGCAAGCTCTCATAAATGGCAGGATGAGAGACCTAGAAATCCCTCTATACCTACCCTTACAGGGACGCTAGTTAGCAGTGTGCCAGGCTCTAGTGACAATCAGCAACCTGTAGAAGAATACCTACACCTGTCCTGGTACTCAATAAATCAAGGCAATTAGCATTTTTATTCCCACTCAGACCTATTAAATCCACTGGACCTCAGTTATGTAGCAGAAACCCTCCCCATGTCCCCAGTCTGGCTGGACAAATCCTGACCCTTTAGAAAGCTGAGTTCCAAAAAAAAAAAAAAAAAAGAAAGCTGAGTTCCTGTCCGCGGTGCCGACAGCAACACAAAGGAGTTGTCCATCACCAATTCTTGCCTACAGAGGAAAAAGATGGGAAAAATTCCAACAAGGTTGTATTTTAAGAAAGGGTGGAGCCCTGCGGGACTGCAAATGTAGTATCTATACTTAGTGTTTTGTGGGGTGGCTAATACTACTCCATTTGATTAGAACCAAAGTGGAAAGAGCAGCTCTTGGCTGCTGTCGTTTAAAGGAAGTGCTCTCTGTGGTTTGGTGACACTAGTACATTTTTCGGAGTAGTGTGGCTACACACTGGCAGTAGTTGGTGCCTGGGTGGGAACAAGCCAGTTTACATATTGGTATGCAGGATGGGACTTATTAAGGGCTTTGCATCCCCCCCGCCCCCATGCTGTGTGCAGAACCAGCAGTGGTTATTAGAAAGAGAAAAGACACCTCAGAGGTGTCAGGGCCCCTTTGTACCAGCGTCTTTGCTGGGCCCTGGGGGAAACAGGGAGCAAGGGTTTGAGTGCAAGCATCTCATCATTTGGAGCCCATCTCAGAAAGCATCAGTAGGGGAGTGGGGAGAGAGGCAGAGAAGTGAGGGGAGACCAAGCAAGCCATGTTAATAAGCAGCCTTCCAAGGCTTTGAGGGAGGAAGCTCTAGGAGACTATAGAATAGAACCTCAGACCTGAGCGCACATCAGAATCACCTTGTGGGCTTGTTGAAACAATTGCTGGGCTTCCAAACTCAGAGTTTCTGATTCTGTAGGTCTGAAGTGGGTAGGGCCTGAGAATTTGGGGACTTGCATTCCTATCAAGTCCCCAGGTGATGTTGATGCTGCTGGTCCTGGCATGATACTTTGAGAATAACAGTGAAGAATATGCTTCAGAGTGGTCAGAGTCAGGGATGAGGAGTAGGGAGGGGTATTTATCTACCAATTCCGAGGTCTTGTTGCTGAAGGCTTCTCCTGGGATGGTTAACTGCCTGGTACCATATGTACCAGCAACAAGACCCCACAGCCAGAGAAGGCTTGCAGGCTGAGAGTAACAAGTGCTTGCTATAACAAAGCTATAGGGCTATATGGGAACAGAGTGCTGGACATCCAGAAGGCCAGCCACATCACCTACAGGAACAGTATATCTCTGCAGTAAAAAACACAGTTCCCTGAATTAGATGGAGAGAGTATTACAACATAGTGGCACAAGAAAGAATCAGGGCCCCAGCGACTTGTATAGTCACAGCCGTGTGACCTTGAGCAAATCTCTTACCTTCTCTGTGCCCCAACTGGAAGATTTTCAAGGCTCCACCTGTCTCAAAAATTCCTGGATTTTCTGACAACTAGATCCAAGTGACCATGCTCAACCACAGCCTGTGAAAACATTCAGCCCTGAGACAGCTCCAAGAAAGCACAGACATTTACATCTGTTGCCCTTGCCCACCCTTCCCCAAGGATGCAACCTTTGTTCAAGCAGGTGCTGTCCCCAGAGGCCAAGGCAGTGTACTCAAAAGCCCTCAGGCTTTCTAGGGTGGGCATCCTGTGTGGGTCTCTCAGGCTCCTGGTCCCCAGGCACAAGTCTCACTGCCTTTCCCTTTGCATCCTTGGCAGGTGTATCAAGCATTAATAAGGTACTTTATCTCAGTCAAAAAGACTATAAGACTATGCATTTTCTTTTAATGAGTTATACAGTTAAAATAATAAGCTGCTTAATCTTTTCATTTGGGGTAGAGTGATATATTATGGCAGACTCAATTGCTCCCCCACTTGCCTCCCTTTTCCCAGACAGTCTGGCAATGGCACTGCCTAGTGGTTGCACTTTTGGGGCACCTGAATGTAACAGGCAAGGCTGGGATTCCCAGGGAACCAGAAAGGGCAGTCTGGGCTTTCCAGTGTCAGCGAAACTCAAGGCACTTGCACCCAAGTGTAGAGGAAGCACTTAGATTCAGATAGACTAGCAGAGTGAACGTCTATGGCTTTTGTCTTCTAAGCAATCAGATCCCCTTTTGTCAGAAACAGCTCCCCAGTTCTCCATGGAAATCCACATTTCCCATTCTTTTTTTTTTTTTTTTAATTTTTTTATTTATTTATGATAGTCACAGAGAGAGAGAGAGAGAGGCAGAGACATAGGCAGAAGGAGAAGTAGGCTCCATGCAGGCTCCATGCACCAGGAGCCTGACGTGGGATTCGATCCCGGGCCTCCAGGATCGTGCCCTGGGCCAAAGGCAGGCGCCAAACCACTGCGCCACCCAGGGATCCCCTCACATTTCCCATTCTTAATTTCAATAGTTTAGGATATTAAAATATACCTGGTTCCCCAGGTGAGCCAATCAGTATATTTCATAATGCTGGCCCAGTGAGGATCAGGAAAATGGTAACCAGTGAAGATGCAAGTCCATTAAGGGATCTCCTGCTCCCAGTGGCAGAAACTTCCAGGACCAAGATTCTGGGTCTATTCACAATTCCCTGAGTTAGACAGAAAGAGTACTAAAACACAGTGGCACAAAAAATTGTTAGTGCCCAGCTGTTCTTGCACTCATAGCAGTGTGACCTCAAATCTCACTCTCTCTGGGCCCCCGATTAGAATATTTCTGAGGCTCCACCTGTCTTGAATATTCCCTGATTCTCTGGCCAGAAAAGCCCTGTAACCTGACAATTATATCCAAGTTACCATGCTTAACTACTACCTGTGAAACATTTTCTTGGTACAGCCCCTGTCTCTGGGAGGACCACATCATCACCATGCTTGACTCCTGAAAACCTAGAGTGGTTTAGAAAAGTCTCATAGCAACCTCTTCCATCATCAAGATTCCTCTTGCATCCCTGGGTATGAAATCTCATGCTGTCATAAATACCTGTTACTGTTTGACCTGGCTTCAAGTCATAGAGTTGAGGACCCAAGCAGTAGCAAGACCTGAGAAAAATATTTCAGTGAATCAGTCATTGGAAGGCTCAGACCTTCACTGACCATCTTTGTAAGAGGAGAGCAGGGTGCTGAAGGATTTTGCCTTGCCCATCTCCCTGCAAGGACTATCCCTCCTACTCCCCCAAGCACCAACGTCCTCCCCCCTTCAAGGGTCACTCCCAGGTAGGCCCCTTTCTGAAGCCCCTCAAGGCCCTCCTAGGCACAGCCAGGTGCCCTCTCTATTGGAGCTTTTCTTCCTTTTCCTCTAGAGTCCAGAGAGTGAGTAGGAGGCCTAGGGAGGCCCAAACCTTCATGGTCACCCATTACCCAGCCACCATCTTTGTGTTTTCTTGGTCTCAAGGAAGAATTGACTTACTCCAGGGGAGGCTACTTGTATGTGCACTCAGACAGGCACATATGTGGATATGACTCTTCTTGCTAAGAGATCTGAGCAGGGTGCCCAAAGACCTTCTCACACAGTCCCAGGGTTAGGGAACTACCTGGGAGTGACCCTTGAAGGGGGGAGGACGTTGGTGCTTGGGGGAAGAATAAGTGGTAACCTTGCTTCTTATAAAAGTATCTACCTTTTATAGGATCTTGTTGGCTGCCACTGGTATGGGGAGTTACTTTTTCCTGCCTGCCCCATGGGAGTGGCTGAAAGCTGTTGCTTGACACCCGACCTGCTGCCAAACTCTTTTGGACCTCCTGAGTTTTCAGATGACCAATCTTAGGGACAGGTCATCCTGGTCCACTTCCTCTCCATTCAAGCATGTATGCAGGAAGGCACCCCAGGTCACACTCCCTTCTTCAACTATGAATCAGGCTAATCATATGGAGTACTGATGGAGATCAGGTTTGAATATTTTTTATCCAAGTTCTAATTGGTTTCAAGTCCTAATTAAGGAGTAACTAATATATGGACTCTTATAGACCCTCAAACTCACTTTTCCCACCTTGTACCTTGACCTTTAGTCTCTTTTCTCTAAGCCTTGAAAAGATCTGATACGTTCATGTGAAACTAATTTGGTCTACTCAATAATGATTTGTTCCTCCCTTTTGTTTTTGGTTGCCTGGTATCCCAACCTCATTTTCCTATGTTTAGAGTCTTCTCCATGAATCTTGCCTCCCATCACAGAGGTCAAAGACACCATGTAGGTAGGGCATAGGAAAGTGGTCTAGGCTTGGAACGAGGCCAATCACACCTACCCTCCCAAGACTTCTAGTTGGAAGTTAGTGACCCAAAGAAGCAAGGACAGAGGAGATTTCCTCCTACTGCTGATGGGGGCACTGTAGTCATAGCATCCAGAGTCCAGCAGTCAGCTGAGCAGGAGCATCCCCACCAGTCTGCATCTGTGGCACAACACTGGCTGTGGTTCTTTCAGTGAAGCCTCCCTCTCTTCACTTCCAACCCCCACACCTCATTCTCCAGATATCCTAGGGATATCACAGGCTTCCCAATACCCTTTTAGGGAATTCCTCTCTCTGACAGCATCATCTAGTCAATCCACATTCAACAAAGAACCCCAGTCATGAGCCTGCTACCTTCTCTCTTCTCTTGTCTCCCTCAACTAAAAGCTGCTTCTGTCTATTGCTGGCATAGCCTGTGATGGCCTGGCCCATCTCTTATAAGGCGTCTAATCATCTCCTCTGAGGACCCACCACACTCTGATGGATCTCGCACCACACTGAACTAGGAGCACTTATCTTCCTGGGCTTTTTGTTTGTTTGTTTTATTTCATTTTGTGCTACAAATATCACCCAAGCAAGTCACTAAAAGAAGGATGCTTCGAGCCCTATGCTGACCCTTCAACCTGCCCTTCTAGACTAGACTTTCTAGACATTTTCTGTGGAGCTGACCCAAAGGCAGCTAGGCATTTGCCTCAAGGTCTGTGGAGTTACCTGCACTGTATAGCAACCCAAAGGAAAGCAGTAGTGGCTTGGTGCACAGACCTGGCAACTTTGCCTGGAGGGTCCTTGCATCCTGAGATGGATCCAATTTACTCACAACTCAATAATCTTTGAGTTACAGGGGTCCCAACAGACCTTCTCATCATATCTAGGGGGTAAATTAAGGCCTACAGGTAAAGTGGTTTACTCTGAGTCATATGTCAAGTTAGCAGCTGCTAATACTAGATACCTGGTAACCTTCAACCCAACTAGTCAAGTGTTTGCAACAGCCTACCAGTCTTTCTTTCACTTCAAGCCTTTATTTTCCCCTATTTCAGCAGATATATCAATTAAGTTCTCTTCTTCAGGGGTCAAACATGCATGTCTTCACAAAAATAATTTTTAATTTTAAAAATGTATAGCAGGGATCATTTTATGTGATTTTTGTCTTTCCAGCCTTTGCTTATTTTTCCAGGGCCTGACCAAAAGCTTCAACTTTTCAGTGAAAGGATCAAGAAATAGGTTCTTTGTATCAGTCAAGATTTTCCAGAAAAACAGAACCAATGGGATAGGTAGGTAGATAGATGAATAGATAGATAGATAGATAGATAGATAGATAGATAGATAGATAGATAGACAGAAGAGGAGAATTATTATGGGAATTGGCTCATGTAGTTATGGATGCCAAAAAGTCCCACAACCTGCCATCTGTAAGTTAGATAAGCAGGAAAGCTAATAGTACAATTCAGTCTAAGTCTGAAGGCCTGACAGCCAGAGGAACTGTTAGTGTAAGTCTCAAAGTCCAAGAACCATCTAGCTGGTGTTCTGGGGGAAGATGAATGGATAAAGAAGATGTGGTTTATGTATACAATGGAATATTACTCAGCTATTAGAAATGACAAATACCCACCATTTGCTTCAACGTGGATGGAACTGGAGGGTATTATGCTGAGTGAAGTAAGTCAGTCGGAGAAGGACAAACATTATATGTTCTCATTCATTTGGGGAATATAAATAATAGTGAAAGGGAAAATAAGGGAAGGGAGAAGAAATGTGTGGGAAATATCAGAAAGGGAGACAGAACGTAAAGACTGCTAACTCTGGGAAACGAACTAGGGGTGGAAGAAGGGGAGGAGGGCGGGGGGTGGGAGTGAATGGGTGACGGGCACTGGGTATTATTCTGTATGTTAGTAAATTGAACACCAATTAAAAAAAAAAACATAAAAAAAAAAAAAAAAAAAAGTCCAAGAACCAGGTGCTGTGATGTCCAAGGGCAGGAGAAGATAGATGTCCCAGCTCAAGAAGAGAGAAGAATTCACCCCTCCATTGTATTTTTGTTCCTTTCAGACCCCCAATGGATTAGATGATGCTGCCCACATTGGTGAGGGCCAGTCTCTCCACTCAATCTACTGAATCACATGTTACTCTCTTCCAGAAACATCTTATAGATACATCCAGAAATAATGTATCACCAGCCACCCAGGCATCTCATAGGCCAGTCAATTTGACACATAAAATTAACCATCATAAGTCTACCGCATGTCAATTTGGCACCTATACATATCTCCTTAAACCATACATCATTGTCTGGATAAAAATAATAAGAAGGTTATAATTCCACCGAACTATTCTGCATACAACCCAGAAAAAACCTTTCCCTAGAAAAAGAGATAAACTCCTTGAGTGCACATTATCCTTCTCTTTGATATCCTATGGATTAAATACTATGATATAAGGTAAATAATACTTAAATACTTATATAAAGACAATTTATCCTATGTTACATGATAAGAAAGTAAGAAAAGAAAGAAAACAATGATATTTGCTTAGTATATGTATATATACACACAAACATTCATAAAACAAGAAGGACATACTGCTGACAATTACAGCCTTGTTTCTGTAACTGGTCACATGGTCAGGATTTATAACTACCTTCTTCTACTATCCACTATGTATTCCCTTTGCCTTCAGGAAGCACCCCAGTTGATCATGCTTCTTTACCTGGTGAAGTGACTCAAACCCATTCCTGAAGAGTTTCAGCCATTACTAGTTCTGTCTGAATTAGGTTTTTATAGTTTTCCATTGACCTTAATCACAGGGCATGGCGATACTAAGAGATACCCTGAGGGATATCCTGTATTCAAGATATACTCCTCCTTCCTCCATGGTAGAAAAGCAGTCCAATTTCCCCTTGGAAGTCAGGATCAATACCCCAGCTAACACCGTAACACCCTTCTTTGCCTGGTGACTAGAAGCACATGGACCCCAAAGTGGCCTGGTGGCAGTCTCAAATTCCAATTCAGTGGAATCCTTGTGTCTCCTGGTGGCACCATTCCCCTCTCAAGCACTAAGACCTCCAGGCCAGCAGAGTGTAAAGTCATGGGAACAGAAAGAAAATTTTGCTGGTGTGTCACTAGGGGTAATAGTGAGTAGAGCCACTTCCATTTCTAGCCCTTGATTCCTGGACCTGTGAATCCTGGCTATGGGAGAAACAGCACCCTATATTGAATGCTGACTCAGAGCATAAGCACCTTCTAGAAAACCTTACAGTAGCCCTGCAAGGTATGGTCACCTAGCTGGCACTGTAGATGAGTCTTCAAAAGACTATTCCACCATTTTATCAAGGCAGCCACTTCATGATGTTGGGAAACATGGCAAGATCAATGAATTCCATGAACGTGTGCCAATTACTGCACTTCTTTTGCTATGAAGTGAGTTCTTTGGTCTGAAGCAATGTTGTGTGGAATACCATGATGGTGGATTTCATGGATGGCAGTTTTGACAGAAGCACTGAATGCGAGAAAGACAAGTTCGTATCCAGAATAAGTTCCTATACAAAATGCTGTCCCTTTCATGATGGAATTGGTCCAACATAATCAAATTTCTTTTTCTTCTAGCCCAATTGCCTTGGAGCTGGAAAGAGTGTCCACCAGCCAAGGTCAGTAACCTTTATAAGTTGTTTCCAGTTTTGTTTTTTATTTTCTTTTTTGGACACTGTAAGCAATACTTCAATATCTACAATGCATTGTCAAGAAAGAAAAGCCAAAAGCAGAGACATTCATTGACTCCATTTAAACACACACACACACACACACACACACAATTACATAAATGTTTATGTATCTGTGTCTGTTTGTATGACCTGGAGAACTATGTGGAAGGAAACATTGAGTTTGCCAGCATTTATTATCAGATAGAATTAGGTTTTGTCGCAAGTAACAGAAACTAGGGGAAAAATGTAATTTAAGATAGAAGTTCATTTCTCCCATATATCAAAGAAGCCTAAAGGTAGGCAGTCCAAAATGACCGTTCTACAAAGTCACCAGAGAGAGAATGGTTTCTTCTGGGTCACTTCTACACTGTTTCACGGTATGGCCCTTGGTCTCATGGTCCAAAAAGATTGCTGGAGTTCTAGCCAACATATCCATATTCAAGAGCTCAAGAAAGAGGAAGAAAAGAGGGAAAGAAAAACTTGCTCTTAAAGGAGGCCTCTGAGAAGTCTCTTTCACCTGACAATTCCACTTACATCTGGTTGGCCAGAATTTAGATATGTGCCCACATATTGTTGCAAAGGGAGCTAGAAAATGTAATCTTATAGCTAGGAAGCAATGCAATACCCAAAAGCTGAGGTTTGTTAAACTGAGCTAAGCAGGCAGAATGGATACTGAGTAGCCTTCAGCAGTCTCTCTAACAGCAAACTTGAGGATGAGGAAGTGAGGTATCAGGAAAGGAAGGAGTGGAAGGACTTATAGGTAGAAATGGCTACATGTATATATGTGTTCATATATAACTTTGTATTATTTCATTAGTTGTATTGCATTAATTCTTAAAAAGTAATTTTGGAAGAATTTAAAAGCATTCTTAATAAGCATGATAAGGGAAATTTCCCCCTATGTCTTTATAATAAAATTCTTGAACAGACCAACAGCTTCATCAGATTTTTTTAAAAGGTAAAAGAGCCAAAATGAGAGACCTTGGTGGACAGTGTGGGGTCCCTTTTGGGGGGTCTTCCACTGAGGCACGAATGCAGACTGTCTGATGGGAGCTGGAGTCTAGCAGAAGCAGGATGCAGGAAGGGAGAGATGGCTGCTCAGAATCTGAACTCAGGACTCTCTGGACTCCTTGAGCCTGACCAGGGCAAAAGCAATCTGTTAAGACCTCAACTGGAAAATCTGAGGTGGGCCTTCTTGGGCTTGAGAAAGTTGTGGTACCAGGTACAGAACCCATCCCCAAAGTCCGCTATGTCCCAGAGAAAACACGGTAAACTGGTGTGTTCCAACTAATCCCTGGAGGCAGACTCCAGATTAGAACTCAGGCAGCCTTGTTCCCGGGCAGAGCTCTGCTCTCTGTTTGTCCCCCACAGCCTTTTCCCCTCACAACCCCACAACCTTGCCATGAAAAGAAGCAAGAACTCATTCTTTCTTGGGTTCTCGTTCTTGGAATTCAGACCCCCCATTGGGGTGTAGGAGGCCCAAAGTGGAGATACCAATTAACTTGCTTCTCTTCTTGCTTCTTGTTTAGGCACTTGGTTCCCCAAAGCATGAAGGGCACACAGTAGCCTGGGTTTCCAGAAACAACCCTGTATTAATTTCCTAGTGCTGCCATAAAGTGTTAACGAATTGGGTACTCAAAATAATAGAAATCAATTCTCCCAAGGTTGTGGAGGCTAGAAGTCTGAGATCAAGGTGCCAGTCAGGCCACACTCCCTGAGACTGGATAGACTCCTTGGTTGCCCCTTCCAGCTTCTGGTGGTGGCAGTCGGTCCCTGGCTTCCTCTGCTTTGCTGCTGTCTCATCCCAGCCTTTGCCTCTGTCATCACCTGGCGTTCTTCCTGGGTGTCTGTCTTCTCCCCTCTTGGAAGGACACTTTCATAGTGGGCTGAGGGCTTGTCCCCCGATTGCATGTTCTCACCGTAATTTACATATAAGTGCATTTGCAAAGACTCTAGTCCTAAGGAAGGTCACCTTCACAGGTACTGGGGTTAGGAATTCAACATTTGGGGGTGGAGTGGGCAAACCCCTTCAAGGTCTTTCTTAGAAGCCTGCAGAGCCCTCAGCATCTCAGCCAGGCTGTGGCCACCTAGAGGTTCACATTTGAAAGGAGGCCGCTGTGGACATGATTACAAACAGAAATACTTTGAAGATAGACTTTAATGATAAAGAAAAGAAAAATGGAGTGCTCCACAGAGTCCCCCCCTCCCAAGCATGGGAACCGAGGGCAGTCACCCAGGGATGGGCTTGACTCATGGTTGTAAAAGCAGCAACAATGGCCTTTTTCCATCCTGTGAACAGAATCCCTGTAGCTGTCTTGGTACAGATATCAAGCACCTGCTTCCCAGCCCTGGAAACCCTGGAGGTGTAAAGGAAATGAGCTTAGATCTTGGCGGAGAAGATTCCCCCATGCACCCCAGCATATAGGTTTATGGGCCAGAGCGAGTGCTTCCCATGCTCAGCATCTCAGCTGCTAAGTAAATCTGTCGATGTGGGTTTGCTCCCAGCCCAGCCCGGACACTGGGCCTTGATTTTCTTGTCTTTCAATAAAGGAGTTTGATGTCTAAGTTCCCTTCCAAACTCAACAGTTCTGAGCTCAGAGTGAAAGCGGAAGTCTCTTGGAGGATGTCTTAGCTGGGTTCTCCTAGAAGCAGAGCCTGAGACAAGGATTCAGATCATGGAGGGAGTGAAACAGGACAAGGAAGGGGAGGGGCAGACATGTCTGAGCTTAAAAGTTTAGCCTTGGCCTGAAATTAATGGGGGCTCTGGAGCAGAAATACTATGACAGAGTTGCCTCCCCTCAAAGCAGCTAAGGGCATTGTACCCTGTTATCAGTAAGTCAGTGTCTATGGGCTGCTTTGGATGGGGATACTCATAATTTCTGGACAAGGTGAGCTCTAAGGGTTATTCTCCAAAAAAGAGAGGCTGCTGTGAGCTGTAGCAGCCTTCCGCAGCAGCTGGGGGTGGGGTGAACCACCACCACCAATGCCCAGGGAAATACAAACGTTAATTCTCTCATACCTCTACACAGAAAAGACTTGCTGAGAACAGAAACAAAATCCAGCTTTCTGTAAAGTCCTCCCCATTCATTCAACTAGTATTATTGAATTCCTGCTACCTTCCAGACACTATGCTGGGTATTGGAACATGAAGCTTAGTATCCAAAAAATCACACCGAATATCCTGGTTATGGTCCCATCTCAAGAAGGGCTGGATCTCTGCTCCAGGAGACCTTGCCCAAGGGATTGCTAACAGCCAGCAGCTAGCAGGCATCCTCTGGGCTGGGGAGGATGAGAGGAGGAGCAGCGCAGGCTGGCACAGATTTGCTTTTGAAAAGCCTGTGGCATATTCAAGCAGAGATCTAGTAGCCGCACTGGTACAATTTGGAGGCGAGTCTGGCCCCACTCTCCAGGAGTTTCTGGCCAGAATGCCTGCTGTGCAGCCGACTGGATCCTCCATATGTTTGAGCACATTCCACTTGGCAGGTGGAGAGTGAACATTTGTTGGGCAGCCAGTCCTTCCCATTCAAAATCCACTCACCTTCCCCCTTACTTTTCAACTTGCATCTGTGCTCATCTCTCAGCCCTACCTCTGTGGGATCCTCTTCCTAGGGCCCCAAGGGCCAGAGTGTTCACACGGGCCAGCCCGGGATCAGCTTTCACAGCCCAGAGAGCCATGAGGGGATGATTTGTAGTGGAGGAGGTAAACCTAAGAAGCTGGGCCTGATCTGGGCACCTGCCAGGAGACCCATGGCAGTGCAGGAGGGGCAGCAAGGAGGAAGGGGTCCTGGGTCCCCAGCCCTGTGAAGCCAGGGGGAAGTTAAAACAGGCTGTTTGGTGTTCTTTTTTCAAGTTTGAAGTCCTCTCTGTTCATGGAATAAGAAAGAGGATGTTCTGAGAAGTGAAAGGGGCCAAAGGTCCTGTAGCATGCTAATGAGGGGGATCAGGCTTGGGGCTGCTTGAAAGGAGGTCCCTGAAGAGCACCTACAGATCCTCAAAACACCAGATTGTATCTGGGGTATTCATGCATGGCAACAACTCCAATTGCCAACTGAATCTGTTGATGGCTCTAAGCCAAAGTACTCACCACAGCCAGCTACCACGGAGTTCATAGTCTCCCTTTGTGTCTCTGTCTCTCTCTGTCTCTCTGTATCTATTTACATATATATATAATATGTGTGTATGTATATGCATATGTTTTTGTATATGTGTGTATTTATATGTGTGTATATATATATTTATTTATATATGTATAAGTAAATACAGATATAGATATTTCTCTAAAATACAGATCAGACCACTTCCCAGCTTTTGGAGAAAAGCCCTACAGCAAGTCATTTAGGTGGCACTAGTCTGTAACACATGGTCATAATTTTAGGATTATTGTGTCATTCCAAGGAAAAATAAAAGACACAACAGAAAAAGGATATGGTATTGAACCAAACCGCTAACATTTACTAAATCCTTAAGGTTCTACGTGAAGCCCTTGTCTTGCATGATCTCAGTCCCACAACAGCCCTAGGTGGAAGGATCATGAGTACTCCCTCTTTTTTTTTTTTAAGATTTTATTTATTTATTCAAGAGAGACACAGAGAGAGGCAGAGACATAGGCAGAGAGAGAAGCAGGCTCCCTATGGGGAGCCCAATGCGGGACCCGATCCCAGGACCCTAGGATCACAACCCGAGCCAAAGGCAGACACTCAACCACTGAGCCACCCAGGTACTCCCTCTTTTACAGACAATGAATCTGGAGCACAGAAAAAAGCACTCACTTGTCCAATCTCACACGGCTAGCACATGGGCGGGGGGTGGGAGGCTCCAGAACCCAACTCCTAACCGCTTTACTATAGAAAGACCCAGACACCAACGTAGCTTGGCCTCATACCAAAATCCTTCAAAAGTGGTATCAGAAATCTATAAGTGAAGTCCAGTAGGAAATACAAGAGAAGGGCTGGGGAAGCAAGGGTAGGGTGGGGAATAAGGATGGAGAGGGCAGAGAGAGAAAATCGCCACACAGAAGGATGAAGCCAGTGGGAGGGATGGCACCAGACCAGACCACTTAGCCCTGGCCATCCTGGGAAGTGAGGCAGAAGATAAGTAGGGGTGGCACTGCTCTCACCTATGAGCAACTCAATCCCTCTGGTCAGATGAGACTTTCCCAGCCCTAAGTTCTCCTGAAATCCCAGGATTTGTCCCAAAATTTTTCTTATTTGAAGGACAAGATTCAGGATGGTTGTTATTGTTGCTGTTGAGGAGGAGAAGAACCTCTGTCATTATGGTTGGTATTTGTTAGAGAAGTCTACTCTGCTTCAGGTGTCTCTGTAAATGGTTGGGGAGTGGGGAGGGACCACTGATCAAGGCTGCAGCTGTGAGTGCTAAAAAAGCAGCTCCACATCCACACACACACACAAAGGTGTGTGTCTTCCATCTGAATAAGGAGATCTTGACCTTCTCCCACATCCCTTCACCTCTCTCCGCTCTCCCTTTTCTCCACCAGATTATACACTTTAACGTGTCACCTACTTAGGTGACAATAAATTGGAATCAGTTATTTGTTCACCCTTATCGCGTCCACATCCCATGGCTTCCTCCAGGAGACACCTTCTCAAGGGTCTCTACGTGCATGCGTCTGACACCATGTATCCTTGAGAATGTCTTTCTTCCTATTCATATTTCAGTGATGATTTCGATGTATATAAAATTCTAGGTATGAAGGTATTTTCTTCCCACTCTGCAGACATTACTGTCTATTCTTCCTGCATCTCAAGTGGCAGTTGAGAGGTTTGATGTCTGTTTGAAATGAACTCATCTGTAGAGATCTGTTTTCTTAGGAATCTTTTCTCTGTTTTTGATGTATTTAAATTTCATTCTACAGTGTTTGATGTGTGTGTGCATGAATCTACCCTGTTTGGCACACCATGTGTCCATCCATCAGAGGACTGGATTCTTTCATTAAATCTAGAAAATCCTCGGGATGCCTGGGTGGCTCAGTGGCTGAGCATCTGCCTTTGGCTTAAGTTGTGATTGCAGGGTCCTGGGATGGAGTCCCACATTGAGTTCCCCGCAGGGAGCCTGCTTCTCCCTCTGTCTATGTCTCTACCTCTCTCTGTGTGTCTTTCATGAGTGAATAAATAAAATCTTTTTTAAAAATCTAGAAAATTCTCAGTCATTCATTCTTCAGAGACTTATTTTCTCTCCTCCATTTACTCATTTGTCAACCCTCATTAACTCTGGCCTCCGTATTGATTTCTCTCGTCCTTTCCATCTCTCCCCCTTTCTAACAGCTGTCAGAGGGTTGACCCAAATGTCCCTCTCAATAACTCATGTTGTAGCGGACTCTCCAATGTTCCTCAACCGACCCATTGGGTGCTCTCATTTAACAAATCTATTTTTCATGCCTGTTATCTCTAATTAGTTTTCTTCATAAATGTTTATTCCTACTTCCTGATCTCCCGGAGGATATTTATTATGCTTATTTTAAATTCTTGTTCCATCAGCATTGCTCCTCCTGAACAAGTTGCTCCATTTGTTGGGTTTGCTAATAGCACATGCACTTCTCAGAGGTCTTCTAACCCTTCCCTCAGAGTGCTCACTCCAACTCCTTGAGATAGTCAGCTGCCATAGCCAGTATATCCACTTGGTTGGAGATGAAGGGCTCCCACTGTGCTCCCCCAGAAGCACCTTTCAGGACAGAGCCCTTAGATAGCACTCTGGGCTCACCCCATTGCAGGAGGAAGACTGTCAAACCACCTGCACATGTTACCATCTGCACTTCCCTCTGCCATCTGGACCTCTCTCAGCTGGGACTTCCTCCTGCCCTGTGAAAAATTACCCAGAGGGCCATCAGCCTCTCAAGGCAATGTGGGAGAGAAAAGGCACAGCTGGAAAGCCAGCTGTGACCACTGCCATGCCACCATCACCTCACCCTGGGATCCTACCATCTTCACAGTCCCAGAGTTTTTTCTAGTTTCTATGTTAGTTGCTGAGATACAGCCACCTTCCTTATATGCCTGTGGCATTTCTGGTTTTGAAAAGGAAGACAGAGCAGCCAACATGGGTTGCCATTTTGTTTCAGAAACTTCCTTCCATTTCTGAGTCTCCAGTCCCTGCTTGCCCTGCCCTTCTCAGGGAGCACCACCTCCCACTGCCTAACCCAGGACCCTTCAGAACAAAAGACACTTACAGAAGGAAGCCAGAATTTCTTCAGGGCTTCTGAGATCTTTGAATGAAGCCAGGCTACCAGAAAGCTGATCTTGCCCCACCTCCCCACCATGCATTGACCTCCAAAGATTGCTCTGGAAAGTGACTATCCACCACCTAACAATCCACAACTCCTGTGGAATCTCCTCCAGGCATGAGAGGACAATAAGTCCCTAAAGGCTTCATTTCTCCTACAGATATGGAAAATATTGCTGGGCTGCCTAGGATCATACTTCATCCTCCCTCTTATCAAGGCTCTATGGAAATGCAAGTAGGTAAAAGGCTACATGGAAATGGGTAAGAAACAATTACCCTTTGGGCACCAGAAAAATCACTCTTTGGGGAGTTAAATCAGGCCAGGCAGCTGCTCCATGCTAACTATGCAGAGTCTATAGGTCCTTTTTCAAATGAAGTGTCATCCTCCTCAAGGCTTAGGTTAGCAAAAGCACTACAAAGAGGCCATGGGTACTCAGGCAGGAGTGTAGGGTCAGTGTATTCTAGGCTCAGATTCACCCCCATTCAGTGCCCTTTGTCTGATCCATTTATCTCTCTGTGCCTCTCTTTTCCTATCTGTGAAACAGAGATTATAACCCCTGTATATGCAGGGTTTGAGACTTGGGAGAGATGGTGAAGTATTCTATGCTTCTCAAAAGAGATCCATAAATATAAATCATCCTCATTGCTTTAAATGAGTAATAAGGGAGGTATAAATAAAATCCCATGGAAACAGAACTGCTCATCAAATTCTGAACAAACTTGGTACCCAAGGACAGCTCCCTGCAGTAGGAACTGCTTCATACCTTGGAGAATACTTCTGAAATATAATAATTTACACTTTATTGCTCTGTTATGCTAGTTTACAATTTGATACAATGGTTATCCTTAAAGACAGGCAGATGATAGGCTGTACTTGCAGGAGGACTTGGATCCATAGAGTATCACTGAAACACAGTGTGGATCTGTGTGCTTTGGTGGTTAAGTGTTCAGAATCTGAGAGCAACTAGATCTAGGCTCAAACCCCAGTTCTGCCTCTTTCTAGCTGAGCTTCAGGTTTTATATCTGTAAAGTGGGAATAATATCCACCACATAAGGCTGTTAGTGAGAATTAAGGGAAATAATGCAAGAAAAGTTCTTCAGACAGTGTCAGGCCTATGATATAGTGCTCTGCAAATGATGGCAGGAGGATTATTGTTGGAGCATGAAGGCCCCCTGCCACCTCTCTTTTTTTATCTTTCTGTCTATGTCTATCTCTATCTCTGTCTCTGTCTCTCTCTCTCTAACACACACACACACACACACACACACACACACACACACACACCAGGGCCAGGATTAGTGGAGAGCAAGCTGAGAGTCTAGGGTGCAAAATTTAAGGAGGAACTTACTCACAGGTCTGTGCAACTATGAGTGATGCCTTAAATTTTACAACCTAAGCACCTCATTTGCCTTACTCTAGTCTTGACTCTGACACTCACACACTCGCACATCAAATGAAAAAATCAAGACCTAAAAAACCTGGATCTCATAGGTTGTGTGTATTGCTGGAGATTCCAAGGTAGATCTTCTCCCCCTGCCATGCTCTGTCCTCCCGGGGCTGAGTAGAGAGATTCAGAAACAGGGCAACAACTCCAGGTAATCTGAGCATGTTCCTGTAATTATGGTGTAATTTACAGAAGAGGGAGTGACAACTTCCTGTGTACTGAGAAAACTGTATCCCACCTAATTTTTCTTCCGCTGCCTATAAACTGACTTCCTTTGGAAACGGACCCTATCTTACCCTTAACAGGACTGGTACTTAAGAGGAGGGCTTTCTGGTTACTCACACTAAGGCTGTTTTGATTGGTCAGTGACTGTGTGTCACTGGTAGTTAAATGCTTTAATATTAACCTATGTAAAAAGAGCCCACAGAGCAATGACTTGCCCTCAGTAAGGTCACAAAGTCCAGTTTAGTAGGCAAAGGTGTTTTGGCATCTTTATTTCTCCTTAGATCTTCTGTTCTTGGGACGCGTGGGTGGCTCAGTGGTTAAGTGCCTGCCTTCAGTTTAGGGTGTGATCCTGGAGTCCTGGGATGGAGTCCCACATCAGGCTCCCTGCATGGAGCCTGCTTCTCCCTCTGCCTGTGTCTCTGCCTCTCTCTCTCTCTCTCTCTCTCTCTCTCTCTCTCTCTCTGTCTCTCATGAATAAATAAATAAAATCTTTTTTAAAAAAAGATCTTCTGTTCTTGACTCAAACCTGCAACCCTAGCACCATTGCTCACCCTACTTCCCATCCTGGAGAACCCAGCTATCCAGCTGACAGGCCTTTTGAAAAGCTAACATCGGGGGGGAGGAGCAAGATGGCGGAGGAGTAGGGTCTCCAAATCACCTGTCTCCACCAAACTACCTAGAAAACCTTCAAATTATCCTGAAAATCTATGAATTCGGCCTGAGATTCAAAGAGAGACCAGCTGGAATGCTACAGTGAGAAGAGTTCGCGCATCTATCAAGGTAGGAAGACGGGGAAAAAGAAATAAAGGAACAAAGGCCTCCAAGGGGGAGGGGCCCCGCGAGGAGCCGGGCTGAGGCCGGGGCGAGTGTCCCCAGGACAGGAGAGCCCCGTCCCGGAGACGCAGGAGCTGCACCGACCTTCCCGGGCGGAAAGGGGCTCGCGGGGAGGTGGAGCAGGACCCAGGAGGGCGGGGATGCCCTCGGGCTCCCCGGGACAGTAACAGCAACCGCGCGCCCAGGAGAGTGCGCCGAGCTCCCTAAGGGCTGCAGCGCGCACGGCGGGACCCGGCGGGACCCGGAGCAGCTGAAGGGGCTCGGGCGGCGGCTCCGCGGAGGGGGCTGCGGGGCCCCGGGAGCAGCTCGGAGGGGCTCGGGCAGAAGAAGAGGCTCCGTGCGGTGGGGGCTGCGCGGTTCCAGGAGCAGCTCGGAGGGGCTCGGGCGGCAGCTCCGCGGAGGGGGTTGCGCGGCCCGGGAGCGCGAATCCACCAGCGCAGGCTCCGGAGCACAGGGCGCCGGGACACAGCCCAGGATCCGGCCTCCCCGGGGACAGGCAGAGGCTGGGAGGGCCCAGGACCGCAAGGACGCTCCTGCCCCAGCTGAGCAGATCAGCGGCCCCGCCCCGGAGCCTCCAGGCCCTGCAGACGGAGTTCCTGCCGGAGCTGAATCCAGGTTTCCAGAGCTGCCCCGCCACTGGGGCTGTTCCTCCTGCGGCCTCACGGGGTAAACAACCCCCACCGAGCCCTGCACCAGGCAGGGGCACAGCAGCTCCCCCAACTGCTAACACCTGAAAATCAGCACAGCAGGCCCCTCCCCCAGAACACCAGCTAGACGGACAACTTCCAGGAGAAGCCAAGGGACTTAAAGTACACAGAATCAGAAGATACTCCCCGGTGGTTCTTTTTTTGTTTGTTTGTTTTGTTTTTGTTTTTGTTTTTGTTTTTGTTTTGTTTTGCTTTTTGATTTGTTTCCTTCCCCCACCCCCTTTTTTTCTCCTTTCTTTTTCTTTCTCTTTTTCTTCTTTTTTTTTTTTTTTTCGTTTTTTTTTTCTTTTTCTTCCCTTTTTTTTCTCTTTCTCTTTTCTTTCCTTCTTTCTCTCCTCTCTTTTTCTCTTTTTCCCAATACAACTTGCTTTTGGCCACTCTGCACTGAGCAAAATGACTAGAAGGAAAACCTCACCTCAAAAGAAAGAATCAGAAACAGTCCTCTCTCCCACAGAGTTACAAAATCTGGATTACAATTCAATGTCAGAAAGCCAATTCAGAAGCACTATTATACAGCTACTGGTGGCTCTAGAAAAAAGTATAAAGGACTCAAGAGACTTCATGACTGCAGAATTTAGAGCTAATCAGGCAGAAATTAAAAACCAATCGAATGAGATGCAATCCAAACTAGAAGTCCTAACGACGAGGGTTAACGAGGTGGAAGAACGAGTGAGTGACCTAGAAGACAAGTTGACAGCAAAGAGGGAAACTGAGGAAAAAAGAGACAAACAATTAAAAGACCATGAAGATAGATTAAGGGAAATAAACGACAGCCTGAGGAAGAAAAACCTACGTTTAATTGGGGTTCCCGAGGGCGCCGAAAGGGACAGAGGGCCAGAATATGTATTTGAACAAATTCTAGCTGAAAACTTTCCTAATCTGGGAAGGGAAACAGGCATTCAGATCCAGGAAATAGAGAGATCCCCCCCTAAAATCAATAAAAACCGTTCAACACCTCGACATTTAATTGTGAAGCTTGCAAATTCCAAAGATAAGGAGAAGATCCTTAAAGCAGCAAGAGACAAGAAATCCCTGACTTTTATGGGGAGGAGTATTAGGGTAACAGCAGACCTCTCCACAGAGACCTGGCAGGCCAGAAAGGGCTGGCAGGATATATTCAGGGTCCTAAATGAAAAGAACATGCAACCAAGAATACTTTATCCAGCAAGGCTCTCATTCAAAATGGAAGGAGAGATAAAGAGCTTCCAAGACAGGCAGCAACTAAAAGAATATGTGACCTCCAAACCAGCTCTGCAAGAAATTTTAAGGGGGCCTCTTAAAATTCCCCTTTAAGAAGAAGTTCAGTGGAACAGTCCACAAAAACAAAGACTGAATAGATATCATGATGACACTAAACTCATATCTCTCAATAGTAACTCTGAATGTGAACGGGCTTAATGACCCCATCAAAAGGCGCAGGGTTTCAGACTGGATAAAAAAGCAGGACCCATCTATTTGCTGTCTACAAGAGACTCATTTTAGACAGAAGGACACCTACAGCCTGAAAATAAAAGGTTGGAGAACCATTTACCATTCGAATGGTCCTCAAAAGAAAGCAGGGGTAGCCATCCTTATATCAGATAAACTAAAATTTACCCCAAAGACTGTAGTGAGAGATGAAGAGGGACACTATATCATACTTAAAGGATCTATTCAACAAGAGGACTTAACAATCCTCAATATATATGCTCCGAATGTGGGAGCTGCCAAATATATAAATCAATTATTAACCAAAGTGAAGAAATACTTAGATAATAATACACTTATACTTGGTGACTTCAATCTAGCTCTTTCTATACTTGATAGGTCTTCTAAGCAAAACATCTCCAAAGAAACGAGAGCTTTAAATGATACACTGGACCAGATGGATTTCACAGATATCTACAGAACTTTACATCCAAACTCAACTGAATACACATTCTTCTCAAGCGCACATGGAACTTTCTCCAGAATAGACCACATATTGGGTCACAAATCGGGTCTGAACCGATACCAAAAGATTGGGATTGTCCCCTGCATATTCTCGGACCATAATGCCTTGAAATTAGAACTAAATCACAACAAGAAGTTTGGAAGGACCTCAAACACATGGAGGTTAAGGACCATCCTGCTAAAAGATAAAAGGGTCAACCAGGAAATTAAGGAAGAATTAAAAAGATTCATGGAAACTAATGAGAATGAAGATACAACCGTTCAAAATCTTTGGGATGCAGCAAAAGCAGTCCTAAGGGGGAAATACATCGCAATACAAGCATCCATTCAAAAACTGGAAAGAACTCAAATACAAAAGCTAACCTTACACATAAAGGAGCTAGAGAAAAAACAGCAAATAGATCCTACACCCAAGAGAAGAAGGGAGCTAATAAAGATTCGAGCAGAACTCAACGAAATCGAGACCAGAAGAACTGTGGAACAGATCAACAGAACCAGGAGTTGGTTCTTTGAAAGAATTAATAAGATAGATAAACCATTAGCCAGCCTTATTAAAAAGAAGAGAGAGAAGACTCAAATTAATAAAATCATGAATGAGAAAGGAGAGATCACTACCAACACCAAGGAAATACAAACGATTTTAAAAACATATTATGAACAGCTATACGCCAATAAATTAGGCAATCTAGAAGAAATGGACGCATTCCTGGAAAGCCACAAACTACCAAAACTGGAACAGGAAGAAATAGAAAACCTGAACAGGCCAATAACCAGGGAGGAAATTGAAGCAGTCATCAAAAACCTCCCAAGACACAAGAGTCCAGGGCCAGATGGCTTCCCAGGAGAATTTTATCAAACGTTTAAAGAAGAAATCATACCTATTCTCCTAAAGCTGTTTGGAAAGATAGAAAGAGATGGAGTACTTCCAAATTCGTTCTATGAAGCCAGCATCACCTTAATTCCAAAGCCAGACAAAGACCCCGCCAAAAAGGAGAATTACAGACCAATATCCCTGATGAACATGGATGCAAAAATTCTCAACAAGATACTGGCCAATAGGATCCAACAGTACATTAAGAAAATTATTCACCATGACCAAGTAGGATTTATCCCTGGGACACAAGGCTGGTTCAACACCCGTAAAACAATCAATGTGATTCATCATATCAGCAAGAGAAAAACCAAGAACCATATGATCCTCTCATTGGATGCAGAGAAAGCATTTGACAAAATACAGCATCCATTCCTGATCAAAACTCTTCAGAGTGTAGGGATAGAGGGAACATTCCTCGACATCTTAAAAGCCATCTATGAAAAGCCCACAGCAAATATCATTCTCAATGGGGAAGCACTGGGAGCCTTTCCCCTAAGATCAGGAACAAGACAGGGATGTCCACTCTCACCACTGCTATTCAACATAGTACTGGAAGTCCTAGCCTCAGCAATCAGACAACAAAAAGACATTAAAGGCATTCAAATTGGCAAAGAAGAAGTCAAACTCTCCCTCTTCGCCGATGACATGATACTCTACATAGAAAACCCAAAAGTCTCCACCCCAAGATTGCTAGAACTCATACAGCAATTCGGTAGCGTGGCAGGATACAAAATCAATGCCCAGAAGTCAGTGGCATTTCTATACACTAACAATGAGACTGAAGAAAGAGAAATTAAGGAGTCAATCCCATTTACAATTGCACCCAAAAGCATAAGATACCTAGGAATAAACCTCACCAAAGATGTAAAGGATCTATACCCTCAAAACTATAGAACACTTCTGAAAGAAATTGAGGAAGACACAAAGAGATGGAAAAATATTCCATGCTCATGGATTGGCAGAATTAATATTGTGAAAATGTCAATGTTACCCAGGGCAATATACACGTTTAATGCAATCCCTATCAAAATACCATGGACTTTCTTCAGAGAGTTAGAACAAATTATTTTAAGATTTGTGTGGAATCAGAAAAGACCCCGAATAGCCAGGGGAATTTTAAAAAAGAAAACCATATCTGGGGGCATCACAATGCCAGATTTCAGGTTGTACTACAAAGCTGTGGTCATCAAGACAGTGTGGTACTGGCACAAAAACAGACGCATAGATCAGTGGAACAGAATAGAGAATCCAGAAGTGGACCCTGAACTTTATGGGCAACTAATATTCGATAAAGGAGGAAAGACTATCCATTGGAAGAAAGACAGTCTCTTCAATAAATGGTGCTGGGAAAATTGGACATCCACATGCAGAAGAATGAAACTAGACCACTCTCTTTCACCATACACAAAGATAAACTCAAAATGGATGAAAGATCTAAATGTGAGACAAGATTCCATCAAAATCCTAGAGAAGAACACAGGCAACACCCTTTTTGAACTCGGCCATAGTAACTTCTTGCAAGATACATCCACGAAGGCAAAAGAAACAAAAGCAAAAATGAACTATTGGGACTTCATCAAGATAAGAAGCTTTTGCACAGCAAAGGATACAGTCAACAAAACTCAAAGACAACCTACAGAATGGGAGAAGATATTTGCAAATGACATATCAGATAAAGGGCTAGTTTCCAAGATCTATAAAGAACTTTTTAAACTCAACACCAAAGAAACAAACAATCCAATCATGAAATGGGCAAAAGACATGAACAGAAATCTCACAGAAGAAGACATAGACATGGCCAACATGCACATGAGAAAATGCTCTGCATCACTTGCCATCAGGGAAATACAAATCAAAACCACAATGAGATACCACCTCACACCAGTGAGAATGGGAAAAATTAACAAGGCAGGAAACAACAAATGTTGGAGAGGATGTGGAGAAAAGGGAACCCTCTTACACTGTTGGTGGGAATGTGAACTGGTGCAGCCACTGTGGAAAACTGTGTGGAGGTTCCTCAAACAGTTAAAAATATACCTGCCCTACGACCCAGCAATTGCACTGTTGGGGATTTACCCCAAAGATACAAATGCAATGAAACGCTGGGACACCTGCACCCCGATGTTTCTAGCAGCAATGGCCACGATAGCCAAACTGTGGAAGGAGCCTCGGTGTCCAACGAAAGATGAATGGATAAAGAAGATGTGGTTTATGTATACAATGGAATATTACTCAGCTATTAGAAATGACAAATACCCACCATTTGCTTCAACGTGGATGGAACTGGAGGGTATTATGCTGAGTGAAGTAAGTCAGTCGGAGAAGGACAAACATTATATGTTCTCATTCATTTGGGGAATATAAATAATAGTGAAAGGGAAAATAAGGGAAGGGAGAAGAAATGTGTGGGAAATATCAGAAAGGGAGACAGAACATAAAGACTGCTAACTCTGGGAAACGAACTAGGGGTGGTAGAAGGGGAGGAGGGCGGGGGGTGGGAGTGAATGGGTGACGGGCACTGGGTGTTATTCTGTATGTTAGTAAATTGAACACCAATAAAAAAAAAAAAAAAAAAAAAAAAAAAAAAAAAAAGAAAAGCTAACATCGGGCAGCCCCGGTGGCTCAGTGGTTTAGCGCTGCCTTCAGCCCAGGGCCTGGAGGCAGGGGATCCTGGAGACCCGGGATCGAGTCCCATGTCGGGCTCCCAGCATGGCGCCTGCTTCTCCCTCTGACTGTGTCTCTGCCTCTCTCTCTCTGTCTCTGTGTCTCTAATAAATAAATAAAATCTAAAAAAAAAAAAAAACTGACATCCAGGAGTGCCTGGATGCTACCCATTTCCAGCTATGCTCAGCACAGGGCAAGGAGGTCTCATCACTGGATCCAGAGTAAGACCTGATCAAGGCGGAGATGTGTGAAAAACTCCAGACTGCCAGCTGGTGGCATCAGGAATTAGTCTAGCTGCCCTGAGATCTACAAACTATAATCTTCCCCTAACCAAAACCTTGACTACCCAGTCCATAGCTAGCTTCCTACCTTTATTTCCTGAGATACTTCGATCATCAGACTAGATTTGAGTTCTGTTTGGAGCAGCCTCTACCCCTAACTCCCTCTTCCCTATCAGACACATACACAGCCCTGGCTTATAATAACTGCTTTTCCTCAAGACTGGATCTTGATTTCAGATTCTGGCTGGGTCTATCGCAAACTGAATGTCTTGCTTTGATTTCCACCAAAAGCCAACCCTGAGTTGAGGACCTGGGTGAAGGGAGCTTGTTTGGCAGATAATCCAAGGAAACATAGTGAGGGAGTGAGGAAAGGAGGCAAGAATGGAAGAAACCCAAAAAAGGTTGGGCACATGAACAGGTTACAACTGCAGACACCTGGAACTCAATCCTGCCAGGACCCATTTAAGAGACAGTATAGAACCTAGACTTCACAACTGGCCCAGCAAGGGGTGAAGAGGCTGAGATATTCATTCACTGACTCCCAACTGCCCTGTATTGATTTTAGGAGAATGAATTCTCCAGCACTTCTGCCCTTTCTGAAATGTGCTAGCTGGAAACTTCTGTGGCCAGGAAAATCCAAAAGCAGAGAATGGTATAGGGCCTCAAGGGAGGAAGGCATGGAGGTGTTCAGAAACCATCCACTGAAGCAGCCCATGACCTTCAGGGCTGCATAAATTATATGGCTTCAGAACCAGCAGTGTCTGCTGCCAGCAACTCATTTCCTGAAATAGCAAAGTTTTCCATAGGCTTTTAAGGGCACTGTCTATCTAGAACTTTATAATACTAAGTTTTCACATCCACTCTCCCTCCCACCACCGTGGCCTTGATTTTCTCTCTGAGAGGGAAACTGAAAAAAATGAGAAAGAAGAAAGTATGAAAGTCAACACAATAATGGTCTGTAATCTTCCCTCCCATACTTCACTCACTCTACTTGCACATGTTAGGCTTCTGTCCTAGGCTGGGTTCCCAGAAGAGACCCTGAGGTGGAAAATGGTGTGTACTAGTGACTTATTAGAGAAATGCTTTCAGGGGAAACTCATATGGAAGTTGGAGAAGCCAGACCTGGGTGTGTGGAAAGCCAAGGAAAGGTGTGATTAGCAGAGTGGCCTTGAACTGAAGCCTGATCCCACAGGGACCTCTGGAGTGTAAGTTACATCTCAGAGTCACTGTGACCTGTGGCAAGGGAGCTAGGCTCTCATCTTCCTGTACTGCTGATGGATCATTGGTAAAGACCACTCCAGAAAGTTATGAATTTCTGGATTTCCCACCAGTATGGGCAAAGAGGACTCTGTGAGTCCAGAAGCAGTACTAGCCAGTGGAAATGAAAGTGTATCTAAGTCATGGGAAGCGGATTTAAGGGGATCTGGATAGGGCCCCAACACTAACTGCTACAACTTCCAGAAACCTTGCATTTGAGTAGGTTCTGCTGCTCAAAAAAGGTTTGATGCCACTGGACTACAGTATCTCTGAATGTTTTTTTTTGGGTTTTGTTTACTTCCTGGCTCTGAAAGTCTATAATTCTTCAACACAGAGCTGCAGACCACATGGTTTTGGGGACTGGATACTAAATTTTCCCATTAGGATTGGAAATAGTTCCTAAATCACACCCTAAGAGTGCCTGAAGCAAAGGCCCAAACATAGCTGGTGGCAGCAATTTTCAGCTCCAAAAAATCTAGTCACAAAAATGTAAGAATTACTGAGCCTTACCCATCAGAGATGACACAGAGTAAAGAAGGCCTTGTGGCTCTCCCCCACCCCCATCCCCATCCCTGTTTCCTTCTGCTCTGTGGGTTTTGGCTAATAATAGAAAGTGAGTAGTAGGTGCTAGTTCCCATGTCCTAAATTTTTCATTATTGATGGTACATAATGGCATTTCATTTCCCTTTAGTGATTCTTCAGAATAAACCTTAAGATATGCAAAATGAGAAATGAAGATGAAATTGTAATACAATAAAAGTATCTTAGAAAGGATATCTCTAGCCCTTTCCCCTCTGGTTACAATTTGAGGTTAAATTTTCTTTTTTTAAAAAAATTTTTGATTCTTAAAAAAATAAATTAGAAAAAGAAAGTATGATGGAGTCCTCTAGACTATCAAAATGTTTATCTTAGCATGTAAAATAGTGAGTTCACCATCTCATACAGGTTAACCCCTAAGGTGCTGTCATAGCCCATGACACCATCATATTTCTTTAAAAAACACAACTTTGGAGCCTACGCTGGAAATATTTGTGTTTCTCATTCTCTGGAAACATTTCATCACTGATAAATAGAATGATGTTAGTGGAATTTGTTCGTTTTGACTGTGCATGAAAAGGTAAACCTGTTCTTCCTTAATTGCCAACAGGTGGAAATACACAAAATATCCAATGGAACGTCAAAACAAATTAAATTCCTGCACCTGCTTGTAAATACTTTGTGTAACTAACAGCTAAAACTCTTGAAGAGTGAGATCATAGTGATACTAATGCCACTTACCCATTCAGCAAGTAATTACTGAGTGTCTTCTGTATATCAGCATTGTCCTGGATGCTGGGGACACCGCAGTGAACTAATCTCCAAGATGCCTTTAAACATTGAAATATTAGCCCCATCATTTACTGAGCTTCGCTTCTGTATTGGAAAGATGTTTCCATTTTTAAATCTCTGTCTGCTGCTCTGATAAATAATGCTCTCCCAGGTTCCCAAAAGGAGAATTAATTTGGCGAAACAAATCAGTTGTTGTTTCACTCATTGTTATGGTAATAGAGAAATTAGGTTTTTAATTAAGGCTGAGGAAGGATGGAAAAGTGTAGGCAAATAAACGCCCTCCCAATTTGAGGCCCAAGGGACAAGCAAGACAAGCCTCCTTTTTGCTGTAGTGTGGAAAATTCTCTCCCTTGGAGTAGCTTCGACGGGTTAAGGCATTTCATCCAGGGAGACCCCAGCTACACTCATTTCCTGGGGTGGAAATATGTTAGCAGCCACCAAGTTGGCATGAATGACAATTTACTATCAACCACTTTTAAAGGGATACACTGCAGGTATTGCTGTTTTGAAAATGAGTAAGCTGAAGCTCTGAGAAGGTAAGCAACACGCTCCAGGTCACACAAATGTGAGATGCTGTCATGATTCCAATGCAAGCAGTTTGATTCCAGGATGCTCTGAGCTTTTAACCTGTATTAACTTTTAACACATAAGAAAGGGGTCTGGAAGCGTCCAAAACGCTTATTATCCATCTTGATTTTTTAAAAATCACTATGATATTTTAAATTACACAAAGAGGTGGTTGAGCCTCTCTGCCTTTGGCTCAGGTTGTGATCCTGGGGTCCTGGGGTGGAATCCCTCATCGGCCTCCCCACAGGGAGCCTGCTTCTCCCTCTGCCTATGTCTCTACCTCTCTCTCTATCTCTCCCATGAATAAATAAATAATTTTTTTTTATTTTTTTAATTTATTTTTTATTGGTGTTCAATTTACTAACATACAGAATAACCCCCAGTGCCCGTCACCCATTCACTCCCACCCCCCGCCCTCCTCCCCTTCTACCACCCCTAGTTCGTTTCCCAGAGTTAGCAGTCTTTACGTTCTGTCTCCCTTTCTGATATTTCCCACACATTTCTTCTCCCTTCCCTTATATTCCCTTTCACTATTATTTATATTCCCCAAATGAATGAGAACATATAATGTTTGTCCTTCTCCGACTGAATAAATAAATAAGTTTTTTTTAAATAAATTACAGAAGAAATGCATGTTAATTGGGAGAAGTAAAGGAAGGAGGAGAAAGAGAACAGAAAGAAATAAAAGGGAAAGTAAAGGAAAATATGAAACACAAAGAAATATCTGCATTTTTCTACTGTCCATAAACCATCCATTCTCAATGGGCATGATATGGCCCCTAAGAGGACAAAAACTGGTCTCAAAAAGAGAAAAGCTTATTCTTTTATAATGTACAAACAGTCATACAATACACACATAGATAGATAGACAGTATATCTGGAGTATTAAAATCGCGTTGGGGAACAAAATTTGGGGGGAAGGTTTAAAAAGGTTAAAAAGGTTTAAAAAGACTCTGGAGGAAGGTTATTTTGAAAAAGTTGAGAAATACTGCTATAGATGTGGATTTTAATATATTGGTAGCTATCTGGACAGATTTTTCTATGTATTGTATCTGTTTCATTTTTTTACAAAAATAAGACTGTATATACATGCTGTACCTTTCCATGTCCATGAAAATTCTTTCTAATAATATGTTACATCATTCACAAAGCGCTTTTGCATTTGGTATTTTATTTGATCCTTACAGTTACTGTGCGATGGTAAATGCTTTTATTATCTATACCCATTTTACAATTGAGGAAACTGAGGTATAAAGAGGTGAATTAACCTGTCCCAAACTCTTTGCCAATATAAATAGCAGAGCTAAGATTTGAATCTTCTTTCTTAAGATCTTTGGGTTAATCTTGCTATTTTTTCCAGCCTTTTGAGTCGAAATTTTAGTTCACTTACTGTAAATCATTTTTAGTTTTCTAATAAAAGCTATAAAATTTCCTCAGAGGTCACTAGAGTTTCAGTTCAAGTATTGTATAGTTTCTCCATCATTAAAGATCTCCAGACATGGGAAGATCTTCCCTGTCCTTGCGAACATATCACCAGTTTCTAGTGCGATGCTCTTGAAGGAAAGGACTTCCTGAAGCTTGATTACCATGCAACCTTGTAGCTTGTTAGAGGATGTTGGCTATCTGTCCCTAAACAGGCCTTAAGGAGATTTCCAGCCCTTGTGCTGGCATCAGGAGGCCATAGGAAGCATGCCCTCTTAGGTGAATTCCTTTACCTTCTTCACCTTGTTCTACACCCTGTACCCAGTCTCCACCATACTCAGGGTCCCGCTCATGGAAGGCATGTGGTGGGAACTGAGCTACCTGTTGGGTTAAGTGAGTAGCTGCTGCAGTAAGCAGCAAGTAGGCCTGGAGAAGCAATGATAGTAAAAAACATTGGTCTATTTTTTTACCATGAATTTTTTTTTTTTTTTACCAAAAATTTTATTAGAGAATATTTTAGTTTGGATTTTTCGAGAAGTTGGAGATGGAGGTTTTGTGTCCAGCTCAAGCCCTGCCAGCCATAATGTGGAGAGAGAGTACATGTGGGCAGGTTGGCACTTGGGTACCAGCAGTTGAGGTTCTACACAGAGCCATCCTTGCCTCCTGGAGCCCTGCCTCCTGCTGGGTCCGCAGAGGGGGTTCCCTGTACATTCCAACCTTTGCCTGGTGAGCCACTCCAAATACAAGGGCAGGCTTTCTCCCCTAAGGCTCCACCTGGAGTTGATCTGATGTCTTTGAGGGGCCTTTTCTCACTTACCTGGCTGCAGGCCACTCTTTGAGCCATCTTCACCCAATCCTGCCTCTGTTTCCTCCAGTGAGAACAGTGCAGGAAAATATTCTGGTGTCTCCTCTGGTAAAACTCGTTCAGCTAGGAACGTGGCTACAAGGGTTGCTATGGCAACCAAAGCAGGAGATTAGGGGGAAAGCCTGCTTCCTGCTGGAGTGTGGGTTGTGTGTTTGTGTGTGCACATGAGTGCAGGGAGCACAGGGGAAAGGAATACTACTAAGAAAGGCTTAGCCACTCCATGCAAGACTGTGGGATTGTCCCAGAAACCACGTCCCTTACTCCTAGTCAAGTGGACCTGGACTCAACCACGACTGCAACTTCAAGGCAGCATGAAGCCATGAAGCCAATCCTTTTCAAACCGTCCAGATTAGTTCTGTGCTTGTGAAAATCTTCCCCCCAAATGTGTTTCTATCAAATTTCATTGGGGTCTAATTTCTTTGTAGTCTCTCAAACCAATGGACCTGCTGGTATCCATGGATGGGTGGACACCATGCCTGTCAACTTGGAAATGTTAATGGCAGGTGACTGGTACACTGTGAATCGGATACATCTCTGAATGGTTCCTTACTTAACCTTTTGGAAATTAAGTCTACAATTTCACAAGGTGTATGACTCAACATGATTTACAGAGTTCGAATTTCATGCAGTGCTCTCAGAGTATGTAAGAATTTCTGCATCCCCACTACCTAATGTAATTTGTGTAATTGAAGAATGTTATACGTTAGTTGTAGTACTTACTTAATAATTTAAACTGTCAAGTGCAAAACATCTGAATCATATGTAACTGAAAAAAATGTGGAAGAAATGCTGTAATTAGAGATTTTAAGAAGTGGAGACAAAGTGAAACTCTATACAGATCCCTCTCCTCTCAGATGTTAATAAGAACAAAAGATTTACTGGGCACTTATTATGTACCAGGCTCTGTTTTAAGTATTTTGTACATTCTTACTAGTTGAATCCTAACAATAACACCATAAAGTAGATATTGTTATCTCTACCTTCCAGGAAAGGAAGTGCAGGCACAGAAGTAAATTGCCTAAATCACAAGGCAGTGATGATGAAATTGGGGTGCGGGCTGGGTGATCAGGCTCCACTACCCTGTCTGATAACCCTGGCAGCCCAGAGTCCTCCCCAGACGGGGGAAGTGGGAAAGGAGGGAGAGCCCTGCTCAGATCCCAGCCTAGCCTTTCTCCAGCTCTTTGACTCTCCCCTCTTCATCCCTCCTACAGATCTTATTTCCTTCTGGGTAGGAAAACAAGCTCTTCCATCATCATTCACTCCTTCAGAAACTATTGTTTAGGGAATAAACTTTGGGCTTCTGGTATTCAAGCAGTCTAGAATTTAAAAAGTCTTATCTCTCAAAGTTATTGCCTCTGCCATGAGCTTCAAAAGTCTGTTTCAAAATCCAAAGCTGAACACTGGCTCATTTCTATCTCCACATTTCAGTCCGCTCCTGAGGAGATAAGGCTCAGCCTCACAGTCTAATTTTAGCAGAGGAAGGGCTGTAGATTAAAATAAATTAGCAAGAATGAAGATGCTTCAATTAAAATTTCAAAATATTGTTCCTCTACACATTGTGTCTGGGAATAAAAAATTATTAATTGCATTTGTGAGAAATCTCTGAATAAGTAAATAAAATGTGTTAACATTTTAACAATTCAGATCTGCTACGATGGTTTATGTTATTCAAAGAAAAACTGTGTCAGAGTATTGTGTCTCAACATCCACTCTTTCTTTTAGAACAAAGTCACCCCCAAATTTTAGCCATGTAGCTGGAGGCCACATTTCCCAGCCTCCTTGAGATAGGTATGGCCATTTGACCAAATTCTGGTTCAGGGCACTTCTGCTTACTGGTCTTGTGAGCTTGAACAGGTCATAGAGTCTCAATCCAGATCATAAACACCAGGAAAAAACCATAAAGATAAACCACCTGAAGACAGAGGAAGGACGGAAGACTAGGGTTGTGAAGTGAGATGCCCAGGCTCCCCATCAGCATCAGAAGGGCTGGGGCTTGAACCCCCTTGTCTGCTGGCTGCAGACCGTTTTTTTTTACACTACCCTTCTGTTCCCTAAGCTTCAGCTTCCTCTACAATGTGAGAGTGATAATAGCACACATGCAGTGGGCGTAGTGGATGACCTCCCAAATTCCACTGCACTCTTCCCACTATTGAGTAGTGCCAAAGTGGTTAGCAAATTTGACACACACTCCAGAGGTAGACTAGGATTAGTCTCAGCCAATAATAACCGATTTCCCTTGCCAAGATTGATTCAGCAGCCCAGGCCTAAGTTAATTGTCACTCGGCAATTATTGGACAAACCATGGGCACATTATCTAGGATAAACCAATCAGAATCAAGGAAAAGATTTTTGTCTGTTGCCAAGGAAGAGGCCTTTTCTCTGCCCAGTCCTCCTTTCCCTCCCCGTCCCTCTTTCAGAATGTCAAGGAGAAAGCTTATAGGGAAGGCTGGGACCACTGGCCTACTACAACATAAATTACCCCTGTCCTGGATTGTAAGCTGAAATGAGGCAGAATGAGGCTGTCAAGGTAAAGCACTTTGTATGGTACCAGGCCCATCATAAGTCCTCAAATAAGAGGACCCACGCAAGGTCAATCTGTCCATATTGCCCTGGCTCATAAGGTCCTTACCATCTGGTTCCATTCTTTCTACCTTGACCAAGGAATAAGATTTATCTTTACTGTGCATTCCATGAAAATAGTTCAAACTCCACACCATAGTTGAGATGAGTTTCAGAGGGTTCTGGCAGATTGTGTCCCAGCTACAGATTAGTGGAGGTCCACACTTCCAGAGAAGTGGGCATAGCTCTTTCCCACCCCATTCCTCATCCTAAAGACAAGAGGATCTTCTCCCCTTACTCTGAGTATTCACAGTTCATACCTTCCTCCACAGTCTGCCTTCTCCTTCTCTGTCTACTAGCCCCAGCCTTACGTGGTTTGTGAGAGCAGAAAATCTTGCTCTGCAGGAGGTAACCGAACTTTTCCCTTGGTCACTGTGGCCTATATCTTCCTTAGGTCTTCGTCTCTGCCTCATTACGGGGAAAAGTACTTTTTAGGGAAAAGTATTTTAAGAGAAAAGATTTTCAAGATATCTATGAGAAGAGCAGAAAGAAAAAAAAATACCAGGAGACTTATGGGTAGATTCTCCATGCTTTTGGGGGAATAAATGCATTCGCCCATTTGAAACATCGAGTCTCAGCATCTGGCCCATTTCAAGGACCTAAGTTGTAATAGTTGTTTTTATTTGTGAGAGATTCATTGCAAAAATGGCTCCAATACCTCTTCTCATGTCCTTACTCTTTGTAATGTGACACTGCAACACCTCATATCAAGAACTAGAAACTACTTTCCCACCTTTGGAATCTGAACCAGCTGGTAACTCACTTTGGCCAATAAGATACATTGGAAAGGATGGTGTGCCGGTGCTGAGTGAGGCCTTCAGATGGTCTGGCATATTTTCTCTCCCTCTTAGAAGTCTGCCCATCGGCCATGAAAACAAACCCAAACCAGCCTCCTAGAGGATAAGATTTCACATGGAGGAAAGATAAGCCATCCCAGTGACTACAGATGCATGAGTGAGCCCAGATGGTCCCAACAGACCTTGGGCCAGGATTAGCAGAACTGGCTAGCCAATCCAGAGATTCATGACCTGAGATAAATATTTATTGCTGAATGCCACTAAGGTGTTTCTGGTTGTTGTTGTTTTTTTAATGCAATATAATTGTAGCAAGAGCTAAATGATATGTTGTTATTTTTTTAAGAGTTTATTTATTTATCCATAAGAGACAGAGAGAGAGAGAGAAAGAGAGAGGCAGAGACACAGGCAGAGGGAGAAGCAGGCTCCATGCAGAGAGCCTGACATGGGACGCGATCCTGGGTCTCCAGGATCACACTCTGAGCTGAAGGCAGCGCTAAACCGCTGAGCCATCTGAGCTGCCCTATTTTTATTTTTAATGGACAATGGCTAAAGAGAAAATTCTTGGGGCAAGGCTGGTTGAAGGCTGCTCAGGCACAGAGTTCCCTGGTCCAATTGGGCGTGGACAGGGGAGGTGGAGAGGGTGGGATCAGGAGGAGAAACAGCACCTTCTGTCTTTGTAACCATGGCCTTTCCTTAGCTCAGTGGTCCCCACATTTTCACTTACATGCACATATCAAAAACGATTTTGAAAAATAATGTGTCTCATTGCATATTTTTAAGTTCACATGTAAGAATTTTGATATAAGTTTCTTTGTACTGCAAATATTGAGATTTAAACATAAAACTAAAATAAATAAATAAATAAACATAAAACTATCAGTCTTTTAAAATATTAAAGGGATCCGGAACTCATAATAATTTCATACTCACATCACCAATCTAAAATATATGAATAAGCTCTTCTTCACTGTTGAGAAATTTTATCTTTCAGTTTTCTCCTTGAATTCACATTTCTTTCCTACTTACTTCATACACCTTTAACATAATTTAGCATACTTTAAAACTGAAAATCTTTTATTGATTACCCTATCACACATTAAAAGTACATTGAACATATATTTTTTAATACATTAAAATATTTTATTCCTATGACCTTAAAGCTCTTAATGGTTCTGGACTTGAATTGTCACACAACTGATCAAAACTACAAAAAAAATTATTAATTTTGATCATTATTAAACATAAAAAGTTAAATACAATTGGAAATGCATCTCCTAATGAGATAAAATAGGATCTAACTTGTCATATGCATTTAATGAAAGAGAAAGGTATATTCAGCTGAAAATTAATCATCTCAGAAGCTAGAATAATATTACTCTTTTAATAGAAGGTAAAAAGATCAAATATCTTATATGGTAGAATAAAATAAGCATTAGCTATCATTGGATTATTTCATGATATGATTTCATAAAAAGGGCTTTAAATTGCCCTACTGAATAGGATACACTGCATCCAAAATCCAAAACAAATCACCTAAAAATTTTATCTGTGGGTTTTATTTGATGTATCTTGAGAATTGTGAATGTCTTGCAAGGCTTTCAGGCTGCATTTAAATGAATCAGTGTCACTAAGCTACATGCTTGGGCTGTGCTATTGTGCTCTTCCTTTCAGCTGAAGACTTGACCTGGGATTAGTACTTAGTGTAGTTGGAAAGTATTGCTTATAGTTAAATATATTCTTAAAAACCAAGTTCTTTTTTCTTTAGCATTCAGTGTTTCTGATGGTCTCTGCTTCACTGTCATTGTCCTCACCTTCAAGAAGGGAAATGATCTTGACTCCCACCACTCAGGCTACCATATGTCTATTTTCAAAGCATCCTAACATGGTCAAAACACTGTTTCTTAGACCGTCTCTCCCTTCAACATAAAATGTATAAGATGGGAAAATATGAGAGTCCAGGGGGTAATGGAAACTTGATTTAGCAATAAAGGAATCCTTTCCTATCATACCCCACTCTTCCTGAGGATTTCATACCCTGTGGCAATGTACCATAGTCACTTGGGGTGAGGGCAATGCATTTTTGCCTTTCCTTAATAATAAAGTAAAACTTTTTCATTTTGTAAAACAAATAAAAAAAATTGAGAACACATTTGGTCATTTCAGAGCTATTCTCATGCAAAGGAAACCATAAAAGTGTGTGTATGGAAATTAAGGATCAAGAAAATCATTCCCTTAAAACAACCCATGTTCAGTACCCCTTGGAACTTTTTCACAGATCCCTAGCAGCTACTGCCTTATTTCACTAGGTGCTAGAATTTTCAACTTAAAAAATCAGAGTGTTTGGGGCACCTGGTGGCTCAATTGGTTAAATGTCTGCCTTCGGCTCAGGTCACGATCACACGGTCCTGGAATAGAGCCCCATGTTGGGCTCCATGTTCAGCCGGAAGTTTGCTTCTCCCTTTCCCCCTGCCTCTCCCTCCTGCTCATTGTCTCTCTCTCTCTCTCTTTAGATTAAATAAAATATTTTTCAAAAAACAACCGGAGTGTTTAATGTCTTAACTAGGTAACACTTTCAAATATCAAAAATTCTAGAAAAGTATAATGTATAGAGTAAAAATTCTTGTCCCTTCCCTCTCTTCAGTTCTCCTCCATAACCATGGCCTTTTGGGAGGGCACATATACAAACAAATACCATTTTATTATCACATCCCCCTTTTGTTACATAAATGGTGACATAAAATGCATTTTTCTGCTCCTGGATTTATTCTCTTCAAACTGTAACTTGGTGGAGATCTTTCCATACTCATATGCAGAGTGCTTCCTCAGCCACATTTTTTTAATAGTACAACTGCAGTACAATATATTCAATATATTCTGTTGAATATATGTACCATACTTTGTTTAATGAATGCCCTTTTGATGGACATTTAGGTTATTTCCTATTTTAGCTATTTCACACAATATAGCAATGACTAACCTTGCATATGTATTGCCTTGCATGTCTGAGAATATATGTATGACAAATGCCAAGAAGCGGGATTGCTAGTTGTGATATATGTGAGCTAATTTTCTTCCATGGGAGTTATATCAATTTTTACTCTTGTTTGCGATGTATGAAACTGCCCATTTCTCCATAGCCATGTCAACACAGAGTGCTATCAAACTCTAAAGATTATTACCAATCTGAAAAGTTAAAAATGGCAGCTGAGGTAGTTTTAATTTTCAGTATTTTTTATCTTTGGGTTGGAATATACCAAATGTTTGCCAAGCTGTCAGGAAGGGACCCAGGCTGTGAGGAGCCATACCTCAGCCATGGGGAGAAGGCTGGCTTGGGAGAAGGTCAACTGCAGCTCATGAGAAGTGAAGCTGAGGAGACCAAAAAGACATAATGGAGGGCCTTTTGCTCCAGACACGCTGGACTCCATTAACTAATGACTCCCCTCTTGATTTAAACTGTTTCAAGCTTGGGTTCTGTTGACCTTCATCCAAATGAAGGATACACAAACAGCCCCTTCAGACTCCCATGATCTGGTTGCCAGCTGGCCCGCCAGCTGCCTGGTCAAGAACCAGAACACTTGTAAAAAGCTGCTGTAGGTACACTACAGCTACTTTGGGAAACTGGTTTTTAATAAAGTTAAACATACATCTGACCTATGTGCCAGTGATTCTACTCTTAGATATGTACCGTGGGGAAATGACTACATGTGTCCCCAAAAAGACATAGTTGCTTTGGTCATAATAGATGAACCCTGTAAACTACCCAAATGTCCATCAATAGGAGAATGAAACACAAACAAATGGAGGCATTTCTTCTGATGAAGAACCACTCAGCAATGAAAATGAATAAACTACCAATACACAACAACATGGAAGAAACTCATAGACATCATGTTAAGCAGAGATCAGACATAAGAGTCCATCTTATATGGTTCTATTTTTGTGAAGTTCAAGAAAGGGCAAAACTAAACTGTAGTGAAGAGGTTAGAATCATTGTTGCCCCTGCAGGGGGCATGTCTGAGAAGGGGGCTGAAGTTATTTTCTGGGGTAATGAAAATATTCCATAACTTGATTGGCATGGTAGTTGCATTAGGTGCTTGCAACAGTCAGAATTAATCAACAGTCAGAATTAATTAAATTATACAATTTCTGTTATATCTCAAATAAAAGAAGAAGAATACTATCCACAACAAAACAAACCGTTGTAGGGGACAGAAACCATTGCAGGGGGTCATTTCCACCAGGAGGGGGTCATTTCCACCAGCAGATTCACCCTGAATCTGTCTTAGTTGGCATGACAGCCCCTGTGAAAAGGAAGAGATGTCTCTGCTTTTAGCACCCTACACTCAGCTGTGGAGCTCAGCTCTCTGAGAGCCTCCCTCAGAGGCAGCCTCTTTTTACACTGTTCTGCTGCTTAGATATTTTCCCTCACCTTCTAGACAGGGAAAAGCTGGGAGGTAGGGCTAGTATCTACCAAGCTCATGGCTAGGGATGAGAGAGATCCACATCCCCATCCTGGCTGACCCCCTGAGCCCATTTGAAAGGAATAATGACAGTTCTCATGCAGAAGCATTATGGGGTTTCCAGATGTCAGGAGACAGAGTCTGATGTCATCCTCTCTGCATACCGGGCAGCTACTTTATTATTTGCTAACAGAAGCTGTGCTGACTGTGGCCTGGCTTGCAGGGGTAAGGGAGGGGCTGTGGCCAAGGACAGGGAAGTTTTGTGCTCACCAGGCTGAGTCCTTGAATATTATATACCAGGATTAAGTAAAGCTCTGCAGCAGAATTCATTATGATTGGCTCCGACCCGCTCCCAGCAATTAGAGGATAATTTGGAAAAGTAGATTTGCATTGGAAGCCTCCTTCACACTGCCCTGCAAAAGCCTTTAATCCATCCCCTTACATTCTAAGAGAGTAATCTGGAGGGCATCCAGGAGAGCTTGGGGAGAAACTGGAAGGAGTGGAGCCTGCCCAGAACAACCATTAGGGACCACAGAGTCAAAGAGAGGTGGGGGGAGGTGTCCAGAGCTCCTGAGGAGAGAGGAAAAACAGCAGATACCAGGTAGCCTATTCCACAGTTTGAGTGATGGCTATGCTTGGAGCAAGAACCTTAAGACTGCAATGCATAGGATGATGGCCAAAAGCCCCTTGGAGCTAATGAGCACTTAAATGGGGCTAGTGCTACAGAACTTGACTTTTAATATTATTTAATTTTTTAAATTGTTTTAAATTCAATTAACATATAGTGTATTATTAGCTTCAGAGGTAGAGGTCAGTGATTCATCAGTTACATATAACACCCAGTGCTCATTACATCACACGCCCTCCTTAATGCCCATCACGCAGTTACCCCTCCCCCCACCACCTCCTCTCCAGCAACCCTGTTTCTTAGAGTTAAGACTGTCAATACTAGGAAGAAATTTATAAAGGTAAAAGCTATTCCAAGAAAACTGGGTGCAATGTGCTTGGGAATTTTGCATATTATAAAGATTTGTAAATCAAGAAGGAGAGATGTATTATTGAACAAATGATGTTGGGGAAAATGGCCAATTTTAAGTAGTCTCTACCCTCAATGTGGGACTCAAACTCATAACCCAGAGATCAAGAGTGGTATGTTCCATCAACTGAACCAGCCAGGTGCCAATTTTGGGAGGGAAATAAAAATCAGCTCTAGTCCAGACTTCACAGTGAACAAAAATTTAGACGAGTTAAATACATACTAAAGATTTTTGTAAAGAATGTAAAAACATACATTAAAATATTACTGATACTTAAAATTTTTCAGAATGGAGAAAGGGCTTCTATGAATAAAAACAAAAGATTTCAGATAGAAAGATATAATTATATAAAATTTCAAATATTTATTAAAACCAATAATAACAAAAAGACAAATTGTAAATTAGGAAAGAAATATGAAAAATATAAAGGTTGGGGCACCTGGGTGGCTCAGTGGTTGAGCGTCTGCCTTTGACTCAGAACACGATCCCCGGGGCGGGGGGGTGTTCTGGGATTGAGTTCCACATCGGACTTCCCACAGGGAGCCTCCTTCTCCCTTTGCCTATGTCTCTGTCCCTCTGTCTGTCTCTCATGTATAAATAAATTAAATCTTTAAAAGAAAAATGTAAAGGTTATTTTGAGTCATAAAAAGTTATTATAAGTTAATTTTAAAAACATTGTCACATGAATTGGGGGGAAAAGGGAGCCAAGAAAATGTAAAATTAAATCACAAAAGAATGAGGGGCACCTGGGTGCCCTTGGTTGAGCATCGGACTCTTGGTTTGAGCTCCGGTCATGATGTCAGGGTCTTGAGATTGGCCCTTGCATAATGTTCAGTGTGGAGTCTGCTTGTCCCTCTCCCTCTGCTTCTCCCTGCAATAAATAAATAAATAAATAAATAAATAAATAAATAAATAAATAAATAAATAAATATCTTTAAATAAATAACAAAAGAATTAATATAAATTACAATTATGAGCACATGATAAAAGACACGACACCTGTATTTCAGGGAAATTGAAAACAAAACAATGGCAGATGTCTTTTTTAAATTATAAAGTTGACAGGTTTTTAAAATGATAGAGTAGGTGATGTTTCATTGAAAGAGACTCTCTTATATTGAAAAAAATTAAAAATAAAGGGGTGTGTTTTTGCAGTGGTAAACTTCATCCCCAGAAGAAATTAAAGAGAAGCTGACTACTAGCCCTTGGAGAAGGGGTGATGCAGATTCCAGGCTGCAGGGGGAGGACGGAACTAGTAAGTGCCATGCTCCCCTCTCCTTCTGCGGGCTTTCAGTGCTGTGTCTCAGGGCTGGACTTCCACACAGCTGCCTTAATAGGGGAGACTTTCCAGAAGACTATGGTTCTCCAGGACCTTACTGGCTACATTTCTTTATTAATGCATCGGGTGCTTGGAGGTAGAAACTGGAGTGGACACTATCCTCACAGCACTAGCAGATGGGTGGGTATGCCAACAATCGAATTGAGGACAAGCCTAGTTGTCCAAGGGGATATGATGCAGTACATACCCATCCCCCCAAATGTTGTAAGTCTGCTTGCATTCTCTCTGGTCAGCCCTTTTGTGAGGGAGGATTTAGCAAATGCCACCCAGTGCAAGGGTAGTCGCCTTAGTTGAGAAGCAGCTATTGCTCTGCAAACCAGAACCAGGTGATCAGCAGGTTGACTGGAGAAAGAAAGCATTGATCCTGAATTACTGATCTTTTCTGAAAAATAAAACAAGTCTCCTCCTCTCACACCCTCTCCACTGTCTTCCTCTCTGTCTCTCTGTCAATATACACTCATATCTATCACATACACAAGTATGAATGTCAGGGGGAAATGTTTAAAATGGGTGCAACCATCTAATTGATTTGGCTCTAGGCCATCATTGAGCCACAGTGGCTGCTGAGATTCACTATGATATTCATCCCCAATATGATGATAACCTTTTCTCCTCCACCTCAAGGTCAACATCACTTTTCAACTCCATCTAAAAATACTACCATTTTAAATGCCTTAGAAATGAGTGGCCACCTTTGCTATTGCAGAAGTACTAGTCCCTCTAGGATCTCCCCCGGGAGTTAAGGCACATATTTCACTGAGCTCCATGAGCATCTGAACTCCTCTGAGTGCCGGGAAGATGAATGTTCTGGCTATCCCTTATGGGGGTGGGGAGGCGTAGAGGGTGACAGGGCCTCTAGGGGCACCCTTGAGGGCCTTTCTTTCTCTTACACACTCAATGCCTAGGCTCACTTGTCCTCTAAACTCAGTCAGCCAGCAGACCCAGGAGCCCCATGCAACAGCACCAGTCTGCAGAGCTACCCAACTTCTCACTGAATGGAGACCTGGTCAAGATTTTCAAGAAGCTCTAAGCATTGAAACTATTATGATGTCACATATCTAAATCAAAAATATTAAACACTAAAATACATTTAATAAAGTTCTGATTTTTTTCATGCAACTTCTTTGATTAAAAAAGCCAACAAATATTTTCTAGTATTAAATCATTCTATTAAGCCATTCCTATTATTAAGTCATCCATGTTCTTGGACCAGACTCCACTGGTTATGGTATATCTTTCTATCAAAATGCTCTTGGATTTATTAGGAAATTTTGCATCAGTGTAAGTGAGATTGAATGGTGATTTTCTTTTTTGCACAGTCTTATGGAGACTCACATTAATATTATGCTTGCTTCACGAAAAAAATTGAAAGCTTTTCTCTTTTTTTCTATGCCTTAAAACAGTTTAATGCACTAGAATGATTTATTCTTGAAAGATTTGGGAGAATTGCTCTTGAAACCATCTGGACCTGGTCTACTCTTTGACAGCTTTCTCCATTTCTTTCACAGTGCCTGGTTTATTAAGATTTCCTATCTTCCCAATTCAATTTTGGTAAAAGATACTAGAATGTTATACCTTGTACGTAAGTGTTCAGATATATTTACAAACTGTTGAACAAAGCAGCATCTTGTGATTCATTAATTTCCTCTATAACTTTTGTTTTTTCTTTAAAATTTTTTTAGATTTATTTATTTATTTATTTGAGAGAGAGAGAGAGAGCAGGAGGTGGACAGTGCACAGGAAGAGAGAGAACCCCCAAGTAGACCTCCCACTGAGCTGGAAGCCTGACACAGGGCTTGATCTCAGGACCCTGAGATCACGACCTGAACTGAAACCAAGAGTCTGAGTCTTAACCAATTGAGCCACCCAGGTGCCCCTCCTTTAATTTTTAAACAAATTTATTTGTGTATTTTTGCATTATCTCTCCTTTTTTCTAGAATAAGATAACTAATGCATTATATTTCTCATCAATTTTGTCAAAGAATCAGAACCTAGATATATTTAATTCATCTTGTAGCTTTCTGCTTTTTAATTCATAATTTCTCCTCTTATTTCTTCCTTCCTTCTACTTTTCTTCCTTTATTTTGTTATTTTTTTCAAACCAAGTTAGATCCTAAATTCTTTTGTTCTAATTCTTTTTTATTGATATTCATGTTTAAGAAGATAATTTTTCTCTGAACATCACTTAAATGATAATATGCAATATTTTATTTCTTTAGACTTTCTAAACTTTCAGATTGTAAAGGAAAGGAGGAAGAAATCCTGGTTTTATGATGCCATTTTCAAAATTCCTTTTAAAAAATTATATTATTTTTGCCTTCGTGGATGTATCTTGCAAGAAGTTACTATGGCCGAGATCAAAAAGGGTGTTGCCTGTGTTCTTCTCTAGGATTTTGATGGAATCTTGTCTCACATTTAGATCTTTCATCCATTTTGAGTTTATCTTTGTGTATGGTGAAAGAGAGTGGTCTAGTTTCATTCTTCTGCATGTGGATGTCCAATATTCCCAGCACCATTTATTGAAGAGACTGTCTTTCTTCCAATGGATAGTCTTTCCTCCTTTATCGAATATTAGTTGACCATAAAGTTCAGGGTCCACTTCTGGATTCTCTATTCTGTTCCACTGATCTATGTGTCTGTTTTTGTGCCAGTACCACACTGTCTTGATGACCACAGCTTTGTAGTACAACCTGAAATCTGGCATTGTGATGCCCCCAGATATGGTTTTCTTTTTTAAAATTCCCCTGGCTAGGGATCCCTGGGTGGCGCAGCGGTTTGGCGCCTGCCTTTGGCCCAGGGCGCGATCCTGGAGACCCGGGATCGAATCCCACATCGGGCTCCCGGTGCATGGAGCCTGCTTCTCCCTCTGCCTGTGTCTCTGCCTCTCTCTCTCTCACTGTGTGCCTATCATAAATAAATAAAAAAAAATGTTTAAAAAAAAAATTCCCCTGGCTATTCGGGGTCTTTTCTGATTCCACACAAATCTTAAAATAATTTGTTCTAACTCTCTGAAGAAAGTCCATGGTATTTTGATAGGGATTGCATTAAGCAAAAATGAACTATTAGGACTTCATCAAGATAAGAAGCTTTTGCACAGCAAAGGATACAGTCAACAAAACTCAAAGACAACCTACAGAATGGGAGAAGATATTTGCAAATGACATATCAGATAAACGGCTAGTTTCCAAGATCTATAAAGAACTTACTAAACTCAACACCAAAGAAACAAACAATCCAATCATGAAATGGGCAAAAGACATGAACAGAAATCTCACAGAGGAAGACATAGACATGGCCAACATACATATGAGAAAATGCTCTGCATCACTTGCCATCAGGGAAATACAAATCAAAACCACAATGAGATACCACCTCACACCAGCGAGAATGGGGCAAATTAACAAGGCAGGAAACAACAAATGTTGGAGAGGATGCGGAGAAAAGGGAACCAACCCTCTTACACTGTTGGTGGGAATGTGAACTGGTGCAGCCACTCTGGAAAACTGTGTGGAGGTTCCTCAAACAGTTAAAAATAGACCTGCCCTACGACCCAGCAATTGCACTGTTGGGGATTTACCCCAAAGATACAAATGCAATGAAACGCCGGGAAACCTGCACCCCGATGTTTATAGCAGCAATGGCCACGATAGCCAAACTGTGGAAGGAGCCTCAGTGTCCAACGAAAGATGAATGGATAAAGAAGATGTGGTTTATGTATACAATAGAATATTACTCAGCTATTAGAAATGACAAATACCCACCATTTGCTTCAACGTGGATGGAACTGGAGGGTATTATGCTGAGTGAAGTAAGTCAGTCGGAGAAGGACAAACATTATATGTTCTCATTCATTTGGGGAATAAATAATAGTGAAAGGGAATATAAGGGAAGGGAGAAGAAATGTGCGGGAAATATCAGAAAGGGAGACAGAACGTAAAGACTGCTAACTCTGGGAAACGAACTAGGGGTGGTAGAAGGGGAGAAGGGCGGGGGGTGGGAGTGAATGGGTGACGGGCACTGGGGGTTATTCTGTATGTTAGTAAATTGAACACCAATAAAAAATAAATTAAAAAAAATAATAAATAAATAAATAAATAAATAAATAAATAAATAATTATATTATATATTTCCTTTACATTATTTCCACCATTGAACCTGCTTTCTCTGAAAGTAAAAAGTCCTTCTTTGGGACAGATACTATGAAAGAAGGAGTCTAAAACTATCATACTGTTTCCTTTTCAATCATCTGATGATAGTAAGTGGAACTGAGAGGTAAAACCCAGGTGGGCAGCAGCATGAAAATCTCTCTCCCCCTCTCTCTTTACTCCCTCCTTGTGCTCTGTGCTCCCCTCTCCCTCTCTCCCTCCTCCCCTTCTCTCTCTCTCTCTCTTCCTCATTGTCCCACTCCAGTATATTTTACTGAAGGAGGGAATAACACTGACCCAGAGCCTGATTTGACAACGTGCTGGTTATGTTAGGACCTGTTTCTACTTAAACTTTGTCAGCTATACCGGGGTATCTGGTATATTCACTCTTTCCTTTTGTTATCTATTACTCAGTAGAGTCCTAAAACTCCAGCCAGTGTCAATTATCATAGAAAACCAACTCATACAGTCACTGATTCAATGAATATTTATCAAGTATTTACTACAGCCCTCTGCTAAGTACCAGGGACCTGGTGATGAGCAGGAACAGGGCTTTTCCCTAATAAAGCTAACAGTCCAGAGGGGTTTGGGCTAGATGACTATTTAGAAGTTGGGCTAGTGGTGACAATGAGATGAGCCCCTCTACCACTACCGGGGAAGCCACTCTTTGTACAAACTGTCTCATGCAATGCTGTGATTTTGATAGACGGGGTACAAGACAGTATAGGATAGATAGGAGGGGCATTTAATCTAACTTGTGACAGGAAGGCTTCAGAAAGAAGTGACACGTAAGATGAGGCTTGAAGGATGTTTACCAGTGATCTGCCCAACATGATGGGAAAGGATAATGGAGGTCCAGAAGTCTCAGAGGGAGGAAGGGACAGCATGGTGGCAGAGGAAATGAAAGTTGGCAGGTGATGCAACCATGGGAAACAAGGCAGGGGCTTGCTAATGTCCCCAACAAGTTGTATCTTAAGAGGAGCAGAAAGAGTACATTGGGCGAATGGTCTTGGGGAAGGAAAGAAAGAAGGGAGGGAGGATCCAGAGGAAGGAAAGGAAAAGAAACAGACTCAAGAAGAATGCTTCTTGAGTGATGAAACCATGTTTTATATTCAGAAAAAGGAGATAAAAAACCACGTAAAGAGATGATAGGAAAGGAAAAATAACACGTGCCAGATCACGACAGTTCCTGTTTATCAAGTCTTCCCAGCTGCTGGGGATGCAGAACAACCTAAAGCACACACAGACCATTCCAAGCTGGCCTAGCAGAGCCCACTGGATTTTCCAGTAGACCTGAAGCTGGATGCAGAGCACCTGAGGTTGGAGGTTTTTTTCACCTCCTCCTTCCCTTTATCTTACTCAGCTAAAGCTGAAAGTAGTGTCTGAGAAATTGGTTTGGCCAGAACTCTTGTTTCTGCCACAGTTGGTGGAGGAAGATCTGAAGCCACTGCCAAATTTAAAAGAAAATTAATTGTGATCACCAAAGTTCTGGCCCAATCAGCAGGTCTCTGGGATGGTCAGTGCTGTCACTGAACTACTCTGGACTGTGCACATTGGCCGAGCCTTTTGGGAAAGGCAGATAGTCACATAGAGAGCTAGCAGGTCACATATCTGTCAGGGAAGAGCCAAGCTATTCAAACTCTCAAATGCCCCAGGGCTGCAGCTCCCAATGATGAACTTGAACTCCAGCTCTGGGACGGGAGAGGAGAAGGGAACAGAAACCAGGCTGGGAGGGGTTGTGAGGAATAGCCAAGCGTGGGCTGAGGTACAGCAATATTTCCAAAAGCATGTTACCCTTGAAAGGAGCACCACAATTTTCAGTAATCATGGACTAAAAAGTGTAAAATAATCATGAATTTATTTTAATGCATGTTTCGAAAAATCAGCATATAACCTCCATAATTTGGGGATCCCTGGGTGGCTCAGCGGTTTAGCGCCTGCCTTTGGCCCAGGGCGCGATCCTGGAGTCTCAGGATTGAGTCTCTCATCGGCTCCCGGCATGGAGCCTTTTCTCCCTCTGCCTGTGTCTCTGCCTCTCTCTCTCCCTCTATGTCTATCATGAATAAATAAATAAAATCTTTTTTAAAAATTCCATAACTTAATTTGTGTGGGATAAGATTAGAATGCAGGTCAATTTAAAGAAAAATATTAAATCCTCTTATACAAACAGGCAAGCCTCGTGAGGATGAAGCCCAAATGACTGAAGTCTAGAAACTTTAGAAAGTTTAGGAGACAATCAGCAAGCATTTATTGAATGATCACTCTGACCCAAATGCTGTCCCACGTAGTAGACATTGGTGATAAGAGGAAGGAGTAAGTGTCCCTGCCTTCAAAGAGCTGACATTTTGGTGAGGAGCCAGAGGCATTAAATGTGGGAAGAAATAAGTTGACAGCAGGTGTCAGGGAATACAGCAGAGGACAGAACTGAGCTGGATGGAGGGCACTGGGAGGGTTGCATCCCCCGGGTGTGGGGAGGCCTCTGACAAAGGGATGACTCCACTGGAACTTAAGTGACAAGAAGACAGCCAAGTGACAACTTAGGCAAGAGTATCTCAGGGAGATGAAGAGCAAGTGCCAGACCCTGAGAGGACAATGTGCATGGCATGGCTCATGCCCAGAAGAGCCAGCATGAAGGGAACGTGGAGGAAAAAGGCAAGTGATAGAGGCAATGTCAGAAGATGGGAGAGGAGGGAACAAGGCTATGGCCCTGAACTTTTTATTGTATTTCCCTTTCACTTAAATGTGAAGAGCTTGCATGACTATCAGCTGCATGCTGGTGGGCATAATAGCACTGGAGGGCAGGCTCTGGGCCCTCAGAGAACAGGAAGGAGGTGGGTTTCAGGTGACAGGAGTGGTGTCAGGTCTGGATATGTTTGTCACATGCCTGAGAGTGTGGACAAGCAGGCAGGGGGCCAAGGGGAAAAAAGCTCCTGGACCTCCAAGGAGCTTCATGGAGATGGCTGTCTTAGTAAAAGGCTGGGGGACACCCTGACTGTGTGGGAACACTTTGGTGGAGTGTTCTTCAGAGGCTACTCAAGGAATGTAGCAAGCTCCCTTAGTGGAGGGTAGGAAGCACCCCTATTTCTGCACTACTTACAAGACAAGATCCTAGGTTATCCCAAGTCTCCAAGATCCAAGTCTCCCCATGACTCCATCTAATCTACTCCTGCCTGCAGTCCTGTGAGATCCTTGAAAACACCCAGCACTAATAGGGTTTTTTAAAGATTATTTCTTATTTTATTCTCCTTTACAAGGGAGTAATGTCACATCAATGTTTATTAGATCTGTATCAAGGTAAATAGGGTTGAGCCGAAAGAGATCATAGGGAAGAGATACAAGAATGTCCTTGTGTCCATATAAGATAAGCAATATATTACTCTACTAATGATCTACTAATAATACATTATTCTACCAAATCTACCCAGTGGTTTGTTGTGATCAGTGTCAACCCTGATTACAATGACTGAAATCAGAACTGATTGCTAAAGTAGCCCATCCAGGGTGCACTACCAGGTGGGATTCAAACTCAGGAGTGCCCATGGCAACCCCCAGGCCTCAGGACAAAGTGAACACCATTTGTCCATTGGTCAAGGATGTTATGGGTTCTCCCTGCAGGTCAGGGGCCTATAAGTCATCCCCTAGTGGGCTCTCAATGCAGAGAGTTCTCTGCACTGCTCACCCTGTAGCTCATGCATCTCCTTATTGTCCTTTCCTCCTCCTACATGTAGCACCTGCCTGGGTCCATAGGTCCCTGGTGACCCCCTGTCACCAGCACAAGTGTAGCCAAGGTCCCAGGTTCCACCAAAGAGTATGAAGAAAGAGTCAAGTGGTCCCTGATCATTCAGTCCAGACATGGGCTCTGACTACAGAAAATTAGCCTCAGCCATGAGCAAAACCCACTGGAATGAGGGTCAATGTACCCCATTTAACTCCCCTTGGCCTTGATTTCCCCATGAAAAATGAAGGAACAAGATTAGTCCTTTATTCTGTCTGAGCTCAAACCTGACTCTGCCCTTTCAGCTATGGCCTTTGGGCCAGCCCCTTCCCTGCTCCTTAGCCTCACACCCCTCACCAGGATCTGAGCAGCAGGTAGGGAGATTAAACAAAAGGGCACATGGAAGGTACAGGCAAAGAGCAATGGGGAGGTGAGTGGCTATTCTTCCAGAATCTGGTTTTATTTGACTCATACTGTTTCTCCCAGCCACCATGGCATTTTGGCAGCACAGCTTAGTGGTTCAGGAGTGTCGCTCAGGAGCCAGACAGCTGAGTTGAATCTTGGCTCTGCTAATCACCAGCAGTGGGATCTGGGCAAGTAGCTCAGCCTTCATGGTCCCCTGTGTCCTCTCCCATAAATGGGTCATTAATAGAATCATCTCAGTTGTCATGGAGGGAAGTCAGTGAGTTACTACATTTAACAGCTTCAAAGTGTCCCCAGTAATAATCCCTGCCCTCCAAAGATGCCACAGTGTGACTCTTGTGGTGGGAATAGTGACCAGGGAAGCATCTGGGTGCAGGGAATATGCTGATTCCTGATCCGGGTGCTAGTTTCACAGGCATGTTCTATATATATAAAAATTTATCGAGCTGTGTGTGGAAGATATGCACTCTACCTGTGTTACACCTCCAAAAAGGTGTCTTCTTTTAATTAGTGCTCAGGAAGTAGCAAAATTCCTAGGAGAACTCCAGACTTCCAAAGTCTATGGAATTGCTGGGTCTAAGCCAAATGTGCAAGGGAAATACTAGGTACTGGTACCCAGGTAATGTCTGGATTAGAGATAGAATAAATAGAAAATGCACTAAGATATAGATGGGATATGAAGCTAGGACAGGCCTGACAGTAGGAAGCAAGGAAGGGGGTGGTATCCAGACACCCAGGAGGGCAATGGGACTTCTTAGGCTGGATGGCAGGGGTAGGGCTCTGTATTCTTCGCCCCCACCCCCAGGAATCCTTTGTGACTGCTTCACTGCTCTGTGATGCAGGCTCAGAATTCTCTGGAACACAGCACACACCTCAAGGCCCATTGGCTGAGGTAGCAGGGAGCTTCAGACCTCAGATGTTGGAGGCACATCTCCTTTCTGAGGAGACTGAGGGAGACATGAGTGTGGTTGGGCTCCTTCCTCTTCATCCTTCCTCCTACAGGGAAAGATTGCTACCTGCCTTCAGAATAAAGAAAACATCAGCCAGGTAAGGGGATCCCCAGCTAAAGCTTGACATTTTGTTTTCCTGTTCCTCCTCCCACTTTTCTAAATCAATTTATTGACTCAGAGAGACACACATGGGACAGGAAACCTCTGGAAAGAAAAGAATATCATCCCAGGGCATCTGAGTGGCTGAGTCAGTTAAGTGTCCAACTCTTGATTTCAGCTCAGGTCATGATCTCAGAGTCATGATATCAAGCCCCAGGTCAGACTCCATGCTCAGAGTGGAGTCTGCTTTTCTCCTCCTCCCTCTGCCCCTCTCCCTACTCTCTCTAAAATAAATAAATAATTCTTCAAAAAATATATCATCCTGAACACAGGGATTCAGTGGTCACCAACTGGGTTATTAATGGAGTTCAGGATACCTGAAGAATGTTTGTGTGTCAGTCCTTCCCAAGATGAGCCTCTTTTCTGTGTCAGGCCTTACCTAGAGAGCAGCAATGAGCTTTGGAGAGCCTTGTCCTTGACAGAGCCCTCAGCTTCCTTGGGGAGCAGGATCCTAGCCCATGGAGTACCCAGCAAGTGTGGGTCCGAGACTTGGTGCTATCTTCAGCTGAGGGCTACCAACCAAAATACCAGTTGAAGATATGATCATTAATTGAGTAGTAAGTAAAACCACCTTCTCTTTAGTGTTTCAGTGTTAGAAAAATAGAAAATATTGCTATCTGCTTTAAAAGTAATAAGCATGGAAATAACACAGCTCTGTTGATTCAGTGTAGAATGGTGTATTATCTATGCTTGCTACATTCACAACTTGCCCAGAAAAAGTGGTTAGACAGCCCCAGTCTCTTGCTCAAGTCTTTCAGTACCAACATAGTCCTTTGGGGGCACAAGGGATGATAATGGGTCAGCCTGGAGCCTGGCCACAACAACTGAGGTGGCTTAGGATCTGATTTCTCTTCAGAAAAAGTTGATCATGTCTTTCCCTTCTTTCCTGTACCCTATGATCTTCTCCAACCTAGATTAGGGCCTGAGACATATCTTTCCTTGGAACCCGAAATGAGATACAGTCCCTCACCCTGAATGTAATTTAATACCTGAAGTGACACTGGTTGCAGAAGTAGCTGGAAGTTTGTAGGTTCACCCTCCTTTTTCCAAAGATCTTGGGAAGTCTTAGGCTCTTGGGTGCTCAGACATGTGGCCAGACTCTATATTTTCTGAAAGATCTCCTGTCAGCAATGAGATCCAAGGGCAACAGGAGCACTCTAGTTTAAGAGGGCTCATCTGATTCCAGTGGGTCTTAGCCCTCAAAGTACAAGTCTCTGGCATGGATGTAGCCTCAGAGAAAATAACCAGGATTTCTCAACCAAAGGGCAAACCATGGACTTGCACCATGCCATGAGTGTAAAGGCCAAAGCAACAAGGCCCCGAGTGGCAGGACCTGCAGATGGAAGTCCCAGAAAGCTACTGTGTGGAGGGCCCACCCAGCTCGGGAGGAACCTGAGGAAACTCTTCCCAGAAAGAGGTCAGCGGCTGGCTGAGGAGGAAGCTGAGAACCACTTTGTGAATCCATCAGGAAATGGCTTATTAAAGGTCCCAAGGGAAATCAAAACACTGGAAAATGCTCCAAAGACCTACTGGGCAAGAAGCTGGATCAGACTAGTCAGGGTCCTTGCTAAGTCAGTTGTGAGTGGTCCTTGGATGGCTGCGTACTCTACATTGCCCCTCTTGGGAAGTTCCATATGGCTTAGAAACCAGAAATTGGGTGCATTTTGTGGGTTAGGAACACACCTAAATACCTCTTAAAGATTATCTTCCTGGGGAGCCTCACTGGCTCAGTCAGGTAAGTATCTGCCTTTGGCTCAGGTCATGATCCTGGGGTCCTCGAATCAAGTCCTGCATCAGGTTCTCTGCTCAGTGGGCAACCTGCTTCTCCTTCTCCCTCTGCCTACCACTCTCCCTACTTGTGCTCTCTCTCTCTCAAAGAAATAAAATCTTTAAAAAAAATTATCTTCCTCATTCAGAAGTCAATAGGGTCTTAGATGGTCATATTTTACAGTTTTGTTTGTGGCAGAGGCCAGACTCTCCTTTCAAGGTCCTTGAATCCATTAAAGTATTAAAATTGAGAGATGTCCAATCCTGGCCTCTTCTATTTAGTTTTCCCTCCTTGGGTGCCCATGTTCCAGTGTAGGACTCCATAGCCTAGGTTACCAGGCAGTCCAGGGAAACAAGGTCAAACAACCCCTGTCTCTGTCCCAGCATCTGTGAGTATGGAAGTCCAGAGCACCTTGAGATCCATCCCTCTGATAGTGACCATGGGCTTACACAGAGCCCTCAGACTGGAAGATGGCAAACAGACCTACCTTTCAGTCCCTCATACCCAGCATCATGGAAGCAATGTGGCACAGTGAAGCTGTGGATGCAGCCCAAAACCAACATAGGTGGGGTAACAGCAGGAAATGAGCCAAGGGACAGGGTGACCAAACCTTCTCAGCTTGCCTAGGAGGGAGGGGCTCCCAGGGACACTAGACTTTCTGTGCTAAAACCAGTAGATGAGGTTAGGTTGTTTCCTGATACTCCTGCCACAGAATAGCAATGCCCCTGAGGCAGAGAATAGAGGGAAGAGAAGGTCCTGAGGGAGAAGATCCGGATGGAAGAAGCTCACCAGAGAAAAAGAGCATCTTCTCTAAGATGAGTTTCCATCTTAAGAAAAAGATACTGGAAATTAATTTAGGAATCCCTTAAGGGGTTGAAGATTTTAGGGAAATAGTCAAGGTTAAAGGGTCCCTCACTCCTGAGCCAAACCAGGAGACCATCCCAGAGACAGTGAATTGTGAAACTCCCCAATTAAGGTCTTCTGTGACTGAGGGATGTCTTTAAAGGATTGATTTCTGGTCCATTAAGATCAAAGAAAGAGCCACAGTGTCAACCCTCAGGACCATCCCATTGACAGGTCCTTTGCCTCAGCTTGGCTTCTAAGGTCTCATAGTTCTGTGCCCAAAGCATTGTATATCTACAATGTACTCTTCAATTTTAACTGAAAAGGTGTCCTATTTTAAGATACATATTTTTTCTTCAATCTTCTTTCTCTCACATTTTCATTTTTTTAAGATTTTATTTATCCATTCATGAGAGATAGAGATAGAGACACAGGCAGAGGGAGAAGTAGTGTCCCTGCAGGGAGCCCAACACAGGTCTCAATCCCTGAGCCCCTTTCGCCCACATTTTCACTAACAATGAATATAAATATATAATATAAATAAATAATATTTATTGACCTTATCCATTTTTGTCAACCAAATAGGTATCAGAGTGTGGCTAGATAGATACACAGATTCTTTTTGCCTTTTATATGTTAGTTATTGTATTAGTCATTGTCCAGTTGAGAAAATAGAAATGATGCTCATTATCTTAACAGAGAATATGATATAGGTAATTGGGTAAACCTGTTGGAAGCCTGGAAAAGTCAGAGGTAAGACAAAGGTAGCACCTGCTGGCAGCATGTTCACCCCCAAGGCTGGGAAAACAAAGTGTGAGGAGGTCACATGGACAGGGCATAGACTACAGAACAGAGCTCATTGCCTGGGTGGTATGGACATCTCAGGAGTTTGGAGAAGGTGTGTCCAAGAGCTGGACTCCAAGCACAGAGAAGAAACCCTTCCTGGATGCCAGGGGCACCTCAAAGGTATGCAATGAGGGGCACCTGGATGGCTCAGTCGGTTAAGCATCTGCCTTTGCCTCATGTCATGGTCCCAGGTCCAGAGGTGGAGCCTTGCATCTGACTCCCTGCTCAGCGGGGAGCCTGCTTTTCTCTCTCTCTCTCTCTCAAATAAATACAATCTTTTTTTAAAAAATTAAGAATGCAATGAGCTTGTCTCAGGGAGGAAAGCATCTGGGAATAGGAACCAAAACCAGCTATGCTATTCCTGAGGTGACTTTGGGAGAAACAAGAGATATAGAAGGAAGGGAAGCTCCCTTCTCCCTGACTACTCCTCCTTTCAGTGCTTCTGGGAGAACCTAACAAGGAGCCAGCTAGCAGAGCAAGGCAGTTCATGGAATCTCAGCCCCAGAGTCACCAGCAGAGCAGAGTGGATTTGGAGCTCACACAGTGCACTGGTGAAGTTGAGATTCCCAATTTTTATTAATCTTTCATGTTTCTTTGGACTTCCCATTATATCCACTTCCCATTTTTCTTAAATGTAACAATATATTGATTTGTATGAATCTTCTACACATTGTGATAATCCTTTGTTATATACACACACACACACACACACACACCATATGCATTTCAGAAATATATAGCTTAATAAGATGCATGCACTGTGCCTATATACTCATATATATGAAGAATATATAGGAATATTTGTAGCTAAATGCCAAAGCAGAAAGTAATAAGAGAGCATCTGGAATGCTACTGTTTTTTGTCTGTTTTCCTCTTGATCAATATTTGTGGAGAGAATGTTCATTTAACCTTCACCTGATCCACCTCCAGTTACTGTTCCAGGCAGGCTACAGGCTCCCATGGAAATCACAGGCATTGTGCCCCTTGACCCCACTTTCTAGTCCCAAAGATCCCTGAGTAGTTGGATCTTGTGCTTCCAAATGTCTTCACTTCATGTTTACCTTCCCTCTCAAGCAGGGCTGCCTCACTTCAGTTGCTTATACTCTCAGCAGGACCCCTGCAGTGAGCACCTCCCTGTGGTCCAAGCTCCTCCCCCATGTCTGCCCTTTATCCTTTGCATTGACTCCATCTCTCTGTCTCTCTCTCTCTCTCTCTCTCTCTCTCTCTCTTTCTCTCTCTGGTGTGCACATGCACACACATATACACACATATACACAGAGATGAACACCCTCCTTCAGCCAGGATCAGCCTTCCTATTCTTAAAATAAGAAGCTAAAATTTCCTTTCTGTTGAAAGGAAACAGAGTCTCCTGATTGCATATCTTTTATGTGGCACATTAATTCTCAACCCTAGCTTCATAGTTGAATAATCTGAGTAGCTCTCCAAAACTATAGGGGTCCTAGGTCCCACACTTTATTAATTAAAGGAGAAAATCTGCATGTGCCTAGGTATCAGTACTTTTAAAAACTATCCAGGTGATCTCCTTGTGACATCAATTAAAAAGATGCAGGAACTCTCAGAGATAGCATCCCTGTTTCACTCAGAAATGTTCTTTCAGCACTTGCTCCTTAGAGGACTCACCTTTCTGTGCAGCTTCTCAAGTGGATCTAAAACCCACATTTTATTCTTTCCTTCTGTTTCTGTTTCCTGCCTATGGACACAAAGCTATCCAGACACAGGTGGCAATAAGGCACAGGGCAAGGACATAGTGCCAACCTCTCTCTAGGGGCAGCCTTGACCAACATCTCGCAGGCAAAAAATAAACTCTTCAGAAATCAATAAAGACCTAAGTTAATGGAAGAATTTACCATGTTCATGAATGGAAACTTCAATATTATTAAGATGTCAGTTTATCCCAAAATGATCTGTAGATTCAGTGCAATCTCAACAAACTTCTAGAAGATTTTTCTTTGGAAATCATACATTTCCTAAGGCTGCTATAGCAAATCACCACAAAGTTGGTGGCTTAAAGCAATAAAAATCTAATTTCTCACAGTTCTAGAGGCCAGAAGTCTAAAATCAGTATCATTGGGCAAAAATCAAGGTGTCAGCAGGATCTCACTGCCTTTAGAGACTCGCGGGAGAATCTGTTCATTGCTTCTCAGCTTCTGATGGCTACCAGTATTCCTTGGCTTGTGGCTACACCACACTAATCTTGAAGGCCACCATCTTGGAAGCTTTCTACTCCATCTTCATATCACCTTTTCTTTGTGCAGTCAAATCACTCTACCTCTCTTTATATGGAAACATATGGTACATTTAGGACTCACCTGGATAATCTAGGATAATTCCCAATCTCAAGATCCTTAACTAATTTTTTTTCCGTATAAAGTAGTAATCACTGGATCTGAATCATAGAGATTAGGACATGGATATCTTCTGGGGGCAATTTTTGAGTCCGTCTAAGAAATTGATATGCTGATCCTAAATATATATGGAAATGCAAAGGAGTAAAAATAGCCAAAGCAATTTTGAAAAAGAATGAACCTGGAAGATGCAAAATAACAAATACCTAGCACTGTTGTGAGGCTATGACAAAGTATTAGAACAAAGATTTAAAAATAGACTCTTTAGAAGGGATTCTAGCAGCAGGTTCACACACACATGATCAAGTGATTCATTCAATTTAGTGGGGAAAGAATTACTTTCCAATAAATGTTGCTGGATGAGTTAACTAACCACACAACCCCTAACTCACATTACACTAAACAGTGTTTTAAGGGATCCCTGGGTGGCGCAGCGGTTTGGCGCCTGCCTTTGGCCCAGGGCGTGATCCTGGAGACCCGGGATCGAATCCCACGTCGGGCTCCTGGTGCATGGAGCCTGCTTCTCCCTCTGCCTGTGTCTCTGCCTCTCTCTCTCTCTCTCTGTATGACTATCATAAATAAATTAAAAAAAAAATTAAAAAAAAAAAACAGTGTTTTAAGAAGGTTCACAGACCTAAATATGAAGGCAGAAATTATCAATATTCTAGAGGAAACATAGCAATTTATCTTTTTGATATGACATTTATGATCTTGAGTCAGCAAGGATTTCTTAAATGGGACACATAAAAAAAGTTTAAAAAAAAGTGAACTAAGCAGTCAAAAAGCTAGAAAAGCAACAGCAAACAAAATCAGTATTAGCCTTAATTTAAAAATTAAAAGGTAGTGGTGTTAAAATACTACTGCTACCATTAATAAAAACTATTTACAAAGCAGATGGGAGGTTGATGCATGGCTGATGTAAATCCAGGTGTTCCACTCCCTGGCCCTGACCACACTGTCACCTTCCCACTCTGCTGGTGCCCTTGTCAACAGGACTCCTGGAGGGCAGGTGAAGATCATAGGAAACCCGGAGTCAACTGCCATGCCTGAGAAATATCTTTATGCATATAGATGTGTACAAATCTCGACTCTGCACAAGTGTTTATAGGGGAGATTTTCTGAACAAGCCAAGTGGGGTCCAATCACTCCCAGTTAGTGTTTCTTCCCTGGGAAGACAAGACTGGAGCTGATACTAAAGAAATAATTACATTTGAAATTGAAAAACTAAAATGGGAAAAGCAGCAGAAGTAATAAGGAGTTATTTCTTGCCTTACAAAAAGATGTTAGGATTTCTTAGAATAAAATTGATCAGGGGACTCCTGGGAGGCTAAGTGATTGAGCAACTGCCTTTGGCTCAGGGCACGACCCCAGGGTCCTAGGATCAAGTCCTGCATCGGGTTCCCGGTAGGGAGCCTTGATTCTCTCTCTGCCTATGTCTCTGCCTCTCTCTGTGGGTCTCTCATGAATAAATAAATAAAATCTTTAAAAAAAAAAAAAAGAATAAAACTGATCAAGGGCTCCTGGGTGGCTCAGTTGGTGAAGCATCTGACTTCAGCTCAGGTCATGACCTTAGAGTCCTAGGATAGAGCCCCACTTCAGAATCCCCACTTAGCAGGGAGTCTGCTGCTTTGTCCCCCTCAGCCCCTACCCCCGTCCCGCTTGCGCTCTCTCTCAATGAATGAAATCTTTAAAAAAAAGAAAGAAAGAATTGATCAAGGAAACCAGTAATGTGTCCTATAGACATTGGTAACCACCAAGAGGGGCTTGAACCCCTGAGCAAGCCCTAGCAGAGCCATGTACAGGTCACCCATTTGCTGGGAGCATGGGTGAACTTGGATAGGAATGTGCTAGACTTTCTCCAGTAAAATGTATTCTTCACAAGGTATTTGTGGAAAACAACATCTCAGGGCTCTGGAATTTTTGTTTATACGACTCAAGACAAAAGAGAGGAAGAAAGTCCCTACAGTTTGCCAAGAATCCTTTCATTCCCTCTGAGAATTTTATCTGGATCCTCCTCAAGGAAAGCAGGAGAGAAGAAAAGCACCAAAAATGCAACTCCTCCTGCATGGGTCATAAAAGTCAACCTCATGTCCACAAAAAGCCAAGGACTCCAAAAATTCTACCTCAGACAACTGAAGTAGCAAAATAGCTGAAGATTGAAGTAGCAAAATAGCTGAAGAAAGAAAAATAAAAGAGTGAGGAGGGATCCTCAGAAAAAACAAGAGAAGAAACAGACCACCCAGAACCCAGCCAGAATGAAGCTGCTAAGCAAAGACGGAGCCTAGATTCCAAAATCTCCTATAAATAAAACAATACACAATCTATGCATAAATAGGAGGGCACTTCTATTTCTGAAAATAGTGAGGTTGGAGAAAATCATAGTGCTGAAAAATCCTGGCAATATAATAAGTACAGGTTTCCATGATGTTTTCCCACTATGATATGCCAACTATTTAGCCAAATGTGAGTAAGAGGGAAAAAATCAGTACACGATTTACTCCCAAAGAACAAAATTAGGTCAAATTCTAAAGATTTGGCCGTTTCTTGGTGACTTTTTTTAAAGACATTCTGTTGGTTTTGGGTTTTGTTTTGGATGACAAAACAATATTTAATCAAGTCTCTAAATAAATGTAATTACATATGCTTTAAAAAACAAAACAAGATCAAGGAACTCTGGGAGCCAGAGGGGAGGTCAGAAGGCGAAAAGGGGAAAAGACTAGCATAAATATCATCCATTCCTTGAAAGTCCAAGACCAGAGCTTAGCCATGAGCTTCGGGAAAGGTTGAGACCACAGCAGTGGTGTTCCAAGCCTGGTCTTTTTTATTATTATTATTTTTTAAGATTTTATTTATTTATTTATTCATGAGAGACATCGAGAGGGGCAGAAACACAGCAGCGGGAGAAGCAGGCTCTCCTGTGTGAAGCAGGCTCCACACGATGCAGGCCTCTATCCCAGGATCATGACCTGAGACAAAGGCAGATGCTCAACCACTGAGGCACCTAGGTGCTCCCCAAGCCTAGTCTTCTAAGCCTGATGCCCAAATGTGACCCATAAGAGTGTAGGAGGAAAATGTTAGCTCTTTCATTTCTCTTTATTTTTGTCCACCAAAAAAAGACAAATTAAGATTTTAAACTACTTAATATGTGGTTGACAGTGGGGCCCTCGTTCAGAGAGTCCTGTCACAGGGGCACTATGGCTCAATTTCTTCACAATGTAAAGAGGTCACCAGTAAGGGCACCTGGGTGGCTCAGTGGTTGAACATCTGCCTTTGGCTCAGGTCATGATCCCGGGGCCCTAGGATCCAGTCCCACATTGGGCTCTCCGCAGGGAGCCTGCTTCTCCCTCTGGCTGTCTCTGCCTCTCTTTGGGTGTCTCTCATGAATAAATAAATAAATAGATAGATAGATAGATAGATAGATAGATAGATAGATAGATGATAGATAAAATCTTTTAAATTAAAAAAAAAAAAAGAGGTCACCAGTAGAACCCTTTGATCATTTCATTGTCCTCCAGTGTGGCCAGTTAAATGGCTAGACAAAGTATATTGTGTAGTTCTAAATATTTGTAAAATAGGCAAATGACTTAAAACATCACTGCAGAGAAAGTTAGTGAAGAAAATTCTAAGTATGGAAATAACAAGTGAACAAGAAAATGTTCTAGAGAAACTTCTGGACATGTGACAGGCACAAGCTCTATGCAGATGTTGAGCACTTGAAATGTTTCTTAGCATAAACAAGAAACCACAGTTTCGTTTTTTTCATTTTAATGAACCTAAATTTGTATTTAAAATCTGGTACTCGATTCCATTACTGGAAACCTTTTAGTTTAGTTCTGGCCAACCAGGAAGTTCTGAAATCGAAACATGGATCAGGAGCTTTCAGTGAATTTATAGCAGTGGAATCGAGACATGCTGTTAATGTAAAATACACACTGGGCTTCAAAGACATGGTGTGAAAAACATGTAAAGTATCTCATTCATAATTTTTAGGTGATGTGTTAAAAGATGATATGTTTAATACACAGGGATTAAAAATATATATTACTAAAATTAATTTCACCTTTTAAAAAGTTTTCCAATGTGACTAGAAGACAATTTAAAATTCTATGAATGACTCACATGAAGTTCCTACTGGATAGACTTTAGATGTTAAGATGATACATCATCTTCCTGAACCAGATTACCCATCTTTGGTGGCCCTCGTGGGTCTTGCAAAATGTTCAATGGTGTCTACTTCCCTTGAAGTTCTTTGTTTCATAGCAAGTTCACCAACCATAAAAAAAGAAGAAAGAAAAACCCATACGGGCAGGAAAAACTGCTAGGGTCATTTACTCCGTGCCAGATGTGGGGTTGCCAAGGCCATCATTCAAATGGCAAAGCTCTTCAAACTTTAAAAGAAAATGTAAGTAATTACTCTCACCCTACCTCTACCCTCCTCACCTCATGGAGCTATTATGTGACGCTAAGTGAGAAGCCGTCTGTGAAAATGCTGTGACATCTGTCCAAGGCCTGATTAGAATAACAGCCAAGTAAGCACTTTTCCACGTGTTCTGTAATCTTCACAACACTAAGTGGGTAGACGCTATCCCCATTTAATAGAAAACCATCTCTAGCCAAGTCACGGAGCTCATACACAATGAAGCTGGTACCTGGGCGGCTACTCTGAACTGTCAGGGAGTTCGTGAACACTGGCCAAGTGGACAAGGGATCTCACTGTCTAGCAACAATTCTCAAATGAGTAACTGAGGCTGGAGGTCTCTCTGCCCCTCTGATCCACAGGCTGCTCTTCCCGGTGCTTGGAGGACAGCCATTCTCTGTGGGAGCAACAGATTTCATGACAGCAGGGAAAAGGTAGAGAAATTTCCTAAATGCACTCAGTCTTTCCAGATCTTTTCTGGACAAAGGCTGGTTCTATATATATTTTTTATTGGTGTTCAATTTGCCAACATATAGCATAACACCCAGTGCTCATCCTGTCAAGTGCCCCCATCAGTGCCCATCACCCAGTCACCCCAACCCCCTGCCCACCTCTCTTTCCGATACCCCTTGTTCGTTTCCCAGAGTTAGGAGTCTCTCATGTTCTGTCTCCCTCACTGATATTTCCCACTCATTTTCTCTCCTTTCCCCTTTATTCCCTTTCACTATTTTTTATATTACCCAAATGAATGAGACCATATAATGTTTGTCCTTCTCCAATTGACTTATTTCACTCATAAAGGCTGGTTCTTTAAAAATAGGACCTCATCCTTGGGCTAGGGTCTGCACTCAGGTATGCACTCAGGTGGCATCAGTATGGCCAAAAAGTGCTCATTTGTCCAAAGCAACAGTTGACTCTCCAGGGCTGCTTGAACCTCTGGCTGTGAAGCTGTCCTCACCCTTATGCCCACAGCCCTCAGCAGCCTCCTACTATCTCCAGCCCTGAATGCCTGTTTTTTTTTTTTCCCTCCTCAGTCATTACCCAAGGCAGGCCTGGCATGGGCATTGGAGGAGGACAGCATCAGTGGTGGTACACAGGGCCAGCCCCAAGCCATGGATTCCAGGCCTTGACTTCTCTTTTGAAAGGTGGTAGTTTAACTTGGAATGAGATGTGCCTGCACCTGCCAAGTTCAATACGCAGTGGAGACAAACACAGCTCTATCCCTGAGAGGCCCCGCCTAAGGCAAGACCCAGACAGGGCAGTTCAACTGGCGAACAGGGCAAGGGGGGAGGCCCAGGCTCCAGAGCAGCTGGATGGAAGTGGGGAAAGAGTAGTTGGAGGGCTGAGTGGCTGAAAAATGAGGAGGCAGTGGTTGACTTTCCATCTCCTTTCTCCAGCTAGCTACTTTCCCTTCGGCCTTAAAATAACCCTATAAGGTTTGATTTAATGCCTTTTGTTGTTTTAACTGGTCCTCCTTAGGGAGGGTTTCCAGCATTTCCAGGAGCCAGCGCAGCCTCAGAGCAAAGCAAGCTCTGCCACACTCGTCCCTTCCTCGGAGTGCAGGCCAGCACCCTGCACTCCAGCTCAGACGAGGTCGTCGTCCCCTTCCCTGGCTTTCTCCCCCTCTCTGCTACTATTCACAGGGGTGGAGGGGAGAGGTTGGGTGGTGGTGGGAGCACCAAGTTTAAAATAGATTCAGCCCAAACCAAAGGGAGCCCTGGAATGCAGAAAAAAAGCCCTGCTAGCTCTGAGTGGTGTGACGTGGAGAAAAGGGAGGACAGAGCCGGTTGCAGATACACCACTTCTGGATGGTTCCTACCCCAAGTATGGATCAATTGCTCTGGCTTCCTTGAAGAGCTGTTTCAAGGTCTCCACATGAGCTGATGTGAATTTTAGCTGCTGTTCTGTAACAGAGATGAATAAAAGACCCCAGGTAATTGCCTACCTGGATACCAGAAAGGGTCTGTAGGGCCCATTTCTAGATTCAGCTGAAGCTGATCTGAAACACTAAGTGGCTGAATAGTTACAGTTGAACTTCAGTAATTATTACAGAATTACCAGTTATACCAGTCCTGACACTTCTAATAGCAACTTAATGGTTGTTTATTAAACTCTCCCCAGTTATGGCTGCTTAGCATATCAAAAGGCTGGGAAAACACCCCCCAGATAACCTTGGGAAGAGAGACAGGCACAGCTCTAATGTGACTTTGCTAGGCTTAACAAAGATCTCAGGAGGAGAACAAATTCCAGCATAGATGAAAGCCATCCTTTAAATAAACCATAGATTGAAAAAAGTGCTAAAACATAGACATACAGAGGACCCCACTGTACAATATTCAACAACTCTCTTCTAAGTAATTTTTAATACTGGAACATATGTTCTGCCCTTGGACTCAGTATTATATAATTCCCACTGTGATGGCAAACAAACTCTCATATGTACATATTATTTATTAGATTATAAACAAAACCTTGTGTACTGTACCCTCTGGGCAAGTAAAGTGATTTTAATCCCTAACATTCACCAAGCTTGATTCTTAACTTTACTGTCTTTAGAATGTAAACAGTTGAACAGAGAGGGGGGGTTTCTCACTGAGCTACCAATAATATCTGCATTGAGATTTTACTGTGTCTCAAATGCTTTGTGAACATATTCATCTAATCTTTAGAATAGCTCTTGGGTTTTATCCCCATTTTACAGATGAGGCACCAGAGATTGAAAGGGCTTATGCAACACACCAACAGTATATAGAGCTTATAAATGTCCAAAGCCAGGATTTAACCAACAGGCATCAAACTCCAGATCCCATGGCTTGACCACCATGCCATACTTCCCTAATTTGATAGTCAACTAATATGTTGACTACTGATTTAAAGTTTTAGCTATGTAATTTAGTTTTCTGATTTGAAGGGAGCAGAAACTGTTGAGGCACCACCAGGATCATGTCTCAGATGTTTTTATGATTTCTATGTCCACCCCCCACACCAGCTTCAGTGAACCTTTGCTTTTGTATTCATTTGCCACAAATTTGCAACAGGTTTTACAACAAATTCTCCCAAACTTGGTGGTTTAAAACAGCATACATTTATCATCTTAACCGTTCTGGAAGTCATAAATCCAAAATAGGTCTTGTGGGACTAAAATCAAGGTGCTGCAGGGTTCTATTCTTTCCGGAGGCTCTAGGGGAGAATTTACTTCTTGTCTTTTCTGGTTTCTAGAGGCTTCCTACATTCATTGGCCAGTAGCCCCCTCCATGTGTAAAGCCAGCAATGGCATCATTCTGAGTTCTATATCCTCCATCACATCTGTGACTCTGCTGCCTCCCTCTTTCAATGATAAGGATCTTTGTGATGACATTGAGCCCCCAGGATATTCCAGGATAACCTCCCCATCTCAAGATCCTTACCTTAATCACACCTGTCTCTTTTATTACCTAAGAGAAGATATTCACAGGTTCAAGGGTTTAGGATCTGGACATCTTTGGGGTTCATTATTCTACCCACCACAGGTTCTAATGGATGCAACTGTTTCTTTTCCAAGGACTTCCCTTGGGCTACTGAAGCCACTTTGCTCCAAAGTATAGAGAGATGGAAGTTCCTGATAGTGTTGCCAACTGTCCTGGTCTGCCCCATCATAAGACTTTTACTGCTAAAACCAAGACAGTTCTGGACCAACTAGGGTGGTTGGTTGCCCTACCCCACAGCCAGTGACTGACAATGCTAGATTATGAAAACCCAACTCCTTGCCTCAAGTATAGGACAAATTCTGAGGGATAATTTAAACTCCGGAGTTCCCCTAGAGGATTAGGCTTAGACTTCTGACCACATAAAATTATATCCTTGCCTGATTTCTGTCTCTTCCCTATCCATCTTCCCCAATCCCTTAGTAAATTCTACTGCAAGCAGTTCCTTGGCAAACCATCTGCACACCAATCTTCATCTCAAGACCTACCATTGTGGTGAAATAATAAGTTTTGTTTACATTTATTCAGCAAACAATACTGAAATCCTATAATGTATCAAGTCCTGCATTTGGGATGAAAAAATCCCTACCTGGGTGTCTCAGTCAGTTAAGAATTTGACTCTTTCAGCTCAGGTCATGATCTCAGGGTCATGAGACATATCAGGCTCCACACTTAGTGGGGAGTCCACTTGAGAGTCTCTCCCTCTCCCCTTGCCCCTTCCCCTCCACTCTCTGTTTCTCTTTCTAAAATAAAATTAAATGTCACATAAAAGCCAAACCTAGTCCTCAGGAAGCTCACAAGAAAAGCAGAGAGACAACTGAGTAGAACCAGCAACACAATGTGATGAGCACAGAGAGAGACATTCAAAGAAGATCACAGAAAAGCAAAGGAAGGGTGCAAACTACAAGGAAAGAGGGGTGGTCAGGGGTCAATCATTAAAGAAACTTGGACATTTTGAAAGCCACTCAAAGCCATTAAAGGAGACACACATTTTAACCAATTTTTGTAAGAGGTAAAAATCTCTCTGAAGGTGTAAGATGGAAAGATAGGAAATATGAGAGAAAAGAAAATTAGAGCATCATACATACCAGCCTGTCCCACATCTGAATGACAGAAGTTACAGAAAAAGAACACAGAAAACAGGAAAAGTTTTTCAATGAGATAAGGAAATTATCAAAATTGAAAAATAAGCCAAAAAGTAAAAGAACCACCAACAGCCTAGAATAAGTGAAGAAAGACTCAGTACAAGGTATATCATTGAATAATTTCAGAATCTCAAGAATAACAAAAGACTCCAAAGCTTTCAGAGAGAATATAAACAGGTATATATGAAGGTCACATTGAAATCTTCTAGACGGGGTGCCTGGGTGGCTTAGTTGGTTAAGCATCCAACTCTGGGTTTCACCCCAGGCCATGATCTCCAGGTTGTGACATTGAGCCCCACATTGGGCTTCACACTCAGTGCAGAACCTGCTTGAGGATACTCTCCCTCTCCCTCTGCCCTCCCATCTGCTATGCTGTCTCTCCAAAATAAACTTTAAAAAAAAAAAAAGGAAATCTTGTAGATATGAGTGGTATATGCCTTCAAACATCTCAGGAATAAATATTCTCAACCTAGAACTCTATGCCCACAAACTATCAATCATGTGTGAGTATAAAATATACTTTAATGCATGCAGGAAGCCTAAAAAGTTATATCTCATGCCTTTTCTTAGAAAGCTACTGCTTATGTGTTCCAGAAAAAAAATAAAGAAGAAAATGAAGAGAAAGGAAAACCTGGAACCGAAGAAAGAACCCAAAGGAGGAATGACAGCTACCTCGCAGGTTTAAAGAGTGACCAATTCAGAAGAAGCAGACTGGTGGAATAGTGTTTGGGGCTTTTATTAATATACTTTTAACTACCTAAAAAGCATAGATCTGCTTTTATCTGATTAAAGCATCTAAGAAAAAATTTAATGATAGGTAGGTACACAGGTTATCAGTTGAATTAATGACTGGGGACAATTATTAAAACTAGAAAAAAAATTTTAAAGGAAATATAATTATAGTACCTTCCTGTACTCCGCAATATCAATGTTTGCACAAAACTAATGATGAATGATGGAAACTATCAAATAAACCAAAAGTTTTATAAAAACATAGAGGAATAGGTGCAGTTGGTGTTACATGCTAAATGGTATCCTAAATTCGTATGTTAAAGTTCTAAACCCTGGTAGTTACAAATGTGACTGTATTTGAAGATAGAGTTTTTAAAGAGGTAATTAAAGTTAAATGAAGTCATTAAGGTGGGGCCTAATTCAATATGACTGGTGTCTTTATAAGAAAAGGAAATTAAGACGCAGATATGTACAAAGGGAAGACCATGTGAAGACACCAGGAAAAAAATGACTATCTACAAGCCGAGAAGAGAAGCATTGGGAGAAACCAACCCTGCTGATACCTTGATCTTGGATTTCCAGCCTCCAGAATTGTGAGGAAATAAATTTCTGTTGTTTAAACTGACAAATCTGTGATACTTGGTTATGGCAGCCCTAGCAGTCTAAGATAGTTGAGAAACATATAAGTCAAGTCTTTATAAATTATAATAGATAGTCAATGTGCAAAAATATCCAAAACTGACAAGTCAAGAAATTTAAAATATGAATATAAATATAATTTTTAAAAAGCACTTGTTAGCATTTAATATGAACCTACTTCCACTTGGCTTCAATCTACAAGGATATAGGCCGCACCCTGCTGACCCCCTCAATATCCTTAATCTCTTCAGGGCAGCCCGGGTGGCTCAGCAGTTTAGCACTGCCTTCAGCCCAGGGCGTGATCCTGGAGACCCAGATCAAGTCCCACATTGGCCTCCCTACAAGGAGCCTGCTTCTCCCTCTACCTGTGTGTCTACCTGTCTCTGTCTCTCTCTGTGTCTCTCATGAATAAATAAATAAAATCTTTAAAAAAATTGCCTTAACAAAAAAAAAAATCTTCTCTTTGGTTTTTTTTTTTTTTCTTTTTAATGTTTACTTATGATAGGCACACAGTGAGAGAGAGAGAGAGGCAGAGACACAGGCAGAGGGAGAAGCAGGCTCCATGCACCGGGAGCCCGACGTGGGATTCGATCCCGGGTCTCCAGGATCGTGCCCTGGGCCAAAGGCAGGCGCTAAACCGCTGCGCCACCCAGGGATCCCTTCTCTTTGGTTCTTCTACTGAAAAATTTGGCCTTCAGGATGACAGGCTGTTTTGGGAGCTTTCCTTTCCCCAATCTTTGTAGTAGCCCAATCACACCATATCAATGATAGGAGCAGCTCCAGTTTTACTTTTGGCAGCATTTACCCACATCTGCTTGCTGACCAAGGTCCACAGTTTCTCAAGGTTGACAAAGCTTGGGCAGAAGTTCTAGTTCCTCTTTAAGTGGTAATGCCTCATACCAACTTTTCCAAAGTAAGCTGGATGATATTGTGATACAGCATGCCACCAGCATTAAACCAGCCATCTGGGTGCTTCTGGTGTTTGCCCATGCAGCTGTGGTCCATGTGGCCCTGAAGCTTCCGGGCCTTTCTCAGTCTGGATGGCATGTCAGCAGCCCACACAAAAGAGCTAATGGTTAAAAGCTAACGGAATTTAAAGAGTTGTCTCTGAAGAATGAGATGGGGCCCCCCACTCCATCTTGAATCCTTAAAATAGGATGTATTTCACAATTCAGGTATTTTCTGATTTTTAAAAGATAATATGCATATTATATCATAAACACACAATTACATGCACATAATTATGGGCAGCACCCCATAATTAATATTTTGTTTGAAACAGAGTACAACAAAAGGGGCAGAGACAATCCCAAGCAGGCTCCATGCCCAGCATGAAGCCCAACACAGGGCTCAGTCTCACAATCCTGAAATCATGACTCCAGCCGAAATCAAGAGTCAGGTGTTTAACCGTGTCACCTAAGCACTCCAACCCAATATTTTTGCAAAATCATTTTGAAAAGGTGACTCTTGCAGAAGTGTGAAAGGAGATTTGGGGGCATGGGAGTATACTAGAGACAAGATTAGAGTCAGAGGCTGATGAGCAGGCCAACATGACAATGAAGACCAGATTTAAGGAGAAGGCAGCAATGATAGGTAAAAAAGAGAGAGAGAGAGAAAAAAAAATGATGGATCAGGAGACCTTATGAACAAATCAAATGGAATGGGTAAAAGAGAAGGCACAATCATAGGAAAAACTCAAACTCTTGATTTGGAAACCTGCATGAACGTAAAGACTGCTAACTCTGGGAAAAGAACTAGGGGTGGTAGAAGGGGAGGAGGGCGGGGGGTGGGAGTGAATGGGTGACGGGCACTGGGGGTTATTCTGTATGTTAGTAAATTGAACACCAATAAAAAATAAATTAAAAAAAAAAGAAGACTAAAGAAATAAACTTATGTAAGAAACAGAAAAAAAAAAAAAAGGAAACCTGCATGGAGGTGTCATGCATTGAATGGGGAAGGTAGAAGGAAAGGACATTTGGAGGACAAGGAGACAGGTGAGGTTGGGCCTGTGAGATTTTCATGAGGAGATATTTTGGAGGCATCTGGGCAAATATATATCTGACATACCTGACAACAGAGTTCCTAGGGGATGAGGAGCAAGGAGGGCAAAGTAGGGACAGGATTTAAGCACTCAACCTCCTTCCTGCTTTCTTTTCTCAATGATGTCTTGTCGTGGAGGAAAAATGACAAGCCTTAAAGTCAGTCCACTAAGTTCCCATGCCTCACACCTAGGAGGCAGCTCACAGGGCCATAGACACCCCAAAAGTCCTCTCATAAGACTAGGAAATTGCTCCTCAGAAAAGCCAATTCTAGGTTCAGTTAATGGCTGAAGTGATAATTGACAACTCCCTTTGATAAGAGAAGCTGAAAATAATTCATCTTCTATCTCCCAAATCAAAATTAGGGAAATGGTCAGAAAGAAACTACTTCTCAAAAAATGCCAGTTTTAAATTGTTTCAGGGATGAGCTATTTCAAAATCAAACCTCATATGCTATTTAGGACATATCAAAGGACAAGAAAAGAAGGAAAATATCTCCATTCTTTTAGAGACACCAACAGAGCTTATATCATCAGATCTTGCCCAGAATAATTGCTTTAAAAACCACTCCAATATATGTAAATATACCTGAAAAGTCTAAATATAATAGCAATAGAATCTAAGAGTATTATAAAATTAATTCAAGTTGGATTTATTTCAGGAAGGTAGGCACAGCTAAAAATTAGGAAATCTAAGTGTAATACATTTCTTCAAAATATTTGATCCATAATGGATCAAAGGAAGAAATCATGTGATGATCATGAGAAATTTCCAAAAAGCATAAGACCTTGATTTATTTTTTAGAAATTCAATAAAATTAATAATATATACATACACAAAACTAACAGCTGGTATTCTCCTTAATGGTGAAGCATAAGCATTCCAATTTAAATCCCAAACAGTATACAGTTAACCTTTTGACCTTCACAGGGGTTAAGAATACTGACCCATGCAGTTGAAAATTCTCATATAATTTTGACTCCCTAAAACCATAACTACTAATAGCCTACTATTGGCCAGAAGCCTACCTGTAATAGACAGTTGATTAATACCTATTTTGTATATTATATGTATTACATACTATATTCTTAAAGTAAGCTAGAGAAAAGAAAATGTTATTAAGAAAATCAAAAGAAAGAGAGAACAAATTTACAGGACTGTACTGTATTTTTCTAAAAAATCTGCATGTATATGAACATATGCAGTTCAAATCCATGTTGTTCAAGAGTCAACTGTAAGCATGTTAAACAATAAAATAATTAAAAAAGTAAAACAAGTGCATTAATATTCTAAACAAGAGGCCAAGTATCCCATATTTGTAGATCTTGTCATTACATTCCTCAAAAACCCGAGAAAATCGATTGGAAATTATCAGAGATAATCAGCAAATTCAAAAAAGTGATTAATTACAAAATAAATGCAGAAAATCAATAGGTTTCTTGTACATCAAAAAAATAAAAATCTAATTCACTTAAAAAATTCAATACAGGGGCACCTAGGTGTGGCTCAGTGGTTGAGCATCTGCCTTTGGCTCAGGGTGTGATTCCCGGGGTCCTTGGATGGAGTCCCTCAGCAGGCTCTCCCCCAGGGAGTCTACTTCTCCCTTTGCTTATGTCTCTACCTCTCTCTGTGTGTCTCTCATGAATAAATAAATAAAACCTTTAAAAAAAAAAGAAAATTCAATACAAAAATAGATCCCATTCTCTTTTCAAGCAGGTCAAATTTGAGTAATACCTACCTATGGGAGTTGAAGATCCAGAAAATGACTTCCTTAAACTCACCATACTCTAGTACTACCTGGAAAGTCCTCATGCAGTTCCATTGATTTTTATATCCAACTTTGAAGATCACTTTTCTAATGGGGGGGGGCTAGAATCAGCAGATAAAGTGTAACAAGATAATTAAAACTCTCTAAACACACACACAAACAGATCCCACTCACATTAATATAAGATTTACCTGAATAGATAGTGGGTGGCTCATTCAGTTAAGCATCTGCCTTCGGCTCAAGTCATGATCTCAGGGTCCTGGGATTAAGCCCTGAGTTAAGCTCCCTGCTCAGGAAGAAGTCTGCTTGAGATTCTTTCTCTCCCTCTCCCCCTTCCGCCTTCGGCTCAAGTCATGATCTCAGGGGCCTGGGATTAAGCCCTGAGTTAAGCTCCCTGCTCAGGAAGAAGTCTGCTTGAGATTCTTTCTCTCCCTCTCCCTCTTCCTCCCCCTGCTCACACGCTGTCTCTAAAATGAATGTATAGATCTTTTAAAAAAAGAAAGAGAATAAAAAAAAAAAAAGAAAGAGAAGAAAATGAAAATGAAAAAGAAAACAAGGAGACAAGGGTTTTGAGTGACACACTGGACCAGATGGATTTAACAGATATATTCTGAACATTTTGTCCTAAGACAGCAGAATACACATTCTTTTCAAGTCCACATGGAACATTCTCCAGAATAGATCACGTTAGACCACAAAACAAGCCTAAACAAATACAAGAAGACTGAAGTCATAGCATGCACCTTTTCTGACCACAATAGTATGAAACTAGAAGCCAACCATAAGAAAAAGTCTGGAAAGACCACAAATACATGGAAGGTAAACAACATGCTACTAAACAATAAATGTGTCCACCAGGAAATAAAAGAAGAAATTTTTTAAAAAATACATGGAAACAAATGAAAATGAAACGTGACAGTCCAAAGCCTTTGAGACACAGCAAAAGTGGTTCTATGAGAGAAGTTTATAGCAATACATGCCTACCTCAAGCAAGAAAAGTCTCAAATAAACAACCTAACCTTACACTTAAAATAGCTAGAAAATGCACAACAAACAAAGCCTACAGCCAGCAGAGGGAGAGAAATAACAAAAATTAGAGCAGAAATAAATGATATAGAAACTGAAAAATATATATGTAACAATCAATGAAACCAGGAGCTGGTTCTTTTAAAAAATTAATAAAATTTATAACCTCCAGCCAGACGTATCAAAAAGAAATGAGAAAGGACTCAAACAAATAAAATCACAAACAAGAGAGGAGAAATAACAACCTTCACCACAGAAACACAATTATAGGAGAATATTATGAAAAATTATATGCCAACAAATTGGACAACCTAGAAGAAATGGAAAAAGTCCTAGAAATATAGAAATTACCAAAATTGAAACAGAAAGAAACAGAAAACTTGAACAGACCAAAAACTAGCAAAGAAATTTAATCAGTAATCAAAAGCTCCCAACAGAAGTTCAGGATCAGATGACTTCACAGGTGAATTCTATCAAACATTTAAAGAAGAATCAATATTTATTCTCAATCTATTCCAAAAAAATAAAAAAAAGAAAGGAAAACTTTCAAATACATTCCATGAGGCCAGCATTGCCTGCTACCAAAACCAGACAAAGACACCACTTAAAAAGAGAACTACAGGCCATGTCTATGTCTTCCTCTGTGAGATTTCTGTTCATGTCTTTTGCCCATTTCATGATTGGATTGTTTGTTTCTTTGGTGTTGAGTTTAATAAGTTCTTTATAGATCTTGGAAACTAGCCCTTTATCTGATATGTCATTTGCAAATATCTTCTCCCATTCTGTAGGTTGTCTTTTAGTTTTGTTGACTGTATCCTTTGCTGTGCAAAAGCTTCTTATCTTGATGAAGTCCCAATAGTTCATTTTTGCTTTTGTTTCTTTTGCCTTCGTGGATGTATCTTGCAAGAAGTTACTGTGGCCGAGTTCAAAAAGGGTGTTGCCTGTGTTCTTCTCTAGGATTTTGATGGAATCTTGTCTCACATTTAGATCTTTTATCCATTTTGAGTTTATCTTTGTGTATGGTGAAAGAGAGTGGTCTAGTTTCATTCTTCTGCATGTGGATGTCCAATTTTCCCAGCACCATTTATTGAAGAGACTGTCTTTCTTCCAGTGGATAGTCTTTCCTCCTTTATCGAATATTAGTTGACCATAAAGTTCAGGGTCCACTTCTGGGTTCTCTATTCTGTTCCACTGATCTATGTGTCTGTTTTTGTGCCAGTACCACACTGTCTTGATGGTTTATGTATACAATGGAATATTACTCAGCTATTAGAAATGACAAATACCTACCATTTGCTTCAACGTGGATGGAACTGGAGGGTATTATGCTGAGTGAAGTAAGTCAGTCGGAGAAGGACAAACATTATATGTTCTCATTCATGTGGGGAATATAAATAATAGTGAAAGGGAATATAAGGGAAGGGAGAAGAAATGTGTGGGAAATATCAGAAAGGGAGACAAAACGTAAAGACTGCTAACTCTGGGAAACGAACTAGGGGTGGTAGAAGGGGAGGAGGGTGGGGGTGGGAGTGAATGGGTGACGGGCACTGGGGGTTATTCTGTATGTTAGTAAATTGAACACCAATAAAAAATTTAAAAAAAAAAAGAGAACTACAGGCCAATATCTCTGATGTGAAAATCCTCAACAAAATACTGGAAAACTGAATCCAACAATACATTTAAAAAATCATTCACCATGATCAAGTGGAATCTAATCCTGTGTTGCAAGGGTGGTTCAATATTCACAGATCAATCAATGTGATATATCACATTAATAAAAGAAAGGATAAGAACCATATGATCATTTCAATGATGCAGAAAAAGCATCTGACAAAATAGAATACCCACTTGTGATAAAAACCCACAACAAAATTGGTTTAGAGGAAACATATCTAAACATAATAAAGGCCATAGATGAAAAATCCACAGCTAATATCATAAGTGGATATTTAAGTAGGTAGGTAGATAATATCCTAAAACTCTCAAATTTTCCTCTATCAGGAAGAAGACAGGGATGTCTACTCTTACCACTTTTATTTAGCATGGTACTGGAAGTCCTAGTCATAGCAATTAAACAACAGAAAAATAAAAGGCATCCAAAATGGGAAGGAAGAAGTAAAACTTTCAATGTTTGTATACAACATGACACTATATACAGAAAACCCAAAAGACTCCACAAAAAAACTGCTAGAACTGATAAACAAATCAATGTACAGAAATCTGTTGCATTTCTATACCCAATAATGAAGCAGCAGAAAGAGAAATTAAGGAATAAATCCCATTTACAATTGCACCAAAACCAATTAGGTATCTAGGAATAGGGCAGCCTGGGTGGCTCAGCAGTTTAGCGCCACCTTCAGCCCAGGGAGTCCCACATTGGGCTCCCTGCATGGAGCCTGCTTCTCCCTCTGCCTTTCTCTGCCTCTCTCTCTCTCTCTCTCTCTCTCTGTGTCTCTCATGAATAAATAAATAAAATCTTAAAAAAAAAAAGATATCTAGGAATAAACCCAACCAAAGAGGTAAAAGACCTACACTGTGAAAACTGTAAAACACTGATGAAAGAAATTGAAGATGACATAAAGAAATGGAAAGACATTCCATGTTCATGGACTGGAAGGACAAATATTGCTAAAATCTCAATACTATCCAAAGTAATTTACATATCTAGTGCAATCCTTAGCAAAATACCAACAACATTTCTCACAGAGCTAGAACACACAATCCTAAAATAGTATGGAACCACAAAATACCTCAAAAAGCCAAAGCCATCTTTTTTTTTTTTTTTCCAAAGCCATCTTTAAAAAGAAATGCAAAGCTGGAGGCATAACAATTCTGGACTTCAAGTTATATCACAAAGCTGTAGTGATCAAAACACTACGGTACTGGCACAAAATAGACACATAGATCAGTAGAAGAGAACAGAAAGGCCAGAAATCAAACCACAATCATATGATCAATTAATCTCCAACAAAGTAGAAAAAGAATATCCAATGGAAAAAGATGGTCTCTTCAATAAATGGTGTTGGGAAAACTGGACAGCAACATGCAAAAGAATGAAACTGGATCACTTTCTTATATCACACACAAAAAATGAATTCAAAATGGATGGGTTTGCCTGGGTGACTCAGTTGGTTAAGCTTCCAACTCTGGATTTCAACTCAGGTCATGATCTCAGGGTGGTGAGATCAAGCTCTGTATCTGGCTCCATGCTGGGAGTGGAGCCTGCTTAAGATTCTCTCTCTCCTTCCTCCTCTGCCCCTCCCCACCCCACTCATGCTCTCTCTCTAAAAAATAAAATAAAATAAAAAGCAAAAATGAACTATTGGGATTTAATCAAGATAAAAAGCTTCTGCATAGCAAAAGAAACAGTCAACAAAACTAAAAGACAACCTACAGAATGGGAGAAGATATTTGCAAATGACCTATCAGATAAAGGGCTAGTATCCAAGATCTATAAAGAACTTATCAAACTCAACACCTAAGAAACAAACAATCCAATCATGAAATGGGCAAAAGACATGAACAGAAATCTCACAGAGGAAGACATACACATGGCCAACAAGCACATGAGAAAATGCTCCGCATCACTGGCCATCAGGGAAATACAAATCAAAACCACAATGAGATACCACCTCACACCAGTGAGAATGGGGAAAATTAATAAGACAGGAAATAACAAATGTTGGAGAGGATGTGGAGAAAGGGGAACCCTCTTGCACTGTTGGTGGGAATGTGAACTGGTGCAGCTACTCTGGAAAACTGTGTGGAGGTTTCTCAAAGAGTTAAAAAATAGAGCTACCCTACGACCCAGCAGTTGCACTACTAGGGATTTATCCCAAAGATACAGATGCCGTGAAAAGCCGAGACACCTGCACCCCGATGTTCATAGCAGCAATGTCCACAATAGCCAAACTACGGAAGGAGCCTCTATGTCCTTCGACAGATGAATGGATCAAGAAGATGTGGTATGTATACATACAATGGAATATTACTCAGCCGTTAGAAACAACGAATACCCACCATTTGCCTCAATGTGGATGGAACTGGAGGGTATTATGCTGAGTGAAGTAAGTCAATCAGAGAAGGACAATCATTATATGGTTTCACTCATGTGGGGAAATAAAAAAATAGTGAAAGGGATTATAGGGGAAAGAAGAGAAAATGAGTGGGAAAAATCAGAAAGAGTGACAGAACACATGAGAGACTCCTAACTCTGGGAAATGAACAAGGGGTGGTGGAAAGGGAGGTGGGCAGGGGGAATGGGTGACTGGGTGACGGGCACTGAGGGGGGCGCTTGACGGGATGAGCACTGGATGTTATACTATATGTTGGCAAATCAAACCCCAATAAAAATATATACATATTTTTAAATGATTTAAATTTTCAAAAAAATTTTAAAAATAAAATAAAAAATTAATAAAAATTCAAAATCAATGAAGATCTAAATGTGAGACCTGCAGTCATAAAACTCCTAGAAAAGAACACAGAGAGTGACTTCTTTGACACTAGCCATTGCAACTTATTTCTAGATATGTCTTCTGAGGCAAGAGAAACAAAAGCAAAAATAAACTCTTGGGACTACATCAACATAAAAAGTTTCTGCACAATGAGGGAAATAATCAACAAAACTAAAAGACAACCTACAGAATGGGAGAAGATATTTGCAAAAAACATATCCAATAAAGGGCTAGTATCCACAATATATAAAAACCTTACACAACTCAATACCCAAAAAACAAATAATTCAACTGAAAAATGGGCAGAAGGCATGAATAGGCATTTTCCCAAAGAACACACCCGATAGCCAATTGACACATAAAAAGATGCTCAACATCACTTATCATTGGGGAAAGGCAAATACAAACTACAATGAGCTATCACCTCACACCTGTCAGAATGGCTAAAATCAACAACATCAACAACAGGTTTTGGCGAGGATGTAGATAAAGGGGAACCTTTGTTCACTGTTGGTAGGAATGCAAACTGGTACAGCCATTATGGAAAACGGAATGGAGGTTCCTCAAAAAGTTAAAAATAGAACTAAAAATAAAAAATAAAAATAAAAAACTAAAAATAAAAAATAAAAATAGAACAACTAATACAATACAGAAATTGCACTACTAGGTATTTACCCAAAGAATACAAAAATACTGGGACACCTGGGTGCCTCAGAGGTTGAGCGTCTGCCTTCAGCTCAGGGCGTGATCCCGGAGTACCAGGATCGAGTCCCACATCAGGCTCCCTGCATGGAGCCTACTTCCCCCTCTGCCTGTGTCGCTGCCTCTCTCTGTGTCTCTCATGAATAAATAAATAAAATATTTTTTTAAAAAAAGAATACAAAAATACTACTTCAAAGGGATACATGACCCCAACGTTTATAGCAGCATTATATACAATAGTCAAATTACGGAAGCAGCCTGTGTCCACCAATTGACAAATGTGTAAAGATGTGATATGAATATATCACAATGGAATATGACTCAGCCATAAAAAAGGAATGAACTCTCTTTGCAATGACATGGATGGAGCTAGTGTATTATGCTAAGCAAAATAAATCAGATTTTTACTCACATGTGGAATTTAAGACACAAAACAAATGAGCAAAAGGAAAAAAGAGAGAAAGAGGCAAATCAAGAAAAAGACTTAATTATGGAGAACAAACTGATGAGGAGGAGGTAGGTGAGGGGTTAGATGAAATAGATGAGGAGGGTTAAGGCGTGCACTTGTGATGAGCAGTGGGTGTTGTAGGGAAGTGTTGAATCACTATATTGTACACCTGAAATGAATATAACACTGTATGTTAACTAGTTAACTAGGTAGGAAAAAATTTCAACCCTACTACAAAAAAAGAGAGAAAGAAAGAAAGAAAGAAAGAAAGAAAGAAAGAAAGAAAGAAAGAAAGAAAGAAAGAAGAAAGAAAGAAAGAAAAAAAGAAAGAAGAAAAGAAAAGAAAAGAAAAAAGAAAAGAAAAGAAAAGAAAGGAAAGGAAAAGACAAAACACCAGTTTTAAAATCCTCTGACCATACATTCTCCACTAGAGAATATTAGGTCCTTTACTCAACTCAAAGTTCAAACTGCCCTCTCTGCCTACCCACTCATCCAGTATCATCATTAAGCAAATGTATAAGTCCAGAGTTCTGCACGCCATCCAATAGCCCCACCAGATTAATCACCTCCCATGAAGTCTTTAAAGATTATACCACTAGGCCTCCTCCTATGTAACTCACCCCTAACAATGCACTTGTCACACTAGAATCTAAGGGTTTTTCTGCTTGTATGGTAATGGGCTCTCTGAGAACAGAACTCAAGACGTCTGGCCTTTGGTAGGTATTTAATGTTTGCTGAATAAATCAGTGAATGAATGATGACAAATGATTAAGGCATTACTTTTCAGACTAGACCAAAACAGAAGCCAAAGCCCAGAGAGCACACTTGACTATGGTGTGGTCACTTGCCTAGGGCAACTTTCCATTCATAGAAGACTGGAGAGCTTCTCTGTTACATCCATCTATTATCACAACACAATGTTCCAGATATATTTTTTACATGTATTTTTTCACATACCAACCTTTGGCTCCTTCTCAGAAGGGACTAAGGCTTTGTGCACATTTGGACCTCTGCCAGCTGGACCAAAATCTAGAGCAAAGTAGGAGTTCTCTACTTGCTGCTTCAATGCATGAATTGACTATTGATCGAGTTGTATTCTCCTATCAGAAATCCAAACACTAGAGCCAAGCTGACAGTTTTCTGCAAGAGCCAATGATCAGGGACCCGTGCATTTTCTGCAGTTGACTTGGCCTGAGGTTCCCCCTCATCTCCCCTTTGGGAGGTCTAGGGCCACTAAACAGTGGTTTATGAGCACTGAGGGAGAATCTTGGTTAGACTTGACAAGTGGGGCAGCCACGGTGGATCTGGCCCAGGTAGCATACTCTAAACATACTTCATGTCCCATTGGCCACTGAGCATTGCAGTCAACAAAGGAAATAAGGCTGTACTGAGAGGAAAAACAAAGAGAAACAAAGCTTAAGCTTGCAGCTAAGCTGCAAGAATACTTTCTTCTTAAACAGGAAGCTGGAGCAATGGGCATGACACCAGCCTTCAGAGGTGTAGATGCCATATCAGAGTGACCATCTGGAGAGTTCCCCACTCCAAGCTTTGCTGTTAGTCTGAGGAGGCCAGAGTGCAACCAGAGGATGGGAAAGAATTATTCTTGAGCCTTTCAGAGAAATTTAACATTATAATTATAGTGTTGCTATTATTTAATCTTGAAGTTTAAAATTGTCCTAGGCCTTTATTAGACCTTTGAGAAACACAGGCCTTCCTTTGTTAATAATAACCTAAGACAATTGTGGAATTAATTTGGAGTTGTGTTCTGTTCATATTTTATCTGCATAAAATTCCCCAAGAAATTCATTAACCAGGATTTTTGTTATAGCAAAAGAACACTTATATTAAAAAAAAAAAAAAAAAAAAAAAAAAAAGGAGGTAAAAGCTACTCATAGACCTTTCTCTATAACCTAGGGAGCAGGTAACAGCTAAGTTGGTCTCAAAAGACCCTTGCTTATGACTAATTTAAATCCTTTATATCAAATATAAAGCCCTGAGAGCAGATCTAAAACCCCCAACTATCAGAGTGCTCTCACTTTGTCGGCTACGACTACTGGAATTGAGATGAGTCTATGCCCAAATCAATGTAAACACAACTTGAGATGTATCACACTATTCTTTGTGTGTACAGACACATATAACACATGCATACACACAATTTTTTTATCTCCTTAGTAATATCAATTTGCCCTAAAGAGATTTCTTTATCTCTATTGTCTCATATAAAAGTCTATATGTCTGATATTAACAGCTAAAATTCCAGCTTCTTTGCAGTTGCTGTTCTCATGCTATACCTTTTCCCATCCTTTTGTTTTCAATCTGTTTGTATCTTTGAACCTAAAATGTGTCTCCTGTAGACAGAATATAGTTGGATTTTGTTTCTTTTTCCAATCTGGAAATCTCTGAACTTGATTGGATTTTTAAACCATATACACTTAATGTTATTATTGATACAGTTGGATTTACAACTGCCATCTATTTGTTTTCTATACATCTTCTTTTTTGCTCCTCTATTTCTTTTACTTTCTTTTTTGTCTGTTTTTTAATTGTTGAAATAAGATCAACATACAATTTTATATTAGTTTCAGGTGTACAACATGGTGAATTGACAATTCTGTGCGTTATTCAGCACTCACCATCATAAATGTAGTCACCATCTGTCACTATACAGAACTATTACAATATTTTTTACTATATTCCCTATGCTGTACTTTTCATTTTCACGACTTACTTGTTTTATAACTGAGAGTTTGGAATTCTCAATTCCCTTCATCTATTTCACACATCCTCCCATCCATCTCCTCTCTAGAAACCACCAATTTGTTCTTTGTATTTAAGTTTGTTTTGTTTTCTAGACCCTTCATACATGTGAAATGATATGGTATTTGCCTTTCTCTGTCTGACTTATTTCATTTAGCACAGTACCCTCTAGATCTATTCATGTTGTCACAGATGGCAAGATCTCATTCTTATGACTCAGTAATTAATATATTAATTAATTCATTCTTATGACTCAGTAATTAATATATTAATTAATATATTAACATATTCTGTTAATACCACCTCTTCTTTATCCATTAATCTATTGATGGATTCTAGGTTGCTTCCATATTTTGGTTATTGTAAATATGCTGCAATAAACATTGGAGTGCATATATCTTTTCAAATTAGCATTTCTGTTTTCTTTGGGTAAATACTCAGCAGTGGAATTACTGGAATTTCTCTTCTGATACCAACTAATACTGGATCCTTTAGCCTTCTTTTCCAGGCATTCTCCAATTCACTGATCAGTTTGTGTTTCCCCTAAACCAATGACAAGTTCTCTTTAAATCTATAACTACCAAACCTCACACTGAAAAATATTTCAAACCACTCACTATAGCCACAAATATAAAGGGAGAGGCAAGATAACCAGATATTTAATCGGATTTCTCATCAGTGCTTTGGAAACATGCAAAACATTTACCTAACCATCCATAAATACCGAGTGTCCTCTTTCATGTCTATGCTCCAGAGCATGAGGCATCACCATAAATGAAATCTCACTCTTCATTTCTTGCCTAAGATATTTTCTTTTCTGCTAGTACATTAGTTAACTGCACACCAATTCTGGATCTGTCTTGGCTCCTTGAGGTACAAAAAATAAGATGCAGTGCTTACTCTTCAAAAAATAGTCAAAAAGGAGATAAAGACATGCAAATTAAAAGCTGCATGATGAAAAGAACAATAAATACCATTACTTGAGTATTTACTACATGCTGGCTAGTCATGAAGCTATAAGCATACCTCCTACAGTCTTTTGCCACAGCCTTATGATCTTATAAATGAGGAGACCAGGGCTTGGAGAGACCAGGTCCTATAACCAGGTGGTTGAAAGAGCATGTTGCAGCAAAGAGGGGAGGGTCAGTTCAGCCTGGGCAATGCAAGAAAGACTTCAAAGGTGGAAAGTCTTCAGTTGAAGAATGAGAGGAGGCTTCTAAGTCAAAAACATTTGCCTGGCTGTGAATTTAAAACAAATAAGGTTGCAGGTCAAATTTCTAAAAGGGCTTTTTTTTAAAATATTTATTTTTTTGAGAGAGTGAGCGACAGAGAGCATGAGCAGAGGAAGCTACACCAGGAGAGGGGGAGGCAGGCTCCCTGCTGATTAGGGAGCCCAATGTGGGGCTCTATCCTGGGACCCTGGAATCATGACCTGAGCCGAAGTCAGACACTTAACTGACTGAGCCACCCAGGCACCCTTTAAAAGGGCTTTTAGAGCCAATAATTGGAACTTTTTTAGTGTTTTCCTACTAGCCCTAATAAAGTCACAAGATCACTAAAAAACTAAATGATATGAAATAAGGTACACATGGATGATCCTCTTCAAACATCTGTCCACCCCACTGGATCTTCCCCTCCTCCTAAAATGCTACAATTAGAGATTCATTCTTTTGGTAAGGTATCTGGTCTGCTCTCTGGCAGTTCCCTATTAAATGCTCAGATGAGACACGTGCTAGTTACTATCCATTAACACTATAGCATGAGTCAGTATATCCATTCAATGCTAGGCCTAGAGTTTGACCATCAGTTACTATCTGGGTGATCTTAGGCAATTTCCTGAACTATAAAACAGGGATGGTAATGATAGTATCTACTGGTATGATTATTGCAAGGATAAAATATATGCAAAGCACTTAGCACAGTGCCTAGCACTTTTTGTAAGCACTCAGTAAATATCAGTAATCTTATTTATAATATATTTAACAAGAGCTGGAGGAGAGGAAGATTAGAGGGGAAATGTGTAGATGAGGGAAGGCCAGTGAGGGAAGATCAGGGGGAGATTGTCTCTCTGGAGCTGAGAGTCAGACACTGACATTGGAGACAAAAAGGCAGAGATTGGGCAAGTGGAGATGGAGGTTGCCATCCCTGGTATGGTACTGTTTAAGGCTCATATGGTTACATATTAGTTTCCCCATAAACTTCATCAGTCTCATTCACCACTGTATCCTGCATTTCCCACAAAGGTGCTCCATAAGTATTTGTTGAATGACTGAATGAACAAAATGGATTGCCTTTGAATTTCATAATACATATCATATACATAGAACATATTCCACAATAGTCATTGTAGTCATACTGGGTTCACAAGTTAGCAGATTACTTTTTGTCTTTATACATCTCTGTATTTTTTGTTTCTGAATTTTCTGCACCAGTCTTTAGTTTTATAATTTGGAGGGGGAAAAGTTCAGACAGTTCTTGGTTTTCTGGACAACAGCGATTAGACTGCTCTCATGTTTCCCTCATAAAAGAGGGAGTTTTTATGAAACAGAGCTTCTCAAATTCTAATGTGCTTACAAATTGTGTGAGAATCTAGTTAAATGCAGATGCAAATTCAGCAAGTCTAGGGCAGGCACCTGAGTGTCTGAGTTTCCAGCGAGCTCCCAGGCAATGCTGACAGTGTTCGTCTATGCACCACACTGTGAGAAACCAGGTTGTAGTCTAATCTGGTTGGATAAAATAAATCCAACCCAAACATACGTACCAAGAAACCAAAAGCAAGAAGAGAATATGTACAATGGGGAGACGGCACCTCATCCTGAAGCCAACATGACTTCAAGGCATTTATCTCTTAGGTTGTGCATTCTTGAGGATTCTATTCTGCTCACTGGGTCCATTGGGAGGCTGTCTTGTTCAAAAGAAGGGATTCGAGTCTGTGAAAGCATCCAAGATTCTCATATTTTCACAACAAAGGAAAGGCTCATTTTTTTACTCAGTCTTCCATTAAACACTGCCACTGTGGCTGTCAGTTGTGTTCTCTTTAGATTAATGTCTCCTAAATTAATTTTGTGTTCAATAAACCTCCATAACTGTTTGTTCAGCAGACCAAATTGGACCCTTCAATTGAACTAAGGGTAGAAGCAGAGCCACACAGCTCTTGTCCCCATTCACATGCTGTTGGCCCTTCTTTCATTAGTCACTGTCACTGCTGGTGTTCACCGGTCCCTGCTAAGCTCCTCCATATAATCAAATGTTGCTCCTATTGAAATATAATCCTCCCAGAGCATAGAGGGGCATTTTCTAAATTGGCTGAAGAGGATTACAAAGCACTGGAGAAGAAAATAAGTACAAGTGGAAGCAATCCATAATTTAAGATTCTTTGACAGCAGCAAATCTTTACTTTTTTTTTTTTTACTCTTCATTTTCTCATCGAATTTTTAATACACTCCCCTCCCATCCACCTTGTCCTGTTAAGTTCCCATAGTCGATACTGACTCTGCTAAATCCCAATATTACAGATTTTGGAGTTGGTCGAGACTCCTCATTTTGCAGATTAGGAATCTGAAGCCCAGTGAGGCTGGACAACTTTCCCCAAGCCCTGTATTGTGACCAAGACACCAGGACTCCTCCATGACCCCAAGCTGTCTTCCTTAGCTTAATTGTTTTGAGAGCTTGGGAGTGGACAAACCACGTTGGTTGCTATTTTGCTATCAGGGTAAGTCCTAGTAAACACCTTCAAAATCCAAATGCTTGGGGGGAGGGGCAAGATGGCGGAAGAGTAGGGTCTCCAAATCACCTGTCCCCACCAAATTACCTAGAAAACCTTCAAATTATCCTGAAAATCTATGAAATCGGCCTGAGATTTAAAGAGAGACCAGCTGGAATGCTACAGTGAGAAGAGTTCGCGCTTCTATCGAGGTAGGAAGACGGGGAAAAAGAAATAAAGAAACAAAAGGCCTCCAAGGGGGAGGGGCCCCGCGAGGAGCCGGGCTGAGGCCGGGGCGAGTGTCCCCAGGACAGGAGAGCCCCGTCCCGGAGGAGCAGGAGCTGCACCGACCTTCCCGGGCGGAAAGGGGCTCGCGGGGAGGTGGAGCAGGACCCAGGAGGGCGGGGATGCCCTCGGGCTCCCGGGGACACTAACAGACACCTGCGCCCCGGGAGAGTGCGCCGAGCTCCCTAAGGGCTGCAGCGCGCACGGGGGACCCGGAGCAGCTCGGAGGGGCTCGGGGGCGGCCCCGCGGAGGGGGCTGCGGGGCGGGAGCAGCTCGGGGGGCTCGGGGGCGGCTCCGCGGAGGGGGCTGCGGGGCGGGAGTGTGAATCCAACAGCGCAGGCCCGGGAGCACAGGGCGCCGGGACACAGCCCAGGATCCGGCCTCCCCCGGGACAGGCAGAGGCCGGGAGGGCCCAGGACAGCGAGGACGCTCCTGCCCGGAGCTGAGCAGATCAGCGGCCCCACCCGGAGCTTCCAGGCCCTGCAGACGGAGACCTCCGGAGTTCCTGCCAGAGCTGAATCCAGGTTTCCAGAACTGCCCCAGCCACTGGGGTTGTTCCTCCAGGGGCCTCACGGGGTAAACAACCCCCACTGAGCCCTGCACCAGGCAGGGGCACAGCAGCTCCCCCAAATGCTAACACCTGAAAATCAGCACAACAGGCCCCTCCCCCAGAAGACCAGCTAGACGGACAAGTTCCAGGGGAAGTCAAGGGACTTAAAGTATACAGAATCAGAGGATACTCCCCCGTGGTTCTTTTGTTTTGTTTTTTGTTTTGTTTTGTTTTGTTTTGCTTTTTGATTTGTTTCCTTCCCACACCCCCCTTTTTTCTCCTTTCTTTTTTTTTTTCTTCTTTTTTTTCGTTTTTTTCTTCCTTTTTTTTCTCTTTCTCTTTTCTTTCCTTCTTTCTCTCCTCTCTTTTCTCCTTTTCCCAATACAACTTGCTTTTGGCCACTCTGCACTGAGCAAAATGACTAGAAGGAAAACCTCACCTCAAAAGAAAGAATCAGACACAGTCCTCTCTCCCACAGACTTACAAAATCTGGATTACAATTCAAGGTCAGAAAGCCAATTCAGAAGCACTATTATATAGCTACTGGTGGCTCTAGAAAAAAGCATAAAGGACTCAAGAGACTTCATGACTGCAGAATTTAGAGCTAATCAGGGCAGAAATAAAAAATCAATTGAATGAGATGCAATCCAAACTAGAAGTCCTAACGACGAGGGTGAACGAGGTGGAAGAACGAGTGAGTGACATAGAAGACAAGTTGATAGCAAAGAGGGAAACTGAGGAAAAAAGAGACAAACAATTAAAGGACCATGAAGATAGATTAAGGGAAATAAACGACAGCCTGAGGAAGAAAAACTTACGTTTAATTGGTGTTCCCGAGGGCGCCGAAAGGGACAGAGGGCCAGAATGTGTATTTGAACAAATTCTAGCTGAAAACTTTACTAATCTGGGAAGGGAAACAGGTATTCAGATCCAGGAAATAGAGAGATCCCCCCCTAAAATCAATGAAAACCATTCAACACCTCTACATTTAATAGTGAAGCTTACAAATTCCAAAGATAAAGAGAAGATCCTTAAAGCAGCAAGAGACAAGAAATCCCTGACTTTTATGGGGAGGAGTATTAGGGTAACAGCAGACCTCTCCACAGAGACCTGGGAGGCCAGAAAGGGCAGGCAGGATATATTCAGGGTCCTAAATGAGAAGAACATGCAACCAAGAATACTTTATCAAGCAAGGCTCTCATTCAAAATAGAAGGAGAGATAAAGAGCTTCCAAGACAAGCAGCAACTAAAAGAATATGTGACCTCCAAACCAGCTCTGCAAGAAATTTTAAGGGGGACTCTTAAAATTCCCCTTTAAGAAGAAGTTCAGTGGAACAATCCACAAAAACAAGGACTGAATAGATATCATGGTGACACTAAACTCATATCTCTCAATAGTAACTCTGAACGTGAACGGGCTTAATGACCCCATCAAAAGGCGCAGGGTTTCAGACTGAATAAAAAAGCAGGACCCATCTATTTGCTGTCTACAAGGGACCCATTTTAGACAGAAGGACACCTACAGCCTGAAAATAAAAGGTTGGAGAACCATTTACCATTCGAATGGTCCTCAAAAGAAAGCAGGGGTAGCCATCCTTATATCAGATAAACTAAAATTTACCCCGAAGACTGTAGTGAGAGATGAAGAGGGACACTGTATCATACTTAAAGGATCTATTCAACAAGAGGACCTAACAATCCTCAATATATATGCCCCGAATGTGGGAGCTGCCAAATATATAAATCAATTAATAACCAAAGTGAAGAAATACTTAGATAATAATACACTTATACTTGGTGACTTCAATCTAGCTCTTTCTATACTCGATAGGTCTTCTAAGCACAACATCTCCAAAGAAACGAGAGCTTTAAATGATACACTGGACCAGATGGATTTCACAGATATCTACAGAACTTTACATCCAAACTCAACTGAATACACATTCTTCTCAAGTGCACATGGAACTTTCTCCAGAATAGACCACATATTGGGTCACAAATCGGGTCTGAACCGATACCAAAAGATTGGGATAGTCCCCTGCATATTCTCAGACCATAATGTCTTCAAATTAGAACTAAATCACAAGAAGTTTGGAAGGACCTCAAACACATGGAGGTTAAGGACCATCCTGCTAAAAGATGAAAGGGTCAACCAGGAAATTAAGGAAGAATTAAAAAGATTCATGGAAACTAATGAGAATGAAGATACAACCATTCAAAATCTTTGGGATGAAGCAAAAGCAGTCCTAAGGGGGAAATACATCGCAATACAAGCATCCATTCAAAAACTGGAAAGAACTCAAATACAAAAGCTAACCTTACACATAAAGGAGCTAGAGAAAAAACAGCAAATAGATCCTACACCCAGGAAAAGAAGGGAGTTAGTAAAGATTCGAGCAGAACTCAACGAAATCGAGACCAGAAGAACTGTGGAACAGATCAACAGAACCAGGAGTTGGTTCTTTGAAAGAATTAATAAGATAGATAAACCATTAGCCAGCCTTATTAAAAAGAAGAGAGAGAAGACTCAAATTAATAAAATCATGAATGAGAAAGGAGAGATCACTACCAACACCAAGGAAATACAAACGATTTTAAAAACATATTATGAACAGCTATACGCCAATAAATCAGGCAGTCTAGAAGAAATGGACGCATTCCTGGAAAGCCACAAACTACCAAAACTGGAACAGGAAGAAATAGAAAACCTGAACAGGCCAATAACCAGGGAGGTAATTGAAGCAGTCATCAAAAACCTCCCAAGACACAAGAGTCCAGGGCCAGATGGCTTCCCAGGGGAATTTTATCAAACGTTTAAAGAAGAAACCATACCTATTCTCCTAAAGCTGTTTGGAAAGATAGAAAGAGATGGAGTACTTCCAAATTCATTCTATGAGGCCAGCATCACCTTAATTCCAAAACCAGACAAAGACCCCACCAAAAAGGAGAATTACAGACCAATATCCCTGATGAACATAGATGCAAAAATTCTCAACAAATTACTGGCCAATAGGATCCAACAATACATTAAGAAAATTATTCACCATGACCAAGTAGGATTTATCCCCAGGACACAAGGCTGGTTCAACACCTGTAAAACAATCAATGTGATTCATCATATCAGCAAGAGAAAAACCAAGAACCATATGATCCTCTCATTAGATGCAGAGAAAGCATTTGACAAAATACAGCATCCATTTCTGATCAAAACTCTTCAGAGTGTAGGGATAGAGGGAACATTTCTCAACATCTTAAAAGCCATCTATGAAAAGCCCACAGCAAATATCATTCTCAATGGGGAAGCACTGGGAGCCTTTCCCCTAAGATCAGGAACAAGACAGGGATGTCCACTCTCACCACTGCTGTTCAACATAGTACTGGAAGTCCTAGCCTGAGCAATCAGACAACAAAAAGACATTAAAGGCATTCAAATTGGCAAAGAAGTCAAACTCTCCCTCTTCGCCGATGACATGATACTCTACGTAGAAAACCCAAAAGTCTCCACCCCAAGATTGCTAGAACTCATACAGCAATTCGGTAGCGTGGCAGGATACAAAATCAATGCCCAGAAATCAGTGGCATTTCTATACACTAACAATGAGACTGAAGAAAGAGAAATTAAGGAGTCAATCCCATTGACAATTGCACCCAAAAGCATAAGATACCTAGGAATAAACCTAACCAAAGATGTAAAGGATCTATACCCTCAAAACTATAGAACACTTCTGAAAGAAATTGAGGAAGACACAAAGAGATGGAAAAATATTCCATGCTCATGGATTGGCAGAATTAATATTGTGAAAATGTCAATGTTACCCAGGGCAATATACACGTTTAATGCAATCCCTATCAAAATACCATGGACTTTCTTCAGAGAGTTAGAACAAATTATTTTAAGATTTGTGTGGAATCAGAAAAGACCCCGAATAGCCAGGGGAATTTTAAAAAAGAAAACCATATCTGAGGGCATCACAATGCCAGATTTCAGGTTGTACTACAAAGCTGTGGTCATCAAGACAGTGTGGTACTGGCACAAAAACAGACACATAGATCAATGGAACAGAATAGAGACCCAGAAGTGGACCCTGAACTTTATGGTCAACTAATATTCGATAAAGGAGGAAAGACTATCCACTGGAAGAAAGACAGTCTCTTCAATAAATGGTGCTGGGAAAATTGGACATCCACATGCAGAAGAATGAAACTAGACCACTCTCTTTCACCATACACAAAGATAAACTCAAAATGGATGAAAGATCTAAATGTGAGACAAGATTCCTTCAAAATCCTAGAGAAGAACACAGGCAACACCCTTTTTGAACTCGGCCACAGTAACTTCTTGCAAGATACATCCACGAAGGCAAAAGAAACAAAAGCAAAAATGAACTATTGGGACTTCATCAAGATAAGAAGCCTTTGCACAGCAAAGGATACAGTCAACAAAACTCAAAGACAACCTACAGAATGGGAGAAGATATTTGCAAATGACATATCAGATAAAGGGCTAGTTTCCAAGATCTATAAAGAACTTATTAAACTCAACACCAAAGAAACAAACAATCCAATCATGAAATGGGCAAAAGACATGAAGAGAAATCTCACAGAGGAAGACATAGACATGGCCAACATACATATGAGAAAATGCTCTGCATCACTTGCCATCAGGGAAATACAAATCAAAACCACAATGAGATACCACCTCACACCAGTGAGAATGGGGCAAATTAACAAGGCAGGAAACCACAAATGTTGAGGATGCGGAGAAAAGGGAACCCTCTTACACTGTTGGTGGGAATGTGAACTGGTGCAGCCACTCTGGAAAACTGTGTGGAGGTTCCTCAAACAGTTAAAAATAGACCTGCCCTACGACCCAGCAATTGCACTGTTGGGGATTTACCCCAAAGATACAAATGCAATGAAAGGCCGGGACACCTGCATCCCGATGTTTATAGCAGCAATGGCCACGATAGCCAAACTGTGGAAGGAGCCTCGGTGTCCAACGAAAGATGAATGGATAAAGAAGATGTGGTCTATGTATACAATGGAATATTACTCAGCTATTAGAAATGACAAATACCCACCATTTGCTTCAACGTGGATGGAACTGGAGGGTATTATGCTGAGTGAAGTAAGTCAGTCGGAGAAGGACAAACATTATATGTTCTCATTCATTTGGGGAATATAAATAATAGTGAAAGGGAATATAAGGGAAGGGAGAAGAAATGTGTGGGAAATATCAGAAAGGGAGACAGAACGTAAAGACTGCTAACTCTGGGAAACGAACTAGGGGTGGTAGAAGGAGAGGAGGGCGGGGGGTGGGAGTGAATGGGTGACGGGCACTGGGGGTTATTCTGTATGTTAGTAAATTGAACACCAATAAAAAATAAATTTAAAAAATTAAAAAAAAATAAAATAAAATAAAAAATAAAAAAACAAAACAAAAAACAAAATCCAAATGGTGCTTTGATAGTTATAGCAACAACTAGAGCAGTAGCCCTTGATTTTACTTTTCAATTACAGAAATTTTCAAAAATACTCCAAAGCAGAGAGAATGCTATGATGTATTTCCATGTGCCTGACATCCAGTTTCAGTGATTATCAACATTTGGCCATTCTTGTTTGATATACTCACTATTTCTTCATTTTGGCTTAAGCAGTTCTTTTTAATACTTCTGATTATTTTTTCCAGGCTTTACCAATGTGTCTCCAAATGGTATGCACTTGCTGTTATCTCCAGATTTATCAATTTTAGGTATCACCTATTGACATACCTCTCTTCCCCAGCCCAATATTCTATCCTCTGGTTCAATTTCTCCAAAGATTAAGTTCTCAGCCTCCTGCAGAAGTGGAATGAGAACCTGATATTTAACAACTGCTTACACCAACTTTCAAGTAGCTACTTCACTATCTCCAGGGCTGCACCTTACCCAGCGTTTGAAAGTTCCTGTGGCACCCCCATATTGGAGCCTTTCCTGTATTCTGCATGACAAAAGCAATCAAACAGAGCATGTGTGCATGCACACTCATACACATACACCTTTACTCACACTCACTCATACACACACCTTGCAAACAATTTTAAGCTTCATCCTCTCAATCTGTGAACTTTTCTTCCCTCCTCTCTCTGGCTTGATGTTTTGTGATTCAGAGTTCCAAATGTTTCATAATTTTTTTTATAAAAAAAGATTTTATCTACCTATTTGAGAGTGAATGAGAGAGAGAGCACAAGTAGGGGAGAGGGGCAGAGGGAGAAGGAGAAGCAGACTCCCCACTAAGCAGGAAGCCTGATGTGGGATTCCATCCCAGGACCCTGGGATCAGGACCTGAGCTGAAGGCAAATGCTCAACCAACTGAGCCACCCAGGTGCCCCTCAAATGTTTTGTAATTTTCTATTCCTTGTTCTTGTGGTTGATTTTGGATAATTTGGGGGGTGGGTAATGAGAGAAACATCCCTACTATATCATCTTCCAGAATATTTACTAAGATGAAACCAGCTCCATCACTTACTAGCTATGACATTTTGAAAAAGAGACTTATCTTTTCTGAATCTCAGTTTTCTCAGCTTCTCCAATAATCTACCCTCCCAGGTGGCTGGATTGAATGAACCTGATGCCTGCAACCCAGAGGAGTCCTGTTATATCAAGGGACGGACAATGGTCACCACAAAAGGCAGTGCTAGGACTCCCCCCAGGGGGTTGGATGGCAGAGCAGGTCCCAGGAATAACTTGGTACCCTGCTTGGCACCACTACAGATAATTTATTTGCCTGCATTTCTGATTCAGCTCATTGCCCAAAGACCATGCAAGGGCTGGGGGGACAAGCAGAAGGCTCATCTTTCAAATCTCCACAGCAACCATACACTGAGGAAGAACCAAGGGGTCAAAATTCATGGTCATCCTCATAGAATTGAAATTCTGCATTCTGCCTTAGTGTTTCATTCATTGTGCTTTGTTTTCTAACAAATCAAAAGCCATCTGTCTACCTATAAAAATTATGTTTGATTCCCACTTCTAGGAATCTATCCCAAAGATACACAGGCAAAAATAAGAAGAGATATGTACATATGGCATTTTACTGTTGTGTTATTATATATTAATAGAACACTGGAAAAATGTAAATGCCAATCAATATAAAAGTGAGTGAATAAAATATAATATATAATAAGTGTATTTATAAAATATAATATAAACACAGTGGAGTGCTATACGCCTGTCAAAAGATGTACAGTGTAAGGAAGTAGTTGCTAGGATAAATAGTAAACATTTTAATGCAGTGAAGTTTGTATAGTTCCTAAAAAGTGGTAAATATAAAAATATGCATTTATGGAAGGATGAACCACACAACTCTTTAAATGGTTACCTATAATCAGAGGAGAATAAAAGGAATAAAATCCTAGCTTCTCAGAATATAACTGGTTTTGAGGATTTGACTTGAAACCATACAAATAACTTACATAATTTCAAAATAAAATTAAATTTTTAAAGTGCAATCCCTAAAATCAAAAGAACAAATGAACATAAACATAAATACCTTGGTAACACAATCCCAAGAAAAAATATTCTAAGTGACTCTAAAGTAATTACCTGTATATATCTAATAGCTTATACCTTTAAAGAAAGAAAGAAATGCAAAATTCTTGTTTTCAGTAACTACATTGTTGAGAGGAGTATTTACATTATTATACAAGAGATTTTACTGGCAGTGTTTAAAAAAAAAAAAACATGTACTTATGATGATGTCATTGAAAGTCAGGTTTTTCCATGCAAGGGAAGATGACACATATGTCAGATCAGTAAAATTTACTCTATAATCCTAAATTTGAATAGAGAGTATCAATGTAAACTTATAAGGTATTTTTTTATTTTTTAAATTTTTTTTAAGATTTATTTATTCCAAAGAAAATGCAGGGGGTGGGGGTGGGAAGAGGCAGAGGACGAGAGAGGGAACAAAGTCTACTCCAAGCCTGGAGCCTGATGCAGGGCTAGATCTCACAATCCCAAGATCATGACCTGAGCAGAAACCAAGAGTCAGATGCTTAACCAACTATGCCACTCAGGCACCCCTTAACTGTTTATTTTGAGGTAATTATAGATTCACAGGAAGTTGCAAAAATAGAGGTACTATGAACCCTTCACCCAGTTTCCCCTAATGGTTACTTGCTACGTAATATGGTACAATATCAAAACCAGGAAACTGACGTTGGTACAATGTGTGAATACAATTCTATGTTATTTTACCACTTGTATCAATTTTTATAACCACCACTACAATCAACATACAGGTTATTCTATCATCACAAAGATCTCCCTCATGGTAACCCTTCATAATCATACCCACTTCCTCCCACTCATCACCCTAACCCCTGCCAACCACTTATCTGTTTCCATATCTATAATTTTGTCATTTCAACAATGTTACATAAATGGAATCATAGAGTATGTTACCCTTTGAGATTGGCTTTTTTCATTCAGCAAAATGCCCTTGAGACCCATCCAAGTTCTGTATATCAATGGTTTGTTCCTTTTTATTATATTCCGTGGTGTGGATGTACCACATTTTGCTTAGCCATTCACTCATTTAAAGATATTTTGGTAGTTTCCTATTTGGGACTATTGCAAATAAAGCTGCTACAAATATTTGTGTTCTGGTTTTTGTATAGACATAAGTTTCATTTCTCCAGGGTAAATGTCCAAGAGTGTGTGATACGGGGTCATTCCATAAGTCTATGTTTCATTTATAAGAAATTGTCAAACCATTTTCCAGAGTGGCAGTACATTTTACATTCCCACCAGCAGTTTGAGAGAACTGGTTTCTCTGCATCCTTGACAACGTTTGATATGGTACATTTTATTATTTTAGCTGTTCAAATAGTCATATAGTGATATTTCATCATGGCCTTAATTTGCATTTTTCTAATGACTAGTGGTATTCAACATGTTTTCATGTGCTTATTTGCCATCTGTATATCCTTCTTAGTGAAATATCTCTTCATGACTATTGTCCATCTTTAGCTGGACAGTTGTTGAATTTTGAGAGTTCTGCATGTACATATGCCCTTTGTCATATATGTGGTTTAAAAATATTTTCTCCATGTAGCTTGTTTTTTCATCTTCTTAACAAAGTCTTTCACAAAGCACAAGTTTAAATTTTGGTGGGTACCAATTTAGCAATTTTTTTTCTTTTATGAATTTAGGTTTTCTATCTAAGAACTCTTCACCAAGCTATAGGTCCCAAATATTTTTGCTATGTATTCTTCTAAAAATTTTATAGTTTTGTGTTGTACATTGAAATCTATGACCTATTTTGAGTTACATTTGATATAAGTTGTGAAGTTTAGGTTGAAGTTTGGTTTCGGGGGTTTTTTGTTTTTGTTTTGACCTATGAATATGCAAATGCTCCAACACCATTTGTTTAAAAAGATAGTCTTTCCTCCACTGAAGTACTTTTGAATCATTATCAAAAGCCATTGTGGTTTATACCTGGGTTTGTTTATTTTGTTCTATTGATCTGTATGTCTTCATACCTGCTCCAGTAATACTTGCCTTAGTTATTGTAGTCATATAGTAAATTTTAAAATCAGGTGGACTGATTTTTCTCACTTCTTTTTAAGAATTCTTTTAGCTATTCTTGATCCTTTACATTTCCATATACATTTTAGAATAAACTTACCTGTTTCTATAAATAAATCTTGCTGAGATTTTAATAGGAATTGTGTTGATCTATAGATTAATTTGGGGAAAACAGACACCTTTTTTATGTTGAGTCTTTCAATCCATGAACATGATATGTTTCTCCATTTATTTAAATCTTCAATTTCTTTCATTAACATCTGGTACTTTTCAGCATATAAGTCTTTACAACTTCTGATAGATTTATACCTAAATATTTCCTTTTTAAGTAGGCATAAATGGCATGTTTGTTATTTCACTTTGTATGTTCCTTACCAGCATAAAGAAATATAATTTACTTTTGTTTGTTTTTTTTTGGGGGGGGGGTTCTTTGTTTTTTTTATAATAAATTTATTTTTTATTGGTGTTCAATTTGCCAACATACAGAATAACACCCAGTGCTCATCCCATCAAGTGCCCCCCTCAGTGTCCATCACCCATTCACCCACACGTCCCGCCCTCCTCCCCTTCTACCACCCCTAGTTCGATTCCCAGAGTTAGGAGTCTTTATGTTCTGTCTCCCTTTCTGATATTTCCCACACATTTCTTCTCCCTTCCCTTATATTCCCTTTCACTATTATTTATATTCCCCAAATGAATGAGAACATATAATGTTTGTCCTTCTCCGATTGACTTATTTCACTCAGCATAATACCTTCCAGTTCCATCCATGTTGAAGCAAATGGTCGGTATTTGTCATTTCTAATGGCTGAGTAATATTCCATTGTATACATAGACCACATCTTCTTTATCCATTCATCTTTCGTTGGACACCGAGGCTCCTTCCACAGTCTGGCTATTGTGGACATTGCTTCTATAAACATCGGGGTGCAGGTGTCCCGGCTTTTCATTGCATCTATATCTTTGGTGTAAATCCCCAGCAGGGCAATTGCTGGGTCGTAGGGCAGGTCTATTTTTAACTCTTTGAAGAACCTCCACACAGTTTTCCAGAGTGGCTGCACCAGTTCACATTCCCACCAACAGTGCAAGAGGGTTCCCTTTTCTTCACATCCTCTCCAACATTTGTGGTTTCTTGCCTTGTTAATTTTCCCCACTCTCACTGGTATGAGGTGGTATCTCATTGTGGTTTTGATTTGCATTTCCCTGATGGCAAGTGATGCAGAGCATTTTCTCATGTGCATGTTGGCCATTTCTATGTCTTCCTCTGTGAGATTTCTCTTCATGTCTTTTGCCCATTTCATGATTGGATTGTTAGTTTCTTTGGTGTTGAGTTTAATAAGTTCCTTATAGATCTTGGAAACTAGCCCTTTATCTGATAGGTCAGAAAATTAAGAATTAAAAAGATTCATGGAAACTAATGAGAATGAAGATACAACCGTTCAAAATCTTTGGGATGAAGCAAAAGCAGCCCTAAGGGGGAAATACATCACAATACAATCATCCATCCAAAAACTGGAAAGAACTCAAATACAAAAGCTAACCTTACACATAAAGGAGCTAGAGAAAAAACACCAAATAGATCCTACATCCAGCAGAAGAAGAGAGTTAATAAAGATTCGAGCAGAACTCAACAAAATCGAGACCAGAAGAACTGTGGAACAGATCAATAGAACCAGGAGTTGGTTCTTTGAAAGAATTAATAAGATAGATAAACCATTAGCCAGCCTTATTAAAAAGAAGAGAGAGAAGACTCAAATTAATAAAATCATGAATGAGAAAGGAGAGATCACTACCAACACCAAGGAAATACAAATGATTTTAAAAACATATTATGAACAGCTATACGCCAATAAATTAGGCAATCTAGAAGAAATGGATGCATTCCTGGAAAGCCACAAACTACCAAAACTGGAACAGGAAGAAATAGAAAACCTGAACAGGCCAATAACCAGGGAGGAAATTGAAGCAGTCATCAAAAACCTCCCAAGACACAAGAGTCCAAGGCCAGATAGCTTCCCTGGGGAATTCTATCAAATGTTTAAAGAAGAAACTATACCTATTCTACTAAAGCTATTTGGAAAGATAGAAAGAGATGGAGTACTTCCAAATTCGTTCTATGAGGCCAGCATCACCTTAATTCCAAAACCAGACAAAGACCCCACCAAAAAGGAGAATTACAGACCAATATCCCTGATGAACATGGATGCAAAAATTCTCAACAAGATACTAGCCAATAGGATCCAACAGTACATTAAGAAAATTATTCACCATGACCAAGTAGGATTTATTCCCAGGACATAAGGCTGGTTCAACACCCGTAAAACAATCAATGTGATTCATCATATCAGCAAGAGAAAAACCAAGAACCATATGATCCTCTCATTAGATGCAGAGAAAGCATTTGACAAAATACAGCATCCATTCCTGATCCAAACCCTTCAGAGTGTAGGAATAGAGGGAACATTCCTCGACATCTTAAAAGCCATCTACAAAAAGCTCACAGCAAATATCATTCTCAATGGGGAAGCACTGGGAACCTTTCCCCTAAGATCAGGAACAAGACAGGGATGTCCACTCTCACCACTGCTATTCAACATAGTACTGGAAGTCCTAGCCTCAGCAATCAGACAACAAAAAGACATTAAAGGCATTCAAATTGGCAAAGAAGTCAAACTCTCCCTCTTCCCTGATGACATGATACTCTACGTAGAAAACCCAAAAGCCTCCACCCCAAGATTGCTAGAACTCATACAGCAATTTGGTAGCGTGGCAGGATACAAAATCAATGCCCAGAAATCAGTGGCATTTCTATACACTAACAATGAGACTGAAGAAAGAGAAATTAAAGAGTCAATCCCATTGACAATTGCACCCAAAAGCATAAGATACCTAGGAATAAACCTAACCAAAGAGGTAAAGGATCTATACCCTCAAAACTATAGAACACTTCTGAAAGAAATTGAGGAAGACACAAAGAGATGGAAAAATATTCCATGCTCATGGATTGGAAGAATTAATATTGTGAAAATGTCAATGTTACCCAGGGCAATTTACACGTTTAATGCAATCCCTATCAAAATACCATGGACTTTCTTCAGAGAGTTAGAACAAATTATTTTAAGATTTGTGTGGAATCAGAAAAAACCCCGAATAGCCAGGGGAATTTTAAAAAAGAAAACCATATCTGGGGGCATCACAATGCCAGATTTCAGGTTGTACTACAAAGCTGTGGTCATCAAGACAGTGTGGTACTGGCACAAAAACAGACACATTGATCAATGGAACAGAATAGAGAACCCAGAAGTGGACCCTGTACAATTTACTTTTGTATGTTGATCTACCTACAGCCTTATTCGGTTCATGAGTTAGTTCTAGAAATTTTTATGTAGATTTATGGGGATTTTCTACATAGGTCATCATGTCATCTGCAAATAGTTTTATTCTTCTAATATGCATGCCTTCTATTTCCTTTTCTTACCTTAATGCACTGTCTAGGGCTTGAGTATTAGTTGCATAAGAGTGGTGGGAACGCCAGATGAGTCCAGAAGCCAGGCTGCTCACTCAGTCTTTGCTAGGCGTGAGGAAGAGGTATGTTTTATTTAACTGGATGAGGATAATTATCAAAGCATTTTCTATCCTTCCAGGCTGTACCTTTCACGGTCCTTTGGCTAGGGAGAGAAGGCTTTTCTTGGGCCTATTTTTGTCTGTGTCCATTGGCATTTTTGATTACCAGCTTCTGAGCAGGTGAACTGGGTTGCAGTCAGTCTGAAATATAATGAGGAAAAGAAAACCCAGGGAATTCACAGCCATATCTTTCCTCAAGTCATGAAATCTCCAGCTGACCCACATCCTTCTCTATACCTTTCAGAGTCTTCATATGTTTAGAATGTCCAGAAATTTGCAGTTGTATTTAGTAGAAAGAGTGGGGAGAAATGCATCTAGTCCATCTTGTCTGGAACAAGACTTTTTCCTTTTTGAAAAACTCAAAGAAGTGTTTTCTGAACATGATAACTCAATTGATATTTGAATTGGTGATCTTTAGCTGAAGGGAAGCGCAAAGTCTCAGGCCTATAATTGCTTAATGCTCCATCAGATAGAATTCTGCTCCTTAAGAGAGAGGGAACTCTGACATCTCTCCTGAGGCTTTCAGAAGTTCAACATTGCTCCTGAGATTGTCCCTAACACAAAGGGAACAGTTATTCCAAAGACACCAAAGATAGGAAGGCAGCTGGTGCATAAATGTCAGGATATAACCATTCTCCTTCATGTGTCCTGAACTCTCTTAGTCAAATTTTTGGTAGCTGAATCACTGAGTTTGGGATTTTACCCGAGAGCCCTCAATCAGAGGGAGAATGAATGGTTTGTGATATGTAAAACCCTAGTCCCCATTCTAAACCATTCCCACATGATAGTTTCAGTCTCTCAGTGTTATCATGTCAGATGTCCCTTGGTGCCAACAGAATTCATTTCAAATGTGGAAAGAGAAACAAGAAAATCAAAAGTCAGTCTCAGTGGATCTGAGTCTTGACTCCCTTACCTTATCAATGTCTCCTTTATTCTGTAGATAGATAGCAATTGGCTCCCAGAGGAAGAAGAATGATATGGGGAGGAGCTCAACCACACCCTGAAAATAAAAACTGGAATTGAGCCCTACCTTGTCATGTACCATCAATAAAGTATACTGTACCCAGCTTAAAAAAAAAACAAAACCTGGAATTGAAGCCACACATCTCGCTAAGTCTCCTCAGATAGTTTTTCATCATCTGAAGCACACTGCTGCTTTAGGCAATGAGCACTGAGATGTGTGCTCTGTTCTAGAGTGTTCCATGCCTACATCACAGAGAGACAAAATAGTCACAAACTGTTCCCAAGGGTACGGGAGGGGAGTCCATGCCTACCACAGAACCTAAGAAGGTCCTACCACCCTTTGGGCTCCTAGATCCCTCCCAACTTTTCTGGGACTTCCTATTTGCTAGCCTTGTCCTATCTTCACATCACATCTATACCTTAGTGTAGTTTTCTATTTATTCAATCTACAATCCAGACAAGCTGGGCTCCTATAACCTAGGAAGCCCTTTACTGCTTAGATATTTGGCTTGTACCACACCGGTTCCACAGCCTGTGAGAGTCTGGAGTTTTCCTAAGAATTTTGCTAATTCCTAAGCACCAAACACACACACACCTTTGTGGAGGCATGATGTAGAGAAAGTGTACATATCTTCTACACACAGCTCTATGAGTTTTTATATCAGAATATACCTGTGAAACTAGCACCCAGATCAGGAATCAGCATATTCTCTGCACTTGGATGCCCCCCTGGTCACTATTCCTACCTTTTCCCCACACCACTGCTAGAGTCACATTGAGCATCTTTTGAGGGCTGAGATTACTACTGGGGACACTTTGAAGCCATTATGTATAGTAACTCACTGACTCCCCACCATTACCACTGAGATTATTCTATTACTGACCCATTTATGGGAGAGGACTCCAGGGGACATGCAGGATAAGCTACTTGCCCAGATCCCACTGCTGGTGATTAGCAGAGCCAAGATTCAACACAGCTGTCTGGATCCTGAGCCACACTCCTGAACCACTAATGGTTCATGACCATGCCAAAATGTCATGGTGGCTGGGAGAAACAATGTGAGTCAAATAAAACCAGATTCTGGAAGAATAGCCACTCACCTCCACATGGCTCTTGGCTTGTAGCTTCCGTGTGCCCTTTTGCTTACATCTCCTTATCTGCTACTCAGAGACCAGTGAAGGGTATGAGACTCAGAGCAAGGAAGGGGCTGACCTAAAGGTCACAGCTGAAAGGGCAGAGTCAGGTTTGAGCCCAGACCAGATTAAGAACCATTCTTGTTCCATTTTCCACGAGGAAACTGAGGCCAGAAGGAGTCAATTACACTATCCTTCACTCCTTCCAGTGGGTTTTGCTTGTGGCTGGTGCTAATTTTCCTCAGTCAGGGCCCATGTCTGGACTGAATGATTAGAGGCCACTTGATTCTTTTTTCAGACTCTTTGTTGGAGCCTGGGACCTTGAGCTGCACTTGTGCTGTGACAGGGACCCATGGACCCAGGCAGCTGCTGTAGGAGGAAGAGAAGACAATAAGGAGATGAGTGCAGCACAGGATGATCAGGGTAGGGAAGTCGCATTGAGAGCCCACTAGAGGATGACTTATAGGCCCCTGACCCGCAGGGACAGCCCACAACAGCCTTGATGGCATAATGGTATCAAGGTGTCAGTTAGGCAGCATTCCATTATGGAACTCAGAGTCTTCTTCCAAGCTTATATGGTGCCTGGTAGCAGAATTCACCTGCCTGTGGGTGTAGAATTGAGGACCCCTGATTTTGCTAGCTGTTATCCAGGGACTGGAGGTCACCTCCAGGTCCTTGCCACATAGCCTTTCCGTGGGACCTCGTACAATATAGCAATTTTCTTCATTTCAAGGCCAGCAAAAGAAATTTCTACCATCCCTTGAATTTGTTCTGCCAGGGAAGGCTCAGGTTTCCTTCCTTAAGAAGGATTCAATCCTAAGGACTTAATATTGATTTTCCCGGCCCATCTAAATAATCTCCCTTTTGATCAACTCAAGGCTGACCAATTAGGGACCTTAATTACATATGGAAAATCCCTTCCTTTTATTAACATAATCATAGAATTGATATCTTACTATATTTAGAAGTCCCACTCACACTCACAGGAGGGAATTATGGACAGCATATACACCAGGGAGTCAGGAATATCGGGGCTATCTTAGAATTCTGCTTATCACATCAGGCGATGATATTAATTTTGTTCCAGTGACTTCATTTGAGAACCACTACTTTAATAGAGCTACTAAATAAATATGAACATTGGTGCACCTGGCTGGCTCAGCAGTTGAGCATCTGCCTTCGGCTCAGGGCGTGATCCTGGTCCGGGGATCGAGTTCCGCACTGGGCTCCCTGCAAGGAGCCTGCTTCTCCCTCTGCCTGTGTCTCTGCCTCTCTGTGTGTCTCTCATGAATAAATACATACATACATACGATGGTGAAACAATGAGTACAGAAAAGCAATGATTATATATTTCTGGATAAAGATTTCCAATTAAAATGGCAGCAAGAGTTCAAGTGGAAACCCACTCACTACACTGAGTACCTATTGATACTGGGTCTATTTCTTTTCATTGTGAAAATACACTTAAAAAGAGAGAAGAAGAATAAGAAATTGGACATAAGTATGCAGTGGTGAGTGGGGGCTAAAACCTTTGGCTACTGGACTCTGGAGTTATAGGCATATGGAATTGAGTTCAGCTCTCTTGGAGCTCTTAGGAGCATTTGGAACTGTTGACTATGCCCTCTCAGTTCCATGACACATTTCCCTAAGCACAAGCAGCTCCAGTGCTTCCTGATTTCCCTTTGGCCCTCTGCACATTTCTTCTCAGTCTCCTTTGCATGTTTCTCTTTCTCTCACCTTCAGGTTGTTGCTCAAGAATCTATCTTGCAACTTCTTTTCTTCTCAAGTGATATGCTTCCCTGGAATACTCCAACAAGGACCATTCCTTGTTGATAGTTCTCAGCCTTTATCTCCCTCCAGGTCTCTTTTCCTGAAAAACTGATACATATATCCACCCACTTCCAAGATAGCACCACCTATAGTTCTCTCAGCCCTTCAAACTCCATGTATTCAAATTTGAACACATCACCTTTCCTGTCCCCAATCCCTCCACCAAAAAATAAAAATGCAAAAAATAAATAAATAAATAAATAAATAAATAAATAATAAAAATGCTGCTTCTTCCATATTTCTTATCTCAGTAAAAGACACCATCATCCACCAAGATGTTTTAAGCAGACCTGGAATTCTCCCTTGATCTATCACTCCTCACCTGCCCATTTAATCAGTCATCACCACCTATCAATTTCACCTACCAAATAATCCCTCCATCCATCCACTTCCCTCCATTTCCATAGATGCACCCATAGTCCAGGTCTGCATCATAGAAATGAGTTCCTAACTAATGTCTCTGCTTCTGCTGTTATTTCCTTCCAATCCATGCTCTACTTCTTGGCCAGAGGGAGCCTACTAAAATGCAAATCTCATCATACTACTCCTCTACTAAAGGGCTCATTGGCTTCCCATTGCTCCTTATGGCAAATTCCATACCACGGCTACAAACTTCTCCATTACTTGGCTCCCCAATTCTGGCCTTGCCAATCCTCACTGCACCCTCTATAACGCAGCCATACTGAACTTTAGGTCATTCTTCCTGTACTCTACCCTCTCCCCTTTTTAAACTTCTATTCAATTGTCAGGTCTTGGCTTATACATCCTAACCTCCAGGAAGCCTTTTCTGACTCCCTTGACAAGGCTAGGGCCCCTACCAAATATACCATAGCATCCTGTACTTCTCCATCATAATATTTATCATACATTATTGTATGTGCTGAAAGTTCCTTGAACAAAGACACAGTGATGGCCATCATTCAGTCCTCCTCTGTATTCTCAGTGCAGCCAATGAAGCAGTGGGTAAACTATGTCCTTCCAGAAATGGTAAGTGGCTGAATGTCCCAGAGGCATTTCCTTGCTAGATTTACCATGGGAGATGTCACAAGTACTGAATTCCCTCAGGAATAGAGGCATAGTCACTAGGACTCAAGCAAACAGAGAGGTTTTTCCCTGAATAAAATATGATTTTAATTTGCACAATATGCACATTTATAATAATAATAGCTGCATGAGACATGCAATAATAAGTTCCTAATGCTAACCTGGGGCAAAATATCTAATACAAATTAAATTGGCTCTGTTCCTAGGAATTTTAGTATATTGCATTGTGGATTTTTAGCCAAAATTGTGCAGAGCATAGCTGATTAATATTCTAATTAAAGTCAGAATGGAACTATAGGAAATTGTTGGGTTTCCCCAGTAATGAATAAATAAATGCCTTCGTAATAAAAGTAGGCTCCCAGTAGACATTAATATGGACTTGGCTGTCTTCTGTGGGTACCACATACGTCACTTCAAGTTATGAGATCTTGAAATGCTGATGTTTCCAGAATCTGCCCCATGAATGCCCTCTTGACTCTAGAATCATTTTTGACTTTTGGAGGAATTCTAGATATATGTGCAAATCATTTTCTTCTCTTTTATACCTCAACATGGAGAAACAGTCCCATTCAAAATTTTGAAGGGGCAACTCATTACACAATTTGATTTTGCCTTTGGCCACAGATGGTTGAAACAGATGTGGACACTTATACCAAAATGGGTCAATCTGAAAGGCATATGAACATATGGAGCTGAGCTGGAAAGCCAAGTGGTCTTGGGGTCTGAGAAAACTCCTCGAGGGCAGCCATGACAAACTCACTGTGAGCCTCAAATGAGCACAAACCCAAGTCTACATGGGCTGACAGATGCAGCATTCACTGTAGCAGGAATAGGAAACCATGAGGATCCAGATGGCAGGGAGAAATTAGAGTACATGCAATTTCCCAGAGTGCTTAAAATAAACCCTCCTTCTCTTACACTACTTTGAGTCACATTCTCTCCTTGCTATCCAGCAACTCCTAAGATAAAAGGAAGTAGTGGCACCAGTCACATGATTTCCTGCCCTGATTTTTAACTTCATTCCTGATTAAGAACTGTACCAGTGGTGGCCCAGTAGTTGAGCATATGCCTTTGGCTTAGGTTATCAATCCCTGGGATCAAGTCCCCCATCAGGTTCCCCTCAGGGATCCTGATTCTCCCTTTGCCTATGCATCTGCCTCTCTCTTTGTGTCTTTCGTGAACAAATAAGTAAATAATCTGGAAGAACAAGAACAAGAACAAGAAGAAGAACAAGAAGAACAAGAAAAAGAACAAGAAAAAGAACTATAGTACAAGTGTCTTGGATGAGGACAGAGATAGGGTCCTGAGGAAAATGGTGAGGAGTGTGAAGCTGGACAGAGTAGCAAAAGTAAGGTGAAAGAATCAGGAGCCAAAAGAACTCCAGTAACTGAAACTAGGTAAATCTAACAAGAAAAGGGTTGATATGGGAGAATGCAAAACCCACACTTAGACTGGAAAAAAATCAACTGGTCAAGAATGAGTGGTGGAAGTGGAGAACAGATGTAACAGTAATGTACATTGAAATGACTGAGGGAGATTGTTGACAAACATGTCTGACATGTCCATGCTCATGAATGTAAAGCTACTCTATGCACATACTATAAGGCAGGCACTCTATTAGGTACTCTACATCCACGTTTCACAAATTTTACTGTGGTCTTCCTAATATCTAATAAACATAGAAGGCCTCACTTTCAGCAAAGTGGTTGAGGAAAAAGAAGAGATTCAAAAGAGTCTTAAATGCACCAGTTTCAGTGGTTGCCCCTTTTAACTTTGTCGAGTCTCTCTTTCACAGCTATAGTGGACATCAATCCCTATTTCCTCTGAAGCTTCCTCTTTATCCTTTCAATAGATGTTTTAATTTAGATTTCCCTAAAACAGGTCCTGACATAAAGGTTCTAGTGCAAACAGTTGATTCAGGAGGTGGTCTGGGGAATACTAGCTGAGTGGAGGAAGTGAGGCAAGAAAGGGAAGGCAGCCAACATATTATCCAACAAGTTCCTCCTAATACAGTTGCAGCTCAGGCTTGATGAGACCTCCAGGAGCCAGTGTAGGACACAAACATTAGAGTTATCTTTCCCAATACATGAGAATCTGGGGTATTTATCCATCAACTACTAAAATGATTAGTTGAATGCTTCTTCCATGACACTGATCTTTTGGCTTGTCTTGCAGACTATGTGCTCTATTGGGCAGAGAGTCACAGATACCACAGTAGCAGCCTTTGTATTACAGAGGTAAATTCTGAGGGGCAGGATGGGGCACAGATAACTACAAAACCCAAGTTTTCTTCAGGATTCATTATATTTCTCCACTGCTATGCTTTTTGGCTTCATATGTGGCTCAAAAGATGAGCTGGTTCTTTTACAGCAAGCAGAAAATGGCAGGACCAGGAACCCATGAGAAAGGAAGAGGCTAGAGAGTGTTATACAAGATTCTCACCGTCGTGTTGCAGGACAAACTTGTCTGAAATAATCCTAAAGTGCACCTATTCACTACATGCACACACAAGTGTCCCAGGGTCTGAGCATCTAAAAACTCCCATTGCAGAAAATTGGACAGCCACGTGCAGAAGAATGAAACTAGACCATTCTCTTACACCATACACAAAGATAAACTCAAAATGGATAAAAGATCTAAATGTGAGACAAGAATCCATCAAAATCCTAGAGGAGAACACAGGCAACACCCTTTTTGAAATTGGCCACAGCAACTTCTTGCAAGATACATCTATGAAGGCAAGGGAAACAAAAGCAAAAATGAATATTGGGACTCAGTCAAGATAAAAAGCTTCTGCACAGCAAAAGAAACAGTCAACAAAACTAAAAGACAACCTATAGAATGGGAGAAGATATTTGCAAATGACCTATCAGATAAAGGGCTAGTATCCAAGATCTATAAAGAATTTATCAAACTCAACAGCCAAGAAACAAACAATCCAATCACAAAATGGGCAAAAGACATGAAGAGAAATCTCACAGAGGAAGACATAGACATGGCCAACAAGCACACGAGAAAATGCTCCGCATCACTTGCCATCAGGGAAATACAAATCAAAACCACAATAAGATACCACCTCACACCAGTGAGAATGGTGAAAGTTAACAAGGCAGGAAACCACAAATGTTGGAGAGGATGTGGAGAAAGGGGAACCCTCTTGCACTGTTGGTGGGAATGTGAACTGGTGCAGCCACTCTGGAAACTGTGTGGAGGTTCCTCAAAGAGTTAAAAATAGAGCTACCCAGGACCCATCAATTGCACTGCTGGGGATTTACCCCAAAGATACAGATGCAGTGAAATGCTGGGACACCTGCACCTCAATGTTTCTAGCAGCAATGTCCACAATAGCCAAACTGTAGAAGGAGCCTCTGTGTCCATCGAAAGATGAATGGATAAAGAAGATGTGGTAGGGCAGCCCGGGTGGCTTAGCGATTTAGCGCCTGCCTTCAGCCCAGGGTGTGATCCTAGAGACCCAGGATTGAGTTCCACGTCAGGCTCCCTGCATGGAGACTGCTTCTCCCTCTACCTCTCTCTGCCTCTCTCTCTCTCTCTCTGTGTGTGTGTGTGTGTGTGTGTGTCTCATGAATAAATAAAACCTCTTTAAAAAAAAAAAAGATGTGGTCTATGTATACAATGGAATATTACTCAGCCATTAGAAATGATGAATACCCACAATTTGCTTCAACATGGATAGAACTGGAGGGTATTATGCTGAGTGAAGTAAGTCAATCGGAGAAGGACAATCATCATATGGTTTCACTTATATGGGGAATATAAGAAATAGTGAAAGGGATTATAGGGGAAAGGAAAGAAAATGAGTGGGAAAAATCAGAGAGGGTGACAGAACATGAGAGACTCCTAACTCTGGGAAACAAACAACGGGTAGTGAACGGGGAGGTGAGCGGGGGGATGGAGTGACTGGAATGACAGGCACTGAGGGGGGCACCTGATGGGATGAGCACTGAATGTTACACTATATGTTGGCAAATCAAACTCCAATAAAAAATATACAAAAAATAATAAATAAATAAAATGAAATAAATAAATAAATAAAAACTCCCATTGTAGCTGCAAATCCTAAGCAAGCTGTTTATTTTCTAATATGACCCAATAAGTCAAGGGGGCCCTAAGACACTGAATAAATTGGCTGAAAGCTAAATTCTTCTTGTTTCTTCATAAAGTCCTTGACTTTGTTCTCTCTTATACTTGAAATTGGAAATACATTGAGATTTTCAAAAATAAAAGGGGAGAGTAGTGATTTTTCACCTGAGCTGGTGAAAAATTTCACTAGCATACAATACATGTAAATATTACACTAAAGTCTTCCTAGTGTGTAGATCTTTTACTAAATTTTGTATTTTAATTCCAGTATTGTTAACATACAGTGTTATATTAGTTTCAGGTGTACAATATAGTGATTCAACAATTCCATACATTACTCAGAGCTCATCATGATAGGTGTACTCTTAATCCCCATACCCTATTTCACCCATCCCCTCACTCTCCTCCCTTCATTGGTTCTCTATGATTAAAAATCTGTTTCTTGAACACAGGCAACACCCTTTTTGAACTCGGCCATAGTAACTTCTTGCAAGATACATCCACGAAGGCAAAAGAAACAAAAGCAAAAATGAACTATTGGGACTTAATCAAGATAAGAAGCTTTTGCACAGCAAAGGATACAGTCAACAAAACTCAAAGACAACCTACAGAATGGGAGAAGATATTTGCAAATGACATATCAGATAAAGGGCTAGTTTCCAAGATCTATAAAGAACTTATTAAACTCAACACCAAAGAAACAAACAATCCAATCATGAAATGGGCAAAAGACATGAACAGAAATCTCACAGAGGAAGACATAGACATGGCCAACATGCACATGAGAAAATGCTCTGCATCACTTGCCATCAGGGAAATACAAATCAAAACCACAATGAGATACCACCTCACACCAGTGAGAATGGGGAAAATTAACAAGGCAGGAAACAACAAATGTTGGAGAGGATGCGGAGAAAAGGGAACCCTCATACACTGTTGGTGGGAATGTGAACTGGTGCAGCCACTCTGGAAAACTGTGTGGAGGTTCCTCAAACAGTTAAAAATAGACCTGCCCTACGACCCAGCAATTGCACTGCTGGGGATTTACCCCAAAGATACAGATGCAGTTAAACGCCGGGACACCTGCACCCCGATGTTTATAGCAGCAATGGCCACGATAGCCAAACTGTGGAAGGAGCCTCGGTGTCCAACGAAAGATGAATGGATAAAGAAGATGTGGTTTATGTATACAATGGAATATTACTCAGCTATTAGAAATGACAAATACCCACCATTTGCTTCAACGTGGATGGAACTGGAGGGTATTATGCTGAGTGAAGTAAGCCAGTTGGAGAAGGACAAATATTATATGTTCTCATTCATTTGGGGAATATAAATAATAGTGAAAGGGAATATAAGGGAAGGGGGAAGAAATGTGTGGGAAATACCAGAAAGGGAGACAGAACGTAAAGACTGCTAACTCTGGGAAACGAACTAGGGGTGTTGGAAGGGGAGGAGGGCGGGGGGTGGGAGTGAATGGGTGACGGGCACTGGGGGTTATTCTGTATGTTAGTAAATTGAACACCAATAAAAAAAAAAATCTGTTTCTTGGTTTGTCTTTTGCTTGTTTGTTTTGTTTCTTAAATTCCACATATGAGTGAAATTATATGATATTTGTCTCTCTCTTATTTATTTCACTTATATTCACCAGCTCCACCCATATTGTTGCAAATGGCAAAATTCATTATTTTTATAGCTAAATAATATTCCATTACATATATCAGATCTTCTTTATCCATTCATCAGTTGATGGACACTTGGGCTGCATTCCTACCTTGGCTATTACAAATCAGGGTGCATGTATCCCTTTGAATTAGTATTTTTGTGTTTTTTGGGTAAATACTGGATTTACCCAAATCCCGTGGTGTCATTGCTGGATCATAGGGTGTTTCCATTTACAACTTTTTGAGGAACATCCACACTATTTTCCATAATGGCTGCACCAGTTTTCATTCCTTCCAACAGTGAATGAGGATTCCTTTTTCTCTACATCCTCATCAACACTTGTTTCTTCTGTTTTTAATTTTAGCTATTCTGATGGGTATAAGATGATATCTTATTATAGTTTAGACATGCATTTACCCCTAGCATGTAGATTTTTAAATCAGTTGGGGCATTAAAAATGAGGTAGTAATCTATTTTTTGGAATAATTGTCTTTATATCAAAAGAAATGCTCCAGGTTTTTTTTAATATGGAAGGAAACACTCTTAGGAAAAAGTCTCTTTCCCTGAAAATATTACTTTTCTTCTTTTCTTTCATTCATTTCTGACACCAGCTCACCTGGCAGCTTCCCTTCATGATGAATCAGCTTGTAAACATAGGCCTCATTCATGATAACTTTCCAGAGTGAAAAGCAATGTGACAGCTACCAATCTCTTCCTATCTAAATTTGAAACACCAATCCTTGCTTTACACACTTTTTCACATATACTATTCCAGCATTCCATGAATGTGACTAACTCATTTTACAGTTGTCTATATATCTTTTTCAAGTCTACATTGTTGGCCTACACTTAATATCCCCCAAGGAAAGACTCTCAGCTATCTTATCCATTTAAAACAGTGGGAAATATCAGAAAGGGAGACAGAACGTAAAGACTGCTAACTCTGGGAAACGAACTAGGGGTGGTAGAAGGGGAGGAGGGCGGGGGGTGGGAGTGAATGGGTGACGGGCACTGGGTATTATTCTGTATGTTAGTAAATTGAACACCAATAAAAAAAAATGTGAAAAAAAAATAATAAAAAATAAAAAAAAAAAAAAAAGAAAAAAAAAAAAAGAAAAAAAAAAATAAAACAGTGGCATATGCCACCAGCATGGCTGCCATGTTGCACAGCTCCAGGGGACACCATTCATGTAGAATACTGTAGGAATCCTGGAATTATAAATTTATTGGTGCTGGTCATCATCAATCCAAGATTAATGTTCAATGGTGACCTTGACAATGAAGTCACTTTTCCATAGCAATTATGACAAATCCACTCACAACAAGGAAAGAATATGGGTTTGCAGGTGAGGTAAAATTTAAAAATAAGATCAGAACTAGACAAGAATTCAAAAATCAACTAGTGCAACCCCTTCATTTGACCCCAAGCTGTTCAAAGCCAGAATGGTTAACACAGCTTGGAAATGTTGAGCTCGTTCTAGAATATTCTACAATATGTCTTCTGCTACATCACTCATCATCCCTCACATCCCTACCTTCTCCTCCACTTCTACGCTCTACCACACACCTTACCATTACTCACAGAGAATCTACATCAAAGGTATCAAACTCAAATGGCTAAGGGGCTAGGCAGAGAAAATAAATTAAGTGAACGAAATGGGGATTGTGGTGACTTCAGGAGGGTTCCCCTTACCTGAGAGAAGAGCCATTACTCAGCCAAGAGTACCAGACAATTGATGTTCTTTGAGAAACACCCAAAGCCTAGATTTTTATGTGAAATTTCCTGGATTTTAAATATAATATGTTACCTCGGGTTGTTTGTAAGCACTGTATCCCAAACAAGCTAGATCTGGCCCACTGTTTGTAGTATATGTCCTTGATGATGGACCCCATGAAGAAATCAACATCTCTTTATCACTCACAGCTGGGTGATCTGTTATGCATCAGTATCTCTGAGCCTTGGTTTCCTCACCCATAAAATGAGAGATTGACCTTATGGGATTTTGTGAGAGCTAAGCTTATATAGGTAAGAACATAGCACAACTGGCTGGCACAGTCAATTCTCAATAAGAGATGGCTGTTCACTTCCCTTTGTAGCAGAGACATGTGCATGCAGCTATTGGTAGAATTCACCACAGCCTTCCACCTGTTCCTTTCCCTACTGCTAGGGGAAAATCCCCAATACTGAATGCAGTAGGGGAGGTTGGTCTTTAATCAGTCATCTTTATCCTAAATCAGGGTTTTTACAAATCAAAAAATTTGGTTTTGCATGCTTTCTAGCCTAAGGACAGTAAGAACAAACAAATAATAAAAATAAAAGAGACTATATACTTATATTTTCCATTTAAACAGAAAACATAATAGTTATAAATATGAAGGTAGGATGCTCACTTCCTGACACATTCGCTGAAGATCACACTATATCATGTGTGCTTGGATCCAATTTACCAAGTCCTGCTGGGCAGCCAAGGGCAGAAGTCAGCTGTTAGCTAAGAATACACTGATGTCATCTCTCAAAAAGTGAGTGGGCCACTACCTTCAAAAGGACTGAGCTAGGGGGTGCCTGGGTGGCTCAGTCAGTTAAGCATCTGACTCTTGGTTTTGGCTCAAGTCATGATCTCAGGGTTGTGAGAGAGCACTCCATGCTCAGGAGGGACTCCGCTTGTCCCTCTCCCTCTGCTTCTCCCCAGCTCCCCTGAGCTGGTCTGTGTTTAACTGTTGACAACATAATAACAGGAAATGGGACCAGGGCTTAGGGTCAGGGCAGAAGTCACTGGAACTGGGCAAGTCCCTGGAGCACCAGGCTGGTTCACTCCCTTTCTATTCCCCTCCTCACAGAGATACGGGATGTCCAATGACAGTAAGATGTTTGAACTCAGACTCAATGCCTGAATTACCAGTCGGACTTCCTGTGTTTCCCTCTCATTCCTATTTGGTGATGATTTTCATACCTGGATCATAATAGGCAAAAGATATGCAAAGCTGCATTTTGTAAAGGCAGTATGGATTCTGGAGCAAAGTTGTTATAAAGTCAGAAAACTTGTGACATCTCAGTTCCTGCCAAGCTAAAATATCCTCTAATTTAACATTAAATAAGCAATATAGAGATTTAGTGACCCCTATATGCCCACCAGCCCCTCACACTAGGCTTTCACACTGTAAGTACTGATTAGTGAATAGAACCAACTCTTGGTAGAGGAAATAATAACCCATGAAGTAAAGTCAATAGTGAAATGAAAACTGATAATCTCCAAAAGCATGGATTTACTTCTTCATTCTATTTCCTACTAACAGGCTTTATCCATTGGTTCATTCACTCATTCATTCATTCATTCAATATTTATTGAGCACTTAACACACTTAAGAGTTGAATTTTGAATTAAGAAACAAAACAGATGAACATAGGGAAGGGAAGGAAAAATAAGATAAGATGAAAATTGAGAGGGTGGCAAACCATAAGAGACACCGAACTCTAGGAAACAAACCGAGGGTTGTTGGAAGGGAGACAGGTGGGAGAAAATATAATAGATAATTGGATGATGGGCATTAAAGAGGGAGCTTGATGTGATGAGCACTGGGTATTATATGCAACTGACGAATCACTAAATTCTACCTATGAAACTAATCTAAAAAACATTTTAAAAAGTTAAATTTTGAGGATAAAAAGCTGATCATCACTTAAGACCTAAGGTATATCTACTCTGTGAAAACTACATGGCCCCAGAACATAATTGCACCAGATCATCCATTGTGGATATCAATTTATAAGGCCCATCTATCTAAGTCAGCATATACGTTAAAAGCTTTTTTGCCCATGAGGCACCTGGGTGAATCAGTCAGTCAAGTATCCAGCTCTTGTTCAGCTCAGGTCTTGATCTCAGAGTCCTGAGTTCAAGCCCCATATTGGTCTCCATGCTGAGTGTGGAGCCTACTTAATAAAAAATAATAATTAAAATAATTTTTAAAAAGTTTTTAAACTGTTTTGCCCTCAATTTTCCTCTGTGTTACACTGACAGCATGAATGTCACTTGGTTTGGCCAAATTGAAAAGCAGCTTAAAAGACAGAAGGGACATTTGCTTATAAATTTATCATTATTTTGGACTATGAGTTTATTTCATGTTGGAGCTGATGACTCTCAAAGCCTTCACTTGAAATATACCAAAACTGTCCTAGATCTGTCTGTTATCAAAGAGTTGATCAGAGAGGTGGATGTGACAAGAACTAGGAACTTTCTGGTGACCTATAAACATCATTTAACCACAATTCACATGAAGAGAATTATAAGACTAGGTATGATGCCAATTGAAAGAACAAATCATGCTTGCTGATTCATCCATGTCATTTAGCACATATTGAGTACTTTTTGCCATTTACTATGCACAATGTTTTAGTTAATCTTCTAGAATACTCACAAAAGCTCTGTTAGTATCTTTCCCATTTTATAGCTGAAGAAATTCAGGTCTTTTCAAGGAGTTAAACACTCGCCCAAGGTCACAAAGTTAAGAAAAGATGGAACCAGGAATCAAACCCAAATAATCTGAGTCCAGAGCCCCAGTTCTGAATCACACAGTTTCTGCAGCTCTGTCGTATACATCACTTCACTTGTGTGCCGCCACCAACCTATGGTAGCCAGAGAGCCTCTATTCTCCATTTGAAAGATGTCAGACTACAGTTTAGAACTCACAGCTTTACCTCTGTGGGTTACAAGAGAACAGAGCACAGATACACCACCTATGGCTTGCAGAGACTCGAGGAATCTGGAAGGTCTATAGCTCCTACTTGGCGTATTCTAAGATACTGCACCAAGACTGTGCTCTCGGCACGTTCTCTCAGATCAATGACTGGTGACAGGAGACTCTAGAGAAATGAAAGCCCAAGTACCAACCTGAATGTGTCCTTACCCTCCCAGAAATCAGATTCAAAGGGGAAGAACAAATATCCACGCAAGTTATAAATGCATTTACCTCTTGACCCAATGACCTCTCTTCTAGAAATGTGTTCCATTGATATTCCTGCACTCGTGAAAAGATCATTCTTTGCTGCACTATCTGTAACAAGAGTAGAAACAACTCAAGCATCTATCAGGAGGGAACTTGTTAATTATGGTAAAGCCTTTTAGTGGAATACTACAGAGTTGTGAAAAAGAATGAAGAAGTTCTCCATGTACTGATACAGAAAGGTGTCGAAGATACAAAATACAGAAGAGCATGACATATCAGATAAAGGGCTAGTATCCAAGATCTATAAAGAACTTATTAAACTCAACAGTAAAGAAACAAACAATCCAATCATGAAATGGGCAAAAGACATGAACAGAAATTTCACAGAGGAAGACATAGACAGGGCCAACAAGCACATGGGAAGATGCTCCGCATCACTAGCAATCAGGGAAATACAAATCAAAACCACAATGAGATACCAGAGGATTTTCACCATTCTCACACCAGTGAGAAATAACCAGTGAAAATTAACAAGACAAGAAACAACAAATGTTGGAGAGGATGTGGAGAAAGAGGAACCCTCTTCCACTGTTGGTGGGAATGTGAACTGGTGCAGCCACTCTGGAAAACTGTGTGGAGGTTCCTCAAAGAGTTAAAAATAGACCTGCCCTACGACCCAACAATTGCATTGCTGGGGATTTACCCAAAGATATATATGCAGTGAAATGGCAGGACACCTGCACTCCAATGTTTATAGCAGCAATGTCCACAATAGCCAAACTGTGGAAGGAGCCTCAGCGTCCATCAAAAGGTGAACAGATAAAGAAGACGTGGTCTATATATACAATGGAATATTACTCAGCCATTAAAAATGACAAATGCCCACGATTTGCTTCAACGTGGATGGACCTGGAGGGTATTATGCTGAGTGAAATAAGTCAGTCGGAGAAGGACAAACATTATATGGTCTCATTCATTTGGGAAATATAAAAAATAGTGAAAGGGAATAAAGGGGAAAGGAGAGAAAATGAGTAGGAAAAATCAGAGAGAGTTACAGACATGAAAGACACCTAACTCTGGGAATCAAACGCCAATAAAAAAAATGTACATAAATAAATAAAAATAAAATACAGAAGAGCATTTTTGTATGCTATTTTGTGTAAGAAATGATATATATATGTGCTTATGTTTATATATTCAATATATTTTTGTATACATTGACATTAACTATAGAAGAATACACAGGAAGCTAATAAAGATGGTGATCCCTGGGATACCTGAGTCGGTCAGTTGTTGAGTGTCTGCCTTCAGCTCAGGGCATGATCCCAGGGTCCAGGATCGAGTCCCACATCAGGCTCCCTGAAAGGAGCCTGCTTTTCCCTCTGCCTATGTCTCTGCCTCTCTCTGTGTCTTTCATGAATAAATAAATAAAATCTTAAAAAAAAATATGGTGATCCCTTTGCATGCCAAGGGAGCACAGTAGATAGCACAGAGGGGGCAGAAATGGGAGTGAGTTCTATATATCCTTTCATAACATTTGCTTTATAAACCATGTAAATAAATTACCTGTTCAAAAAGGATGACCATCTTGAGCCCAGCTAAAGATTATTTGAACCTTTATGGAGAGTCAGCTGCTGAGTCTGGTCATGAAGAACAAGTGTGTGTTGGAATATATACACAGATTTGCAAACATCTTCTCTACCCTGACACTTCATTGGCTCAAACTTGGAGTAGACCAAGATTCTGTAATAAATGGATCCAAACACGGACCTTATTTCTTGCTCATGTACCTGGGAGGGGCTTTGAGTCTGCAGCAACTCCCTTCCACATGGTCATTCAGACACCAGGAATCTTCCATCTGGCATCCACCCCTCTCATTCCCTAAGACCTCATTATTATATATATAAAACTGACAGAAGGGAAACAGGTGTAGGAGGGCACATATTCTCACATGCTCCTTTTATTAAAGTGATACACATCATTTCCTCTCATATTCTATTGGTGAGAACAAGTCTCATGACCACAACCAAGTACAAGGCATGCTGAGAATGCAGTCTCTAGCTGGACAACCTCTTTACATCTCAACATTTACTATGGAAGGGGAGAATAGACAGTTACCCATCTCTGACACCATTATTATCTCTATTACTGAAGGAATTCTGGGAGGATTGCTAGGCATCATTCATCCAGCTAACCTTTCCAAGGAACCCCTGTGCCAATTCCTGCTGATATAAAGGAAACTTTGATGTGGTTTGTGGTTTGTGGAGATGAAGCTTATCTTCAGTTGGAATGATGAAAAGAGGGCCACAGGAACTGGTTGAAGACCTCATTTACCCTGAACCTCCATATGGCCCAGTATGGGAATCAGAATCACTATCTCTTTCCATCACCCATCTCTGATTCTGTCATTAATCTTTCTTTCTTCCCCTGTAGATTTTCTCCACATCTCTTATCATCTATGGTAAGAAGGCCTTTCAATGACCAGTGTGTGCTCTCTTCTTGACCCACCTGACTCCAATTCTACCTTTCATTTCCATAAGCATGACTTCTTTATTCCCCAGGAGATCACCCTCCCAACCCTGTCTACCCAATGCCTTTACATGTGCTTGTACTTATGTGCACACACATGGATATATGTATACGGCTGTGTGCACACAAGCGCATACACTGAAGCTGTGATGTAGCTTTTATTGTGCCCAACCCCAGGGAAGAACAAGCAGGATGATGAAGGCATAAACTTGCCCACAGCCCTGTAGGAAGGAAGAGAGAAACACATGGACAAGTATCCAAGGGGCAACAATTAGTGATAGATTCTGAGCTGAAATACCTCTGCCAAGGACCTAAAGCAACGCAAGTGTGATCTAGTCCACAGAATACAGCAGGTGGAAGCAACAGATGCAGATTTTGAAGGCTTCCATATTAAACTAGAGTAAACAAAAGCAAAATTCAACCAGACGATGTAACTCCAGGAATTGCTTTTTCACCACCAAGGGCCTGTTTTAATTATTTATATACATCACATCAGCTTGTGTTTGCAGAGATTTTCCTTCCAGAGAAATTGCATTTATTAGATAGCAAGTTCTTTATTTCCCCTGTGTCTTATTAAGCAAAGACATGTGCAGGTACCAAGCAGGGTTTCTGATCATTCATTTGTTCATTCAACAAACATTTACTAAAACTTTACCATGTGCCAGGCACTGGGGATATGGTGGAGAACACAGAAGACAAGGTCCTTGCCCTCCTGTTCTTACTGCAGATCATCAAAAGATCATAAGTACATAAATACAAATTATAAAAGAGAATAAAGGATGCCATGAGAAAGCATGAGATGAGATTTGCGTGGGACTTCAAGAAAGACATCTCTGCCTAAGGGACACCTGAGCAGAGACCAGATTCTCAAAAGGTGTGACTGCCCTAAATTCAGTAATTCCCTCCAAAAGAGATGAAAACACTGAACTTAAAAAGGAAGCTGATAATGTCTACATGTCTTCTCTGTGCCAGATACAGGGCTGAGCTGTTTCTCAGGACTATTGCTTCTCCTCCCTTGCCCAGGGCTTCTAGGTGGGTGACCTGCTCCCCAGTTTTTACATATTAAGAACCAAGCTCCAAAAGTTTCACTAGCCTGATTGTACCTCTTGGTTAGTAAATGGCAGATCAGAGAGTCAGACCTGGATCAAAGCCCTAAGGAACCAGTACCAGAAGACAGGGATGCTTGGAGGGACCCTGTTTCAGTACTGCAAGGAAAGCCACCAAGAGGCACCTGCCCCTGCTGTGAAGGAAGCATTCAGATGCTTAAACTCCTATAGGGAGACTGCAAGAAACCATAACCACACAGGCCCCTAGAGCCCTCGGACCACCACCTCCTAGGCTGTGCAAACAGGTGGCCCATGGATGCAGCCCAGCCGATGAGAGAGTTGTCTTTTTGTACAGATTTCTATAAATGAAATCTGGGCTCTAACAAATTTGACCTCTCATGCTGAGTCCTTTGCAGGTCCCATCATCATTCCTGGCAGGACTCCCAATCCCTCATAAAAAGGAATGTGTGACCTATTTTAAAATTCCTCTAGGGAAAGAGTCAGCATGTTGCCTTGGCAACTGATGAGAACCCTTCTAGGAGTCCTGCTTGGCTCTTCCTTCAGTCTAACGGTACTTCCGCCCTGATGTGATTCAAAGCCTATGCTGACCTCCCAGGGGTGGAAGAGAGGACAGAAGTGATTCTCTGCAACCATACCCTCCCACCTTGCTCCATGAGAGTGTAGGGGACAGAGAAAGGAAGCAGAAGACAAAGGAGCATGGGAAGAGGGAAGAGGATGACAAAGGAGGACCCTTCTACCCAGGGATGGAGGCATGGCTTGCAAGGCCTGGGCAGTCTCTAGTCTCAAAACTTTGAACTGATTCCCTCACAGAGTTGTTGACATGCCCATCTGCCTTCTCCTCCACTGACTAACCTCCTGACCCAGAGCTTTAAGAAGCCTTCCTTTCTACCAGCCTTGCTGCCCTCCTCAAGCTCCCACAACGCTGACTGACCAGGTCTCCCATCAGGGCTTGCACTGTGGACTTGTGTCTTTAGCTTTGCTCATGCATACATCCCATCACCCTTTCTCAAAGCCCGAAGTTCCTGGGGTAAAGAGCCTATGTCTGATATTGCTTTTCAACCATCACTTCAGTGCACTGTAATATTTGTTTCTACTGACTTCAAAGAGAGTTATAGACTTCTTTCCCTCTCACCATGCTGTCGAGCAGATACTGACTTCTCCTTCAGCCATTCTCCTTGTGGAGGAGACTACCTGCACCAACAGGCACCCAGACCTTCATGGGACCATCACAAAGCAAAGTCCTTCTGCCTGGCCCTGATTAGAAAGTGGGAAGCAGAGCTTTGAAGAAAGAAGTGAGGGATTGGCACAAATGCTTTCCAGGACTATTTTGGTTGTAAATGACAAAAGCTCAAGTCAAACTGGCCTAAGCAAACACAAATGAGAAAAAAAAATGTGTCGACTCATTTAACTGAAAATCAGGCTGAATCCAGTGGCTATGACAATGTGGACTCCAACCCTTAAATTTATTTTGTCTTGGCTTTATTCTCAGCAGGTTTGCCAACATGGTGACAAATATGGTCACCAGCAGAACCAGATAACTGCCCTACCAGGGTTGAACTCCAGCAGAAAAAAGATGCCACCTCTCCCAGAGTTCAAACCAAGTCTCAGGACTGAGTCTAGATCATGTGTCCAGCCCTGAATCATTCTCCCTGGAAGGGCTTGAGTCGTGTTTCTGCTTCCTGGAGTTGGGTGGAGTCTCCCCCACAAACCTTGTGACCTTGAAGAGGGGAGAGGTGATACCCTGTGCAAAATCAAAGTGCTGGTAGTAGAAGAAGACACGGACGCTGGGCTGACAAGCACAACAGATGTCCACGGCCACCTGCATCCTTTCTCTTCTCTTTTTCTTGTTCAGAATAATAAGATGTGGAGTTGGAAGTGTCTCCCCCTTGAGAAACATCTTTAGCTCTAAAGGATTGGGCAGGGCCCAAGAAGAACTGAATTGGAGGGGGGAAAAGTGAGTCACCTAAAATTGGCGCTGACCCTAAGTTTACAGAGAGAGAAGTGAATGGGGGTCATATTTATTCATTTTCTCATTGAAATCCCCAGCTCTGTTTCATGTTGAGGCCTTTCCCATTGGCTGTTCATTGCCAGCAGGACTTTGCAGACATCAGAACAGTTTCCTTAATTATATGTCTGTATTTTAAAAAATAAATAGTGGTGCTTATCACTCTGCCTGCACATGGGGACCTGGATGAGCCCACTGACGCAAAGCAGTTTCTAAGCAACTTGTGGAGCTGGTGCCTAATGCAACAGCCATGAGATTTGGAGGAAAAATAAAATAAAGCCCATGGACACTCAATGTGGAGCCAATTGTGATTGGTTCAAAAAGGCTGCCCAGGGTCCTTTGGGAGGTTAATTCCATCTCAGGCTGACAGAAAGGGGCTTGTTTCCGGAAAGCCAGGATCTCTCTGGTGTGGGACGCTTGATAAGTGGGCTTCTGGAGGATTCCAATAAGCACTCTGTCCCAGGGAGCCCTGGTGCTGATAATGTGATAATAGAATTGCTGATGTTCGGAACTGAGAGAGGCTCTGAGCAGTGCAAGCAAGTCCAGGGAAGAAGGTGAGGACAGGGAGAAGGCAGGGCCAGGTTTCCTTGTGTCTCCCCCACCTCCTCACCTCTCAGACAGTGTAGCACTACTGCCCAACAGAGAGGGGGAGGTGTTCTGAGTGAGGAGAAGAGATTCCTGGCCACAGAACTGACCTTACAGAACACACAAAGTGAACTATGGCCAGCAAATGGATGTCATGAATAAGTAAGACCAGCATTTGCATCTGGCTACAACACTCACATCTGCATGACACTGGGAGAATCATTTTTACCTCTCTTTGCCTAAGTTTTCTTGTTTTTTTAGGTGGAAATCATAACAGGATCATCCTAAGGATTAAAGATTTATGGAACACACAGCATTCCCTCTGCCATAAAAGGTTCATACCAGGCCTCCATGGTGACTGCACTAAGATTCTGGAGATCCTATTGGTCATTTCCACAATAGACTAACTATATCCATTAACTTTTTTTTTAAGACTCTATTTTTATAAGTAATTTTAGGTTCTCAGGAAAACTGAAAGGAAGGTATAGAGTTCCCATACATGCACACTCTCCCATTATCAACATCCCACACACACACAGTGGTGTATTTGTTACAATTGATGAGCCTACATTAATCCATCATAACCACTCAAATTCCCTATTTTACTTTAGGGTTCACTTTTGGTGGTATACATTCTATGTATTTTATCTGTTAACTTCTGCCATGTAACAAACCACCCAAAACTTAGTGACTTCAAACAACAATTTATTTAGTTTATGATTCTGTGGGTTGACAGTTTGAGCTGGGCTCAAATGGATGGTTCTTCTGGTCCCAACTCACTCATGCCTCTGCAGTCAGCTGCCAGGCCATCTGGGAACTGACTGATCTAGAATGCCTTCAACCAAGATGGTTTGTCTCTACTCAACATGACCTCCATCCGCTGTCTTGCTAGCCTGGGTATGTCACATGATGGCTGGTCATGCTCTGGACAGGCACAATGTCCTTTGTACCCCATTCTACTGGTCAAATTAAGTTACACAACCATCTCAGAAGGTGAGGAAACAGATGCCACATCTTCATGAGAGATGCTGCAAAGTCCCATAGTAAAGGGATGTAACTACAGGGAAGGGAATAATAATGGCCCTGTTTGCCATCCACCATAGCTCTGTCCAGAGAATCTTTGAAGGGGGGAAAAATGGTTCACATCCATGTCTAGGCTTCTTGGGAATAGCTCTTGGTGATGTTGCTGACCAAGGACAGCTTCCTGCCAGAAAAAGCCATGAAACTGCCCCCACATTTCCTGATATCCAAACCCAGTATCTATCTATACAGCTAAAATAAACCAAGGAGACCTGAGGGATGACAAAATAAGGTATAATTTATGGAGAAATTTGCTAATAATAAAAATCACTGACTCTCAGAGTTAGAATTGGCCTTAGAGGTAATTTAATCTAATGGTTTTTAAACTCATGTGACATGGAACTATGGGGGTTTCAAGAAGGTAATTCATGAAAGTCAATGTAGGAAATGACTCTGGGCCCCTCACCCCTACTTCAAGGCATCCATAATTTTCTGTAATGAAAAAGCTACTAGCCACTTTATTGCAAAGATTCTTCTACTCCTTGCACAATATTTCTCCTAGAATTGCCTGTGGTTACTTGGATTCATCAGATTTTTACTATCCAACATCTTTCAGGGAACTAATATATGTTGAGGACGTACTACACACAAAACATCATGTTAGGTCCTTCAGTATTGAGTCTGACTTTCTCTGCCATGCAGGTCTTAGGGTCTTTCAAATGTCTTCTTCATGTCTGCCTTTATTCTGGGCAGCTGCTCGTCGATTCACTTTCTGAGTCAAGCTTTTGTTCCAGCCAAGTTCCCAGTCTCTATCACTGCCACATTCAAGAGTTCTTTCCTGCTGTAGAGAACATCAACCTGCTTTCTAAATCCAAGCACCACAAGTTCTATGCTGTCTCAGTCAGCTCCAGCCCACCCAGGTGTCCAAGAACAATCCAGTATGAGTGGCAGGAGATCCTCAGTAAACCCCCGTGCTCCCGCTTTCCACCTACATCCATGGCCCTTCTCTGCTAACACTTCCCCCAAGCCAAACTGGTATTAACAACATATCTAACATATCTAGCCAGGAATCAGGTCCATTCCTATTCAAGTCTTTGACTCACATGACACCATCTCATTTCTGCAAATCCATTGCTAAATGATAAATTTAAAAATATATTAATAGGAAATGACTGAAATTTTTATTTTGAGGCAAAAAATCCCACATGTACCTTTTCCATGTTTCCAATTATATGATGTACCTGAAGTAGTCAGTCATAAAAACGGAAAGTAAAATGGTGGTTACTAGAGCTAGGAAGATGGAAATGGGGAGTTGTTCAATGAACAGAGTTCCAGTTATGCAAGACAAAAAAGTTTTAGAGCTCTTCATTACAACCCTGGACTGAGAGTTAACAATGCTGTACTATATACTTAAAATTTTGTGAAGAAGGTCTACCTCATGTTATATGTTTTTTACTGCAATAAAAAAGAATAATAACAACAACTATCTCCTACCTTCCCATTGTTGGATGGTAAAGATATTTCATGTGAAAATGGTTTCGAAACAGATCAAGTACTATGCAAATGTAAGGGATTATTACTTTGATTATTATGGTACCCCATCCCATTCTTTTTCTATTTCAGAATGCAAGATTATCTTCTAATTAAATCCAAATTGGAAGAAGAAGCTACACTTTACACAAGTCCCTCCAGTAGTCTTCTGGTGCCAAACACCAGGCAGGGCAGCAACACAAGTGAGCCCAAGCAGGCAAGACTCCTTAACCATAGACAGAGAGATTGCTGATGGGCAAAGTTGAGAAAAAATTGCTTTGTGATGCTTGTATATGATATCTAAAGGCAGAGCTGTCCTCTCCAGCCAGGAAATCAATTTGCACCCTGACCAGAGATGTTTCAAAGAGGGAGTCAGAGAAACAATCATTAAAAAAGAGAGAGAGACAAAAAAAAAAAAAAAAAAAAAGAGCATCTCCAGCTTAAAAGTAAAAAAAATTCCGAAAGCTAGCACAGTGCCCAGTATATTGTATTCACCAGCCAAGATACACAGAAAATATTGGTTGGATGGAAGATGGATGGATATGTAGGTAGATGGAAGAAAGGAGTAAAAATCAATGAACAAGCATAAAAATGCTCCCAAGTTGGGCTTCTACCTTTAGGAAGAGATGTCTGCCCACCAAAATGATCAGAAACTGCTATTTCAACAAATACTAAGGCAGGTTTTCATCATGAGCAGCTTTTCATGACCCAATGTTAGCCACATTGCCATTGTTAGCTTGAAGGATGACTTCCCACAAAATTACAAAAATGATCCCCTCTTGGAGAGAGATTAGGAAAAGGCACCTGCTCTGGGCTGGCACAGCCAGGGCCCACACCTTGGATTCTAGTGTCTGTTCATTCCCTCTGTTAGATATTTCTGTGCAATACACAAAATGAACATCTGCACTAAGTGGCTTTGATTAGTTGCATGATGAAGCAAAAGCTAATAACTTGGGAGGAGACAGATTGTGGCTCTGTGGTTTGCCAAGCTCCCTTCTCCGGCCTCCTTTTGGGCTAGAATCAGGGTTTGACAGCCAGTGGCCTTAGGTGAGCACACACAGAACTGTTTTGGCAAAGAGCCAGAGAAAAGACATCCTGTCTAATCTTTACCCAGGTCAAGGTAAACAATACTTCCATTACCCACTGGGACTTCTCTCCTGCCCCTTTCCAGTCAACTTCTTCAACCCTAGCTCCCTTGACAACCACTATTAAGACCACTATCACTATATATCAATTTTGTCTGTTCTTTCATAAAAATATAATCATATCATATATTCTCTTTTGTGTCTGGCTTCTTTAACATAATATGCTTGAAATTAGTCCATTATTGTGAGTAGCAGTAACTCATTCCTTTCTTGCTGAGGAATATATTCAAATGGCCAAATCACATATAAAAGGGTATTTAAGGGCAGCCCTGGTGGCTCAGCGGTTTAGCGTTGCCTTCAGCCCAGGGCGTGATCCTGGAGTCCTGGGATTGAGTTTCACGTCGGGCTCCCTGCTTCTCCCTCTGCCTGTGTCTCTGCCTCTGTGTGTGTGTGTGTGTCTCATGAATAAATAAATTTAAAAAACAATTTTTAAAAAGGGTATTCAAAGTTATTAGTCTCATCAAGGAAATACAAATTAAACCCACAGTGAGATACCTCTACACCTTCACAGGACTAGCTGAAAACAAAGACTGACGATATCAAGAGTTGATGAGGATATGTAGAATCTGGAACTCTTGGACACCACTTTTAGGCATGTACACTAGTAAAATCACTCTGGAAAATCCTTTGGCTTTCTAATAAACTTAAACATACACATCTTCTATGACCCAGTGATTCTACCCCCAGATATTTACTCAAGAGAAAAGAAAACATAAATCCACAAAATGACCTGTACAAGAATATTCCAGTAGCTTTGTTTATAAAAATCCCAAGTGGAAACAGCTGAGATGTCCATCACCAAGAAAAAGGATAAATAAACTGTGGTATGCCCACAAAATGGACATGTCACTCTTAAATCTCTGGGGCTTCATTCTATGGGAAGAATAATATACCATATAGAGAATTGTTAGAAGAATAATGTGGAAAAAAAAAAGAATAATGTGGAAAGTGGCTAACAAATACAGGATTTATCTTCGGTTTTGTCGCTACATAAGTAAGAAAAAGACAAAGAAAAAGTAGGTGAAAAAAAGACACAAACCAACATGCTATTGGTTGGCAACTCCTAAAACTACTTAAATATCTCATCTCCCATGGATCCAGCTGCCATTTTTCTGACTTGCAAGCAAAAAATAGTCATGAAATGAAACCATTTGGCCAAAACCAAAACAAGGTAACCAGATGGGTTTGTCTTAGAGCCTTAACCTTTAAAAAAAAACACCCAAATTTCCTGCACATGTTTAATCTGCTTAACTTAGAAATCTCAAAACATCTGCTTCTGCATCCTTTCCAACATATTGATTTTGTTTTATTATTAAATGCTTCATCTTTTATTCTGTTTTAATCAGAAAACCACCTCAAACTCTGGAAACAAGCAGCAAAATAATCACATGCACACACATATACACTCAGACACAGGTACACACATATGTTGCCTTCTCCATCTATGTATATATGGAGGTCTTCATGTTCTCTACATCTACATATGATAAAGCAATGAGTCACTTGATAGCAAACTTGCCAGAACATATACATATCTGCATGAAGTCCCCCAAAGTGGACAGTTTTTATCCTTATTCCCACAACGCTGTTCTTGCTCAAAACATTTTTAGATCTTTGGAAGCTATGTTATATAAAGAACTGTGAAAACAACAACTGGGAGAAGAAAAGCCTACCCTTAAATATTTAAAGAGGCATTTTACAAAAGAAGGAATACATATTTTATATTTTATAGTCATTGTACACATGAGGAAACAGGTTCTGTCACGTGTCCACAGTCACACAGCCAATAAGGGTGCTGACTTGATGTGAGCTCAGACAGTCTGCCTCTGATCTGCTTTACCACCAGCCTCTCAGAATAGAATGGAGCAGACTAATGATGAAGACTGATCTTGTGCCCGGGTATTCTGGTGGAAGAGGGCTAGAATAACAGTGGGTGCTTCGGGGGAGAGTTCTCAATCAGCCCCAAGGACTGGGGGTGTGGTAATAAGTGCCAGGAAAGACTTCATGGAAGAGCTGCCATTCACAAGGAAGGGGCTTTAAAAAGCTGATTCAACTCCTTGCAGACTGGTGGGTTCTTATGTTCTCACCTTTTCCCAAGGTTGGATCAGGAAAAGCCAAGTAGGACATATAACATCACATACCTCGTCACTATCCTTATGCTTGTCTGGTCCTCAAAGAGCATTTGAACTCTCTCCTGCAGATAAGGATCTTGAGACAGCTTTGGAAAATGGGGCCACTGTGGGGATATAAGTGACCTGCCAATGCCTTCTCCCCTCTGCCTCCCAGACTCCAGAAATTCATCATTGGATCTTTCTTTAGCAGTCAGGTAGTGGTCCAAGGAGTTTGTGTGTGCAAATACGTGCGTGCGTGCATGTGCATGCATGTATGGGTGGGTGTGTTGGAAGGGAGGGAGGGGGCTGCCTTTCTCCCAGCCCCAGAGCATCCAGACTCTGCAAATGCAAAGCTGAAGCTGCCTGGCCCTTTGATCAGGACCCCATGCTGTGCCTTGTTCAGGGAGTTTTTAAATTCTCTTTCATTTTATTGAGCGGCTTTGCTCCCCACCTCCCATCCCAGAGTCAGGTCTCAGGATTATTGGGTCCTTCTCATTGATTTGTTTTCCTGACCTTTGTAGTAGATACTGAAATATATGGATGGAACAAGAAAGGGAAAGGGAGAGAGCTCGGGTAGCCTCTGGAAGGGAGGGCTCCTGGTGAGGATCTTGGGTCTGGTCATGTTTTACAGAAAAGAGATAAGTCAGGTGGCAGTTGACGGGTGCCCCAGAAGAGGAAGTACCTGGTTATGGGGGCCAACTACTGAAGACCAGGCTGAGGTCGCAGCTCTGTGTCACCCACAGGACCAGGAACTAATGCTGGACCTCTGTATCTCTATCCATTTGTCTTCTGTTGAAAAAACTCCTATGTCATCTCCTTCTTTCATTCTTTTGGAAAATCCGCACTCCACTCCTCTCAAGGCTCTGTACTAGGAAAACATGCGTGCTCTTCTTTCCTCTGTGAGTCCCAGTTTTGTATTAAACTCATGTTCTCAGATCAGCCACAGATACAGATTCCATCATTGACATTGAGAAGGAATAAATGAATATCTGTGGAGTATCCACTGCCCAGCATTGTGAGAGGTGTTTTATTTGTATTATGGGTGACTAGGCCAGAATTTTCCCACTCTTCTAGAAATGAAGGTAGGACCCACAGTGGAGCCACCAACTGGAAGGCAGTGCTGGATTGAAGACATGTGGTTCCTTCTCATGAGTGTGAGTGCCATTCCCACTTCAAAGCCAAGTGGGAAGGCTTCAAGAGTCAGCAATAAAAATCTGGGATTCCTGCAAGATATAGAGTCTGGACCCTCTTACCCAGGGAGGCACTGTGTCCACCTGAGCAGAAGACATGTCTGAAGAGGAGGCACAAGGCAGAAGGGGAGAGCCCAGAGCAGCCCGTTCCTCAGTATTTGGTGAGGCTAATGATAGGAGTGCCCCTAAAGGTCAAGTGTCAAAGTGACTGGACTTTGTCTTTCCTGTACTCCACTCAGGTGGGCTGCCCACTACACACAGGGAGGCAGGAGGAAGAGGAGGTCGTGTGGTAGACTCCATAGTGATTGCTGAGTGGGAGGTGGGAGATGTTAGCCTCCATCAGGGAGTTACCACAGGGCCTTCAAAGACCCAGACATGTACCCTGCAAGAAAGCCTCACCTTTGGACTCGTGTCACAGAGAGTATCAACAACCAGTCAGTGTTGGCCTAAGAAATATCAACAGCTTCCAAAGGAAGTACCAGAGATGGGCACAGTTATATAAAGAGATGCTTGTCCTTTTCCTCTTCCTTCTACCAGAGAGACCATTCTGGAAAAACTAGATTCTGAAGGAGTAGATGCTCCAAGCTACCTAGAGGGAGGGAGGTCATGTAAATGAGATTGAAATGGAGTTTGAGAGTTAGCAGGCCCTGTATACCCCTACCAATATCTCCTTATCTTTACCTTTGGGTAGTTGGAAGAGGGGCAAGATGGCGGAAGAGTAGGGGTCCTCAACTCACCTGGTCCCACCGACTTCTCTAGATAACTTTCAAAACATCCTGAACACCTACAAATTAGACCTGAGATTTAAAGAGAGGACACCTGGAATGCTACAGAGAGAAAGTTTTCACTTCTAACAAGGTAGGAAGGCAGAAAAAAAATAAATAAAAGAGAATAAAGTTGGGGAGGGGCACTGTGATCTTTACCTTTGGGTTCACACAGGCCTGACTTCTGACTGCCAGAACCTGCATCTCTTTGCCTACAAGCTTTTCTCTGGCCGCTGAGGCCCTTTCTGCCCACAAATAAGTGCTGGGGAGTTGACACCATCCTAGAGGCAGCCCTTATCCACTGACAGGTGGGATTTGGTGTACAAAAACCAAATTTGTACTAGCTCCTTCATCGGAGTCACTTGTTCTACACTGTATTAGTTATCAATTGCTGTATGACAATTTCTCCCCAAAACATAGCAGCTGGAGACAACAATGAATATGTATTACCTCACAATTTCTGTTGGTCAGGAATTCAAAAAAAGCTCGAATAGGTGGTTCCAGCTTCAGGGTGCTCATGATTTTTCAGTCAAGATGTCTGCTGGGGCTGCAATCAGTTGAAGGCTAGACTGGGGCTGAATGACGTGTTTCTAAGCTACCTCATCAGCACTGCTGACTGTTGGCAAGCTTCAGTACATCACACTTAATACTTCTTCATGATCTGTGGCTGGCTTCCCCTGGGGTTCTAATCCAAAGAACTGAGAGACCAAAGTGAGAACAGAAAAGGTCGTCTTTTTTACGACCCAGCCTCAGAAGTCAAATACCGTATTAATTATTGATGGCTAGATAACAAATTACCCCAATACTAGCAGCCTTAAAAAAATATATTCACTCACAATGTCTATTGGTCAAGAATCTGGGCACAGTTTAGCTGGGTGCCTTTTGACGCCTATGACTCAGAATTCCTCACCAGGCTCCTCCCCCATGTGGGCCTCTCCATAGGGTAGCTCACAACATGGTTTTTTTTCTCAGAACTAGTGAAGGAGAGAGTAAGAGAACACAAGTAAGGCAAAAGCCAGAGTATATTTGTGACATAATCTCAGAAATGACATCCATCACCTTTGTTATATGCTATGGTTAGAACTGCGTCACTTCTTATATGGTTATAAATGGCCTACACTCTAGGGAGAGGATTGTACAAGGTCACGAATACCAGCAGGTAGAAAGAATTGGGGCCATTTCAGAGGCTGCCTATCATGGAATAGCACCACTTCTACCATATTCTCCTGGATACACAGGCCACACACATAGTTCAATGTGAGAAGGCATTACACAAAGGCACGAATACCTGAAGGTGAGGAACACTGGGGCAGGCTAGAGGGATGACCCCCACAAAAACTGTTTCCAGAGTTCCCTAGTGAGATTATGCATTTGCTGATAATGCATTTTCAAGTGCCTTCCTTCCTTCCCCTGGATCACTTCCTCTACTCCCCTGCTGGTCTTTTCTGACATCTCCCAAATAAACCCCTTGCACATGAATTCTTATTTCAAGGTCTACTTCTGAGAAAACCCAAGCTAAGACAAAGGGTGACCTATTAAATTAGACTTATATAAAAGTGGGTTTGTGTGTGTGTGTGGGTGGGTGGGTGGGTGTGTGTGTGTTAGGAACTGATGCAAAATTCATTTCTTACTATGAGACACAGCAAAATTTTTGAAAACCATTGTAGGAAGCACCACAGGATTTCAGGGCACAATGGTTTCATTTAACCCTGATGAAATCTAGAAAGACTAGATCTTAAGAGGACTCAAAGGGGATAGAAAGAAGACAAAGGAACATGAAAAATTGGAAAGTGCATTGTACATCCAGAAACAGTGACATGTAAAACTGGGCTGTTACTTCTGGAGTTTATTCCCCACTTGTCTGTCGAAGTTTTGTTTCTATCTGCTTATCACTTTACCTCAATGGAGGCCTTGTGTCAAGATGCCCATATCCAGTCTGAGCTCCAGCCAAGCCTCATGCCTAGCAAATATTCCATACTTTCATGAAGGAGAATTGCTCTGTAACCAAATTGTAGAGATGAAATGCAAAAAAACTTCATAGCATTTAGTGGAGAGGAGGGAGGTTCCCAGGAGTAAGCTAAGTCACTTGAAGCAACTGTATATTTTCATACATTTTTCAAAACTCTCTTTGAGACTGACTTTAGATAGATAGGTACCAAATGACTCTTGACCTCTATGTACCCAAAAAATGCCCAAGAGAAATCAAGGCCTTCCAAAGCACTCAGCTATAGGCCTATCAAGGGCTGGCTAGAGGAGCTTAAATCCAAATTAATTACCCAGATATCTCTAGTTCAGAAGTTGGGCCACAGACAAACTCATCAGCATGCAGTAGCTGCACCAGTCCCACGATGAGAAGAAAAGGAAGCAGGATAATGAGGACAGTAGATAAAAGGGATACCATGGAGGAGGATCTTAATTGTATCTTAATTGAGTCACACACTTTCTCCTTCATGCAGATCCCAGACCTCAAGTCAGAGAGTGGCCTCTCTGTTTGGGTATTTCCTGTGTCCCAACCATGACTGGTCAAGATCCAAGATCAACATATTGTGGCATTCCATGAAAAAACAAGTGTATCAGTTAACTGTTGCTGCAATAATGCTATATAATAAACCACCTCAAATCTTAGTAATAATCACTTACGTCACCCACATATCTGCAGTCTCTGGGTCTGCAAGCCAGCTGGAAGTTGGCTGATTCAAGCTGGGATTGACCAGGAACTCTGCCTCAAGCTTTGGATATAACTCATCTTGGCCCTCACTGAGACTTGGCTCATATCTGCTCCATAAGTGTTAGTTTCAAGGCCCAGAAATCTAGAAGGTCTTCTCTGACACACAGGAAAAAAGCAGAAAATCCAAGGCCTCTTAAGACCTGAGCCTGGAACTGGAAACCTCTCACTGGCATCCATATATCACTTGCTCAATGATGTCACATGGCAGTACCCAAAGTCAAGAAGGGGTGAGGGCCACACTCCACCACAGTGAAATCATGGCAAGGGTCAGGACATAAGGCAGAGGGATAGACACAGAGACAACAATTCCATCTACCAAAGCTTCTGTCTTCCTCCAAACTCCAACTGAAGCCATGATCATTGATAGAGACTCTGGAATTCTAATCCATCGGCTGCATTTATGATACCTAGGAAGGACGAAGATGAGAATGACAAGCTCATGCACCAGGCCACCACAAAAACTGGAGGACAGCGATAGAGTATGTCCCCCACTTCATTTGCACTTTGGGAGTAGTTGGTGCAGACCATTGCACTCACGGGCCTAGATTGTCAGCACTGGTTATTACTTACTATCCAAAGAGGTTTGGTGTTTCCTCTGACATTGGAATATAAGGGTAATTGCAGGTTATGTGGTCATTCCCAGGAAGAGAAGGAGGTCTTTCTTCTAAGAGAGATGCTCTACAATCATGAATGTTTCATAATAATCTCATTCTTTCTACATTGGCTCTGGCCTATATGGTTGGCTGGCAAGGCTACTTCTGGGAAGGAAAAAAAAGAATCCCATTCCTTTTCTGAAAGTGGAATCCAAAGAAACCCAGCTCTTTTGCCTTGGATTGACAAAAACAGAAAACTATCCCAGACTACTCCAACCTGCAGAGCTTGGAGTCAGCTGTGACGAAACGCATTCCCAGGCCTTGTGAGTCACTACCTGGGTGGGCACAGAGTCACAGCACTCAGATCTGCAGCTTGACCCTGCACAAAGGTGCCCACCCAAGGAGCGGGCGCCCACCCAATTCAGCGGGGCTGAATTCCACTCCAGTTTCCACTGCCAAGTCAAGCACCCAGACCAGGGGCTGCATAATCCCAAAGGAAGAGGCAACTTTGATAAGTAATCTGCCCACAAAGGGCACATTTTGGTAATCCACAGAAAGATGACTTAACACCAAAGGAGAATTTATCTCTTTGGCAGTCAGATGTTTGGCTCTCCCAGATTGCCCAGAGGCTACCCACTAGCACAGTATTTTACTTTGGATCACTCTCCAACTCTTCACTACTCCCACCACAGCATCTGCATCCACATCCTTTGCCATGTAAATCTGCAATGCCCCACCACTGGAAGAGGCAGGATATACATCCCCATCCCATGATGGGCTTGACCATGTGACCTGCTTTGCCCAGTAGAATGTGAGTGGATGTGAAGTGAGCAGAGACTTTAAAAGTACTTGCTTTGTCTAGGTTGGCCTTTCAAGCCTCCACCATCTGCCATAAACTGGTAACAGAGGGAGGAGTCCCATGATGACCCAGTCTGAAACAGAGCCACTTTCACTGCCTCACAAATCAATAAGCAAAACAATAGATGTGTGCTGTTTGTTATGAGATAAAACCTGACCAATACACATGTTGTGCAAATCATGGAACAGGACAAACTCTCCTCTCAAAGCAAGAAGCCTAGGTCATCTAGTTGAAAGAAAGCATGGGAATGATGCCTAGCCAGATTCTGGAGCTGAGCTTCCAGGACTTTCCATTGCATGCCTGAGGTTTCCGTTGTGAGTAAGGAGGAGGGGCTGTGAGGAATTCTGACTGTGCCCAGGTACTGTGATGTCCATTTAGGTGGCTCCAACCCAAGTGCTGCCTGCTGGAGCAAAGGCCAGCATTCTGGGCAGAGTTGTCTGCTCTGGTGCCCACACCTTGCTTTCCTCAAGGAAAGCTGCAAACGCTCCAAGTTCAACCCTCTGGGGAGGGCAGACGTTTTGCCTGCAGAAGCCTTTCTACTGAGTCAGCCAGTTTTTAATGAGGGCTGTACACCAGACAGTGCTGCCACCTCGCCACTCTTATTAAACCTTGATCGCAGCTCTACCCAGCTGCAGTTGATTTGGCTTTTGCAAATGCAGATGCATTTCTCACCACTCGCCATAATAAACTGAAGAACAGTCAGGTTTATTGACTTGTGGGAAGAGATTTTGGTAAGGAGAAAGGAAGGGAATTCCTCTTCTATGCTGTTTCCAGCCCCAAAACAAATACCAAAGTCAAATGCTTAATTCTCAGAGGTCAGTTGAGGAAATGAGCCCGTGTGCAACATGTGTCATGCTTAGATAGAAAGAGACACAAGATGGCCATCCTCTCTGTGGCCTCCTCTCCAGGTGTAATGGTGCCAAACTCCAGGAGGACAATGATATCTGGGTTCCTCCCATCTACATCCGTTTAGAACAGTATCCAGAAGAAATATCTTTGCTGAGAACTCTTTGAATAAGAAAATATCCTGTTAAGAATAAGCCAACCAACCAAGGGGCACCTGGGTGGCTCAGTTTGTTAAGATCCGACTCTTGATTTCGGTTCAGGTCATGATCTCAGGGTTCTGAGATCGAACCACATATCAGGCTCTGTGCTGGGTGTGGAGCCCGCTTGGGATTCTCTCTTGCCCTCTTCCTCTGCCCCTCCTGACCCCCACCCCCAACCTATGCATGCACGCACTCTCTTTCTCTCTCTCTCTCAAAAATAATAATAATAATAATGATAATGATAATAATAAGCCAACCAACACCATGTAAAGAAAATTAAGGTTTAGTGAACAAACACATGTTGAAAAGCACATGGGTGCTTTCCCATGAATCATTGCTAATCCCTCAACAACTCTTTAGGGCAAGTGTCATCATTCCTGGTTTGACACATGCAGGAAGGAAGATCAGAGATATGGCATGATTAACTCACAGTCACCCAACAACTAAGAGATAGGACCTGAATTCAAACTTAATGCTGGTCAGACTCCAAAATTTGTATTCTTTCCATCATACCAGACGGACATAGTTAACCTTAATATTTTATGTAAAGCAGATATAAAATCTCAATCTACAAACACTGTTGTCTAACAAATATAACTTTCTTTAGTTTTATTTTCTTTAAGATTTTATTTATTTATTCATGAGAGACACAGAAAGAGAGGCAGAGACATGGGCAGAGGGAGAAGAAGCAGGCTTCATGCAAGGAGCTCGATGTGGGACTTGATCTGGGGAATCTGGGATCATGCCTTGAACCAAAGGCAGATGCTCAACCGCTAAGCCACCCAAGTGTCTCCCTTTCTTTAGTTTTCTATTATTCAATTTAATTTCTCTTTCGAGCTCATTCCACCAGGGGGGCAGTAATTTAAACTCAAGCAATTGCCTGCCCCTGCCCTTCCCAGGTTTGTGCAGTAGGTCCCTGGGATGCATCACACCACATCCCCCTGGGACAGGTCCACATAGGACTGTACACACTGCCAGTACCCAGGTTAAGCACACACCACCATATCTCTCTTCTCTGCTGCTTCAGTGGGGAGGTGACCAGCCTCTTTGTCCTGTTAAAAAGAAAACCACACGCCCAAAATGGCATCACTTAGGCCAAATCACTAAGCTGGAGCTTAATACCTAATCTAATTGCAGTTCCAACTTCCCCCAGAAATGTGTTAACTACTCAGTCAGGAATTTTCTGATGAGGTAATCTGCAAGATAAGATCCCTTGCCCTTTCCCCTAAGGACAAATGACTTTGCCTGAAATAATCCTTTTCTTTTGCCAAGAACTTTCTTGCCCCACCCTCTTTCTATAAAAACCTTCCATTTTATACAACTCCTTGGAGCTGCCCTCTAGCTGCCAGAAGGGATGCTGCCCAATTCATGGATCAATTAATAAAGCCAGTTAGATATGCAAATTTATGTGGTTGAATTTTGTTTTTCAACAGTCCTCTGGGAAGACAATTTTGAGGCTTGTTCTTCACTGGGTCCCCTGAGAAACTGAGCCCCAGATGCTTATAGCAGTAACCTGATCTTTAATGCCCTCCTTATTAGTTCCTCCTCACTTCTCCCACCCACTCACTTCTGCTTCCTGGGATCTCCTCCCAAATAAGCTACTTATACATGAATCCTTGTCTCAGGCTCTGCTTTCAGGGAACTCAAACTAACATTCTATAAATCCAAGTCCCTGGGACTTCCACAGGGCCAAGGCATAACAAGGGCAGAGTGGGATGAAACAAATAATCAGTACATCACCTGCCCCTTTGGTAGCAGCTAAGCCAACCTCATCTTATCATTCCCTGTCACCAGGCTACACAAATTGCTGCTGAGTTGTCCTTGTTCCCATCCTCTAGCTGCCTGAGGCCCAGTATCTCTCATCCCTATTTCTATACCATACCATTAGGAGGTGATGGAATTCCTCTACCAGGCTGTCATAGCCATTCCTACCTTTGCAGGGCTCTACCCAAGAACAGAACATAGAACCCACTCTTGGGTCTTATTTACCTGTGTTGGCTTTGGCTGTTTCTTTGACACTCCACTGAGAAACCAGAACGTGGTCCCTCTCTCTAGGACCATCAATCAGAGTCTGAGCTTTCATCTCTTTCCTTCTGGCTGCCTTCTTTCCCAAGCCTAGAAGAAGCTGTCTCTTCTCAACACTCTGCTCTCCCTTGTGCTGTGTCCCCTGAGTATTCTATCTATGTCAGAATCCCCTTCGTCACCTGAGGGTTCTGAGGAATTCTCTCAGAATGGTATCCTAGTTCCCTGAAAGGTGGGGAGTGGGGGGACCATTGTGATAAAAAGGACAGACTGAAAATATAAACTTCAGTTTATATCTTTCTCAACGTCATTCTTCCACATTTATAAGACATATTAAGAATAATCCATAGGACAGTGTGATCCTGGTATGGAATCCCAGTATTTCCTTACCCAGTAATTAGAAGAAACCCCTTCATTTCCTCCAAATCTTTCCAATGTCCCCTACCATTCTAGGCTGGCTTCCTCATTTCCTGATGTTGGGGTGTCTGTACTATGAAAAAGGGCTTCCCCTTAACCACAATTCTGAAGAGATTCGCTTTCCCTCTCAACAGCCTTTCTGTAAAATGACTGTGATAACAGCTACTTGCCCCAGAACCATCTCCTCTCCCTCTGTTCCTTCTGTTTTTGCTCCAGAGGGCATTGTGATAGGAACGTACTTTTGGCTCCTATGGCAGCTGTCCCCATGCCTTACCTGTCATTCTTGTCCCCAAACTCTACCAGGCCCAGAAGAGTACACAGCTCGTCCCTGCCCACATTCTCTTTTCAGGCTTGTGTCCAGACCAAGAAGATAACAATTCCATCAGTTCTCAGGGGAAACTGAGGCAAAGTCCCTTTGGACCTGATTTTCAAATTCACAGAATCACTGACTACTTAAGGGCTTTGACTGTCTTGAAAAGTAGAATCCAAGGGAGGGGCAAGATGGCAGAAGAGTAGGGTCCCCAAATCACCTGTCCCCACCAAATTACCTAGATAACCTTCAAAATGTCCTGAAAATCTACGAAATCGGCCTGAGATTTAAAGAGAGAACAGCTGGAATGCTACAGTGAGAAGAGTTCACGCTTCCATCAAGGTAGGAAGACGGGGAAAAAGAAATAAAGAAACAAAAGGCCTCCAAGGGGGAGGGGCCCCGAGAGGAGCCAGGCTGAGGCCGGGGCGAGTGTCCACAGGACAGGAGAGCCCCGTCCCGGAGGAGCAGGAGCTGCACCAACCTTCCCGGGCGGAAAGGGGCTCGCAGGGAGTTAGAGCAGGACCCAGGAGGGCGGGGATGCCCTCGGGCTCCCGGGGACACTAACAGACACCTGCGCCCCGGGGGAGTGCGGCGAGCTCCCTAAGGGCTGCAGCGCACACGGCAGGACCCGGAGCAGCTCAGAGGGCTTGGGGGCGGCTCGCGGAGGGGGCTGCGGGGCGGGAGCAGCTCGGGGGGCTCGGGGGCGGCTCCGCGGAGGGGGGTTCGGGGCGGGAGCAGCTCGGGGGGGCTCGGGCGGTGGATCCGCGGAGGGGGCTGCGGGGCGGGAGCGCGAATCCAACAGCGCAGGCCCTGGAGCACAGGGCTCCGGGACACAGCCCAGGATCCGGCCTTCCCCCGGGACAGGCAGAGGCCGGGAGGGCCCAGGACAGCAAGGACGCTCCTGCCCCGAGCTGAGCAGATCAGCGGCCCCACCCCGAGCCTCCAGGCCCTGCAGACGGAGAGCTCTGGAGTTACTGCGGGAGCTGACTCCAGGGCTCCAGAGCTGGCCCCGCCACTGCGGTTGTTCCTCCTGGGGCCTCACAGGGTAAACAACCCCCACTGAGCCCTGCACCAGGCAGGGGGCAGGGCAGCTCCCCCAAGTGCTAACACCTGAAAATCAGCACAACAGGCCCCTCCCCCAGAAGACCAGCTAGACGGACAAGTTCCAGGGGAAGTCAAGGGACTTAGTATACAGAATCAGAAGATACATCCCCGTGTTTGTTTTTTGTTTTTTGTTTTTCGTTTTTTGTTTTTTGTTTTGCTTTTTGATTTGTTTCCTTCCCCCACCCTTTTTTTCTTTCTTTCTTTCTTTCTTTCTTTCTTTCTTTCTTTCTTTCTTTCTTTCTTTCTTTCTTTCTTTCTTTCTTCTTTCTTTTTTCCTTCTTTTTTTTTAATTTCTTCCTTTTTTCTTTTTTCTTTTTCTCTTTTCTTTCCTTCTCTCCTCTCTTTTTCTCCTTTTCCCAATACAACTTGCTTTTGGCCACTCTGCACTGAGCAAAATGACTAGAAGGAAAACCTCACCTCAAAAGAAAGAATCAGAAACAGTCCTCTCTCCCACAGAGTTACAAAATCTGGATTACAATTCAATGTCAGAAAGCCAATTCAGAAGCACTATTATACAGCTACTGGTGGCTCTAGAAAAAAGCATAAAAGACTTCATGACTGCACAATTTAGAGCTAATCAGGCAGAAATTAAAAATCAATTGAATGAGATGCAATCCAAACTAGAAGTCCTAACGACGAGGGTTAACGAGGTGGAAGAACGAGTGAGTGACATAGAAGACAAGTTGATAGCAAAGAGGGAAACTGAGGAAAAAAGAGACAAACAATTAAAAGACCATGAAGATAGATTAAGGGAAATAAACGACAGCCTGAGGAAGAAAAACCTACGATTAATTGGGGTTCCCGAGGGCGCCGAAAGGGACAGAGGGCCAGAATATGTATTTGAACAAATTCTAGCTGAAAACTTTCCTCATCTGGGAAGGGAAACAGGCATTCAGATCCAGGAAATAGAGAGATCCCCCCCCCTAAAATCAATAAAAACCGTTCAACACCTCGACATTTAATTGTGAAGCTTACAAATTCCAAAGATAAGGAGAAGATCCTTAAAGCAGCAAGAGACAAGAAATCTCTGACTTTTATGGGGAGGAGTATTAGGGTAACAGCAGACCTCTCTACAGAGACCTGGCAGGCCAGAAAGGGCTGGCAGGATATATTCAGGGTCCTAAATGAGAAGAACACGCAACCAAGAATACTTTATCCAGCAAGGCTCTCATTCAAAATGGAAGGAGAGATAAAGAGCTTCCAAGACAGGCAGCAACTAAAAGAATATGTGACCTCCAAACCAGCTCTGCAAGAAATTTTAAGGGGGACTCTTAAAATTCCCCTTTAAGAAGAAGTTCAGTGGAACAGTCCACAAAAACAAAGACTGAGTAGATATCATGATGACACTAAACTCATATCTCTCAATAGTAACTCTGAATGTGAACGGGCTTAATGACACCATCAAAAGGCGCAGGGTTTCAGACTGGATAAAAAAGCAGGACCCATCTATTTGCTGTCTACAAGAGACTCATTTTAGACAGAAGGACACCTACAGCCTGAAAATAAAAGGTTGGAGAACCATTTACCATTCGAATGGTCCTCAAAAGAAAGCAGGGGTAGCCATCCTTATATCAGATAAACTAAAATTTACCCCAAAGACTGTAGTGAGAGATGAACAGGGACACTATATCATACTTAAAGGATCTATTCAACAAGAGGACTTAACAATCCTCAATATATATGCTCCGAATGTGGGAGCTGCCAAATATATAAATCAATTATTAACCAACGTGAAGAAATACTTAGATAATAATACACTTATACTTGGTGACTTCAATCTAGCTCTTTCTATACTCGATAGGTCTTCTAAGCAAAACATCTCCAAAGAAACGAGAGCTTTAAATGATACACTGGACCAGATGGATTTCACAGATATCTACAGAACTTTACATCCAAACTCAACTGAATACACATTCTACTAAAGCGCACATGGAACTTTCTCCAGAATAGACCACATATTGGGTCACAAATCGGGTCTGAACCGATACCAAAAGATTGGGATTGTCCCCTGCATATTCTCGGACCATAATGCCTTGAAATTAGAACTAAATCACAACAAGAAGTTTGGAAGGACCTCAAACATGTGGAGGTTAAGGACCATCCTGCTAAAAGATGAAAGGGTCAACCAGGAAATAAAGGAAGAATTAAAAAGATTTATGGAAACTAATGAGAATGAAGATACAACCATTCAAAATCTTTGGGATGCAGCAAAAGCAGTCCTAAGGGGGAAATACATCGCAATACAAGCATCCATTCAAAAACTGGAAAGAACTCAAATACAAAAGCTAACCTTACACATAAAGGAGCTAGAGAAAAAACACCAAATAGATCCTACATCCAGCAGAAGAAGAGAGTTAATAAAGATTCGAGCAGAACTCAATAAAATCGAGACCAGAAGAACTGTGGAACAGATCAACAGAACCAGGAGTTGGTTCTTTGAAAGAATTAATAAGATAGATAAACCATTAGCCAGCCTTATTAAAAAGAAGAGAGAGAATACTCAAATTAATAAAATCATGAGTGAGAAAGGAGAGATCACTACCAACACCAAGGAAATATAAACAATTTTAAAAACATATTATGAACAGCTATACGCCAATAAATTAGGCAATCTAGAAGAAATGGACGCATTCCTGGAAAGCCACAAACTACCAAAACTGGAACAGGAAGAAATAGAAAACCTGAACAGGCCAATAACCAGGAAGGAAATTGAAGCAGTCATCAAAAACCTCCCAAGACACAAGAGTCCAGGGCCAGATGGCTTCCTAGGGGAATTCTATCAAACGTTTAAAGAAGAAATCATACCTATTATACTAAAGCTGTTTGGAAAGATAGAAAGAGATGGAATACTTCCAAATTCGTTCTATGAGGCCAGCATCACCTTAATTCCAAAACCAGACAAAGACCCCACCAAAAAGGAGAATTACAGACCAATATCCCTGATGAAGATGGATGCAAAAATTCTCAACAAGATACTAGCCAATAGGATCCAACAGTACATTAAGAATTATTCACCATGACCAAGTAGGATTTATCCCCGGGACACAAGGCTGGTTCAACACTTGTAAAACAATCAATGTGATTCATCATATCAGCAAGAGAAAAACCAAGAACCATATGATCCTCTCATTAGATGCAGAGATAGCATTTGATAAAATACAGCATCCATTCCTGATCAAAACTCTTCAGAGTGTAGGGATAGAGAGAACTTTCCTCGACATCTTAAAAGCCATCTACGAAAAGCCCACAGCAAATATCATTCTCAATGGGGAAGCACTGGGAGCCTTTTCCCTAAGATCAGGAACAAGACAGGGATGTCCACTCTCACCACTGCTATTCAACATAGTACTGGAAGTCCTAGCCTCAGCAATCAGACAACAAAAAGACATTAAAGGCATTCAAATTGGCAAAGAAGAAGCCAAACTCTCCCTTTTCGCTGATGACATGACACTCTACATAGAAAACCCAAAAGCCTCCAACCCAAGATTGCTAGAACTCATACAGCAATTTGGCAGCGTGGCAGGATACAAAATCAATGCCCAGAAATCAATGGCATTTCTATACACTAACAATGAGACTGAAGAAAGAGAAATTAAGGAGTCAATCCCATTTACACTTGCACCCAAAAGCATAAGATACCTAGGAATAAACCTAACCAAAGAGGTAAAGGATCTATACCCTAAAAACTATAGAACACTTCTGAAAGAAATTGAGGAAGACACAAAGAGATGGAAAAATATTCCATGCTCATGGATTGGCAGAATTAATATTGTGAAAATGTCAATGTTACCCAGGGCAATTTACACGTTTAATGCAATCCCTATCAAAATACCATGGACTTTCTTCAGAGAGTTAGAACAAATTATTTTAAGATTTGTGTGGAAACAGAAAAGACCCCGAATAGCCAGGGGAATTTTAAAAAAGAAAACCATATCTGAGGGCATCACAATGCCAGATTTCAGGTTGTACTACAAAGCTGTGGTCATCAAGACAGTGTGGTACTGGCACAAAAACAGACACATAGATCAATGGAACATAGTAGAGAACCAGAAGTGGACCCTGAACTTTATGGTCAACTAATATTCGATAAAGGAGGAAAGACTATCCATTGGAAGAAAGACAGTCTCTTCAGTAAATGGTGCTGGGAAAAGGGACATCCACATGCAGAAGAATGAACCTAGACCACTCTCTTTCACCATACACAAAGATAAACTCAAAATGGATGAAAGATCTAAATGTGAGACAAGATTCCATCAAAATCCTAGAGAAGAACACAGGCAACACCCTTTTTGAACTCGGCCACAGTAACTTCTTGCAAGATACATCCACGAAGGCAAAAGAAACAAAAGCAAAAATCCCACCATTTGCTTCAACGTGGATGGAACTGGAGGGTATTATGCTGAGTGAAGTAAGTCAGTCGGAGAAGGACAAACATTATATGTTCTCATTCATTTGGGGAATATAAATAATAGTGAAAGGGAATATAATGGAAGGGAGAAGAAATGTGTGGGAAATATCAGAAAGGGAGACAGAACGTAAAGACTGCTAACTCTGGGAAACGAACTAGGGGTGGTAGAAGGGGAGGAGGGCAGGGGGGTGGGAGTGAATGGGTGACGGGCACTGGTAGTTATTCTGTATGTTAGTAAATTGAACACCAATAAAAAATAAATTAAAAAAAAAAAGAAACAAAAGCAAAAATGAACTATTGGGACTTCATCAAGATGAGAAGCTTTTGCACAGCAAAAGAAACAGTCAACAAAACTAAAAGACAACCTACAGAATGGGAGAAGATATTTGCAAATGACGTATCAGACAAAGGGCTAGTTTCCAAGATCTATGAAGAACTTCTTAAACTCAACACCAAAGAAACAAACAATCCAATCATGAAATGGGCAAAAGACATGAAGAGAAATCTCACAGAGGAAGACATAGACATGGCCAACACGCACATGAGAAAATGCTCTGCATCACTTGCCATCAGGGAAATACAAATCAAAACCACAATGAGATCCCACCTCACCCCAGTGAGAATGGGGAAAATTAACAAGGCAGGAAACCACAAATGTTGGAGAGGATGCGGTGAAAAGGGAACCCTCTTGCACTGTTGGTGGGAATGTGGACTGGTGCAGTCACTCTGGAAAACTGTGTGGAGGTTCCTCAAAGAGTTAAAAATAGACCTGCCCTACGACCCATCAATTGCACTGCTGAGGATTTACCCCAAAGATTCAGATGCAATGAAACGCCGGGACACCTGCACCCCGATGTTTCTAGCAGCAATGTCCACAATAGCCAAACTGTGGAAGGAGCCTCGGTGTCCATCGAAAGATGAGTGGATAAAGAAGCTGTGGTCTATGTATACAATGGAATATTCCTCAGCCATTAGAAACGACAAATACCCACCATTTGCTTCAACGTGGATGGAACTGGAGGGTATTATGCTGAGTGAAGTAAGTCAATCGGAGAAGGACAAACAGTGTATGTTCTCATTCATTTGGGGAATATAAATAATAGTGAAAGGGAATATAAGGGAAGGGAGAAGAAATGTGTGGGAAATATCAGAAAGGGAGACAGAATATAGAGACTCCTAACTCTGGGAAACAAACTGGGGGTGATGGAAGGGGAGGAGGGCGGGGGGGGGGCGGTGAGTGGGTGACGGGCACTGAGGGGGACAGTTGACGGTATGAGCACTGGGTGTTATTCTGTATGTTGGTAAATTGAACACCAATAAAAAATTAATTTATTAAAAAAAAAAAAGTAGAATCCCTGGTCAAGAGGAAACATTGCCTCTGCCTCTTCAAGTGCCCTGACCTTGCACCACAGTTAGGGTTGGTGAGTGGTTTGTGGTTTCTGCTTTTAAGTGCAATTCAAACCCTCTTCTTTTAGAACCTTTCCCTCATTCTGGCTTTGGGAATGAGAAAGATCACCACTTGTACTGAGCATTACAACCTGGTCTCTTGTGGTATAACTACCAGCCTTGATCTGGAGACCTGGGGGAAGCTGTGACCCATGCTATAATAACAGAGGCCCCAAGGGCTACTGTATCCAGTATTACACACCCTGCACCACCACCCCACACCCACCAGCCCCAATGAATACTCCAGTGCCTTCTGCTGAGGAAATGTACTCACCAACCTGACACTCTCTCTCCTCTTGGCTCCTCAGGTTGAAAAATCTCTCAGACTAACAGCTGTCGTGCTCATTCCCATCCATCCTCTTGATGATCGGGTCCCTGGAACAGGGCCCCTTTGCTCTAAATGATGCTCTTTCTGCCCACCTGGAGTGACAGTCCTTTGAAGTAATGAGTTTCAGATGGCCGGAACTGGAAAGATAAAAGTACTGGCCATTGATGAAAGTCTTATGTTGGGTTAAAGCATCCTTTTGGGAATATTGCCACCCCTCCCCTTCCCCATGGCAGGAGGTCTCCCCTCCACTCACTGCCTTCCTAGTTCTTTCCCACCCCCCAGGGAAGAGCAGATGCTTGGTCAGAACCAGGGTTGCAGAATGGACACCATTGCTACTGTGATTGAGCAAGGTCTTAGGCTCCACTGGCTCCTATTCAGTCTCCCACTAGTAACCTCTCATGCTGTCATGCCCAATCCCAAGTGACCTAGAGAATAAGAGAACCAGGGCCTTAAAGAACCTGTCTCTCCACAGCAGCCTCAAGCACTTGAGAACCACAATTAACATTCAGGGACATCAAGAAGTCCTAAAAGTCATGGGTTGAATGGCATCTCTTCAAAAGATGCATCCACTTGAAACCTGGGACTGTGACCTTACTTGAATAAAAGGTCTTTGCAGATGTAACCAAGTTAGAGATCTCAAAATGAGATCATCCAGGATTACCTGAGCCCTAAGTCCAGTGGCAAGTTTCCTTAGAAGAGTCAGAAAAGGAGGAGATACAGATGCAGAGAAGAAAGACCTATGAAGAACAGAGGAGAAGACCATGTGGAAAGGGAGGCAGACACTGGAGGGATGTGGCTGCAAGTCTAGGAACTCCTGAAGCCACTGGAAGCTGGAAGATGCCAGAAAGGGTTTTCCCCCAGAGCCTTCAGAGGAGTGTGGCCTTACCCACACCTTTTCTTATGTTTAAGTTTTAAGAAAGTCCAGCCTAATTTAATAGCAAAACTTTAAAGTTTCTCCCTCTTCTCCAACTTAAACCTGACTTAGGGCCAGAATCCTATAAACCTCCAAAGTAGAGTAGGAGAAAGAATTTAAGGAACAAAGTCTTACTCGACAATGCCTACATGATGGTGGCATTTCAGCCTTCCAAGCTCAAGGCTTCGGTGGGGGGGGGGGGGGGTGCAGGACCAGACCCACCATGGAAAAACAACCTTCCAAGGAGCTCAGTGGTGGGGAGACTGTGAAAATGTAATGCTCCAGAGATGGTGTGGACAAGGTGAACTAACCCTCAATCCACTTCAACTTATCCCTGCCAGGTATGCCTAGTACTAGGGTCAGTGAAAAAAAATCAGATATGAATTTCAGACCTGGGACAACCCATGGAGATCTTCTAGTTGCCCCCTTCTTCAATTTTACAGATGGGAAATAGAGACCCAGAGAAGTTAAATGTGCCCAAGTTCATGTAGTAGGTTCATTCCTAAAATTCCTGTTACCCCTGCCCTTTATTTGTATGCTTTTGTTGTTTAGCTTCATCACACTGCTTTGGGGTACATGACATATCCCCAAGAGATTCAGCATAGGTGATACTGGCACAGAGATACTTGCACAGGTGCTCAGTAAGTGTGCCCTGGATTGAGATGTTGAGACTTTGCTGTGGCACAGAACACCTATGCACTCTGTCATCACCCCAGCTGGGTACAGCTGAGCTGGGAGTGGGTTTGGGCAGAGAATGCTCTGAGGACAAGCTAGCCCAGGGGTAGACTCCTCCATTTGGGGTCATACCAGCAGGGCACAGGCAGCTTCCATGGGCCCTGCATCCTCCTGGGCAAGTCAGCAGGGACCTACATTCCCTGCCTTCTATCAGCTTCTCAGTTGTGGGAGGCCTTCTCCTTCTCTGATCTTCAACATCCTCTCAGCCCTCTTCCTACTGCTTCCCATGTGCTGTTTCTTAACTGGAGTTCCCTCAAAACCAATCCCTGAAACAAAGACCAGCATACAGATACAGGTAGTTTATTAGGGAAGGGAGCCCCAGAGAGTAAGGGTAAGAGGACAATGAAAGCACAACACAGGGGAGGGAGAAAATCTAGTAAAGGATGTATTCTTGAACAGTACTGGGACTTAGTCATGCTAGGGGTCTTCTGGAATACGAAGGATGTGCCTCTGAATCACAAGGCTGGGGCATTTACACTGACCGCATCTTCATTGGTCATGGGCATCTGAAGGGCATAGCTCCCTCCAGGCAGGGTGAAGTGCCCTGAAGGGGTATTTCGCACTATGTGCCTGGCTCCCAACAAGGTTGATGTTGAGCCTTACAGAAATTACACCTTCAGCGCCACCAAAAGATACAACAATAAAGGAATCTCTTCCTTTTTGAAGGCCTTCTTATTTCCAAAGCCCTTTCACACATGTCATTCTATGTGGTCTTCATAGCAACCCAAAGAAAAAGGTATCATCATCCCAATTTTACACATGGGGAAACGGAGGCCCAGTAGGGCTTCCTGCCAGGAAGTAGCCCAACTGCAATAGAAAGATCAAGGTTGAGGGCACCTGGGTGGCTCAGTGGTTGAGTGTCTGCCTTTGGCTCAGGTCATGATCCCAGGGTCCTGGGATCAAGTCCTACATGACTATGTCATGTCTATGACATATGTCTGTCTATGTCTATGTCTCTGTCTATGTCTCTGCCTCTCTCTGTGTATCTCTCATAAATATATAAATAAAATCTTCTTTAAAAAAAAAAAAGGAAGAAAGATCAAAGTTGTTCTTGCCAATCCAAGATTGGCAACACATAGTCCCACTTCCATTTTTCCCTCCTCTGGAGACAAAAATGTGCCATCAATATGTCCCAATTTTAGTATATGTGCTGCCGAAGCAAGCACCCATCAATGTGTCCCATTGCCATTTGCCTAACTCCTGGGATGGTGACAAAGCCTTCCTAGAGGAGGCCAATTTGGATAAGGAGGAGAGGCGAGAAAGAAGACACCTGAAAACAGCATCCTAACAACTACTGGGAATCACACCTGGTCAAAATCACTGTGCACCAGGGACTTCCAGATGCTTTGCCTCACTAGGCAAGTCAGCTCATCTTTCCAGGTATCTCATCTACCTCCCCTAAGCAAAAGGCTTGGTAGGAAGGAAGTGGGCCCAGCAAGCCAGTCCCTGGAGATGAGAGGAAGCAGGAATGTCAGGTTTATATACTTGAGAGCAAAAGGTAACAGGGGAAGGAATATGCTAAGCTCGACAGCAAATGAGTTAACAGTGCACAGGGGACCAGTTTGGAAGCTTCAAGTAGGATCAAAGGGGGCTTGAGGAAAAAGGACTCAATAATTTATCCTTAAAGCACAGAATCAGAGAAGGGGATGGAGGTCTCTGCCAGTTTCACCTTCTCCAAGATTTGGGTCTTACAGCCCTAACTGGGTTTTCACCCTCCCCAGATATGTAGGTACAAGTTCTATGTGCCACTTAGAGGCCCCAGCATGGGATAACCAGGGGCCCCACCTCTTCCTTTGCTCATTGAAAAGGGATTACCAGACCAGTCTTTTACAAACTGTACCTGTCAAGCCTGGTGGAACTGGGGCCTGTTGGAGGTGAGCAAGGGAATAGGTGGGTGCGATGGGACCCCAAGGGGGGGCCTGGATCCCCCATCAAATTCCACAGGAGAAGCACTCCATTTTATTTGACAAAGCTGTTGGGCATCATTCTCTTTAAGAAAGAGTCCTGAGGTTTAAAATGCTCGAAACCAAGGAGCTATGCAACCTTTAAGAATTGTTCTGACTCAAATGCACTAGTAGGTATCTATCCAAAGGATACAAACATAGTGATTTGAAGGGGCACATGTACCCCAATGTTTATAGCAGCAATAGCCACGATAGCCAAAATATGGAAAGAGCCCAGATGTCCATCAACAGATGAATGGATAAAGAAGATGTGGTACACACACACACACACACCAGGAATATTACTCAGTCATCAAAAAGAATGAAATCTTGCCATTTGCAACCATGTGGATGGAACTAGAGGGTATTTTGCTAAGTGGAATAAGTCAGTCAGAGAAAGACAAAAACCATATGATTTCACTCATATGTGGAATTTAAGAAACAAAACAGATGAACACAGGGGAAGAGAAGGAAAAATAAAATAGGACAAAAATAGAGAGGGAGACAAACCATAAAAGACTCAACTCTAGGAAACAGAGTTGCTGGAGGGGAGGGTGGTGGGGCGAGGGAGTAACAAGATGATGGGCACTGGGGACAGCACTTGTAGTAATGAGCACTGGATGTTGTATGCAACTGATGAATCACTATATGCTACCTCTGAAACTAATACACTCACTATATGTTAATTAAATTAAATTGAATTTAAATTTAAATCCCTCCCCCCCAAAAAAGAATCATTCTGACTCTAAAACCCAGTCTGTTTTTGAAAAACAAACAAGGTAGTCTTGCTACTATAGAATCAAAGGGTTTGCTTCTCTCCTGATGAAAAGGATTTACTTGGGAATCATTTTGTTTCCATCCTTGTTGGCATCTTGGTGTCATTTGGATTGGTCTGAATTTGACTTCGGTATTTGTAGAATATAACACGAGTGACTTCAGGGACTGGGGCTCTGATTTGGTGATCTCAGGCAGGTTCTGAAGGACACAAATTGCCTTCTTTCCCAGAGGGTCTGCTGTTATGCAAGAATAGTAGTCACCCACATGTCAAGCTCTGAAGCCCTTTTTCCAAAACTAGAAGTCACATTTAACCCTCAAAGCTATACTGAGAGATAGGTACTACCAACCCTATCTTCTAGATGTGGAAAATAAATCTCCAAAAGTTTGAATGACTCAAACTCACTCAAGGTCACCAACCAGTAGGAGCAGAATTAGGAATAGATTCTGCTTTGTTGGCACCACATCAATGTCAATGGCACTTTTTGAGTATAGAGATTAGTCAGGAAACTTTGGCCTCCAGTTGAGTGGCAACCGACTGTTGGTACCCCAGCCACATCCCTTTCTCTTTCTATTTCAGTGCTCACTTGCCCAACTTCTAGCATCTCTTTGGCTGAGATCTGCTTTCTCTGGCCACTTCAACCTGCCCGCCCAGAGAAGCAGACCAGAAGTGCAGGGGAATTTAACACCCCCAGCTTCCATAAACAACCAGCCAGTTGCCAATGGCTGGCAGAAACTGGCATATAAATATACCAGCTCATCCCCACTCTCCTACAGGTGTTACCTGTGATCGCCTCCCAGATAAGCCACCCACACTGAAATCCTGGAATCAGGATCTGCCTTGGGCCAGACAGTCTACCCTATGGTCAAGACAGGCTACCCTATAGTCAAGACAGGCTACCCTATGGTCTAAAGTAAGGCTTACAAAAAATCATCTGTCTTCCTTTTCCCAGGGGTTGTTGCAGATTTCTGAGGCAGAATTCTGAAAGTCTGAGAAGAGAAAGGTGCCTGATTAGGAGCAGACATGAGCTTTATCCGAAACCCATGAAACATGCTACATCTCATACAATACATACTGCACAGCCATTTTAAAAAATGAGGAAGATCTCAATACATTGATATGAAACTATAACCAAGATATATTGCATCATGAAGAAAACAAGTGACAGAGCAGTGTGTTTACCACCATTTGTGGATTTTAAAGGGATTTATACACATATGTATGCAAGAATATCTCCGGGAAGATACATAAAAACACAAAAATGTAGGAGTCCCTGCAGAGGAAGCCTGGGGACTAGGGACCATGCCTCCTTTTCATTATTTGAACCAGCCTCATCATATCCCATATCACATTACTTTTAAAGGGGGGAAAGATAAAGGAAGCACGCTATTAAATTAAACAAAGAGGCTCATGAGAAGTAACTATGTGCACCATATTTACGTGAAGAACTCATAGAAACTGGCAGCTCCAACTGGTCAGGGGATTCTAGAATCTGCATTTCCAATCCCGTGTCGGTGGACTGTGCCCTGAGAAACCCTGCCACGAAATAGTAGCGCATCACCGGGCTACAGTGCAAGCTGTGGAGCCTCTGGAGGAACTGCTGGGTTGGAGACGGGCAGTGCAGGGGGCGCATCTATGCACCGCCCAGAGCTGTCCCTGCTCCCATGACACGACACTTCATAATAAAGGGAAGTACACGCCACTGCCTTTCCCCGGTTCACCTCTCAGGTCCAGGGCAACCATCTCTATCTAGATGACATACCTGGCAGCAGGTCACTTTGCTTCCTCCTTTTCCTTTGTAAAGGAAGCTCTCCTAACCTAACCGGTGAGCAAAATTAAATGCATTTTAATTTAAAGGGAAAGGGGAGAATGAAAATCACAAGCTGCATGAGAATAAACTTGAGCCTAATAGACCCTTGTAGCAATCTACAATAAACCCAGAGACTGAAGAGAAGGCAATAGCAAATGATCTCCAAAACTATTTAGAATTAACTGGATACAGGGCGCCTGGGTGGCTCAGTCATTGAAGCGTCTGACTTTGGCTCATGACCCTGGGTCCTGGGATGGAGTGCCCCATCGGGCTGCCTGCTCAGCACGGAGTCTGCTTTTCCTTTTCCCTCTCCCTCACCCCACATGTTCTTTCTCACTCTCTCAAATAAATAAATAAAAATATTTTAAAAACAAACAAGTAATAAAATTAACTGGATATCCTGAAACCACTGATGTGACATGTTACCTAACTAGAATTTAAATAAAAACTTGAAACAAAAACAAATATTATAAGTAAATAAAATAGGGGGCCTCAGTGGCTCATTCGGTTAAACCAACTCTTGGTTTCAGCTCAGGTGGTGATCTCAGGGTTGTGAGATGGAACCTCGTGTTGAGTTCCACGCTCAGTGGAATCTCAATCTCTGCTTGAGATTCTCTCCCTTTCCCTCTGGCCTTTCCTGCCCTGGCTTATGAGCTCACTCTCACTCTTGCTCTCTGTGTCTCTCTCTCTCCCCTTCTCTCTCTAAAATAAATAAAATAAGTCCAGAACGAAAGAAAGAACACAACTAACTGGCTATCTGGTCATAAAGTGAGAGTCACCAGAAGCCCAAACTTGAGGTGATAGTGGACTTTAATGAATCCTGGGGACTTATAAAATTAATTACAGAGATAACTGGGGAATGAAGATGCTCCCATGAAAGTGGCTGTGATACATTATGTGGTCCATCAGGTTGCTGTCCTGGGACAGAGCATCCGTGAGAAGCAGGCGCAGAAGAAAAGTGACAGACCTGATTGTTTGCAGGCCACTCTGGAATTTTAATTCACACAAGCCCCAGATTCCTGGGCCAGCATCGTTCTCAGGTGTGGTTAAGTGCTTCACAGACTATACCAAACGCCCACTGTGGGACATCTAGGAGGCAATGGCACCAGGAGCCCTGCCTGGCCCCAGCTTCCTGCATCTGCCCCCCTGGAAGAATGGGGAAGGAGGATGGGGTAGCCGAAGAAAAGATGCATCCTGGGAGTCAGTGATCCAGCTTGGAGCTGGGGACCCTGCTGGACCCCAGGCCCACAGCTAAAAGGAGAGCAAAAGCCAACTTTGCCTCAACGTGATAATAAGCCAGCCTCATTATAAGATTAGCTGCCAGGATGAACAACACTCTCCTAATAATGCACGCATTGCTATGACAACCACCCACTTTGGTACCTAAAGATAACTTCATTGTGTGGCCATGTTTCCTTGTTTGAAAAGAAATGCAGTTTACTGTGAGCTGCACCATTCTGCTCCTTCCTTGTGCCTATCGCTCTGTGAAGAGTGTGTGCCTGCACGTGTGTGCAAGCCGTCGGATGTGCACGTGGGCCAGTGAGTGTGTGGCAGGGGTAGGCAAGGAGCCCAGGCCCCCGTGGCAGTCCTGGTTGCAAGGATATCGTCCAGGGCTCAAGGTTGGTACAATTTCTGTTAGCCCAGGCACCCAAGCGTGTTGACATAATTATTCAGGAAGACAGGCTTGGCCAGGATTAATACTGTGATTAATTATGGTGGGAGCCTCAACAAGCAAGTGCATGCTCCGGAGGGTCGGGGAGGGACGTGACAACGCCTGGCTCGCCAGCTCGCCGGCAGGACGGCCGAGGAGGGTGTTGAGTGGGGAGCCGCATGGGCCTGACTGTAATGAGAAATGAGCAAAGTGCTGAAAAATTGATGGCGCCTGCAGATTGCACAGGCTGGCACACAGCGGGGGCCCTGCAGCCGGCGCGCCAGCGCGCTATGCTAATGTGGGCGCCCGGCCCGGGGAAAGGGAGGAAGAAAAGCCTGCACAAAGGAGAGAAATGCAAATGACAGGCAAGGAGATCAGTGCCGAGAATCCCGGATTAACTGCTGGAGCTGCTGCTCGCCTGAGTTTAACCCCTTCTGGACTGTGTCAGGGCTGCAGGGGGGTTGCTGCTGGCAACTCCCGTCTGGATCTGGGTCCCGGGGAGCCGGGGATGCCAGAAAATGGAGTTGGGAAAAACCAAGAAGCTGGAGGAAACAGGCTGGTTCTTCCAGGGTGGTGACTTCTTTGGAAAAGGTTGCAGGGGGGGCAGGGAGTGGGAAGAGGAGGACTGGAGGTGGGGGAGGTGAGGAAGGGATGTCTGGGGTAGGAAATGCAGTGGCCCAGCTAAGTGCTTGCTGGTACCCATCGCCCCACTGGCAGCCAGAAGAGCTTCAACAGCCTGGGCAGAGAGAAAGGACTCCGAGGAGGGTGATGAGTGGGGAGAGAAAGCACCTGGTGCTGGACTGTCTGGCACCCTAACCCAGCGGTGGATATAGGGTTGGTGACATCATTTACCTGATTTTGTAAGTGTCAGATGGGTGCACCCACCTACACTCAGCTATGTTCCAATCAAAAATGAAACAAACGAGAAAGAAAAGAAAAGAAAAAAGAAAGGCAGAGGAGCAGACACCTGGTTCAAAGCTTCACAGACTGGCCTTCTCTGAGAAAGAATAGTGGAAGCATTTCACAAACAGCGGGGATCCGAAAACATAAACCAGCATCTTGGTGCTGTAGGGTGCCTGCCTGCTTCGGGGCACCCGCTATCTCAGAATGTCACCATGGTTTGTGCTCCTGGAGAGGAAAACACGCTAAAACACAGATACACCTGTCTCCAGTCCTCCTTCCTGGGGAAGTGTGTAAGGGTTAGAGGTCAGGGGAAAGTCCCACCAGGTGTGTAATATCAGGTCCTTGGACCAGGAAGAGTAAGAAAGATAATCCAAAATTCCAGAAAGCAGAATTCCATGTGAAGATGGGCAGACTCGGACAGATGCTGGTGATGCAGGTTTACACAGACAAGAGGGCCAAACGAATATGTATGTTATGAGAGAGAGAAGACAGAATCAAAGAGATTCCACTTATGTAAAATTGAAGTTACTCACATATCTTTATACTCATTTTCTAAGTTTGCTCAAAACAAGACAACAGGCCCAAAATGAAGTCCCTTGTGCTAAGCCTCAAGTCACCAAAGTAAGACTTCGCATTAATTACAACTTGGGTCTCCTGCAAATGGAATCTTAACCCAGCCAATCAGGAGTCACCTGAGCAGCACCAGCCCTGCCATCTGCCCGATAGACCCCTGCCCCGTCCCTAAGTCAAGGAAAGTGACCTTGCAACAACCAACCTGCCTTCTTACCTAGTTTAACTTTCCTTGTTCCTGTTCCCTTTTCCTATAAAAGTCTTTCATTTTGTATAGCTTCTCAGAGCTCCTTTCTATCTGCTAGATTGAATGCTGTCGATTCATGAATCATTGAATAAAGCCAATAAGATCTTTAAATTTTACTCAGTTGAATCTTGTTGTTTAACAAATCCAAATGCCTCTATGCCCCGCTATTAACAGTAGTTCTCACTCTGGGATGGGAGGATTTGAACTTTCTCTTTCGTATTTGATTTGTCTTTTTTATACAATATTCAAGTACTAGGAAAAATGTATATATATATATATATATAGTCATTTTGAAAGAAAAAAATGGCAAAGTAATTGGAAGTCATGAGCACTGCCTTTCTGGTGGCCTAATTCCCTGAGATAAGAAAGCACTGTCCCCTCTGACATGCAGAGGAAAGGAGGTTCTAGTCCAGTCTCCCCTAGAGTCTCTCCCCTTTATGAATGGAATTGCTAGAAGAATCCCTGCCGGTGAGTGCAGAGCTTTCCCTCCTACCTCCACACAAAGCATTCCACTTGATCCCCATTATTAATCCATTTATACATGGAGGCATAGACCAGCAGATCTAGGGAAGGTCTTAGAGATAGCTTTTGTTGGGGGCAGGGCCAGCAGGGAGGTGACATTTGTTAACTACCTGTATGCACACATCGCACAGGACACTATCATAAACAAGACTTCTGTTCAGCTCCACTTGTCATTTTCCTGATCAGGAAACTTTGTGAGCCATTGAGACTTGCCTCCAGAAAATGTCCAGGGAGTGTGTGGAAAAGGCTCTCCACCTCGGAATGTGGCCACACCATCTGTGTCCCATCTCCACAGCTCCCAGGCTTAGCACAGAATACAAAACAGGGGGAAGGGGGTGGTGCCCACACCTGTGTTAAGAAAGGAATGAAAATCCACAGCCAAGGAGGAGTAGGTAAATGTGTAGATATGCACACACAGCAGGAAAGGAGGCCGCTTGGAGGTGGGGTTGGGGGAGCGGTTGTATTTTTTCCCCTGGGACAAACAAAACAAGGCAGATTTCTATGCTAGAATTCCTTTGAACCAGAAATTACAATCTTTGCTCCAAGAGACAAGAGGATTACAAAATATCTTAAATGTCCTCCTTTTCTCCTTTTACAGTAAAGCTCCAATGAACTCCAAACCCAGGGGTATTCACTATAACACAACAGATTAAGCAAATAGGACTGGAGAGTCATTGGGGATCTTTTTCCTTTACACAAGCCCTCCTGTGAGGGCAGGGCTTGTGAGTAGAGCGGGGAAGAGGCCGCCTTTGCTAAGGCGGGCACAGCTTCACTAGGCACAGCAATTATTCTAAAAACATCTGGAGCATGAAATTTTAAAACACCAGAATTACAGTGGGTCGAGTTGGTGCCTCGGATATTCTTTGCACAGTGCTACAGGAGAGGCCAGGAAGCTTTCCCAGGAGGGAAGATTTATCCTCTTTCTCTACCCATCCTGAAACAAAGTCTTGGGATTTGAATCCATTTGGTTTAGGACTCCCCCATCCCTCTGACTCCCAAACAGGAGGAAATCCAGAAATCCGCAGTGGATGGCTTATTCATTAACCTCATTGAAAGGCAACCCGACTTTTTTGCTTTCTGTTTCACAGACGTGTTCAACTAAGAGGTAAGAACTAAGAGAGAGGGAAGAGCTAAGCAATTCTCTGCTTTTTGGGGGCATAGTAGTTTACACCTAGTTAATGAGTAAAAAATAAATAAATAAAAAATCTTCTTTATACAGGAAGGCCAGCTAGTAGATGTGGAAGAAAAGTAGAAATGGGAAAATCTACCAGTCTGCAGCCTGGAATGAAGTAAACGCTGCTTCAGACAAGGATTATCAGTGAGAGTTAAAGCCATTAGGAATTAGAGTAGAATAAAGTCATTTTTAGTTCTGTGGAAGTGAGAAAAATTAGCTCCCATCTGTCCTTTCTTAGAAATTCTATAGGATATGAGCCTCCACACACACACACACACACATACAAAATAAGGAAGTAGACACGGCTGCCAGGAGACAGTAGAGCAGGGGAGGAAGGCGTGGAGAGACATGCATCCCAGCCCAACAGGAGCAGGATGGAAGCCTAGGCACTGGGGCAAGATTTGGGAGATCTTATACTTTCCATGACAATTTGAAGTGAAGGAAGCAATGAAAGCAAACAATGAAAAAATAAAAGGAAAGACCTTCTTTAACTCCAGGGAAAGTAAAAACAAACCCATGCAGGGAGGGTACTGTCATCACAGCACACTGGTTGGCTCTGCAGTGAACAAGGTTTACATAGTCATGACAGTGCAATCACTGTTAATGACTTTCCACTTTCAAAACTTACCCAAAATCAAACAAGGAGACTTCAGGATCAAAGAACACAATATAAACCTCCTCCACCTTGACAACATAGACATCCAAGTTCAGACGACGGAGTGGAAATAAAGTCCAAGCAGATCTCTCCAAAAGTGACAAATGTAACCCAGAGAAAAAATGGAGTGATATTATTATACTGGGCCACTGGGGAGAGATGGAGAAGCGGTGGAGGGGAACAAAGTCTCCATCGGTCATGGCAGGAGGTCAATAATTAATGTCCAAAATTGATCAGTCTATAAATTGCAGCAAAACATACTTCAAAATACGGAGGCAACCTTCAGAAGAAGAGCTAGATGTGTCTCTAAGGGCTGTCTCCAAAGAGCGGGGCCCAGGCTGGGAAAGATGAAGCAAGAAACAGTCGTGTCTCTTTATAAACCTTTCTGTATAATTTGATTTTTTAACCAAGAACATGTGTCATCTCAATTAAAAGACCTATCTTTAGAATATAGCTACAAGAAATGCACAGAGCCATTAATTTGGGGATGATTGTTATCCGGTGTATATGTATAATCTTGATTAAAAAAACATTGACACAGAATTAACAGAATTGCAACTCAACAATTAATGTGGGAATGACTGACACCCATAAGTAGGGGGTCATCCCACTCTCAGGTAGGTGTATCTCTTAAATTATTCGTGTCTTCTTTGATGTCTCTCACTAAGAATGTTGTTGTCTATGTATTGTTTCTGTATATTTCTTGTTGACTAAGACTTTTACATTTGTATTCCTGGTTTTTCTTCTTTCCTTAAAGATTTTATTTATTCATTTGACACAGAGAGAAAAAGAAATCACAAGCAGGGGAAATGGCAGGCAGAGGGAGAGGGACAAGCAGATTCCCCACTGAGCAGGGAACCCAATGCAGGGCTCCATCCCAGGACCCTGGGATCATGACCTGAGCGGAAGGCAGATGCTTAACCAGCTGAGGCACCCAGGCGCCCTGTATTCTTGTTTTAAATAGGATTTTTAAAGAAAGATTTATAGGTGATTATTGCTAACATAGAAAAACCATTGATTTTGCTATTTTAAAATATGACCCTCATACTGTAATCTTGTATTACTGTAAATAGTTTTTCAGTTGGATCTCTGGGGGGGGTTGTTAGTTAATAATAATATCATCGATGAGTAATGATTAGCCTAGCCTTAATTCTGCTTATTCTTTTGCTCTGTTTACTCTATTTTTCAAGTTGTCAAATGACAGCGACAATGGTAAGCATCCTTATTCCCTCCCTGATGTTAGTGGGAGTACATCGCATATTCCACACAAGCAAAGTTTAGAGCTAGCTGCTGTCACAAGGCAAAAATGCACAGTGGTCAAGAGGATGAGCTTTTTTTTTTTTTTTAAAGATTTTACTTATTTATTTATGAGAGACACAGAGAGAAAAAGAAACATAGGCAGAGGGAGAAGCAGGCTCACCTTGGGGAGCCTGATGTGGGACTCGATCCCAGGACCCCAGGATCACGACATGAGCTGAAGGCAGATGCTCAACCACTGAGCCACCCAGGCATCCCAAGGATGAGCTTTTATATTGGACTGCCTGGTCCTGGGTCAGATCTGGATCCCTCATTTTCTTAGCAGCATGACTTTGACCCATTACTTAAGCTTTATACTTCAGTTCCCTTGTCTGTAATATGGAATAACAGTGCCTACTTCATTGGGTAGCTGTGCTCACTAAATGAGATTACATGTGCAAAACACCTATGCAGTACATGGGCACATCTAGTGGATGTTATTTTCAAGAATCTGACTAATATATAACACTCATTCCATATCATCTTGTTAGATTTGGCCTTTTAGTAGTAGCCCCTTGAGGCTACTTCAGACCCCTTAATTTTCATGGCTTCCATTAGTTAAGCAGAGCCTTGCTGATTCCCTGGGGTTTAGGTAGAACTTTGAGGTGCTCTGTGAATTCTACACAAGGAATCATAAGTGTCACCCTAGGTCCCTGTGAATATTCTCTTCTCCCTTCTGTGTATCTTATTGAGAAGAGAAAAATCAGACAGCTCTGGGGCGAGGTCACAACTCTAGCTTTCAATGTGTGGTCTTGGGCAAGGTCTTAACTTCTCTTGACTTCTAGCTCCTTTTCTCTAAGTGGAATGAGAATGCCTGCCTCCAGGGTCTGTTTTGAGCAGAAGCAAACACCTACCCTGGTATCTGTATACCCCATTCATTTCTTTCCTCTTCCTCACCCAGGGCCCCTTTGTCCAAAATCAGAAGTAGTGAGTGGCCTGGAAGATGGGAGGAAACCAAGTTCCCTGTGATTAACCCAGCTCTCCACTTCAGGCGAATATAATTTGGTCTCTCCAGGCTCAGCTTCGATGGGAGTCAGAGGCTCCCATCCTGATACTGCAGTTGAACCACCTCAGATGCTATCACCTCTGAAAAAGCAGTCCCTTCACTGTCAACAGCCCTGAAATCCTCAGCTGAGGGACTTGGTGTGCGACACAAAGATACAGCTTCCTCCCCTGCAGAGATCAATCCTTCCTTAGCCAGAACCTGTTCAAAGCCCTTAGACCTTCCAGAAAGGTGCCTACAGCTCAATGAAAAGTATTTTTATTAATATTTGGACAAGACAAAGGAATGCATTACCATGCAGCCACATCTGCAAGCAGCAAAGACATTCAAGTCACTCTGAGTCACCCCAAGCAAATGTTACAAAAACACAGACAAAAGCCTCCCTGCTGACCATTTTGGTTGATAGGAATACCAAGTATCAGCATCTATGGACTCATCCACTGGGAACACATGTGTAGCTTTGCTCTGTGCTGCTTGCCAAGCCATCCTCACCCAGTATACTGAGAGGAGCGCAGAGATTTGGATCAGCAGTGCTGCCGTAGCCTCAATTCTGCATTTTCATGAAAGCCAGCCTTTGGGGTTTTCCTGAGTCGCATCTGGAGTCATTAGACCCCAGTCTTGTGTTCAGTGCCATTTATTTGGTTCTTCCTCCTACCTTCCCCATCTGTCTGAAAGGCTCCAACCACTCACTCAAACCAGAGACCTGGTGACATCCTCAGATCCTTCTATGCATTGATCACCAAGTCCTGTCAATTGGATTTCCTAAATCACACCCAGATGTGTTCATTTCTGTTTCCTTCTGTCCTCAGTGCTTCCTGAACTACTACAACAGATTCCTTCTTGTCTTGGTGCTCTCGTCTCTCTCTTGCTAGTCCATTTGCTACAAACTAATGTGATTGTGGGTCTCTAGGCCACCACAGAGGGCTTGCCCTTGGGATTAATTCCAAATCCATGACATTCAAGACCCTGTACGAGCTTCCATCAGCCACTTTTCCTTGCCCTCCTATGCCCAATGCCACACTCCACCAGGCTGAATGTGGTCCAGTTCTATGGCACTCATCATCTTCTCCCCGACTATTTCCACTGCCTCTAACCACCTCCTCCTGGTTCCTTCCCATTCACCCTCGGATTCCACTCAAGTGTCAAGTCTGGGGACAGTTTTCTTGGTCCCACTCACACTGAGAGCCAGAACCACTGTGAAGATACCCATCTTCCTCTCTGATGCCCGCCTTCCTCTGGACCATCCTCCTGGAGTGTGAGGTGACATATTTCCTGATAGTTTCAGCCAGGTAGAGACATATCCCGATATTTCCTGCAGGAAACATTCCAACAGATGTAATCCCTTTGCCAATTAAAGGGTTAGAAGGACTCCACAGGAATATCATGGGACCCCCAAAGATGAGAGAAGCATAAGAAAACCCGGGCATCTTGGAAGGCAGTAGTCAATGACGTGAACTAAAAGTATATTCAGATCCCAGCCATGACATTCACAAGCTCTGCTACTGGGACAAATTACTTAATTTTGGCTGTTTCATCTGAGAAACAAGGAGAACAAGTCTTACCTCATAGGCTGGTTGTAAGGATTAAATGCGATAAATGCAGGAAAAGAACTTTGCACAGTGCCTGGTACACAGCGGCAGTGGTTGCTGACATTAAGTAACGGTAGTAGGATGGCAGTTGTAGTAATGGTATTTAGAAGCAATAATTATTCCATGCACATCAAGGCCCCTTAAGACCTTCATCCTGTGCATCATTCTGCCCTGGAGGGGCTGATGGAATTTAGAGTGTCTGTGACTCAGAGTTTTGAGCTTATTGCATCTAACGGTTGAAACTTCAGCTCTTTGCAAATAGATATTAATCTCCAATGAAATATTGGAGAGCTTTAATTAAGGCGATCGGGCTGATTAATGATTCCCCCTGGGTGAGTGCCAAGGCACCCAGAAGTGGAGCAAGGGCTTTCTGAAACACAAGCAGAGCAATCCATCCACCAATCTGCAAATGATGCCAGCTCTTCCCAGGCTGTTGGCTCTCAAGGCTGTAACCCTACCCAGGGTGCCCATGGAGATTTTTGCAGTCATAAACATGCCTGCCTATCAAAAGGAGACTGGGTCGCCAAGCCTTGCTGATTTCTTTATTCTAACTTTTAATTCTTCATCTGCAAGAACTGAGTAAATAGATGGGACTGGAAGTGGCTGCAGGGCTTTGGGGTAAGAAACTCCAAATCCTCACTCCATTCTTGAATTAGATAAAGCCCCAGGACTCAGGGTTCAACTCCCACTGAACCCTGTGGAAGGCAGACCCTCCCCAGACCTCATTTTGCCCTTGGTAATAATCTCCTCACCTTGTAGATAGGAAAAAGAGCAAAATGTATGTTTATTCAGGACCAACACCTCAGGCCTGGCCTTGTACTGGGTTTTGGGACTCCAAGACTGGGTGAGGGCTTTGGAATCAGGATTTGAATCAAAGAGTTGTTTCAAGGATTAAAATAAATTAATTCGTGTGCTTAGATCAGTGTTTCTCACACTATAATGTGCATACAAATTACTAGGGATCTTGTTAAAAATGCAGATTCTGACTGAGCAGGTCTGGGGTGGGGCCCCAGAAACTGTCTGGTTTGTGAATTCTTGGATTATGCCAGTGGTGCTATTCCAAGGACCACACTTGACAGCTTAGAAGGCTACCTCACTCAGCCAACGTTGGCTGTGGTAGATAGAATTTTATGTGTTCAATTGTATGTGCATGTGTTTGAGGAGCAAACTGAGCTGAAATGCGTACAGTCTAATGATAGTATATTCAGTGCTTTCATAGCTCTCATTTTATTTAATCCCCATAATTCAGCAAGGCAGAAATCCCCTTTCCCATTTACAGGTAAGGCATCTCAGGTGTCTTTCAACTCTCCTGAAAAGTGCTCCACAATTACTTCTTTGACCATTGTCTCTCCCTCTCTCTCAAACAAATTAGGACCCAAACTAGACTGTATAACTTCACACTCGACACCTTTCACTACCACATTCTTTGTGATTTCCTCACATCTTTTTTCCAGTTTACTAACTCTTGCTTCAGCAGTTCCGAATATACCGTTGAACACACCCACTGAGTTTTGTATTTCCAATGTTAATTGCCATCGGTTTAATAAATTTCCATTGTGGTACTTTTATTTCCAGAAGTACAAATGGGTTCCTTCTGGCCATTTTTCACTCTTACTCCTTACTCATATTTTTGATTCCTTTTCTTTTTTCAACTCCTTCTCTTACTTCTTTAAAAACAGTGAGTGAGGCCCTGTGGCACTCCCTGCCTCTGTCTGTGATGCAGAGGGCCCAGATCAACTGGCTCAGGGCCGTGTTCTTTCTGCTAGAGCACATGATATCACGATTTTCAAGATTTTCTAAATGTGTGAGATAAAAGGATTTGGAAGACCAAAAAAAAAAAAAAAAAAACAGTAGGGATATTTTATATTCTGTATCCGATAATTCTCATCTCTGAGGATTTACCAAGTCTTTTGTCATGTATGTCATTGTCATGTGGTGATTCATAAGAAATGTATTTGATCTTCATCCCTTCCTGGCAAGGTTGGAGTTCCTACAACCCTTGGAATTTCCCAGGTGATAAGAAGAGCAATAAAGGTGTCTTTGTTACTCCTAACAAGCTTCTTTCAACCACACCTGAGTTTACTAAATTAAGGAAATGAGTTTTAGACAGCCCCTAAGGATGGAGGCTGGTTGCCAGAAGAACCAAGTGATTAAAGGCCTGGAACTTTCAGACCCACCCTCTCACCTTCCCCAGCTTTGGGGGAGCAGGTAAGGGGCCAGAGACGAATCATTCACCAATGGCCAATGGCTGACGACTTAATCAAGCAGGCCTAGGTAATAAAGCCTCCATTAGGAAACCCTCATGGAAAGGGTAGGAGGGCTTTCAGGTTGGGGAGTATGTGCCGGTGCCAGGAGAATGGTGTGGATTTGGAAGGAAGCTCCACACCCTTTCCCCATACTTTACCCTATGCATCTTTTCCCTCAGGTTGTTGCTGAGTGCTATCCTTTCAAGATGAATCAGTAATCTAGTAAGTAAATCATTTTCCTGAGTGCCATAAGCCAGTCCAACAAATTATTGAAACCAAGAAGGGGGTCGTAGGAACCTCCAGTTTATAGTTGGTCAGAAGCACAAGTGACAACCAGGACCTGTGGGTGGCATCTGAAGTATGTGGGGGGTGGGGGCAGCCTATGGCACTGATATTTCAACCTGTGGGCTCTGATGCTACCTCTAGGTAGATGGTATCAAAATTGAGTTAAATTGTAGGACACCTATCTGGCATTGGAGAATTGCTTGGTGTGGGAGAAAAGCCTCAGACCTTTGGTGACCAGAAGTGAAATACTGAGGGCACTAAGCACTGAGAAACAGAAGAATTTTTCCTGCGTAGATATTCCTACTAACTTTCTCAAGGCACCTTGTCTCCTTGTAAGTTTTACAATTTTTTTGTTTTTATCGCAGGATAAAAATCCAGAATCATAGGAATTATTTGAGCCTGGAGAGGATCTCCATTTGCTTCTTCAGGTGTTAGGGGGTTTGACTATATTGAGCCCATGTTAAGTCAAAAATTCTCAGCTTGTTTATTTCAAACCTTTCAAATAATGGCATTCAGGCACCAGTCCCACCCAGGGGCCCAACAGGTCCATAGATTCACAGAGGATTCTTTCCCCCCAGCACTCAGGATCAAGACTCAGCTGGGACAGACAAGTTTCCTTGTGTTATTCCTTTGCAAGGAGGGTTTTTCCTGGTTTATGTTTTTACTCAGAGTGTAGACATTTCTGGATCATAACTTCACATGGAGTGGAAAGAAGACTCCAATTCTCACCAGGCCCAATGTCTTACCTCCATTCGTGTCTGTGGTTGTAGGTGTGCCCAGAGGGCCAGCAACATCAGTGCTCACTCATACACCTGCATTCCCTCTCCCTCTCCATCCATAATCTCTAACGACCTCCTTCATTTTCTTGCATACAAAATTATGCTTCTTATGTTTTCATCTAGCATTGTTAGTAGTTTGTAATAGAAAGGTTTTAGAATTTTTAATCTCTCATTTTGCCAGAACAGAAATCTCCTCTTTTTCTAAACTCACAGTGCTCAGTAAAGATGATAAAGTGTGACACATACCATGCAGGAGGCAAACTACCAAGATTCTTTGCCTTTTTAAAGGGAATAAAAAGGTTGGATATTATCCACGTTAAGGTGTCTTGGGGATAATTTGCTCCGGGGGCTTTACCAGTAAACACTTAGAGGAAAATGGCATCACCAGTAAAGGTTCTTGGGACCTTTAGCACATTCTTGGGACAATTTTCTTCTTGGAACAGTGATAAGAACTTGCATCCGCCTGTCAGGGCAGTTTCTGTATACTCCATCTGACATGAATAAAAACACTCCATTGAAGATCAATGTAATGAGAATGGTTACAACAGCTTAAAGTTGCATAAAGTGCATTGTTTACAAAGTACTTCTATTATACTTATTTTGTGCCCTTTTGACATATGTCCCAAAAGGACACCCCAGTTAAGGAGCTATAGGTAGGAGTACAAGGGCACCTCCTCTGCGGCCAAAAACCCCCACACCAACAATGCAATGCAGTCTTTTTGAAGAAGGCTCTGCATAAGCCACCTAGAATCTAAGAACCTCCACTTTTTTCTTCCCTGAATTTAGCTTCCTCATATATGCTGATATCTAGGGGGAGACTGGGACTCCAGGGTCATTAGTGTTCACCAGACTCAGAGTTCTCATGATTTTGGCTGTCTCATACATTTTGCCATAGATTTGACCTAGGTCCGCCAGAGTTCATGTCCAGCACCTTCCTATTCCCATTAACAACCCATCCCCCAGTCTTACCACAGAGGTGGGTTATTGAGAGACACAATCCAACATGGTATGCTGTGAAACTCCCTCAGTTGCCCTACAATCCTACCACCTAACAGAGGACTTCTCAAACAGCAGGCTTTCTACAGCCTCAGGACACTGCTGGTACAGGGGCAGTGGCCTTGTTGGATGAAATTCTAGCTCTCAGCAGACTGATCCTAGGCACCTGGCCATCAGAGGCCTTCACTGTTGCTCTTTTTTTTTTTTTAAGTTGTATTTATTTAAGTAATCTCTATACCCCATGTGGGGCTTGAACTCACAACCCCTAGATCAAGAGTTGCATGCTGCCCTAACTGAGCCAGCCAAGGCACCCCCCACTGTTGTTCTTTTTGAGCAGGGCAAACATAGAAGAGCAGGTCTGGCTCGAATGGGTATTTCCAGGACTGTCAAGAATGACCTATTGCCATGCTGTACACTCCACATAGTGTGGGATCTTTATTCTTTCAATGTTCTGATTCTTGATCCCAAAGGTAAGGAACATTCATTTATCTTTCCTTATCTAAAAATCCTTAGTTCCTCTCAATCATGCCCAATATAAAACCTTAGGAGATTTTGGCCTTTTCCCTGACACCTTGACATGACCCAGAACATTCCAAGGCACGGCTATAAATAATCACCTAACATTTCAATGGTGATGGCCAGTTCTCATTCACCTTTAAAACATATCACAATTCCAATTTCAACCAGGACGTAAATACTATAAAAAAGTGAGGCATATACGAAAAGCAAGAAAACCAAGATCACTGAACACATATGAGGAAACTAATGCTCAAAGCAGGTCAGTAATTTATTCCAGGTTACAGCATCAGGACACAAGCTCAAGCCAACTGTACTCAAATCTGTTAACTTAGCTGGTAGGCCATGTTGCTGTCTCACACTGGGTAGCCCACGTCTTCAACATAACTTCATTTTATGAATAAAGATGACCCCACTATAAACTTCACGGGTAATATGGACATGCCAAATTTTACCATGATACCATAATTGGAATTCACACCATTTATCCAAACAATGGTGAGATGAAAGAAGAACAGAAACAACAGAGACAGAGAAAAGGAGTTATTACTTTGTGTGAAGTAATAACTGTCTTTTTAAAAAATATATTTATTTATTTATTTATTTATTTATTTATTTATTTATTTATTTTAGAGAGACACACAGAGAAAGAGGGAAGAGGAGCAGAGGGAGAGACTCTCCAGCAGATTCTGTGCTGCGCTTGGAGCCCAATGTAGGGCTCCATCGCACGACCCATGAGATGATGACCTGAGCCAAAAGCAAGAGTCAGATGCTCAACTGACTGAGCCACTCAGGTGCCCCTGATTACTGTCTTTGATTCATTTTCCTTTATGGTTTTTTCAAGTTACAGACCTCCTATTAATCTGAATTAGGGGACACACACACGCACAGGCACACACATGCACACCCGTGAATACTCTAAGAGAAACGTGTCCTAGGAAGGCCAGAGAAGTCTGTCTAGACAGAGATGCAGCATCTCCAGGGCTGCAGTGCTCTGTCCTGAAGGGATTGCAGGAGAGACAAAAGACAGCCAGGTGAGGACTCTGTCCAGATAAACCCATGGCCCAGATAAGCAGAGGTCAGATAAACAAGGCTGCCCCATGATAAGCAGCCTCTCCTGGGCAGGGTGGCCAGGGGTCAAAGAACAAAATACATACCTGTCCCAGGGGCAAGTTCGGTTTCTCCAATCATTCAAGCAATGATTTATCAAGAATCTGGCCCTTTAATGTAATGGAATGAGCACTGAGTATTATATACGCACTGACCTCTACTTCTAAAACTAATAATACATTTATGTTAGTGAATTGAATTTAAAATTTTAAAATTTAAATTAAAAAAATGAATCTGGTCATTTAATTAGACTGAGCCATGGACCAGGAGCCCAGAGAATTCAAGTCTCTGCTCCACCCTGCTACTGACTCACTCACCACTCCTCACAGAAGGTAGAAATGGCCACCATTCAGCTTTCCACAGTGCCACAGTGACTCCAGTCCTGTGGCTAGTAAGCAGTAGGACTTCTACTTGAACACAGGTGTGTCTGGTTGAGGCACCCCTATGCCACAGTGGCTTGCTGCTGCTCTCACCTTCCTCATATCAGTTTCTTTTCCCAAAGAAGAATAGTGGCTCCATTGGGAGACTACAACTTTTTTCTCCTTCCCTCTCTTAACCTACCTACTGCCATTCACCCACTGCTCACTGGGCTTTTAATGATGGAATCTGGGGAGTAAGACCCAAATTTGGAGACCCAAGCCCATCAGTCTCATTCACCTATTGTGGGTTTAGGATACCATGTGATCATTTATTTTTCAGACGATGCCCCTGTTCTCTGCAGAAGCACAGACTGAAGGGATTCATAAGAAGATTTTCAAACGGCGTGTTATGTGTTTTGTTATTTCCGCAGCATGCAGAATTTATGAGCATTTAAGAAATCAGCCCCCATTGCAGAGTTTCTTCAGTTCTTCTAGCTCCTAGTTTTTCATGATGTAAAGGTGTCTCTGCCAAATCTAAGGATATTTTGAACAAACACTCCATGGAATATTTGCAAAATAACGTGATAGGAAGCCGAGCATCCCAGCCTCAGCTGCTGTGAAAACACCAGAGTCTAGACACACTGGCAGGCTGACATTCCCCTCTCAATTCCTCTCCTTTTCTAGGTCTGATTACTGAGATCTTTTTCACATGCTCTCAGGGATCCTCGAGGGCGAGTCAAGACCTATGCATCATTGATGTCATTTGTACAAAACTCAGCATCTCCGGGACAAACAGAGCCTTCCACTATGGAGTCCCAAATTGAGAGTAAATTCTGGTAGATTAAATGAGACAGAAATGGCCCAAAATATTCATATAGACGTCTACTCCATCCCCATTATTGGGTTTGGCTTGAACCAAACCAGTCCCAGAGCCCAAAACAATTTCTGAGAATAAATGGTGCTCATGGAAAGTCTAAGTCTTTTGGGGGTATAACCACAACCACTCTCTAAAGGTTGTGGCAGGATAAGGAGACTTCCTTTCACTCTGGTCCTATGACCCCTTTACCACCTCTTTCAACCCACCATCGTGGGAGAAAAATCTAGGGGTTACAGAACACTTATCTGGAGCTGAGACCCTGCATTGTCAGTTAATACCAGAAATCTTCATGGTGCAACTCAGAAGGGATTGAACCCTAAGAAGAGAGTTATAATTGAAAAGAAATAAGGTCAGCATCTTGTCTATGTAGAAAACGGTCATCTTTTTGTATAACATTGAAGGAAATTAATTCTCCCAGTGGTAAGATGTATTTTTTAAGTTGCTTTAGAAGAAAATAAGCAACAACCCAGGTTGGAAGCTCTTCCCCTGCCAACATTCTATATTAGGGTTCTCCAGAGAAACAGAACCAACAGAATGTGGTGTGTGTGTGTGTGTGTGTGTGTGTGTGTGCGCGCTGCGTGCATCTAGACATAAGAATTTGGTTCACAGGATTGTGGAAGCTTGGCAAGTTCAAAATCTGCAGGGTAGGCCAGCAGGCTGGAGGCCCAAGGAAGAGTTGCAATTTGAGTCTATATGCAGTTTCCCGGCAGAATTCCCTTTTCTTCTGGGAAGTTGAGTCTTTTTTCTAATAAGGCCAACATTACTACTTACATTTCTCATCTCCCACCACATCCTTCATGCAGAACCAGAGTACATTCTCATCTTTGCCACAGCTAAAGGACCTGGGTAGAAGAAAATATCCTTTCCGATACTGAGCAAATGCCTGAGATTAGAGTACTGGGAATGTGTTAAAGGAGGGAAAATTGGGGCATTAGAAAGGTCCAGAGGAACAATAGGACATATAGGTCCCAACAGGACACAGGCCCCAACCATAAACCTGATAGTGAGGGCTTGTCACTAGACAGGAAACATGCCATCCAGTGTATACTATGTTTTATATATGTTGGATCACACTGTTCTGATGGCTGTATAACCATATAGCCAAGAACAATCTAAATCATTTGATAACTAACCAAATCCTCAGCCATGTGAATGAGCCCAACTAATACCAGCAGAGCCTCCTAGCCAACCACCACACACGCAATTGCAATAAATACTCAGTGTCATATGCCCATAGCATTTTTGTGGTGATAGCTGACTGATACACCAACTTTCTAAGTCAAAGAATGGGCTGACAAATTCAAATGTTGACAGGGAAAGCCAGGTAATACAATCCTGCAAAGAAGTAAAGCAGAGTCTACATTAAACTGGAAAATACATGTCCATCTGAAGGGGATAGCTGGTACTCAGTTCAGCCAGTCATGCCATGTGGAAATGTTGATTCGGTACTGCCAAAGTAATGTTTCAAGAAAGATGGAGACTCAAGTGTTCCTATGAAATGTGTTATTTTAAATGTTTTCAATACATTTTATTTTCCTCAGAAAGTTGGCCAGTAGTAACAAAAATGCAAATTAAAATTCAACTGAGATATCATTTCTCTTTCCATCAAAAGATTAGCAAAAATCTAGAAGTTCAACAATATACTCTGTTGGTGAACCTTTGGCAAAACAAGCACTTTCATACATCACTAGAGGGGATGCAAAATGGTATATATGACCGCTATGAATAAAAATTTGGAGATATTTAGTAAAATTACATATTCATTTACCATTTGACCTAATAATCATACTTCTTGGAATTTATCCCAAACATATACTGCCAAAACTACAAAAAAGATATATGCACAAGGTGGCTAATTGGGTACCAATTATAATAGCTAAGGCAGAAAACAAATTGCCATGGTGAGGGACTTACTGAATAAATTATGATACAGCCATATGATAGAGTACTGTATAACTGTAATAAGGAATGAGGAATATCTCTGTCTTCAAATATGGAGTAAATTCTGAGTTACATTGCTAAAATGATTTTTTAAAAAATCAAGATGCAGAAAAATGTGTTTTATATTCTATTTCTGTAAGAAAGGAGGATGTATATATATATATATATATATACACACACACACACACAGTTATATATGTATATATACAGTTAATTCAATTTTTCAATGGAAGAATAAACCACACAAACATTTTAAAGGCTTGTTTATAGGGGAAAAGAAGGTACAGAGTAGGTGAGATAGAAAGAGAAGCCAGATTTATTTGAACATATTTTGGTTTTTAGATATATCTTTAAAGCTATGTAGTTTTTTAGATGATTAAAGACAATTAAACTTTAAAATATTAACCCCCAAATATAAAAAAATAAAATGAATTAAGTGAATCTAACTGTATATCTACTCTGGTGGCAATGCACAGAAGCTATAGTAATTTGAGTACTTACTTTTAGTGGAAAATATCCTAAATACAAAAGAATTGTAAAAACAACAACAGTAACTGATTCAATAATAATATTGCTGGTGGGAATGTGTGGGTTTGGAATTCTAAGACTGCTACATGGGTGATGTGGGATAAAACTGCTGAATAATTACATTATATTCCAATTCTATCATCCATGCTGTTTTGGAGAACAGAGATTTGAGGCATGGGAAGAAGGAAATGTAGATGTTGGAAAAGTTTATGTAAAAACCACATAAACATGAAACTGAAAAGGAAGCATTGGTTCAAATTCATAATGTATTTGATGATGATGATGATGGATAGACGATAGATAGATAGATGATAGATAGATAGATAGATAGATAGATAGATAGATAGATAGACACAAAAAGAGAGAGAGATAACTACCCATATTTCCTAGACACTGAAAAAAAGTGTCAAGGCCCTGAGACACTGAAAAAAGTGGCAAAGCCAATAGCAATGAGTTCCCTTAGTACTCAAGTTGGGATCTCTAGATATCATTTCTCACCAAAATGAACCAAATGTGCTTGGAAAATTAACTAATTCCAAGCCTGGTACAGGAAATAAATGAGGAGCCTAAAACATCTAATTGTATCCGAAAACAAGAAAATTGTCAAAAATTGATGGGGTTATCCCAACTTGTGAAGTTTCCCACTGGCCAAAGATGGGGCAATCTGAGCATCACTAATAATGATTTTTAAAAATAATAATGAAACTAATAATAATAATCATTGCAATAAATTAAAATGTATCAAATATGTTTAAATTTGTGGGTTTATAATTTTAATAAAATAATTGGAAAAATGCAAACATTGACTCGATGTTCAATAATATTGAAGAATCTAGGAGTAATCATGGCAATGGAGGTTATGTGTTTAAAAGAGTCCTTATATCTTAGTGGTACATATCATCATCCTAATTACCCACAGATTCTATAGTTGTGGATCCCCCTACTCACTAAAATCTATTTGTAACCCCAAAATCAATGATCTCAGCTTTTTTGTGGTCAATCATGGACATGGGCAGAATGGCAAAAAGTCTGAGTCACCTGACATGCACCACCCCAGCTCACGTTGGACGAAGGGATGCTTTGCTTTCTTGTTTTAGTTCTCATACCGTAAATAAATATTCTTTCTGTGGACTATTTAATGTCACATTTTTGTGATTTTGGGGGGAGGTGAGTAATTTCACTGTTTAAAATGGCTAAATAAAACTGTGGAAGGAGCCTCGGTGTCCAACGAAAGATGAGTGGATAAAGATGTGATTTATGTATACAATGGAATATTACTCAGCTATTAGAAATGACAAATACCCACCATTTGCTTCAACGTGGATGGAACTGGAGGGTATTATGCTGAGTGAAGTAAGTCAATCGGAGAAGGACAAACATTATATGGTCTCATTCATTTGGGGAATATAAATAATAGTGAAAGGGAACATAAGGGAAGGGAGAAAAAATGTGTGGGAAATATCAGAAAGGGAGACAGAATGTAAAGACTGCTAACTCTGGGAAACGAACTAGGGGTGGTAGAAGGGGAGGAGGGCGGGGGGTGGGAGTGAATGGGTGACGGGCACTGGGGGTTATTCTGTATGTTAGTAAATTGAACACCAATAAAAAATAAATTAAAAATAAATAAATAAAAATAAAAATTAGATTGATGAAGGAAATAAAAAAATAAAATAAAAATAAAATAAAATGGCTAAATAAAGTACTGAGGTACAGACTAATGTTCCCAAGGGCAAAAAGTTTGTGATGTGCCTCACGGAGGAAACATACCTGTTAGATAAGCCTCACTGAGGCTTGAGGTATATAGTGCTATTGGCCGTGAGTTCAATGTCAATGAATCAGTAATATATATTAAATAAAGTGTCTTTAAACAAAAACACATGTAAAACAAGGTTATGTGTTTATTGCTTGATGAAAATGTGGCCAGAGGCTTGCAGGAATCTCACCCTTCATGTCCACTAGGAGTAATACTAATTCATTGTTCATGGTGACGTTACAGAACATAACTACAGCAAATAACACGAACCAACCTACTAAAATAGTAGATTTTATAGGGCAGAAATACTGTGCAAAAAGAATAAGATATGTCTGCTGGACTGCATTGGGTTTACTGGACCCAGTTCTTAGCCTCTGGTCTATTTTATTCCCCTTAACTAGTACACAGAACAGAATCTTTTCCGTTTCAATCATTCCCCTATTGACAGAGTTTTTTTCCAGTCTTTCACTGTTAGGATCAGTGCTGCAGTGAACATCTGCACAGGTGCAAAAGTTTCTCTTGAGAAGACGTGCAGAAGTATAATTGCTGAATCACAGGGCATGCACATTTTACATTTTAATAGAAGCTGCCAAATTGCCTTCAAAGTGGCTGTACCAATTAATACTCCCACCAACAGTGTGTGCAAGTCTGGGTTTCCCACACTCTTGCCAACACTTAAGTCCACAAGCATTTTTGGAATCTGGATCCTGTGTGAGGCATTAACGACGTTATGGGGGTGGAGAGGAAGCAAAGCAGAATATAAGCTACAAAAGACATGGTGTCACAGCTCCAAAGACAAACTGCTCATCCTCTCTAGAGAGTCATAGAACAGGATGATGGAAATAAAAAGCAAGCAAAAAATGTTCAAGTCTCATCCAGTGATTCACTTATCTTAAACAATAATCCACAAAAATTACTTAATTAGCTTTGGAGTGCTGATTTGTGCTAAAATAGGACAGGTCTAGCCCTATACTACTATATCAAGGGCAAATCCTGTTTGCTGAATTTTATAAGTAAATTACATTTTTCCTTATCCACGTATAGATGGATATATATTTGGCTGTATGCATCCAAAAATTAAATGAGTAAAAACCCTTAAAATGTGAATGCTCTTTAACCAAGCAATTATTTTCTGCACATATCTTAGGGAAATTAATCTGAAAAATTTCTAAATATGTAAGTGTAAGAATATTCATTCACAGCATTGTTTAATATCCCCACAAATGGAAAACTACCCAACTGCTCAAAAAGAAATAGTTATTTTCATGATTTTGAACTATTCAATAAAATGTTCGATAAATTGAACTACTAAGAACTCTTACACAACCATCAGAAATAACTTATTTGTCATCATGGAAAGACATTTGGAAAGGAGTGTTGTTAAAAAAAAAAAAGCCACCAGTGTGTGTGCATTTGTTCATTCACTCACCAAATATGTGCTGTGCACCTACTGTGTGCCAGGCACTATGCGGACAGTCCTAACAACTGCAGGCAGACTCCTTGCTCTCCAAGCTAAGCTGTGTTTTGCTTCTCTGCCTGTTTTCTGGACTACATAGACAGGTTTCTCCAGCCTGGATCTGAGCAAACTAATTGTTTGCTATTAAGCTCCTTGTAATTTCGCAGGCACTGATGGATTGCTTCTAATTCTTAAACCATGTAGGACTATGCCCCATTTGGCTAAAGTGTCTGCTTTGTAATATCATCATACGTAGACCAGCGGAAAGAGTCTGTCTTACACACAGAACCAGCAGAACAGAGTTCCTTCTCCCAACATCATTCTCTGAAGGAAGGTATTTAGAACAGTAGAAATATCATGGCTCGAGGTTGTCATGGTGCTGACCCGGGGGTCCCTGTTTTGCTTTTTCGGCACCTGACTTAACATCTTCTGGCTTCAGTGCACCTACCCATAAGATGGACACCACAGGTTTGATGAGAAGTGAATCACAACCACACGGATGATGCTGGTGCACAGTAGCCACCTCCAGATATTAGTTCCTTTACCATCTTCTATTTTCTTGTCAAAGATCGGTTTCTTTACAAAAGTCATTAGTATGAAAAGCAGAGGGGTTCTACTTCAGCTGAGATGTTCATTTTCTTCTTTTTTTTTTTAAAGATTCTTTTATTTAAGTAATCTCTATAACCAACATGGGGCTTGAACTCACAACCCCGAGATCAAGAGTCACACACTCCACTGATTGAGCCAGCCAAATGTCCCTCTTCATTTTCTTTTTATTTCATAACTTTGAGGCAGAGTGGTCTGGCTTACCCAGAGAATCTCTGAAAGTGTTCACTAATACAACCTGGTGGTTAGCAGGTGAGCAGATTCTACAGGTACAGGTTCCTCCCTTCTACAAATGGACAGGCACCAGTACCTGCACATGGGCAAGGGTCTGCCCTATGTACTTCTAAAACTCAAAGCATTTGTTCCTGATTCCAATCTTTCTAGCATAGGCAGTGGGTTGGAGAGGTAGAATGGGGTGTACAGAAGAGAAGCTGAAGGAAACCAAAGGCACATGACTCAGCACTGGTCAATCAGACCGTTCCATCTACCTGGCCTCAGATGGTGGCCCAGAGGTGTGCGAGTCAGGCCAGTGGTTTGCAATTCCATGATTTTCTTGAAACTATTCACAAAAGTAAGTTCTCTTCTTTCTTCACAAGTAGTTTGTTTTTGTTTTCTTAAATTCTAGGTAGTTATCATACAGTGCAATGCTGATTTCAGGAGTAGAATTCAGTGATTCATCACATACACACAACACCTAGTGCTCATCACAAGTGGCCTCCCTAATACCCATCACCCATCTAGCCCATCCCTCACCCACCCACCTCCCTCCACGACCCTCAGTTTGTTCTCTATCATTAAGAGTCTCTTATGGTTTATTTCCCTCTCTCCTCCTCCCTCCTTCCCATATGCTCATCTGTTTTCTTTCTTAAATTCCACATATGAGTGAAATCATATGGTATTTGTCTTTCTCTCACTGATTTATTTCACTTAGCATAATATACCTGCATCCACATCATTGCAAATGGTAAGATTCCATTTCTCTTGATGGCTGAATAATATTCCATAATATATATCTACCACATCTTCTTTATCCATTCATCAGGCAATAGATATTTGGGGTGTCTCCACAGTTTGGCTATTGTTGACAATGCTGCAATAAATATCGGGATGCATCTACCCCCTCAAATCTGTATTTTTTTAATCCTTTGAATTAGTAGTGCAATTGTTGGATCATAGGGTAGTTCTATTTATTTTTGAAGATTTATTTATTTATTTGAAAGAGAAAGGGGGTGGTAAAGGCCAAGGGAGAGAGAGGCAGACTCCCCAATAACCCGGGACTCTAACTCACAATCCCAAGATCATGACCTGAACTGAAACCAACACTCCGACCCTACCCAGGTGTCCCAGGGTATTTCTATTTTTAACTTTTTTAGGAACTCCAAACTGTTCTCTGGAGTGGCTTCACCAGTTTGCATTTCTACCAACAGTCTGCTCAGTTAGTCTAGTTGGGAGAATGTAAACCTGGGTCTGTTGGGAGCCACTATGTTGACAAATTCTCCCTGGGGAGAAAGCCTAGCCAAGTGATGGGAAGAGAGAGACCAAGTCCTAACGATATTATGTGAGTGTGCTGGGTCCAACCTTACCTGTAACCAAATCTATACCTGGACTCTAATTATATGAAGCTAAATCAATATCCATAGCCCCCCTGTGTCCTTCCTCTTTCATTTGAGGATATCGCTAGAGAAGACCCTGAAATGAGGATTCATATGCAATAGTTCATATGAGAAGCAATCCCAGAAAACACCAACAGGGGCATTAAGACAGGGAAGGGAAGGTACGTTATTGAGCAGATAATAGCTAAAGGCCAACTTGGGCTCAGTCCCACTCAGAAACTTCGGGACACTTTGTGGAGCACACATTTCAGACCCATTCTGCCCAAAGGGCAAGGGAGCTAGGGTATTGACCCACCTCTCCTGCCTGTTGCTGTGTCAGGCTACTCTCCCAGAGCACTGATAACCCTTCACTTCCATCCTGCCATGAGAATGGAGAAAGCAGGCCCCTCAGGCAACCGTGGGGGCTGGCAGTCTGCAAACTGGTGTGCACTATCCCAAGAGACAGGATACAGTATTCTTGTATCTTTTTTAGTATTTTTTTTTTCAGGGGTCCCTGGAGTCAGGGGGAAGTTAAGCTAGGCTTCCTGCCATTTGCAAAGGAAAAACATCCTGACTAATATATATGATCCTTCCACTCAGGTCAGAGGAATCCTAGAAAGTTCCTGGGATGAAATGGCCCTGGGTCCCTTCCTTGACCCGACCCCATCCCAGATGTGACACCATCCTAGTTACAGAAGAAACTCTTACCAATGCTGACATTTACCACCTGCACCCACACTGGCATGGCCAGCTTGTCCACTGAGACACTGCAGAGTGGTAAAAGTGGTCAACCCCGAGAGTCAGCAGGCCCTCCAGGAGCCTGCACCATGTCTCATGGCTCTCTGCTCCATCGGTGTCCTACAACCTAGGCCCAGCCCCTGGGCTAGGGTGATCACCCACAGCAACCGCAACGGGCAACCAGCAGGCCCAGCAGCCCCTTGGCAGCTGCCCAGAGCAGCTGTCATGAGCTTATATCTTCAACATGCTTCCCACCAAGAGAGCCGGGGAAACCTTGGCCCCCAGCCCTCCTGTGGCTAAGTCTGAAGGGTGGGGGCCAGGAATCCAAGCTGTAGTCATAACAAGTCTCTCCCCCAATACAGTGGGATGCCTGGGATGGAGGGAGGAAAGGCAGCACACGTGTCTTCTCCTATCAGTTTGCTTCAAGGTGATAAGTACCTTTGGTTTCTATTGTGAACGAGATCTTTCTTTTCCATTATTTTTTCTAAGTAGTTACTGTTGGAAATAAGAAAGCTATTGATTTTTGTACATTTGTTTTGTGACTGGCTGCCTTACTGAACTCTCATTATTTCTAATAGTTTTTCAGTTCAATTCTCCCAAAGGAGGGAAAAAAATGTAGACGATGTGACACAACTGACAAGAATGTGTGAAATTGGCCACCATTCTATTTGTTCTAAGACATGTAAACAGATCAAGACAGAAGCAAAATCCCACTTGTGCTACGCAAGAGTCATGTGTCCCCAACCTTTCTTCCCCCACCATTTTAGTGTCCCTCTACCTCACCACCCCTGGGGAAAGGCCACCCCCCTGTGTGGTGGAGACAGTCTTTGAAACCCAGAATCAGAGAAGTCCTTTGTTGGGGTAAATGGTCAAACCCTAAGCCTGCCTGGGCTGTCAGCCAGGGACAGGTGTCCCGGCTGCGGGGAGAGGCCCAGGACAGGGCTGGTTCTCTCAGGCTGACCCCAGGCTGTTGTCCCTCACTCGGGCCCCTTGCCTGGTTTCCACTCAGCCATCCTGCAAGCAACTGTCAGACCTAACTGAGCAACTACTGTGTGCTGGGTCTGGGAATGTCAGCGTACATGAGGTTTAGTCACTTCCTCAGTTTTTCCAATTAGAGAACATTCTGGCACGTGCGACAATTTTGTTTTGCCAGATTGACTGTGGGTTCTCTTGGACAGACATTTTGTTATCGACTCCGATTTGCCTGTCTGGGATGTAGCAACACAGCCAGAGCCTTGCCAAGGTGGCCTGCTGCCCTTTTATGCTTGCTGTGTGGCCCTCCAGTGGCTTTTGTGTGATCTCGCTCCTGGAGGACTGCCCTCAGGCGACCAGAGCTGCTTGCCCACGCCAGCAGAGATTGGAAATGCCTGGGAGTTAACATTGCTCCAAGGCAGCCCTTAGCCAGTGCCTGACAGGTGCGGTGTCTCAGGCTCCCTGCGCTGCCCTGTGCGGCCAGGAGGAAGCCAGCCCTCGGGGGCTGCACCTGAACTCTGCCCTGCCCCTTGGGCTCCCTGCCTCCCTGCCACCCTGACCAAGCCTCTGCAGAGCATGTCTTCAGCGCACCCCTTGCACACAGTCCTCGTCTCAGGGTTTGTTCTGGGGACTCTGACCTAAGTCAAGGAGCGAGCATCTGATCCCCAATTAAGCGAGCCTTAATGTCTTCATCGGTCAGGTTGGCCTAATTAGGTAGTCTCCTGAGAAAATTAGGATTTGTCATGGACTGAATTGTGCCCCCTCCTTCCAAATTCCTCTGTTGAATCCCCAGCCTCCAATGTGACTGCATTTGAGACACAGCCTTTAAGGACGTAGTCAGGGCTAAATGAGGTCATGTGAGTGGAGCCCTGATCCAATGGGATTAGTGTTCTTATAAAAAGAGACACCAGAGAACTCACACACTCTCTCTCTGCCCTCCAGGCACTGAAGAAAGGCTGTGTGAGGACACAGCAAGGTGGCAGCCGCCCACAAGCCAGGTGAGGAGGCCTCAGAACAAATCTGACTCTACCAGCATCTTGATTATGGACTTCCAGCCTCCAGAGCTGTGAGAAAATAAATCTCGGCTGTTTATCTGCTGTTGAAACCACCCAATCTGTGGTATTTTGTTATGGCAGCCCAAGCTGACTAGAAGATTCCTTCATCTGCTGTCTGGCTGGGATGCTAGAACAGCCCCTCCACCTCATTCAAGTGGCCCATCACCACAACACAAAATTACGATGGCGCTGGGAACAGCTCTGCCTCACTCCAAGGAAAATGAAATAAAATTGGAGCCATAGACCAGAGGCTGGCACACGTTTCCTGTAAAAGAGCCGGATAGTAAATACCTTGGGTCTCACAACTATTCACTTCTGCTGTGGCGGCGCAGAAGCCACCACAGACGGTCTGTCTCTAAGTAATGGGTGTGGCTGTGTGCCAATAAAACTTTATTTAGAAAAACAGAGCTCCGAGGGGCAATAGTGGGCTGACCGCCACCATAGGCTCCTGGAGGTGGGAGTCTAGCGAACCTCAGAGCCAACCCCAGATCGCAGAGGAGGACAAACGCAGACAGTGGAAAGGACTTACCCAAGACCCCACAGGGGGCGAGTGGCCGGCCGCCTGGAAGGAGGTGCCCCCCTCGCTGTATCCTTCCTGTTGTTCAGAACTGAAGCTTACATGGGTGGGCCAAATCCCACCGGCCCCTACGAATGCCGGTAATAGCGGGTGATGTGATATCCCAGGAGGAGAAGGGAAAGGCAAAAGTCAGCTGAAAGCCAGGAGCAGAAGCAGCCAGCAGCGCTCCTGCTGCCTGTGGATCGCTCTGCCTCTGAGCCGGCCCAGTGAGGTGCAGGCGCCCCTGGACCACCCCGAGGCCGGCCGCGAGGGTGATGCTGACCTAGGAGTTCCAGTCAGTACCCTGTTGCTCTTCAAAGGGAGATGAGAGGCCGGCCCCTCTCACTGCCAAGACCAGGGTGAAGGGCCGAGAGGGGAGATTCCCACTGGCTGAGCACCGCAGAGCAATGGGCGAGGAGACACCCTGGTTCACACCACAGCGACTGCAAGGCTCACCTGCTCAGGCGCGACTCAATTCATCTGCTCCTGGGCCTTTGCTCTAGGCAGGATGCTGTGGACCTCCTTTGAAACACCAGCTGCACAAACTCTGACCCATCACTCTACATTGCACAGAGACAGCACCGGACTTGTAGCTTCAAGACGTAGGGCCAGGGACCCCAGGGGAAGGTAAAAGAGACGTGGCAGTTATCAAGATCTCTCTCTCTCTCTCTCTGTCTCCTCCTCCGTTTCCACTCCATTGCCACGGATTACCGGGCTCAGATGAGAGCATCTCAACAGATGCAAGGAAGGGAGCAGCTGGTTCACAGCAATGACCTTCCAGAGCCATGAGAGTCCCTGCAGAACCCTGGCGGTTTCTTAGGGCCCCCGCTCAGCAGCCTCCAACCTTAAAATCTCCAAGTCAAAGCCTCAAGTTTCAAAGAAAGAAATTTACCGATTTGGAAAGAGAAGGAAAGGGGGCATTTGGGGGCCTGGCAGAGGACTGATCCTATTTGGGATTCTGTATGACCATCTCAACACCAAGGAAAAGTGAACCCAACCTACAACCAGCATCCTAGAAGCAAATTTTTTAGAATCTTCCTATCAACAAGATTTCAGTCTTCAATCATCTCAAATTAAATGAAACCTAAGCAGCAGGAGTTATTGTAGATACACGGGGTAAAGAAAGAAGGGGGGGAAGAAAAGAGCTTTGTATCACGTGACTTTTATGCAGCAGAAACTTAATGAGAAACACACCACATTTCCAGAACCCTCTTTCTAGTCAGGGCTCCCGCTGAGATAAAAGGTCACAAGAAGAGAAGGAGGGAGAGCGGGCGGCACAGAGCCTTGGAGCAGGGAGGCACTTTTACTGGAAAGATGGACCCAAATTTCACACAAGCTGCTATCAGGCCGGAGAGTCTAGACTGATGATTTTCTTTGAATGCCAGATGTGAAGCGCTTTCATAAAGGAATCTCAGACATCACCCATTTAAAAACAAATCGACCCAAGCTGCATTCACTGATGCAAAGGAGAACTTTCTATCCCAGGCTGCAGGGAAAGCCAGCTGGCCCGCCTGGGAGAGGCCTGGCTTCGGCTTCATGTCCCGTTGCTGCCTCCTGCAGGCTCTGAGCTGCAGGGCGCCCAGGACGCCCGCCAAGGCCAGGTCCACGGGCTCAGCCAGGCCTCTGCCGGCCAGTGGGCGGAGGCTCTCTGTCCCTCTGGCCCAGGGTGGCAGGAGAATGGTCCTCTGGTCCATGCCAGATGGCAGCTGGGAGGGCTGAGCTGGCCTGGGTGAGCATTACATGTATTGTCACATCCCGGCTTTAACCCCACCGGGTGGAGACACGAACCCTTTTTCCAGATAAAAAAAATCACAGACCCCAAGAAGCTAAGCGCTTTGCGCAGTGAATGCAACTGGTTGATTCAGTATCACCATTTGATACTAGTGTCCCCTCCATGGCCCTATATGCTATGGCCACCAACGCCACGATTCCCATCTCAGGGAAGATGGAATGGTATTTCCGGACCAGACCAGAAAAGAAGAAGCCCTGCCTGTGAGTCCACAGGGCCAGGCTTGGGGTGTTCCTGTCCCTGTGGCCTCAAGCTGCAAATGACCAGGATGGTTCACCTGCCGTGAGGCTGGACAGAGGCTCCCTAATTCCCATACCCCACCCAGGGCTCGGCGAGTATTTGTAGAGCAAGGAGTATCCTGGCCACTCTGGCCTCGGGAATCTCCTGACAGCCCTGTGTGTCTCCCTGACAGCGCTCTTTCTTCTCTGTTGTAGCTGTCTTGGGCTGTGACCCCCTTCAACAGAGACTGTGTCTGTAAAAATCACTCTGAGATGACCAGAGACTTCCCACTTGGCAGCAGGTACAAATCATAAGGCCAGACGCTTGGGATCAACGACCTTTAGAAGGGGCCAGGCATGGCAAGGAGCCCCCAAGTGATTCATGTTTAATCTAGTGTGAAAGGACCTCTGACCCCACTGCTCCAGGCAGCCCAGCCCTGCTCTGCACCCTCTGGCCTGCCCACTCCCCGCTGTCACACAGATCAGACCAGCACACCCGAGAGTATTTTGTTCTCGGCCCGTGCTGTTGCCTTAGACTCTGTAGTGCACCCTTAGGCATTCCTTCCTTTTCTGAACCCTCCTAACGGGACCCACTCACCTCTCTGACCTCATCTCTCCCCCGAGACTCCTTCTCCTACAAGGCCAAGTTGTTTGCCACACCCAGTGCACGCCCCGTTTTCTTCTCTCTCTCTAAGGCTTTTGTACAAGCTGTACCTCTGCCTGGAAGTCCCTCTGCCCCTCCATCATTTGCCTGATGCTAACATCACTATGTGAATGTCTCCCTCCTGCAAACAGTTCTTCCCACTTTCTCCCTCCTTCCCATGCCACCCACCAACGCCATTCCTCTGATGGCAAGGTCACCATGCAGTCACTTGACCACTGGTTCATCTCCCTGAATAGGGTCTGGCTGGAAAGCACTTAGCAAATATTTGGTCGATTCCCTAATCTCTTTGCATCTGGATGTGACTCCCCTGGGTGACAACACTTGCTGAATTGGAGGCTGGACATGGGATCTGACCATAGGATGACATATTTGCCTCTGGGGTTGTGCTTGGAAAAGAAGAGGTTTCCTTGGGTGCCCACTCCTCCCGCAGGGCACTCAGGCAGCAGGGAGAGGAGCCAATTTTTTCATTCCAGTATGAGTTGGCCGACAGTGCCGTCCCGTCCAGGGAAGCAGCCAACCCAGAGAGGTGTCACTGAACCATGGTTCCAGGTCGTTCCCTGGCCTGTCACCCACTGGCAGCACCTCCCCGACAGGGTTGGCTGAGGCTATTTGAGTACACAGCGTGGGATCTGAAGAAGGACCTTCCCCCAGTGGTTCAACTCCTTTTGTTTGCTCCTGGAACTGCTCTCTGGAGAATCTGGCTGAAAGAAACCTTGTTTAGAGTTCCTGCATAAAATCTAAGGATAATTACATAATGTATCAGTCATTTACACTTTAATAAGAACAAAGGAGTACAATCTGGTCTGTTGAATCTCAGAATCTTGGGAAGACAGGGGGATTTAACCACCAGCATCCCTGAGTGGAGCTGGCATCCCTCCTTCCAGGCAGAGCTGCTGCTCTAGCTCGATACATTTACAAAACACATCCCCTACCCTCCTCTCCTCACACCCTCACTCTTCATGAATTTAAATTCAGACGCTAACCATGAACCTTGTCAAAACAGACCTCCCCCGCATGAAATTGCAAAAACCAAAAAGGCACCAGGTCCAATGCCCATCTGGTACAGACCCTCCCTCAGGTCCTAGATGCTGCCTGTGAACTGGCAGGCCCTCAGATCCCCTTAGGCCTTTGAGAGAAGAGAAGGGAGGGAAGGTCCATCACCGGCAGCCTCACTGGCCTAAGGTGACAGGTAACAGCTCTGTGGTGGTGAGAAGGCTGCCAGCCCCAAGAAAAATGTCCTGTATTCTCCAATTCTGCATGCCCGGTGTGATGCCAGTCAACAGGGCCCGAAGAGAACAATGACAAATGTACCCCGGAAGTGTCACCATCCCTAAGAGAAACCAAATGATTCCTGAGAGTGGGGAGACCCCTCACCTCTTCCACCTTCCCCACAGCAGGACCTACAGAGCAGAACACCCCCCTCCTGCTTTCGAGCAGAACACCCCCCTCCTGCTTTTCCAGTTCTCCCTCAACCTGCCTCCCCTCTTCCAGTCTACCCCAGAAGGGACAAGTAGATGGGGAGTGAAGGACAGCTGGACCCAAAGGGCAGCCTCGAGGCTGCAGGTGTGTATGAACAGAGGTGAGAACCACAGGGAAAGTACTTGTAAGCCTCCATCCGGTAATAAATGAAATATGAAAAACAAGGCCCATGGTTTTCCACGGCAGTAATTTGTCTTTGATGAGGAGAGGCCATCTGGGGCAGTGGTGAGGGGATAAGTTTTGAAGCTACGGCTCGGGTTTGAAGTCCCTCCTCTGCCACTAAGTAGCCTGGTGGGGATATGGAAGCACTTCCTTGCAGGGCACGGGGAGATGTTTGAATGATGAAGCACTTTGAGCCCCGCCTGGCCTGTGATAAATGCTACCCAAGAGTAGGAAAAGGAGAACAGCAAACCAAAGGATGGGCACCGGCAGTCAAGCCACCACGAGCACATGGAGAGTACTTCACGGTTTGCAAAGCTCTCTTGGTTCTGCCCTTTCACGTGATACTCACAACGGCCCTCGGAGGAGCAAGCTGTAATGATCCCCACATCACAGATGAGAAAACTGACATTTCAACGTGCTTGTCATCCTCACAGATTTCCCCACGGAAAGCAAAGAAGAAGGCCAGAAAAGGAGACTAGGTCTGAAGTGGCCGTTTGGAAGCTCACCATCAGAAAACTCAGAAAGATCATCCTTACTGATTTGCACCCCAGCACATCTGAAGTCCTGTGGGCACAGGATTGTGTCACATGTGGGGGATTCCAGCTGCTTGTGGTCCGCCTGGGTAAATGCAGGCGGGGCAAGGGCAGGAGCCCACTGCACCCACCCCCTGTCTCCCTGCGAGTTTCAGGGCATAGGGACTCCATGACGCAACAGGGACATTGCGCCCCGAGCTTGTGCATGGGCCAAGGCAGATTTTGGCAAACCTGCAAGGGGAGGTTGTCTTCCTGTGTGTATCCAAGTCTTCTGCGACGTCAGGATTTCTGTTACAGAAACCTCCGAGCAGAGGTGGCCAAGGCAAAAGCCTCCAGTGGCCTGTTTCCGCCTGCATCTGAGCTCCACCTAGTGGCGGGTGTGGGGCACGACGTCCCACGACGTCCAATGTGGGGCACATTTCCTCCCGAAGCCCCCTTCTTCCTATATTTAGCCATTTTGTGTAAAGTGCGCGCCATGCACTCAGCATACCTGTGGCCCTGGTCCTCCGTAACTCTGTCCTATAACCTGCCATGTGTGCCAGTCCCTCAGGTTTAACCATGTTAGGCAGCCGGGAGGGGCTGACTGGCTAATTGTGAACCTGGCCCATGACTGCTGGGAGCATCTTTGCCTTGTTCTGAAAGCCTACAAGGCTCTCTGATGTCCCAAAGGCTTGGCCAGGGCTGAACTGGCAACCACTTCGCAGAGTGGAAAGAATACAAAGGTATGAATCCAAATAACCTGAGTTCTAATTCCACTATCCCCACTGGAGCACCAGGTGGACTTGGATAAGTCACCCAAGGGCTCCAAATCCACCTGTGCCCATCTGTGCAACTAGGATCAGACCCATCCTGGATGCTGCATCATGCTGCAGTGGATGTGCTTAACATACAAGTGATATTTCTCTGCAAGAATCCAACAAATAAGCCTCGGGAATTTCTATACACTGTAAAGATCCTTGCCTGTGTCGATGCTGGTTTCTCTGGCATAGCATGCTCTTCCCCCACTCCTCCTGTCCAACTCCTCCCTCATGCACCCATCACCTCCTCCAGAAAGCCCTCTCCTCTCCCATCCCAGGCTGAGATGGGCCCCCCACCCCTGGGCCCCCACACACATCGCTATGGTTCATGTCACACTTTGTTGTTGTTTCTTGTCTCTTTTCCCAACTAAACTGTGTGCTCTTTGTGGGCAGGGACTGAATCTTTCTGGCTCTGTCCAGCTTAGAGTCCAGTATATAGTAGGCTCTCAATCCCACTTTGTGTTGCATGACTAAAAACAAATGAACTAAATAAACGAATGCTACTCTATGTCATAAGGATGTACTCTGTATTCTTTCAGAGGCCTTCCTCTGAAACCCACCTGGATTGTTGTGTATATGTGAGGTAGAGGTAAAGATAGACTTTTTTCTAATATTCATATATGTTCATACATATTCATATGTATTTGACCGAGTGTTTTTATTTAAAAAGACCATTCTGGGATCCCTGGGTGGCGCAGCGGTTTGGCGCCTGCCTTTGGCCCAGGGCGCGTTCCTGGAGACCCGGGATCGAATCCCACATCGGGCTCCCGATGCATGGAGCCTGCTTCTCCCTCTGCCTGTGTCTCTGCCTCTCTCTCTCTCTCTCTCTCTGTGTGTGACTATCATAAATAAATAAAAATTTAAAAAAATAAAAAAATAAAATAAAATAAAATAAAATAAAATAAAAAGACCATTCTGTCCCCACTACATAGTAGGGTTACCTTTGTCATCACTCAGGTAACTGTATATGCGTGGGTCAGTTTCCAGACCCTCTATTCTGTTTCATTGGTCAATTCATCTTCCAGCTTCCTGAGCCAAAGACCCGGTTATAGACTTACTTTAGGCAAGTATATAACAAAATTTAAGCCAATAACAACTTCAAGCAGTGCCACACCCACTTGAGAGCCTGAGCAGTGAATAGAGCCAGAGGAAGTGGCCAGGCTGAAGGCTGGGGCTGCCATCAGGGAGCTGCAGGTGAACAGGAAGCCGGAAGAGCCCTCTCAAGGCTCAACGAAGGGAAAGTTACACCAGCTCTAACAGTTTGTGCATCTCATGGGATCAAGCAAGGGGTGGATTGTCCCTGTAACAAACACAGATGCAGAAAGGCAAGGACATCAAGTCAGGAGGAAGCCAGGTATTGCCTGGAGTCCATGACAGGAGCCAAGGGAACATAAGCACTACCCTGAGCTGAATTCACTGGTACCTGCTGCTATTGCATCTGGCTCCTAGCCCTGCAGGCAGCCCTTAGGGAAGCTTCCCTACCAAGCAGCTCAGGGATCCAGAGACTTCTGACAGCTGAGGCTGGAAGACACAGGGAATCCAGGGGAGGGAGATGTTGAGAAATGTCCTAGCTCCTCCTTGCCCTCAGTTAGGCAACTCAAAAGTGTGAAGAGGCCCCCTACGGGGTCAGTGGGGATCTAACAGGTGGCCTTCCCAAAGGCAGAGCCACCACTCAGCCAAATGCTGCCACAGGGGAATGGGACCCAGAGTTGCCAGCTCTTCTAGTTTTCTGAGAGAAGCTGCAAATCGAAATCTGTATGCGAGATGTCCAAGTACTGGTAGCAAAGTTTTTAAATTATGAACACTGTGAACCACATATAACACATCTACAGGCCATATCTGACCATGTCTGATTTAGTATCTGATTGTTATCTAATTAGTATCTTAGGAATCAATAGAAGAAACAAATTGTTTTACCCTTGAATCCTGTGTATTGTTCAGGTATTAGGAAGAGAGTATGGAGGAGGCATCCCCTATACACTGAGAAAATTTATTGTGAAAATGAGAAAAAAGAAACACGGCCCCCTGCTGGGTTACTTTTCCAAGTCTAATTGCATTTTAATAATCTGGAGCTAATTCTGAAGGTAATAATTGTTTGGTTCTCACATTGGGTTTGTGTTGATTATTTTGGAAAATGTGTTGAAGCTTATTTTATTTTCCAATCTTGTACTACTTTAATGAAAATTCATTACCAACAGAGCTTTCTGAACTAGGAAGGAAGAAATTGAAAACACTCATCTGTATATAAATAAAGTAAACAGGCATGCTAAATAAATTCTTTTTACCTAAGGTATCTGGCCTATACTGATGAAATACGAATAAGGGGATATTTAAGGCTTAGAAAGAAAATAAAAAACCATGGAGCGAGTAAGTAAATGAAACAATATTATTTCAAGGATTATTTGGGACACTGTGGTGGGGGTGGGGAGAAGTGGCAGGTTTGGAATCATAAGACCTGGCTGAAATCAGATTTGGCTCTGTCAGGTAGCCTAACCTCTGGATGATAGGATTATATATATCCCTGCCCTCTGAGTCATTCCTTTGGTCAAAAAAGAGAGAAGTGAATACATTATGCATAAGTAGACTTGTTCAAGCTTTGCCAAACTTCCTTTTCCCTCTAACTTAGTGACTAGCAACATACCAGGTGGTGAATATTTTCTCAACCAGAGTTCTATAATGAAAACAAAGATATAGAACAGAGTCCCAGAATAATGCACCGTGGATGTACATATAAGCAAGAAATAAACCTTTATTATTTTAAGCCATCAAAATATGGTGGGCTGCTTGTTACTACGCATAGCCTAACCCATCGCAACTGATACCAGTCTGTAAGCCTGATTCCTTATCTTAAAATAAAATGTACAAGCATCCACTTTAGAGCATGTTGGCTCATGTTACCTCCCCCAGTAATGAGTACACTGAATTACTCATTTTTCTATCTATACCACATACCTTACATCCTCTATTCCCCATTACACTTTTCTTTTTTTTTTTTAAGATTTTATTTATTTATTCATGATAGTCACAGAGAGAGAGAGAGGCAGAGACATAGGCAGAGGGAGAAGCAGGCTCCATGCAGGGAGCCCGATGTGGGATTCGATCCGGGGTCTCCAGGATCGCACCCTGGGCCAAAGGCAGGCGCCAAACCGCTGCGCCACCCAGGGATCCCCCCATTACACTTTTCATATGTAATTCTATGTTGATGTTTTCATTATAAGTCTCCTAAAGGTGGGAACCCTGTCTTTACATCTGCGTATCTTACATAACAACAACAACAAATTAAGCCAACAAACAAAATGCTTTCTTGGAAGAGAGACAGAATTTGAACAGGGTGTTCAACTGGTTAAAACAGGTTTATTTTTCACTAGTCTCTGAGTAAATACAAATTAAAAACCACAATGAGATATAATTGCATGCCCATTAGAATGGAAAATCAAAAAGACACAAAATGTTGCCAACCAAGGCAGGTAGAAATCGCACCAGCTCATGAGCATGTCAAATATACAAACACTTGGAAATAGTGTGCAGTTTCCTCAAAAGTTCAACGTACATCCACCATGTGACCTAGGCATTACCCTTACAGATGTTTATCCAAGAGCTCATGCCCACTCTGGTAGTTATCTATTGCTGTGTAATATTACTAGCAACTTAGAAGCTTGAACAGCACATATTTCTGTAGGTCAGGAGTCTGGCCACAGCTTAGCTGGGTCCTCTGCTTCAGCATCTCTCACAAGATTGCCATCAAGGTGCCCACCAGGGGCTGGGGTCTCATCTGAGGCTTGACTGGGGAAAGACCCACTTCTGAGCTCACGTGGTTGTTACTGATTTGCAGGATTCAGTACCTTGCATGCCCCCAACTGAGGGTTGAAAACATCAACATAGAATTACATATGAAAAGTGTAATGGGGAATAGAGGATGTAAGGTATGTGGTATAGATAGAAAAATGAGGAATTCAGTGTACTCATTGTTGGGGGAGGTAACATGAGCCAACATGCTCTAATCAGTTTCCTGCTGATTATTGGTCAGAGGCTGCTCTCAGTTCCTTGACACGTGGGCCTCCTCGCAGAGTGCTTACTTCATCAAAGCCAGCAAGAAAGTCCAGAGTCTGCTAGCAAAATGGAAGATACAACCATACCTAATGTAATCAGAGAAGCAACATCCCATTCCCTTGCCATAGTCTATGGGTTAGAGGCAGTTTCCCCACACACACACCCAAGGGGAGGAGCCTGTACAAGAGTGTGAACACCAGGAGGGGATTGTTGGGAGACGTCTTGGAGTCTTCTGTTACCCTCATGCAAAGACTTGTTCACAAGTGTTCACAGCGACTTTATTCGAAATGGTCCCCACACTGCAACAACCCATCAACAGCAGAATGGAAAAACAAATTGTGTAAATATGCAACAGTTACTATTCAGCTACTAAAGAGAATGAGCTGTAGATACAACATGAATGGATTTCAGAGACATGTTAAATCAATAAAAAAGAAAAAGAAAGCCAGACACAAAAGCACACATACGGCATTTACACAATGATCAAGAACAGGCAAAACTAATCTATGGTGATAGAAATCAGGATAGCGGCTGCGTCTAGGTTCCAGGAATTGCCTGGAAGGGGACAGTCAGGAGCAATCCAACAGATAGAAATGTTCAACATCTTGTTTTGGAGGTAGTACATGGGTGTGTACAATTGTCAAAACTCATCAAATGCTTAGAATGTATGCATTTTAATGTGTGCTAATTATATTTCAATAAAAGCTTTAGTCTCTTATCATCATAATAGTTTTTTGGTTTTGGATTTGGGTTCTTTTTTTAAGCTTGAAGAACACTTACCCTGGTCATCAGCTACAACAATTCTAATTTTTAAATTTCACTTCTATGGAGGAGAAGAATGATACAATACATGATAGTAAATGAAAAAAATTGTTAGAAGAACAGAATAGAATATTCACAAAGACATTTTGCAATATAATCGATAGACCTTTTTCAATATTACTGCAAAATAATGGCAAAGGGAGAGGGTTCTGCTTCAAGATGGCCCTAAAAGCATGTGGCTTTTTCTGTCATCATCATTATTATTAAATGCGGAGCACAGACAGCATTTCAAGTTGGTATGGGCTTTTGCACTCAAAGCAAAATATATCATTCGAGGCACGGTAAAAGACATCCTAAGCTCATCTTCCTGCCACAGAAAGCGACAGCATTTGGTGGGGGCTGGACAGAGTCCAATCACTGAACAGCCCAACCGCAGCGCAGAACCACAGCCCAGCGTGCAGGGCCAGATGCGAAGGGTAGGCCAAAATGAAAGCTATCAACAGAATAAAAGAACACACAGGCAGGAAAACAGCAGGAGGGCAGCAGAAACAGAGGCAAGCACAGGAAAATACAGCAAGACCATGAAATGTGCTGTTACTGATTTGCATGTTGGATTGGGCTGATACGAACCATTTTTGGAATAGGAAATTAAAATGGGAGAAAAACTGGTTTTAATGAGCAGGAAAAGACCGTATGCAGGCAGAGTCATGATAACCTAAGGGAAGAGACCAATTTCTTCCAGTCAAATTAAACTCCAACAAAAAGAGGGGGTAGGTATGTAAATAAGACTGTTTTAAACACAGCGGGGAGAAAAGGTGTTTGGGGTTGAGAGATATTGTATGTCCTAAGGCAAGCTAGTTGAATCTTTAACCATAACAAACACATTTAAGGGGAATAAATGCTTCTTAAGGTATATGGTTTGGCAGCTGGAAATCTAAAAATAAAAGGCAAAAGAAGAACAGGGTATCTTGCCGTCCAAAGTCACTGATGTTGTCACTCATTTATTCCATATACATTTAGTAAGCTCCCAACCCCCAGTGTTCCTGACCACAGGATTGTGTCATCCTTCTCCTCCTTCTTTCTCTGTGACCCACTAAGGGTTCATAAATGCTTTCCTCCCACTCCACACCCCTCTGCCATCGGTGAGCTGCCAACCCCCTGTATTCCAGATCCAGCCTGGTCAAGAACCCCCAACATCCCCATCAGACAGAGAATCAGAAGTATGTCAGAGCAATTATGCCAATTTCTTTTAGATGTGATCATGTAGGGTCTTTAGAAACAACGTGCCTTTAGAGTTACCAACTGAAATAGCTATGAATGGAATGATGGGATATCTGGAATTTGATTCAAAAGAATATTGGGGAATAGCACACAGCAATTTAAAAAACCAATTACGACTACATGGATGAATCTCTCAGACAACGTTGAGTGAAGAAATCAGACCTCAAAAGAATACATGCTCTATGATGCTATTTGTATAAAGATCAAAGATAAGACCAGCCCTTCGAGATACAGGTTGGAATAACGGATACCTTGCAGAGAAAACTTATGATAAACATCAGAATAGTGGATGCCTCTGTGTATTCACTAGAAGGGGACAGGAGGAAACATTCTGGGATGACTGAAATGTTCTATGTCTTGGTTTAGTGATGGTACATGAGTGTGTACAACTGTCAAAACTCAGCAAATGCTTCAGATATGTGCATTTCATTGCATAATAATTGTATTTCAACAGAAATTAGGTTTCACCTCTTACCATCATGGTGGTTATTGTTTTAGCTTGAGGAACATTTATTCTGGTCATCAGTTTTCTTTATGCCTAATGCTATGGAGACTCTCCTTGTACATAAATCTTCGTGCAAGCCCATAGGCATTAATTCTCCTTGCCAGTGAAGAAATGAATGAAAATAACTGTCTTGTTATTTAGCTACAAGAATAATTCCAACCTGGAGCCATAGACACTTACAAAAGCCCAGCAGGACTTTGTCACTGAAAAATCACCCAATTTGGGATCTTCTTTCTGAATCACCATTTTTTTCATATGATGTATGTCAAGGAGCCATACCACACAGGACCAATGAATATAAAATAAATGTTCTCATCTGAGAGGAGTATGCAGTGAACCAGAGAAAGCCCAGGCCTGGGTGAAGCCAGGTACCTCTCTGCCCGGCATTGAAGGGATACCAGTGTGTGTGTGGCCAGCATACCTCCCTTACAAGTCTAAAGATTCTTAAGAAGAAATGAAGCTTCTCCATAGGAAAGAACCTCAGCCTTGGAAACGAAGTACATTTTTAAAAAACCATTCAGAAATCAATGGAAAGATAAAGGGTCTTTCCAGTCCTAATAATAATGGTGGATCATTTAGAGGGTCATCCTCGTTAAGTTGTACCTGGTTCTGAGCAGCAGGAAAATCACCACCTGAGGACTTAGAGGTTCCAGTCTCAGCTGGAATTGATTCTTTCTTCCCCTGGTGTTGTTTATAGTCTGTTTAAAAATATCTGGCACCTTTCACCAATTGGTTTGTTTGTCAGTCTACTGGATAAATAGTTTGAAGTTTGCTTCAGAAATGGCATTCTACAGCCATTTCACCTGCCAAGGATAATTTAATAGAATTACAAACCTTGATTAAAGTCTGCTCCACAGACTATACAGACAGGTATATATCATCTATCTTTTAAAATCAGGGTGATGATTCAGGCAAGAATAGGTAAAAGTTTGATAAGGAGCAGGATATTTGCATAAAACCAAAAGACCTCCCAGAAAAATACTTATTAATTACAAAGGGAAAAATAGTACTTTAACAGTGGAAAGATCCAATGGACATTACCTTAACAAATGACTGATGTTTGTGTCATCAATGATGAAATCAAACCATGATGTATGCCTCATGATAAGGTGCACTGAGAAGGACACTTACCACGTCTGGGGATATTCCAGCCAAAATGCATAATCAGAAATAAAAAAATATCTGTAAATAACTCATTAAATAACTGGAAAAATTTGAATCCAGACAATAAATTTAAGAATAGTATAGGCTCAATATTCAATTTCTTGAATTTGACAGCTATTGAGGATACATAAGAACGTGTTCTTGCTCTTGGATATACCCATGGAATTATTGAGGGGTGAAGGGATGTGATGTCTGCAACTTACTCCCAAATGGTTCAAGGAAAAAAAAATATTGTGGATGTATATATGTCTATCTATCTATCCACAGAGAGAGAGAGAGAGAATATAAATCAAATATGGAACTGTTAAAATTTGGTGAATCTGTATGGATCTCTTTTCAAATGGGGTAAATATGAGGATAAAGATCTGAGTGAGAATCAATCCCCTCTCTGGATAGTGGCATAGCAGAAAAGTCAGAAGACCTCTCAGTTGCTCCTGACAGCAACAAATTATTTTTTTGGTCTGTGTGTGTCCAGCTGGATGAACTGAAATGACTCAAATCATCTTTGCTCTTTTCCCTTTATTTCTATAGCTAATGTTGTGCTTACTAACATGACTGATACCACTTTTTCTTAGAAATGTCATTTTCTTAAAATCTGGGTGCAGGTAACGTAACGTTGTAAACAATGCCTAAGATTGCCCCCATTCCCATCAATAAAAAAGGAAAATAAACTCAAGGCGCCTGGGTGGCTCAATCAGTTAAGCACCAGACTCTTGGTTTCAGCTCAGGTCGTGATCCCAGGGTCATGAGATCGACCCCCAAGGCAGGCTCCACCCTGGGCATGAAGCCTGCTTAACATGATTCTCTCTCTTCCTCTGCTCCTCCCCCAACTCACACTCACGAGCTTCGTCTCTCTCTCTCTCTCTCTCTCAAATAAATAATAAATCTTAAAAAAAAAAAAGAATAAACTCACTGGTTCTTACACTGTTCATTTTCCCTTTGCTAATGACATCTATCTACCATTTCCTTAAGGTTTTAAGATAATTTGCTCCATGTTCTGAAAGTAATCCTGTAATTATGGGAATAGTTCGTCCAATTTTAAACAAACTAGGCTCTGTAGATATCATTTATCTGTATTCTAATATGTAGTGACGCCTGTTTTATAATTTATAGCTCATGAATCTCTATATATTTACTGCTTAGCCTTCTGGTGACATTAAGCTACAGCTTGAATTATGATGAAGGTGATAACTATTTATACAATGATGCTTTCATAATTTATTTATTCAAAAAGCACTTATTGAAAGCTTTCAACACATCAGGCATTCTGTCCATTATTTGGAATGAGAGAGCTGTATGAATTAGATATGTCAGATAATCATAGATTGTTTACTCTATTCTTATAATAATAACAACAGTAACAACTGCAACGAACATCATAATGGCTACAAGTTCAAACAAGAACTAACAGTCGACGACCTCTTGATCATCGTCTTTCAGCACCAAGATCACAGAAATCTACTTACCATTCAGTTTGGGTTTCCACATGAAGAGAAAGTTGGAAAGACAGATAAAAGTCCAACAGCCCCACACCCATGAACTAGACTAAATATATCAAATCCTTACTTTGCATAATCCATGTTCAAGATAACACAAGACATTTAATTCCCAACTCTTGGTTTTTAAATACCATTCCCCACATCAGGGCTACTTGGAAAAAATAGCTGATTTCTGGGCTGGGGCTGGGAAGTACCCAATAAGCATGGAGGCCAGAAAGCACAAAAATGCTCAAAGTCTAATAGGGACATGGTCAGAGGACATAGGAGCCAGATCAAAAGGACTCCCAGTGGCCAAATGTGGGACAATTTAAGAATAATAAGAAAAATGACTGGAATTTATTGTAACACACTGAATAAGATTTTTTTAAAGATATGAGTCCACAGTGATGATCAAAGTGGAAGCAGACAAAAAAATATTTACAGAAGAATGCCAACTTATAAATGCAAAAGAAATGATAGAATTGGAAAAAGCACTCTCTTGCAATCCCCAGTGATCAGTTCAGGCAAAAATCATTAGTGGATGCTAAAACCATGAAACAAAAGGTTGTTGGGGAACAAGATATTAGCATGATGCTAAAGTATCATGTCATAAATGACATAGTAACTTCAAAGAGAAAAATATGCCTTTACAATAAAAAAGACCTAGCACCATCACCTTAACCAAGTGGTCAAATTCAGCATCATCTTGGTGTTAAGTGCCTCCTAAAATGCAGTATGAAGATACAACATCACCATAAAGTGCTTTGTTTTTTTGGTTTTATGTTTTTAAAGTAAACTCTACACCACAGATGGGGCTCAAGAGTCACATGCTCTACCGACTAAGCCAGCCAGGCACCCACCATGAAGTGTTTTTGCCGCAGATGTTAGCAGAACCTAATTAAACCTCTAGACAAACTTCCAGGATATAGTAAATACAGAGAAGGAAGGGAAAAGTTAATATCCTGAGGAAGTGACCATACAAATCAACATTGCAGGACTTTTCTTTTGGAGGGGGGTGATTAACTACCCTTTTATTAGAACAAAGCAGTATCATTTCAAAATATATTTAAATAAAATCATCACACTGTATGCCTTAAACGTATACAGTGATATAGGTTAATTATTTCTCAAAATTGGAAAAATATTTAAGTTAAAAAAATTTAAAAAACAAAAACAAACCAGGCAGCCCGGGTGGCTCAACAGTTTAATGCCACCTTTGGCCCAGGGCCTAATCCTGGAGACTCAGAATCCAGTCCCACGTCGGGCTCCCTGCGTGGAGCCTGCTTCTCCCTCTGCCTGTGTCTCTGCCTCTCTCTCGGTCTCTCATGAATAAATAAATAAAATCTTAAAAAAAAAAAACACTAACCCAGCAACCCCAGGACCCAAGAATAAATTAAGACACAGTGCAGGTAAGGGGTGATTTCCCCAAGCCCACGTAGTGAGTCCAGGGCCCATGAGCTCCAAATTTCCCAAGCATACTGCAAGACAGCTGGAGAATTAAGGGTCCTGAAGGGGCTTTTCCCTGGGGATGAGGGAAATGGAGTGTGGCATAGGTTCTAGGAGCGCCCCCTGCAGACACAGATAGGTCACACTGTTTTAAGATGTTAACTGCAAAATCTAAAACAACATCGAAGAAAATAATTCTAAAAAATATAGTTTAAAAAGACAAAGAAGTGTAAACAGTATACTTAAAAATTTATATGACGTAAAAGAAATCATAAGGGAGGAACACAGGACCAAAAAAGACATAAGACATATGGGAAACCAATAGCAAATTTGCAGATGTAAATCCTACCCATAAAATTACGACACCAAATGTAATAAGCATTCTAATCATAAGGCAGAGTTAGCAGAATGGATTTTTTAAATGACCAAACCACATGCTGTTTTAAGAGGTGCAATTTAGATTCAACAACACAAATGGACAGCAAATAAAATGATTGCAAGAAGATAGGCCGTGCAAACAGCCACCATACAGAGTTGAATCTCAGAATAGGCTTCAAGATAAAAAAATGTTACTTGTGACAAAAAGATATTTTATAATAATAAAAAGCTCAATTAAGCAGATAAATAACAGTTATACATATATATGCACCTAACAACAGAGTACCAAAATTAAAACTGACAAAACTGAGAGACAATTCAACCATAATCACTGGAAACTTCAATACTCCAGTCTCAATAATTGATAGAAAACCAGACAGAAAATGAGCAAGTTCATAGAAGAACTTAACAACACCATGATTCAATTTGACCTAAAGGCACCTATCCAATAGTCCACTTAACAAGAACGTAATACACATTCTTTTAAACCACACGTGGAACATTCTTCATGATAGACCATATACTAGGCCATAAAACAAATTTAAATGAATTTAGATAATTTAAATCATGCAGAGTTTATTCTCCAACCATAATGGAGTTCAATTAGAAATCAACAACAGGGGTTCCTGGATGGCTTAGTGGTGGAGTGTATCTGCCTTTGGCTCAGGTTGTGATCCCAGGGTCCTGGGATCGAATCCCACTTTGGGCTCCCTGTGAGAAGCCTGCTTCTTCCTCTGACTAGGTCTCTGCCTCTCTCTCTGTGTCTCTTATGAGTAAATAAATAAAATCTAAAAAAAAAAGAAGAAGAAGATAAATGAACAACAAAAGGGAATTTTGGAAATGGCAAAAATATTTTGGAAGTAATGAACACGTTCTCTAAGCCATTGGTGAAAGAAGAAATCACAGGTGAAATTAGGAAGTATTTTCATCTGAATGAAAGTAAAAATACAACATATTAAAATGTATGGGATGCAGCTAAAGTGGTGCTTAGAAAGAGTTTTAAATGCTTTTATTAGAAAAGAAAAAAGAAAGAAAATGCTCGTATTAGAGATCTCAAATCAGTGATCTAACCTTTCATTTTAAAAATCTAGAAAAACGGGGCACCTGGGTGGCTCAGCAGTTGAGCATCTGCCTTTGGCTCAGGTCTTGATCCTGGGATCCTGGGATCAAGCGCCACACCGGGATCCCCACAGAAAGCCTGCTTCTCCCTCTGGCTGTGTGTCTGTCTCTCTCTCTGTGTCTTTCATGAATAAATCAATAAAATCTTCTTTAAAAAAGTAAATAAATAAAAATCTAGAAAAAGGGACACCTGGGTGGCTCAGTCAGTGGGACATCGGACTATTGATTTTGGCTCGAATTGTGATCTCAGGGCCATGATCTCAGTTGTCCTGAGATGGAGCTCTGCATAGGGCTCTGTGCTTAGCGGGGAGTCGGCTTCCCTCCTTCTCCCTCTCCTCCCACCTGTCACTCTGCCCCTCCCCTCTGCTCAAGCACCTGCACTCATTCTCTCTCTCTCAAATAAGTAAATAAATCAAATAAATAAATAAATAAATAAATAAGTAAGTAAGTAAGTAAATAAATAAATAAATCTAGAATAAATAAATAAAATAAAAATCTAGAAAAATGCACTGAAGGTAAGCATAAGGAAGAAAGTAATAAATATTAGAGTAGAAATTAATTAAATAGAAAATAAAAATAAAGAAAATTAAAGAATCAGCATTGATTCTTTGAAAAGATCAATGAAATCAGCAAATCCTTACCTGCACTAAGAGTGAAATGATACAGATCACAAAAATTAGTAATGAAAGAGGAGACATTACCACTGATCCCTCAGAAATTAAAGGGAATACTACAAACAACTTGATGCTTACAAATTAGATAACTTGAGAGAAATTTGTCCAAATTCCTAAGAAATCACAAAATACAAAAACTGATTCAAGAAAGAACATCTGAGTAGATCTGTAATATGAATAAATAACTCAATTAGCCACTCAAAATCTTTCTGCACACACAAAAAATCCCAGATGGCTTTCACTGGTAAAATTCACACCAATATTCTACAAATTCAGAAAATAAAGAATAAAGGAACACTTCCTAATTCATTCTATTGAGGTTAGAATCATTCTATACCAAAATCAGACAAAGAGATCACAAGAAAAGAAAACTATAAACCAGTATCCTTCATGAATATAGATGTAAAAATTCTCAACAAAGTATTAGTAGGCGGAATCTAACAACATATATAAGATTATATACCATGACCAAGTGGGATTTATCCCATAAATGCAGGGTCTGTTTAGCACCCAAAAATCAATATTAATAACACCATGTCATATGTTTTTATATTACATGTTATAATTAACATCATATTAATAAAGCAAAGGACAAAAAAATACAGCATCTCATTAGACACAGAAAAAAATCTGACAAAATCAAACACCTATTCTTTTTAAAAAAAACATTTTTTTTTTAATTAAGGAAGGCACATAATGAGATGAGCACTGGGTGTTATACTATATGCTGGTAAATTGAATTTAAATAAAAATTTTAAAATAAATAAGAATAAATTTTTTTATTTATTTATGTGAGAGAGAGAATGAGTGAGAGCACAAATGGGGGGAGCAGCAGAGGAAAAAGGCTACCCACTGAGCAGGGAGCCCAACCTAAGACCCCGAGATCATGACCTGAGCTGAAGGCAGATGCTTAACCAAATGAACCACCCAGGTGCCCCCCCCCCCACCGCCACCTTTTAAAGGATTTTATTCAAACACCTATTCTTCACAAAAACTCTTAACCAACTAGGAAGGGAGGGGAACTTCCCCAACATGATAAAGAGCATCTACAGAAAACCTACAGTGATTTTACTCAAATTAACTAAAAATAGACCATTGACTTAAATCTAAGAGCTAAAGAGTAAAACTTATAGAAGAAAACATAGGAGTAAATTTTCCAAGTTAGGGAAAAAAATAGGTTAGGAAAAGATTTCGTGGATATGACACTGAAATCATAATCATATAAGAAAAAATGATAAATTAAACCTCACCAAAATTTAAAACTTTTGCACTTCAAGAGATAGCATTAAGAAAGTGAAAGAACAAGCAACAAACAGGGAGAAAAGATTTGTAAAACATGTATTCAATAACAGACTTGTATCCAAAATACACAAAGAACTACTACAATTCACTAAGACAAACGACCTAATCAATAAATGGGCAAAAGATATGAACCAAAGTAGATATACAAACGACTAATGAGCACATGAAAAGATGTTTAACATCAGTCACTAAAGAAATACAAATTAAACTTACATGAAATACCATTTCACACCTGCTAGAATGGTTAGAATGAAAAAGACGAGTAACAAATATTGTCAAGGGTGTGGCAAAACAGGAGCCTTCAGACATTAATGGTAGAAATCCAAGTGGGTACAGCCGCTCTGGAAAAGAGCTTGGCAGATTCTCAAAACTTTAAGCCTAAAACTACCATCAGAGCTAGCAATTCTACTCCTAAGGATTTATCCAAGAGAAATGAAAACATACATATATCCATACAAAGACTTATACCTGAATGTTCACAGCAGTTTTATTCATAATAGCTAAAAACTGGAAAGAATCCAAATGTCCATCAACTAGTGAATGGACAAAATTCTATATATCCATACAATGCAACATTAATTCAACAATAAAAATGAACTACTGACACCATGCTGCATCATGGATAAATGTTATGCTTAATGAAAGAAGTGAGATATAAGAGGCCACATACTATATTTTGCTTACAGGAAATGTTCATGAAAGGCAACTTTATAGAAACAAAGTGGATTAGTAGTTGCTTGGGCATAAGAGATCTTATAGGGAGGAGAGAAATATTGTTAAACTGATTTAAGGTCATGTTTTCACGCCTCAGTAGAGTTTCGAAAATCATTGAATTGTAGGGTTGAAGTGGGTAGATTATATATATGTGAAATAGACCTCAATAAAGCAGTTTTTTAAAAATCAGTCTTTGTTGAATCACTATATTGTATACCTGAAAGTAATATAACTATGTTATATGTTAAATATATTGGGATTTTTAAGTAAAATAAAAATTAAAAGTAGATACAGCTGAAGAAGTCCAGAGTGAAACATGATGTCGACAATTTACTTTCAGATTATTTAGGAAAATATATACATATGTATGAAGACGGACAATACAAATGTGAAAAAAAATGTTAAGAGTTGTTGACTATATGGCAGCCATTCAAGTATATAGACTTTTTTAAAAATCTCTACTTAGTAAGCAAGTTGCACTAGTAAAATGACTCTATACTTTGTGTTTCCTCCATCACTTGCTTATTACCCCAGCCACACTAAATTTCCTTCAGTATTTCAAATGAATTTGAATTTTTTAAGTTTTATTTATTAAGTAATTTTTACATCCAACGTGGGGCTCGAGCTCATGACCCTGAGATCAAGTCACCTGCTCTTGCCAGCCAGGTACCCATCAAATGAATTTTAATTTCATGTACCTTCCTATCTCAGGCCCTCCCCTTCTTTGGCTTCTTTCCTTCAAATGCTTACCAAATTTATAATAATTTTTTCAATTATTTATCCCACGATCTGTCTCCCACAAAGGATTCTAACAGTCAGGAGGGTGAGGATTTGTCCACCATCATGTCTTCTGTCCTAGTGCAGGGCTTGGTACGTGGTAGGTACCCAATAAATATTTTTAAGAGAATGAATGAATTTAAATCTACCAATGTGTCATCCACTGTCCTGAATCTCACTAGTGTTAGAGAAGCACCGCTGCATCTTAAAACAAGTCCGTCTCTAAGGAGCAGTTATCATTTTACATCCAGTGCTGTTGATATTCCCTGGAGGTCTCTGCCAACCTGCTTCTCACTATCTCCATAATGGACCTCCATTTGGGAGTCGGTAGAAAATCAAACAGATCAAGCATGCAGTCATTTGGGGGAGAATATGTTGTAAAGAACATGGTAAATCAGTCAAGGACAAGGCAGAAAACATTACACAAAAGCTCCTCCGATGACATAGCAGAGCTTACTGCAGCATCTGGTGTATCGTGGATGTGGCAGGCTGATTAAGAAAGTGGCTTGTGATTTGTTTTCTTGGTTTTGCTGCTGTCAATCATAAAAGAGTGAACATTTTTTTTTCCTCTCCCAGGAGGGTAGCTAGATATCTTGGATACTAAAATCCGAATTTTTCTCTCCCTGTGGGGGCAGTTAATAAGCACTTGTTTCTTAAAAAAATAAAAGGGGAGGGAAAAAAAGACAGCAAATTTGAGTCTACTGTCACATAAAACAATACCTTTGTTTAGAAGCAGGCATTTGCTATTAAAAGTTTATTGAGAGAATTAACTAGGCTGGAGAGAGGATGCAATGCAGGCTTTGTGGTTTTCTGGCCTAACAAGGGGGATCTAGAATGAAGACTGCTGTTTCCTAGGAACAGGAAGAGAAGTGGGAGGGGTAGGGACATGAGGCATGCATATTCAGTGGGTCTGAGGTAGAGGAACCCCAGATTACTTATCCACTAGTACCTGGGAGGACTGAGCTGTAATCCTTGCAGTGTGGCAATCTCTGAGGACAGCACCTAGTACTCTGTGTTTAAGAAGTCCTGCAGACTCAAAAATCAAATAATTCAATCTAAAAAATGGGCAGAAGACCTGAACAGACATTTCTCCAAAGTAGACCTCCAGATGGCCAACAGACACATGAAAAGATGCTCAACATCACTCATTAGCTGGGGAATGCAAAACAAAGCTACAATAAGAGATCACCTCACTTCCATCAGAATGGCTAAAATCAAACCACAAGAAACAGCAAGCATTAGCAAAGATGTGGAGAAAAAGGAACCCGTGTGCACTATTGGTGGGAATGCACACTGGTGTGGCCACTGTGGAAAGCAGTATGGAGATCCTCAAAAGTTAAAAATAGAACTACCCTACAATCCAGTAATAGCACTACTAGGTATTTATACAAAGAATACAAAAATACTAATTCAAAGAGGTACATGCACCCCAATGTTTATAGCAGAAGCATCAACAATAGCCAAACTATGGAAAGAGCCCAAATGTTGCTCATTGATTGGTGAAATAGATAAAGATGTGTACACACACACACACACACACACACACACTGTATTATTCAGTCATTTTAAAAATGAAATCTTGCCGTTTGCAAAGACATAGATGGAGCTAGAGTATAATGCTGAGTGAAATAAGTCAGCCAGAGAAAGACAAATAGCATATGATTTCACTCATATGTGGAGTTTAAGAAACAAAACTAAGGAGCATAGGGGAAAAAAGAGAGAGAGAGAGAGGCAAACCAAGAAACAGACTCTTAACTATAGAGAACACACTGGTGGTTACCAGAGTGGAGGTGGGGAAATGGGTGAAATTGGTGATGGGGATTAAGAAGGGCACTTGTGGGCAGCCCAGGTGGCTCAGCGGTTTAGCGCTGCCTTCAGCCCAGGGCCTGATTCTGGAGACCCGGGATCGAGTCCCACGTCAGGCTTCCTGCATGGAGCCTGTTTCTCCCTCTGCCTAGGTCTCTGCCTCTCTCTCTCTCTCTCTCTCTCTCTCTCCCTCCCTCTCATGAATAAATAAATAAAATCTTAAAAAAAAAAAAAAAAGAAGGGCACTTGTGATGAGGACCATGTGATTAAAATAAAAACTTAAAAAAAAAAAAGTCCTCCAGATAATTCTTAAGCACATTCGAGTTTGAGAAGTGCTGATCTATATAGTATGATTCCATTGGGGGTTTTAGAAATTGTATGTGTGTGCATATTTGAACTGGTTGGTGTCTAAGACAAGTGTATAATTGTTTTCTCAGCCCTTCACTATTCTGTGAATGTTGGACCCTCCATTCCTTGGATTCTAAATTTTTTTTTTTTTAGATTCTATTTATTTATTTGAGAGAGAATGTGTGCGCATGTGAGCCAGGGAGAGGCAGAGGGAGAGGGAGAGAGAGAATCTGAAGTAGACTCTGGTGCTGAGCACAGAGCCTGACACAGGGCTCAATCCCACCCCCATGAGATCATGACCTGAGCTGAAACCAAGAGTCAGACACTTAATCAACTCAGCCTCCCAGATGCCCCTAAATATTTTTTTTGGCTCACTCCCTCATTTTGCCAAACCATAGTCCACTAGTAATATCACTCAAGTATAATGTTAAGAGAAAAAAAGGCAAGTTATTGAATAAGAGAGAGGCTAATAAGCCACAGAGACTAACAGATAAGCACGTGCATGGCTGGACACACAAAACTGTCTCTAGTGTCCCTGGGACACTGACACCTACCTCAGCTTTTTTAAATGTGCAGAGGATTGCCATTTATTATTCATGGGTTAACTCTGGAGAAATAATGGAAGAGGCAAATAGGAAAGAGAAGAACAAAAGGGACCCCTACTTTGTTGAAAATATTCCATTCCACTTCAAAAAGTACACAGAAATAAAGATCTAAAAAGGATCTTTATTTATCAGGATCTAAAAAGATCCTGACTGTAACAATTATGTATGTACTAGGCGTTCATCAAAGTATTTAAGAGATTCAAAAAAAAAAAAAGAGATTCAAAATGGGACTATCCTATATGTTCAATAACAACTGGTTATGTAAAAAATGTAAATCCATGTAATGTAATATTATGTAGCTAATACACATAATATTAATTGTTGACTAGGGCATGCATATAATATTCTGCTAACTGAAAAAAGGAATCTGTGATAGACTATGCAAATTATATTTGTGTATGCATGCATGTGTGTGCATGCTTGTGTGATTGGGTGCATGTTTAATACTGAAGTATTAAAAGAGGTGAAATTCAGAACAAAGTGCTTTTCTAGTAAGATTTTTGCTCTAGTATGTATTTCTTCTATAATTAGAAAATCAATATTTTTAGTTTTAAGAGCTGCTTTATATATATAAGGCATCTGGCTGGCTCAGTCAGTGTTAGAGCATGTGATTCTTGTTCTCGGGGTTATGAGTTCAAGCCCCCTGTTGGGTGCAGAGCTTACTTTTTTAAAAAGTGTAAAAAAAAAAAGGTGCTTTATATGTCAGGAAGTTAAAAGTGGACAATTCATACAAATGATGGAGACACCTCAATCCTTATAAGACAAGTAGGCATCTGGTGGGGTGCCTAGGTGGATCTGTCACTTAAGCATCTGCCTTTGGCTCAGGTCATGAGATCCCAGGGTCCTGGGATCGATTCCCACAATGGGCTCCCCACTTGGTGGGGAGCCTGCTTCTCCCTCTTCCTCTGCTGTTCCCCCTGCTTGTGCTCTCTCGCTCTGTCAAATAAGTAAATATAAAATATTTAAAAAAACAAAACAACAACCAACTAGGTATCCGTTGATGGAAAATGAGAGACCTGAGAAATATGGGAATATTGCCCAATTCCAGAACATAGCACCTATAAGGAGAACCTCTCTTTTCAGGAACAGGCACAATGTGGCTTTAGATTCCTGCTGCCTGTACAGCTAAGATTCATTATTTCCACTTTGACAGTCTGAACGAACATTGCCCCTGCAATTAATTAACCAATCTGCTAGTAGTCGTTGACAACAAATTAGAACTGAACTGCTAAGATGGCCTACAAAACAAGGGGAAGAGGAAAACCTCGGCCCTGTAAGCAATCACTTGACACACTGAAAATCACTACACTTGTGACTGTTTTCCTTTGAAAGTCGGCATCAAAATATTTCACTCCTGTCCCCAACCACTGTGACCAGGAGAGAGGTCCTTCACCATCTCTGGAGCTTCTTTTTATACAAACCTAGGATAGGAAGCCTCACATGCAATGTATTGTGCTTAAATATTAAGTGGTAAACCCGGAAAGAATTTTTATCATTATTAAAATCCAAGGTGTCAAAAAAAAAAAAATCCAAGGTGTCCTTGTAGAGGTAGTAAAAATGAGTAGATGGAAACTTTTGAACCAATTAAAATTTCCTGTAACATCAAACTCAACTGTAATTAGCAAGTAGATCAGCAGAAACAAAGTTATAACATTGATTACGGATTCATTAAAGAGAAAAATATGAGCCAGTCTTATAATTGGGCTTCATGTAATAAAATGTTTTCTGTAAGCAACACATTCAATCATCTGGCTTTTAAAACTGTATGATTTTAAAAAATATATTATTTATTTGACAGCACAAGCAGGGTGAGCAGCAAGCAGAAGGAGAGGCAGAAGCAGGCTCTCTGCCAAACAGGGAGCCCCATGTGAAGCTCGATCCCAGGACCCCATGATCATGACCTTTGTTGAAGCCAGATGCCCAACCAAGTGAGCCACCCCGGCACCCTAAAATTAGATTATTTTTAAAGATTTATTTTTTTGAGAGAGAGAGCATGGGCAAGCACAAGTAGGGGGAGGAACAAAGGGAAAGAATCTTTAAGCAGACTCCCTACTGACTGTGGAGCCCATCATGGAGCTCATTTTCACAACCTTTGAGATCATGACCTGAGCCAAAATCAAGTCAGACAATCAATTGAGCCACACAGGTGTCCCTAAAGTTATATGATTTTTAGATTAAAGCAAGTTACATAACTTCTGGACAGCCATGAAGTAAGATACGAGTACTGATCTACTTGCAGGGAGATTAAGAGACCACATTTCATACTTTGGGAATCATTAATTCAAGATATTTTAGGATCAGAATATCTGACTCATTTTCAGACAAGGAAGAGGTGGCAACAGTGAAGAGTTTTGGACAATTGGTGAACAGAGTGTGGGATTGGGTTCCTGGCACTTGGGACAAAATGAGAAAAATAGTAAAGAGGGAAATGAAGAAGGAACTTTATATTTTCTCAGCCTATGCCACTGATGCTTATAGATCTCATTTCTCTATAATTTTATATATTGTATGTGTATAATTTTGTATAAAATATATATTACTAAATAGTATACTTTTGATTATAATTTTTAATTTATGCAAATCATACCACAGTGTACATATTTTCATAACTTGTATTTTGGAAGGTTTTGCTTTGTTTTGTTCTGTTGTCAATGATCATTATATTTAATATCTGGTAAAACAAAATCTTCCCCCTTACTCTTCAAAACTGTCTTAGTTATCCTTTGTTCTTTGCTCCTCTATATAAACTGTAGCATATTTCTCAGGTCCCATACACAATCTCCTTTGCCATTTTCATTGGAATTGCTTTTAATTTATAAATTCATTTAGCAAAAGTTGAAATCTTGATGGTACTGATACTCCCACCCATGAGTAGAGAATATCCTACAGTCATTTGATCATCTTCTGTACCTCTAGTAGATATCCACTATTTTAGGCTGCCCAAAATATTCTGAAAATCCTTTCCCCGTTTTAGGACTTCTCCATCATATAAATCTCACTTTCCCAGGTAGAATCCAAAAAGTATTTCCCAGAAGCCCTTGCTACATATATGTACACATATAACCAACTTAAGTGGCAGGTACACCCTTGCAGAAGGTAGAAGATCATGGTGCCCTACGATCTTCTGCAGATACTTGCTTTTTCTCCAGGATATGTAGAAACCCCCTGGTGGTAGGCGACAGTCCAGTAGCAGACACCCGCAGCTGCTGGGTTTCCACTAGGACCATTTGGTACTGTCACTGCTGGTTCTTTTTCTTGGCTTCTGCCTATGTGACATTCTACCCTGGTTCCCTCTAGGAATATGTAACAAATCTGTTTCCACTTCAGCTAGTTAAGGTGGATCTGCAGCCAGCAACTGAACACTGGCTGATACAGAACTGGGAGCCAGAAGTGGGTTGCTGTGTGGATGGACGGTAGAGGTGGAAGTGCGTTAGTGGAAGTAAGTGAGAGCAGGGTGATGGAGAACCAGATATTGCAAGCTGGAAGGTAGATGGGCAAGACAGGGTGGCCACAGCAAATCTGGGTCCGACTTGGCTCCACATGTCTTCTCCACGTGTCACCCAGGCTCTCAGGAGCCCACTGCTCTCTGGGCAGAGCACAGAAATGATCAGCTGAGCCCAAGGACTGAGAAAGACGACCAAATTAAAGAGAAGCTACAGAATAGTGGTCTAGGGGAAGGGGGAGTGGCGTGGACCCCTGAAATGTAGTGTAACTGTCAGGAAGCATTAAAGGAAGGCCTACTTGCAGTTACTGGTCATGACTTTAAGGTGAAACAACTGAGCACAGTAGTGTTTTTTTCCTGGTCACTTTCGGTAGCGCAGGTGCAGGCAGAGAAGTCAAGGATCGAGTTTAGGTAGAGGTGGGGTTCTCCCAAATAAACATGACCATGCAAGACAACAAGGGAGCTAAGGGAGACAGAATAGTTGAGCATGGGAATCCAGGCTGGATGAAGGAGAAAGGACAGGCACAAAGGAAATGAAGGGCAGTGGAAAAGACAGAATGGTGGGAGCTGAAGTTAGTTAGCATCAAGATTCTAAAGAGAATGAAAATAAGTAAGAGGGCAGGATATTTAAAGTGCTGAGGCTGGGGCACCCTGGGTGGTTCAGTCAGTTAAGCATCTGACTCTTGATTTCATCTCAGGTCTCGACGGGTCATGATCTCAAGGTGTGAGATCGAGCTCCAAGTTGGTCTCCACTTTCTCCCTCTCCCTCTGCCCCTCCCCAGCTCTTATTCTCTCTCTCTCTCTCTCTTTCTCTCTCTCTCAAATAAGCCTTAAATAAATAAAGTGCTGAGGCCACAGAGGTGAGATGTTGTGTTTGGTAGCAATAAGGTCTAGGATCCAACCAGAGGAGTGGCTGAGGTAAAATGGAGGACCACAAAGGAAATGAGAGGGTGAGACATTGGAGGGATCAGCTGTTGAAATCACCTAGAATTAGGACAAGAATAATGTTGAAGAGGGGCACCTGGGTGGCTCAGTGGTTGAATGTCTGCTTTCGGCTCAGGTCATGATCCCGGGGTTCTGGGATAAAGTCCTGCATCAAGCTCCCCATAGGGAGCCTACTTCTCCCTCTGCCTGTCTCTCTGCCTCTCTCTGTGTTTCTGATAAATAAACAATTAAATCCTTCAAAAACAATTTTTTAATTAAAAAAATAATGCTGAAGACAGTGACAGCTGGCCAGGAGCTAAAAGCTTCCAGAAATAAAGGCATGCAACCCAGAAGTCCAGCAGTAGAGCCCAAAGACGTGAGATTCAAAGGAGGTTTTTAGCAAAGGGAAGGGGCGCAGAATGGTCTGGAACTGGCAAAGAGAAACAGAGGATCCAAGATACCTGGTACCAGCACTGTGTAAAAAAGGGGACTGCCCTGTCAGGGGGTGCTGGGCAGCAGCATCTTCAAGGGACAGGCAGGTTCCGATGAGAGGACAAAGGAAAAGTCAGTGTGCAGGTGGCTTTAGCATAGAGGGGACTACCACGGCACTGGCCATTTCAGAGAGCAGAACAAGATAAAGTTTCCAGGAGCTGAGGAGGTAACAGTTGAAGACAAAAGAGGGAATGCAGAGATGCTGAGGATTAAATGTGCAGGAGACGGGGGTTATCCTGGGAGGTCAGGGCTCCTTGTGGGACCTAGATAAACGTGAGGTGTATGCAAAGACTACCCCAAGGCTCAGGACTAGAAGGCCAGGAAGATCGAGGTGGGAGCATGGTAGATGGGGGTGTGGGGCTGGAGTCCCTCTTCACTGCTGCCAGGAGAGGCATGGAGGCCTCAAGTGAGGTAACTTAACTCCAAGCACTTGAGGCTCCTTAGCACGTGCTGCTGAAGGCACAGAACCCTAAGCTTGGATTCTAGAAAAATCTCCCAGAAGCTTTTAGGATTTGCTTCTGGATTCCCCTAATGCCTGTTAGGTCACCTGCACTCCCCCTCTTTTTGCTAGGGAATCTGGGTGATTTCAAGTGCTTATTCTAAGTCTCATTTCTGATTTCAACTTTCAGTTTTCAAGAGGTCTCTGAATTTTCCTCTTTAAGAGCAGCCTTTTGCTTCATAGATGCGAACCTCTTCTCTAACCTTAGCATAAATTTTCTTCTTCCCACCATAGTCTACTTCAAGCGGACTTTCCTTATCCTCGCTCCAGCCTCTTTCCTATCCTTGGCTATTAGATTATATCTAAGAATGGAACGCTAAAAGGCTGGCTAGGGGAGGGGCACCTGGGTGACTCAGTCGAGCATTGTGATGCCAGCTCACCAGTTCGGGTCATGGGGTCAAGCATTGTTAGGCTCCAGCACTCCTACTGGAGTCTGCTTGGGATTCTCTCTCCCTTTGCTTCTGCCCTCCCCCTACTCCAGAAGTTCATGCTCTTAGAATAAAATTTTTTTTTAAGATTTTATTTATTCATGAGAGACACAAGCAGAGGGAGGCTCCCTATGGGGAACCCAATGTGGGACTCAATCCCAGGACCCCAGGATCACCACCTGAGCCAAAGGTAGGCACTCAATCACTGAGCCATTCAGGTGCCCCAAATAAATAAGATCTTTAAAAATAAATAAGAGGCTAAAGGAGTGGGGGAGCCAGGCTAAGAAGCATTATGTGCACAGTTGGAACATCTCTGGAGAGCCATTTCATTGAGGAATCCAAGATGTATCATTTTTCTCTTGATTCATCTCTCAAAGTTCTTCTGATTTCTAGCTGAGAAGGTACCCAAGTCTAGTTGGGAGCATTCTGGATAGAAGCAGAGGGAGAGGGACAAGGACCTGACATTCAGCATGGTACCCCTGACCTCTAAAACCCGTTTTATTGCTCCAGTGAACAGAGAGATAGGGGAGGTGACCGAATCTAAGTACTTGGTAAAGACTTAGTAAATTCTCCTGTTCCTACCCCCACCGGCATCCTCTATTCCCACAGAAACCTGAATTTTCAACTCCTAAGTCTCCTAAGTGGGAAATCTGCCACATAAGATGGCTGCTCAGCTTCCTCGGGGTGACTGTTCAAAGTTACAACTCTTCATCACCTTCCAGTTTCCAAGCTATTCACATCATATTTTTTTTATTAAAGATTTTATTTCTTTATTCATGAGAGACACAGAGAGGCAGAGACACAGGTAGAGGGAAAAGCAGGCTCCATGCAGGGAGCCTGATGCGGGACTTGATCCTGGGACTCCAGGATCACACACTGGGCTTCCAAAGGCAGGTGCTAAACTGCTATCCCTCATGTCATATTTTCATCATCCTTGTAAGCTGGTCTTTAATCTTTTACTGTTTTAGTGGAGTTTCAGGAGGGCATGAATGCTAACATGTCCAACCACCATTTTCACCAAAAAGTCTGTTGTAGATCTTATTTTTGCCAACTATGCTTTGGATTTCTTGGTCTGTTTTCTTGTCTTTAGTTTGTAGTGAATTTGTTTCCCACCACCAAACACCATCTCCAGCCTCCTGAACTACCAAGGTTTCAAACTCATCTTCTAAGGGATGCATCCAAGCTTGTAAATACTGCTCTGAGTACCACCTTTTGCTACATCCTAGACAGCTGCTGCATCCTGTTCTTACTGTTCAGTTCCTGATCATCCATTACAGCCAATTTGTGCTCTCTTTAACCCAAGAGCTCCTTGGAGGGGAATTAACTTTCTAGTAAGAAAATATTTCTTCATTATTTCAGTCAACAGGCAAATAGCAAAAGGTAGCCTGTTTTCAACCCCCATAAGCCTCTGGCAGTGGAGAACTCTAGAACGCCTCATAGCCACCTCAGACCTCTTTGCCCCTTTCTTTCTTTCCTATTGGCCATGTTTCAATTGCTTTTCTCTCTGCTTCTAAACCACACTGCTTTTAGAGATCTCTCTCATGAAGATCCACTGTACAGTAAGGTGTTCCCTCCCAAACCCTGTATAAATACATGCCTCCAACAGCCCATAGCCACTTTGTGCTCAGAGTTTCTTTCAATGTATGTCTAGGTATGACCATAGATACCAAAATCAGAAGTTCTGGGAGTTCGGCCAGAAAATTACTCTTTTCAGACCAGGTTATTCAGATGCATGGTAAAGTGTAAGAACCACTAATTTAAAGGTTTTTCTGTTAATTGCTGTGGAGAAATATCTAGGTAGCAAAAGCAACTTAAAAGAATAAAATGTATGGCCCAATGTTTAAAGAGTCACTTTATATCAATGCTGATAATGAAGGACTCAGATTCTTTTTTCAGAAATCGCTTCAGAGCACCTGGGTGGCTCCTCTGTTAAGCATCTGCCTTTGGCTCAGTTCATCATTCCAGGGTCCTGAGATCAAGCTCCGTGTCAGGCTCCCTGTTCAGCAGCAAGTCTGCTTCTTTCTCTCCTTGTACCCCCCTTCCCCCATTCATTCTCTCTCTCTCTCTCTCGCTCTAATAAATAGATTTTTTTTAATTAAAAAAAGAAAAGAAATTGCTCACATAGTCCTTTGCATAGTTGTAAAAGATTCCCATCAAGGTCAAAAATAAAAGCAATCCAAAATTCTGCTTCCCAGACCTATCACAGGTTAGCCGCCATTTAGCTGTGTGGTGACACAGCTCCCTCTATTCCTAAAAAATAATTCAGAAACTTATTCAAATTTTCCCCAAGTTGGCTTTACACTGATGCTCTTTCTTTCGTAATTCGCCATATTCTTATTCACAATCCATACTATCCGGAGAACATAAAATGTTGAAGCCAATGCTTGCAAACAGAAAACCAGACTGCCCACTGAGAAAAATGTACACAGCACAGGGAACAAAGATGAATACTTTGGTGTATATTTACTTAGGAAATCAAAGATAAAAAAAAAAATCTAGATATCAAGAGCAAAACTAAAGAAAAAAACACAGTGTTCAAAGACATAACTGCTATCAATTGCATAAATAATTGTTATCACTGCATATAGTTGTTCACTGGTTATTTCTCATGCTCTTTTGCATACACAGCTGAAGATCCTCAATGATCCATACCAAGGGCAACATGACTTCAACTGCATTGACGTCACCTTAGCCCACTGAACAATCCACAGTAATTTCTGAGTCTGCTGCTGAAAGCGGTTGCTGGTGCTCTCCTTCCGCACCCCACCCTGCCATCCCCTCCAGTTCCTGCACAGCTCTCCTGCTTCCCCCAAGCCGCTTGGCTCTAACCACAAAGGCCCCGTGCAAGGATGGGCTCTCCCGCAGACACTCTAATGCAACCAAGTGTCCTGCCAGCACTTCCAACACCCACATCCTCACAGGGCAGATTCAGCCATTACTGTTCAAGCCTGAAAGAGACTGGTGCAAAGGTCAGATAGTTGCACTTTCTACCCAGACGGAAATACAACAACACGGTCTTTCAATATATATAGATTATAATGGAGCTTATGCTGAAACAATTGTGAGGAGTGTAAGGTGAAGACAAAATATACAAATGAAACTCAAGTGAAGCTGACAGTCGGCTGGGCCTAAGAGCTGGAGGAGTGCTGAGATAAAGCTCATGAGGGATGAGGGGAAGGGGCTAGAATAACTGGGGAAGGCTTCACAGTGGGAGGAAGGCCCTGGAAGACGTGCACTATTTGGACAGGTGAAGACGGCATTCCAGATGCGGGCAGTAGCATGAACAAAGGTCCAGAGGTAGGAATAAGTACAGCATGTGGAAAGGTCAGTGAAGGCACGGCCACAGTGGGAGCAGAGCACGGGCCCTGGATAGGAGCAGCAGAGAAGGCTGAAGAGGGGCATGGGGGACCCATCAGCGATGGCCCAAGAACCTTGACAGGCTTCTTCTCCATGGGGTGCAGTTTCTGGTGCTGAACAAAACTGCCGTACCATTTGAATGCTTTCCCACACACCTTGCACTCATAGGGCTTCTCTCCAGTGTGGACTCTCTGATGCTGGATGGAAGCTATCTTCTGAGTGAATGCCTTGCCACACTCCTTACACTGGTATGGCTTCTCCCCTGTGTGAATCCTCTGATGGACGATAAAAAGTGACCTACACCCAAAAGCTTTCCAACACTCCTTGCATTTATAGAGTTTCTCTCCAGTGTGCAATCTCTGATGCTGAAGATAAGCTGCGCTTCTACGGAAGGCCTTTCCACACTCCTTACATTCATACGGCTTCTCTCCAGTGTGGATCCTCTGATGCTGAGTCAAGGCTGTGTTGGAACTCAAACCTTTGCCGCACTCCTTACATTCATAGGGCCCTTCCCCGATGTGATTCTTCTCATGTACAATACAGTCATAGCTGGACTTAAAAGCTTTGCCACATTCCTTACACTTGAAGGGCTTTTCCCCAGTATGACTCATCTGGTGCCGAATAAGCTTCGAGTTATATCTGAAGATTTTCCCACATTCTTTACATTCATAGAACTTCATTCCACCCCGAAGTATCAGATTCGGATTCAGACTGAAAGTCTGCCATGTGGCCTTGCTTTTAAAGTCAAAGTGCTGGGAAACATTTCTGAGAAGTCCTCCTCCGAGCGTTCTGTGCAACTCTGCCTCTTCAGCTGCTTCCTGCTTTACAGCAGGCTCCTCTTTCTTGATCCAGGACTCACCACCTGCCCAAAGAAACCACAAGTTTTCCAAGTTACTGACCTGGAAGGAAAACAGGATCCTGGGCTCCCGTCTTCTCTTGTAGAATGTGATTTTGAAAAACATACTCACGAAGTGGCTACAACCATCCACACAGGAGGATAAGAGAGAAAAAGGAAAACGATCATCTACAGGTAGAGGAGGAAGACACTAGGAACAGACCAGAAGCACCTCTAATGAGGAAGGCTGGGAAGTGGACTAAGGCAGGTGAAAGGAGCACGATGACACCTTCCAGAATGGAAAGGAAAGAAGGCAGCAGGGAGAAAAAGAGAAAAACAGAATGGAAGAGATAAGAGGAATCAGCAAAAAAGGCAAAATTTTCGAAAGAGAAAGAAAGGGAGAGAGAGAGACCCCAAAAAGGAAAGGAAATCCGTACTCCTGGGAAGAAGAGATGAATAGCTCTCACACTAGCAGGGGTCTAGCAGGCTGCAAACCAAACTCAAAAATACTGCATCTCAATGCCCCACCCCTGCCATAAACCAGGAAGCCATCCTAAATTCTAAATAATGGCCCAATGATTTTATTTTTAAATATTCCACATGGGGCACCTGGGTGGTATAGTCAGTTAAGTGTCTGACTCTTGATTTCCGCTCAGGTATAATCTCCAGGTTGTAGGATCAAGCCCCACATTGGGCTCCGCACTCCGCATGGAGTCGGCTTGAGGATTCTTTCTTTCTTTCTCTCTCTCTCTCCCCCACTCTTTCTCTCCCTCCCCCACTTCTCATTCTCTCTCTAAAACAAATAAATATTGCACATAATCTCCTAAGATAAAAGATTCTTTCAGAAAGTCAGCTGGTACATAGATGATTCAACTGGAGCATATTTCTGCTAAAAGAACCACTCTTTACAAAATCAATTTTCCTATATGGAAACTTTCTTCCTAAAGAAAGAAAACTGAAGTAATCAAGAGCCCCCAGGACTGGTGAGCAGTCTCAGGAAAACTTTAGGCTACTGGTGTTGGGTGTGTGCATATGTGTATTCATGTGTGCTTGTGTGTGTTGGTATGTGTGTGCTTACATATGTGTGTGTCTGTGTATGTTGGGTGCAGTGATGGGCAACAGTTCCTGCCTTTCCATCTGTATGTAAGACTAAGACAGATATAATGTAAGACCTAAAGATTATGGCATATAGAACTTTTAGGTGACTCAAACACTAAAAAGGCAAATTAAAGGCATTTGCTTCATTGCTGAAGGCCTAAAAACAAAACGCATAGCTGTGGCACAAATAAATCAGTTTGACCCATAGAATCATACTTTTCTCAAAGTATGGCTGAAACCTACTTTTTCAAATGAAATTGGCGTAAAACTAAGTATTTCCCCTAAGTAAGAAAAGAGGTGGTTTAGGAGCTACTAGGTCACAGCTTTTCTGTGGGAGGTGAGTGGCCATGCACCCCTAGGGACTGGTCTTCCCCAGGCTCAGGGCTGGAACTGGGCAGAGGTCAAAGAGTGCATTGAATGCCTTATAAACGACAGGGAGCCATGTTCTCTGCTGCAGAAGGAACATTTTTAATAACCTGGGAAGGCAAAACCAAAAACCGCTAGGTTCTCTTACTCACCTGGACTGATGCATCTCACAACCTCTGCTTCCCAGGGATCTGGGCCCCATGGTGCTTCCCCTCTCTCCAGCTGGGAGACCAGAACAGGTTTGGGGAATGGAAATGCTCCTCCAGCAAGAAAAAGGAAAAACAAGTTGAAGGAAGACTTCCAGAGCTTTCCTGAGATCCATCTCGGCCCACCTCACAATAGGCTGGCAGGGGGAAGGAGGGAGGGAAGGGGACGAGGGGGAGGAGAAGGGGGATGGGATGAAATGCCCAGGAGACCAAGGGGTTCTGAGGAAGAGCTCCAAACTATGGTCCAAGGCAAGGCCAAGGAGATAGCCATTCTCCTCAGGAAGAAACTGCAATCTCGCCCTGACCTAAAGAGATGCCCTCAGGAAGAACACAGGTCCTGATATCCGGGGAGACTCCCGCACTGGGGGAGGACCAGTATCCCCACAACACTGGCAACATGGAAGAACCGAGGGCTCTCCTAGTGCACCAGGAAGAGTCCTCTCCCTCAGGGCCCAGAACCATGTCCTTCTCCGGAATGTGGGGAGAAATCTGATTTCAAAACCAGAGGGAACCAGGGATTTCCTCACCCAGCATCTCCAGAGGCTGGTGACTACAGAAATAACTTCTGAAGTCATCAAACCTAAGGACTTCTGGAAGCCCCAGAGCATCTGAGGAAGAGGTCAAACTATCACAAAGGACCAGAGATAGAGTCCTTACCCAAGGAAGCCACATTAGCATAATTCTCCAGCATCACCTCCCGGTACAAGTCCCTCTGCGCATGGTCCAGGCTGGCCCACTGACTCTGGGTGAAGTACACGGCCACATCCTCAAAGGTCACTGGCTCCTGAAACAACAGGCTCCTGCTCAAGCCCCATGTGAGGGCAGGAGAGAGGCCTGAGTTACAGGGTCAAGGTAGACCTGCCAGGGTCTCCAACTGTGAGCCTCCTGGAAGGTCGGCTCTAGTGAAAAGAGCACCCAGCAGCCCAAAGCGGCAAGCCCTCAGCCAATGTTCCCACTTCCAAAGGGAGAACCCCAACACTCTTCCATCTGCATGGTTCTGAGGCCCCAAAGCTGTCATCCCAATCTCATAGCCTGGCAGCTGGGGCTCTCTCCCTGGTCACTGCATCAACCCCCATGTTCCTGACTCTGTCCCTATGGCATCTCCTACCCTCTTGTACTCCACAATCCCATCACTCTATTTTCTATACATCAGCCAATGGAGACTGCTGCCGACCACTGCCATTCACCCTGTCTCCACCTGTCCAAAGTACACACACACCCCTGCACCTAGCACCTCCTTGGTCTTCCCCAACATTTCCACTAGTGCAGAAGAGCTACTCCTTAAAGGTAGGAGCTACTCCAAATTTTTTCTACCTTCTTACTTTATCAGAAAGCTCTCTTGAAGGAAACCTGCAGCTTGCCTTTTCTGGCTTCTTCTCTGAACCACTTATCTTCAAAGAAAGCTAGAAGTGCCCTGTCTCTGGATACAGATCCATCCCCCAGTCTTGAGCTCCACCCCACCTGCCAAGATGGGCCCCTCTCTGCCTCCCCCTGCAGCCTTCTGTGTCCCCAAGGGTGAAGGGAGTTAATACTTATTAGTTAAGCACTAGGCACCAGGCTCTTAGGTAAGTACTTTTAGGACAGGTATTTCATCTTTTTTATTAAAGACTGATGGATTGATTGATTGATATGTGTGTGTGTGTGTGTGTGTGTGTGTGTGTGAGAGAGAGAGAGAGAGAGAGACAGAGACAGAAGAAAAGAGCACAAGCAGGAGGTACAGAGAGAGAGAGAGGGAGGGAGAAAATCTCAAACAGACTCCGCTGAGCGCAGAGCCCAATGCAGGGCTCAATCCAAGGACCCTGAGATCATTACCTGAGCTGAAGTCAAGAGTTGGGACACGTAACTGACTGAGCCACCCAGGCACCCATGTATTTCCTTTCATCTTAAATATATGAAGTAGGAATTATTAGTGCCATTTTCACATGATGAAACTAAGGTTCAGAAGGATTACTTTGCCCAGGACCACACAGAAAGAACTGATTGATCTGGGATTTCAGCCAGATCCATCAAACAGTAAACCTGGGCTCTTTCCACACACCAAGCTGCCTCCCATTACTGGGCTCACCCCTGATCCTCATCATGACCTGGTGTTGTCCCATCTTTGAAGAACAGTGTCTCAAATTCGTAACTCCCAACAGCACCTGTCAATCCATCTTTACCATGCTCCCTCCAAGCCACAGGGCTCCTTCCCCCAATGTGGACTAAAGGGTCAGCTATTTTAAAACGTCACATACCACCCTGGAAACCAGAGCCCCTGAATCTTCCATGGGAGTGTCCACTGGCTACTTCCTCTGCTTCTACAGTCAGGATAGTATAGACCACAAAAACTAGATTCTCACATTGGAAGAAGTTTCATGACTTCTGTGCCTTCTCACCCTGATGCTCCCCCAGAATCCACATCCTAGGAGATATTCAGTACCTTATGCAGTCAGCTTTGTTCTTCTAGCAGCCAGAAATGAAAACACCTACCAAGAGGGGCTCAGCTAAGCCCCTAACTCTGTGTGCCACTGTCTCTCAGGGCAACAGCCTTGCAGTGGGGTCAGCACTGGGGCCGGGCAGAAGGGAAGGCTACTGTAACTGCTCTTGGAGGAAGCCAGGAAGAAATGTATCGCAAGGATAAACGATGGCACTCACAGTGTTCATGGCTGCTCTACACTCAGATCCTTATGAGTGTCCCATTTTATTTTATTTTTTTAGAGAGAGAGAGAGAGAGCAGCTAGGGGGGAAGGGGAGAGGGAAGAAAGAGAGAATCCTAAGCAGGCTCCACAATGAGTGTGGAGCCCAATGCTGGGCTCAATCTCATGACCCTGAGATCATGACCTGAGCCGAAACCAAGAGTCAGACACTTAACCAACTGAGCCACCCAGGCACCCCATGAGGGTGTCCTTTTAAAACAACAGTTAGGGAACTCAGTTCAAAAGGAGACACTAAAAGAAAAAGTACAAATGTGGACACTCCTCAGAACAAGAGCTGACCTTTAAACTAGGCAATGACAAGGTACAAAGGGCCCCCAAAATAGTCTGACACAAAAATCCCAACACTAGACAGAACCATGATGTCCTGGAAGTACTTACTGATTCAACAAGGTGGTAAAGTCTCTGAGGACACCAGCCACAGGATCATAGGTGAGCCAAAGTTCACCTCCACTTATAGCAAGTCAGACCTTACTTCCTAATGTCTCCTGGGCTACTCTTACAACCTCCTCCTCCTCCCAGCCTGCCACCACCAATCTCTTCCTCCCCTACTATCCTTCTTCCCCACCAGCAAATATTCCCAGGGTTCCAGAGTCTGAAAAAAGAAAAAAAAAAAATGCCTATAATTGAAGGAACACTTATTGCTTTAAGGTAGTCAGGTTGCAAAAATACTTTTTTTTTTTCCTCCTGTGGGTGGGTTCCCATGTTCACCTTATTTTTCTCCTTAGTCTTTCTGATCATTCAACAAATTAGTTCATTATCCATCTCCCTCCAGCAGAACAAAGGTCCGTGAGGCAAGGACTCTGCTTTGTTCAATAACCGGTTCACTATAACACAGTGATCCAGTGCCTGGCAGATACTAAATGCTTAATATAAATCTGCTAAATGAATTCCAAAAAAGGTTTGAGCATAAATAAATTTTTTTAAACTTATAGTCAGAAAAAAACCCCAAATATCTTTTTGCAAAAGAGTGTAAACAAGGAGTACAAATCCAAGAAATGAGCAGAAATATCTTTACTTGCATATGAAGTAACTATCTGCCTAAAAATATCCAAGAGCCAACGAAATAAATGGAAAATATTTAGAACTGACAAAATAACTCAATGTAAGTTAGCTAGATATAGGGTAAGTAAACTGGAATCACTAGCTTTCCTAAATACCATAACAATTAAAGATAAAATGGGGGATGCCTGGCTGGCTCAGCTGATAAAGCACGTGACTCTTGATCTTGGGGTTGTGAGTTCCAGCCCCACAGAGGGTGTAGAGAGGACATAAAAATAAAATCTTAGGGGATCCCTGGGTGGCTCAGCGGTTAGGTGCCTGCCTTTGGCCCAGGGCGTGGTCCTGGGGTCCCGGGATCGAATCCCATGTCGGGCTCCCAGAATGGAGCCTGCTTCTCCCTCTGCCTGTGTCTCTGCCTCTCTCTCTGTGTCCCTCATGAATAAATAAATAAAATCTTTGAAAAATAAAAAAATAAAAATAAAATAAAATATTAAAAAAGATAAAATGGGAGAAAATAAGATGCCATTCATACAGCTAAGACTAGACCTTACAAAAATGTGCAAGGCCCAGATGAACACAATAGAAAGTGAATACGGGAGAAATAGTGTTTCTGAGTCGGAAGAATCAAATTTGTAAACAGTTATGTCCAATTATGTCTAGGAATTCAATAATATCCATGCTCCCACCAAAAAAGTCAATGACATCTGGGCGGCTCAATCCATGCTGCACAGGACTCTTGATCTCAGGATTATGAATTCAAGCCCCACATTGGATGTGGACCCTACTTTTAATAATAGTAATAATAAATAATAATAATAATAATAGTATTACCTAGAAAAGTAAGTGTGGAAGACTACCCAAATGTTTTGAAGAAATTTTGAAAAAAAAAAAAAAAAAAAAAAAAGATGAACAGGAATTAAACTCTACATTAAAAGGCCAATACTTGGGCAGTCCGGGTGGCTCAGCGGTTTAGTGCTGCCTTCAGCCCAGGGCGATCCTAGAGAGCCGGGATCAAGAGGAATCGAGTCCCATGTTGGGTTCCCTGCATGGAGCCTGCTTCTCCCTCTGCCTGTGTCTCTGCCTCTCTCTCTCTCTCTTTCTCTGTGTCTCTCATGAATAAATAAATTTTTAAAATAATAATAAAAAAAATAAAAGGCCAATACTTCAGATTTGTGCTCACTCTTTTGAACAGGGACATTCATCTAAGAGAACAATTGGATACACTGTAACGGTTAAACAGCTTCTCTCATAGGTACTGTAGGATGTAAATAAACAGCTAAGTGTATTTAGTTTAATGCAGTGAAATTATATTAAATGTTGCTCTTATGCCACATTACACTGAATACTGGATGCACACTTAAAGACATGGTTTTTGTGTGAAACGCAATATGGGATCTGTGTCTACAGTTGAAACATTTGATATGTTTGTTAATTCTAGTCTCAGGCATTTAAATGTAAGCTTTTTAAAAATTAATGGAGAAGTTGTGAGATGCAATATCAATACTTCAGGATTTTGGTCTTGGTGTTTGTATGAAATTCCAAAGCCTTGATTTGAATCGTTCACTGTATTGTGATTTCCTTTTAGGTGTATTGCACTAAATGAAACATCTTCCTTTTAAAAAGTGAAAGAAAAAAATAGAATAATACAATAAATAAGAAAACAAGCCATCAACAGGGAGAAATAGCTGAAAGGACCTATTTGATAAAGGGCTTAACCAAAGTATACAAAGAACTCTTAAATCTCAAAGGTAACAAACAACCCCATTAAAAAATGTGCAAAAGACCAGAAGACACATCTCACAAAGATGTACAGATGGCACACAGGTATATGAAAAGATGTTCTATATCATATGTCGACAAGTAAATGTACATTAAAACACTGATACCACTAGAATGACCAAAATCTAGAACACTGACAACACCAAATGCTGGTGAGGAGTGGAGCAACAGGAAATCTCATTTATTACAGATAGGAATGCAAAATTGCACAGCCACTTTGAAAGGCAGTTTGGCTCGCTCTTTCTTTCTTTTCTTTCTTTCTTTCTTTCTTTCTTTCTTTCTTTCTTTCTTTCTTTCAAAGAAAGTTTGGCTCTTTCTTTCTTTCTTTTTTAAAGAATTTATTTATTTATTCATAAGACACACACACAGAGAGACAGAGGCAGAGACACAGGCAGAGGGAGAAGCAAGTTCCATGCAGGGAACCTGATGTGGGACTCGATCCCAGGACTCCAGGATCATGCATGCCCTGGGCTGAAGGCAGGCACTAATCCACTAAGCCACCCAGGGATCCCTTGGCAGTTTCTTATAAAACTACACATACCCTTACCATATGATCCAGCAATCATTCTCCTTGGGATCTTCCCAAATGAGCTGAAAATTTTTATCTATATAAAAACTTGCACACAGAGGTTTGTAATAGCTTTATTCATAATTGCCAAAACTTGGAGATGTCCTTCAGTAGAGGTGAACGGATAAACTGTGGTACATCCAGAGACTATGGAATGTTATTCAGCACTGAAAAGAATTATACTACCAAACCATGCAAAATGATAGAGGAAACTTAAATGCATGTAACCAAATCAAATAAATCAATCTGAAAAAGCTACATACTTCCTGATTCCAATTACATAACAGAACTATGAAGAAGATAGTAAAAAGATTGCCAAGGAGATAGGGATGAACAGCGTGGAGGATTTTCAGGACCATGAAAATATCCTGTATGATTCTATAATAATACGCTGTATGATTCTATAATGATGGATACATGTCATTATACATTTGTAACCCACAGAATGTTGAACACCAAGAGTGAACCCTAATGTAGACTTTGGGTGATTGTGATGTGTCAGTATGGGTTTACCAATTTTAACAAAATTACCAGTCTGACGGCAGATGTTGATTATGGGGAAGACTGAATAGCCAAAGCAATCTTGAAAAAGAAAAACAAAGCTGGAGGTATCACAATTCCAGATTTCAAGATATACTACAAAGTTGTAGTAATCCAAACAGTATGGTAGTGGCATAAACTAGACACACAAATCAATGAAACAAAATGGAGTCCAGAAATAAATCCACACTTATCTGATCAATTAATCTGTGACAAAGGAGGCAAGAATATACAATGGGGGAAGAGACATTCAATAAATGGTGCTGGGAAAACTGGACAACTATATGCAGAAGAATGAAATTGGACTACTTTCTTACGTATCAAAAAAAAAAAAACAAACAAAAACCTCAAAATGGATTAAAGACCTAAATATGAGACCTGAAACTATAAAAATTCCTGGAGAGAACACACGCAGTAGTTTTTCTGACATCAGGCACAGCAACATTTTTCTAGATGTGTCTTCTAAGGCATGGGAAACAAAAGCAAAAATAAACTATTAGGACTACACCAAACTAAAAAGCTTTTGCACAGCAAAGGAAGCCAGCAATAAAACAAAAAGGCAACCTATTAAATGGGAGAAGATATTTACAAATAATATATCCAATAAGGACTTAATATCTAAAAAATACAAAGAACTTATACAACTCAACACCAAAAAAAGCACACCAAAAAACAATCTGATTTAAAAATGGGCAGAGGACTTGAATAGACATTTCCCCCAAAGACCTACATACAGGTGGCCAATAGACACATGAAAAAATGCTCAGCATCAATCACCATCAGGAAGATGCAAACCAAAACCAAAATGAAGTATCACCTCACACCTGTCAGAATGGCTGAAATAAAAAAGACAAGAAATAGTAAGTGTGGGTGAAGATGCGGAGAAAAAGGAACCCTAGTGCACTGTGGGTGGGAATGTAAATTGGTATGACCACTGTGGAAAACAGGATGGAAGTTTCTCAATTAAAAACAGAATACCATATGATCCAATAATTGCACTACTGGATATTTAGCCAAAGAAAAAAGAAACACGAATTCAAAAAGATACATGCAACTCTATGTTTAATGCAGCATTATTTAAATAGCCATGATAATGGAATCAACCTAAGTTTCCATCAATAAACAAATGGATAAGGAAGATACACGTGAGACGAGACAGATATATATATATATACATACACACACACACACAGTGAAATATTTTGCAGCCATAAAAAAAGGATCAGATTGTGTCATTTGTAACAACATGGATGAACCTACCGAGAACTATGCTAACAAAATAACTCAAGACTGAAAAAAAAAAAAAACTCAGACTGAGAAAGACAAACACTATATAATTTCATTCATATGTGGAATCTAAAAAAAATTAATAAGCAAAAAGAATCAGTTCTGTAAATACAGAGAACTGAGGGTTGCACAGAGTGGCGGTGGGGTGGGCAAAATGGGAGAAGGGGAGTGGCAGACACAGGTTTCCAGTTGTAGAATGAGTAAATCAGGAATAAAAGGCACAGCATAAAGAATATAATGAATATCACTGTAACAGTGTTAGAGGATGAAAGATGATAATCATGCTTGTGGTGAGAAGCATAATGTATAAACTCATCAAATCGCTAAACTTATCAAATGTTACACTCCAACTAATGTAACATTGTGTGTCGACTACACTCAAAAAGAAAAAAAAAAAAATTAGGGTGCCTGGCTGGCTCAGTCTGTAGAGCATGGGACTACTGATCTCCGGATCCTGAGTTTGAACCTGAGTGGAGTTTACTTAATAAACAAAACTTTACAAAAAAAAAGGCAATGGGGGAAGGTTATGCATATATGGAGGTAGGGTGTGTATGGAAACTGTGCTTTCTATTCCATTTTACTATGAACCCAAAACTTGTCTGAAAATAAAGCCAATTTAAAAAAAAAAAAAGAAAGGACAATACTTATCTCTTATGGGACTAAAATATGCTTGTAACTGACTCACCACACCCTTCTACAACTAAAACCACTGGGGCTGGAAAAATCTTTTTTTTTTTTTTTTTTAAGATTTTATTTATTTATTTATTTTTAAAGATTTTATTTATTCATAAGAGACATAGAGAGAGAGAGACACAGGCAGCAGGAGAAGCAGGCTCCATGCAGGGAGCCTGACTTGCAACTAAAACCACTGGGGCTGGAAAAACCTTTTTTTTTTTTAAAGATTTTATTTATTTATTTATTTATTTATTTATTTATTTATTTATTTATTTATTTTTAAAGATTTTATTTATTCATAAGAGACAGAGAGAGAGAGAGACACAGGCAGCAGGAGAAGCAGGCTCCATGCAGGGAGCCTGACTTGGGACTCGATCCCGGGACCCCAGGATCACGCCCTGGGCTGAAGGTGGCGCTAAACCGCTGAGCCACCAGGGCTGCCCAAAATTTTATTTATTTATTCATGAGAGACACACAGAGAGACGCAGAGACACAGGCAGCGCGAGAAGCAGACTCCGCCTGAGGAGCCTGATGCAGGACTTGATTCCAGGACCCTGGGATCACCAACTGAGCCAAAGGCAAATGCTGAAACAGCCACCCAGGTGCCCGCCCCCCCCCCCTTTTTTAAAGTAATCTCTACACCTAACATGGGGCTTGAGCTCTCGACACTGAGATCAAGAGTTGCATGCTCTACCAACTTAGCCAGCCAAACCCTGGAAAACCTTTTTTTTTTTTTTTTTTAAGATTTTATTTACTCATTCATGAGAGAAGAGAGAGAGAGAGAGGGGGGCAGAGACACAGGCAGAGGGAGAAGCAGGCTCCATGCAGGGAGCCCGACGTGGGACTTGATCCTGGGTCTCCAGGATCATGCCCAGGGCTAAAGGCGGCACAGAACTGCTGAGCCACCCGGGCTGCCCTGGAAAATCTTTTTTAACACATAAATCCAACCACGTCACCTACACTGCTTAATAATTATCCTTTAGTGCTTTCCCTCTGAACTCAGAATAGAAATCAAAGTCTTTATAGTTACTATTTCTCCTACTGCACAGTGAACTACTTTCTCTGATCTCTCCCTGTTTCTAGAGTATACCCAGCTTTCTCCCTGACTTCAGGACCTTTGCATTTGCTGTCCTTCTCTCTGGAAAGTGCTCTTTAGCTCTCTCTTCAGGGCTTCCCAGAACTGTTTCTAGCTCATCTTGGGGTCTCAACCTCATGTCATGTTCCTTGAGGGGGAGCTTCTTCAAGGCTTCTCAGATTTGAAAATGTACATGCATAAGAATCGCCTGAAGAGCCTGTTACAATAGATTCCTGGTCCCACTCTCCCTCCTCCCCAGTCTGATTCTGGGTCTAGGATGGGGCCCAAAAATGTGCAATTCTGAAGACCTCCCAGGTGATGCTGATGCTGCCCACAGGCGGACCACACTTTTGAGAAACACTTAGGTTAGCAACATGTAATTAACTTACTGATTTGTTAACAAACCATTTTGCTGCAAGTACCTTCCACGAGAAAAGGAAACTTGTTCTGCATCATCCAATACTATGTACCTCGCACTTACAAGCTGCCTATGGAAAGAACAATGCTGGTCTCCCTGTGATACCTCTAGAATCTGTAGAACAACTTCCTCAATAGAGAATTTCTCCGATCTCAGCAGGCAACTTTTATTTGCAAAACATGATCTGTATTTCCACATTCAGGGAGGATTTCTTAGCTTGGGTGCCTCTTTTCCCACGTAACCCTACACACGGGCAGTCATCACTTTCACACACACAACTCCTCTCTCCTCCACCACTATTGACAGCTGTAGCTGTGAGATAAACTTAAGGGGGAAATCGGAGCGTGGCCAAGTAAGGCCTTCTTGGTCCTTTCCTGATTACCTACCTGAGAGCTAACGTGATTTTAAACGACTGCAAGGAAGCTCAGCTCACCTGAGGCCAAGTTGTCTGGAGCATGGCTGATGTCCCCTGGCTTCGTGCACTGTCTTCTTGATTTGGAGGAGCAAGAACCTTAGGAGCTGAGAGAAGAGCCATGAGCGCAACCGGCCCTGTCCGGCAACACCGTAACCGCCCGCAGCGTCCCCAGTCTCCCATTTCCAGCACGCGGAGGGGGCGCCCTCAGAGCCCTCGCCGCCCCCCGCCTCCCCCCCCCCCCCCCCCCCAGGCCGACGGGCCCCGACGACCTCCGGAACGGCTCCGCCCGGCCCTCAGGACGCTCCTCCGGCCTGCTCAGGCCCCGCGCGCGCCCGGGCCCATCCGCACGGAGCGCGCCGACCGATCCTAGCCCTACAGCGCTGAGTCCCAACAAACCTAAAAGCGCGCTTACAGGAACCATGACGTTGACCCCACACGGAGCCAATGGAGAAGGACGCAGAGGTGCCAGGCCGCGCGTTAACGGGGAAACACTCGGTGTTCGAAGGGCGATGCTGACCGGAGCCCCGCCCGGGACCGCCGCCTGGAGCACGGAGCCCCGCGCCTCGGCGGGCGGGGGCCGGGCCGGGGGCCGCGAGGGGGGCCGCGCAACCACCCCGGGCGGCCTCGGCCAGGCCACACGCCGACCTCCGCGTCAGCGCGGCGGGCGAGCCGACACTGGGCCCGGCGAGGAGGGACGCCGGGCGGGCCTCGGCGTCGAACGGGCTGGGACTCCCGCCGCCCCGGACCCAGCGCCGAAAAGCCGCCAGGTGCGCCGCGACGCGGAAGGGAGGGCGAGCGCCCGGCGCCGCTCTAGGCCGCGGAGGCAGCGCCGCTCTGTGGTCCGGCCCGGCCCACGTGACCGGCCCGCCGCGCGCTCGTTGGCTGGTGGCTCCCCGCGCCGCGGCCGTCGCTACCTCCGGGGACCCTCTGGGCCGCCTGTGCTGCGCGGTCGCCCCGGCTGCGCTGCTGTGCGGAGGACGGCTCCCGGCTGCCGCCGCTCAGAGCCCCAAGCCCAGCACCCTCCGGGGGTCGCAAGCTGGGCCCCCCTTAGGAAAGCTGCGGTTTCCGTCCGGCCGTCCGAAGCCCTCTCCCCTCCGAGGACCCGCACGTGTGGGAGTGTCTTGGGACAGTCTCACTCGGCTACCAAAATACGGGTGACCAAGTTGCCAGGCCTCCTGTATATACAGGACATGTCCTTTATTAGATGATTTTGTTCTGTATCGACCTATAGGTCCTCTCTTTAGCTTTTCCCAAGAAATTTACCAACAAATCTGCAGTTAAGAGCTATTTTCCCACCCAGTAACTGGCATTTAGGTAATTTAAAAAAAAAAAAATACCTTCCATGAAGATCTGGATAATCCGTTAACAGTCTCTCCTGCAATTTGGCTGAATGAAGTTTAAGAAAACTGAGAACAGATTAAAATTACGTTCTTTAGAGTCAAGTAATTGCCGCTAATTTGCATAACTTTGGGTCAGTACACGTTCTACAAGCCAGCCAATCAGTGACAGCCTCGCTTCGGTGGCCATTCGCTTGGGAAAGGTAGCAGATCGATGGCAGCCCAAGCTTCTGAACATGAGCCAATCAGTGACAAATACCCCTGAAAGTCAGCCAACCAGTGCCCTTCACAGAGCGACCAAGCTTTTGAAAATCCCTGGGTAGTCTGGTTCCAATGACCACGGTTAGCCAGCGTGGTTGCCAACGTGAACAGACTTTACTTTGATTATTTCTATTGAACACATTTTCAGATAGACGCCTCCTACTCACCAGGCGCTTCGGTGCTATGGAGGAGAATTGGCCTCCCACTGCTGAAAGCGCGATCCTTGATATCTGGACGTGGGTTCTATCACAGGAGTTCTACTCCTTTTGTTACCAAAAACCCCTTTGGCTGCCTGTTACCTGAAAGATCATCACTCAAGAGAGTTGTTTGTAAAGGAATCTGAGCTTTATTCGGGAGGCTGGCAACCTAGGGAGAAGTTGGACTTTTGTCCAAAAGCCCACTCGGATATTTCTGCCTGGCCCAGGAGGGTTTTAAGACGTCTAGGGTAGCTAATGGGCAAAGGGAGTGCAGTGGCCTGCAGCATTTCTTTAATCACGTGCAGACTAGATGCCAGCTACATTTTCATTGCTCAGGGGTCGTGCTTGGGGGCTTTGGTTCCTGTTTCCTGAGGTGCCTGAGTGCTCTTCTTTCTGCAAAGGAGGGCAAGGTCTACAGATAGACAAAGGGAGGTTAGTAAAATCATTTATGTGACCTAAGAAAAGAAAAATATTTTGTTTAAAATGTTGGACTAATCAAAAATCTGAGGTGGCTTCAAACACACTTGCTGGACTTTGGGGCCTGGGAAGTTTCTGTTTCTTCACTTCTCAAGGCCAAGGGCCTACAAATCTCAAAGAAAGTAAATCAGTTCTGTTACAGACCAAAGGCCTTATGTCAGCAAATAAGGAGTGTTAAGTTGAAGCGAATTAACTCTTAAGACCTGCTAGAGTGCTGTTACATTTCCACGGGAATTAAAACCGTTACTGACAAACTATAGCTTAAAGTCCTCCCACGGAGAGTACAGTAGGTATCTCCTGCTGCATAATCACCCCAAAACTGTATGGTTTGAAACAATATACACTTACTATTTCTTAAAGTTTCTATAAACCAGGAATTCACAAGTGGTTTGGCTGTAAGATAGCAGTTTGGGATCTCTCATGAAATTCCATTCAGGTGTAACCTGGGGCTGCAATCATCTGAAAGCTTGACTAAGCCTAGAGCACCTAGATAACTCACTTCCATGACGGGCAAGTTGGTACTGGTTATTGGTGTGAAGCTGCGGTCCCTCCCCACACAGGTTTCTGCACACAGCTGAGTCCTCACAACATGACTACAGGATTCAAACTAAATCCAAAAGGCCAAGGCCAAGGGCACCTGGCTGGCTCAGTTGGTGGAACATATGACTCTTGTTGATCTCAGGGTCATATTGGGTGTAGAGTTAACTTAAAAAATCAAAATCTTTTTTAAAAATAAAAATTAAAAAAAAGGCCAAGGCCAACTACAGTGTTATAATCTAGCTTTGGAAGTTATGCACCATCAATCACCTCAATATACTACCAACACAGGCCAGTCATAATACAGTGTTAGATAAGATACACAAGGGCATGAATGCAAGGATCAGAATCACTGAGGACCATATGGAGACCGCCTAACACTGAGATTTTGCCTATCACAGAAACTGTGTATTTTATAAATTTCCAGTATTTTTATTGTAAAGCTGATGTACAATTGTTTTAAATAAATGAATTAGATTTCCAGGAACAATAACATGATAAGGACTTATATTTTCATACTGCCCCTTCTCTAAACCTATCAAAATGAACATCTACCACCAATCTAGAGAGATGACCACACACATGTGTGCACATACATATACACATAAACATCACAACTTCTTTAAAAATATTAGCCAGTTATCACAAACAGGTTTAACTTGAAGGGGGATAACACTGGACATGGAACTCCTCTATCTTGTATTATAGTACAGGGAGAACAAGTGAGGAAGTTTTGGTAGACTCAAAAATCCCCAAGTTGTGAAAATGAGAATTAGAATCATGGGCAGTCAGGGGGCAAAAATGGGAGCATGCAACAAGAGTTCCATTCTTTCCCAGAGCAGCCTCACCAGAGGGACAGAATACAGGCAGTGCTGACCTACAGGCAAGTGAACCAGGGGATGGGAAACAGCTGTCAGGAAGTCTGCATGTATCAGCAAAATTAAAAGTCTAGAGCTGGATATCCCTCACCTGGCCAGTGCTCTCCCTAGAAACACCCGGCCACTAGCCAGTGCAACAGGCAAGAAAAAAAAATCCAGAATTGGAAGTAAAATGGTTATTTATAAACATGCTTCTCAATGTTAGAAAGCCCTAAAAAATTTAGACTAAATGAATTGTGCAAGACTGCAGGATACAAGGTCAAAATACAAAAATCAATTACACTTCTCTATACCATCAATAAACACTTAGAAATTTACTATTATAACAGAATCAAAAAATGATATAGACAAATCTGAGAAAAGGTATGAAAGATTTATACAGTAAAAATGATAAAACAATGCTGAAATAAAAATCCAAATAAATGGATTTACCATGATTTTGAGTCAAAAGACTGTATAGTTTTGTTTTTTTTAACGATTTTATTTATTCATGAGAGACACAGTGAGAGAGATAGAGACACAGGCAGAGGTAGTAACAGACTCCATGCAGGGTCTGCCCCAAAGGACTGTAAAGAAAGATGTGAATTCTCCCCAAAATTGATCTAAAGAGTCCATACAATCTCAATCAGGATATGTTGTGTAGAAGTTTGCAAACTGATTCTAAAATTCATATGAGGGGCAGCCCCAGTGGCCCAGTGGTTTAGCGCTGCCTTCAGCCTAGGGTGTGATCCTGGAGACCAGGGATTGAATCCAATGTCAGGCTCCCTGCATGGAACCTGCTTCTCCCTCTGCCTCTCTCTCTCTCTCTCTCTCTCTGTATTTCTCATGAATAAATAAATAAAATCTTTTAAAAATAAAACAAAATTCATATGAAATGCAAAGGGCCTCGAAATGCAAAGGGTAAAACTCTGACAAAACACAAAATAGAAAAACTAATGCTTTGTGACCTCAACACTTAGAAAAACTACAGATTAAGGCAACGGCATCAAGATGGACACAGACCAATGAACAAATAGAATCCAGAAGTAGACCCAAACCTATACCGGCAACTGATCTGCAACAGTGGTACAAAGGCAATTCAGTGGAGGAGTCATTTTCAAAAATAGGATACCCACCTAAAAAAGCAGGAAGAAACGGTAGATCCATACCTTATACCCTATACAAAACTTAACACAAAATAGATAGAACGTAACATCTAAAATTATAAAACTTCTAGGAAATAGGAGGGAAAATCTTTGTAAACTTGGGTAAGACAAAGATTTCCTAAATATGACACACTAAAAGCATAATCCATAAATGAACAACCTGATATACTGGACCTCATTAATATTAAAGTCTTCTGCTCTTCAAACACTAAAAGAATGAGGAATGCCTCGATGGCTCAGTTGGTTAAGCATCTGCCTTTGGCTTGGGTCATGATCTCAAGGTCCTGGGATTGAGCCCCGCATTGGACTCTTTGTTCAGTGGAGAGTATGCTTATCCCTCTCCCTCCTTCTGATCCCTATCCCTCCCACCCCACCCGACCCACCCCCATCCCTGTTCATGCTCAAGCACTCTCAAATAAATCTTAAAAAAAAAAAAAAAAGATCAAGAGAATGAAAAGACAAGCCACATGCTGGGAGAGAATGTTTAGAAACCATACATCCAGAGACACCTGGGTGGCTCAGCAGTCAGCAGTTGAGCGTCTGCCTTTGGCTCAGGTCGTGATCCTGGAGTCCTAGGATCAAGTCCCACATCAGGCTCCCGGCAGGGAGCCGGCTTTTCCCATTGCCTATGTCTCTTCCTGTGTTTCTCATGAATAAATAAATAAAATATTTAAAAAAATAAATCACACATCTGAAAAAGGACTTGTATCCACAATATATAAAGAACCCCCCCACCTCAAAAAGATATCCCAAAGAATAAAAATACAGACAAAAGATATAGACACTTAACCTAAGATATATGGAAGGCAAATAAGCACATGAAAATATGCTCAACATCAAGTCATTCAGGAAATGCAAATTAAAATCACAATGAGACAGCATTACATTTATTAGAAGAGCTAAAATTTAAAGGATTGGCACTACTGAGCATAGCCAAAAATGTCTTGGAAGTCTAACTCTCATACAATGCTAGTGGGGATATAAAATGGTCCAACTTCTTTGTAGAACCATTTTGAAGATTCTTAAAAACATAAATATATCAACTGTGTAGCTCAGTTGGGTTAAGTGTCTGGCTCAGGTCATGATCACAGGGATAGAGCTTCCTGGGATAGAGCCCCAGCTGTCTGGGCATGGGGCTCCATGCTCTGCTTCTCCCTCTGCCCCACTCGCCCCCTGCCTCGCTCCTGTGTGGGCACACACTCTCTCTCCCTCTCTTTTTAAAGATTTTATTTCTTTATTCATGAGAGACACAGAGAGAGAGGCAGAGGCACAGGCAGAGAGAGAAGCAGGCTCCATCCAGGGAGCCTGATATGGGACTCGATCCCGGGACTCCAGGATTGTGCGTTGGGCCAAAGGCAGACGTTCAACTGCTGAGCCACCCAGGCGTCCCTCTCTCCCTTTTATTTTTTTTAAAGATTTTATTTCTTTATTCACGAGAGACACACACAGAGAGAGGCAGAGACACAGGCAGAGGGAGAAGCAGGCTCCATGCAGGGAGCCCAATGTGGGACTCGATCCTGGATCCCAGGATCACGCCCTGAGCAAAGGCAGACGCCCAACCACTGAGCCACGCAGGAGTCCCTCTCCTTTACATAAATAAATCTTTTTTTAAAAAGTAAATACATACCTACCTTATAACCCAGGCATTCCACTCCTCTTATTTACCCAAGAGAAAGAAAAGCATACGTCATTACAAAGACTTAAACACAAATGTTCATAGCAGCTTTATTTGTAATAACCAAAAACTGGAAACAATTCAAATGGCCATCAAGAGATGAATAAAACATATTCTGGTTATTTCCATAGTTGAATACTGCTTGGCAAAAAAAAAAAAGAAGAAGAAGAAGAAGAAGAAGAAGAAGAGGAACCAATGATACAATGAATATGCAACATAGGTGAACCTCAAAATAATTTATGGAGGGTGAAAGACACCAAAAAGAAGAGTACATACAATGGAATATTTCTATAAAATCCTAGAAAAGCACTACTCATTCGAAGTGACAACAGATCAGCAGTTGCTGTGGAAAGCTTGAGAGGGATTGCCAAGGGGCATAAGGGATATGTGGGAGGTTATGGCTCTGTTTATTACCTTGACTGGTTTCACTGGTGTATACATAAGTCAAAACTTAGCAATGGTGTTATTAATAATAAATAACACTTTTATTAGGGTCTAGTCATTGTTCCAAGCATTCTTACATGTATTAATGCAGTTAATACTCAACACAAACCTATGAGGTAGACTGTCATCCAGATTTTACAAACAAGGAAATGAGTAGTATCTGTAACTTAACCAAGGTAACATGCCTGGGCTCATACCAAAGTCTGCCTGGCTCTGCTTCCTGCAATGGGCAAAGTCAAGCAGCTTGCAGAAGAGGGATGCTAAAACAGAGCACATTTACATCTCCCTTCATTTCCACTGGTAACAGAAAATAATGGACACTTCTTCCATGATGAGAAAGAAGTAGATGAAGTTGCAAGGAAATTCTTCCTGCTGTGAGGTCACATGGAACAGAAATGAGATGGATGAACTGATAAGTGGCCTTGCATTTGACTCAAAGGGTGCATACACCGCAACTTTTGCAAAGGCACAGCCTACAACTGAGCAGTGACAAGTAACTACAAAGTAGTGTGTGTGGGCACTGCACTGAGGTAGGTCTCTGAAAATTTGCAGCCTACTAGGAATGTCCTCCAAAATACAGATGGCTTTATATGGACAAGGGCCTTCTGTTTCTGAGTTTAGGAGACTCCTAATATATTAATTGTGATAGGATGTCCATGTATCTTTTTCTTTTCTGGTTGACCCCCTCTTTAGTGTTGCACACCTGAGAAAGGATACATGGGAAATAAAGGTTCAAAATCTAAGGGTTTATACTAAACTCACACTTGAGGGTACTGAATTCTGAGTAGGAATTATTTTCCCTTCGAATTTTGAAGGAACACACCATTGTCCTTTTTACCTTCAAAACTGCTGTTATGAAATCCAGTGCAATTTTATTCCCGATCTTTTGTTTTCTCTTGAACCTTTTAAAGATCTCCTCTTTAAGCCTGGAATTATTTGATAATTCACAGCGGTGTTCTCTCACATAGGTCCTCTGACACATTCCTCATCCATTCTGCAGGGCACTCAGGGACACCACAGATTCCAGAGGATCAGCCAGTTACATTTCTTCATACACTTGTGAGTCTGGAGGTTTGTTTCTTCTTGTCTAACTATGAAGAGTGCACTGGTGAAGAACACGAGTGGGGAGAAACAAGGAGGAACAGCACCCCCAGCCGCAGACAACCTTACTCTTGCACAGGTATCTTCTGTGTGTGTAGTTTCCGATGCAGAGTGAATCGCCCACACCAGCTGAAGGTTTTCCCACACACCTCACACTCATACGGCTTCTCACCAGTGTGAACTCGTTCATGCTGGACCAGGGTGATTTTCTGACTGAAGGCCTTCCCACACTCCTTACATTCAAAAGGTTTTTCCCCGGTGTGAATGCGCTGATGCTGAGTCAAGGCCGTGGGGGAGCTTAATCGTTTTCCGCACTCTTTACATTCATAGTGTTTCTCCCCAGTGTGCACTCGCTGATGAACAATAAAGCTTGAGCTACAACTGAAAGTTTTCCAACATTCGTTACATTCATAGAGTTTCTCCCCAGTGTGGAACCTCTGGTGCTGGAGGAAGACAGAACTGCTAATGAAGGCCTTGCCGCACTCCTTACATTCATAGGGCTTCTCTCCAGTGTGGATTCTCTGGTGCTGAATCAAGGCCGTGTCTGAACTTAAACCTTTCCCACATTCTTTACATTTAAATGGTTTCTTTCCAGTATGAATTACCTGATGCCGAATAAGCAATGAGTTGTATCTGAAGGCTTTTCCACATTCTTTGCATTTGAAAGACCTTTCACCAGTGTGACAGCCCTGAAAATCTGCCATTCGACTAAAATATCTGCCACATTTTCTACATTCATATGATATCTGACCACTAAGAGCTGGCTGATTTGTACTGAGTTGTGTGCTGACACTAACATTTTCCCCAGATTTCTCACACTGCTCCTCAGTCTCAACAGTGCAGGCCTCACGATGGCTGGTTGGCTCATCTGTGAAATCTCTCCTCTTTGACTTGGTCTTCTTAGCTATCCAGTGACCATGCTGCTGCTGTAGGCTGCTCCCAAAGTCCAGGTGCGGGGCAACATTCCCTGGCAGCCCTCTTAATGTCAGTCTGTGGGACTCTGTTTCTTTAGAAATGTGTCCCTTTGGAGTTGATTCTTCCTTCTCAGCTCTGGTCTCACCCCCTGATATCACAAAACAAAACAAAAACCACAAGTGTCAGCCTCTGATAGTGCAAAAAGAAAATACTTGTGAAGAAGAAACAGGATCAAATGGTTCTAGTCTGCCCTATGTGGCTATTTTCCAATACGCGCACACAAAATGGCTACCAAAGACAACCACACAGCACAGCCCCACAAGTTAAATGAAGACTCTATGGGTGGGAGGCAAGCAATGCCAAGAGGCATTCTCAGAAAGAGTGTAAGACTGGAAAACAGCAAAGACGGTCACCTACTACCTACTAGGATGGGAAGACCAACAGCTTTCTCCCAAGCAATCAGGGTGAGATAAGAAGGCATGGAAAAGTGATGAATAGAGACCCCTAGAGGAAATCCACCAGACTGAAGAAGGGGCAGGTCAAACAGCTCAAACTAAACTTGGTCCCACAGCTGAAATTTCCTAAGAGCTGCCTATTTTTTACAACATTATCCATGTCAATCTTTGAAAAGAAAATGGTCTCTGTTGGGGCAATGTGTGGTTCAGTCATTAAGCATCTGCCTTTGGCCAAGAGCATGATCCCAGGGTCCTGGGATTGAGCTCCAAGCCAGGCTGCCTGCTCAGCAGGGACTCTTGCTTCTCCCTCTCCCTCTGCCCCTCCTTTCCACTCATGCTCTCTCCCTCTCTCAAATAAATAAAATTAAAAAAAAAAAAAAAAAAAAGGAATGGGGGCACCCAGGTACCTCAGTGGTTGCGTGTGTGCCTTTGGCTCAGGTCATGATCCTGGGGTTTAGGGATCAAATCCCACATTGGGTTCCTCGCAGGGAGTCTGCTTCTCCTTCTATGTTTCTGTCTCTCTCTCGAATAAATAAATAAAATCTTAAAAAAAAAAATCATCTCTGTCATCAAGTTGGCTCTAGTAAAGCAGCAGACTCCTTTGCTGTGGTTAAGGGGACTATGGCAGGCTAACACCATGGCAGATGGAAGGAAAGGGGGAAGACATGGAGACTTGCTTCTAAAACAAAAGAGCACTCACTGCACATGTGAAGAACCCTTCCAAGAAGGGACATAAGCCTCAGAGCGGACCTGATTAACAACTTTTCCTGTGCTTTTCCTAAAATGCTGTACAGACTGTGTATACAGTTTAATATGACAGCAGGAATGTGAAATAGAGAAAACCAAAGACTATTTTCCTGTTAAATAAAGTCTTTTGCAGGCTAATACAATCCTCGGCACTGGGTCAGGGCAACACTGTTTAAATACTTTTTACCCAGACAACCTGAAGTCCTGGGATCATATCCAAAAAAAGGCACAATTTTAACAGAAGGCTGGGGGGGGGGGGGGGGGGGAGGGAGTTGTGCATTATTAATGGACATTCTCTGTGAAGAGTCTGAAGAGCATATGAAATTTGATAGGCAGGGGATCCCTGGGTGGCTCAGTGGTTTAGCGCCTGCCTTTGGCCCAGAGTGCGATCCTGGAGTCCCGGGATCAAGTCCCACGTCGGGCTCCTGGCATGGAGCCTGCTTCTCCCTCCTCCTGTGTCTCTGCCTCTCTCTCTCTATGTCTATCATAAATAATAAATTAAAAAAATAACATAAAACAAAAAGAAATTTGATAGGCAGAGTAGAGGTGAAACAGAGTAAAAAAGGCAAAAAAATACACTATGTTGCTATTTAAAAACCTCCTATCCATACCTTTTAAAATGAGAAAGTGAGTCACCTTTCTTTTATAACAAGTTTTGTTTCAAAAGTTCAGCTGTTAAAATACAAGTTTTTTTAAGTGTCTGCAGGAAAAAGATGACAGATGGCTATAGAGGCAAGGGAATCATGAGGTGTGTTGTGCTGGTGTCTGCCTATGTGTGAAAATTTCCATTACAAAAATGGATTTTATTTTTTAAATAATTTTTTAAATTATATTTTATTTTTTATTTTTATTTAAGTCAGTGTTTGGGAACTAATAATTCAATTTCCCATATAGCTGGGTGGCTCAGCTGGGAGAGCATGCAACTCTTGACCTCAGGATTGTGAGTCCAAGCCCCATAATGGGCACAGTTTACTTAAAAAAAAAAAAAAAAAAAAAAAAAAAAAACCTCCCTAGAAATAATATGCTCTTGTGAATATGTGGATGGCCAAATAGACCCCAGGAGCCTATTTTCCTTCTAAGGTGGTTGATGTCCTCATCTCAGCAAAAACAAACTGGTAGAAAAGTAAACTTTCCACAACACAGGGCTCCAAAGGGCTGTCATGGTTCAAGAGCTGCTCAGTCAGATGGTATCCCTTAGCAGGTGAGGTGAAGAGACAAAGATGAACATGCAGAGAAATCTTGGAGCCATCCCTGTCCAGAAGAGATTGGCCCTTCTTCATTTGAGGGGGGCTACCATTGTCAACACAAGAACCACATGTAATGATTCCAGAGGAAAGAAAACAGCCTTACAAGAGAAGAAACTTTTCACGCACACTGAAATGTGAAAACAGGAAAGTAGGCTAAGCAAAAAAAAAAAAAAAAAAAAACCTGATAGGTTCTTATGCTCACCTGGACAGATGCCTCTAAGGGCTTCCCTGCCCACGGGTTCCCAGGGTTCCAGGCCCCACGGCAGTTCCCCTCGCTCTAGCTGGGAGACCAAAACAGGTCTGGTGAATAGAAAAGCTGCCCAGGAGAAAGAGGAACAAAAAAGGTAAAGTGAATCAGGAAGCAAGGTCCCTTCATGGCTGTCTTGACCTTTCTTCACTGAGAAAGGAGGGAAAGAAGAGAAGTCAGCTTGTGCTATTTCAGAGGACAGAAAATCCCCACAAATGGGGGTAGAGTCCTGGAATATACCCCACTTACATGAGGGAGTCCCAGATCTTGTTCAGAGAACATGGAAGACAGAGGCAAAAGGGCTCTGCTGAGCTCCCAAGAGCTCTTGCTTTCCCTCTATGTATGGGGCAGAGTCCCTCCCAGGGCCAGAGGGACAGTGGATTTCAAAGCCTGGGGAACCAAAACTCTCCCCACCCACTAGCCTATGAGGAGCTCAGCCTTTGAAGCGAATACCCATGAGGGTTGTCAGAGAGGCCACAGTGTCTAAGGAAGAAAGAAGCCAGGACGCACACAGGGCAGAGGCAGACAACAGCAAAGAGAAGAGACGTCTTACCCAGAGAAGCCACATTGGCATAATTCTCCAACATCACCTCCCGGTACAGGGCCCTCTGTGAAGGGTCCAGGATAACCCATTCATTCTGAGTGAAGTACACGGCCACATCCTCAAAGGTCACTGGCTCCTGAAACAACAGGTTCCTGCTCAAGCCCAGTGTGAAGGCAGAGGAGCCTAAGTACTGGGGCAGAGTGAGTGTGGTGGGATTGCTAAAGACAGCTCTCCAGGGCCCCTACCAACCCCTCAGGGGCCAGCCCTCAGCTAGCATCACCCTCTTCAACAGGACGGTCCAAGACTCACTGCACCCCTTTGTGAGCATCCCCACAAACAGCCCTTCTGTCACCTGCTGGTCTCTGTGTTGACTCTGCTGGGCCCTGCTCTCTGTGCCTGTTGGTCCCTCAGGTTCTTTTCCACGGTTTTGTGTGCATGTGCACAGGGGACATCTGCATAAACACAGCCCATAGCACTTCTGTACTCATCTCCACTCTCTCCCTAATCCCACTAAAGTAACAGTAACATAATGGCCCAAGAGGAGAGTCAGAGCAGAGCAGAGGTGTTAACAGAATTTTAGAAGGCATAAAAAGGATAAATGGTAACTACATTAGAAGAGCAGAGAAAGCTGAATCTTAACTGCTGGCAGAGGGGGAAGCAAACAAAAAGGAGGCTGATCATCACATAAAACCAAGGATGAGCTCAGGACTTTTTAAAGTGTGCTCCACTTTTAAAACTTGGTAAAATATTCTATCTGTTTAAAAGTACCAGAGAGGAGAGAGGACCCACAAAGTACTTAGGGCACTAACTGAAAAATACCTATGCAAAGACCCATCACTTAGAAGTCTCAGAAAAATGAGAACATAAAAAAAAAAATTCTTAAAAAAAATCCTTAAGGCTTTCAGAGCAGGAAAAACACACATACAGCCTGGGGAATCAAGATAGCAACAGACTACATGGTGAAAGTAAATGGAGAAATGTTTTGAAAAATGCTGAGTGAAGGGGCGCCTGGGTGGCTCAGTCAGTTAAGCCTCTGACTCTTGATTTCTGCTCAGATCATGATCTCAGGGTCATGAGATGGGCCCTGTGTCAGGCTCTATGCTCAGCACGGAGTCAGCTTGGGATTCTTTCTAGCCTTCTCCACCGCCCCCCCCCTTCAAATAATTTAAAAAATTTTTTAAATGCTGAGTGAAAACTGCTTCTTCTCCAGATAGTCAAAGAGATCAGGTTTATCCTGCCTGAACCATAACAAGACAAATTACACAAAACAAGTTATCAGATACTGGGTGATGGTAATGAAAGACAACAAACCCCGAGAGATGGGAAATAAAGAGGTGAGCCCTATGATTCACCAAGCTTACTACCTTAAAAGAGTTTCCAGGTTGCAACACAGGGAGGGAGAAATGAGGTGGAGCCTGGCAGATTCCCTGGTGGGTTCTGAGGAGACCAAGACAGTAGAGTTTACAGGACAGAATAGCATAGAGAAGAGAGCTGCACCAAGAAACAAACCAATTATCTGCACTGGGTTCCCCAGAGTATTCAACAGAAGAATGACCAGGGCATAGGTGTGTGGAAACTACCCAAAGCCAGAAAGGATCATTTGAAAGGACTGAAGGGCACAATGCCTGGCATTCACACAGGGCCAGAAACAGTACCTAAATCCACTAGCCACGCTGGAAAATTTCATAATTCATAGGCCATTGGCTAGAGCTCTCAGGAAACTTTGCCTCAGTAGTGGAGAATAACTATTCTTAGGCTGAGCACCACTCCAGATTCTACTAGCAAATCATAAATATTAAGAGCAGAAAGAACCAAATTGTTTCCAAATCACAACCTTACTCCAGAAAATAAGAATATTTTGGGGAACGGTGCCTGTCTGGCTCAGTCAGTAGAGCGTGCAACTCTTGATCTTAAGGTTTTAAGTTCAAGCCCCACACTAGGTGTAGAAGTTACTTAAAAATAAAATCCTAAAGAAAAAATATTAAAAAGAAGATTTGGGGGACCATAAAAACATCTAGAATTGGGCAAGATAAAATTTACAATATCTGGCATTCAATCATAGATTACTAGGCATTCAAAGAGGCAGGAATACATGACCCATAATGAGACCAATCAGTCAATCAAAACCAACCCAGAACTGACAGCATTAGCAAAGATGGACATTAAAGCAGTTATTATAAATGTATTCCAAATGTTCAAAAGTTAAATAGGGGGGTGCCTGAGTTGCTCAGTTAGTTGAGCTCAGGTCATGATCCTGGGATGCTGGGATAGAGCCCAGTGTTAGGCTCCTGCTTCTCCCTCTCTCGCTCCCTCTGTGCTCTCCCTTTACCCCCATCTCTCAAATAAAAATCTTAAAAAAAAAAAAAAAAAAGGTTAAATAGAGACAAGGAAGATAATATAGAGAGACATTTATTTTTTAAAGATTTACTTATTTGAAAAAAAAAAAAAAAAAGATTTACTTATTTGAGGGACGCCCAGGTGGCTCAGTGGTTGAACATCTGCTTTTGGCTCAGGGTGTGATCCTCAAGTCCCGGGATTGAGTCCCGCAACAGGCTTCCTTCCTGCGTGGAGCCTGCTTCTCTCTCTGCCTATGTCTCTGCCTCTCTCTCTCTCTCTGCCTATGTCTCTGCCTCTCTCTCTCTCTCTCTCTCTCTCGAATAAATAAATAAATAAAATCTTTAAAAAAAGAAAAGATTTATTTATTTGAGAGAGAGCGAGCTGAGCTGGGGAGCAGGGGCGGGGGGGGGGGGACAGAATCTCAAGCATACTCAATATCCCATTGAGCATACAGCCCTACACTTCACTCAATCTTTACGTGTCTGGATCTCACTACCCTGAGATCACAATGTGAGCAGAAATTGAGTCTGATGCTTAACGACCTGAGCCACCCAGCATCCCAAAAATATTTTTTAAAGGTCCAAATCAGGATGCCTGGGAAGCTCAGTCGGTTAAGTGTCTGCCTTTGGCTCAGGTCATGATGCCAGGGTCCTGGAATTGAGTCCCATGTCAAGGTCCTGCTCAGCAGGAAGCCTGCTTCTTCCTCTACCTGCTACTCCCCCTACTTATGTGCTCTCTCTCTCTTGCTCTGTCAAAAAATAAATAAATAAAATCTTTTTAAAAATTTAAGAAAAGAAGGCCCAAATCAAACTTCTAGATATGAAAACGACAGTATCTGAGATGAAAAATTCATGGGATTAAAAGCAAATCAGACACTGCAGGAAACACACACAACTTGTGAATTTGAAGGCAGAGCAATTAAAACCAAAAGGAAACAGAAAAAGATTGAAGGCAAAAAAAGCAGAGCCATCAGGTAGCTGTGAGAGAACCTCAAAAAGCTTAATGGACAAGTAATTGAAAGAAGACTGTGATAAACTAAAGATGCATACTACAAACCCCAGAGCAATCTCTGAAATAGTAACACAAAGAGTTATAGTTTATATATAGCCAGCAGAGAGGGAAACATGAAGTAAAATACACCATTAGTTCTAAAAAAAGATGGAAAGTCAGGAGAAAAGGGAACAAAGAACAGATAGGATAATTAGAAAACAATTAGGAAGATGACAGACTCAAATCTAACCATATCAATAGTTATACCAATGCAAAAAAAAAAAAAAGTTATACCAATGCACATAATCTAAACATCCCAACAGGTAAACATTATCAGATTTTCTAAAAAGCAAAGGACTTCTATATGCTGCCTTCAAAAAACACATATTACACATAAAGACAAGAATAAGGGCAGTCCGGGTGGCTCAGCCATTTAGCACCGCCTTTAGCCCAGGGCCTGATCGAGTCCCAAGTTGGGCTCCCTGCATGGAGCCTGCTTCTCCCTCTGCCTGTGTCTCTGTCTCTCTTTCTATGTCTCTCATGAATAAATAAATAAATTCTTAAAAAAAAAAAAAAAGAGTAAGTTAAAAGCAAAAGACATGGAAAAAATATGCTAGTCAAAAAAAGATGGAGCAGCTATATTAATTTAAGGCAATGTTGATTTCAGAGCAGAGACTATTTTTTTAATATTTTATTTATTTATTTATTTATTTATTTATTTATTTATTTATTTATTTGAGAACCAGAGAGAGCACAAGCAAGGGAGAAGCAGCAGCAGACTCCCCAGTGAGCTGGGAGCCTGATGCGGGGCTCAATCTCAGGACCCTGAGATCATGACCTGAGCTGAAGCCAGACACTTAACTGAATGAGCCACCCAGGCACCCCAAAGAATATATTTTTAAAGATTTATTTGTTTCGGGGCAGGGGATGCACAGAGCAAGAGAGAGAATCCTCAAGCCGACTACCTGGTAAGTGCAGAGCCCAACAGATGGGTTTGATCCCGAACCAGAGATCATGACCTGAGCCGAAGTCAGAGGCTTACTTAACTCACTAAGCCACTCAGGCACCCCCAGAGCAAAGAATATTAAGAGATAAAGAAAGTCATTCATAAAAATAAAGGGATTATGTCATCATGAAGACATAACAATTCTACATATTTATGCAGTTAGTAACAGATCTTCAAAATACATGAAGCAAAAACTGATAATACTGCAAGAGAGATAGGCAAATTCATAATTAGAGCTGGAAATTTCAATAACCCCTCTCAACAAGGATACAGCAAACACGAACAATACTATTACCCAACTTGACTTAATGGACATTTACAGAACACTCCACCCAACAAGAGCAGAATACACATTCTTCCCAGGTGACCAAGAATATTTTGTAAAGTAGACCAAATTCTGGACCATAAAAGAAAAATCAAGTCATACAAAGAATGCTCACTAATCATAACAGAATTAAATTAGAATTAACACAGAGACACATGGAAAATTCCCAAGTATTTATAAAGTAAATAACACATTTCTAAATAAAGATCAAAGAATAAAACAGAAAAGAATGCAGAAAGTTTTTTTTTGAACTGAAGGAAAATGAAAACACAATGTACCAAAATGAGAGATGCTGCTAAGGCAGTACTTAGGAAGATATTTAGTGTATTAAATGCCTGTATTACAAAATTTCAAAAGGAAAAAGGGTCTTGAATCAGTGACCTCAGATTCACCTTTAAAATCTAGAAAAAGCACTGCAAACTTAACACAAACTAAGCAGAAGAAACAAAATAAAGATCCAATAAACAAAGAAATAAAATAAAGATGGTGACAACCATCACCCTGGTTGTCATCAGGGAAATACAAACCAAAACCACAATGAGATACCACCTCACACCAGTGAGAATGGGGAAAATTAACAAGACAGGAAACAACAAATGTTGGAGAGGATGGGGAGAAAGGGGAAACCTCTTGTACTGTTGGCGGGAATGTGAACTGGTACAGCCACTCTGGAAAACTGTGTGGAGGTTCCTCAAAGAGTTAAAAATAGACCTGTCCTACAACCCAGCAATTGCACTGCTGGGGATTTACCCCAAAGATACAGATGTAGTGTAAGGACAGGACACCTGCACTCCAAAGTTCATAGCAGCAATGTCCACAGTAGCCAAACTGTGGAAGGAGCTTCGGTGTCCATCGACAGATGACTGGATAAAGATGTGGTCTATATATACAATGGAATATTACTTAGCCATTAGAAAGGAAGAATACCTACCGTTTACATTGATGTGGATGGAACTGGAGGGCATTATGCTGAGCGAAATAAGTCAATCAGCGAAAGACAAATCATCATGTGGTTTCATTCATATGTGGAATATAACAAACAGTGAAAGGGACCATAAGGGAAGGGCGGGAAACTGAGTAGGGAAAAATTAGGAGGGAAGACAAATCATGTAAGACTCCTAACTCTGGGAAACAAAGGGTTGTGGAAGGGGAGGTGGTTGCGGGGATGGGGTGCCTGGGTCACCGGCACTAAGGAAAACACTTGAGAGGATGAGCACTGGGTGTTATACTTCATGCTGGCAAATTGAATTTTAAAAAGATCCAAGTGGAAATCAGTGGCATAAAACACACACACAAAAATAGAGAAAATCAGCAAAACAAAAAACTGGCTCTCTGTGAAGATCAATGCAACTTATAAATCTCTAGTCAGATTAATCAGAAAAAAAAGAATTAGCAACACTAGTTCTAAAAAAGGTGACATCACTGCAGATAACAAAAGGATAATGAAGATATATTATGAACAACTTTATGCCATTAATGTCTACAACTGAGACAAATTAGACATTTCTTGAAAGAGACAGATTACCAACACTCATTCAAGGAGAAACAGAATAGCCCTATATAGACCTACCAAAGGAACTGAAACTGTATCTTAAAACTCATCAGAAAGAAAACTCCACACCTAAATGGTTTTCCTGGCTAATTCTACCAAACATTTAAGGAAGAAACGTAATCAGTTCTATACAAAGTCTTCCAAAATATTGAAGAGGACAGAATACTTCCCAACTCATTCAATAGGACAAAGACATTACAAGAAATGAAAACTGCACATAGACACCTCTTACAAATATAGAAGCAAAAATTGTAATCAAACTTTTAACAAGAAAACCCAAAATATAGTAAAAGAATAAATATGATACATCATGACTAAGTATTTTTTATTCAAGGAGTACAAGGTTGGTTGAACACTTGAAAAATCGATGCAATTTACTACATTAAGAAACTAAAATAGAAAAATCATATAATCCTCTAAACCAACACAGAAGGGACACCTGGGTGGCTCAAGTGGCTGAGCGTCTGCCTTTGGATTAGGTCATGATCCTGGAGTCCCGGGATCCAGTCCTGCATCCGGCTCCTGCAGGGAGCCGGCTTCTCCCTCTGCCTGTGTCTCTGCCTCTCTCTCTCATGAATAAATAAATAAAATCTTTAAAAAAAATAAATAAACCAACACAGAAAAAGCATTTGTCAAAATCCAACATCCATTCTTGATAAAAATTCTCAGCAAGCTATAGACATAGAACATCCTCAATCTGATATGCGCAGCATTTACAAAACAAAACCTGATGGAGGTCATACTTCATAGGGAAATACTGCATGTTTCACCTTAAGATCACAAATAAGACAAGGTTATCTGCCCTCATCGCCTCTACTCAGCATTGAAATGGAAGTTTTAGCCAGTGCAGTTAGGCAAGAAAAATAAATAAAAGGTATATCCAAACAGGAAAGAAGTAAAACTTTTTATTTGTAGGTGGCATGTCGATGTAACAAATCCAATGGCATCTACAAAAACAAAACAAAACCCTAGAATTACTTTATCCAAGGAAAGAATTCTCCAATCTTGCAGACAAAGGTGAAAAGCATCTTCACTGTATGCAATGATTCAGATTTCTACTTTTCAGCTTCAACTGCAAACCTATCCCAATCAATCCCCCACTACTGTATTTCCATTCTGATTATGTCTTAGTTTGGGCATTCTCAACTCTCCACCCTTCTCAACTCCTCCTCCCCTGCGCAAACACACCTGATAGCAACAGACGCACAAGGAAAGCCACAAACCTGTGAAACAGGAGCCTTGGTAACAAGCCCCATGTAAACCTGTGAAACTCCCCGCTGCCTGCTGCCCCTTAACTCTTTCCTTGCACAACTCCCCAATGGCTGTTACCACTTTGCTTGCAGAGCAAAGCACCACCTGAGGAGCAAGCTCCGACCTGTCCAAACCAGTCTCCTCCAAGATCAACCGCAGCGCGGTACTTTCACGACTCCCCCCCGCCCCATTATAATACTAAAAATCATGCCTAGCGGTGGGGATGTAACAAGTTCATTATGCAAGTGATACGTGAAGAAACAGGACCTTTAACTGTGTAGGTGCTAATAAACCCCCGCCTCTACCCACCTAAGGAACTTTTAAGAACTCTCCTTGGGAGCACCTCAGCGGTTGAGCATCTGCCTTCGTGCTCAGGTCATGATCCCGGGGTCCTGGGATCGAGTCCCGCATCAGGTTCCCCACGAGGCGCCTCCTTCTCCCTCTGCCTGTGTCTCTGCCTCTCTTGACTCTCATAAATAAATAAAAATCTAAGAACAAAACGAAACCTCTCTTTGACGTCTCCGTGGAAAGCCAGCCTGAGGATCCTTTCCTTGGCGCTGCTCCCCTGTACTCGGGCGTAAGCCTCAATAAAGCCTTTGCGACTTTATGCTTTGGGTCCCCTCGTTTCTAGCAATGCAGAGTCCAAGGACCCGAGTCCCATAACACCTGAATGCAGGCTGACATCTGCTACCTCTTGACACCAGAGGGTGGGAGGGCCAGTAAGGCCAACAGAGGCAGACAGGATGCTCGCTCACCTGGTGCCACGTGATCTGGAGCATGGCTGGGGCCCCCGCGCCACACAGCGCCCCCGGGGTTCGAGGTGAGGCCGAAGAGACAACAGGCACGGGCAGCGCCGCTGCTGCCGGGGACCCCACAGATGCCCCCTCCGTCCCGGGACCCCGTCACCCCGGAGGCATAGGGATTGAGGAACCGGGTACTGAGAAGGCCGTGCGGATGCGACCCCGTTAGCCGGCCCGGAGCCCAGGGGACCGCTAAGGCTGCGCCCCCACGCCCAGGGAGCGCGGGAGAGCCGCCAGGCGCGACCCCGGGAAGGCCGCGACGCGCTCCGCCGGAAGCACGTAGGGCCGCTGCCCCTCCTCTCTAGGAACCCGTCAACGGGCCCGTCTCCGTGGTTCCCCAGCCCAGCGGCAACCGCGCCTGCCGGTCTCTACTGTCGGAGACTGCGAGCCAGAGTTGCCGGCTCCAGGCCCGGGTCCTGCAGCGCCCCCTCTCGGCAGCTGCTCCGGGGGAGGTCGCCGGGCCCGCTCAGGCTCTAGAGCCGGCTGCAATCCTGGGAATCCCTCTAGGGTTCCCGGGCGTTTGCCCCACCGGGCCGCTCTTCCAGGGACTGAAGGTGCCTGCTGCCCAGGTTCTGGGGCTGTGCTGCAGTGGGGGGTTTGGAATGGGAGGAGTGGGGCCCGTCACTTCCACTGTGTATCGGTGGAGAGTGCGGACTACCGAGGTCCAGAAACCTGGCTGTACCACTTCTTAGCTGTGTGAGCAGCAGCAAGTGTCTTTGCCTGTTTCCTTATGTGTGAAACGGGTATAATAGTGATACCAACGTCAAAGGGCTGTCAAGGTTTAATAATTAAATGAGTTGGTGGATGAGCTAAACATTTACAGCAACGCCTGGCACAAGATTAGCGCTTGTGAGTTGTTTTCTAATTGTGTTTTTTTCTAATCTATCTTTCGAAGATACGAGTGCTGCTGGGACTTTCAAGATATGGCACAGTTTAGGGAAAGAGCTATTAAATTTAGCCTTAGACCCTCTTCCCACCCTATACCTGGATATGTGTTCCACGCCCAGCCTGGAAACAGATTTCAGCTAATGGCCCACCAGCCTTTCCTGGGAATACTGGTTCCTTCGTATTAAGTTAAATGTTTCATATAGCCCCTCCTCTGCCAGTCTTCAGAACCATTTCATCCTCAAAGACTTGCCAGGGCACCCCACTACACAGCTAGACATGCCAATGGGATAAGTCACCATGATTCGCCTTTATTACGTATTTGCAATCCAAGCAAATGTCTCCATCCTAATCCCATAAAGCTCTTCTTGGAAGTTGTCAATGTGGGAAGGCTTTGTTTTACCCCCAAGGGCTCTAATACTCCTGAGAATAGCTTCAGAGACATGGCTTCTAACTAGCCAAGCACTACTGTGCCACATAAGAATTGTCCTCCTGAAGGAGGACTTTGGCTGCCTCCATTCTGACCTCAAACTTTTTAGTCGGGTCTCCTTTCCAGCTTGTCTCTTGGCTCAGCCAGAAGACCCATAGAGCCAAGTATGCCCTGATGGAAACCAAAACTACCCCTTCAAGCAATAAGAACTGCCCTGAGGCAGCAAGACCCTATGGGTGATTCATTCCAAGTCAATGATCCTTTTAATCTTCACTGGCCTACCCGCACATATACACCCACTTTGTCCCGCATTCTCCTTATATAAACCTAGAAGTATTTTTGGCATTTTGGTGACAGTCTTTGAGACATTAGTCTGCTCACTAAAATAAACTTTCTTGTTTCACCACCACTCATTTCTCTGCCTTTGGATTTTGTCAGTGGGGAGTGGCTGAACCTAGCCTGTTTGGCTCTTGAGCCCTAGCTACACTCCCTCTTCTCCAAGACTAGGAAGAGTGATTTGAGCATTCTAGAAGCTGAGCAGGGAGAGGAGCCTAGAGAGTCAGATGCATACTGCATGCATTATCCTCTGATAATCCCAGTTTTCTAAAACTGGATGGCTCACTCCTGCCCCCTCAACTTTGCATGGTGTCCCTGAAAAACATCTATGGTTCACCAGTTCAAGAAAACCTACTTTAAGATTTCTGCCTGGGTAGGGGAAGGAGAGTCTCTAGGCTACATGGAATCAGGAAAAGGATTTGAGATCAGGCTGAGACAGGGAAACTAAAGGGAAAAACTGCTGACTCCTTTTCCTGCTTCTATTCTTACTCGGACCTACACAACTGTCATAGAATGGATGATATATGTCCTTGTAAAGCTCAAGGATTTAATGATTCTTTGGAGTCTTCTAACACAGAAGATAGTATCTAAGGACTGAGTGGGGTCTTTATGAAAGTTTTCCAAGATCAATTATTTAAGACCCCTGCCTCCAGGGCATAGTGACTTATGGAGAACACCTAAATCTTTGTTTCTGGATTACTGAGAAGACCAGTGCACCTGTGGTGCACTGTGAGTGACTGTCCTCAATAAAAACCCCAGGTCCCAAGCAAAAATGAGACTTACTTTCCCTCCCTTTCCTTTCCAAGGCTCCCAGATGCTCTGACTGTATCTATACTCTGCTCTTAATCTCTCAGCTTTGGTTTGATTTCCATCCTGTGCAAAGCCAAATACTCTTGGCTGGGCCTGTAGCACCCCCTCTAAGTCCTTGGAACTAGCCAGGCTGCATCAAGGCTGCTTTTTTTATTTTAAGGCTTTACTTATTTAATTGAAAGAGAGCAGAAGTAGGGGGAACAGCAGGCAGAGGGAAAGGGAGCCAGACACCAAGCTCCAGCCAGGACCCCCAGGATTATGATGTGAGCTGAAGGCAGATGTGTAACGGACATCTGGTGTCCCAAGGCTGTTTCTTTTAAGGACTTTTAAACAAGAGTATCTTCCCCAAATCATGAGGCCAATATGTTGAAAAACAAAAAACCTTAAGGCCATTTACTATTAAGTCAGTTAAACTATCATACTATTAATCTCCATGGAAAAGATTTAAACATTTCCAAGCTCTAACATTACAAATTATGCCAGAACAAAGTTTATTAAGATAAACACAATTGGGTCACCTGGGTGGTTCAGTCAGTTGGGCGTCTGACTCTTGATTTGGCTCAGGTCATGATCTTAGGGTCATGGGATCAAGTCGAGTTCTGCTCAGCATGAAGTCTGTTTGTCCCTCTCCCTCCCCTTGCTTGTACTCACTCTCTCTCTCTCTCTCTCTCCCCCCGTCAATCACTCTCTCTCTCTCTCTCTCTCTGCCTCTGTCTAAAATAAATAAAATCTTTGAAAAAAAGCAATTATTTCAACATTTGACATATCACCAAAAAAAAGTCATTTCTTTCATTAATTACTCTACAATATGGCTGTGTGACCATCTTCATTCAGCATTGTCTTAGGAAGGCGTTATATACAATATACTTAAGACATTACAAAGCACACATGTAATATATTTTTTAAAGATTTTATTTATTTATTCATGAGAGACAGAGAGAGAGAGAGAGAGAAGAGAGAGGCAGATGCACAGGCAGAGGGAGAAACAGGCTCCACGCAGGGAGCCTGATGTGGGACTCGATCCCGGGTCTCCAGGATCAGGCCCTGGGCTGAAGGCAGAGCTAAACCACTGAGCCATCCGGGCTACCCACACATGTAATATTTAATGTCTGAACGTTTATGCCAAAGAAAGTAAAGACGAAAGAAATATGAAACTAATGGAAACAATACCAAATTATCACTGCTAAAAACTAACAAATGACAAATACCCTGAGAAAACGTCATGCAACATTTATATATGGTTAAATAAGATTTAATTAGCAAAAGTTTTACGAAATTTTATTTGAAATGAGGTAACCACAGAAAGCAGAAGCAGGGGTGCCTGAGTGGCTCATTCGGTTTAGCATCTAACCCTTGATTTCAGCTCAGGTCATTATCTCAAGGTCCTGAGATCAAGCCCTGCATTAGGATACTGGAGTGGGTCTTTCTGTATCAGAGCAACTCCTCTTTTGGGAGCCATGCTTTTATACTCAAGGTAAGCTAGTCAGAAGAATTTACACACACACAAATGTGTGCACTGCTGTGTGTAAAGGAATGTTTATAAATTCTGGGCCCTTTGGGTCCCTGCAATATGGCCAGAATCTGTGGGTGGCAATAATGATTGCAGTGCCCAGATATCACCCAAAAATATCTCTATCTCTGGTTATTCCAGTAATTTAGAAAGACCTTTTCCCTGTACCATGTAAATAGTGTTCACTATAGAGCCAAATGGTGTACAAAGATTATATTTTCTTATTGCACAATTTTTTTAAAATTCCTAGTTGCCTTTCTATTTTCCACTGCTTGACTTTATGATATCCTAGGTTTTTTACAAACCCTCCTTGGTATTGCTGCTGGGTAAACTGGGGAGACCTCAGGCCCTGGGACCTTGACCCAACTAGACCCAAAGGAGCAACTGAAGGTTCTTGGTCTTGTCATGAGAATGAATTCAAGGACAGACACACAGCACAGCAGACAAGTGACACAAGTGGGAAAGATTATTAAAGTGAAAAATACACGTGAGATGTAAGAGCAGGTGACCTCAAGAGAGACAGAGGAAAGAGAGAGATGTGTGCCCAGGCCATTGGATTTTTATCTTTTATTGAGAGTTGTTAACAAGGGGGCAGAATATTCATTACTTGGGGTGAAAAGTGGGTTTCCTCCTTTTTCTTCCTAATTTGGTCAGGAGTTTCCTGTTACGGCATCTGCATATTGGGCTTATCTGGTTTGATCTGGCCTATTGTGGACCATTGTCAGGACAGGACTCTGAGCTTCCTGATAGCTGGCCAAGACTTCCTTAGTGCTGGTCTCCAGAGGTCTCTTAGAACCTATCTGCCTACTCTTAACAGTATGAGGACACAAGTTTCCAGCCCTGCTGCTGAGCATGGACAACTGTCACATTGAGTCCACAGTTTCCCCCACAACAGATCCATGCTTCCCTGGACATGATGTCCTCCCCATTCTTCCTTCTTTTTGCCCTCTATTAATGAAGATGTTTAGTCATATCTTTAAGGCCATTTATATATAGGAATGTCCTGCTCCCTTGTATATCTGCCTGGCCTGCCTTTTATGGACTCAAACTTTCTTCTAAGGAAACTCCTTTCCCTCCCACTCAGCTTATCTTCTTTCATTTTGTCTACCATTTGCCCAATGTCCTTGTTCTGACTACAAGCCTAAAACCTATTCCAAAAGCAGTTCCATTAGTCCTTTAGTATCTGAGAGGAAAACTGTTTTCTGTTAAGTGTTGAAGGAGCATTTAGATTTTTTTCTCCTATCTGTACAGTTTACAAAGGTTTTTCTCTCCATCAAAGATGTTATCTTTCCTATATTGTATAAGGCATTATTCTAGATGGGCTTTTATTCTGTTTTATCTTGTCATTGATAAAAAAAAATACTAACTCACTGCAGAATAGGTCTCTGAAATCTAATATTACGATCAAGCTCTTTATAAATACTCCAAGGACTATTACAAATAATTTAAGGCATACTGTCTCAGCCTTCCCAGTGTTCCATATGATGGACTATGAGCAAGATAAATTCCTGTCCATCAAATAGGACCACAGAGATCCCATCTTTTTCTCTCCTGCTCTTACACTGCTATAATACAATGGTTTTTCAGAGGTTCCTCTGTCCTGTAGACTAGCTATGAAAAAAGATGGTGCACCTCCAGCTTGTCTGGACCCCTACTCGCTACACTAAAGATCCTCTCTACTGAAAGTTTTCTTCCTAATTACTACTGGAAAACACAGTTAATGAATATAACTTCCAGAAATCAAAAATCATTATCTTTTTTTCTCCAGCTTTAATTGTTTTTCTTAGAGATGATGTGGGAGTGATGCAGTGATGCATCTGCATCTGGATGCACTAAGCTTGAATTTTTATTTTTTTCCTCCTGAGTCCTACCTATTTCCTACCCATTAAAAAAGAATGGAAGAAAAGTCCTCTGAGTTCCCCCGTGAAGGTCATTACCAGGCTAAACAGCCCATAAAGAGAATTCACAGTAGATGCAGGGAAGTTTTTTCACCAAAATTGTCTTTTTTTTTAAGAATTTATTTATTTATGAGAGAGAGAGCAAGAGAGAGAGCACAAGCCAGGGCAAGAGGGACAAGCAGATTCTCCGCTGATCAGGGAACCTGATGCAGGGCTCCATCCCAGGACCCTGGGATCATGAACTGAGCTCGAAGCAGATGCTTAACAGACTGAGCCACCCAGGCGCCCCTTCACCAAAATAGTCGTAAGTCCTTCCTGGAGTAAAGTCCTTCCTGAGAGGCACTGCTTCAAAGTAACAGTAGGGCTGAATTAAAAGGGGAAATGCTATATAAACACTGTATAGTTTGAGAAATTGGAAGAGGCTGAGAAGAATAGGAAAGGCCACAATATACTCTTCTGGATTTTTAAAAATCTCACTTAATGGACTTCTTTCAAATGAAGAAAGCTAGTCTCCCTCCCAGTTATGACCATGAATTCCTCACCAAGTTTATTTTTAGGTCAATTTTTAGGAACATTACATTTTTAGGACACCTGGGTGGCTCAGTCAGTTAAGCATCTGACTCTTGATTTCCGCTCAGGTCATAATCTCAGGGTCAGGGAATAGAGCCCTGCATCTGGCTCCTGCTCAGCAGGGAGTCTGCTTCTCCCTCTGCCCCTGCTGTCTCTGTATCTCTGTCTCAAATGAATAAATAAAATCTTTTAAAAATATAAAAATAAACATAAAATAAAATGCATCTTTGTACAGAAAATAGTAGAAAATTAAATTATCCCATTATATGAAAAAAAAAAAGTGTGTGGCTGGAGGAGGGTGGTAACACAAATATGTGGCAAAACCTGTAGAACCCTTGCAGGTATGGATCCCTGGGGAAGGTCCTTCCCAGTTCAGGGCTGGTAATCCAGTGAACTTCTGCCAAAAATTCTACAATACTTTAAGAATGACCATTTTCATCCCCCACAGCGGCCATTCGAGAAAGAAAACCCCTTTGTGTGACAAAATCTTTAAAATATTTTATTTATTCATGAGAGACACAGAGAGAGAGGCAGAGGAGGGAGATGCAGTTTCCCTGCAAGGAGCCCACTGAGGGAGTCAATCCTGGGTCTCCAAGTTCATGCTCTGAACTGAAGGCAGATGTTCAACCACTGAGCCACCCAGGTGTCCCATGTGTGATAAATTATTAAAACAAAGGGAGAGGTGAATTGGAAAGGAAGTTCATAGATTCTCTTACTTACCTGTACTGACCTCTCTCATGACCTTTCAGCCAACCTGTGTGCAAGCATCTGGGCCCATGGTACCTTCCCTTGCTCCACCAGAGCTATTAGAACAGAAGAGTACTGGGAATCAAAGTGGATTCTGGAACTCCTTTCAGCTCATCCTCTGCTTTTAGCAAGTGGAAAGGGAAGTGGAACACCCAGGAAGACGAGGTGGGTGGGTTGGGGAAAGAGGAGCCTTCTAAAGAAGGAGCACAACTGTCTTACTCAGGAAGAAACTTTAGAAACTTAGGAGGCCCTGAGTATGTACTAAAGTAGGGTTAGCAGGTAGAGAACCAAGATCTCAAGAAAATATTGCTATCTGAGTCGAGCAAATTCGCTTTTTTATTTTCTCAAAATATCCTTAGCTAATCTTTTGATCTATTCTTTCATATAAATTTCTGAATTCAGATTCTTTAGGAGTTTGGAACAAAAATTATTTCCATTGGGATTGCCTTGATTTATAGATTAATTTGTGAAGCAACAGTTTCATAAAACTAATGTTTCTCATTCAGGAACATGTGCTCTTGTCATTTATTCAGCTCTTTTATGAAGGCAGTTTTGATGAGCATTGGCACAAAGTAGGAACTTCATAAAACTTTGTTAAATGAATGAATCTATAAAAGTAAGAGGTCAATACATTATATAACAATTAGTGATGTTTTCCCTGATACTTCCAAAGCCTATTTCATGGCATGGCACATAGGGTGCTCAGTACATACCTACTGAATGAACAGAAAAGCCCTAATCTTATGCTCTTCTGCATACACAATTTACAGAGCAAACATATTCCCCTAAAAGGCTTTTCCTGCCTGTTGATAGACTTCATTTGTTGAAAGTGATATGGATTTATAGTTCCCAGAAAGTTTTACTGGCAGGTGGTTCCAACTTCACACATTTAAATGGATCTTCTGAATAGCATGTCCTCTCTCCCATCAAAGATATTTCCCTGGATAATCTCATGTCACCTCAAACCACTTTTCCCAAACACACCATCATGTGCATAGACACACATATACACTTTCCATAACTGTGTAGCAAGGGGGAGCCATGTCACGCCTGAGTCCTGTGCTGATCTGAGAGCTAATCTAAGAAAGGTTATCAAGATCACCTAAGACCACACTTTCTGGAGCATAGGTACTGAGTCCCAGCTTCCCGCATGGCTCCCTAATTTTGGAAAAGGAAGAGCCTGAGAGTAAGACAGCAGAAGACCTCCAAGTGAGATTTCCCCTCTCTTGCAGCCCGTAAGCACATTCATTACTCACCATCCCCAGACTCCTAGACTCAAAACAATGACTATCCTACCACTCCAGGGCAGCTGGGCCCCTACCCTCACCCACAGTTGTAGTTACTCCTTCAGTGTATTTTTCCACATTCTTGGTGGCAAGGCACAAAGCTTCTCAAAATAAACCACTACACTCCATTGTCCAGAACTGAGTCTCAGCTGGAGAATCCTGGCTTCAGTGACTGGGTTGGAGAAGAAAATTGTTTTTGCTGAGCATGTTCAGTGACCCTGACCATTGACAAAGATTCTGTCCTTGGCCAAACTCGAGCCGGTCTCTCCTGGGCCCTTTCTCTACTCAGCCTTAACCTTGGCGTGTAAAGACCAACAAACACTCAGAGTGTCTATCTGAGAAAATTCAGGGCTGCCAAAAGAATTTAGTGTTCGTTCCACCCAACACCTGAAGACAGGGCCCCTGTCTCCCAGTCTCTGGAGGGTAGGAGCCAAACTTCCCTGAGACCCGCTAGCAAACCATATGGGTCTCACATGACTTTCTCCCTGACTCCCCGGGGCCTCCTCTCTCTCTCTCTCTCTCTCTCTCTCTCTCGCTCTCTCTCTCTCACTCACACACACACACACACACACACACACGGTCCATTCTCCTTTTAAAAAGTCCAGCCACTTCTGTACCAGTCAAAGCTGCGTTCAGTTCACCCTGGACTCTCCCCTCCTGCAACAGTTATTACTGATTAAAACCTGTCCGGCTTTGTTCACCTTGGACACCCTGGCGAGGAGAGGCCGCCTCTGGAGAGAAAGAGGGCGGAGGACGCCTGGACCCAGAAGGGCTGCGGGACGAGCTGCAGGTGGCGGCGTGGCCGCGAGTCCAAGCAGGACGAAGCTGCTCCAGTGCGCCCCTGGGTGGCGGTGGGCGCAGACCCGCTCGGACCCCCGGGGAGCCAGGACACCAGCCGCCACCTCCAGCCGCGACGGGGCGCTGGCACGAGGCAGGTGCGCTGGAGGACCAGGGAGCGCGCTCCACGGCCCGGGGCGCAGATCACTGGCCCCTGGGCCAGGCGCTTCCAGGTCAAGGCTGGCCAGACCCTCGAGAGGCCGAAGACGGCTCACGGGCACCAGCGGGCCGCAACCGAGCGCCCCTCCTGCGGAGCGCAGGGGCTCGGCCACCCCGCGGCGAGCCGGAGCCCCCGAGCCCGCCTCCCCTTCTAGGAAGCCGGGGGGCTTCCCTCTCTCTCGGTGGTGCGCTGGTCCCGGACACTCCTGCGCCCGCTTGCAAAGCCGCGCCCTCACTGCAGGTGTCAGTGCTGCAGAAGTCTAGCAGCGGTCTTGTTGCAAGCCTGCCTGCCTGCCTGCCTGCGCACACTTCAGCAGCTGGCCACAGATGGGGCTGCAGCAGGGCCAGGAACTACGCAGATGTTTGGGGGTTCCACGTGCAGCTGTGATGGAAAAGCCAGACTTGTTGGCCTGCAGGGCGCGTCATACAGGCAAACAGCTGTGTGCATCTCCTAAGCCCGCGCTGTTCCTGGAACCCAACGCAGGGGCGGGACTGGTGAAGATGAACAATTTGGAGTCTGTGCTCTATCACTGTTCCCTTAACTGAGGTCTTAGTAGGGCCAGACTTGACATACTGAGTGCTAACCTGGAGAGAAGGCCAGAAACTAGAGAATTAGCCCAACTTCACACTGTAAACACTGAGGACAACCGAGCACATTACAATTTACACTGGACTTACCTGTTACTCAGGTAACAACATGCCTGATCTCTGTTACCATAAAGGATACAGGCAGTGTACAGAATGAGAGCTCTCTGAAGGTGCTACTTAGAAATCTCAGCTTCAGGGAATGAGAGGATGGGGTAGGAACAGTTTACGGAGATGGAGGGAGTACCTGCTGGAGGCCTATTCGTTCAGGAGGCATGGCAGTGGTAGCTAGATTAAAGGAGAAATCATGCAGCCACCTTGTTTTTTACCACCAGCCAACTTCCATGTTGGAGTGGCTGTGGAAAGACAAGGAAAATCAATAACTATAACAAGAAATGAACCAGATGGAGAGCTCTAACCAGGGAGCTGGCCTTGCAGCTGCTGAGTGGACTACATACACAGACCCCAAAGGAAAAGGCCCAAGAGGCACAGAGATTCACTCTCACTCAACTCATGACCAGAAGTGCCTGTTTATCCCAAATACAGAGTATGTGGAAATCAGAGGGAACCATTACCTCACTTCCCATAACCCACTAGCTCCTCCACCCCAACACTAGCCAGTCACAAGTCGTCAACAAAAGATCTGAATGCACACACTGAGAGCTTACTGTGAACCAAGAAACATTAATGGAGGATGATCAACACCTCCCATAGAAGGATGTCAAAGCTAAATTCCAGGCATTGGGGAAAAAATACCCTGAAGCTTCTCCTCAGTTATCTTAGTGCCAGGAGACCTGGAACAATAGAAACAAGAGAAAAGGTTGTGATCTCAAAAGTCCGCAAGATACTTTTCAGGTGTCTGATCAGCCCAGTTAACTCCCCCTTACCAGAGTGGGACCAGAGCAGCCTCATTCACTATGTGACCTAACCCCTCTGCCAGCAAGGAGTAGACAAGTGAACACCTCACCTAAAGTGGGTAGATTAGATTCTCTCCCAGAAATGCACCACAGCCTGGGAGATTGGACTGCTCCCTGGAATGGAGTTGTAAACATGAAACCTAGGGCAACTTCTGTTGTGTGCCTAGGGGCAGAGACAGCAGCACTGCAAAGAGGAGATTAGTGGTCAGAAGTGAAGAAAGCAGAGACAGCCTGTTGTTCCCGCTTGGGTCTTCCAGGCTCCAGATCTCCCGCTGCATTCTTGCCCTTACTGCCAGGCTACTCGTAGGAATCCTGATAATTGAGTGTATTTACGTTCATTAAAGTAAGTTTGTTATTTTTAAAGGGTCTTAACCTAGCCAACTCACTGATAAAGGCAAAAGTCGCAAAACTAAACAATTCAGGTATTGTGATACCCATATCCCTTTCCTGAAGGAGGTGGGCAGTACTCCTGCTCATGTGAAACTAATAAGTTTGGGAGGGAGGGGGGAATAGGTATGTTTAGACATTGTCATTGCACTTTAGAGAAAATAAAACTCTTGGAAGAACTCTACGTTGGAATTTAAGTGACATATGAGTTTATTTTTATACAACTGCCCTTTCTGTGAGCTACATATGGCTCTTGTCAAAAGACACCCAAGTGCCTACTAAATGCCAGACAACCTGGTGACACTGGTCCCTACATTAGAAAGAATGGCACATTATTCATCTTTTAGCACCCAGGAAGTGCTGTGGAGGTTGTATTGCACATTTGTGCAACAATGTGCAACTCTACATGCCTGTTGAGTTAATGAAAAAGGAAGAAATAAATGAGAAAATAACAATTATCATCAGAAACCCATAGATCTATTGGCTGTGAGGAATCAAAAATCATTTTTCAAGCCAGAGCTGGTATTTATTTTTCCCTACACTTTTTGCTTGCTTCTCACCTTAAACTATATTTAGAAGCTCTACTTTTCTGAAGTCTGGCTAGTTTCAGAGCCTCTCATTCCCACTCTTCTTTCTCTAATCCTCCCAGAAGCCCTGGGGCCCTGTTGAATAGTGCTTGTGGGAAATAAATAGGACTTTTAGAAATATATATATATATAGTGTACGTGAGGGAAATAATGACAAAGAAACCACAGTCATTGTCGTTTTCCTGCATTTTGACTGCTTAATACTGATTCTAGGTGAGGGATCTTTGCATTTTGCAGAGTCTGGAAGCTCTGAAGGTAAGTTTGGTTTCTGCTTTTTCTTCTGCTGAATTATACGTATTACACAAATCTTATCAAGGAAGAAAATAAAGAAAAACTTCCAACATCTCACAAACCATTTAAATTTCTCCCTATGCTGAGGGTGATGGAAATTTTCTTTACCTTGGATACACAACTGTATTCATTTGTCAAAGTTCACCAAACTGTCTACTTTAAAAAGGTAAAGCGGGGATCCCTGGGTGGCTCGGTGGTTTTGCGCCTGCCTTTGGCCCAGGGCACGATCCTGGAGTCCCAGGATCGAGTCCCGTGTCAGGCTCCCGGCATGGAGCCTGCTTCTCCCTCTGCCGGTGTCTCAGTCCCTCTCTCTCTATCATAAATAAATAAATAAATCTTTTAAAAAATAAAAAATACCAAAAGGGTAAAGGATATGAAGTATATCTCAATAAGCCTAACCAAAAATGTATCTTTATGCCCTCCCTTGCAGACATAATAGTATGGTGTTATCATAACAGTGTACATATCCTTTCCTTAGTGCTAAATTCCTTAACTATGTAAAGTACGTTTCCATATGTTGCTACGCTGTCCTGAAGCAGTGATTGTGAGGATCAGGGCCCATACCAGTAGATGAACAGTATAACTAAACCAGTGACATCAAAATATCTGATAAGATTAGAGTCCATAAACAGGAGTGCCTGGGGGGCTCAGTTGGTTAAATGTCTGCCTTTGGCTCAGGTCATGATCCTGGGGTCCTGGGTTCAAGTTCCACATCAGGCTCCCTGCTCAGTGTGGAGCCTGCTTCTCCCTCTCCCTCTTTCTGCCACTCCACCTGCTTGTGCTCTCTCTCTCTCTCCCTTTCTCTGTCAAATGGATAAATAAAAAAATCTTTTAAAAAAGTACCAGGACTCAGGATCCCTGGGTGGCGCAGCGGTTTGGCGCCTGCCTTTGGCCCAGGGCACGATCCTGGAGACCCGGGATCGAATCCCACATTGGGCTCCCGGTGCATGGAGCCTGCTTCTCCCTCTGCCTGTGTCTGTGTGTGTGTGTGTGTGACTATCATAAAAAAAAAAAAAAAAAAAAAAAAAAAAGTACCAGGACTCAGGTACTTAAATTCAGATTTAATCAGAGGATGTGGAATAGGTGTGAGAATACATCCAAGTATGTGTATGATTAATTATGATCTCTCCTCTGAGCAGGAGCTACAGTAAGTCAGGGTCAGATTTCTCACCTTTCCTCAGAGGCTTGCCAGCATGATGCCAAGTTCATTCCATGTATAACTGAAAGATGGCTATAACCAGGCACCTGCCCTCTACTAGACAGGCCCAAATCACTTTTCATACCTACATATTTGAGTGGGCACTGAAATTAAACAAAGATGTGGACAGGAATAGAAAAGGAACCCAAACAGAAACATCCCCTTCCAACGAGGTTCGAGACATGATTTTACATTATTGCTACCAATGCTAACTCATCAATTCATATTCTTTTCACTGGTGATTTCCTCGGTCTATTGCCTAGTTACACAGGATCCTCAAATGGTCATTACCAAGGTAATAAGAAGTTCCAGGCTCAGATTCCACACAGTGAGCCTTGCTACTGCCCCACCAAATGAGCCTCTTAATTTCTGAAAGCAATCACTGGATACTTTCTCTCATTACCTCCTCCCACGGCCTTTGAGTCTCATGTCTCTTGAATTACAACAGGCTATGCCATTGGAATGCCATCTCCCTAAGCCCCAAAATGTTCTGTAAACTCTACCAAATCTAGTAGACTGATGGTACAGGCCCAAACTGGAAACTGTAAAGGACAACACCTACCATTTCTTCAGTGTGAGGATAAAAATGGAGTTGGGAAGATGGGAGGAGAAACAACACAGACATGGTCAGGAGCCCAGGGAAACTGGTAAGTCTAGGTGGGTGGGTGGTGGAGGATGTGAGGGAGCTCAGGGGGAGTGGGACAAAGGATTCGGGCTCCCAGTGGAGGACTTCCCAGGAGAAGTGAGATCCTGAAAGAAAGGCACTATTTGAACAGGTGAAGAATTGGCCATTTCAGACAAGGGGAGCAGCACAAAGACAGGCATGGAGGGAGGAAGGAGCATGGGGTGTGGGGAAGCTGAGATAGCCCCCGGCACGGTGGGGGCAGAGTGCACATGTGGGGCAGGCAGAGGGGGACAGCTAGAAGAGGGGCAGCAGGGGCCCCAGTGTGGCTGGCCCTGTCACTTGGGCCACTTTCTTGCGAGCATGCAACTTTTGGTGCTGAATGAAACTTGCGCTCCACTTGAAGGCTTTCCCGCACACCTTGCACTCATAAGGCCTCTCCCCTGTGTGGAGCCGCTGATGCTGGACCAGGGTTACCTTCTGATTGAATGCTTTCCCACACTCCAGGCAGCCATAGGGCTTCTCCCCAGTGTGGATTCGCTGGTGTACTATAAAGCGTGAGCTACAGCTGAAAGTTTTCCAGCACTCTTTGCATTTGTAGAGCTTCTCCCCCGTGTGGAGCCTCTGGTGCTGGAGAAATACCGAGCTTCGGCGGAAGGCTTTCCCACACTCCTTTACACTCGTACGGTTTCTCTCCGGTGTGGATTCGCTGGTGCTGAATGAGGACTGAATTTGAACTGAAACTTTTCCCACACACCTGACATTCGTAGGGCTTCTCCCCAGTGTGAATTCGCTCATGGACAATGCAGTCATAGCTACACCTGAAAGCCTTCCCACAGTCCTTACACCTAAAGGGTTTCTCCCCAGTGTGGATTCGCTGATGCCGGATTAGTTTTGAGTTGTAGCTGAAGGCTTTCCCACAGTCCTTACATGCATAGGGCTTCTCTCCACCGTGGAGTTTCTGGTGCTGAAGGAGGTGGGAATTTTGACTGAAGGCCTGTCCACATTCCTGACATGAGTAAGGTTTCTCCCCGGTGTGGGTTTTCTGGTGCCGGAATAGTTTTGAGTTATACCTGAAGGCTTTCCCGCATTCTTTGCACTTGTAGGGCTGGTCATCAGTATGAATCCTCTGATGCTGGAGAAGGTCTGAGTGTTGGCTGAAATACCGGCCACATGCACCACATTTATAAACTGCCTGTCCTCTGGGGAGGCCCTGCTGTGTAAGGAAATGTGTGCTGACACCAGCATTTCCTTCTAGTTGCCTGACTGTCTCCTCTCTTTCAATGCTGGAGGATTTGTAATCCTGGGCCAGCAAGTCTGTGAAAACTCCTTTGTTTGTTTTCTCCCCTATGTCACACAGCTGTGGCTTCTCTAAGCTATCCTTACGGTGAGGGGGCTGGGGAGCTTCTCTGAGCAGCCCCTCCACCATCAGCCTGTGGACCACTGAGTCTTCGGAAATGTTCAGTCTTGGGGTTTGCTCCTCATTCTCAGTCTTGTTTTTACCACCTCACATGATAAAAAGAAAACAGAGGAAGCACTTAAGCTATAAATGTAGTTTACTTTTAAAAAAAAAATGGATTAATGACAGATTTATACTATTTAAGTCTAGTATAGTCCAGACTAATTTTTTTTTAACTGAGTCTTCTCTATTAGAAGAACTAGGTTTTTTACAACTACGTAGTTTTTCAAATTTTATTTACTTATTTATATCACGTAATCTCTACACCCAATGTGGGGCTTGAACTCATGACCCTGAGACCAAGAGTCGTATACTCTACAGAGTTTAAAAGATATGGTTTGAGATTCTCAAGGACAGTAGCCCTCAAAGCGTGGTCCTGGGACTACCACCGCAGGGAAACTTGTTAGTAATGCAAATTCCCAGGCCCCACCCCAGTCCTGCTGAATTAGAACCTCCGGAGGTGGTATCCAATAAGTCCACGTTCTAACAAGCCCCTCACAAGATTCGGATGCTCACCAGAATTCGAAACCACTGATCTAGAAGCTAAAAAGGCAGGTGGAGGCTGTTCTTGTAATTGTTTTAAGCTGCACTGCCCATAAGGCAACCCTAGACACCTGTGGTTATTTAAATTTATTTTCTTATTTTTCTTTTATTTTTGGCTGTCTTAAAGATTTTATTTATTTATTTGAGAGAGAGAAAGAGAGAGAGCATACTCAAGAGCACAAGCAGAGGGAGGGGCAGAGGGAAAGGGAGAAGCAGACTCCCTGCTATTAAGTAGGGAGCCCCACATGGGGCTTGATTCTAGGACGCTGAGATCATGACCTGAGCCGAAGGCAGACACTGACTAAGATGTGGCTAATTAATTAAAATGGGACAAAATTTAAAATTCAGTTCCTTGTTTGTATAGCCACAGTTCAAGCACTGATGAGGACAATGGCTAATATATTGGGCAGCACAGATATAGAACATTTCTATCACTAGACAGTGCTGGCTTAAAAAGTCATTGGCACACTAAACAGACCATGCGCAGCTGTGGCAAAGGAAAACACTGTCCACTGCAGGCGGTCGACAGGAAAAGGTTTCTCATCAAGATGGGAAATGGGCACCTGGATGGTTCAATTAGTTAAGCGTCTGCCTTAAACTCAGGTCATGATCCCAGAGTCCTGGGATTGAGTCGTGCATTGGGCTCCCTACTCAGCAGGGAGTCTGCTTCTCCCTCTCCCTCTGCTCATGCTCCCTCACTCTTGCTCTCTCTCTCTCTCAATTAAAATCTTAAAAAAAAAAAATGATGATAGGAAGTGCTGAGTCAACCCAAAGGGACAGATGATGACAGAAGTAGTGCCAAATTAGGAAGGAGCATTTGGTTTACAAGACTCTGAACAACATAAGGAATGGAAAGAGCATGAGAACAGAGCCAACTGAATGAGAAGGCTAAGTAAGCACCCAATCTCTGGATGGTTCTCATTCACCTCAATTCTGAACCTTCCAAAACAGGAAAGCATTTGTTCCCAATAAATAAACAGGCTTTCTTTCAAAAGCTAATAATGTTTAGGAGTTCATGGAAGTTCTCTTCCCATGTAATTTCATACACACATACATAAAATGTTCTTACAGAAACAAGTTCTGGGGCTCCTGCATGGCTCAGTTGGTCAAGCATCAACTCTTGGTTTCAGCTCAGGTCATAATCTAGGGGTCATGGGATAAGGCTCCCATTCTTAGTGCAGTCTGTTTAAGACTCTCTCTCCCAGGACACCTGGGTGGCTCAGTGGTTGAGCATCTGCCTTTGGCTCAGGATGTGATCCTAGAGTTCCAGGATCAAGTCTTACATCGAGCTCCCTTCGAGGAGCCTGCTTCTCCCTCTGCCTGTGTCTCTGACTTCTCTCTGTATCTCTCATGAATAAATAAAATATTAAAAAAAGACTGTCTCCCTATCCCTTTACACCTCCCCATTTCTCTCTTGCTCTCAAATAAACAAATAAGTCTTAAAAAAAGAAACAAGTTCTTACTATATTGTATTTATATTCCTAAATTGACCCCCAAAAGCCTTTTTTCACTAAGTGTCTCTGAAATCCTTTAGCTTTACAAAGAAAAATAACAGAAAAAAAATTTTCTGGGTGGATCTTTTCCAGTATGGGGCTGAAGCTCTAGTGAGGGGCTTTCTCCTGAATGAGAGTAACCATCTTCACCCTCACAAGAACTGGTAAGACAGAAGCAAAACTCTTCATGTTGAATCATTAAAAGACAGGAGGAGGCCAAGCCAAAGAGGAAGGTGATAGGTTCTCCTGCTTACCTGGGTGGACACCTCCCAAGGCCTCTCCCTCAATGGGTATCCAGGGATCTAGGCCCCATGGTGCTTCCCCGCGCTCCAGCTGGAATATCAGATCTGGTTTGGGGAATGGAAATGCTGCTGAAGAAGAAAGAAAAGGAACAAGAAGCTGAACAGGGTCCCTGCTGACACCTGTCCATCCACCATCTGCTTTGCCAGGTGACTAAGCATCCTGAGACATGAAGTGAGCTCAGTGTGGAGAGAATCTGGGGATCTAAGGAAGGCACAAATTGTTTTGCTGGAGAGGAAGCGTACTCTAGCTCTATAAGAGAAGACAGAAAGCTCCTGCTGTAGTTAGAGGTGTGCCCAGGGGTCCTAGGAGCCTCTCACACAGGGGAAATGGGGCCCAGGACTTCAGGGTACTACAAGAGTGGAGGGGCAAACGTGGGGCCACCAGGAACCCACTCAGCTGTCTGTGCCGAGCAAAAACCCCTCTCAGGAGAGTCCCCACCAGGAAGAAGTGAAGAGGCAAGTCCTTCTGAAAACCAAAGTGAGGCCTAGATCTTTCTCCATTAGCTGCACCAGAAATGGGGGATTAGGGAGCTCGCCTCATGGCACATCAGTCCTAGGGTAGGGTACAGGAGATCCCAGATCCACCAAGGAGGAAGCCAGCAGCCCCTGGGCAGAGCTAGTTCAGGGACAAGGAAGGACTTACCCAAGGAAGTTATGTTTGCATAATTCTCCAGCATCACCTCCCGGTACAAGGCCCTCTGCATGGGGTCCAGGCTGGTCCACTGACTCTGGGGGAAGTACACGGCCACATCCTCAAAGGTCACTGGCCCCTGGAACAACAGGCTCCTGCTCAAGCCCCATGTAAGCACTGAGGAGGGACCTGAACTCCAGGGAAGAGCTGACTCTACTGGAGTCCATGGCTCGGAGCCCCATGGGAGGCTTATACTGGAGAGCCACAAACGTACCCTAGGTGAGGACAGCCCTCAGCACATTTTCCATGTGCATACCTCTGGAGCCCACCTGCCTGATGGTCACATCACCCCCATGTCTGGTTCCGTGAGCTGGGTTGATCTTTCTAGAATGTTCTCTAAAATGACCATAGCAGGTATCTGTCTTTTACCCTGACTCCATCTACTGGGTTTCTCTCTGGTCTTTTTCTTCCATGTCTTTTTATAGACAGAGGAACAATTCCATGGGCACAGAGTTCCCTTCACCCTGGATGGTTCTCCCTCTTTCTGCCATCTTGCCTTATCAGATTTAATCAGAGGATGTGGTCTGATTAAGGTCTTATCAGAGAGTTGGTTGTCCCTTGAAGGCAATGTGCAGTGACACCTCCTCCCCTAACACCTGACTCCAGGAACAGGATGGCAGTCTCCATCCTTGAGCATGGACTTGCTCCCTGATCATCTAAGCTCCATCCAACCTGCCCTCTGCGCCAAGTGTGTCTCACTGCCTCCCGATGGGGCCATTTCCACATTCTCAGGAGAGAAGGAAACCATCCCTTGTCCTATGCCAACTACTTTTACATCAATTCACTCAATCATCAGAACACACATGTGAAGTAAGAATTATTATTCTCTATTATAGATGATGGGAATTAGTGATGTTAAGCACCTTGAAATAGACAAGAAGGAGTCTTCTTTATCTGAGTATTTATTTTAAGGTTGTATAAGGAAGCAAACATTTCAAAATGAACTGACCACTTATATAAATGAGGGGCACTATGCCGTCTCTCCTTGTCTTACACTATACTCTACACCTCAGTCTGTTAACAAACTGCCTAGTGTCTTGCTGGATGGAAGAAACAGAACTACAGAAGAACTGCAGGATTGCAGCCATCATGATAAAGAACTGGTACAGACAAGAATCATCAATGGATGCTAAATCTAGGAGATTTTGGTGAGGAGCAGGATACTTGCATGATCTTAAATGTCTCCCCATAGATTTCTGAATAGTTGCAAAGGAAAGATAATAACCAGACACTGAAGAAATCAGGTATCACCTTGACCAGGAAGTTTAAATGTGCCTAGTATGAGGAACTGAATTTCTTACTTTAATTAATTTTAATTCTAAACAGGCACATATAGCTAGTGGCTTCCTTACTAGACAGTGCATAATAAATAGTTCACTGACCCCAAATGTTAACCAAACTTCTCTTTACTTCCTTCAGAGCCAACAGCTGGGAACATGGACTTGACCTGCCTTCCTCATATCATGGCTTTCTACCCCTCCACACCTCTGAGACACCCCTCTAATCGGTGCATTCCTTGTTCCTTGTTTCCTACAACATTCAGCTTCTCAACAACTTGTTTCATCTCTGATCACTCCACTTTTGTCCTTTGCTAGCACTTAGTCCCTCTCCATGATGTGAAACAGGGCTGTCGATTCCCCTATAGGGGATGTGGGTTTGGAGGCAGCATAGCACAGAGAAAAATAGCACAGGCTTTAGGGCTGTGCTTCTCTTTTTTTTTTTTAATTTTTTTTTTATTTTTTTTATTTATGATAGTCACAGAGAGAGAGAGAGAGAGAGGCAGAGACACAGGCAGAGGGAGAAGCAGGCTCCATGCACTGGGAGCCTGATGTGGGATTCGATCCCGGGTCTCCAGGATCGCGCCCTGGGCCAAAGGCAGGCGCCAAACCGCTGCGCCACCCAGGGATCCCGGGCTGTGCTTCTCAACGGGAAAATGCTCACAAGGAGACATATGGCACTCACTGTCTGGGACTGGGTTTTTTTTTTGTGTTTTTTTTTTTAGATTTATTTATAATAATTATTTGAGAGAGAGTGTACACAAGTGGGAGGGAGGGGCAGAGGGAGAGGGCGACTCTTTACTGAGTACAGGGCCCAATGTGGGGCTCGATCCCAGGACCCCAAGATCATGACCTGCGCTGAAGGCAGAGGATGTGATTAAGCCTAACTGATTAAGCCACTCAGGCGCGCCTGGAGACGTTTTTAGTTGTCACAACCATCAGATGGTGGGAGTGCTACTGGCATTTAGTAGGTAGAGGCCAGGGATGCTGCTAATCATCCTACAACAACACACAGGAGACCCTCCCCCCCCCAACAAAAAAATTATCTGGCCCAAAATGTCAATAACACTGAGGTTGACAAGCTCAGCTCTAGACTCAGAATCCCTAGGTTCAAATCCCATCTCTGATAACCACCATCTGTATGACCTTGGATGAGATATTCAAACTTTTTTGCCTCGGTTTCCCCACTTGGAAAACTGGGATAATAGGAGTGCCTATCTTACAAGGCTCTTATAAGGGTGGAATGAGTTGATACATGTAATGAACTAAAATATTGCCTGGCACATGGTGTTATATAAATCCCTGCACTTACAAGTACAAATGAGATTAGGGGAACATTTCTTATAGAGATTATAGATAATACAGTTGTCTAGGGGGGTTTGTATGCCTCAGTCAGGTAAGCGGCCAACTCTAGATTTTAGCCTAGGTCATGATCCCAGGGTGTGGGGATTGAGCCCCACGTCAGGCTCTATGCTCAGTGGGGAGACTACTTAAGGATTCTCTCTCTCCCCCTCTCCCTCTGTTCGCCTCCTACCCCCCTTCACGCTCTCTCTCTCTCTCTCTCCCTCATTCTCACTCAAATAAATACATCTTAAAAAAAAAAAAAGCACGACCATTGTCTAAACATATATGTGTATTTTTTTCCCTCCCTTTCTTTTTTAATAATCAAATTGTAATTTTACTTGGGGCTGCTCCCAGCTCTGGCAACTAAGTGAAGCCAATGAAACACAAGTACAAAAATTGTTGGGGACTCTCCGGGAAGGTTCCTGAAAGCGTGCAAACAGATGAGAGGTTAGGCTTTTTTGTCATCTCCATCTGGAATGCACACATGATAGCTGGAGATAAAGCAGCCACCTTGGACCGTGAAATGGCCCTGAACATGAGAGTCAGTGGTAAGATGGTGAAGCAGAAAAAGTGAAAGAGCCTGGTGTGTGATAACACTGGAACTGCTACAACATCCCTGGATTGCCTCTCCCCGACTTCTCTTGCATGGGAAAGAAGCCTCTATCTCCTTTAAGCCACTGTCACTTCAGGTCTCCTTATTGGAACCCAATCCTGAGTGACTACCATACCCCACATAAAGCACTAGGAGAGAAGAGATTGCCCCTACAGGTGTTTAAACATTTCCTGACTTGGAACTAATTTTGGCTTAAGTGCTGGAAGAGGGGTGGATGGTCCAGTGTCTACATACACATCATCCTTGAGTCTTGAACAGGGTTCCTAATTACAGGACACATCCATTACATGAGACACCAGGCTTCTCATTACAAGATCTAGAATGCTGGAGAAAAATTCAATGCAAGCATCCTCTAGTGCCAGGAAATTTTTGGAAGGACCACTGCTTCCAGTGCTGTATGAATTTGTGCCAACAAAGGGTTCAGGCTCTCACAGAGGTTAAGCTATCATCTTTGCAATGGGCTGGTGGCACTGGCATCAGCTCCAAACTCCGCGTTCCTCCAAGAATCTACCTCCCTCATCAATCCACACCCTCCAAAGGCTCCCCAGTGCTGGCTTCATTGTACACTGACTTTGTGATCTACAGGGCAAGCTCCTCCTGTGGGAATGCCTTTTTAAACGCAGCATGTGGCCTTCCTCTGTATGGTGTGATGCAGACTAGCACTCCCCAAATTTTAACTTGCCCATTCACTCCCCAGATATCATACAAACATAGATTCTGATTCTGGAGATCTGTGTCGGGGCCTAAGATTCTGCCTTTTTAGCAAGCCCCTGGGTGATGCCGAAGCTGCTCATCTGTGAGCCATACTTTTATGGTCCCTAGTCTGCATGGATGTAGATCCTCACTTTCTTGGAGAGTTTCTTAGCTGGAGCTTCCCTCGTTTCCAAGCAACCCGATCCTCCCATTTACCTACTCGCCCTCATCACTTCCCCTAACATACAGGAGTATGCCATACTCAACTGATGGATGCAAAGCTAGGCACAAGACTGGCCAGGTCAGGCTACTACTCCTGTAGTGATGGATCAGATCTGTTCTGAATGTGGAAAGCTGGAAGAAAGCTCAGCTCACCTGGGGCCACACTGTCTGGAGCATGGCTGATGACCCCTGGCTTCATGCACTGCCCTCTCTGTTTGGAAAAGCAAGAACCTGCGGGGCTAAGAGAGAGAATGACAATGAGGCTGACCTTGCCTTGTTCCCCACCTCTTCCCCCTCCGTCTCCCTGCCTCTCTCATCGGAAACGATATTCTTGGGGCACTGTGGATGCTCTCGGTGCACCTTCTCCAGGTGGTTCATGGGGTGCTGCATCTGCTTCCTGCATCTATAAATTCTACAAATCTGGGGCAGCCCGGGTGGCGCAGCGGTTCAGCGCCGCCTGCGGCCCAGGGCGTGATCCTGGAGACCCGGGATCGAGTCCCGCGTCGGGCTCCCTGCATGGGGCCTGCTTCTCCCTCTGCCTGGGTCTCTGCCTCTCTCTCTCACGAATAAATAAATAGAACCTTTAAAAAATAAATAGATTCTACAAATCTGCCTGGTGAGGCTTAAAATTCCTCGAAAGAACGTCTGCGGAGCAAGAGTCAAGAAAATCCCTGGGCCACTACGAATGAATTAGTAAGTAGTAGTTTGTCCCGAACGGTTCTAGCAAAGGTGCAAAAACCCAAAGCGAGAATTTAGAGCAAAGCAGGATAACGGAGCCCCGGGACCGGCGGTGGGTGATCTGGCCCCAGGGCTCGGTGCAGCCCGCAGACGCGACGGGCACCGGAACGCTCCGCCCCCCCGCGCCGCCGGCCCCCACCCCGAGTACCGCGAGCCGGGGTCAGGCCAGCGCCGCGGGGCAGGAGGCCGAGGGCGCGTCCGCGGCTCCCGCCCGAGCTCCGGGACCCCGCGGGCCGGGCCGCCGCACGGAGGCGGGGGCGGGGGCGGGGGCGGGGGCGGGGCGGGCGCAGCCGAGGCGGAAGCGCTCCCCGGCCGCTCCCCGCCCGCTCCCCGGCCGCGCCGCTCTAGGAAGCCGGGAGGCCGCCTTCTCCATGGTGCCGAGCCAGGCGCGCCACCTGCTCCCGCCCTGCGCGGGGCGCCTGCCCCGGGACCCCGAGCCCGCCGCGCGCTGTGCGGCTCCAGGGGCGCCGGCAGGACCGTCACCGCCTCGCCATCCCCGGCCCCAGGCTCTGTCCAGCGGCACCTGAGGTCGCCAAGTGCCAGGTCTGGCTGTCCGGTTCGGCCCCCGGCTCCACCAGCTGGTCACGGTAGGCTCCGTGCGGTGACTGAAACTCTGTGCTTCCCTTTCTTAATTGGGAACGGCGGCAGTTTCGAACTCAAACTCAGCGCGGTCACGGGGTGACTCTGGATCTGCATCATAAAGAAGTGCGGACGCGTCGTTATTCCTGTGTGGTGGCCAGCTTCCCGTAACACGCTCCCCTATCTCTTTCTCCGGGCCCGGTACAATAACAGGGTAGCAGAGCTTCCTCCTGGCCAGACATTGTGCAGACACCTTTGAGCTGAAGTCCTGGGTATTAACTTGCCTGCTGTCTCTTTCTACTAGGCTAATCCACGAGAACCTAAAACTGTTCCAGGCTGATCTCATCCTCCTTTCCTCGCCCTCCTGTTCCACTTTCCAGGGTTGCCTTGCCCCTGTCCCCCCACAAACTGTAACCCAACCAGGTGAGTTGTTTCTTGGTGCGTTACAGGTAGAGACCATACCAGGTGGAGTTGTCAGACAAAGGAACCTTTTTTTTGCACTGAAGGAATCACTCCCAAGGCTGTGACTCGCACAGCAGAGGTGAGCGGGTTCTTTTTATTTTAGGCTAGAATGAATATTCAGAAAGGAGAGTTTTGTCATCACATGTAAAGGTGGGCATAAGGTTGCACAGGTGTACTTAGAAAACATGCCTATACATGCATCCTGTGTTATGTTAATAAAGCTTGTGCTTCTCTGGAGTGAGATTTTAATGAGGCAAAACACGCCATGATCTAGATAGATCACAGTGTGAGCCAGTGGTCCGAGCTGGAACTGGTTTAGGCCAGCTGGAGCTCTTCCTCTTGTTTGCCTCTAAAAGATAAAGTTAACATTCCTGCGAAGGAAGGGGCTCAGTGGAGGTCTTGCTGGTAACATTTTACCTCATTAACCCTGTGGAGCATGGTTTCAGCACCCCTCTCCATCCACCAACCAAATCATTCATGTGGGAGTCATAACTGATCCCTTGTTCTGCATCTCCTCTTACCTGGATTGTTGTAGCCGCCTCCTAACTGTCCTGTTAGGAACAGCTTCTACCTGAATTGCTGTTCTTGCCCCACCCCCAGTCTGGCCCCATTGCTCCCTTCTTTCCTCAGGACAGCCAGGATGATCTAAAATATGAATCTGGTCATGACACGGTTCTGCTTTTTTGTTGTTGGTGGTTTGCTTTTTAAAACCCTTCAGAAGTACCTGATTTTTCAGATACTGTCCCAAAACCTTCAGATTCTAGAATGGCTGTCACTTGCAACAATACATTCTGTAGAAAACCCAAAAGACACCACAAAAAATTGCTAGAACTAATTAATTAAACAAAATTACAGGATATAAAATCAACATACAAAAATCTGTTGCATTTCTATACACCAATCACGAAGCAGCAGAAAAAGAAATCAAGGAATCAATCCCATTTACAATTGCACCAAAAATAATAAGATACCTAGGAATAAACTTAATGAAAGAAATAAAAGATCTGTACTCTGAAAACTATGGAACACTTATGAAAGAAAGTAAAGAGGACAACAAAGAAATGGAAAAACATTCCATGCTCATGGATTGGAAGAACATTGTTAAAATTTCTATACTACTCAAAGCAATCTATACATTTAATGCAATCCTTATCAAAATACTACCAGCGTTTTTCACAGAGCTAGAACAACCTTTTTTTTTTTTTTTTAAAGATTTACTTATTTATTCATGAGAGACACAGAGAGGTAGCCTCTACACAGGGAACCCGATGTGGGACTCGATCCCGGAACCCCAGGATCACCCCCTGGGCCAAAGGCAGGTGCTAAACCACTGAGCAACCTAGAACAAACAATCCTAAAGTGTATATGGAACCACAAAAGACCCTGGATAGCCAAAGCAATCCTGAAAAAGCAAAGCAAAGCAAAGCAGGAGACATGATTCCAGACTTCAAAGTAATTACAAAGCTGTAGTGACCAAGACAGTATGGTACTGACACAAAAACACACAGATCAATGGAACAAACAGAATAGAAAACCCAACTCTATGGTCAGCTAATCTTCGACAAAGCAGGAAAGAATATCCAATGGAAAAAAAAGACAGTCTCTTCAACAAACGATCTTGGGAAAACTGGGCAGCAACATGCAGAAGAATGGAACTGGACCACTTTCTTATACCATACCCAAAAATAAATTCAAAATAGATGAAAGACCTACATGTGAGACAGGGAACCATCAAAATCCTAAAGGAGAACAGAGGCAGCAACCTCTTTGACATCGTCCATAGCAACTTCTTACTAGAACTTCACCAGAGGCAAGGGAAACCAAAACAATAGAACTATTGGGACTTCATTAAGATAAAAAGCCTCTGCACAGTGAAGGAAACAAACTAAAGGCAACCTACAAAAAGGGAGAAGATATTTGCAAATGACATATCTAATAAAGGGCTAGAATCCAAAATCTATATAAAGAACTTCTCAAACTCAACACCAAAAAAAACAAATAATCCAGTTAAGAAATGGGCAGGAGACATGAATAGACACTTTTCCAAAGAAGACATCCAGATGGCTAACAGACACATGAAAAGATGCTCAACATCACTCATCATCAGGGAAATACAAATCAAAATGACAATGAAGGACGCCTGGGTGGCTCAGTGGTTGAGCATCTGCCTTCGGCTCAGTGTGTGATCTGGAGTCCTGGAATCAAGTCCCACATCAGGCTTCCTGCAAAGAGCCTGCTTCTCCCTCTCTCTGCCTCTCTCTGTGTGTATCTCATGAATAAATAAAAATCTTAAAACTACAATGAGATGCCACCTCACTCCTGTCAGAATGACTAAAATTAACAACTCAGGAAACAACAGATGTTGGCAAGGATGTGGAGAAAGGGGAACTCTCTTGTACTGTTGGTGGGAATGCAAGCTGGTGCAGCCACTCTGGAAAATAGTATGGCGGTTTCTCAAAAAGTTAAAAATAGAACTACCCTCTAACCCAGCAATTGCACTACTGTTTACCCAAAGAATACAAAAATATATATTTGAAGGAGCACATGCACCCTATGTTTATAGCAGCATTAGCAACAATAGCCAAACTATGGAAAGAGCCCAAATGTCTATTGACTGATGAATGGATAAAGAAGACATGGCATATGTGTACAATGGAATATTACACAGCCATCAAAAAGAATGAACTCTTGCCATTTGCAATGATGTGCATGGAGCTAGAGTATATTATGCTAAGTGAAATAAGTCAGAGAAAGGCAAATACCATATAATTTCACAGGTGTAGAATTTAAGAAACAGAACAGTTAAACATATGGGGAGGAGAGACAAAAAGAGAGGGAAGCAAGCCATGAGAGACTCTTAACAATGAAGAATAAACTGAGGGTTACAGAGGGAAGTGAGTGGAGAATGAGCTAGGTGGGTGATGGGTATTAAGGAGGGCACTTGTTGTGATGAGCACTGGGTGTTGTATATAAGTGATAAATCACTGAATTCTACTCCTGAAACCGATATTGCACTGTACGTTAACTACCTTGAGTTTTTAAAAAATTTGGAAAAAAAAGTAGAATAGCTGTCACTTGAACAAGTCTTTTCTGATGTCCTAGGTGATGGCCTTCCAGGGTCCCCATGCTTATCCTGGTAACAGTACTTACTACATGCTGACATCAGCTTTTTCAGTGTCATTCTTCCAAGTAGACTGTGAGCTCTTTTAGTAGGCACTCCCAAAATATTTACTAAATGAGTAAACTTGTTTCACCTTTTAGCTTCTTCTGAAAATAGGAATATTGTGAAAAGGAAATGAGACTTGTGTAAAGTGGCTGGAATAAAGACGTCAACAAATTCTTATTCCTGAACCCGCTTTTACTAAAAGCACTTAGTCCACAGTAAGATCAAATAAGGGCACTGGAGGCTGTTCTACAAAGTTCTAAAGGAAAGTCATTTTGAATTTAAAACTCTAAAGAGCTAGGCTATTACACAGACATAAGATGTAATGTTGTGATAATAAGAAATATTTGTTTGGTCTTCTTCTCCAGTTCCTGGCATAGAATTCCTAAGAGCTTAATTTCTTGAGTGATAGGGATGATAGGAGCATCTTTTGTTATGACTTTCCTCTTTCTCCCCAGGTCCCAACACAGGAAGCTTCTAAACTTTGAACGTCTGAGGATAATAAGAGTGTCCTTTTGTATGAGAATGGAGACAGGTGGCTGGGGGTCCTAGGGAGCTTTGGGATGGGGACTGGTCACCAGAAGAACCAACCATGTGACTAGAACTTTCACCCCCACCCCCTGGAGCAGAGAGGGACTGGAGACTGAGTTAATCACCAGTGGTCAATGATTTAACCAATTATGCCTACATAATGAACCTCCATTAAAAAACACTAAAGGGTTGGGGGGTTCAGAGAGCTTCCAGGCTGGTGAACACATCAAGGTGCTGGGAGGGTGGCAAGCAGGAAAGGGGATGTGCACTGCTTTGCCCCTTCCCTCACACTTTACCCTATGCACTTCTTCCATTTTGATGCTCCGGAGTTGTATCCCTTATAATAAGCTGTTAATAGTATTTTCCTGAGTTCTGCAATCCATTCCAGTAAGTTATCCAACCTGAGGGAGGGAGTCATGGGAACTCCAATGTATAGCTGGGTAGTCAGAAGTGCAGGGGGCCTGGACTTGGGATTGACATCTCAAGTGTGGCAGACTCCTTAAGCTGTGGGGTCCAACATTAACTCTGGGTAGTGCATGAATTAAATTGATTTTGCCTCAGTCAGTTAAGCCTCCAATTCTTGGTCTCAGCCCAGGTCTTGATCTCAGGGTTGTGAGTTCAAGCCCCATGCCTACTTAAAAAAAAAAGAAAAAAGAAAAAAAAAAAAAGAAATTTGTAGGACATCCAGTTGGTGTCCAGAGAATTAGAAAATTGGTTGACATGGGAAAAAAAACCCTACACATTATCAGAAATGCTGTAATAAAAACCAGGTCATCTATATAAGGGCAAAATAAGAATGCTTTCAGAGAAGCAAGTATTCAGAAAGTTCATTACTCGTGAATGCTAACTGAAAGAAATACTAGAGGATGCAGTCTACGAAAATTTAAAAAAAAAATTGTGAATCCAAGAGGAAGCTGTGGGACAGAAGCAGCAGTGGTAAACCAAGCAATTTTGTAAAGGATATTAAACTAAATACCTGTTACCTCTTTATGTATGTATATAGGCTTCACACTCAGCATGGAGCCCAGTGTGGGACTTGAACTCATGACCCTGAGATCTGGAGCTGAGATCAAGAATCGACCACTTAGGGACAGCTGAGTGGCTTAGTCAGTTAAGCATCTGCCTTTGGCTCAGGTCATGATCTCAGGGTCCTGGGATCAAGCCCCATGTTGGGCTCCAGGCAGTGGAGAGCCTGCTTCTCCCTCTCCCTCTGCCTGCCGCTCCCTCTGTTTGTGCTCTCTCAAGCTGTCAAATTAATTAATTAAATATTTTTTAAAAAAGAACCAGCCAGTTAACCAAGTGAGCCACCCAGTTGCCCCATATTGCCTCTTTAAATACTGTTCAGTGAGGATGGGCAAAAGATACAGATATTGGTTTAATTCTGTGGATGCACAAAATAACAGAAATAGAAGGTATGACTTCAAAACCAATTCAAGAAACAAGGGGTGGAAGTGTAGGGAAGGAGGAGGAATATACCAGAGGCCAGCAAGTGGAAAACAGAGATGACGGAAGTCCAAATACAGGGTAATGAAATGCAGCATACATAAACGGCTTGCACTGATGTATGGAGAGACTCAGATTAGATTAAAAAAACAGTTGTAATCTATTTACACATGACACATCCGAAGCAAAATAGAAATAACACAGTGACATTGAAAATGAAAGGGTAGAACAAGATCTATCAAATGATGACAAAATGAAAACAATGAAAAAAATGAAACAAATGACAATATTAACGTCTGAAAAAAATGATTCAAGGAAGAAAGTATTAAAAGAGAGACACCTGTATTTGGAAAAAGCTAATCCACATGAAGATCTAATTACAACCCATCTTTATGTCTCTAACATCATTTCAATATATGTAAAGCAGAAACCTGATAGAAATCTAATTGACGAATCCATACTTATAAAGGGAGTTTTCACAACTCTCCCAAACTCAAATAGCCGAAAATATGTGATACAAAGAATTTAAATAATTTAAATAGCTATTTGAGTAACTATTCATAGGAGTGATATAACTAATCAGGATTAACTATTACTAGAATTGATACAGACTTCTATTCCTTAGCACACCAGTTACAGGATTTGATTGATTTTTATTTTTCACTTTTTTATGTTTTAAAGATTTTGTTTATTTATTCATGAGAGACACAGAGAGAGGCAGAGACATAGAGGGAGAAGCAGACTCCTCGCAGGGAGCCTGATACAGGACTCAATCCCAGGACCCTGGGATCATGCCCTGAGCCAAAGGCAGATGCTCAACTGCTGAGCCACCCAGGCGTCCCTGATTGATTGATTTTTAGATTTTATTTATTTAACAGAGAGAGCCAGAGAGCACAAGCTAGGGGAATGGCAGAGGCAGAGGAAGAAGCAGACTCTCCACTGAGCAGGAAGTACAATGGAGGGCTCGATCCTGAGACTCTGGGATTACAACCTGAGCTGAAGGCAGACATTTAACGGACTGAGCTACCCAGGCCCAGGATTTGTCTTATACAGAAGTATAAAATGAAGCCCTTTCCAAGAATGATCTTGAGGGCCTTGTAACATTCAGGTATCTGAGGTAAGACTTTGTGGTACTTGTGATGGATGGTAATCCTCAAGACATCTGTTTGTTTTTTTACATTAAATTCAATTTGCCAACACAGTATAACACCTAACGCTTATTACATCACATGCCCTCCTTAATGCCCGTCACCCAGTCACCTCACCCTCCCACCAACCTCCCCTTCTGCAACCCTTTGTTTGTTTCCCGGAGTTAGGAGTCTCTCATGGTTTGTAAGACATCTATTTGAAAGGAGTGGCAAGAACATACATTTGAAAGAAGTTGCAGTGTTTATCCATTAAAAACATCTAAGGATCTATTGTTTTTCTGAGACTAACTTTACCTACTGAGGTAGAGTGCTATTTTATTAGAAGCTATTTTCATGATCATCTGCATAGAAAATCCATTAGGGGCACCTGGTAACTAGGTCAGTAGAGCATGCAACTCTTGATCTCAGGGTCATGAATTTGAGTCCCACATTAGGCATGGAGATTACTTTTTAAAAAGTCAATAAACATCCAAGAAAACCAACCGAAAAAAATCTATTAGAACTAGTAAGAAGGGTCAGCAATATGGACACATACAAAATTTCATAATCTTTTTTTAAAAAAAGATTTTATTTATTCATGAGAGACACAGTGAGAGAGAGAGAGAGAGAGAAAGAGAGAGAAACAGACACAGAGGGAGAAGCAGGCTCCATGCAGGGAGCCTGACCTGGGACTCCAACCCAGGTCTCCAGGATCACACCCTGGGCTGAAGGTGGCGCTAAACCGCTGAACCACCTGGGCTGCTCTCATAACCTTTTTATATCCATTAATGCCCAATTTAAAAAGGTTCTAGTTCAAAATTACTAGGAAAAACTGAAATATATGTAATTCTGAAAAGCATATAAGACCTGTGTAGTTGGAGATATATATACCATGTTCCTGGATAGAAGTTAGTATTGCAAAGATGTGGCATGTCCCAATAGATCTATAAATTCAGTGCAATCCTAAAATCACAATAGGACTTAAATAACTCAACAAGCAAATTCTAAAATTTATCTGAAAGTTAAGGGCATCTGGGTGGCTCGTGGGTTGAGCTTCCAACTCTTGGTCTCTGCTCAGGTCATGAGCTCAAGTGTCTGCAGCGACTCCATGCTCAGCAGAGAGTCTGCTTGAAAATTCTTTCCCTTTGCCCCTCACCCCACTTGAATGCAAGCTCTCCTACTCTCTTTAAAATGAATGGATACATCTTTTTTTAAAAAATAAAATTTATCTGAAAGTGAAAATGTATATGGTTACTAAAGGAAAAAGAATTTGAAATAACTCTAAAGAAGGACTTGCCTTAATGGCTAAACAGAATGTAAAGCTAGGGTAATTAGTAATATTGGTCCAGGAAAGCGCAAATTAAGGTAACGTACTACTTTTCACATACTGGATTGGCAGAAATGTAAGATATCAGCAGTTCAAGATTGTCAGGCAGGAACGTCCTCATTCACTGCTGATTTAAGTCTAAATTGATAGAGCAAGTCTAAATTGGTAGAACCTACCATCTCCTAAATTGGTAGAACCTGCAAGGAGTGATTAAAAACATGCATTCAGGGGTGCCTGGATGGCTTAGTTGGTTGAGTATCTGCCTTCAGCTCAGGTCATGATCTCTAGGTCCTGGGATTGAGGCCCATATTTCATTCTCTCTGCTTGGTGGAGTCTGCTTCTCCTTCTCCCACTCCCCCTGCTCTCTCTGTCAAATAAATAAATGAAATCTTTTAAAAAACAAAACAAAACAAAACAAATCATGCATGCATTCTTAAACCCAGCAAGTGCACGGACTGGTAATGCGCCTCAAATAAAAAATGACATGTACCGAAGGAGAAACATGCAAGGATATTCACAAGTGTACTGTTTATGACAAGAAAATTGGCACCATTCTTAGTCTATCAATAGAGATCAAATAAACCTCCACAATGAACTTCAATAGGTAGCACCAACATTCACACTAGGAATTATTATGTAGAAGATAATTAGGTAGATCAATAGGGGCTGACTAGATAAGATCTCCAGATGTATTAAAAAGAAAAAGTTGCAGAATATACACAGTGTAAGATTTGTTTAAAACAAGCAAACTCTATCATGTCTATTTTAAATGCATGGAAAATGTCTGCAAGGACATACACAATGGTTTCCTTTGCAAGATAATGCAATTGTAGTAGAGATAATCAAGGGGCCCTTTAATCTCAATTCTAATATTTTTATTACAATGTAGATATATCCATAATTTACTCTGAATAAAAATAAATTCAGCTAGCTGAAGGACCTAGAGGTAACCTTAATAACTTTGGTACTAAAAGATAACCAACAGATGAGGGGTAAAGGGGTAAACATGTGAAGTTGAGAAAATGGAATTCAAGACAAATTCTTGTGGGGTGTCACATTTGGGAGATACTGATTACCTGGAAAATGGAGGCTGCCAAAGGGGCAGAGGCTCTCTGAAAAGCAAACTATCCAACAGCCCAATTTTGCCTAGAGGACCAGTTTACCTCAACATTAATTAAACCCAAAATAGAGAACCTAATGTGTGAAAAGAACTCTTAGGTTTGTGGGGGGAATATGGACCTTGTCCACACTATCTCATTTGATCCTTGCCACAATATTGTGTAAGGCAGGTTATCAGGGTCCCTATTCTTCAGATAAGACTTACATGAAGTACAAGAATGAGCTGGGGCTGCATGACAGGATTGAAGTCTGAAGTTTCGGAGTCTGAAACCTGTATTCTCTCATAATGCTGTCTCTCATAATGCTGTCCCCATAATGCTTACCTAATAAGGTAAGTGGATAAGTACGCAATCCTCTATAAACAGAGCAGATTATACACCTCTGTATTTTAATATTTCCAGATATCCTCTTCCAAACCCCCAATCCAATCCAGACAATGCTGCCAGATGGATTTTTCTGAGGATTACAACCTAAATAAAAAATCTTCATTATCTGGGTCCACCACCTATTGTACTTACCACTCTTTTTTAAGATTTTATTTATTTGAGAGTGAGTCCAAGTAGCAGTGGCAGAGGGAGAGGGAGGCAACCTCCTCAACAGAGAGCCCAACGCCGGGCTTCATCTCAGGACTCCAGGAGCACGACCTGAGCCAGAAGCAGAGTTAACCAGCTGAGCTACCCATACATTCTTCCCACTCCTTTACAAGTGCCTTATACCTCACTTTCCAGCAGGTCCCCTAGACTGGAATTTTCCAATTTCTGCTGTACCGTATTGTGCTACCGTGTAGGTGCAGTGTAAATGCTTCCACCCTGAAGCTTTCTCATCCTGAGTATAGACAGCACACAGATTGGAGGTAAAAGGACTTTCAAATCAATGACAATCTGACAGAAGCACTTTCCTCTCTATTCCATGAGCAATTTCAAATCTATATCCCTCTTCCTTTCTCGTGTTCTAACTCAAGAAATTCAGATACCACACTCCATTTTCTGACAGTGAAACTAAACACATCTAGCTTCTAAACCCACTTCTTTCCTCTTCAAAGGTTCTATCAATCCCTCCTCTAGGCCCCATTCTTTCTCAAAAACCTCTTTTCCTCTGATTAGCTGCTTTTCTAGAAGCATCCACACGTCCATCATTCCAATTTCATGAAATTGCAACCTCCAAACTCCCTCACTGCCTTTTTCCCCTCACTTTGACAAGCTCAACCAACATTCTGTGGCTTCCGTGGCCCCATTGGTTGCCCACCTCTAAACACTCCTTCCCAATCTTTCTGTTCATCTCTATCACTGGGCAATCTGGAGGGACTGCTCACATACCTGCAAACCTGTCTTTAAGAGCCATGTCACAACTATCACAGCTATTACTGTGAACCAGTCATGGGGCTGTCCATTCATAATTTAACTTCCCTACTCCATGAAGCACACCACCACACAGCCTATCAGGATTGAGGATAAGGAGCAAGCCTAAATCACACAGCATTTAGGTAGCAGAGGCAGGACCTAAATGCAGGTTGTCGGCATCCTTACCTACCAGGCTACAAGTCTGTGTGGTGGCTTCAAACTCATATCCCCAGAATAACCTTATTCCAATTCTTTTTCCTTCACAATGAGCCCGAAGTACAAACCAGAAACTTGGCATTATTTGGCTTACTTTCCTTCTAACCCAATCTGCCAAGGCCTACTAAATGGTGGTACTACTGCCTCTTGGTTTAGAACCATCAAAGTGAAAATACTGCCAAACTTGTACCACCTTGATCTTCCTATTATTTTTCTCTTAAGATTCAATCCAATAGGACCTAAATCTGAGGGATTACTCTGGAAATCCTCAATGGCTTGTTGCCATTGAGTTTTGTCCCCATTAATCTCAGTGAGGCTCGGAAGCCAACTTCTGAGAATAAAAATAAATAAGAGAAACTTTATCATACCATAATGTATTGTGTACTTGTCTTGTTTTCTTATATATAGTACATTTTCTAAAGAAAAATTGCTAAACTCTTAAGCATCAAATGCTGCTGGGACTTTATTTATAGGAAATGTATTTGTACAAGGGGAAAAAGTTACGCGGTCTTTGAAATGATCTATTTCCCATGAACACACTAGCTATGACTTTGTGATGGTTTTATAAAATCTGGACAGACCGAGGCTAAAGAACCAATTCTCTAATGACAACATTAACAATCCCAACATTCTGCTTCAAAATCCTGACTCTAGCAACAGACTTTACGCCACAGATTAAGTGCACTTGCCAATGTGTCAAAAAGAACCTTTATTACTTAATTATAACAGCCTCTTATGTTTTTTATGCCTTCTTGCCAGATGCCTTCGGAGCAGGTGCTTTCTGGGCTGGAGCTTTCTGACCCTTCTGAGCCTTTGGAGGTGCTGCTTTCTGGCCTGCAGCTTTCGGGGCAGGAACCTTCTGGGCTGGAGCCTTCTTGCCCGCAGCAGCCACCTTTTTGGCTGGAACCTTTGCAGCAGGTGCTGCCGCCGCACCCTTAGCAGCAGGTGCTTTTTTAGGAGAAGCTTTCAGGAGAGCTGCTTTTTGTAGCTTCCTAACTTCAAGCTTGATTATTCTGTTCCTCTGAAAAAATTCAATATAAGTTATTTGTCATATATGCACATAAAAAACTATTTTGTCTAACCTATACGTACGGAATGCATATGTAAGAAAACAAACCTAAAACCCGTATGAATTCAACTTTGGTCGACACTAAGCTCAAGCAAGCAGAATTACTAGGCAAGTTTAGGGTTAGTTAGAATATAAAAATCCTGAAATAATTAAAAACTTACCATTTTCTTTGCCTTCATGACTTTGTAACGATCAAAGTCTGTCATCTTGGCTTTCTGTCAAAAATAAAGCACATAATCACTCACATGACCTATCACCTTCCCCCAAAAGAAAAGGTCACAATTCAAATGATCCTAAACCATTACCCTTTCTCTGGCTTCAATCTTCTTGGCCCATCTTGTAGCTGCCCATTTTGTATTGATATCAGCCTTCTGCCAGGCTTGCCGGACATACTTCTGGCGAGCACTAGGAAAGAGCCAAGACCAGAATAAGGAACCAGCTTTGAAGCCACACAAGGACAGCTTTGAGCCCTCTGAAAGCATAGTTTATGCCCCCTTAATTTAAAAAGCATAAGCCAAAAGCACGCTTCACATTCATTGTACTTCCAGCTCTTGGTGACTCCATACACCACATACCACTTAGCACATTACGTCTTTTACTTACTTGAATGTTGTTCACTAAACCAGGATTTCTTATAATCCAAAGCCCATGATTTTATGTATTTTAAATTTTTCAGTTTTGTTTTTATTTACTTTTAAAGTAAGCTCTAGTTCCAATATGGAGCTTGAACTCATAACCCCAAAGTTAAGTCATGTGCTCTTCAGAGCCAGCCAGGCACCCCTCAAACAAGCCATTGTAATTAAAAAAAAAAAAAAAAAAAAAAAAAAAGCAAATCAGCTTATTTCCTGTTTTTAAAAATCACCTCTGATCTTGTATATAACATCACTCTATGGAGATTATAGAAAGCAATTTCCTTTTCATAAAGAATGAGGTAAAGCGGGTACCTGGGTGGCTTGATTAGTTGAGCATCTGCCTACCGCTCAGGTCGTGGTCCTGAGGTCCTGGGATGGACCAGGTCCTGGGATGGACCACATTGGGCTACCTGCACAGTGGGGAGCCTGCTTCTCCCTCTCCCTCTGCCCCTCCCCACTGCTTGTGCCCTCTCAAAATCTTAAAAAGGGACACATGGGTGGCTCAGCAGTCTGCCTGGAATCGAGTCCTGCATCAGGCTCCCTGTGGAGCAGTCCCACAGGGAGCCTGCTTTTCCTTCTGCCTCTCTGTGTCTCTCGTGAATAAATAAATAAAATCTTAGAAAATTAAAAAAAAAAAAAAAAAAGAATGAGGTAAAGCTAATCCTTGGGCCTTCTGTACAATACTGCTTAAAGGAATGTGGCTAAACACCACAAAGTCTAACCATTTTGAAGTTTCTTTCAAATATTTCAAGTACCAAAGCCTGCATGCTTAAAAAGATGTACCAGTACACTTTACAGCATGTTCCATTGCAACTGCCATTGTAGTTGAAATAGCCAAAGTGTAACCACCAGTATTTTAATTTCCATAACCTACATCATGTCAAGAAAAAAATCACTACTGACTTCAATTCCCTAAGCAGCTAGTAAGAGAACCTCTTTAGTACCTGTCAAAATGAGATGACGTACTTTAAACACTTATTAACTGACACACACTAAAAGCTCAACTAATGATAGCTGCTATTCTAAGAAAAAGTATTTAGTATTTTTGTTTTGAAGCTAACGGTGACTAAGGTGACTAAAATATGTCTGGGAGACCAGAATTCCAGAGAGGTCTTTGTTGTGTAAATCCTGAAAGGGGGCAAGAGAAAGAGGGTGGCAAATCTGGAAAATTAAAGCCAGAGAAGGCAGAGTGGAATAATCACAGAACATTTAAAAAATTTTAAAAATGGCCACCCACTTCTATAACGAAAATCCTTCTTCTGTACTACATTCTCAAGAAACAAGACAGCAAAAACATTTTCTTAATTAAACTAAGCAAATTTTTATCAGTACAAACAAAGCTGGGGGAGGGGTGTTGAGTGGTGGATAGTTACCTGTGAGGGAACTTGAGGATGAAGTCAGTCAGCTGCATGCACTTGAAAGGCATCGCCTGTCTCCTCACCTGAGTGCAGGGTCCATCAACCAAAGCCTAGAACACGTAAGATAAAAAAATTTCAGTGCAGAACGTAACAGCACCCCAAGCAGATCTATACATTTGTCCTTTTAGAACCACCAAATCTCTATTTAATCTAAATGTTTTGAAGAAATATAAACCTATTATCCGTAGTAGTACGTGTAACTTACTGGGCAATTTTTAAGTCTTTGATCCTTATGCTTCTAACAATCAACATCATGTTCATTCACGGTCTTTGGTTGACCTCTTAGTTTGCGGTTCTCAAACACCAACAAGAGCACACAAGGGCACAGGAAGCTGCGTGCCTGACTTTGTTCTAACTCCCTGAAACCTCACCAGTGTTTCCACCCATAACTGGCTAATCGGTCTGGCTAGCCTAAGTGGCAGAGAGAACACGGAAACTCAGCGATGCTGGCCAACTCCAGTCTGTGCTCGAAATCCCCACTTCGCACCAACTGTCTCCTTAAAGGTAAAATAAAACTACCACAACACTCCCGCCCTTAGAGGGCCGTTGGGAAGACGACCATTACCATTACGATACTGCCCTATCGGTCATGGATTGGCGTGGGAGACTGACACTTTTCCTTACACTTACCCTGTTCTGATCAATAACATCTACAATCGCGACCAGTTTCCCGGCATGAGGCCCAAAGGAGACGTAGGCCACCCGGCCAACCTCCACGAAACGCCTGAACACCTAAAATCGAGGGCGAGAGAGACAACCGAGACTCATTAGTTGATAAGGCTCTGCAGCTCAAAGGCTGCGTAACTAAGCACAGCGAGAAAGAACGTTAGGGAACACGCCCAAATGCCACGGACGATCTGATGGACGCAGGAAATACGCAGAGACGGCAGCGGCAAAAGCAGGGTTCCCGCCGGCCTCCAGGGCTACGGGCTCTCCAACGCCCCAGACTGGCCGGGCCGCGCGGCGCACGCGAGGCCCCAGGCGCACCCGGCCTGCACGGCCCTCCACGCGCTCGGCGGCCGCGCGCCCCGGAAGCTCCTCAGCTCAGTGCTCCGCCCGCCCAGGGACCCTCTCCATTCGCCACCTAAGACCCGATGGGCGTCATTCCAGGCCCTCGTTTCCCCCTCCCAGGCTGAGGTGGAGCGGCATGGCCTCCAGCCCAGGAGCCCGGCACAGCGACACTCACCATGTTGGCGGCGTTCGGCGAGAAGGAAGGAAGGCCCGCCCGCCCGTGCGCATGTGTGGACGGCCGCCCCGCCCCCGCGCTTGACGAGCCGCCGACGTCAGCGCCGATTGGCTGGGGTCGTACGTGCGTACGTGCACGCATGCTCGCTGGGAAAACTCGGCGGAGTCGGTCGGCAGCGGCATCGCAGGGGCTGGCAGGGAGCTTAGCTCCGGGGGTACCGCCTGGCTGGGGAGGGGCCTGCCGCCTCTTAGGACTTCAGGGTGAAGAGGAGCGCACGGCTGTGCCTTTCGATGTAACTCTGCCCGCATTGTTTTACTTCTTGTAACATTCTTCCACTTTTCCTTCCCTTTCTCCTAAGTATTTCAGATTTTTGCTTAAATGTTGTTACGGCTTAGTACTAGAATTTTTTTTCTCTCCCTAAGTAATCCCAGCAATTCTGTTACCATTTTATTTTAAAGTAATTTAGACTTAACAGAAAAGTTGCAAAACTAGCACAAAGAATTCCAATAAGCGCTTCTTTTAAATTACCCAAATAATCTTACATTATTGAGAGTCTTTTTTTTTTTTTTTTTTTTGAAGATTTTATTTATTCATGAGAGACAGAGACCCAGGCAGAGGGAGAAGCAGGCTCCATGCAGGGAGCCTGACGTGGGACTCCCGGGACTGCAGGATCAGGCCCTGGGCTGCCCGAGAGAGACAGTCTTGAGCGGGCTCCACACCCAGTGCAGAGCTGGAGTTAGGGCTTGATCTCATGACCTGAGCGGAAATCAAGAGTCTGATGCTTCACTGACTAAGCCACCAAGGCAACTCTCCCCAAATGTTAACATTTCTGTTTGCTTTATCTTTCTATCATTTTTTTTCTGAGTCCTTTTAGAGAATGTTATATATGATGTTCCTTTATCTCTTAACAGCACTTCAATGTGCTATTTCCTAAAAAAAAAAAAGAAAAAAAAAAGACATCATCTTACATATCAGTACAATGAACAAAATCAGGAAAACTATACCAATGTAATCTATCATTTATTTGGTAGTTTTATTCACGTGTTATCAGTTGTCCCACTTATGTCCTTTAGTGCAAATAAATAAAGTTTTGTTTCCTGGTTCGTGATGGAATGGAGGATTACAAATTGGAAGCTGTCATGTCTAGCCTTAAAATCTAGAATAGTTTTTACATCTTTCTCTTTCATAATACTGATATCTTAAAATACAGGCTAGTTGGTTTGTAGACTATCTCTTAATATGGACTTAAAGTTTCTCCGGTGATCAGATTCAGATTATGCACTTTTAGTAGAAATGCTGTGCCTTTGATGCAAAACATAAGACTACAAGCTTAGGCTATCTCTTTGCCATCATCATCACCAGGTTAAGGTGATCATTGTACTGGCAATTCCCAAAAGTCTTTCAGTCCTTTCGTCTAAGCTCTGTGTCAGTATTTCCCAGGACTGTTCCATCAGCCTCCTAAATGATCTACTTTCTCCATTGCTTCCCTTAATCTATTCTCTACTCATCAGAGGGATCTTGTAAAAACATAAGTCAGATAACATCACTTCATTGTTAAAACACTTCAATGGTTCTCTACAGTACTTACAATAAAATCTAAACTTCTTACTGTAGCCTACATAGGCCCTGCATCATATGCTCCTACATTCAAACACACCTGAGCCATCTCTCCTTTCCCATCTTCATTGTGCCTCGGCTACATTGGTCTTGAACAGGACAAGTCCTCTCCTGGTCTATGAGTTTTTCACAGGGTGACTCTTCTGCCAGGAATGCTCTTCCCTCTGTTCATACTCCTTGTATAGCAGTGCCAACCATGTCTTGTATATTTTTCTAGAGATCTCTTCTGAAAAACTTACCACCTAAAAAAATAATAATAATAAAAATATTAGTCCCCTTCCTCTTTTTCTAGCTCAATTTTTAAATTTCCTCAGAGCTGTTATCATAATTGCAATTGTTTGACTTATTTTTCTGTCCATAGAGATTATAGTTTTATACCAGTTGGAATAAGTTCCATGAGGGCAGGACCTTGGCCATTTTTTTGTTGTTTCTTTTCTTTTCTTTTTTAATTTTATTTGACAGAGAGCACACACAAGCAGGGGGCAGTGGCAGCAGAGGGAGAGGAAGAAGCAGGCTCCTTGCAGGACTTGATCCCAGGCCCTGGCCAAAGGCAGACACATAACCAACGGAGTCACCCAGGTGCCCCATTTTTTTTTTTCGTATAGTAGGCTCAATGAATGGGTAGTGAATGAATTGGTATTTAAGCCTTGGGATCTTGCTTTATAATTCACAAAGCAAAAGGCATGAATAAGAAAGCTCATAGCAGCACTTTTTTGGTAATAGCCCCAAACTGGAAACTACTCAAAGGCCATAAATACATGAATAGATAAAAGTTGTTAGCAATGGAGTCAACAGTAACTATAAGGAACAATACACATAACACTGAGTAAAATAAGCCACATACAAAGAGTATATGTTGTGTGATTTAATTTATATAAAATTCATAACGGGCGATCTATGGTAGTTAGGAATAATGATCATGTTTAACCTTGGTACAGGTAGCAGTGGCTGGGGTGGAAGAGGGGCTTCTGAGCTCTTGGTGACGTTTGTTCATCTAGGTGTTGGTTACACCAGTGTTCAGCCTCCGAATGTTCATTTTACCCCGTATTCTACAGGATAAAGTCCACACTCCCTAGCCTGGCATTCAAAGTTCCCCACAATCTCACCCCAGCACCTTCCTCGCATTTTCCTCCTGCCACTTCTGCGTCCTTCACCCCTAATCTCTTCGCAGCTCTTCGTGCAGTTGTGCCCCCTCTTCCTAGAATATGATCCCACTCGCCCTGAAGAACGACAGCACGTCCTTGAAGAAGCATCTAAAGATCCCACCCCAACCAACTCCCAAGCGGTTTTGAGACTTCTTCGAAGCTCCATTGGAATGGGTACGTAAATCCAACTAAGCCTCATGTGCCTCCGGAGGTCGCGGGCGTCCAGGAACGAGCAGACCATCATTAACAGCTACACACTTCGGGAGCCAGACCACCGGACCCAGCGAGCGAGCGGCGCGGGGTGGCTGGACACGCCCCTTCCCGGCCGCCCAACGGCCTCATCCAATCACCGGGAGGAAGGGCAGCTCCGGACCGCGCCAGGATCCAAGATGGCGTCCGGGGCACGCTGCGTGGTGGGCTCGGCTCCTCCCCGCGGAGTCACGCCCCGGCCGGACGTCGCCCCGGCTCGTCCAATCCCCGGGAGGGAGGGCGGGCCGAGGCCGGCGCGGGTGGACCTTGGGGCGGCGCGCTGGCGCTCGCTCTCAGGCTGGGTTCCTTCCTTGAGCCTTCCGGTGGGCTCCTCGGAAGCTGTGTCCTGCTGAAGCCGCGCCGTCTTGCGCTTGCTTATGGCAAGAGATGGATGTGAGGGGCTGGGCGGGCGCCCGCGTGGGGTTTCTGCGAGGGAGCACCGAGCAGAGGGGTCGCGCTGGTCCCGGGTCCTCACCTGGGGACGCGGGGGACGGCAGCAGCAGCCCACTTCCCCCTGGGGTCCCGCAGGTGTCGGCGTGTCCAGGACTGTCCACCTGTAACCAGCTGGTCCCGGGTCCTGGCGGGGGGCACGGGGGACGGCAGCAGCAGCCCACTACCCCTTAGGGTCCCGGCAGGTGTCGGCGTGTCCAGGACTGTCCACCTGTAACCAGGAGTACCTGCCTGCTTCAGCTGAGGCAGGCGTCTCGTTTGTTTCTGTCAGTCAGGAGGGTGGAAGTGTGGGTTCAGCAGGCAGAATGTTTGTGGGGGGCCCAAAACAGAAATCTAAGCCTATTCGAGAAGTGCACAGAAACCTACCCAGAACCCTGACTTCTTTCTTGTTCCTGTAACCTCTTTGGGATGTGAACACATCACAGTTATGACCAAACTGGCATGGTAGTCATATGTATGCCTACTTGGCATGATATATTTAGGAGTGAAAAGAAGTGTATGGTACATCTGTTTTCAGGATTTTCGTCTTAGGAAACCCAAAGCAGAGAAAGACAGAGTCACAGCTGTTTCAACCTAAAACCATCAGGAATAAACCTGTAGTCCTGCAAAATCAGGTGTGTTGATTCATTGTAATGAGGGAGACTGCACACCAGAGACACCATGAAGGCTTTTAACCAAAAGAAGGAAAAGAGAGTTATAGAATTGTGGGCAGGTGTAAAATTTAAATGAAATTTAAATGAAATACTGTTTTGATAGGCTCAGTGCAAAGCAGGACTGTTTAAAGGGGTCAACATTAGTCCTAGACAGCAAAATGGACCCATGGTCCTGTTTCTTTGAGAACTTTGTGTAGAAACCACTTTTCTGAAGCTTCTTATCTGAGTGGTAAGTTGAAACGGTTTCATTTTTACTGATAAAATTCCAAGCACCAGCGTTTCAGAGAGTCTTTGATTTTAGAGAACAAAGTTTCTTAGTAAGAAAGCAATAGTCTTCAAAGCCTCGAAGAAAGTTATTATGACACTATAGATGTAGTATTCATTGGAAGAAATAGTGTTTCTTTTTAACTTTATAGCTGTGTTTATTTGTATCTCTTTTGTCTGCCTGAAGGAAGAGCTATGAAGATTTTACTCTCTTAGAGGTAATTTTTTTACACCACAGAAATGCTGATAATACATATAGAAGGAAAGAACTCTGAAGGTTTTATCAATGGGGAAGTTTTAGATCTTCTATGTTGTAAAGCAGGAGATAAAGTCACAAATCACAGGTAATGACATTCTGGTATGAGAAAGGTACCCACAATGTGGAAGACATTTGGCTATTAAATCATGGGGACCTGAGTAAGAGAAAAGGAAGGCTTTGTTTTGTTTTTATTTATTCATTCATGAGAGATAGAGAGAGAGAGAGGCAGAGACATAGAGGGAGAAGCAGGCTCCTTGCAAGGAGCCCGCTGCGGAACTTGATCCCCAGAGCCAGGATTAAACCCTGAGCCAAAGGCAGAAGCTCAACCACTGAGCCACTCAGGCATCCCAGAAAATGAGGGTTTTTAACCATCTCATTGGTTGCTCACTTCCAGCTTCCAGAGATGATGGACTCTAGAATGGGTCAGGACTCTTGGGATATAGCACCCAGCTCCTTCAGCAGTATGAATTTGTCCAATACTCCAAATTCCTGGATGGGGTATTTTGTGGTCTGTTTTTTGTGTCTAGCAACCAAAGAGTCAGTGTTGGGTTCTGTGCTTTTCAAAGATTGGTCCTGGGGCAACTGGGTGGCTCAGCATGGTAAGCGTCTACCTTCAGTCAGGTCATGATCCCAGGGTCTTGGGATGGAGTCAGGCATCAGGCTCCCTGCTCATTAAGGAATGTGCTTCTCCCTCTGCTGCTCCCCCTGCTGCTCTCTCTTTCTCTGTCTCCCTCTCTCTCTCAAATAAATAAAATCTTTAAAAAAAAAAAAAGAAATATTGGTCCAGTGTCAAGAAAATGCTTGGGAAATATAGCAGCTCTATGGGACGTGGTAAGGCCACAGCAAAGGTGAGGCTTCTGTTGCTTTTTGAGTGTAAGAAGCTGTTGATAGAAAGAAGTTGTCATGCCCTAAAATAGACCATTAAACTCCTTATACTCTGTGGAAGACAGAATATTCTATTGCATGGAAAGCTCACTGACACCAAGATTATATATATTTTCTCACATTATAATATGGAACAGGAGCCCACTGTTAGAAGAAAATGTTAGCTATGTACTCTGGAAACAGTTGAACAATTGCAAAATTCACTGGTCAAGCTAATAGGCCCCTAAATTCAGAACAAGCTCCAGGAACATGTAAAAGCAGATACATTCTTCAGTGTAATTTTAGATAGGAGCACTGGTATCTCTTCCAATGGAAATCTCCCCCTCTTTGTGTGCTGTTTTCACCAGAGGGCAGAAGGTAAGGTGGAACTTTGTTAAGATCTGTTTGATTTGTAAAGGCTGCTGACATGACTGAGAGTCTCTTGCAGAGAATATAGCAGTCTAAGGTTTACCAGAGGAGCACCTGTGGGGTTTCATTTATCCATCAATGGTCAGCTGGCAAGGATTTCTGACAGCTTCCACAAGGTCTTTTTCTTGACCTCTAAAACATGGGAGATGGCTTCAGCTGTTATTTGGTCCTATGCAGTGGAGCCAGTTACCAGGCTTCTAGACACCGTGGACAAGTCATGGACTGCTAATGCTCTGCTTCTCAGAGCACTTCACCACTTGGCTGGGTTTGCTGCAGGCATTCCTGAATGAGTAAGAGAAATCCCTGGGAGGAGGAAGAGGAGTGGGAGAGAAGCATCAGAGAAAATGCCACATGGAGCAGACTCTCAGAGTCTGAGCCTTTTCACAGCTAAGTGTACAATCACCATTAACATTTTTCAGGAAATAGGCTCCTACAGCGGTGCTGAGAGGCCTCTTTTTTTTTTTTTTTTTGCATTTTTTATTCTATCAACAAGTTTGACTTTACAGTGATGATGCTGTGTGTTGAATACATTTTTTTCATATCCCGAGTCCTTGCCTCAGGACATGCAGCAGGCTGATACCCCGTTCACTTGTCAAATGATGCCAACCTTGTCATCCAGAGGTTTCTGAAGATGAGGGGAAGTGGGACCCAGGCTTTGTGCCCTGGTACAGTGAAGTAAAGTATGAGAATAGAAGGATCTCCTTCCACTTTCCCCATGATGAATGGCCAACAAGTTCCCATAATGTCTTCATAGCCATAGGCTTCCGAGAAAGCCACAGAAAGGCCTTGTTCATTCTCCTTCTGAACCATGTCATTTCTGATGTGCAGGAGCAGCTGTTAAAATGCTTACTGTGATACATTGTTCAGTACCTCATCCCACACCATCTGCATCTGCTGGAGAATGATGAGTCTGAGGTGGTACTCTATGAGGCTTTCCAGGGAGATAGTTCCTACCTGAGTGAGTATAGAGCAGAGCTGCAGAGGATGGCTGTTCCTAGGCAAGGGCAATCATATAATATCCTTGCTGCCTTACACTTGAATCTCATTTCCTACCCCAGTATCAGTACAGCTGTCTCCATTCCAGCCACTATGTTGGCCACTATGCCTATTCATGTCCAATCTGCAGCAGGAGAGAATCTGAATCTGATGAGGCACTCTGGAAAGGAGCAAAGACTTGCCTGGGCTGGCCCTGACATGAATTCCTCAGGACATCTGATGGCCATCAGGTCTTGGATGACTTTGACCCATACACACACAGAGTGGCTAGAAGGCTGAGTTGCTCACCTTATAACTGGTACTTGGAACTTGCCCCAAGGCAAAGGTATCTGCTGAGCAGACTTTTGGGTTTTGCTGTTTGACTTATGTGATTATTTTAAAAAGGCTTTCAAGTGTCAACGAAGCTTGTACTAGAGAAGGTAAATCTTGTGAACCTTTAATGCAGTCAGGTTGAGGGACAATTGCATAAGAGGCAAGTAAGGTTGCTTGATATATTTAAAATTCAATCAGTGATTCAGTAAAGAAAATAGAACTATGTGTGGAGCTCTTAATGCAAGTGGCCTTGTACGTTTTCTTTACCTGCTGTTATTAGATTAAAACTTTGTGGAGAAACCCTGGGTAGAAACCCAAGCACACTTTTTTTTTTTTTAAAAGCAACAATATCTAGTATAGAGTCATTAGTAGGGTCAAGGAATCCTTTTATGAGACCTGAGAGGCAAGGGAGAGAGAGTAAAAAGGGGATCTTCAGACAGAAGGGAAAAGATAGAAAAAAAAAAAAAAAGACGTACATGGTGAGTGCATCTGGGTGTCTAGCAGAGAGAAGCAATGTGGTTTGCTGGAAAAACACAGGCTGTGGAGTCAGCCCTGGGTTCACATCTCCCCTCTGGCCCTCTCTGGTTGTGTGATATTGGTTGAGTTACTCAACCTTTTAGTGGTCCTTCCTCCCTAAAATTGAGGTTTGAAAGCTCTCTGTATTTCCCTAAATATTGTTGGAAGGATGAACTGGGATAGAAGATATGAAAAATACATTGTAAATTATAAATTAGTTTATGTAATTAACTACCCTGGTGCTAAGAGATTTGTAGTGAGATTATCATTCATTGATTCATTTATTTAGCAAACTCACATGCACACATAATGATTATAGCTCTCATCTCTTGCTAACAAGTGCCAAGCCCTATGCTCAGTAAGGCCCTGTAGTCCATAAGACAGCCTCCACCCTCAAAAAACTCTAGCTGTGTGAGGGGACTGCCTTCTGCCAGCGCAGGACTGCAGCCTGGGATGAATTTGCCTGATAAGACTGGGCTCCATAGCCTGGGGCAGCCTCTCCCTCAGGAGAGTTGGGTTTGGTTTACTCTCACCTCTGTGCTCATTGGAACCTGAGAACAAGGAAGGGCTTTTCCTCTGGGAGGGCTGGCAGAGCTCTGGAAAAGTGGGAAGGAGCACTCTGAGATGGCTTTGTTGGAACCCACTGATATTCTTATTCACCTGTAGAATGAGTTTACCTCAGAAAGGTTGGGCTGTCTGCCTGGAGAAAGGTGGCAGAGATGTAGGAGGTTTGCAGGGAGAGCTGGAGGGTTGGTTGGGATCCTAGGGTGAGGTTGCTGCTCCTGCACCAGTGAACAGAGTCACTTCTGAAAAACTAAAGGGACAGAGACACGTAGAATGGCCGTTAGCTCTAGAAAAAGTACTTATGATGTCTCAGGTGGCTGGATACTTCAATACTTTGGATTTCTTTGACCTACTGTATCTCCTCATTGAGGGTTCCAGGAGGTGGGGAAGAAACTGTGATAGGAGATTGTATGCTATTGTCAACAGACACTTTGATGATTTTCCCAATACTTTCTGTGACTCTGAGCAAGTTACTTGCTTTCTCTAAACTTAAGCTTCCTTCATGATAAAATAAGGATGATGAATGTCAACTTCAAGGGCTTTTAGGACTAAATGGTACTATCTATATCAGGGATCTGCACACTTTTCTTGCAAAAGGCCTAATAGTGAATATTTTAGACATTGCTGGCCATACAGTCTTAGCCACAACTATTAAGCTCTGCTTTTTTAGTGCAAAAGCAACCATAGATAATATGAAAGTGTTATGGAGCCCACTTTACCCCAGAGTATTTTTATCCCTGACCGTGGTTCTGAAATCCAGAGAAAGGCAATGAGACTTTCCCTCTGCTGAGAGGTCAAGTTCTAAGATGTTTCAGAAGTGAGTTTTAGGGACGCCTGGGTGGCTCAGTGGTTGAGGGTCTGCCTTTGGCTCAGGGCGTGATCCTGGAGTTCTGGGATCGAGTCCCACATCGGGCTCCTTGCATGGAGCCTGCTTCTGTCTCTGTCTCTCATGAATAAATAAATAAAATATTTAGAAAAAGATTTTAAAAAGTGAGTTTTAGGTAGACAAGAGCAAAGAAACAAAATCAGAGGCCCCTTGAAACACCACTACTTTTTAGTAAGGAAAAGGGCAGGTGATAAAAGTAGAGGGGTGGTAAAAAACAACAACAACAACAACGACAGACAGACTCTGGGTAAAGATGGCTGATAGAACACAAATATCTAGTTGCATTCCGTCTTAATACTGCACTACAAAACTGTGATGAGACTCCTTAGATACCGGGGAACCCTTGTTTATCTTCTCATATTTAAGCTAGGGGGTGAAGTAAAAATGAGGTTCTCAGTTGTTGATTCAAGCTTCACTATAGGATAATTTTACTGGGAAAGTCCAAATGCCAACAACATTTCTTTAGAGGATGGGCAGAGGGAAAGAGAAAATCTTAAGTAGACTTCATGCCCAGCATGAACCCAACATGAGACTCCATCTCAGAGCCTTGAGATCATTACTTGAGGTGAAATCAAGATTAGATGCCTAACCCTCTGAGCCACCAGGCACCCCACCAACACCGCATTTTGTCCTTTGTGCAGTTGCTTGGCTTCCCCATAACAAAAGGCTCCTCCGACCTGCCTGGAGGGCAGAGATAGCCTAGAGCCTGGGTTAGAGGGCTCTAAACACTGGATTCTAAACACTGAATATACCCCAGTTCCCTTAACCCTGCTGTTTGGGGTATGATGCCTCCACCCTCAACTGTGAGTCTTCCAATCCCTCTGCCTGCATTTGGGAGAGGTAGTCTCTCACCAACAAACAGAGGGAGAAGGGATCCCAGGAGCTCCTATTTCTCAAATAGCTTTAAACTAATCATGTTTATTTTGTGCCCCCAACCCAAGTTCCAGCTGTACCTAATTCACTAATTCCTGAGCTTTTATTTTTTTAAAGATTTTATTAATTTATTCATGAGAGAGAGAGAGGCAGAGACACAGGAAGAGGGAGAAGCAGGCTCCATGCAGGGAGCCTAATGTGGGACTCAATCCTGGGACAACAGGATCACGCCCTGGGCCAAAGGCAGGTGCTAAACCGCTGAGCCACCGAGGGATCTCCAATTCCTGAGCTTTTAAATGATGCTACTGTTTAATTAGCAGTAGCATCCTGGTTGATTATTAATTTCCTAATTGATTTGGGATTAAGATTTCTTGGGTCTGCTAAATCAATTACCTCTGGTTGATCAGCATTTCAGGTGCAAAATGTTATTGTTGCCTTCTGTTCTCCCCCATGCTTGTGGATTTATGCTGATATGGACAGCCTTCTTCAAAAGCAGTCTGGATTCTAACCTTCTCCCTACTCAACCCTTTCCCTTTACTGCTTTCATATCTCAGTTAATGGCAACCCTATACTTCCAGTTGTTCAGGCAGAAGTTCAGAATAATTCTTGAATCCTCCTCTCTCTTACTCTATATGCACCAGGATATCTTATGGGCTCTATTTTCAAAAATATGCAGTAGCTGACCATTGCTTACAGTGTCCACTGCTACCTCTCAGTCCAAGCTACCAGCATCTCTCATCTGGATGGTTCTAATAACCTACCAATTGGTTTTCCTGTTTCTGCCCTTGTACACTTCACTTTATTTTTCTTAATGCAGCTAGAGAATAGGCCCTTTAAAACAGAAGCCAGATATCCTTCATTTTTTCAAACCCTCCAGTGGCTCCCTCTCGCCCTGTCTACCTCCTGTTAGCTCTCTGACTTCATTTCCTACATCTTTTAGTTCCTTCTGTTCCAGCCTCTCTGTATCTTGAACATGTTCCTACCCTAGAGCCTTTGCACATACTATGTCCTTTGCTAAGAATGCTCTTCCACCAGATACTCAAACAGCTGATTCCTTCACTTTCTTCAAGTTTTGGTTCAAATGTCATCTCATCAGAAAATACTTTTCTGGCTTATTTACATGAAGTTCCAGCCTGCCCCTCCTGACAGCCTGCTCTGTGGATTTCAGACTTGCCTTCAGCCCCCATGATCACATAAGCCAATGTCTTGCAAAAACAATATCTTAACATATATCTCCTACTGATTCTCCTTCTCCAGCTAAGCTCTGACTGATACACACAATATGTCATTTCATCTGGAAATAGTTGAGCAATATCTAAATGGTAAGGATTCTTGAAAAACAAACAAAAAACAATCCACAATTTCATCATCTCAGCTAGACAAAAATCAAAATCAGTTTCTTGATATCATCAAATGTTCAGACCTCCAATTGTCACATAACTTCATAATACTAAAAATATTTTTGAACTACTGAATTTTTTTTTTTTTTCAGCATATTTAGTTAGGGAAGGAAAAAGTCTGGAAATGATTTTCTTCTTGGCTCCAGCAGAGGGCCTCAAGTCTCATGTGTTTCATTTTCCAGAAGAAAGTAGTTTGGTTTCTCCTATAATCTCAGTCGTTTGGCCCAGTGCTTACTTAGCACATGGTAGATTTTTGGTAAATATATGATGAGTGAATGAATGAATAAGTACGTGGGTGAAAGAAATACTTTTTAAACTTGTATTCATTGGCTATACTCTGTGCCAGGCACTGGCAATGTGCTAAATTTTCTTTCTTTTTTTAAAATATTTTATTTATTCATGAGAGACAAAAAGAGAGAGAAGCAGAGACACAGGCAGAGGGAGAAGCAGACTCTATGCAGGGAGCCAGATGTGGGACTCGATCCCAGGACTCCAGGATCACGCCTTGAGCCGAAGGCATGGTTATAACCATCTCTTTTCTTATAACCATCCCATCTCTTTTCTTATAACCAAACCATAAATCGCTTTCTTGTGGGCTATCCCATGAGGTAGGTATTATCCTTATTTTATATATGAGGAAATCAGAGCTCAAAGAAATTCAAAGGCTTTATGAAGATCATAGAGATAGAAAATCTTTGAGTTAATGTAGATCTATAATTTTATTTTTTTTAAAGATGTATTTATTTATTCAGAGAGAGAGAGAGAGAGAGGCAGAGACACAGGCAGAGGAACAAGCAGGCTCCATGGAGGAAGCCCGACGCGGGACCCGATCCCGGGCCTCCAGGATCACAACCCGGGACGCAGGCAGCGTCAAACTGCTGCGCCACCAGGGCTGCCCTAATTTTATTTTTTAAATGTCATATAAGACATCTAGAAAGTGTATACATGGTTGAAAAAGGGAACACCTGTAACTACTGGCCTGTTACAGAACAGCACTGTCACCCCAGAACTTGTTATGGACCAAATGTTTGTATCCCCCAATATTTATATATTGAAACCCCAACCTTCACTGTGATGGTATTTGGTACTTCAGCAGGTATTTAGGGTGGGATGAGGCCATGAGGGTCAGGCTCTTGTGATGGGATTGGTACTCTTAAAAGAAGAGATACCAGAGAGCTCACTGTCTTTCTCCCTACACAAGCACAGAAGAAAGGCCAAGGGGAGCCTCAGTAAGAAGGCAGGCTGTTTATAAGCCTGAAAGAAGTCTCTCACCAGGTACTGAATTGGCTGACACCTTGGTCTCAGGCTTCCTGGCTTCTAGAGCTGTGAGACAATAAATGTGTGTTGTTTAAGTCACCTGTTCTATGGTACTTTGTCATGGCAGCCCTAACATACTGAGACATTCATGTATCCCTTTCTAAACACTACCTCCATCTTCCCTCAAATTTAAGAGTAATAATTTCCTTGCTTTCCTTGAGAGTTGATTTTCTGTGTTTAGTTTTGCTGGTTTTTGAACTTCATATAAATGGAATTATTCGTATGTGTTTTTGTGACTTGATTTTACCCTCAATGTCACCTTGGCAAGATCCAACCATTTTGAGCATAGATTTACATTTCTTTTGTTTTCATACTATACGGTGTTTTTTAGTACTATGGATATATCACTATATACCCTTCCATTTTATGGGATAGGCATCTTGGCTGCTGGTAAAAGCATTCTTAGGCATGTAGCCTGGTGTACATTAAAACATGTATGTCTAAGGTATATACCTTAGACTAGAATTTCTGGGTCATTTGGTACATATAGCTTCTAAGAATTTCTGGGTCATTTGGTACATATAGCTTCTAAGAATTTCTGGGTCATTTGGTACATATAGCTTCTAAGAATTTCTGGGTCATTTGGTACATATAGCTTCAACTTTATTAGATAATACCAGTTTCCCAGAATGGTTACATTAATTACATCCAGTGCATGAGAGTTCTAGTTGTTCCACACTTACCAACATTTAGTGTTGTCAGAGTTTTTAATTTTATCAAACAATGGGTGTATTATGATGATTCATCATAGTTTTAATATGCATTTCCCTAATCTATAAATGAAGTTGAGCACCTTTTCATATTTATTGAACAGTTAGATTTCTCCTTTTGTAAAATGGCTTTTCACTTGCCTTTTTCTCACTGATTTGTCGGAATTCTCCATGTAATTTGGAAACTAGTCCTTTATCAGTCATATACATTGCAAATACCTCCTTCCACTCTGTAGCTTATCTTTTCACTCTTATAATGGTGTTTTTTGAGGAATAGAAGTTCTTAATTTTAATGTAATCGAATATCACATATTCTTTTACGGTAAGTGCATTTTATGCAATGCTTAGGAAACCCTTCCCTTACTGAAGATCTTAAAATTTTTCTCCTCTTTTCTGTTCTAAAACCTTTGTAGGTTTGTCTTTCATGCTTAGGTCTCTAACTGTCCTGCAAGTAATTTTTGAAAATAGTGTGAGGAAGGAGTCGAATTTCCTTTTTTTCCTCCATATGGAAATCCATTTGTCCCACATCTTTTTCATTGCTCTGGTGTAATACTTCTGTCATAAGTCAAGTGTCTATATGTGAATGAGTATGTTGGACTACAACATTCTAAAGCCAAACTCCTATCTGCCATGTGACACTGCCTTTTCCTGTGACAGGAAATGTGACAGACATAATGGGCTTTAGATTCAATCAGACCAGAATCTCAACTCACAGTCTCCACCTCCAAAGTTTACTAGCTGGGTAATGTTGGTATGTTATTTTACCTCTAAGCCTATGCCTTTCCTGCATGTTACTGTAAGGAGTAGACACAATTTGTGATACTAATCACTTTTATCTTCACTTATATTTCAAATGTAAGCACTTGTTTTGGTTGGGGTCTTGGGGCCTAGGTTCTATAGTATTAATTTTCTATTGGCCGTGTAACAAATTGCCATAAACGTAGTGGCCTCAAACAATACCCATGTATTACCTCCAAATTCTGTAGGTCAGAAGTCTGGGTGAGCTCAACTGGGTTCTCTGCTTAGGGTCTCTAAAGGCTGAAATTGACGGGTCAAATCTGGTGGAGCTCTTAACTGGAAGTTCTGGGGAACTATGCTTTCAAGTTTATGCAAATTGCTAAAAGAACATAGTTGCTTGCAGTTGTAAGACTGAGGCCCCTGCTTTCTTGTGGGCTGTCAGCCAAGGGCTGCTCTTCATTCCTAGAGGCTGCTCTTGGGTTCTCTCATGCCTGGCCTCCTCCATCTTTAAGTTAGCAATAGCATATCAACTCCATCTCAGGCTTTGAATATCTCTGTCTTCTGGAGCAAGTGCTCTACCTTTAAAGAGTTCACGTGAGAAAAAAGCCTACCTGGATAATCTCTCCTATTTAAGGTCCACTGACTGGTGACTACATCTGCAAATCCCTTTTGCGGTGTACAACATAATCTCCCGAGTAACACTAGGAGGTAAGGTGGCGGGACCATGTTAGACTTCTGTTTATCATAATCTTACTAGATATGTTACCAGGACTGCAGATTTCATGATAGTTCATCTGGTAAGAATTCTTTGATATATGTTAGAAAACACAAAATATTTCATTAGCTTATTCCAAGTTCCCGAATCAGCTAGAAACATTGACTATGATTTGCCTTCTTGGACTCATGGCCCTCTTCCCTGCTTAGATATAAATGTCTTTTCATGCAAACTCTTGGTTATTTGGATACTATTTTTATCTAATATATCTATACTTTATTGCCCACTCTTCATCCTTTATGGAAATAACACCAACCAACAAATACATTAAGTAAGTATATTACATTTATAGCACTTATCCAAATCTGAGATCACACCTGGCAAGGTGTTAGGCCCATAGTATGTATTTTTCAGAATTTTGTTGAATGAATGAGTGATTAATAACAGGATTTGCCCTTCAGTAGCCTACTGTCTATTTTAGAAATAAGCCATATGCACACACAAGATAAATAATAATTTACCTAACTAGTTTGTATGTATATATATATATATATTCTTAACTAGCTTTTTATTTTTATTTTTTTAAGATTTATTTATTTATTCATGGGAGACACACACAAGAGAGGCAGACATAGGCAGAGGAAGAAGCAGGCAGGGAGCCTGATGTGGGACTCAATCCCAGGATCACCAGATCACCACCTAAGCCTAAGGAAGACGCTCAACCACTGAGTCACCCAAGTGTCCCCTGAACTAGCTTCTTAAAAAATATTTTATTTATTTATTTGAGAGAGAGAGACACACACACAGAGCGTGCAAACATAAGCTGGAGGAGAGGCAAGAGGGAGTGGGAGAAGCAGACTCCCCCTGAGCAGAGAGCCAGATGTGGGGCTTGATCCTGGAGGTCCAGCATCATGACCTGAGTTGAACGTAGATGCTCAACCACTGAGCCCAGAGCCCAGGTGCCCCCCCCCCAACTAGTTTTTAAAAGGTGGTCCAGTAGATCATTGTGTGTGTGTGTGTGTGTGTGTGTGTGTGTGTGTGTGTGTGTATGTGTAAGGAAAGCTTTGTGGAAAGAGCAGAGCTAAATCAGGGCTTGAGAAATATGCATGATTTGGATGGTTGGGAGGATGACCCACAGGTGAAGGAGTGAGAATTGTGTGAGCAAAGATGCATTTTTGGGAATGATCTGAGTGGCAGGTTGTAGCACAGAAGTTTTAGATGTCAAATAAGATACAGAAATGTTTGACTCAATTACCTCAAGGAGCCAAAGGCTTTCCAAAGTGAAGTACTTTGACTTCTCTGGAATAAAGGTGATATTAATGCATAATTTTCTTAGTTCACTAGGAAAGATTTCCTAACAAATTTTTCCTCATTTTAAGAACTTCCTCTCATAAATACCACCTTGGGTCCTTAGTAGAAAAAGTACTGTTTGCAAGGCAACAAACACATTTCAAATCAAAATAAGAGTCCTTTATTCCATATTCAGCTAACCAACAACAATTGGAAATAATGTTGATTGGTTTTTTTTTTCAACATTGGACTTGCCGTAGTTCTTTCTCATCCTACGTAGGAAAGTGGTAAGTGAGGAAATCTCAAGACAGCATCAAGTACACTTGTGGGAACAGTGGACAAAACACACACCACGCTGTCAATGGAGAAATAGCCCTAAGCAAAAGCCTAGAAAGGCAAAAAGATGTGTTACATGATAGCCTCACTAGGAGTAAATGTTTTATAGGAGGACCGAGGCATATGAAGAGTAGGTGAGAATGAATTCATACACACAGGCTGCAATCTACTGACTAGTGCCCTGAGTGGGAATCCCACTCTGGAAAGACTGCAGTTTCCTGGGAGATTTTCTATGTGTCTCTGTCTTCCAGGTTCTGCCCGTATGACAGAGCCTGGCCATGGCCACTATCATTGGGGTAAAGGAATCTTCTCCACCAGATACTATATTCTGCTAGTCTGAGGTACCTCAATGTTTATGGGATTGCTAACTCTTAGTTAAGAATCAATGGGAGGAAGCCATGATGCAACATATCTAACTGTGTCAAATGCTTAATGGGCACCTGTCAACTTCCAAACTTGCTAGGAGGTATAGGGCACTTCTGAGGAAGGAAAAATGCAAACTGAGCCCTGAGGTCAGTTCTTCAACATCAAACTGTCATATTCTCAACTTACTGTTCCTAGCACTTGGAATAAAAAGCCTGACCTTGATGGCCTGTCTCTCCTCAGTTCTCCAATAGGCCAGCAAGTGGATGGTAGGGTCCTTGGAGAAGCAATGTGCCCAGAATGGTTGGGGGACTCCGCAAGAGGTGCTTTGGCATAAATCACTATCAGAGAGGTGCATGACCTAGGTACTTGACTTTCGTTGTATTTCCTGAAGATGGACATTTCGCTGACATTGTCTTGTGCTACCCACGCTGGTCCTGGGCAGCCCTCAGGCTCCAGGAGCTGCTTCACAAGGCTCACTCAGAATCCACTGTGTGGTTGAAGGCGTGTTGGGACTGCCTCTGCTTCCTGGACGAAACATACAGGTACACAAGAAATGCCAGACACAGCAAGGCCACTGCTGTGAAGAAGGCGAGGATGCCCAGAAAGGCAGGTGGGTCCATAGGCAGTCGGATCAGAGGGCTTTCGGCTGGGATCTGGTTGGTCAGGCTGAGCATGTAGCCCAGAGACCAGGCTATGCTGCTGTTCCCCACCTGTATGGTAGAAAGATGGCTCAGTTCTCAGGGTAGGGTTTGAGTTGGGAATTACACGTGTCACACCATCATCCTCATGAAACACCCACCTGAAACTGCAGTCTAAAGTCAAAGAATTTTCTCACGTTCAGACACTGGCTAGAATCCAGGTCAGTGAGACCACAAAGGCTTGAGGGCCCTATGCTCAGCACCGTGGAGAAAACCGTCAGAGCCCTCACAACCTTGTCACAGCCAAATGGCATAAGGGCACAGTTAACAACAGTGGGAGTTTTTCTACTGTCAGGTACAGAAGTGTCTGTGGCCAAAGAAAGGGTAATGTGCAGTTTACTGAACCCAGGACCAGCTTCTAAGCACAGGGTGTCAGTCTAAATAGGGAACAGGCTGTGTCAATTTCTTATGTTAGTTCCATCAGTTTTTGTTTCCATGTTTTTAGACTGTTTTATTAGATACAAAAAGTTTCCAATTTGCAATCTTAAGAATGAATTCTGTATCATTATGTTATAATCCTCTGTACCTTGAACAATCCTCTTCATTTTAAAGACTATTTGGTTAGATATTAAATAGCTGTACAGAAAATTTTTTTAAATTTTTTTTAATTACCATTTCTTTGGGTTGCCTGACAGTTAAATTTTTAAAAAATTTTTAATCTTTCCATGTCCTTATGCTTAACGTCTAAGGGTTTCTCTTATAAACACCATATGTTTGATTTTTAAAAATACAATCTGCAATATTTGTGTTTTAACTGGTAAGTTTAGTCAATTTATGATTATTGTCATTATTGATATATTTGGACTACTACTTCCTAGTATCTTAGTTTTAAATTTTCAGTTCTACTTTCCTTCTTCTATATTTTTTTCTTTTCTTGCCCTAAAAATGATATTCATATATGAAGTCCCCCTTTATAAAATGGACATTTTAGGCCACTCTTATGACCCCTTACCTGCTCTCTTCACATTGGATATTAGCAATACTGAATTTTGGGTTGTTATGTATGGATGGACTCTTCTCTTTTACTTTTCTTTGGTGTAAGTTTTCTTTTTTTAAATATACATTTTAAGCCACCACATAATTTATTTTTACTGCCTATATTTTTACAACCCTTGGATTTATATCTCTTATTATTTGATTATTTCCTCCAAAAATATTTTTGATATCTTTGTGTGGCATATTTTCTCTTTATGCCTTCACATTTGAATACTAATTTGGCTGTATATAAACTTCTTTATGAATAAAGGAAAGGGACTTGAAAGCTGGAATTCTATATCCATCCAAACTGGTATCCAAGGGACGTCATGTTCCATTCTTATAATGTATTTTCCTGCTAATTAGATTCATTAGAAGCAAAGCTTAGAGAGTGCATGCCCACCAACAGTCCTTATATGTCTCCAGACAGCCTTATCTTTTTGTAGATGACTCAATTTTATTTATGTAAAAGTAGACAGTCACAGCCATAATGCTGGTTATTGATTGGTTAAATCTAATTATTGCTAAAGCTAATATTGAGTAGACTGACTTCAGGCTTTATATCAGCTATTCCTGAAATGAGAAAATTCTCCTCAAACCTAAATGAGAACATAGTGCTGGGTGAGTCCTGCCTGAAAGCAAGGTCTGGAGGGTGACAGCTATGATTCCAGCTTCAGGCCATCCTGAACACTTGACAGTAAATACAGTGACCTCAGGCACATTCCGAGAGAAGCTCTTACCTCTTGTTTGCTGTAAATCCCTAATACCCTAAGAGAGAGCATTTACCCTGACATCTGCATAAAATGGAGAGCAGTTAGTTACCATCCTCTTAAAAAAAATTGCTGCTCTATTTAAAGCTTCTTTTCTGGATGAAGTCTGATCCTTACAATATTTATATCTCTCAACAAACATTTAGTAAACCCCTTCTAGGTTCTTGCTCTGTGCTGAATGCTAGGAATATGAAGATAATACAACAGGTCCTGCCCTTGTGGTGCTCAGGGTCTGTGAGCTCTTGGCCTCTGTTCCTTCACTCATGTGGAAGGGTCTCCAGTGACACCTTCTCTGAATTCTCCACTATCTCTTCTAGAAAGCTCACAAGGGATCAAAGGCTCATCAGCTTCCCTTCAGCAAACTGAAATCACCAATACCCTCATAATTTCTACATTTCTTTCATGTATATATGCACAATACCTTTAAAAGGAAGAGGAGAAAACAACCTGTGCCTTGACTTACTTCTTTTTTAAAACGTATTTGGGGCCAGGTCTCCTCAGTGAATCTGTATCCATTTACAAGCAGGTGGTAGATATAGTGGGCTGAGAAGCAGTAGGAGCGGGCATATACCTCATCAAACCTAGGAAGCCGCAGTGGGAGCTAAAGAGGCAATTCCAAATAGGTGAGGCAGGCATATTTGAAAATGCATGTTTCAGAACAATTTTAAAGAATCTCATCACCTAGAATTTCATAATACCATCACCATAAATATTCCAGTTGTACCATACCATAATGAAAATACCTCTAGGGAGTATCATGCTTCTTCTGTATCACATACCGTTGTAACCATTGTGCCCATGGTCAGAACATTAGTTCACAATGTGGGTACGAGATAGGTTCCTTATTACCACATTTTGTGGATGTGGTGAAAGTAGAACGGCATAAGGTCCAAATTCAGAACAAACGTACACATGTACACAAATGGAATATATTCAACTCCACTTACTGTTTCATACTGATGCTGCCCTTTTCTCTGTAAATACTGACCTGACTCCAGCTTTCAGAGCAGAGATCCCAGGTGCTTGAGTTGAAGGCGTTCAGGGAAAAGCTCCCTGAAAGATTGAAAGCACTGACTGTGTAGTAGAATCCTGCAAAAGCCTGGAAGGGGGTAGCACAGAAGAAAGTCAGTTCTCAGAATGGCATGTAATATGGAGCTTCGGGGTGGGGAATAAGAAAGTGGGAAACAGATCAGCAGAAGAGAAACAAATGTGAGAGCTAAATCTTCAATGGGGGAAAAAAGGAATCTTTTAGTGATTTTTGCTCTTACCACGAATGCCCCTTTAACTTTTGGCTGGTAAACCCCATCAAAGGAACAAGCTTCTTGGTCATGGCAAGCTTCAAAGTCAAACAAGGAAGCCACCTTTTCCCTACACAGTGATGGGTTCCCGGTTCCTTCAAAAGTGATGATGTCATCAGGATCATAATTTTCAGGCCTCAGGTCTGCTGTGCACAGGCTGTCAAATATGTAGTCCCCAGTGAAGGTGGTGACATAATTCTGAGGGTAACAGGGGTTGATGATACTGGTTTTGATGGGAGAATTCTGGAGGAATGAGAGGGAGGGTGTCAGAAACTACTCTTTCGTGGAGGGCCAAGTGTTTCCCTTTTGCAAATCTTCACTATTGTTACCCTCCCATGCCAAGAGAGATATGGATGAAAAAACATGCCATTTTGTGTCAGTGTGTACTTGAAGGCAACTGTCAGGTTGTCTTGAGAACTCTACTGGGGGTGGGTGAATAGTTACCCTGCACCAGGCACAAGGTTAGGCTCTTGCTCACATTATCTGACCCACCCCTTAAGGCAGTCCTATGAAACAGATTGTATGAAATTCATTTTGATGGGAAAACAAGATATGTTTAGATTAATTGATCATTTTGAATAGAAGATCACCTATCCAGTTAACAAAATAATCCAAAGGGTTATAAATAAGTATATTATGAAAATTTTTTTTTTTACTTATTATGAAAATTAAGGTTCCATCCCAACCACTTCTAGCCACCAGATCCCTCCCTAGAAGTAACCTTTATTGCCAATTTTTGTCATTTCCTACCAGAGATACTTCTTATATGCATATGCAAATATCTTTATTTTCCCCCTTCTTTCTTTTTCTAAAAAGTATAAATGGTAGTACTCTATACACACTGTTTTGCCCTTTTATTACTTAAAAATATATCTTTCACATCTTTTCCATTGTACATACAGAATGGCCTCCTCTTTTTAGTAGCTGTATAGCACTCCACTATACAAATATTCCTTGGATAAGGAATCTCTTCTATGTGAATATTTAGATGGTTTCCAATCATTCTGCTTTTATAAACAATGGTCCAACAAATATCCTTGTTACATATAAATCTTTGATCCATTTGTAATTTATTTGGTGTAAAGATTGTAGTAGGGAACCTGACTTTACTTTTTTCAAATGACTATCCAATATTTTATCTACTGGTGAAAAAATATTCTTCTTATGCTAAATTCTAAATATTCTTGGTCCTATTTATGGACTCTCTTTTCTAAGATATTGGATTAGAACTCTGTCCAATTTCAAAGTCACCAAGCATCTCCTGTAGTAAAGTCTTGACTCACAATATTTTTTTCTAACTCTTCAGTTTAGTGATGCAGGAAATTGAGGTACACAACAATTTAATACAACCATTTAACAAAGACCAGTGACAGGACTCCACACATAGGCCTACAGAAGTCCAACACTCATCCAGTGTAGCTCAAATCTGTGTCCTCCAGGAAGGTCTTGTAATGACTAAGTCTGTGGAGGCAGCAAACAGGCTCCTTTCTGATTCAATAGTATGAAAAAAATGATTTCAAAAATTAATATTTCTAATTTGTAACATGTCACACCAGGGTCACTCTATGGCTGAAATATTGGTTTAAAAGGGGGGTGGAGAAATCAATCAGATGGTTATTTAATTTCCCCCTCCAAATCTGACATACTTTTTAAATCATTAAAACACAATAAATTATTTCTGGCTTGGTCTGGAGAAGAAGCAAGAGAATATCAATTATCTTTGGCTTGGAACATAGAAGCAGCTCAGGAAAGATTATTTCTATGATCTTTTTGGAGTTTAAATGATTTGTGATGGCATTCTTAAAATATAATTTGCCAATGGTCCAAGTTGCTCAGGCCCTCAACTTTCAACAAATTTACTCTGAATAGTGTTTGCACAGCACTGGCACTAACGGGTCAACCATTAGGCTTGAGAGCAACTAAGTCCACTAGAAAACTACAGTATATCTTGATCTTAGAGAAATCTCCCCAAAAGTGGAAAAATAGCGATAGGGACTCTCCCTAATAGTGACAGAAACTGGGATCCCTGGGTGGCGCAGTGGTTTGGCGCCTGCCTTTGGCCCAGGGCGTGATCCTGGAGACCCAGGATCGAATCCCACATCAGGCTCCCGGTGCATGGAGCCTGCTTCTCCCTCTGCCTATGTCTCTGCCTCTCTCTCTCTCTCTCTCTGTGACTATCATAAATAAATAAAAATTAAAAAAAAAATAGTGACAGAAACTATTAAAAACACATACAAAGAAGCAAATTTAAAAGGAAGGTACAAGACCAAAAATGAAAACTATGTTTTTTGAAGGATACAAACCATGAACTAAATAATTGGAAGGATATTTTTAAATCCTATATAGGAATTTATAACATTATCAATAAGCAAATTTTTTTTTACCAAATTAATTTTCACTCACTGCAACCATAATCATAATCTCAATGAAAAAATTCCATTTTGTCACTACTTAAAATGTTTTGAAGTTCAGAATAAATGTCTGAGAGTAGAAAAAAAAAACTGCAACTAGAATAGTTGGCTCAAAAATGGGAACATGGATGAATTGAATAGGAAATTCAGAAACAGATCCTCCTTATCCACGGACTTATTAATAGAATGTCTCAGAATCCCTGAAATTATCAGATTGTCATCACAACATTGTTGGTGGGAATCTGGATGGTTTTTAACTTTTTGGAAGATTGCCTATTTATTCACTTATATAAAAAATATACATATTCTTCAAGTCTATCCTGTAGAAGCAAAATCACTAGTTCATAAGGTCATATGCACAAGAAGCTTCACTGCATTAAGATTGCTGCAGCAAAACAGGACATAGCCTGATGTCCATCAAGATAGGAATAGTTGACAAATTGTGAAATACTAAAAGGTAAAGAAAGTAAGTTAGAGATTGATCTGGAAAGTCTAGAACAACAACGTATCAAGCTGTGAACAGGGAAGACATTTGGTGAATAGGGTTGGAAAGAGATTCTTTCATTTTTACTTTAATGTTTTAGGCAGTTTGACATTTTTACAATAAAAATGTACTTTCTTTTATAATAAAATGCCCAATTCAGTTTTTCTTTTTAAATAATGATATCTGGAATATTATGTGTCCATTTAAATAATAACTTCAAAGGATACTGAACAACAGAGGAAACTGCTCATGATTTACTGTTACGTAAAAGAAAAAACTGGATACAGGGATCCCTGGGTGGCGCAGCGGTTTGGCGCCTGCCTTTGGCCCAGGGCGCGATCCTGGAGACCCGGGATCGAATCCCACGTCGGGCTCCCGGTGCATGGAGCCTGCTTCTCCCTCTGCCTGTGTCTCTGCCTCTCTCTCTCTCTCTCTCTCTCTCTCTCTGTGACTATCATAAATAAATTAAAAAAAAAAGAAAAAAAAAGAAAAAACTGGATACAAAATTATATATACTATATGAAGCCAAATTTGTAAATATACTTATTCCTGCATGAAAAAAACTGGAAGAAAAAAAAAACGAAGAAAATGCAGTATGTTTATGGTAGTTAATTCTAGGTTTTTTTGTTTTGTTATTTATATTTTTCCTTTTCTAAATGCAAACATGTCTGTTTTCATTCAACATGTTTGTCTTTAAAAACAAAAGAAAAAACTTTTAGGGAGCTTGGGTGGCTTAGTCAGTTAAGCATCTCAGGTCATGACCTCAGGGTCTTGGAAATGAGTCAGTCAGGTCAGGCTCCCGCTCAGTGGGGAGCCTGCCTCTCCCTCTCCCTCTGCTGTCCCCCACCTCCCCTACCTCCTCGCTTGTGCTCTCTGGCTCTATCTCTCTGTCAAGAGAATGGATAAAATCTTTTTTAAAAATGAAAAAAAGAAAAAACTTTCTTAAAGAGGGAAAGAAAGACAGTGAATGCATGTCTCTGGCCTCCTACAGGCTGTCAGAGACTCCAGCTCAGGGCAACTAAAGGCTTGTTCATACAAAAACAGTTTGCAAAGCATATTTCTAGGTACCATTCTCATCACACTGTGACAGATAAGGAAACCAGATCCAGACTAGTGGAATTTACTCAGCCAGTGTTCATGATGCAATCTTTATGAACCTCCTAAGTTGGGGCTTGGCAGTATGTATTTGGCACATGAAAGTATTGGTTAGGCAGGTCTGGACATGCATTTGTGGGTGATCCTCAGCACACCTGGATCCTTCCCCTCACCTGAGTCAGAAGGCTTTGAGGGCATCCAGAGGTTACCAGGCAAATTGGAGAGCTGTCCTCATCCCTGCGGGCTGACTGTCTATAGTAGAGGCTGGGGTCTCCCACATGCCCCAGGCCTGAGCTCAAACCTTGAGTCCTACGTTTCTCAAACACAAATGAGACCTCAGACAGGTGGAGTATTTGCTGCTCTACTGTATATTCTTGGATGCATAATCATTCTTTAATAAACATTATAAAAATAAAAACTCACAAATAAATATTCTTCAGGGCCAGCCAAATATAAGAGGTTAGCTTCTTTGACCTTAATTCACCCTGGGAAGAGGATTTCACCTGCCTTTCTCCTGATATAAGTTTAGAGGAGCCCCTGCTCTCCACCCTTGTCAGGACCAGAGCTGGAGGGAGGGGCATTAAGCATTGCTAGAAATAAAAAGAGATGGAGAAAAGAGGTGTTTCCAGAACTTCTGTCCTAGAAAGTAACGTATTGGCTGAAGTATGTTAGTGAGCAAGTGGGGTGGAGTGGTGGTTATAGAAACCTTGCTAGGGAGGATTGACAGGGTTCCCTGTGGAGCTTGGTTTGGCCAATTAGGGGTGGTGTGTCTGGGGTGGGCACTGGGTCTCTGAAGCCCCAAGGACCATGTGCAGTGTCTCCCACTCTGTTCTTCCCAGGCAGTGCCCAGCCTCCAACACACACCACACTAATGTTGAGTTTACCTTGTTGACAGCCTTCTAGCTGATGTCTGCAGTAGCCATCTGTGCCATGGAATAGTTACCATGTGATTGACCAATGTGATGGAATTCTGTTACTCCACAATCCCACCATATAAAGGCCATCAAGCCTGCCTAATATAGGCCCATCTAAAAAGAGGCTGAGCCTGGGGAAGGCTCAGTCCTCTCCCGTCAGCAAATATTTCTCTTGGAATCACTTTTATTATTTTGTCTGTACTCAAGGGAGTTGAAAAATGCTCAGGCTTATTTAGCTATTGGTTTTAAACAGTTTGTGTCCATAAAGGGATCCCAGGTCTTGAATCATTTATAAAACATCTGGTGCCCTGGAATTTCCCTAGATTTCTGATTCAGATTCACTGGAATTGGTCAATACAACAGAGAGAGAGAGAGAGAGAGAGAGATCTAGGACCCCCATGAGTGAACTGGATAATGTTCTTGTTTCTATCCACATTCTATTTTTTAAAGATTTTTATGCATTTATATGAGAGCGAGCGAGTGAGCATGAGCATGGGGAGGGGCAGAGGGAGAAACAGACTCCCCACCGAACAGGGAGGCATGAGCTCTATCCCAAAACCCTAGGATCATGACCTGAGCTGAAGGCAGACACTTAACCAACTGAGCCACCCAGGCCCCTATCTATCCACATTCTAATTGAAGTGGAAAGGACAGACACCAGAAGGCAAGGCACCCTCCCCTTAAGACCCCCAAGGGAACACCTGCTGTACCCCCACCTCCCCGCCCCAGCTCAGGTACCTGAAGGAGCATTGCCAGAAACCTCTTCTCAGCCTCGTTCCTGCCGTAGCACTGGAAGCTATGTGTGTAGAGTGTGTACACATAGCCGTACAGGGACACTTTCATGATGCTGCTGGTGTTCAGCCCTACCTTCTCTCCAGCCGCAAAAGATATTTGAGTGGAGGCACCACCTAAATCCAGGGCACCTATGGTCTCCACTCCATTTGGATGCACCCACATATGCCACAGGTTCTTCTGCACAGTGGGAAAAGGAAGCAAGAGAAAAGTTGAGAGGCACCATCTCTGTTTGCCCAGGGCTTTCCACCCAAGATCCATATCTTATTGCTAAAAAGTATGACATGGGGAACATTTGGGGGTCAAATCTCTCCTTTATTTCAAGGGTGGTGACCTCAAATGCTTTCAGAGGCTGGGCAGGCAACACAAATGAGTGAAGCAGATTAGGTGTAGACAATTGCCATGCAAAATATAAGTCCATTGTGACCAGTGCTTCCAACTTTTAGGGGGGCCAGGGTTCAGGACAAACTAGAAATGTTGATTTTTATGTGAAATTTCTAAAATATTAACTGCTGGCAATTAATTAAAATTAAAGAATATATTTGAGGGGGAACAAAATAAGTCTTGGGCAGGATATGGTTTATGCCCTCTATAACATGGGGATTATCTCTTGGAGTTAACTTTTCTTTGAACAAGGGGCATGGCATGTGGGGACTGCAATATAAGGGACCTGGGGACACAGGATGGGTTGGGAAGCCTTGAGGGTTCCAGAAATTTCAGAGAGTTGTGGAGCTTTGGGAAGAATCCTTCTCCAACTACCCTTCAAAAGACTCAGAAGCTTTAGATTTAGATTCCACCCCACCCCAACCTCCAATTTCTTATCAGCTAGTAAGTGATGTTATTCCATCTGCTCTATGCATTTGGTCCTGTTTAGGATGCAATGTTTTTGCCCCAGCTCTATGTGTCTTGTCTTAGCTATTGTCTCATAGGTATTTCCTTAATGCATTGTATGATAGGGATGACACAGGACAGATGCCCCCTTCAGCATGCACCTCTGCTTTAAGTGGCCACCCACAGGGGACAGGATAAATAGCAAGATTAAAAACCATGCATTTATTTTCACACACCTCCAGGAAATTTCCCATTAAATAGTTGGCTGTAATCCATCCATATATCCCTTCCTCTTGCCCAGAAATGATTTGAGCACCCCTAAAATCAAAGGGCTGGGACTTGAAGTAGTTTTGGATGCTTGTAAGGACTTCATTAGCTGCTGATTCATTTTGTAACCTATGCAAGGCACAGAACACAAAAGGCTAAGTGCCTGGACAAGAGATTCTTAAAATAATCTCAGGTGAAAGGTAAACCTCCCCACCCCTCTGCTGGCAGGGAAGGTTTTCCAGATGTGTGCAAAAATGGCAACCCTTTTGCAAGTTGAAGCCTCCTAGGCAACCGTGAAGGCAGATTCACTTGTTACCTGTCAAACTGCCAATCAGAAAAATAACTTCAAGTAAAAATACCTCTTGTCCTTTCCTCCCTTACCTGTTCCCATCCCATTCTCTAGCAACCAGCTAAACAAAAGAGGCTCCTGCTTAATCACCATTGCTCTCAGATCAGCACAGGAAAGGGAACTGTGAAGCCATAGGGGTGGCATAAGTAATCTGTTGGGGGGACCATATATAAAGGAACCCTCATCAGGCCAGAAGGAAGTGGGATCTTAGGAGGAGGGAGGAAAAGAAGAGGCTTGAGTTTTCAGCGGTCCCTGTTTTGCTCTTCATCATGAGGGGATATGATGGCCATCACGGTCATCATTGGAATGAAATCCATCAGTGTATTGAGCCATGGAAGACTGGCATTTCTATATTACCCATGACATAGTACTATAATATTCATTTGCTGCCATTTTACCTTATGGAAGAAGATTCACTTGGCAAAAGATTATTTTACCTTTCATCAGTGGATTAAGAAAGCCAGGGGCATTGACTCACTCTTGGCTCAAGAAAAAATAGACATGCTACAAGCTGAAGTTCATTCTAATTCAGCAGCAAATTATCACTGCTTGGAAAATAATTCAAAAGTTTTCCTAGTTTTATCAGTTTCCATCTCAGGGTTCTCATTAATTGCTTTTTAAAAAATATTTGATTTTTCTAGCAATTAAAATGTCAGCTAGTTCCTCAGAAAGAATGGATCACCATCAGAAGATTTTACAAGGAGGAGTTAATATTTAGTTTATTCAAATGGGACATTCACTGTGTTCCTAAGTGGTGAACTTTCTGTTATATGGTTTTTGTCATGGGCTATTCTATGGTTTTTGTTGTGGGCTATTTTATGGTTTTTGTCATGGGCTATAAATCAGAGTCTTTTAATTATTCCTCACTGGGAAGACTGGGAGAAAAAGGAGTTAAAAAAAAAAAAAAGTTGAGTGCTTTGTTTCTATAAGAAAGAAAACACAGAAGGAAGGAATTTCTATATCATTTCTATTTCAGGTAAACACAACAGTTTTGAAACACACTGTAGATTTCAAGAGAAAGCAAAGAAATCCAACTTTCTCCCACATTCTACTTGGCCAACCAGGACATAGGAGTAGAAACAAGGAGAGGAAAACCACAAGAAAAAGGCCCAATCCAACTGAGGGTGTTCCCTGATGTATTTTAATGATCATGTTAAAGTGGCTCTGTTTGTTTGTTCCTATGTATCTTCCTCACATACATGCCCACACATACAATTTTATGTTACTGGCATCAGAGACAAAGTGGCTTTGAAGCAGGACGAATGTCATCTTTGGGGGCTAATGCCTTATTTTCAAAGTTTGGAGCAGCCTCTACCCTGGGTATAGATTAAAGTTTGATTTTTAAAAAAAAAAAAACTATTTTTCTTTTATTTCAAGGTCAAGGAAATTAAATAGTGGGGGAAAAAAAAAAAAGAGAAAGGTCACTTAAAACCAGTGCAACCGGGGTAAAAGTCACAGTTGCAAATTTAATAGGATCTGCTTAATTGAATGAAATGAGCTGTTTGTTTCCTAATAGTTCAAAAGACTTTGGGAATAGCAGAAATTCTACTATTTAAAGCAGATTCCAGTGACATTGTGCGCATGGGTAGAAGCGACATAACTATGAGCCGCATTCAGTGGAGCTAGGTGCGCACAGGTATCAAAGGCCCAGGCATCAAACACAGTTTTCACTTTTCTAAAAAACAAGAGGTGCACCCTATGAGATTTCATCTTCCCTTCCTTTCTTCCAGAGTTCTCAAGAAAATCACCAAGCGGGAGGGAATCCATTTAGAACTATTTCTTTCTGTGTATTAAAATAAAGACTGAAAGTTTCCCTGCTTTTGAAGCATAAATTTATGGCAGAATATAGGTTTCTTTCTTTCAGATTTGTTCCCAGAAATAGAGTTACATTCTTGGCAGGGTTCAACACATTCCTGGCTATTTTGCTCAGGTGGGGCTCCATGGGCCAGTCCAGCCCTTACCTCAGCAAGCGCATCCCAGCTGTGGCCCCTAGGTAAATGCGGGTGGATCTATGGAGGTGGCCTGGAATCTGTCCCTGGACTTTTTGCATGCAATCCTCAAAGGCTTTGGGGACATCTTGGGGATTTTTCCCATAGCTGGAGATCCCAGAGCCTGAAGAGCAAGCAGTCAGTACTTCTTAGCATTTCCAGGAACCAATAAGAGCAGTACAACTTCTAAATAAAAAAAAAAACAAATCAGCTTTGGAAATTAATGGGTTTAAGTAGGGGGTTGAAAACAAGTGGATATGCTAAGTCACATGTGGTCACACTGAGGAGTCAACTCCCAAAATGTGGAAAGAAGGAATTACAAAAGTGAAAAATGAACCAGGATCTGCTTAAGAAAAAGGTCTCATTATGGAAATTTCAAATATAAATAAAAGTAGGGAGAATAGTATAATGAACCCCATTGTACCCATCTTCCAGCTTCCACAATGATCAACTCTTGTTTCATCTGCTCTCTCTCCTCACAGATCAAACTGCAGAAACATCATTTCATTCTCTAGATGTTTCACTAAAAGACAGAAAGTTGTTTTTTTTCCCCCCCCAGAGACAATCAATCTTATTGGCCTTTTGCTTCTCTAGTATCCTTTCACACTACTTGCCTTTGGTAAGTTCACTTATTTTTTGTTTTGTTTTTAAAGATTTTATTTTATTTTTTTATTTTTTTTATAAAGATTTTATTTTTAAGGAATCTCTATCCTCAATGTGGGGCTTGAACCTACAACCCCAAGATCAAGAGTCACACTCTACCAATGGAGCCAACCAGGCACTCCATTAAGTTCATTTTTTGACAGAACTTCCACCAAATAGGTTTAGAGACACAGTGAAAGGTAGAACAGGAAAAATGGAACAAAAATTCAAATCTGTGTCCCATGTGTTCAGACAGAGGGGGAAAAAGGAATCTTGTCATGACTTATCTTCACGAAACATTTTAGTGTAACTATATATAATTTAACAAGATATCATCTTAAACATTAAATGTAATAAAGCACCAAAAGTCCACATTTGTAAATTTCAAGAAGTAACATACGTAGAGAGACATATGACCCAAACAAACCCATGACAGACTTCCTCAGTTTGGTCAGAAATCTCTATGAAGGGATGCCTGGGTGGCTCAGCGGTTGAGCATTTGCCTTCAGCTTAGGGTGTGATCCCGGAGTTCTGGGATCGAGTCCCACTTTGGGCTCTCTGCATGGAACCTGCTTCTCCTTCTGCCTGTGTATCTGCCTCTCTCTGTGTATGTCTCATGAATAATTAAATAAAATATGTAAAAAAAAAGAAATCTCCATGCAGCTGAAATGAACCATCACAAAAAGAACGGAAAATGAGTTAGGCCAGAATTCTTTTAAGGAAGCATAACCACTGTTCTATTATTATGCCTATAAAAATTAAAAATAATCCCTAATAGAATCAAATTCCAGTGAAGGTGCACATTCCTCCATATTCATATTTTTTCTCCCCTCTCACTCCCCCATCCCCTCTTTCTACCTAGTTTGTATGAGTTAGAGTCCAAATAAATTCCACCCATTGCAGTTGGCTGGTATGTCTCTTAAGTCTCTTTTATCTGTAAGTTCCATCCTCCCTTTCAAATTTTCCCTTGAATTAAAAAAAAATTGTCCTTGCAATTTCTTTTTTTTTTTTTTAAGATTTTATTTATTTATTCATGAGAGACACACAGAGAGAGGCAGAGACGCAGGGAGAGGGAGAAGCAGGCTCCATGCAAGGGAGCCCAATGTGGGCCTGAGCTGAAGGCAGACGCTCAACCGCTGAGCCACCCAGGCGTGCCCTGTCCTTGCATTTTCATTTGTCCTATAGAGTTTTCCACAGCCTAGAATTTGCTGACTGTATCCCTATGGTTCATGTAACATGTTGTTTAGTCCAGGCTTCTCCAATAAATTGGTAACTGAACACAGAGGCCCAATCAGATTCAGGTTTGGACTTTTTTAGAAGAAATAATTTATAGGGATTAGTGTGCACTTCTAGTACGAGGTACACGGGTCTAGTTGCTTCTCTTTGTGCTGTGAGCAGGCATCAGAGATCACTGTTTAGACCCATTAGCCCAATAGGGTTTATGAAATGGTGATGTTTTATCTCCATCTTTCTTGCTTATTACCTAAATGCTTTCATAAGAAGAAAATTTCTCTCTCGTTAACTATTTGGTTACCCTACAGTACAGTTTGTACAGGGAAGGCAGGATAAGTGCTTGAGTATTTCCCCTTCACCAGCTAAGAAATAAATATTGCATGTCCTATATCCTAATTTATCCAGTGAGGGATTTTATTTGTTTGCTGCATATCTTTAGGATCATATGAATTTGAATATATAGTTGATGTGTTTCGATTCATTGCAATTATTATTATTATTTTTTCATTTTTTAACCCTTTATTTTTATTATTTTTTTAAAATAATAAAATAATAAACTTAAAAATAATAAATTTATTTTTATTGGTGTTCAATTTACCAACATAGAGAATAACACCCAGTGCTCATCCCGTCAAGTGCCCCACTCATTGCAATTATTATTCTTATTGATGGTCCCATTGTTGGGCAGTAGAGTTCTCTTCAACATGACTCCTGAGTCCTTTAGATATGATCCCAGAAACCTTTGAGAGCTCCTTTGCTCTCTGATATTAGATGTGTGATCTTACACACTTCTTGCCCTGACTCTGGAATCAGCCATTTCTCCAAGGAGTCCTGGCTTCTTTTTTTGAGTATGGTATTTAGCGTCTAAAATTTGGAAGCCTTTTCAGAAGACAGACCTAGGAGAAACTTTGTTTTGAGAGAAAAATGCATCATGAGTTCTTTTGGTACTTCTACTTCAAAGCTATAGGTTTTCACTTCAGTTGATCTTTACTTTCTTTTTCCTATGCTAAGAATCCTGTTTCCCAGCAACTCCAACTGAAGAACTCACTTGCTTTATTTCACAATCCACCCACAAGGCTCTTAGTATGACAATACTAGTACTGCCACCAACTGTATGGTTATTGAAAACAGTTTAAGATATATTTTTTAAGTTCTTTTTGTCCTTAAGGTATATCCCATTAGGCATTATGGACTCTATGTATAGCATCCATAAATAAAAATTTTCTTGAAATACATATATATGTATGCTAATCTGTCGGCACATTGACTGTGGCTGCTTTTGTGCTAAAGTGGCAGAGTTGAATGGCCAACAAGTAACAAATATTTATCATCTAACTCTTTACAGAAAAAATTTGCTATTCTAAGAGTTTATAGTTTGTAGGCATCTCTAGTTTAATCTGCCTAAAACCAAATTCTTTAATCCCTGCTATGTTTCCAACTGACCCACTCCCACTGTTCCCCTCTCAGGAAGTGGTACCATCATGCATGCAATTGCTCAGGTCACAACTAGTGCTCAGGCATCACCAACTTAAACACTTCACATTGAATCTATCATAAAATTTTGTTGGCTCTACTTTCAAAATACTTCTCAAACCTGAGCACTTCTTCCACCCTTCCTCAGAACCATGCTAGATCACAGTTTCTTAATCTCGGCACTACTGACACTTGGGGCTGGATAAAATTCTTTGTTGTGGGGCTGTCTTGTACATTGTTTAGCAGCATCCCTGGCCTCTATCACTAGGTGCCGCCAACCCCAGTAATGACAATAAAAAATGTCCTTAGGCATTGTTAAATGTTCCCTGGGGAACACTGCCCCCAAATTACCTCACACTGACAAGCACAGTCTCAGCCAGACCACTACAGTGTCATAACTTTATGCATCATAACATGCACTGCTCTGATAGTCCTGGTTTCCTTGATTCTTTTTTTAAATATTTTATTTATTTATTTATGAGAGACATAGGCAGAGGGAAAAGTGGGCTCCTCACAGGGAGCCCAATGTGGAACTCGATCCCCAGACTTGGGATCATGCCCTGAGCCAAAGGCAAACCCTCAACCACTCACTGAGCCACCCAGGCATCCTGGTTTCCCTGCTTCTGATCTCAGCCTCTGACTACATGTTCCACAACCAGAGTGCTCTGTTAAAAGTATAAGTCATACCCATTTTAGTTCCTTGACTAGGATCCTCTAATGGCTTCACAGTATGCTCTGACGGAAATGCATCTGAGTACAAGTCAAACCTCTCACTGCTCTCAAGGTCCTCTATGAGCTGCCTTCGACCATAGCTCTGGCCTCATTACTTACCTTGCTTCCTCTTATTCATTCTGCTCTGCCACACCCGTCCCTTTGCCTTTCCTAGAAGATGCTGAGCAGCTTCCACCCCTGGCTTTTCTGCTTGCCAGGCACGTCCTTCTCGCAAAAATGCTCACACTCTCCTTTCACTTTTGCCTGTATTTAACTACCCCCTCCTTTGTTCTTCCCTGACCATCCTGTCTAAATAAATATGATCAGGGATGCCTGCACAGCTCAGTCAGTTAAGCATATGCCTTTGGCTCAGGTCATGATCCCAGGGTCCTGGGATGGAGTTCTGTGTTGGGGTCCCTGCTCAGTGGGGAGCCTGCTTGTCCCTCTCCCTCTGCCTGCAGTTTCCCCTGCTTATGCTCTTTCTCTGCCAAATAAATAAATAAATAAACAAACAAATAAATAAATAAATAAATATCTTTAAAAAATAAAATAAGATAGCACGATTATTCTCTGTCCACCTTCCCTACTTGATTTCTTCACAGCACTTCTCCCTGACATGTTATAGACCTTTTTATTTATGATCTATCTCCTTGATTCAAATATAAGTTCCACAACAGCAGAGACTTCTGTATATTTCATTTTAGAATCCTTGGTGTCAAGAACAGTTACTGGCCAACAGTTGATACCCAACACATATTTATTAAATAAATGAATAAATGAATCAGTCAATGAGATTTTCAAACCAGTGTGTAACTCTATACTAAAGGGATCAGGTAATCCAATCTGATCTTCCAGAGCTGGTCTCTGGAAAGAGACTTAGGAGGGTTGCTGGAATGTCAAAACTCAGAGTATCTGAGTGTGTCACCTGAGACCTATTTGCATAAGGTCCAGTAAGCCTCCTAAAGAAAAAACAAGGTTGGGCTCACAGGCTCAAGGGATCCTGGGAGTCACAACCCCAAGAAAGGAGGATTGAAATTGCTATTCCAATCTGAGAAAGATGATTGGACAGATTACACAAAATGTACTCAAGGTGGGACAGAAGTAGAAGATATGTACCCAAGCAATGGATGCTTTCAACGCCATAGTGCCCATGTCCCCACAGTAATTCTTTAAGTTATTTCAATGGAGGGGATGGTTACACTTAAACTTCAGTGGAGTTTAAAGAACTTTAACCACTGGTTTAAAGGGAACACATGAATGTCCTTTGTGGGAGGAGGCAGCAAGCAAGCATGAGCACCACACACCATGAAAGAGATGAGAGGCATGTAGAGGCCCTGTGCCCTCTGGGGAATGGCAGCCGGAGCTTCAGATGTCAGCATGGGCACCAGCAGCTAAGGCAGCACCCAGTAAGCTCAGGAAAACAGCAGCAACTGAGGACTGATGATACTTACCAGGGCCCCTCCACCGCCCCTCTTCTCCCCACACCAAGAAAGAAGTTTCCAAGAGCCTGAGTATCTGGGAAACACTGCTGGGCAAGCAAGCATTCATCACCCTCTCAGAACCGCTGAGGCAGGGGAGTCCTGGGAAATTTGTGACTGGGAAACCAGAAACCCAAATTATCCCTGGAGAAGCCACAGGTCTTCAAGGGGATGGCACTTGCCAAACTTTAACTCTGTATTTTGAGCTTTAGTTTGTGGTCTTCTGGTCATTTGGAGTATATATATGGATCCCTGAGGCCACTGTGATCAAAGGGAAGATCCATTTATGGATGTGGTGTGGGCTTCATGATCCTGCCCCTCCTCTAAATCACATCCAGGGTGGCCAAGGGCCCTCTTCCCTGAGAGACTGCCTGTGTCCCTCCATGAAGGTCACATCTCCCCCTATGGTCAGAAGATCAGCAGGACTGACTTGGCTGAATTTTTCTCTGGGTCTAAAGATAGATCTGGGACAGACTAACTTCTTAGCAAGAATATCCACCAGGAGCTCTCAAGTGTGCTGCCCCATGAAAAATAATAGCTAACACTTAATTGAGTGCTAACTGTATGCCATGCATTTGCTACCTTCTTTACATATATTATCACTGAATCTTCAAATGATTCCTCTGGGATGGGAGTTACTACTATTATGCTTATTTTATAGATGAAGAGGTCAAGACACAGAGATATTAGAAACTTCCCAGAGCTCACATAGGAGGGATGAGGTGAAGTCTTAATCATTATCCTACACTATCCTCTCTTTTCTTGAAGTGGCGGTTCTCCCCGTTCTAAATAAGCATCCTGCTGCCCTCTTTCATGCTTGGAGGTAAGGAAATGGCTCAGAAGTTAGGAGAACAGATATGGATCTCTGGCTGAGCTCCAAGCAAAGTTGTGGCCACCTGTGTCTCATGGATAACAATGCAATCAGTACTCAGAAAACACCTAAGTCCCCTGTTGTATGGAACCCAGAGAGAGATGCCAAGCAGATGCCCCTTCAAATAAAGACTTAATGCCTCAGCTGTCATCTCTTTCATGGTTTGCCTCAGCTGCAGAGATCTGCCTTGCTCAACGGGAGTATTGCAGCCCAGCCAATTCAGGCCGTGCAGGTTAACTCTGATTGGCTGAAGCTTTGTCGGGCCCATGTGGCTGTTTGACTTTTCCTTCTGACCAGTCTTCCTTCTGTTCCCTTCCTTCCACAGGTGTGAATCTCTAATAATTACCTTGCATCCCAAACTCTATCTCAATATTAGCTTCTAACTTAATCTGGGACATCTATGTACCAGGATAGGTGAGCTCCTAGCTGCCCTCCATGGAAGGGCAGATGATCAGAACTGACTCTGTTATTCAAAGAAGTCTGTTGGCCTCCCTATGGGAAAGGCTAATTCTTCCCCCCAGCTTTTTCAATGCCATGACACCCTCCCCCCAATTATTATATTTTGGCAGTTCGTTGAGGTAAAAAAAAGGAAGTTGCTTGGGGCTGGGGAACTGGTCCAGAGTCTCTAGCCTGTTGTCTGTGGGCCAAGGGTATACCTGTTAACACATTCAGGATACACTGGTTGGGATGCTCCAGGCCAAGTCAAAGATCATGATGCTCTAAAGAGGATAGCTTTTAAAAACATGCACACATACACACACTCACTAAGTGGGGTTTGTTATGTGTACTAAAGACTTAATTGTAGAAGGAAAAATTATGAAACTTTGAAGAATATCTTTATGACCTCAAGTTAAGGATTTCTTGAATATAAAAAAGCAAATGATAAAGGAGAAGATTGATAATTGTTCCTACATAAAAAGTAAGAACTTCTGATCATCAAAAGACACAGTGAAGAGACTTAAAAAGAGAAACCATAAGCTGTAAGGGGATATGAGAACAACATAATATATAACAATACTAGCAAAGTACTCATATTCACAATATATATAAAGAACTCCAATGAGTCAATGAGAAAAAGCCAAGCAATTCAGTAGAAAACTGAAAAAAAGGCACAAACAGGTATTTCACAAAGCCAGAAATGGCCATAAGTATACACAATGTAAATATAAAATACGCAAATGCATTTATAATTTGTAATTTTATAAATAAAAATATCCTTAACCTTATTCATAACCATCCTTTCCATAACCATGAAAAAACAAATGTCCATCAACAGGTAAAAATGAATGAGCTTCTGCTACTCCTGTCAATGTAGATGAATCTTAAACGCCCAATGTTAATGAACAAAGGAAATTACAGAGAATAAATGTTTAATTCCATTTATATAAATACATGTTTGATTTGATTTTCAAGAACAGGAAAAACTAGATGCATAAAGACAAAACTAGAAAGAAGAACAAGGAAACATATATAAATATGTGTTTATATATATAAAATTCAGGCTATGTTTTGGAGGGTCATTAAAAATGCCGAGAATGTTCTATTTCAGGAGTTGGCATCTCACAGGCCAAATTCGGTTCATCATCTTTTTTTTTTTTTTGTACAGCTTGTGAGCTAAGACAGTTTTTACATTTTTAAATAACAAGGAAAAATTAAAACAATATGTGTTACAGTTGGGAATTATGAAATTCAGAATTTTGGGGTCCATAAATCAAGCTTTACTGGAGCAGAGCCATGCTCATTTGTTTATGTATTGTCCATCCTTGTTCACTTCTTTTCTACCACCACCACCACCCCACCCTGACATACACAGCCAATTAGAATACAATTCCCCTACTGGAATATAATTTTCCATGACTCGCTCATGTTTCTGCATGTCTTATGAGCAGAGGCCCTGACTGCCTTTGTTCTGAATTATTTTTTCAAGGATGTTTTCCCCCAGATCAAAAGGGAAGCATTATAAATGTTTCAGGTTCCCTAATCTTAGGGTTTGTCTTCTGTAATACAACCTATTGTGTGAGCAGATACTGTCTGGTCCTCTTTACATCATCTTGTGCAAAGTGAGGCTCAGAGAACCAGCTCAAGAAAATGCTGATGTTCTGCTTACCGCAATTACTGTGAGCAATAAATCATCCTTGGTTCTGACCCAGGAGACTTGTGTTTTCCACCAGTCTTCATTCATGCAGGTGTGGCAAGGTAAAATCTCACACTATGCACCACCATTATTTCAGACATGAGAAAACTGAAGCCCAGGGAAGGGAAGGGACTGGACCAAGGTCACTGCATGGAGAGGAACAGCACAAGCACAGGACTGTCTGTATTCCTGATGCCCAGTCCAGTGCTCATTCCCTGTATCCAGGAAGCTTCTCAGGATCCCTTCAGGCCTCTGAAGGCCCTTAGGACTCTCCCTTGCTTCCCAATCGGCCTCCTGCACAAACTCAGGACCTTACCTTTCACACTACACTTGAAGGTTTGACTGACTACTCCGGTATTATTCTCCTTCTCCGCTGGCCACTGATATACGTAGACGGTGGTTCTGGAAGACCCGGCATCGAGCACGATCCCATACTGAACAAAAGGGGGAAGGGAGAGTCAGAAATGGGCTGGGCCTCTCTGAGGACACCTTTCCAATGGGCCACTGAGAACCCCAAATACTCTCAAGGGCTTAATCCACACTGCTTCATATAGGTAGGGGCTGAACAAAGAGGAAAAAAGATTTTCTCCAAACCAACTGTCTCCTTGGACTATGGGGAAAGGGGATGGGATGAGGTGGGTCAGGTGTTCCAGGGCATGGTTCTCAGCTTTGGCCACACATTAGAATCACATGGGGAGTTTCTGAAACTCCCAGTTCCCAGGCCACATCCCAGACCCATCAAATTGGAATCTCTGGGAGTGCACCCAGGGATTGACGGTTTCTAAAGCTCCCTTGGTGACACCAATATGCAGCCAAGGTAGAAAATTAGCACTCTGAGAATCTTGCCCATCCTCAGTTTCTTCCTCATCCAGAGCTCTGAGGAGGTGGGGGACAGAAGCCACCTGGGTCTCAGGAGGGAAATGAGTAGTCAGTCACCTGATGCTCTCTATTCTCCAAACTTCCAGGCCTGTTAGCCTGGAAAACAACATAGGAAGTTCTCACGAAGGAGAGACACATCAATACCTGCATTAGCCTTCAGAAGGAAAGTATCCATAATTAAGGAGAAAACCCCCAAACACAAACTAATGTTGACATACCACTTTGGTTACACGGTGCATGAACAAAGGGTGTTGTCAGGGCAGTGCCAGGGCTAGCTGTGCCCAGGAGAGCTGGCTAGGAGTCCTGGACCATCCCTTTCGCTAGAGGCAAGAACCAGGGAGCTTCCCCTCAAGTCTTTCCAGCTCAGGCTCTGGACCAAACCTGACCCAGAAAGAGCATGCGTTAGCAGCCTATGGGGATTGGAATGAGTAATGCTGACTTAGGTCAGCATGTGCTGGGGCCTGGAGTCAGCCCAGGGCAGCAGAGGCTTCTGGGTCACAGCTCTTCCCCAATTCCACTGCTGTGGGGTTAGGCTGCTTGTCTCAGTGAGGAAGATGAATTTGGGTTCTGGAGGCAAGGTGACTCAGATTGATGCTTGCTTTACAGCCCTGGGTACAAGGCCTAAGTTCTCTGGGTTTCCCCATCTTCAGGCAACTTAACCTTGAGAAGTAAACAGGAGACCATATGCTCGACACTCAGTGGCTGCTCAATGAACACAGGCTATTTGGAAAGATCAATAAAGCAAAATAAACAAAATTACAAAGCAAGGAAAAGAGGAAAGAAAAGAACATAAAACCTCTCAAATCCCACTATTGTTTTAACACCTTCCTGTATATATTTTCTAATGGTCTTTGGTGTATACAACTACATATATGAATATATGGTTAGACATAGGTTTTCATTTCAATAGAGGATTACACTGTACATAGTCTTTTCCATTGCTCTTTTCTTAATAAATGTATCATGCACATCTCTCCTGCCAGTAAAAATACCATCATTTTCAATACATTCCCCACATCTTCTGTGAGATGCACAATAATTTATTTAACTAATTCCCTGATTCTAGACATTTGGTAGGATTCCAACTTTCCACTATTAACAAGTGCTTGTTTCCTTTGAAATGGGACCAAATAAAAACATGTTGCTCCAGCTCCTCAATCACAGCCTCGCCATTATATTGAGATGGAACATCCTGTGTCCACTGGTATTTGAACTTGGACAGCCTCTTAATCTCAGCCTTCAATGTGATGAATGCTGACAGGGATCCTGACATGACACCCCCTGCAAACAAGGGAAGCATTGTTCACAGCCTGCTCTGGGCAGGCTCACCCGGAGATTAGTGCATAGGTGGAGCTGAAGGAAACCAGGCACTTCAGAGATCTGAGCCTCCCTACCAGTCCACTCTTTCCCCTCCCCTCTGCTTTTGACCCCTCACCACCCTTCCACCTGCCCCTCCACCTCTGGTGCTGACTAGCAAGGGAGCACACAAGAGCAGCCACTCCACAGGGTCCCCACCCTTTCCACATCTTCTGGATCCCAGCTCTTTGCAAACAGTGTGTTTTCCCTGTGAAGAAAACTTGGGGCTGTTGGGCCAAGATCAGAAAGGAGGAAGAAGGGTCATTCTCATTCTCCTCATCCTAGCTGGGATCCAGTTTTCACCAGGGTGGGGACAGCCAGAGACTTTCCACTGTGAACCTGGAGAAATGGCTGCCCTTCCGGCACCTGCTGGAACGTGCTGACAGGGACCAATCCTGAGCCCAGTGCTACTTCCGAGTAACCACCATCATTTGCTGACATTTTCAAAAGTGGAAAAATTGGTCTTTAACCAGTTTTCAGAGTTCATTTGCCTAGATCAATGGCACTCAATGTGGTTTGACAGAGGGGTTGGGGTGGGGACTGAATTTCATTCAGTTCAGCTACGTGGAAAGCAATAAGTAACCCTCTGTCTAATGCAGTGTCAGGAAAAACATGGCTTGAACATGGAACTGGAGACACACTCAGTGGATTAACCAAAAGGAAACAGCCTTCCATATGAACCGATGATCCCGAACTTAAGGACTGTGTGAGCTTCTAACAAAGCAAAAGCAAAGATCATAAGATCAACTTTCTTAGATTTATTTATTATCATCATCATTACCATCATTATCATCATCACCACTATTAGCATCATAATAGGAATTGTAGTAGTAAACATTTGTTGAGTATTTACAGTATACCAGGCACACACAAAGTGCTTTAGTGTGGCATTCATAAGGCTGGTGTTGTCATCATTCCCACCTGACAGTTGGGGAAACTGAAGCTCACAGAGGTAAATAATTGCTCACAGTCCCAGACTTGGGCTCAAGTCTAGATCTAACCAACCCCAAACCTATACACAGAGCCCCCATGCTTTCACTGAGTTCCAAGGAAACCAGGTCTATCAGGGTTGATTGTTTCATAATAAGATGTCATATCGCAGACTTTCTTTGTTCAGACAAAAAGTCCCTCAAAAGCAAACTCGTAGTTAAGTAGTGTGCAGATCTGGCTGGAGAGGAGGTGGATCAAAGTGATGAAAGTGCTGTGTCTTTCTGGAAAGGAGGAAACCAATTATCTAACTCTCACTCTCCTAAGGATAAAACAGGGAGGGCCATAGGCACCAGAGCTCCAGCCCAATGACAGAACCGGTGAGGATTAGAAGGGAATGGTTTTAGCACAGCCTCGTCCCCTGGTTGTGCTTTAGAGAGGAATGGCCAAGAGTGGGAGTTTGATGCAACATGGGGATCTAGTGTGACCCGAGAGGGCCTATGTAGGCCCCCCTTCAACAGTGACATCATGCAGCTGCAAGGGACAATGGTGATGGGGGTGCTGATCATATTGGACTGAGAAGCTGCAGGGCTTCTAGACAGTTGTGATTGGGGGTGAGGAGGGCAAAGTCTCCAAAGGAAGATACCAGACTTAATGATAATAAAGCAAGTGAGGGCTTGAGTGAAAAATAAAACTGATGCCATCATGTTTACGCTTCAGGTTTGTAGAACAAGTCAGACCAGTAACAATGAAAAGGGACTGGGGACGCTTTAACCTTTGACTGTTTTAATAGTTCTGCCATTCAACTCAGATAAACCAAGGTTAGGTAAGCCAAGGCTGGATTTAATAGACAGCGATCACCTTTCAATAGGGTCTTAAGGAACATTCCAGCCCCCCCCCCCCCGCCCCCATAGGCCATTGTGGAGCTGGCCCCTCATAACCAACCGTCAGCTGCACAGAAAGGCAAAACAAGGTCCCAGGTATGAAAACATCAACATAACAATTTAAAAGCCCTTGTATTCATTCAGCTTCACTTCCACAACTGCCCTTCCCACCCCTAGCACACACTGCAAAACAAAACCAAAAAAAGAGGCTTGTCCTCACTCTGAAAAGAGCTGCATGTGGAATGTTCTTTCAAGTGGCCATTCTGCTCTGGTTCCACTGGCTCAGAACATCTGTCTTTTCTCACATTTAATCCACCCAATTAAGCAGAATGGGTCTTCTGAGCCAATATTCAAACTTTCTACAACTTCCTGTCCCCTACATTGTGATTGGGGCCTGACAGCTAGATCTGGGGAGATTAAAAATCCCATCTCTGAACTCTTTGCGAAGGGGTGAAGGTGTCTCTTCTGTTCCTTCTAAATCCTTGTTCAAGGCCTCCAACATTCTCTGCTCTCTGTTGTTTCTTCTGCACCACGTCTGCTATTTCCAGTCTGTAACTGTGAGAAGCTATCTGCCCTTTCTGTTCCTCTACTTTCTCATCAGCAAAACGAGGATAACAATAATCATATCTATGTGGAAGAATCACTGAGGGCTCCCTACCCATGTCCTTCAGGCCTTACCCTGGTGATGCCCAGCCATGCACTTTCCACCTGCCTTAAGGCTTTCTCCAGTGACCTGAGCTCACCTGAGCATACAATGTGTCCAGGGATGTTAGGGAGTTAAAGAAATGCTAGGGAGTTCATGTCTCCCAGGGAGCAGCCACTCAACCAATGCCTAGAAGAAGTTGCTGTGTAAGTATCCTTGAGTGAGATACCTCTGAGGCAGGTGTTCTAGATGCCCTTTGGTAGAGGATAACCCTGGGATGAGTTCTGTACCAGCTCCCAGGGATCCTCTGCAGGACTGAGCCTCCACTGCCCATAACTGGCTGGATAGCAGACCCTCCATTGGCTGCTTCCCTCTTGTCTCACTTCCCCACCCTCGGCCTGTGCTTCCGGGGTCCTTCCCAGATGGTCTACTTTTGCTCTCACATCTTTGATCAGGGGAACCCACCTGACCCAGGACCTCCTTCAGCGGTAGCCTCCTTACTGCCCTGGGTCTACTCTACTAGGTTTTCTGGTCTTCTGTCAATTCCTCCATGTTCCTCCAGTATGAACAGAAGACTTACCTCTTACCTCCCAGAAAGAGTGGAAGCCAGCAGCTGACAACTGCCAACAGCCTATCCCTAACTTTCATTGGCCCTGTGGGGAAATTTTATAAATGAAGTCTTTTACTCTCCCTTTTAACTTCTACTTGTCTTCATCCCACCTCTGGCAAATACACAGAGTTAAAGAGCCTCATGCACCTATATGTTGACTGTAGAAGATGTGGTGGCCCAGACTCCACATCCATTCTCTGTCTACAATCTCTGCAAACAGTTGCCCCTTTGGCACCCTTCAGACCAGTGGTGAGGTCAGTCCTCAGGACGAGGCCCACACAGACCCCGGCACCACAGCTTATTCTAGAAGGTGAAGCATGGCTCTGGGTGGGCACATTCCCTTGTGCTGTGGACAGGGAATAACTCTGGAATACAGCTAGAGGTGTTCCTCTGAAATATGGGGTATAAGAGTGGTTCTAGAGGTCTAAGAGGGCTATAAGCCTTCCCCCCACTTCCCCCAGTTCAGCAAAACTTCCTGCATTTGCACCCACCTCCCCATCTTTCTTCTTATGTAAAGGAGGAGAAATTATCCTCTCGGGGGCCAGTATCTTCTCCTGGGTTCTCTGTTCTGAACTTAGGATCAAGGAGAAGAGAGAGGTGAGGGAAGAAAACCCTGGCCTTACGAACAGGAGGGTTGGTCAGTTCTGGTCTGCCATTCCCTGGCCAAACCTATGTTTCTTCACTTGCAAGATGGTGGTGACAATGCTTCCTTTGCCCCTCTGCTATAGCTGTCACAAGGGTTACATGAGATAACTCAGGGAAAAGTTTCACTAAATGGAACAGCGGAGATAGTATAAGGAGATAGTATTACTCCCAGTTGCAATCCTGATTTTCTGTAGTTTATAGAAGAAGGCAGTGCCAGGAGCTTGGGAAATGGCTTCTCTAGGCTTTGGCTAATGTGTTTGGACAACTGGATAGTTTGTTTTCCTCTCATCACTGGACAGTTGTATAAGGTTTCTTTCCCTTTTTTTTTCCTTTCTTTTTTCTTCATGTTATTCATGGGGGGGGGTACTAAGATTCTTACTGTAAAACATCCTATAAAAGAACCAAATGCCATTATCTAAAGGAGATTTTACTTTAATCTTCCAGAAGAGCAGCCTCAGATTGGTAGGTCAAACACACCCACAAAGCTGAGGCAATATTAGTTTCTATTTTATCTTTTAACAACTTAAAAAACTTCTGCTTCAAGTATAGCCTTTGAACAGTCACTAAGAGCAGGAAGATGTAGAAAGGACACATGAGGTCAAGGGTAAAGGCTAAATGAGATTCAAATAACAGTTGAATTTCTTGGCTCCTATGGCCCTTAGGCTAAGAGTTTTTACATGTTTAAAGAATCATAAGAAGACAAAAAAAAAAAAAAAAGAGAGAGAGAGAAGATATGTGACAGAGACTACAAATGACCATCAAAGCCTAAAATATGTACTATTTAGCCCATTACAGAAGAAGTTTGCCAACATCTACCCAAATGACTGAAGGACTCTTCCACTTCACTTGACAGCCTCTCAGGAGATCACCTCCCATTGCCCTTACACCAAGGCTGGGGTGATATACATGGTTCTCAGACTATCAGGCATCATATGAGAGGCCATTTGGGGACAGACTTTATCAAGGGCTAAGAGTAGCCTCTAAAACTGAGCATAATATCCTGAGTAATTTTTCAAGGGTTAGAGTTAGAAGAATCATGGCACACTTCTAGACTCAAGAGAGGTAGCACACATACAGCTCAAGGAGACTTTTTCAAGTCCTTGATGTTTTGTTTCCTAGGTTAGGCCAGAAGAGAAGCCTGGGTCTGCTGGTCTCCACTCATGATCAGGGTTGTGTGGTCTTGGGGAATGCACAAGCTGGTAGATCTTTGGTAGCCATCTATACCTGGGCTACAAAGTCTAGCTTTGGGCAACAGTCAGGAGTCAAAGTAAGGACATACAGTCCTTAGAGAAGTTGTAACCATTAACATTCTCTGGTGTCAAATGTTACAAAACCAGTATGTCCAGAGCTTTTCCCTTAGGTCTTACACCAAAGATCCTTCGGTTCTCCCTTGGGTCTTCTCCCACTGGATGCAGAGAAAAGGCTTTTCATCTAACTCACAGCTGTAGAATAATTGATGTCACAGCCCATCCCATCAGTGCTAATCCCTTCACACTTACCTTCAGTCCTGGAAGGAGGACCTCTTTGTGGTGAAACTGGATGAGTGTGATGGCCACAAGCACCACAACACTCAAAAGCAAGACCACCAAGGCGATGATGGCTGGCGTTCGGGAGAAGGCCTTGAGGCCTAAAATGGGAAGACCCAGAAGACACATGAGGGAGAAGTAGGAACAAGGCACTGGCTTTCTTTGTAGAATCCACAGACTGGATACATAACATGTGCATACATCACTTCCTTTATGAGGCCTTTAATGAGGCCCACATTTTAAAGTTGGAGTGGAGATTGGACTCTAATGCCCATTTATTTTTCCTTCAAAGAGTGGAATAGATAGCATTTGCAGAGACAGTGTGCATAGTTTATACTATCTCCTAAAATGTGTTATGTATATTACTGATTGTCCCTGAGGTGATTTACAATAACATTTATTTCAGGACGCCTGGGTGGCTCAGCAGTTAAACATCTGCCTTCAGCTCAGGGCATGATCCTGGGGTCTCAGGATCGAGTCCTGCATCAGGTTCCCTGCATGGAGCCTGCTTCTCCCTCTGCCTATGTCTCTGCCTCTCTCTGTGTGTCTCTCATGAATAAATAAATAAAATCTTAAAAAAAATAACATTTATTTCAATGTAGATTTTTAAAATACAGGTTTTCTAAGTAAACAGAGATGGAGACAAACCATGAGAGACTCTTAACTCTAAGAAACAAACTGAGGGTTGCTGGAGGGGAGGTCGGTGTGGGGGGATGGGGTAATTGGGTAATGAGCATTAAGGAGGGCACACAATGTGATGAACACTGGATGCTGTATGCAACTGATGAAATATTGAACTCTACATCTAAAACTAATGATGTATAATATGTAGGCTAATTGAATTCTTAAAATATTGGTTTTCTATTAAAGCAGGTGATATAATATTTCATATAAAAATAATATCAGATAAATAAAAGAAATCAATACTATACTTCAGATATAATCAATGATTATAAATCCAGTACACAGTAATGTACTATTACACAAATAGTAACATGTATGAATTTCTGAAATATTTGGGTTTGCAGTAAGAAGTTAATCTCAGTGATTTTTCCTGTGTCTACAGTGAAGGCATAGGGTCTCATCTACATCTTCACAAAAAATAGCTAGATCCCAAGCCATGTGTTCTCTCCCAAAGGGATCATATCAACTCTGGCATTTGTATTTCAATGAAAACATGTAAACTATATCCATTTAAGAGCAAAATAATAATCATAATAACAAAGCCTATGAATAATCTTCAACTAAATATAGAGCCTCTGAATAAAGATAATTATAGCTGTATTGTATAAAAGTATATAATTACCATAATGGACTATGTCTATGTATTAAACTAATATTGCTTACATAAATTATTTTGAGCAGATATTTACTTGGGTCTTAAACCAGTGTGGGCTAATGGAAATTTTATAAATAAAGTAGCAAATACATTAATACATTTTTAAAAAAACAAATACTGTTCTATACTGAAATGATTTCATCCATGTGAAGTTCTAAAACAGACAGGTGACAGAAATCTGAACATTGACTGCCCAGGGGATTGGCAGTAGGGACTCACTAGGAAGGAACACAGGTGCACTTTCTGGGGTAACAGAAATCCTCTATATCTTCTGAGAATTACGGGGTATATAGGTGTGTGCATTTGTCAAGATTCATCAAACCTTCCAAAAGTCCTTTGAGGAAAATGTGAAAATCCAAGTAAACTAGGCTTCTTAGGTATAATTTCCTTTTACAAAACAAGATTTGTATAAATTGCCCCTACCATTCTAAAATTATATCCTTTTGGAAGACAAGAATGCCCAGTTTTGGCGCACAGCTAAAGACAGCATCTGTCCAGGGGCTGGAGGGAGGTGATACGTGAGCAGTCTCCCGACCACAGATGTGTGGCTGGCCTCCCAGTCCTCTCTGTGCTTCAGCACTTAGCAGGTAAATAGCTATGATTACCTTCAGCAAACCCTTGCTCCAGCAGAAAAGCCTACCACAAAGCAAAATGGACTAGACCAGGTCTCATTCATTTAGAGAATGTAGCTCAGAGCTGTGCTGTCATTAGGAGTGAGCAAACACTGTAATTACAAGGTGTCTGAGGGTGGAGAGGCCAGACCCTTCTGGGTTTTCACATGAGCAACTGCAAAAACGCTCCAGAGGTAGGCAGGCAGGACAAGCTTGGATGTGTGTGTGTGTGTGTGTGTGTGTGTGTGTGTGTGTGTGTGTGTGAACTCTACATATGTGCCTCCAGTTAACAAGGGTAACAATATTGACCTAGGGTGGGGGTAGGGAATGCAGGACGCTGTAGGTGCTGTGCCAGCAACGACACTGGGATGGAAGCAGAGGACAGAGGTAAGTACTTTAGAGTTTATCACAAAATCTACAATATTCTAAAGCAGATCTCACACACAGCTTGGTAAGAGAAACCACAAACGGCCAAATTAATGGATTATGCAAACCGGAAAAACCATTTCAGTGGAACATGCATGTTAGTCCTTGTTTCGTGTAGCTGTGGTCAAAAGCATTACTTCCACCTGAGGAATGCTGGTGATGAAACCCTGGTAAGCAACCGAGTCTCCAACCAAAGACGTTAAGGTCATTCGCAGGGGACCCGCGGGAAGAACTGTAGGCTGATACGGGGAGTGGGACTCGAGACCGCCACACTTGCCGCCTGCTGAGACATACTAACCTGCTTGCTCACAAGGTTGGCGAGTCAGCACAGTGAACATCTTTCCTCCCAACTGCAGGTGAGAGAACACAGAATGAGAGTGTGTCGGTGGACCCCGACTTCAGTTCCAGAAACTTGCAGTGTTACAGAACATTTGTGCTGGGAGGGAGGGAGGGAGGGAGGTGATAGTAAGCAGGCTCCTGACCACGGCCAGGCCAGGCGGCTGCCTCCTGGTCCTCAGGTAGAAAGCTACGACTACCAGCAGCAAAGCCTATCAGGAAGCGGAACCCGCTTTGGAACCCACCTCACTTCTTCCAAGTCAAAACCTCTTGGGGGACAGATAAACGCAGCCCTCTGCCTACAAACCCAAAGCTGGGCTTAAATTCCAGTGTCCCCTCCGCAGATGCAGGAAGAGAACAGGCTTGCCGAAATTTTAAACTGAAAATTTTCAAAAGCTAAGTCCGTCATTTCTTGCAGATTTTTTCCACCTGTACACACCAACCTGGGCAGAACAAATCCTCCACCTGTCAGTAACATTCACGGGGCTGAGGCAGGGCTCTTCAAATCACAGCGGCAAGGCAAGGGAGGTTTCTGTGGGGCTTGGCGACCCGCGAGCCGGGAGTCGCCCCCGGCAGATCCAGGAGGGGTATTTTTAGCTGCTGGCTGGAAACAATTGCACGGGGATGTGGGGCCCCCGGGATCCAGAGCCCCAGGATCTGGGAGGCCCCGCTCGGGAACTGTGTCTCCTCCACACAGCCAGAAGAGCCACGCGCCAGCGCATCTCCGGAGCCGGAGCCTCGGATGCGCCCGGTGAAGACGCGTCCCCCTCTCTGGGCTTGGCAGGGGCCACCTCCCCGCCGCCGAGGACCCGGGCGCGCGCCCTTCCTTCCCTCCCTCCGGCCCTCGGCGGGATCCGATTCGTTTCCTTCCCTCCCAGCTCCCAGATCTACGAAGCGTCCCGCTCCTTCCTCTGCGGCTGGGGCGCGGGGCCCCGGGTCCTCACCTGCGCGCGGACGTCCGAGGAGCGCGAGCGCGCTGCCGCAGTGACAGCGGCCGCCAGCCCGCAGGAGGCTCTGCAGGAGGCTCTGCGGAGGCGGGGGAGCCCGGGAGGGGCCGGGCGGGGCGGGGCGGGGCGGGGCGGGGCGGCCGGGGCCGGGGACCGCCCCCCGCGGGGTCAAGGCCCAGCCCCCGGGCGTCACCCCCTCTTCCAGTCCCCTCCACCCCTATCCCGCCGGAGCTCACCTGGCGGAGGCCAGGAGGGTGTCCACTGCCTGACTCCCTCTTCCATCAATATCGAGGCCAAGGACCCTTTGATCTCTCTTTTGGTTTCCTCCATCCTCACCCCAAGCCTAACCGGAGGGGGAGTGGGGGCAGGGCGAAGAGGAAACCGGGCACCTCGTGCGCGTGCACAGGTGGGCGCGTGCCCCCGTCTTTCCGCGAGGTGGAAGCCGGTAAACACCTGTAATGTTGGGCGTGAGGCTAGCAGGCACACTGGTCCCTGAATCACCTGGGCCAGGAGAGCAAAGTGATACAGAGACGTCCCTTGTCATATATTTCAGACCAACTGCCTTGGCCCTGCGCAGGGATCTGCTCACTGTGCTCAGCAGGGCCCTTCTCTACCCCATTTTATATAAGTATCCTTAGGCTCAGATTCAGGACAAGCTCTTCCTGGAAGAGCTTTCTAGTTTTATGATTTTTCCTGGTTTTAAAGTGATACAGATGTGCCTCCCTGGATATCAAACCATGCGATAAAGCTACAGTAATTAAAACAGCCTGGTTTGGGCACAGGATCTAAACCAACAGATCAAAGAACGGAAGAGATAGGCTGACACCGGATTAATGGTTATTGAATTTAGTTTAACATAAAGAGAAGATTGAAAGAACGTATTGGTCAACTGAAGTGAGAAAAAAAAATCTCAGTCACTCATTATACCCCCAAATAGATTTTAGATAGATAAAAGTTTATTTATTTTTAAAGATCTTATTTATTCATGAGAGACACACACAGAGGCAGAGACACAGGCAGAGGGAGAAACAGGCTCCCTGCAGGGAGCCTGACGTGGGACTCGATCCTGTGTCTCCAGGATCACACCCTGGGCCCAAGGCGGTGCTGAACCGCTGAGCTACTGGGGCTGCCCTAGATAAAAGTTTAAATGTAGAAAAAGGATTTAGTATCCTAACAAAATATAGAAGAACATTTTTATGATCCCCGGGGAAGGAACAGCCTCTTTCAGCATGAAATCAAAGCAGGAAGATAAAGTAAACAACAATGTTGCAGGGGGGGAAAAAAAACTGCACAGAAAAAGACACCTTTAAAAAAAAGATAAATCGTGAGGAAATATTTAAGAATATGATAACAAAGAGTGAAAAATCATAATATATAGAGTCATACAAAAATAGGAGTTTCTAGAATAGGAAAATGGACAACTTGATGGGATGAGCACTGGGTGTTATGCTATATGTTGGCAAATTGAACTCCAATAAAAATATATATATGTATATATATAAACTAGAGTTTAAATTAAAACTTTAAAAAAATCATAGCAATATTTGAAAAAAATAAAATAAATATAGCTGTCCATTAAAAAAAAAGGAAAATGGACAAATGACGCACCCTGCCCAATTTACACAAGAGGTATAAGTGGCCAGTAAACGTGGCAAAGATGTTTAATCTCATTACTCACCCCTAAATTGCTAATGAAAACTTTGACATCTTTAAACAAGATTCTTCTTGACTCGTCAGTTTAGCAAAGCTTTAAAAAGATCTGTGGTGCTCTGTGTTAAAGGAGGTGTGGGGTTACAGTCTCATTTGCAGCTTCTGGGAGGTGACATGCCCTGGTTTTCTTCCCATTCTCCGGATGCCCCCTTAGATGTTTTTTGCTGGCTTGTGCTCCTCTCCCAAGAGTTTGTCATCCTGGGCCCTCTTTCTTCTTCACTCTGTACCTCCTCTCTTGGTAATCTCATCCCTGCCTGGGGCTTCTGTTCTAGTCACAGAAGCCTCTAATAAGCATATGTCATGCTCGGGGTTTTCCTCTTGAGCTACAGACCTAGTGAATGGCCTGTTTGATTTTTTTTTGGATGTCTTAGAGGCATCTCAGTTTCATAGGTCTCCAGCTGAGCTCCTCATCCTTCTCCAGCAAACCATCAATTTCTCCAGCATCTCGTCTCAGTAGATGACACCCCCACTCATTCAAGCGAGCAAGCCAGAAAGCTGAGTGTTCCCTTTGCTAATTGTTCCCTCACCCCTCATCATCAGTCACTAAGTACCACTGATGTTACCCTCCTCATTATGTCTCCAATGTGTCCCCCATCTCCACCACCACCACAGCCTGAGCCAGAGTTTGTCAGTCTAGACACTATTTATATTTCAGGCCAGGTGATTCCTTGTTGTGGGAGCAATCACGTCTCTTGTAGGATGTTTATTTAGTGACATTCTTGATCTTTATCTGCTAAATGCCAGTAACATCCCCCTACACAGTATGACTCTCAAAAATGTTCCCAGAGTTTGTCAAGGGTCTTCTGAGGGGTCACATTTCTCTGGTTGAGAACCACTGGCCTAAGCTACCACCCTCATTCTCCTGGATGTTGGCAATGATCTCACTTAGCTCTTGGTGTCTGCTTTCTCCCTTTTGCATCCATTTTTCTGTTCCCAATAGCCTCATATCTTTAAAACAGGAGTCTCACTGTCAACTTTTCCTTAACAAACTCTTCTCTGCTGTCCATTCCTCAGTGGATGCATATTCAAGTCCTCAAAGTGACCTAGAAGGCCCTGCGCTGTCTGGTGGTTGCTTCCTTCTCTAGTTCTATTTGAGAACACTTCCTGCTCCTCCCTTTATGCTCTGAAGGCATATGAGCCTTCTTTCAGTTTTTTCAAATATGCCACATGGCCTTTGCACAGAACTTCCTTGGCCTGTGTTGTCTGCCCCTTCTTCCATCCTTCTCTAATTAGCTCAGAACTTCACAGCTAGCTCCTGACATTCCCTAGTCTGAGTCACACATACAACATGGGTCAGGCCTTCAGTGCCTCTGAAGGCATTTCTTTCCTTCAGTCAGTGTTTTTTATTACAGTAATTGTGAGACGAGTGGCACCTGTTGCCTATCACCAGGAGCAGCAGTCCCAGGGTGTTGACCCACTGCATAGTTTACAGGTGTCGGCGTTGCCAGGAGAGACATGACTCACACATGCTTTGGGTGAAACAACACTTTACTAACATAGAGAGGAGACAGAGCAAGATCCGCTTCCATAACCAATGTCTATCTCCTATGCTCAGCAGGTCTTCCCACACAGTCAACACAGGAGATGGTCTGCACACATGTCCCCTTTGCCCTGTAGGCCAAGGACCCCATCTCCTCCCCCGTGGGGTCTGAAAACAGGTCGTAAGGGCTCTCTATGTCCTCACAAGGAACACTGCCCTCCTATGCAGGAAGCTAGAAGCTGCGCTTGACTGCCTTTCCCAAGGGTAATTTCAGGTTAGTTTGTTTGTGCCCACTAGACGGTAAAGTCTACGCGAGGAGAAACCGTGCTATTCTTATTCACCATTGTATTCTCACTGTCTAGCACAGTGCACCTGGTGAGCACTCAATAAACATGTGTTGAATGAATACCCTTTTACAAATTAAGAATATTAACCCTTTGACTGTCTCGTATGACAGATTCTTTCCCTTAGTCTTCTACTTAAGACTCAACATTTTTATAAGTGCCTGCTGTATGTTGAGGCTTGTCATGTCTGAGCTGAACAAAGGACATCTAACTGAAGAGAGTTCATAGCTCACTATGCAGAGAAAACCAGGTTGTCCAAGTGAGTGTGAGAGTGGTATTTTGGAAATCTGGTTACTCGTCTCAACTCTACTAATTACCAGTACATACGTGACTCTGGACACATCTCTAGGTTTCTAAGATCCTCAGTTTTATAATCTGGGAAATGAAGGCACTAGGTGAAATCAGACTGCCTATGATTCCATTATTTTTGAAAGCTCAAGTGTAGGGATGAACATCATTAGCACAGTGGGAATCGCTGGTGTTTGGAGACTAGAGGTAATTAAGGGCAAAGCTCTAAAAGTGGAGCCTCTGGATGCCCGGGTGGCTCAGCGGTTGAGCCTCTGCCTTCGGCTCAGGTCATGATCCCGGGGTCTGGCCATCAAATCCCATATTGGGCTCCCCACGGGGAGCCTGCGTCTCCCTCTGTCTCTCTCTCTCTCTCATGAATAAAGAAAATAAAATCTTTAGAGAAAAAAATTAATAAAAGTGGAGCCTCAAGGTCGAAGTCAAATTGCCAGACGTCATGAAGAGTGCACAAGAAGGACATGGAGCAACTGTGTGCGTGCTATGTTTGTGTAGATATGCCCCAGACAACCCTAATTCCTGCTCCCCTCCAAAGCAGTCCTCACCATTACCATTTCAGCCAAACTTAAGTTCTATTGAAATTCATTACCTTGTTTTTCCTGATGTTCTTTTGTTGATTTAGCAAATTTAACAAAGCACAAGGAACAATCATTCTCTGAATTTATGGCATTCGTAACAGATGTTTTGTAACATTTTTGTAGGTAAAGGATTATAGGCAAAGATCTTTTCCATTGGTCTGGGTTCACCAGAGAAACAGAATCAAGAGAGGATAGATAGATCGACAGATCAATCAATTGATCAATCATGTGGTTATGAAGGTTGCGAAGTCCCCGGATCCACAACTGACAAACTGGAAACCCAGGAGAGCCAATTCTAATCTGAGTCGAAGGCCTGAGAACCAGGAGAGCTGATAGTGTTAAGTTTCAGTTTGAGTCCAAGTCTGTAGACAGAAGACTGAAGTCCTAGCTCAACGACAATCAGACAGAGTGAATTTTCTTAGTCTGCCACTCACCATTTAACCAGATATCCGGGCGTGTGATGATACGGCCAAGTTGAAACATAAAATTAACTCTTATGAAATCCAATTTGCCTTTTCTTTAATTTTGATTCTGGCCCCAGATCCAGGTCTTGCCTGGGCAGTATCGTATAGGCAAGCCATCCTTTACAATAGAAGTTCTGGGCTGGGAAAAGCCTTGTCCCAACCTGCTTCTGTGGAGACATTCAGGAAGATTGACAAATGTGCTTTGTGGCAATGGCTCAAGAGTCCCATGTAAAAAGGAGAAAAGGCAAATTTGGAACAAGATCAGTGAAATTAAAAACTAAGACCATTGTGTGCTTCTGGGCTATCCTCTCCCTTTGGTGGGCTCATTGCAAATCTCAATCCCTCGTACCTGCTCCAGTGCCAGACTCCACTGGAAAGCAGCTGAGTTAGATGCAACGGCTTCCAGCTTCTATCCCCCTTGCTCCTTCCTTCTTTCTAGTCTCATAAGCCCACCCATAAACCCAGTATATCCTACTGTACAACTGCTTCCCATGCCAGTGACATTTTCCATTCACATAACAGATTTGACTCGGTGGCCTCTATGTTCCAGGCACTGTACTAGGCGCTGGGGCAGGGCAGGAAATGAGTCAGTCTGAGCTGCAGGACTGAGCATTCCCCTTGTCATTCACACCTCCATCCCGGCCCTGTTATCCCTGGATCAGACTGATGCAGCAGCCTTCAGGCATCTGCCCTCCCCTTCCCACTCTTAGCCATCCTACTTTCTGCATTTTTTGGTGCCATGGACCCCTTTGCCAGTCTGGTGAAGCTTATGAACATTCTCAGAATCATTTTTTTAAAATGTCCTAAATGAAACGCAGAATTACAAAGGAAACTTTTACATTGAAATGTGTTTTCAAAACGTTTTATTTATTTATTTATTTTTTTTTTTTAAATTTTTTTTTTAATTTTTATTTATTTATGATAGTCACACAGAGAGAAAGAGAGAGAGGCAGAGACACAGGCAGAGGGAGAAGCAGGCTCCATGCACCGGGAGCCCGATGTGGGATTCGATCCCGGGTCTCCAGGATCACGCCCTGGGCCAAAGGCAGGCGCCAAACCGCTGCGCCACCCAGGGATCCCGTTTTATTTATTTTTAAAAAGATTTTATTTATTTATTTGGGAGAAGGAGACAGAGAGAGAGAGAGAGAGAGAGAGAGAGAGAGAGAGAGAATGAGTGGGGTGAGGGGCAGAAGGAGAAGAAGCAGACTCCTGGCTAAGCAGGGAGCCAGATGCAGGACTCGGTCCTGAGACCCTGGGATCCATGACATGGGCTGAAGGCAGGTGCTTAACTGACTGAGCTACCCAGGTGCCCCTCCAAACTTTTTAAAAATCAAATTTAGGAGGATGCCTGTGTGGCTCAGTTGATTAAGCGACTGGCTCTTGATTTTGGCTCAGGTCATGATCTCAGGTTTGTGAGATCGAGGAAATGCCAGACTTTGCACTGGGCATGAAGCCTGCTTAAGATTCACTCTCTCCCCCACTGTCTTGCCCCACCCCTCAGCTCATGCTCTCTCTCTCTCAAAACAAAACAAAACAAAACAAACAAAAACAAATTTGGGATGTAATATATATGTGGGTTTTTAAAAAAATCAATTTGTTAAGCAGTGAGATCCAGCAGCAGATCTAAAGCCACCCCTGGGTTTAGTGTCTGCCTTCAGCCAGGGGCATAATCCTGGGGTCTCAGGATCGAGTCCCACGTCGGGGTCCCTCCATGGAGCCTGCTTCTCCCTCTGCCTCTGTCTCTGCCTCTCTCTCTGTGTCTCTCATGAATAAATTAATAAAATCTTTAAAAAAATAAAAATAAAGCCTACAAAAAAAAAATAAAGCCTACTCTAATTTCAAAGTGTGACGAGCATAAAGAATATTTGAAGACATCCACTACAACTATAATGTGATATGAACATACCTGTGATTTCTGTTGGTGATGAACTCACAGGTCCTGCCAATAGCATTGTGTTTTGTTGAGTACACTTAATTGAAGGAAATGTTCCATTTTCTAAAAATAAAGATTTTTTCCCCCTCCCATGGAAGGACACAAGCCCCCTGAATTCTGTCTGTGGACCCCAGGTTAAGAACCTGCCAGACTGATCTTTTATAGCAGACGTGTGGATTTCCTGCTCAAAATCTTTTGATGATTCATTCATTCAACAATGAGCTCTCACTGCTTGCTGAAGTAGGTCCAAATTCAGTCTGGCCTTCAAAGATTTGCTTCTGCCAATTAATTCTTTTTCTACATTAAAAAAGTTACATAAATTATGTATACTCTGTTATTTTGCCACTTGCCTTTTCCATTTAAGTTTATTTTTTCTTGGATTTATCCATATTGTTACCTATAGAGTTAGTTAGAAATAAGCTGTATAGTATTTTATTGAACAAATGAAGTGCAATTCACTCATGACTTTCCATATTTTTGGATATTTGGGTTCTCATTCTGCATGGTTTGTCAACAATGTTGTATTGAGTTCATTATTGTTATTTTTAAGTGAATAAAGTATTTTTAATTCAAATACATTAAATGTTGGTAGGTAAAACCCATGAAAATAAAAGCCCTGTGGTGTCCTGACAACTGTTCTAGACCAAATCTACTTGACCACAGATGCGCACATACTAAAGCCCTTTCTTAGGACTGGGCCCTGTCTATGCCAGCATCTGTGGGCATGGGCGGGCCCAACCAAAGCCTTTCAGGTGGGTTGAGATTCAAAAACAAGTGCTTTCCCTGGGCACCAATTTTCGTGTAATCTCTCTGTATTTTTTAATCACTTGATTTCAGGGAATGAACCTCTGCACTCCTCACTGGAATATGTCTGATTTCCTTTTCCACGTGACCAGCTTCAACTTTCTTTTTTACTGCCTGATTGGATTCTGCATTCTTTTCATAGTTTTCTTCTCTGTCTGGCAGCCACAATTCTTTTGTCATTTTACTACCAATCCTCTCTGCAGCATGCCTTGTTGCAATTACAGGGAGTTTTGTTCTTAGGTGTATTATTTCCTTCTTTCCACTTTTAATTTTTTTATTCATTTTTAATTAAAATTTTTTTAAAGATTTCATTTATTTATTCATGAGAGACACAGATTTCATTTATTTATTCATGAGAGACACAGAGGCAGAGACACAGGCAAAGGGAGAAGCAGGCTCCCTGCGGGGAGCCCGATGTAAGACTCGATCCCAAGACCCCGGGATCACTACCTGAACAGCCAAAGGCAGATGCTCAACCACTGAGTCACCCAGGCATCCCCTTCTTTCCACTTTTTAAATTGTCTTTGTCCATTTTCTAACTCCTGAGAAAAAGGTTACCGTATTATTTAAAACAAACCAACACAACTTCTGTCTTCCCTGACTCAGCTCTTAAAGCACCATTTTGGCTACAGGCCACCCATTTTCATATTTAACACTTCTGTCATTATTCAACTTGAAATAGTTTGTGATTTCTATTATGATATTCTTTGACCCATTGATTTTTTAAAATGCATTTTCTTAGTTTCCACAAGTATGACATTTGGGAGCTAAATTTTTAAAAGCAATTTTGAGTTTTATTGCACTGTAGTTAGAAGCTCTGGTGGGTATAATACTGATCCTTTGTGGTTCTTAATATTCATTCTGTGACCATGCACTTGGTCAATTATATTGCTATTTGAGCTTGGATAGACTATGTTTTTAAAATCCAATTTAAAAGTTTGTATGCAGCAACATTCCTGGTTTGGATGGACAGCTGTGTGAATTTTAGCAGAAGCAGAGTCAAGTAACTATCTACCGTGCCCCAACCAGAATGGTTCTGTCCCCCCCACTGCTCTTTTGGAATCAACTCCTTCCCAGCTCCTGGCCATCACTAATCTGTTTTCTATTGCTTTACTTTTGCCTCCTCCAGTCATATAAATAGAATCACATCGTTATGTAGCCTTTGGAATCTATTTATTCATCACAGTGTGTTTGAAATTCATCCACATTTTTGCTTATCAGTAATTTGTTTCTTTTTATTGCTGAATAGTATTCCATTATATGGATATACTACAGTTCGTTTATCCATCCACCAACTGAAATACATTTGTATGGTTTTCGGGAACACCGTATGCTTTAAATTATTGGGAGAAGAATTCTCTATATATCCATCATATGAAACTTATTGTGTTGTTTAAATTTTCTGTAGACTTAGACAATTCTCATTTGTTGGATCCATCACTTTCTGGGAGAGATATGTTAACTTTCCACTATGATAGTGTATTTGTTGTTGTCTTCTTATAACCCCTGTGGTATTTTCTTTGCATACTGAGAAGCCTATGTTGTTAGATTCATACAGCTATAGGATTGTTAACATCTTCTAGACGAATTTGTTTTATAATTATGCAAAACCCCTTTTCATGCCTAACAGTGCCTTTTGTCTTAAAGTCCTTTTTATTGGGTATGAATACTGTGATGCCTTTTGCCCATCTTCTTTTCTCTGCCTGGCCCACAAACTATACCACCCAGGCTCTCTTGCTTACTGCCCAAGAGAAGCCAAGCCAAGCCTTGGTTAGGCTGCCAAGGAGAGGCAGGAGATGTAAGAGTGGAGAAAAGAGGTCAAAGTATTTTTTTGCCTCTTCCCCCTTATACTGAACTCATTATCTGGCAGGTACCATGTTTCACTATGACTATGGGGGCTATGGAGACCCCTCCTCCATGGCTCTGTCATCCTCTGAGGCCTGGCAAATTGTCTTCCCCTCATTATGTCTACCCTGAGAGTATCAACAGTTTCTCTCTGCTTCTCATCCTTTTTTTTTTTTTTAAGATTATTTATTTATTTATTTATTTATTTACTTACTTACTTATTTATTTATTTATGAGAGAGAGAGAGAGAGGCGAAGATACAGGCAGAGGGAGAAGTAGGATCCATGCAGAGAGCCTGACGTGGGACTTGATCTCGGGTCTCCAGGATCAGGCCCTGGGCTGAAGGTGGCGCTAAACTGCTGAGCCACCCGGGGTGCCCTCATCCCTATTTTATTTCCTGAATCTACCCCTACCTCTACCTCTATCTGTGGGTTGTTACTAAGGTCTTTTGAACCATCTGATTTGGATTCTACTGGGATCCAGACTTACGCATATGGTAGATTTTTTCCATCCTTTTACTTCAACCTTGCTGTATCACTAGATTTTATGTACCTCTTAACACCTTTCCTTTTTATTTTTATGTTATAGTTTTTAAAGATTTTATTTATCCATGAGAGACATACAGAGAGAGGCAGAGACATAGGCAGAGGGAGGAGCAGGCTCCCTGTGGGAAGCCCAATGCAGGACTTGATTTCAGGACCCCAGGACCACACCCTGATCTGAAGGCAGATGCTCAACGACTGAGCCACCCAGGCATCCCAACACCTTTCCTTTTTAAAAGGTGAATTTGTGATTACTGATATATTTGCACTTATTATTCTACCATCTTATTTAGTGACTTTTATTTACTATACTTTTCTCTCTCTCTTTGCTTTCCTCCACCCTTTCCTTCCTGCCTTCCATTGAATATGTGGAGCTTTCCTTATTCCCTTGTTTTCCATCCACCGGTGTTTGTTTTTTTTATTTATTCATGAGAGAGAGAGAGAGAGAGAGTCAGAGACAAAGGCAGAGGGAGAAGCAGGCTCCTTGTAGGGAGCCCCATGTGGGACTTGATCCTGGATCCCGAGATCATGCCCTGAGCCGAAGGCAGATGCCCAACCACTGAGCCACCCAGGCATCCCACCATCCACCAGTTTTGATTGTATGCATCCTATTTTTCTTTCACTGGTTACTCTGACATAATAAGTATACATGGTTTCTACCCCTGGTTCATGACAGAACTCACAAAATGCCTTGGAATTTCTTAGGTGATAGAAGCAGATTTTGTCCTAAAGAGACAACTCTTGGCAGGCTCCTGGATGGGGGCTGGTCACCAGAAAGACAAAGCATTATTAAAAGCTTGGAACTTTTAGCCACAACCTCTCGTTCTAGGAGGGAAGAGGGGCTGGAGACTGAGTTAATAATCAATCATGCTTATGTGATGAAATTTCTGTAAAAATCCCTAAACTATGGGGTTCAAAAAGCTTCTGGGTGAACATAGCCATGTGCCAGGAGGGTGGCCTATCCAAAGTTCACTGCATGTGGAACACTTTGGGACCTCACCCTATGTATCTCTATATCTGTCTCCATTATTATCTCCTTTGTAATGAATCAATAAATGTGTTTCTGTGAGTTCTCTGAGTATTAACAGAAAATTATTGAATTTGAGGAGGGTGTTGTGGGAACCTCCAATTTGTAGCCAAGTAGGCAGAAGTACAGGAGACACCCTGAGATCTGTGACTGGCATCTGAAGTAGGGGCGGTCTTGTAGAACCAATCCTACAAGGACCTGTGGTGTCTGCACTAACTCCAGGGAGTTAATGCCATGACTGGATTCTAGGACACCCAATTGGTGTCTGAAGAGTTTGAAAATTAGTGTGGGGAAAACTCTCACATGTTTGGTGTCAGAAGTGTGAAAGGAGAGGAAAATAGGTGAAACTTTTTTCTTTTAGTTACTCTTTAACATGTACGAAGATATAAAATATATGCCTGATGAAGGTAATCCAGTAACTTTAGTTTAGTCCCAAACAATGCCCAGTCTATAGCATGCAATCACCGTATGCCCATCTCCCAAAATGTTGCCATGCATTTATTGTATTAGGCAGGTCAGACCACCATGACAAAATACCACAGACTGGGTGGCCTAAACACCAGGAGTTTATTTTCTCACAGTTCTGGAGGCCAGAAGTCCCAGATCAAGGGGCTGTCAAGGTTGGTTTCTGGTGAAATCTCTCTCTTCCTGGCTTGTAGATAGTCACCTTTTCATTGTATCCTCACATGGCCTTTCCTCTGTGCCCATGGGGAGGGAGGGATGGAGAGAGAGATAGACCTGGTCTCTTCCTATAAGGACATGAGTCTCACTGGATTAGGGCCTCACCCTTAGGACCTCATTTAACCTTAATTCCCTCTCTAAAGCCTTATCTCCAAATATAGTTACATTTAGGGATAGAGCTTCAATATACAAATTCTGGGGGAAACAATTCAGTCCATAACATTTCCATATGCATCTCTCTTTTTCTGTGTCCTTCTGTGTCTCTTTCTCAGACACTATAGAAACTAACTATGCCTGACATCTACCCCCATTGCTTTTGATTTAAGTGACCTGTAGTCAGTTTGGCTATTTCATTACTTTTACATTTGTATTTTTCACTTTCTCAGAGGTAGTCACTTTTTTATTTTTTATTTTTTTAAAGATTTTATTTATTTATTCATGAAAGATACAGAGGAGAGAGAGAGAGAGAGAGGCAGAGACACAGGCAGAGGGAGAAGCAGGCTCCATGCAGGGAGCCCGACATGGGACTTGAACCCGGGTCTCCAGGATCACACCCTGGGCCGAACGCGGCACTAAACCTTTGAGCCACCCAGGGATCCCCGAGGTAGTCATTTTTTAAAGTATGCTTTTTATTTTATTTTTTATTTTTTAATTTTTTTTACGGATTTTATTTATTTGTCAGAGAGAGAGAGGAAGAGAGAGGGAGAGAGAGAGCATAAGCAGGGGGAGTAGCAGGCAAAGGTAGAGGGAAAAGCAGGCTCCCTGATGAGCAGGGAGCTTGATGTGAAGCTGGATCCCAGGGCCCTCGGATCATTACTTGAGCTGAAGGCAGATGCTTAACCAACTGAGCCACCCAGGTGCCCCAAAATAAGCTTTTCATTTTAGAATTAGTTTTACAGAAAAGTTCCAGAATATCACAATTTCTGTGTTCTCCATACCCAGTTTTCACTATTGTTACTATGCTACATCAATGACATCTAATAAATTGATATTGTACATTTTTATGAGTTCAATCCCATACTTTTTCAGATTTACAGTTTTTACCTAATATTCTTTTTCTGTCCCAGGATCCCATCCAGGATGCCATATTACATGTGGTCATCATGTCTCTTTAGACTCCTCTAGGCTGTGATCCTTTCTCAGATTTTCTTTATTTTTGATGACCTTGACAAATTTGAGAAACACTATGCAAGTGTTTTGTAGAATGTCCTTCAGTTTAGGTTTGTCTGATGTTCTCATAGTTGAACAGGAATTATCGGTTTGGGGGAGGAAGCCCACAGAGGTGAAGGGCCCTTCTCATCACATCATATCAAGGGTATCTGCTGTCAACATGACTTGTCACTGATGATGTTGATCTTGAGCACTTGACTGGAGCATGTTTATTAGTTCTATCCAAAGTTATTCTTCTTTTCCACTATGTACTTCTTAGAAGGAAGTCACTATGAGGATTCCCATACTTAAGGGGTGGGAAGCTATGTTCCACCTCCTTGAGAGCAGAGCTTCTACATAAATTATTTAGTATTCTTAGGTACTTATTTTTTCATTCAATTGTTATGTTCACCAATTTCTTTGTTCTCCCTTGCTTCTTCTTCTTTTTCTTTTTTCTTTTTTTGAAAGAGAGGTGTAGGGGATGAGCAGAGAGAGAGGGAGAGAGAGAATCCCAAGTGGGCTCCATGCCCAGCACAGAGACTGACACAGGGCTCAACCTCCTGACCTTGAGATCATGACCTGAGCTGAAATAAATCAAGATTTGGTTCCTTAACCAACTGTGTTACCCAGACACCCCTCCATTGCTTTTTTTTAAACATTTTTTTATTATGGAAATTTTAACCATACGCAAAAATGAAGTAAATAGTGTTGTGAACTCCTATAATCTGGTTTCAATAATTAACACTTTGTTGCTTCCATAAGCCCCCAGGCAACACTTTTTTCTGTGAATATCTTAGAGCAAATATCAGACATATCATTTCACTGGTAAATTGATAGGGACATTAAAAGCTCCTGTTCCTTTCTGCACAACAGAATAATGGTAGAAGTATCATATAATATGTGTCTTTTTATAGTTGGTTTATTTGAGTCCAGATTTCAACCACACTCATATATTGCATTTGATTCTTATATCTCTTAAGTCCTTTTTATTCTGTTACAGCCCAAACTCATTCTTTTTCCTCTCTGATGTCATTGATAGACTGATTCACCTGCTCTCATTGTGAGGCCAATTATTATAACTGTTTTTTTTAAAAGATTTTATTTATTTATTCATGAGAGACACAGAGAGAGAGAAAGAGGCAGAGACACAGGCAGAGGGAGAAGCAGGCTCCATGCAGGGAGCCCGACGTGGGGCTCGATCTCAGAACTCAATTGTGGAACTCTGGGATCACACCCTGAGCCCAAGGCAGATGCTCAACTACTGAGCCACCCAGGCGTCCCTATTAAAACTGTTTTTATTTGAGGCTTTCACAACAGGTGACTCTGGACATTTAGGCAGGGATTCGGCCTGGTCCAAATCAAGATATCCACTTTGCTCTGAGCCATCGACTGAGGCAAAGGGCCCCCATATTCCATGAACTATACCCAATAACAGTAACAATAAAAGATATACACGCAACTACTCTAACATACACATTTTGAAAAATACAAGAGCAGAACTTGCCAAGCAAGAATTTTCTACGTTTGCCCCACTTCCCTCAATCTGTATATTCTCAAGAAGCCACAAGTCTTGTTTTACCAGAATGGGTGTAGGGCCTATGTGGATGTTCATGAAAATTTGAACAATCTCTTGAGCAATTTTTAAAAATTGTCTTAATAATCAACTTCAGTAACAAATCCACTAAGAGTTTTACAAAAGATAAAAAGGAAAAGGAAAAATAAGACAGTAAGAAAAATGGATGAACTGTCCCACTGGATTCCTTTCTGTGGTGAGGCAATCTTTATTTTCTCTATTTCTAAAATTAACATGTTTCTATAAGGGAGAAAGATTATAATGAAGAAGAAAGCATCCCCCCTCTTAGCCTCGCAAAGCCTTTGGTCCCCACTTTGCATTGCCCAAAGATCTGGATCTAAGTGTCCTCCCAGGAGGGCTGTGAGCCCTAAACCCACCCCCCTTACCTTTTCTGTAACACTGGAATAGACAATTAAACTCAGGATCATCATTCCAGAAGAAAACATTTTTGTCTTGTTTTTTATTTTGGTTCACCATTTTTTAACTTCACATACTAGTCAGAGGATGGGGAAATTTGCAAAAAGTTTACATAAAGGATTTGTTTTTTTCTGAGGCTTTACAAATTTTAAAAATGCAGGTATTGATGCACTCTGGTATGATAAGACCCGTCTGTCCCATGATCTGCACCTTTCTGAGCACCCTAGTAGTTTTTGCCTTATCAAAGTTTTTGCCTTGGGCAACCCCAAATAAGCTACGGCTACAGATTTTATCAGTCTTACTACTGCTGCCACTAGCACAGTGGGTGTGTGTGTGTCACTAACATTACTGAGCTCTGGGGTCCCCCTCCTCCACAAGTATAGTTGCAGAGTTTCACGCCTCTGCTCTCGTGGCTATCCAGGAGCACCACTGGGTTTAGGTGTTCCCAAGACATTATTGGTTGGAGTTGAATGGAGCCAGGCACTCTGATGGAACAAAGTGCACTGTAGTGATGGGTTTTGCTCACCTGAGAAATCACCAGGTGAAGGCTGAGGCAGCCATGTTGAGATCCCATTTGAGAGGTTCTCCTGGAGAAGGTGGGACATTCAGCTGGTGAGGTCTTAGCTCTCCCATAGTGCTTCTCACAGTGATCCTGCTCAACACACCTGCAGGGGATGCCATTCATGTGGACTATGGCCCTGGGGTTGTACAGTGTGTAATCTGCATAGCTGAGCACAGTGGCCCGACCTGGCTAGGTGCACAGTCTTCCAGAGCAACAGGGCTCTCGTTTCTCCCCATCTTGCCTTTTTGTCTCCATAACTCATATAAGATCAACTTCCAAGGCTGCAGTTTCAAGTATGTACCTCCTTGAGGCACCCCCACTACCGCCCCCCAGCTCACCTCTGGGGTTGTTTGAAGATCATGTTCTTCTCGCCTTTAGGAACTGTGAACCAGTTCTTGGATGCTAATGATTCTGTCTCCCGTACTGATGGGCTATGAAGGTTACGGCTTTGAAATACAGATTTAGATGTATACACACAAATATATGAATTTGAATTTTTTTATTTTTTAAAGATTTTATTTATTTATCTGAGATATAGAACATGCATGAGAGAGCACAAGCCAGGGGAGCATGACAGGAAGAGGGAGAAGAGGCTCCCCACTGAGCAGGGAGCCCCATATGGGGCTCGATCCCAGTACCCTGGGATCATGATCAGAGCTGAAGGCAGATGCCTAACCAACCAAGCCACCCAGGCACCCCTACACACAAATATATTAATTAATGCATATAACATAGAGTTTTTTGTGCCTAGGGCTAAGGGGGTATAGGTAGGAACCCCTGAAAGTAGGCACAATGACTAGGCCCTTTTTACAAATGTGGAAATTAGAATGCAGAGGGATTGAGTGACTTGACCAAGATCACTCAGCTAAAAGTGTGGTAAAGGTAATTCCTTGTTTATGACCCTGTTATAGTGGAATCATATCTACTGACTAGTGATTTCCAGTGAGGGAGGGGAGTGAGGTAAGTTTACCGATACACACACACACACACACACACACACACACATCTGAAGTGCTTAGTTGGATGAATTTCTAATGTGTGAACCACTTAGTTCAAGATATGGAACATTTCCATTGCTTCAGAACATCCCCTCGTGCCTCCTGCAAGGGCTAATCACTATTCTGACGTCTGTCACCATAAATAAGTTTTGCCGCTTCTTGAATTTGATATAAATGCAATGTCATGGTATAGGCCCTCAAGTGTGGTTTCTTACTCTAGGCAATGGGCATGTGTGTGCTAGCACATACTTGTGTACTCTGAGTCTTGTTTGCCCTTCTCGGTGACACACTGAGTACAAACCCGGAAATAAACACCATGCACAGTGAATGGGTGTGCTGTAGATCTCTAATTGCTAGGTTTGGGGTAAGGCAACATCTTGGGTGAAAAGGCTACATTTATGTTTGTTTCAGGCACAATGATGAAAATTTTTGCCTCAGTGAACTTCATCTGTTTGCTTAATAACTTCTGTTCTCTAATCACATTAAGATGTTCATTTGAAAACAAAATGAAAAAAAAAAAAAAAAAAGAAAGAAAACAAAATGAACTCCATCAGGCCTGCACTGGCTGAGTAAGTGTTTTACACCATTTTACCAGAATGTGGACTGTAGTAGATTTCAAAGGATAGAGCCACCTCCTATTTCTCCCATTTCTTTATAGCACTGTGCTAGGTAGAGACACATCCAAAGGAAAATGAGAGCTACTCACTACTGGGCTTGACTTGGGCAAGAAGGGTCTTGCTAATCCCCTTCCTCTTCTTTCCTCTTTCATTATTGTTACCATAAGCATTGGTACAGGCAGAAAAGATAAATTCTGCATGTCCCACAGACTGTCTTCACCCTCATGTTTTAAAGGCAGTGAAACTAGGTGGTATAAACTCAGGCATTGCCACTTACTAGTTGTGTGCCTTTGGGCAGGTGACTCATCCTTTCTGTACCTCCATCCCCTCAGCTGTAGAATGGGGACAGGACTAGTACCTATGTCACAGGGTTGTTCTGAAGAGTAAGATAAGCTGCATATTTATGCATGCCTACAAAGCACCAAAAACAGTGCCTACACATAACAAACTTTCAGTAAATATAAACTATTATAGTAACAGTGCTCAGGGTATATGAGCATTTCGTGCAAATTATCTGAAGCTTGAAAAAACATTGACTGGCTCTATACTATAAAAGGAAAACTGCAAAATAAAATCAGCAAATATTAAATAAGCTTTATTGCTCATGAATAACCTTGGGCTTCCCTGCATTTCTTAGTTTCCTTGAAGTTAGATAGGACTTTATGGCTTGTTTTGGCCATTGGCTATGACTACACTATGGCTAAGTGACTCTTGTCCCTTCTGGTATGAAACACTTAAGAGCCAGTGCATGACTCTCCAGGTTACTGCTTCCCAGTTATAGAGACTGAAGAGGTCTTATGTTCTCACTGGTGCAGTTACAAGATGATGATGCCTTCTGGAGTCTGGGTACCCATGAGAGCAGAGCCCCTCCAATCTACACTGGACATGTAATGAGTCAGAAATACGTTTGTCTTCTGCTAAGCTACTGAGATTTGGGGGGTTGTTTGTTACCTCAGCAGAGTCCAGCCTAACCTGTGTACAAGCATCTACATAACCATGTACCCACCATTCAACTATACGTAGTTCAACCTGACTCCTCCATCGTTGTATATAAATTATGTTGAATAATGGCTCTACCAAGGTAGCGTTCTTAATTGTGTTCATTACTATATGCCAAGTTTCTGGAACAACGCCTAGGGCAATGCTCTCAATAAATATTTATGACATGGGTGCATTTTGAAGGTTTTGGTAAGAATATAGGTGGGGCTTTCAAAGTAGGACTGCTCAAGACATACAAAGGTCTTCAAACAGCTCAGATAGGCATGGATATTCTATAACCAGGGATGCTAGTTACATTACTTGTCAATGAGATGGAACTCTGATTCTTTGGGGTGCCACCCTAAATAAAGTCCTGCTGAAGACACGAAGGAGATAAACTTCACAGATGAATGATCCACACTTCATCCTCAATGCTTCTCTTGTGTTCTACTTTTTTTCTTTTTTAAGTAGGCTTCACACCCAATGTGGAGCCCAACCTGGGGTTTGAACTCACAACCCAGAGATCGAGACTTGAGCTGAGATCAAGAGTCAGTCACTTAGGGCAGCCTGGATGGCTGGGCGGTTTAGTGCCACCTTCAGCCCAGGGCCTGATCCTGTCAACCCGGGATCGAGTCCCACATTGGGCTTCCTTCATGGAGCCTGCTTCTCCCTCTGCCTGGGTCTCTGCCTCTCTATTTCTCGAATAAATAAATTAAAAATCTTAAAAAAAAAGAAAAAATAGTCAGTCGCTTAGCCGACTGAGCCACTCAGTTTCTTGTGTTCTTCTATTTTAAAATTCCTTTGCCTCCTATTGTTCTATATAGAGGACAGAGCTGAATGCATCTTTCTATAACATAATTTAAAATCATTCCAGAGCAAAGTTAGAAAATGAGATATGTAGCCTTCTAGCCTATATTTAAAAATTTTTTTAGATTTAACTGTGAGATGTTACGTTGTTTTTAAATATAGAAATCTCCAGCTTTAAAACCATCAAAGTAAGATGACTTCAGTAATTATACTGACAGCTTCAGTTATTAACATGAACTCAATACCCAAATCAATTAGACAGTGGATAAAAGGAATCAAAGAAGATAGGTGGCATGACTAAAGAACTGAATATATTTTGGCTCTTCTTTATTCAAGTTAGTTTTCATTTTGAAAGTAAGCCTACTTTGCTTTGCTTCTGATATTAGAAAAAAGTAAGATGGACCAAGGGAAAGGCATTTGTGGGCTTTAGAAAAACCAATGAAAATATGAGATCTGGAGAAAATCTTAATTTCCATCCTTTATTCTTATAACAAAGACAGAATGACGTATTTACATATTTAAACAGTGACAAAAATTTTTAGTATCTTTTCATATTTTATTGGCCATTTGTTGTTTTTATTTGTTCATTTTGGTGAATTGGGAGTACATACTCTTTATCTTTTTTTATATATGTATATTTTTTTAACTGGAGTTCGATTTGCCAACATATAGTATAAACCCAGTGCTCATCCTGTCAAGCGCCCCCCTCAGTGCCTGTCACCCAGTCACCCCAACCCCCCATCCACCTCCCCTTCCACTACCACTTGTTCATTTCCCAGAGTTAGGTGTCTCTCATGTTTTGTCACCCTCTATGATTTTTCCCACTCATTTTCTCTCCTTTCCCCTATAATCCCTTTCACTATTTTTTATATTCCTTACATGAGTGAAACCATATAATGATTGTCCTTCTCTGATTGACTTACTTCACTCAGCATAATACCCTCCAGGTCCATCCATGTTGAAACAAATGGTGGGTATTTGTCGTTTCTAATTACTGAGTAATATTCCATTGTATACATAGACCACATCTCCTTTATCCATTCATCTTTCGATGGACACCGAGACTCCTTCCGCAGTTTGGCTATTCATACTCTTTATCTTGTTATTAGGTTGTTCATCTTTCAAATAAATTTTTTTGAAAAGGTAAAGGATTAAACATAAGGTTTGTGTTCAAAAACCCTGGACCTGCTGGAATCTTTGGAGGACTTGAAAATCCTAGTCTGTTTGTTTCAGGATTGAGGATAGACAGGGCCTGATCAATGACAGCACGGTTGCTACTCCTTCTGGTGTTGGCAGTTGTAACGTGGGGCACCCAGCCTTTGGACTTTGCAGGGAAGAACTGACCTTCTCATTTTCAGAGGGATGCCAAGTACCCCAAGGAAAAGCCAGACTGAGGGACAAGTTGCATGAGCAGTGCGGTACCTGAAAGAACCACAAGGATATGTCCTGCCTGTACAAACTCACAGGAACCACATAGAGAGATGGCACCCTCCTGCAAATGCCCCTTCATCTGGAACACCTGCCTCTCTGCCATTCCCCTAATCTGGAGACTGGATCCAACAGATGGACCAGAGTGGACACTAAGAGCAGGTGTACAGTTCTCTTTAGAACTGTAGTACTCATGAGAAAACTGCCACACCTGCTTCACCTGCACGAGCATTGGCTAAGGGCAAAGAATGAATTGCAGGATGCACTAGTGCTCTGTGGGGACTGCCTGCCTCCCTTTCAATTTCTGCTTCCCCACACCTGCCACTCTGTGCAATGAGGAGGAGTGGTTGCTGCATCCAGATGTGGTTTGAGCTGGCCCAGGGAAAGGCGGAGGTTCTATGCTGTGACATTGCACCAAAGCTGTGCCTTGTAGGGCTGACCTCTCTTGCTCATCCTGCCCCCTGAGGCTGCTCAGCTAAACTATTTCTCCCTTCTTATACAGGGCTGCACCAGATCGTGCAGCTCCACATCTCCCAGACCTTTTTTTTTTTTTTTCTCTCCCAGACCTTTAGTTCCTGCTTGGTGGTGGGGCTCTGGCAGCCAATTCAAATAGACACTCCTGCTGCCCACACAGAATTCTCACAAAAGGGTATGTGATGGAAAGTAAATCTTCCTCCAACGACATGCTATATTTTAATGGTTCCTTGTTAAAAATGGGAGTGTTGCTCATAACTTTTTTCTGAAATTTTTTCAGATTTTAGAAGGAATTTAATATTTCTATTTCCTTTTTGATTGTTAATATTTAAAGCTTCTTTCTTAGTATACGTATTTCTGCCACAGAATTATTCAACATACAGTTGCTGGTATCCATTTCCCATCAAAATAATGCCTTGTACCTTTTCTCTTCAGGGCCCCTCGAGCTAGGATATCTGAGCATCAGGTCAACTAAATGTCTACTAAATGTCACCTTCCTATGAGTTTCAGTTCTAATCTTCCTGCCCTGTGCCCTGATCCATGCTCCTTAAATTCTTCTGATTTGGTGTCATTAGTCTTTTGTTCTTTTTTATAAAAAGATTTTAAAATTTATTTTAGAGAGAGAGAGAGTGAGTTTGTGAGCAGGAGGGGGAGAGGGGTAGAGAGAGAGAGGGAAGAAGCAGACTCCCTGCTGAGCCCACAGCCTGAAGCCTGAAGCCCCTCATTCTCAAGACCCTGATCATGACCTAAGCCAAAACCAAGAGTCTCATGCCTAACCAAATGAGCCACCCAGTTACCCCTATTTTTTGTTTGTTTTTCCCAGAAAGCATGCCCTTACTTGTTTTGCTGTTTTGGGTTTGGAGAAAAAATAATTTTTTGAATGAAAAATTGAAGTAAAAAAAAAATTGAAGTGAATTGTGATGTCTATTTAGGAAGGAAATTCAAGGGAAACTGGCTAATAGTGATCACATTTCTCCCTGAGGGTATGACATGGGCTTGACTGGGGGTCATAAAGGAGTACTTGGGGATGTTTTGCAGAAAGTTTTGTCTGAATGAGAGGGGAGGCCTTATGTCTAAAAAGGATCAGACTGGTTCACTCGGTTTCTTCTGACCAAACCCTTCATGGCTTCACCACAGGAGATTATGGATGGGTGTTCTAAGGCTCTCCTACAAACAGTCTACACTCTAGGAGTCCGGTTTGGATAATTCATTAGATGCCTGGTGATGACTGAAGACCTCAGCTCCAGGCTGAATGATAAATCTGAACCAATAGCCAACAATGAGTAAAGAAAAACCACCAACACATTCGATAAAGTGGGAGAAAACAAGAAACAACAGCAATAACAAAACAAATCAGAAAAAAAGGAACTCAGAGAAAATGAAGACAATGCAAATAACAAAAGAAAATATAAAAGAACAAACCCCAATGACCATTCAGCTTCTCAGACAGACTTGAAAGTATTGGATCCATTAAGCAAGAAAGGATGCTATGGAATGGGAACTGTCAGAGCCTATGAAATCCTCCAATGGGCGTTTGCAACATGATAAATGAAGTAAAGAACTCAATCGATTGTTTGGAAGACAAAGATGGAAAAATATACTAAGACATATTATAAAAAGATAAAGATATGGGAAATGGGAGAGAAATTATAAGAAAATTGGAAGGCCACTCCTGGAAGTACAGCACCCAGTAAGAAGTTCCAGGAATAAAGCAAAGAAAATATAAGGGAAGAGATTATCAGAGAAGTAGCGTAAGAAAAATCCTTAGAACTAGAAAAAAAAATGATGTGCAGATTAAAAGTGCTAAGTTGAGTGCCTAGCACCATGGATGAGAGAAGAAGCAATCATGCATGTATGTCATTGTGAATTTTCCAAACACTGATGATGGTGAGAAGACTGGGGAGAAAGAAAACAGCTCATTTACATAGGAATGGAAATTAGATTGACCAGACTTCTCTTTTCACCGAGCTATAGCTGACGTATAACATTATATTAGTTTCAGCTGTATGACATTTGTATATATTACAAAATGGTCACTACAATAAGCCTAGTTAACATCCATCACCACACATAGAAAGTTTTTTTCTTGTGATGAGAACTTTTAAGATTTACTCTCTTAGTTAACTTTCAAATATTTAATACTAACTATATAGTATTCCATCAGTGTACTTTTTAAAGAAGATTTTATTTATTTATTTATTTATTTATTTATTTATTTATTTATTTATGAGAAACACGGCGGGAGGGGGGGGGGGGCGGCGGGCAGAGACACAGGTAGAGGAGAAGCAGTTTCCATGCAGGGAGACAGACGTGGGACTCGATCCCGGGTCTTCAGGATCGCACTCTGGGCTGAAGGCAGCGCTAAACCGCTGAGCCACCCGGGCTGCCCCCACCAGTGTTCTTAATAATAATGCTGAATATTAGAAGATGATGAAGTTATGTGTTAAGATTCCTTTTTATGACCAAATAAAATGATGATGATGGTAAATGATAATTCCAATCTAAAGATGATAGCTGATATTTGACTGCTTACCAAATGTCAGGTACTATGCTAAATTCTTCGCATTGATCTTCTCATTAAATACAACAAATGTTCAAGATACCGTTCGTTATTATTCCCATTATAGCTATGGAGAAATTAAGATCAACAAGCTCAAGTAATTTATCAAAGGCCATGCAGAGAGTAAGCTTTGGAGGCAAAATGAGTTTCCAAAGAATTATGAAAATACCTGGATTATGCAGTAAACTGTTAATGTTGTATCTGGCATACAAGGCTAGAAGTTAAAACACAGTAGGAAAGAATTTTACAGATACTACTACATTTAAGAGGTGACAAAAATATCAGTCAGAAGTGGGAAGGGGAAAAAAAGTCAGCTTTCTAAAAAAGATTTATTTATTTATTTATTTATTTGAGAGAGAGAGTGAAAGAAAGCACGAGAAGAGGGAAGGGGCAGAGGGAGAAGAAGACTCCCTGATGAACAGGGAGCCTAGTACAGGGCTTGCTCCCAGGACCCTGGATCATGCCCTGAGCCCAAGGCAGCCCTTAACCAACTGAGCCACCCAGGCGCCCCAGAAGTCAGCTTTTCTAGCACTTCTTGTTGGCTCTGTCTTACCCCTATGCTACTAGATAAGCCTGATTGCGGTGTCTTTGGCATGAGGGAACTTAGCTGCCACTCCGCACCCGCTGTGATACCAGGCACACAAACAAATCCTACCAGTGAAGCCAGCTTTTTATGTTAAAATGTGTTCTGATGTGAACAGGAGAGTTTACACCTTGAGCCCCGCTTATCTTGTGAGGCAAAGAGGGAGTTCAGGGTGTTCCGGCCCCCAGGGAGAGGTGGGCATATCCCTGGAGGAAACAGAATCCAATTGACCTTTTTCCAAGTAGGACTGTGTTGGTAACACAGGCTCTGTGAAAAGTCTCAGAACAAAGGAGGCTCTTAGTAAGAGAGTGAGTCACCTTGGGTGCTGCTGTTGATAACCTGGGCTGATAATCACAGGATGGGGAGAATGAAAAAAATTCGGGGTGGGGTGGGGGTCACTTGAAAAACATACCACAGAAAATTAAGCAAATAAAAACTAGGGAATAACAGAACACTAAGACAAGGAAGCAAATCGTAGAATTATTTGGTTCACCAGTGAACAATACTGACATTGGCTATTTGTTCAACCAAAAACTGTGATAAAACCATATTGAGGGGCACCTGGGTGGTTCAGTGGTTGAGCGGCTGCCTTTGGCTCAGGAAGTGATCCCAGGGTCCTGGGATGGAGTCCCACATTGGCTCTTTAAATTCCCCATATTGAGAAGATGAAGAAGAGGCAGCAGAGATCAGGCTGTGTAAGAGAACTAACCTTACCAATGCCCTAAGTGGAAATCAAGAGCATCCTGTTTATAAGTGTGACACAAAAATACTTTTTTAAAAAAGATTTTATTTACTTATGCATGAAAGACACACACACACACACACACAGAGAGAGAGAGAGAGAGAGGCAGAGACACAGGCAGAGGGAGAAGCAGGCTCGATCCTGGACCCCAGGATCATGACCTGAGCCAAAGGCAGATGCTAAACTACTGAGCCATCCAGGTGCCCTGACACTAAAATACTTGAAGGCAAATACTTCTGAAGAAGGACAAGGCTGGGGGGGTGGGGGTGGGGAAGGCCAAGGAGAGAACTATCTCTTATATCACTATTTGTTAAATTAGGTACCTGTGTTATTCTATCAGTATTTTTTATAATAGAAAGTATTTTCACACATTTCAAAATTCAAATGGTGCAATAAAATGTCTGCCTTAAAAAAAAATAAAAAATAAAAAAATAAAATGTCTGCCTTTTCCCCTGCCCCCTTCCACCTTGTTCCCCTGTGCAAAAGCAACCAACATATTCCTATGTGTTCTTCCAAGGATAATTTGCTTATATTGTTGTTATTAAAATAGATATTAATTTAAAAGGCATTTAAAACAAGAAGAAATTCTGATGAGATGTGCACCCATAAAATAAATTTAATCTCACTGCAGTGAAGTGACTCTTGCTGCAAATTCATGGAATGTCATCATTCGTTGACACTATCATTAGTAGTCTATACTGTTGCTTTGATAACAATTTTTCTGGAAAAAATAATCACGTCATTGGGCTAAAACTCAACACATTTACAATAACTACAACTTCCCTTTCTTTCTCATAGGCATGGGCCCTACTTTTAATGTTCTTGTATTTGCTGCCACTTTTAAAAATGAACGATGCTGACTTCAAGCCAAATGTTCTGTCCTGAAGCTTGACAATAGATCCTTCTCCCAGAGCTAGTGGTGAGTTTAGCTGCTGGTTTACTTAGAATTACAGATATTGCTAAAGACAAGATGCGATTTGGGGGCAGCCTAACTTGTTATTAAGCATACTGTGTTTTGTCCAGTGCTTGCTAAACACTTTTCCCCTGGGCCCTAAGGATTCATTCTCAAGCATGCAGTCCAGCGGGGGCAGGAAAGGGGAGGAAAAACACCATCCCCAAGGCTGCCTCATTTAATTGTAGAGGAGGTGAGAGAGGCTCAGTCCTTAAAAGTCCTCATAACTCCATCATCCTCATGTCATTTACCATGTCCCTGACGAAGCAGGCTCCAGAGTGTCTGTTGAAATCTGTCACGTAGTCATTTGAACATCAAATTTTATTCACTGCCCACCATGAGTTGACTCTGGGCTATGTTCAGGAATTACAGAGAGGAGGAGTGAGGCAAGATGCTCTGTATTTTTCTGTGGTGCCAACTAACCAAAGGATTTGATAGAATCATAAATTTGGTCCCTTAGAAGTAATCTTTCCAGATGGGTCCCAGTGACATTAGGAAACTGGCCCAGAATCTCCCTGGTATTTGCAGAACTGAAAACCAGCTTCCAGCCTGGTTGGGGTCCCTGCAGTAGATTATTAGAAGTGTGAAAGAGGTGTAGACAATGATATTCTGCACCCCTTTTCATAGTAAGGTTCCGGAAACATGGCTAAAGGGATGTCTTGACTTTTCACAGAAGGAAAAACTCACTAAGCAGCCCCGCCAAGGACAAGGGAACTGTCCCCAAGGGCAGGGGACCTCCCTGACGGATCCGGCCACCAGTTTAAGCCACGGCAGTAAACAAAACAAAACAAAAGAAACCTCAGTAAGTGTTGGATAGGCAGCAGAAACACTGAGGGCAGAAAACAGGGAGTAAAACCAACCAGAAATAAAGTGAAAAGTCCTTAATGACACCGATAGTCAAGGTGGAAAAAAGAAGGGGCAGTCTGCGGAAAGAAAGGACGGGAGGCTGACGCTGTGCTAAGGCTGCGCTCTTAGAAGGAAGGTCACAGGAACCGCTGTGTTCCAGACTTCTAAGAGAAAAGGAAGCACGCATTCTGGAGGGAAAGTGTGCACTGTGTGATATATTCCAGACAGGCTCTTTTCTAGCTTGTCAAAGCTTCTGAGCCACAAGGAATAAAGCAAGCAATCTTTCACAAGGAAATGGTAGCTGAATTACACTTTTTGAAAGAGAGAGAAATAAAATACATCTCACACCATTTCCAGAAGAATTAGGAGCCTGAAACACGAAAACCCAAATTAACACTAGAGCATATTTGTTAGGTCAGGATTGATGCTGATTCAGTCACAGGATGAAGGTGGAGGAAACAGAACCGAAAGAGGAGGAAATAGGAAGGCGGGAAGGGGGTGGGTAGGGGCTAAGGATTAAATAAACAGAAGGGTGGAGAAAGGAAAGGAAAGGTGGAAAGGGGAGTGAGATTTTTTTTTTTTTTTTTTTTTTTTTTTTTATGATAGTCACACAGAGAGAGAGAGAGAGAGAGAGAGAGGCAGAGACACAGGCAGAGGGAGAAGCAGGCTCCATGCAGGAAGCCCGACGTGGGATTCGATCCCGGGTCTCCAGGATCGCGCCCCGGGCCAAAGGCAGGCGCTAAACCGCTGAGCCACCCAGGGTTCCCAGGGAGTGAGATTTCAAAAGAATAACGTGAAGATTCCTCATGTTGACCACTCACCCTCCCTCACCCAACCCCATAGCTGTGGGGGGCACAGGGTTTCTGGGTTTACCATGACACATGCAGGTGAAATGAGTCCTCCCCCTAGCGCCCTCCCCCACCCCTCAAGAGATGGTGAAAATCTCTAATTTCTTTAGCCAGTGCCCACCTCCCCAGATTTCAAGTGCACTTTTCTTCGAGCTCTTGGACCTAAAGAGTATGTCCTAACGATGTACCTTTCACACACTTTTAAGTTAACATCTACTTCTTTTTGTCATAAGATTAAATAAAGGATAGAATCCTGCAAAGGATAGAATCTCCAGGGTATACATTTAATATATGAATCTTAAATATATATATTGTTAAAGCTTTTATCTATTTATTCATGAAATACACAGAGATTGAGGCAGAGACACAGGCAGAGGGAGAAGCAGGCTCCCTGCGGGGAGCCTGATGTGGGAATGGATCCCAGGACCCTGGGATTGGGGTGGGGGGTGCACTGGGCTGAAGGCAGATGCTCAACCACTGACCCACCCAGGTGCCCCTCTTAAATATATTTTTGTCAAAGCACTGTAGTCACAGATTGAGCCTATTCAATTTATGGAAATGCTTGGGTACAGTCTAGTCGGCAGTGCCAGTCCTCCTGGCCAAACCCAACCACCAGACCTGACTTCCTTTTTCACAGAAGTCACTGCATTTAAAATTCAAATAGGGGCCTCTGGGTGGTCCAGCAGGTTAAGTGGCTGCCTTCTGCTCAGGTCATGATCCCGGGGCCCTGGGAATGAGCCCCGCATCAGAGTCTCTGCTCAGTGGGGAAACTGCTTCACCCTCTCCCTCTGCTTTCTGCTCTGCCTACTTGTGCTCTCTCTCTCTCTGTCAAATTAATAAATAAAATCTTAAAAAAAATAAAATTCAAATAAATATGTTATACATGCTTCTTTACAAGCACACCACTATGTAGAAAAGGTAGGGTCTCCTCCAGTCTCCTCCAGAAGCGACATGTTCTTTATGTGTCCAGTTTTCGGATGCCCCGGAGGTATTTGTGTGCCGGCACAATTCTCTTTGGAAGGTTTGGGATGTGTGAGAGGTGATCCTTTTCTACAGGAGAAAGAGGAACGGCAGATGGCAAGCTTCTCGGAGAGATTCGTGTTAGGAAGGAGTTCATAAGGAAGGAGAGGGTCTGAATCCTGTCTGCTCTCCAAAATCCCTTGGTACCACCTGGGAGCCTGAGTTCCCGGTTTTAATGACGGCCACTCTACTGCCTCATCTGTCACTTTGCCATGTTGTGTTCCTCTTTGTCTTTGACAAAGTGGTGGTCATCACTGTTCTCCACTTCCAGAAATGCTGGGTTGTTTCTCCTGCCTCAACCACTTCTGGGAATGTTCTCCCCACCTCCTTGCTTTGAACCCTTCTCATGTCTCCTGGGAGTGCCTCCCTCCACATGACTTTTTATTCCCTTACAATCCAGGATGTGGAACTGATTATCATTTTTCATTGTCACCCCACCCTCTCATAAAAACCTCTGCTGTGTGGCTGACAGTATTATACTGTGGAACAATCTCTATTATGCCAAATGGTTTTTCAGCATCTAGTGACATGGTGACATATTTCCCCTTTAATATCTCACTGTACTGAATTATAGTAATAGATAGCTTAATGCTGAATCCTCTTTCCATTTCTGGAATAAACCCATAATATGTTATTCTTCTAATTCACGGCTGGACCAGTTTGCTAGTATTTTATTGAGATACTTTTTCACCATATTCTTAAGTAGAATTGACCAATTACTTTCTTCTAATTTAGTAATTTTGGCATCAGATTTATGCCACAATCATAAATGAGTTGGGGAGAAGTCTACCCTTTTCTCTGCTGTAGACAATTTATGTAACATGGAAAATCTCTCCTTGTTTTATTTTTTTTAAGATTTTATTTATTTATTCATAAGAGACACAGAGAGAGGCAGAGGGAGAAGCAGAGGGAAAAGCAGTCTCCATGCAGAGAGCCTGATATGGGACTCCATCCTGGGACTTGATCCTGGGACTCCGGGATCTCGTCCCTGGGCCAAAGGCAGGCGCTAAACTGCTGAGCCACCCAGGGATCCCCTCTTGCCTTGTTTTAATCACTTACCCCAAGTACCTTGTTTAGTGTAGGTGGGTTTTCCTTTTCTTTTTTGGCTTGTGAAGGGTTTTTTTGTTTGTTTAATACATCTGAAAAGTATACATATACCAAGAATTGAAGCATGAGAAAATATTGGTTCAACACTAATGAATCTACAAGAATTAGGATTTGGGAAAGGTAGAGAAGATTATCTAAACATTTTTAAAAATTGGAAACTGCAACCAAAATAAGTGGATAAAATCCCTATGAACACTTATGAAGAGTCTTCATAAGACCCCATGATTTTTTAATTAAACTAGAAAGCCTTAACTAGCTACTCTAGGTTTCCTCATATGCGAAACAGAAATAAGGGGATTCCCCTGATTAATCCCCACATTGTTAAATGTTCTCCCCACCCCCACCCCCACCTCCAGCTTCTTGAAACATGTCTCCATCCTCCCAGCTTGAAAGAGGATAGACATCTGTCTCCTAGGGCCACCCCTCACATTTCCTCGATTTATCAGGTCTTCAGCTGTATTCTAGGAACGCCGTATCATACACTATTAAGCTGGACATCTATGCAAGCATATAAGACAATGACTGACAGGGAAAAATGTTTTTTTTTAAGATTTATTTATTCATTCGTGATAGACATAGAGAGAGAGAGAGAGAGGCAGACACAGGCAGAGGGAGAAGCAGGCTCCATGCCGGGAGCCCCACGCCGGACTCGATCTCGGGACTCCAGGATCGCGCCCTGGGCCAAAGGCAGGCGCCAAACCGCTGAGCCACCCAGGGATCCCCGGAAAAATGTTTTTTAATTGCACACTCAATACATTTGATGTATTTCAAAAGGTGCAATCCTTTTCTTCATTTATCAGTGACAGAAGTTAGAAATTAACTTCAAAAAAATTCATTAAATGGAAAGCAAATTTCCTTGAAAGTCACAGTCACATATACATAGTGCATCCTAGAAAAGAGAAGGGACAAGACAGACTCCACCCACTTTCACAAGTTTCATCAAAGAGTGGACCTACTCAAGGGTGGAGAGAAAAAGCAACTTTCAAAAAGGAGTATGTTATTAAATGAGGCATTTACTATACTCCTTTGTAAGAGCACCAAGTAGGGAACACATTTTCTAAACTAGATCTAGGAAATGGAATGTGCAATCAATCTGTCCTTCCCTTAAGGGCTGTCCAATGGTTAATGAATTTAAAAAACATGACTAAATAAAAATAAATAATAAAAATAAATAAATCTCACACACACTCCCTGCATATACATACCTCTAAAGAAAAAAAAAAAAAAGGAAAAAAACTCCGTAAATGTCCCGGATCATTCTCCAGGGTAGATAGAGCCTGGGAGCAGCTTCAACAACTAAAATTAGTCTGTTACAGAGTCATCACAAGCATGCCTTTCTTTAAAAAAAATTTTTTTTGAAACAACAAAACAAAACTTAGTAGTAATCACTTTTCTGACAATACAGTTATTTAAAGTAACTAGTACTAAGAGAGGGAAGGGGATCATACCTAGGGGCCTTGTCTCACACAAGTACATGTGGGTAGGTACAAGGCACTTGTCATTCTTAGAAAGATGAATTTTAATCTTTAAACTTTAGTTTGATTTAACATTGTTTTAGTACGATGCTGACACCAGCTGTGTGGAAAGGGCTCTGGAAAGATTCGTAACAGCAGATACCTGTGGCTCTTCCTCAGTTCTGGAAGCTCCAGGGCAGCCATTATTGCTTCATCAAATACATTCTTGAGGCCTTTCTGCGTGAGTGCAGAACACTCCACATACTTGACTGCCTTCTGGTCATGCACCAGATCTTCAGAAGTCTCTGGAGTGATAGGCTTCTGTTTGTTCTTGGCAAGTTTCTCAATTGTAGAGGGGTCATCATGGAGATCAATTTGAGTCCCAACAAGCAAGTAGGAGTCCTGTTTTTTGTTTTTTAAAGATGTTATTTATTTATACATGAGAGACATACAGAGAGAGGCAGAGACATAGGCAGAGGGAGAAGCAGGCTCCCTTGGGGATTCTGATGTGGGACCCAATTCCAGGACCTAGGGATCCTGACCTGAGCGGAAGGCAGATGCTCAACCACTGAGCCACCCAGGTGCGCTGAGAAAGGAGTCTTTGGGCAGTGGTGAGTTATCTCAGGCACCCACTTTTCCTTTACATTTTCAAATAAGGATGGAGAGACCACTGAAAAACAGACTAGAAATTCATCTGTTTGTGGGTAACTCAGTGGTCATAACCGGCATAGTCCTCTTACCCTGCAGTATCTCTGCCAATCATAACTGCGATTGCCTAGTTGACAAAAATGGTTGGTACATACTCAGATAGAAATTTGTTTGTTGTGTAGGATATCAGGAAGTATGTTCTACCAACAGCACCAGCAGCCACAACCACTCACTTCATTGTCTGCATTGCTGAAACAGTTTTGTATCCACTTTAAAGTTTTCAAATTCGGTGATGACTTCAGCTTCTCTGTTGGGGTGTTGGCCACATTTTAGGGTAAATCTATGACTGTCCTTTCTTTTCTGGTTGTTTTCTTCCTCAAGCCGATTTGTATCATCTATATTGCCCTGGAAAACAATCCATTTCCTATAGTTTTCCAGATCTATTCATATAAAGTTTCATGTAACTGATTTATCTTTTTCTTTCTTTTTAAAAGATTTTATTTATTTATTCATGAGAGACACAGAGAGAGAGAGGCAGAGACATAGGCAGAGGGTGAAACAGGCTCCTTGTGGGGAACCCGATATGGGACTTGATCCCGGGACTCCGGGATCACGCTCGGAGCCAAAGGCAGACACTCAACAGCTGAGCCACCCAGGTGCCGCTAATTTCTCTTTTTCAAACTCTTCCATGTTTGCAATTGTTTCTTTTTTGCTGATCCCAAGCGTGTATGCGTATTCTCTTTTTTCTTGATGAGACTTGCCAAAATATTTTAAAATTTTAATTAATTTGTAATTTAAAAATTTGAGAGGTGTTGCTATTGTCAGGAAATAGTTGGCACTCTCAAATCGGATAATTTGAGAGCAGTTTAACAAAGAACTCTTACAGAACATGAGAGACTCCTAACTCTGGGAAACGAACAAGGGGTGGTGGAAAGGGAGGTGGACAGGGGGTGGGGTGACTGGGTGACGGGCACTGAGGGGGGCACTTGACAGGATGAGCACTGGGTGTTATGCTATATGTTGGCAAATTGAACTCCAATAAAAAAAAATCAAAACAAAACAAAACAAAAACCAAAGTACTCTTTACAAAGGTGTGGTCGGGGTACAGGGAAATGACAGGGTTTAGCAGTGGGATGGCATTATCACTCCGAGACAGGAAGAGGTGAGGGAAGAAAGCAGTGACCAAAACCTAGAAGAATAGAGCCCTGGGGAGGCTGCTTTGGGAGGAGCTCTGATTTGACAATGAAACACAGGCAGACACAGCCCACAGAAAGGGAGATGAGTGGAATAAAGGAATAAATGTTTGAATCTGATTCTCCTTTCCCTCTCAACTCCAGCTGGCGCTCCCCAGCGGCCAAGTCCAATTGAGACCCCTGGATATGCTACATAGAGATCAGTATCTCAGAACACAGGATCAGGTCAAGAAGGTGAAGGCTTTTGAGGGACAAAAGAAAGATGTCCAGTGCAGGGTGTCTTCTTAAAGAACAAGCATTTAGTTTGACGGTCTATGTTAATTTTGGTTTCCTATTTCATTTTCTCTCTTTGTCTCTTCCTCTCTCTTTTTTTTTTTCCTTTATGGGTTTTTGTGGTTTTCTTGCCCTTTATGTTTATGAATTCCTTTCTTTCAGTTTCTTTGCTTTGACTCACTCGCTCTTTTTACAGATTATTGAGTTTATTATTTTCAGTCTTTTTTTGTCTTAATAAATTCATGTAATACCAAAACTTTCCTTTAAGTATAACTAGATTATATCACAGGTTTTTAGAGACCATGCTCTTATTTTTAATACAATAATTTTTAGTTTTCCTTCTTTTTTTTTTTTTTTTTTGGCCCTTAGTCTAGGAATTATTTAGAAAATGGCTTTTTTACCCTGTATAATTCTGTTTACTTAAGTCCAAAAAAATAAGCAAAACTGATCCATGGTTAGTAGAAGTTAGTATATTGGCTAACTTTGGGAAAGAGGGAAATTGAGAAAGGGGAAATGATGAGGGCTTCTGGAATGCTGATAATTTTCTATCTTGACCCCCTTGGTGATTACATGGGTGTGTGTTCACTTTGTGAAAATGCATTGAGAGTACGTTAGTCAGCTTAGGTTACCATAACAAAGTATCATAGACTTAACAGCTTAAACAATGAAACTTATTTTCTCATAGTTCTGGGGGCTAGGACATCTAAGTTCAAGGTGCCAGCCAGTCTGAGGGCTCTCTTCCTAGCTTGCAGTTGGCAGCTTTCTTCCTATATTCTCATATGGCAGAAGGGCAGAGGGGAAAGCACTCTGGTGTCTCTTCCTCCTCTTATAAAACCCCAGCCTTATGGGATTAAGGTCCCATGCTTATGGCCTCATTTAACCATTATCATCTTCTTACAGGCCATATCTCCAAACACAGTCACATTAGGGATTAGGGCTTCAACATGAATTTGGGAGATAAGGCCGGGGGGGGGGGAGGAACAATTCAGTCCATAGCAGAGCTCTTCACTTATGATTTCTATGTTTTTTTGAATGCATGGTACACTTCAATTTTAAAATGTGTATTCAGTAAAAGAAAATGAAAGAGAACATGATGAAGATTAGATATCCAAGTTCCATGGTCACAACTGCACTTGGGGCACATAGATCACATAACCGACTTACACAGAGATGGACTACTGCTCATAACCAGTGTGAAAATCTCAGTCAGGTCTCCAGGCCTGGGCTTTTTGCCTGACTGACCATGGTGGACACACCCTATCCCAGATTAGTAACAAAGTACTCAACTGTCGCTGTGTAGAATGCTGTACCTCATTGCCCTCCAAGGTTTTCTCCTCCATTGAGCTGATGATCTAATAGACAGACCATGACCTGTACTTAGTATGTAAGTGGTTGTTGATCTGGTAGTGGCAGCTCTACACCACATCCCACATGGGCTCCTCTTTTTCCTCAGTCCTGCAGCTCAGAACTGAGCATGTTGGTAGCACAAAACATGGAGTATCACCAGGAAAATGCAGGCTTGTTGCGGGGGCTCCAGGGCAGGGTTGGCTAGGGAGAAAGAAAGGAGGAAGAAAACAAAGGAGTTGAAAAGCGTTTTAAAGTATCAAAGTGCAAAGATTTTTAAAAGTTTTATTTGGTTATTAATTTATAATTATATTGCACTTTTATCATTAAATGTGACCTAAAAATTTCTGTTCTTTGCAATTTGTCAATATTCCCTTTGTAACCTAATATATAGTCAAAATTTGCTAATGTTCCATCTTAGCATGAAAAAAATGCATATTAATTCAACAAATATTTATTGAGGGCCTAATATGTGCCAGATACTGTTCCAAATTCTTAGGATCCATCAGTGAACAAAACAAAGATCCTGCCAAGAGGAAACAAATGGTAAGCAATATTTAAAATGAATAAGCAAATTATAAAATAATGATATATGTGCTATGGAAAGTGACCAATGTTTTCTTTTTTTTATATATAAATTTATTTTTTATTGGTGTTCAATTTGCCAACATATAGAATAACACCCAGTGCTCATCCCATCAAGTGCCCACCTCAAATGTTTTCTAAAATAATAGTCCACGGTAAGTGGAATTAGGACTATAATTTAATTGGGTGGTCAAGATAGGCCTCATTGAAAAGGTGATGTGGAATGTGAGGGTAGAGGAGGTAGGTAACTGTGTGTGTATGCATGTATTTGCACTTCCTGCGAGAGCTTTGTAGGGCCATGTAGGGCTGGGTAGGACCTTGACTCTTAGTGAAGTGGATTTGGACAGAGGAGTGCCATGATATCATTTAGTTTTTAAGTGCTCACACTGATAACTTTGTGAGGAATTGACTGTAGGGAGCCAAGAGTGGAAGTAGGGAGGTGGCTAGGAGGTTACTGCCGTTGTTCAGGTAGGAGATGATGGTGATTTGGATCGCCAGCGGTAGAGGTGGGAAGTGATTGGATTTGGGATGTATTTTGAAGGCAGAGCCAACTGGATTTCCTGACAGATTAGTGATAGGGAATCAAAGATTGGAGTCCAGGATCATGCCAAGATTTTGGCTTGTGTGACTTTCTACAATTGCCATCCACTGAGATGGGGAAGACTGTCGATGAGTCAGGTTGGGGGGTGAAGATCTGGAATTCAACTTCCAAGATGCTAAATTTGAGTTGTGTTGAGTGGATGATTTGGATCCATGAATATGGGCTCAGAGGAGAGGTCAGAATGGAGATATAAACTTAGGAGCTGCTAATAGGCAGTTGATATCGATAGCCAAGAGACCAGATGAGTTCTTCAAGGCAGTGAATGTAACTAGAGAGGAGAAGAGCCCCAGCACCAAGATGTGGGACACACTTGTTGAGTCTGAGAGATTGAGAGGAACAAGCAAAGATCTGAGAAAGGGGCACCAATGAAGTGGGAAGAAAACAGAGAAGATGGGTCATGGAGGCTCAGTATGGAAAATGAATCAAGGAGAGGGGAAATATTATTTGTTCTGAGGCTATAACATTTAATGTACACTATTAATTGTTATTCAGATATTTTATATTCCTATCTGTGTCTAACAATTTCTGATATTTTAAATTTTGTCATAAAGATTGTGGATTTGTCTGTTTGTCCTTATATCTATCATTTTTGTTTCACAGATTTCAAAGTTTTAATGCTAGGTGCATAAAGTTTCACTTTTCTAAAATTTTCCTACCTTCTCTTAAAATTTATTTATATCCCTGTTGTTTTCATTGAAAAGGCATAGAGTAAGATGGAAAACATCACAATATTAAGAGCAGGGATTTAAGAAGTGGCCCTGGAGTAAGAGTTGAGGATGGGAGGGAAACAATCACAATGTTTTATGTCTGAGAAAAACTATAGCTGTTAAAATCTGTCAAATACAAGCTCCTCAAATATCACCGGTACAACCTATAGATAAGACAAGGCTGAGTTGATTGTTCACTGTGATAAAGGAGAACACTATGGCAGCAGAACTTTGTGTCTTCAAGGGGCAAAGGCAAAGCTGGGTTTTATTGAGAAACAGAAGTCTGTTTTTTAATTAAAGATTTTTATTTATTTATTCATGGCACACAGAGAGAGAGAGAGAGGCAGAGACACAGGCAGAGGGAGAAGCAGGCTCCCTGCAAGGAGTCTGGTGCGGGACTTGATCCCGGAACCCCAGGATCATGCCCTGGGCTGAAGGTTGGCGTTCAACTGCTGAGCTACCCAGGGATCCTAACAGAATCATTTTAAGTTGAAGAAAGAATAAAATTTTTTTTTTACCAACACTGCTCATTGTTCATCTTCAATGGATGTTCCAATAGACGTAATCTTCTGTCCATTAGTGAGAAATTAGATTTTGAGGTTTCAACTCCCACTTTGTTCTGTGACAAGCTTTCAGTGACAAATGATTAAAGGCTGTAATTGTCTTGACCTTATCAGTGCTTCCATTTTTAGGAAGCATAGGTTTCCTGGTAGCTATGGCACTCTCCAGCTGCCGAACACAATTTACGGTATTCAACCTCTTTCCCTTAAATTCCCTCACTACCCTAAGGCATTGTTGAGAAAGATTCAGCCTACCATGTGGCCTTACTTTTTTAGTATTATTTTCCCTAAAAGATGGGATCCCTGGGTGGCGCAGCGGTTTGGCGCCTGCCTTTGGCCCAGGGCGCGATCCTGGAGACCCGGGATCAAATCCCACGTCGGGCTCCCGGTGCATGGAGCCTGCTTCTCCCTCTGCCTATGTCTCTGCCTCTCTCTCTCTCTCTCTCTCTCTGTGTGTGTGTGTGTGTGTGTGTGTGTGTGTGTGACTATCATAAATAAATAAAAATTAAAAAAAAAAAGAATCACCAAGGTCCTAGGAAAGACGTAGAGAAAGTTTAATCCATCTCCCATGATTAATATTATTACTACTATTACTATTATTTTTCTCTCTGGTCATATCATTTAACTAACTGAATGATAATTTAATTAACTAATTGAATAAAAGATGTTATCTAATACATATATAGCCATTGCATATTACATGATGAGAAAAGTAGTCAACAACATCCTTCCCTGTGTGAGCACCGCTGATACCATGCGGATAACTTCACCAGGCCAGTGGATCCACCCCCAGCCACTGAGAGTGTTGGTGGCTAGTGGCTCACAGCTATCTCCTTCAGAGGATTGTTCTGTCAGACCAGGAGCCATCTGTCCTGGAATATTGCACCCCCAGCCCACTCAGGGCAGCCCCCAGCCAACGAGTGACTGACATGGAGGTACTCAGGGCCAGCCATCTTGCGTCAAGCTGAGACCAGCCCTATGGTATAATTCATACTTCAGAGCTTCCCATGGGATCAGGCTGAAGCTGACTCTGGCTGAGACTACTTTCTTGCTTAGCTTCTTCCCCTACTCTATCTTGTTTCACTCCCTCTCCTTTCTCCTAAGAACACTCCCTCTGTAAGTCATATGTACCCAGGGCTTGTCTCAAGCTCTGGTGTTTGATGCTCCTCCCATAAGCTATTGTGTGGCGACTAATGAAAAGAGGGCTAGTCTGGATGGAGTCACCGTGAAGAATACTGACCTTAAAATGCAAATCCCATGAGAAGAGAGGGAATATATCTTTGTTTATTAGTGTATTTCTAGCAATTGTGCTGAAATGGAACCATGAGATCAGGCATTGTGTCTCTCAGGGCAAGATTCATGGAGGTCCCTTTATGGCCTCTTGTGGTAGACTCTCTTGCCCTTGTCTACTTTGAAATTCTGGCTTTTATTCTGGGGGGCCAACCTTCTCCATCTTTTGGTTCAGATGGAGCTGACCTCCCCCCAGCCTAACAAATGAAGGCAGAATGGATGAAGAATGGATGATGTAGTTTGAGCTCCTAGAGTCAGCCATGACTGAACGTTAGTTAACCAATAAATTGCTTGTTTATGCTTAAGTTAATTTGTGCTATGTTTACAGTGCAGATGATCTAAACAGTCTAGATAATAACACATGCTTCTACTTATATTTCAAAATATCTTCCCTTTAACCTATCCAACCCCATTAGCAGCCTACATCCTAAGTAGCAGAGGATGAGAGAAGACAGCTTATAGGTGAAACCTTCTGATTTTCACCGCCACTTGAGAGATGCTCACCTAAGGGAGGTATATATCCTCAGGCGTCTCATCTGCTGATCACTGTATCCCTGATCAGTACCCAAACCCCCCACCCAGATTAAAATACAGATTTCCCCTGCTCTCTAGAACCTTGCTTTATGCCAGTTTGCTTTTATGAAAGACCTACCTGTTTTTTTGCTAGCTGAAAGAAATTTGAAGAGCATTTTTTGTTTCTACAAAGTGGTAACGCTTCTTCTATTCACACCGTTTCAGTTTATGCAAGGTTTCATAGGAATGCTCTGTTTTTAGATAATGGGGGAAAGCTTGTATTCTACTTGACCTGTGGGACCGGAAAATACCGAACAGAATCTTGGAGCAATTCTCAAGTATTTACTTTGGATAAGAAGTAAGAGTCATACTGTTTAGATAGATTTGTTTTGAACTGTTCAATAGATGAAGATGTTGATGGTTGATGCTGATGTTTAGTCTTTAACGACATGTAGAACTGGTCAGTAAGATTTGGACATACAAATATTTTCATTCTTAAGCTTCAGTGAACTTTTTTTAGTTCCCATTTCAGTAGGTCTTCAGATGGAATCAGTGAATGAGACACAGCCCTTTAACTCTGACATATTTGTTATAGCTTCCCCTTGAGTTCCCATGTGGATCCAACAACTGGACATAAAGAATAGGGCAGCTGTACTGTAGTTCTGGCACAAGAGGGGTAACTAAATTCATACCCACTGTGCCCTGTGCTCATCGCACATCACCATGAGAGGACTGTGCTGAGGCCTGTGGTGGGAAAACGGACTGGGTAAAGACAAGGAGTGCCACCAATTCCTTCTTTAGCATCTTTGCTCTAACACCCAAAACAATTCTCTTTCTAGTCAAGTGCTTAATTTATCAAATCATGTGGAAGCACATAGGAGATTTGGTAACCATTTATTTGGCCCAAATTTCTCCAGCTAAATCAGAAATGCCTGCTAGGACAACAGTTTGCCTGAACCCCATTTGAATATCTTCCTTCAAAGCATATTCTATGAACATTTTTTTGAGTTACCTGATAGACTCTGGAAAGATTTTTGTTTGGCTTTGAAAGTAATAAGTGAGAGAGAGGTTGCCTGAGTGGCTCAGTCGGGTAAGTGCCTAACTCTTGATTTTGGCTCAGGTCATGATCTCAGGGTGGTGAGATAGAATCCCTCATCAGGCTCCACAATCAGGGCAAAGTCTGCTTCAGATTCTGTCTCTCCATCTCCTTCTGCCCCTCCCCTTGCCCATGTTCTAAATCAATCAATCAATCAATCAATCTTAAAAAATAAAAGAAAGTGGGATAAATTAAATACAAGTCAGGTTAAAGGAGGTGTTCAGTAAGGAATCAGTTTTTAGAGGTGAAAAATAGAGTGATGAATATTCCTCAGTAACTGAGTGGAAGAACCTAGGAAGAATTCAGACAAAGAAATGACAAGAAATAACTCTATTTGTGGGACAAGTTTCAGTACATGTATCTTGGCAAAAAAGAACAAGAAAGAAACAATCCAAATGTCCACCCATAGATAACCCAATTATAGGATAGCCGTGTTCTGGAATATTATTTCGCTATAAAAAGGAATGAAGTACTGATATATACTCCAATGTGGATGAACCTCGAAAACATCATGCTGAGTGAAAGAAGCCAGACACAAAAGGCCACATACTGCAGCATCCCACTTATATGAAATACTTGGAATAGACAAATCCACAGAAACAAAAAGCAGATTGGTGGTTGCCAGAGGCTAGGGGAAGGGGCAGCAGGGGAAAAATTGCTTAATGAGTATGGGATTTCCTTTAGGGACAATGAAAATATTTTGAAACTAGAGATGGTCAGTCAGTGCACAGCATTGTGAATTTTGCTAAGTGCCACTGAATTTAAAATGGGTAATTTTATGTCATGTGACTTTCTTCTCAACAGCAGGATAGCAGGATATTCTCCCACTATTATCATCCACATTTAGGAAGCTGGGCAGGAGTAGGCATAGTTTCTGGGTTTGGCACTGTGGCTTTCGTGGAGGACTGCAGGAGCCTTTGGTCTGTGGTTTGATCAAGATTGGCAGCCCTCCAAGGACTCCTGTTCTGAGCAGAGCTTGTGGGCAACATAGCCTTACCACCTGGTCTTTGCCTTGAGCAGATCCCAACATGACATTCACTGATTTGGATGGGGGACCAACAGAGGTGGGGATGACAGTTTGAAGGAAAGAGATGCAAAGTTGCCAGAGGACAGTGAGCGACTAAGGATAATTCACTAGATGCTTTCACATGCTCTCACTGCTACTGATGGGAATGTAGATTGAGGCAATCATTCTAGGAAGCAATTTAGCTATGTGTTCCCAAAGATCATCCTAAAATGGTCATGGTTTTTTACCTAGTTTTTGCATTTCCATCAGTTTAGGAAATGGATGATTAGTTAGGCAAAGAATCAGCTATATGGAGGCTCATCTCACTGTTATTTATTATAACAAAAAATTGGAGACAATCTAAGGCCCAAAAAAGAATTATTATGTATTTACACAATGCAATACTGCTTAAGTTATTGAACAATATTCATTTATTATATCATTATCATTTTTAAAAAAAGATTTTATTTATTTATTCATGAGAGACACACAGAGAGAGGCAGAGACATAGGCAGAGGGAGAAGAAGACCCCCTGCAGGGAGCCCAATGCAGAACTTGATCCCGGGACTCTGGGATCAAGCCTTGAGCTGAAGGCAGATGCCCAGCCACTGAGGCACCCAGGTGTCCCATCACTGTTATTTTTAATCATGGTTTTTGTGGTCAGAAATTTAGACAGGAAAAAGTAGAGATGGCTTATCTCTGTGATGTCTGGGGCCTCAGCTGGAGAATTTAAAGGCTGGAATCCTGTGATGGTGTTTCCTCACATATTAGCAAATGCTGATAACCAGCTAGGGGCTCAGCTGGAACATTCACGTGAGGCTTTTCCATGTAGCTTGGGCTTCCTCATGATATGGTGGTTTGGTTCCAAGGTAGAAAAGAAAAAAAGAGGGGCACCTGGGTGGCTCAGTGGTTGAGTGTCTGCCTTCAGCTCAGGTCGTGATCCAGGGATCCTGGGATGGAGTCTCACTTCAGGCTCCCCACAGAGAGCCTGTGTCTCCCTCTGCCTATGTCTCTGCCTCTCTCTGTGTGTCTCTCATAAATAAATAAATAAAATACTCAAAAAAGAAAAGAGAGCCAGGCAGAAGACATGTCACCTTTTATGATCTGACTTGGATGTCACACAGCATCAGCTATGCCTCATTTGATTGATTGTGGCCAGATTTAAAGAGAGGCAACAAAGAGTCCACCTCTTAATAGAGGCATGTCAATGTCACACTGTAGAAGAGCTCGTGGTGTGTGATATATTCCAGTGTGGGTATCTTTGGATAACATGGTGTCACTCTAACTAGTCATATCCTAAAAGAATATCTAATGGCATGGGAAAATGTAACGTTAAGAAGTAAAACTCAGATTACAAAACAGTATGTACAGTATAATTCCACTCTGAAGGAAAAAGGTATAGATGCAAAATACGAACAGTGGGGTTCATAGGTTCTCTAGGTTGTGGGGTAACAGTTTTATTTTCTTCTTTATGCTTTTCTACATTTTTCAAAATATCCACAAGCATGTTGTCAATTTTGTAATTAGATAATTAAAAAAATACCTAATATATGTTATTTTCAAAGGAATGTGACACTCTGCCTTGGGGTGCTTCAGAACATTTTTACCTTAGGGTGTCAGGGATCCCACACCCCACTACCCTCATACCCCTGAGACTCACTCCCAGAGTGCTGGGCTTTCTTCATCATGAAGGCCAAGCTCCCAGCTGGCACTACTGAGTCCATTCTTGCCCTTCATTTGATGGACTTTTCTCAACTTGCTACCCTGCTTTTCTCCTCTGTCTTCAATCTCTTCTTTGTTATTAGATCTTTCCTCTCTGCTTACAAATATTCTCAAGTGACCAAACTTTAAAAACTAAGATGCTTCTCTGACCTCAAGAACTACTCTCTCTGTTCTGGAATGAACCACCTACACTGGCTTTCTCTATCCTTGCCTCTAATTCTTCTCTCAATTCTCCACAGGCCTCACCACTCAACTTAAATTATCCCAGAAAAGGTTGCCGGTGGACGCATGATTGACAAGTCCAGTGGAAACAGACATTACAACCTGGGGGACTGTGGGTGGCCTCTGGTGCATGAGTAGATTTCTCTTAACTTCATAGTATTTTAACATTTCTTATTTGATTCCAAAGTTTAAAAAGTAAGAAAGCCCATATTAAAGGTAGAATTTCAGACTCTTTAAAAAATAGAAAGATCTAGCAATAGTGCCACTTTCTTGCATGGCATTGGTCTCTTAAACAGAGTAGTAGCTACCCCTGAGAGAGGATATTGGCCTCCTGGGGTCCCCATGCAGCACTTGGCTAGTTCACTCATGGCTTTGACCTGTAGATATTTGGGTTTGAGATGCTCACTTTTAGTACAGCTAACTTGGAAATGTCATTACTGAGATTAAGAGTAAAATTGAGTCTTAGTTTGAGTTCCTATGACACCAGATGCTGAGACTAGGATTTGGATGCAAATAGTGTACTTGGAAAGTGAGTCTATAAAGTTAGTTAGAAAAAGTTGAAAGACAAGAGAGCAGAAATTAATGAGCAGAGGCCAGGTGGGCAACTGGGGCTCCCTCCCACTGAGGGGCCTCTGGGAGGCTGAGTAGAGTAAGAGGCAAGGAAGCTGTAGAATTTATCCACCTGCTCCTCCATCATTGGATCCCCTCCTGGAGGCATTAAGTCCATGGCAACTCTGGGACAGTCCTGTTCACGTGTCCTCTGCTCCCACAGCCAGAGATGGCTACCAGTCAGAGAAATGCAAGTGTTTAGGGTAGGAAGCCAAGGGACTCTAGCGGGATCTCTAGGTGCACGATGGGCGGGGCTCTGGCCCTGTTTGCTGAAAGGTGATCTCATCTCATTTCCCCACAGCACCTGGGACCAAGTTAGCACTTCTTTCATGAGAATGACTAGAAGCTCTTGCTTTTCTCATCCTCATCCTGATGACTTCCCATCAGAAACGTGACGAATCTAAATGGGTAATTGTGCAATTCCAATTTGTTCGTGTGTTGCGTGTGTGTTGGGGTGGGGACATTTACTGGAAGCATCTGTTCTCTGCCCAGAGGCAGCTCTCAGCTTCCTTTGGGAGTGTTCTCGTTGGATCCCCCAGGGGAGCATTGTACTTAATAGTCAGGAGAATCTATTTTTACTCAATGATGCCTCTTGGTGTTCTTCTGAGAGGCCCTGGCTTTGGTCCAGATTACTGTGGCATAGATTCCCAGCAGCACGTGGCCACAGGGACAAGGCATGAGTGAATTAACATTTAATTAAAGTAAACTCCACTACAGATGGAGTGGCCAGTTTAACTTCATGGGTACTTCCTGTAGACAAGGTTTGAAAGGGTAGCACAAGGACTCCCTGCCATATCGGACCACTCTCAGGCTTGTGTGTGATCAATGACCCCAGAGCAGTTTTGTGGGACATATTTCTTTCTCTTTTGCAAAGGGAGATAGCTAGTGTGGGGGGCAGACTGGGGGAGCCAATACAGAGTGGTGTCTTGGGTTTGTAATCCAACTGGCACCATGAATTCCAGGCTTCTTAGCCCCTGGACCCCTTAAACAGCCTTCAGTACTTTTTATTGGGACCAACAAGCCAGCTTCTCTGTCCATTGCCAAGCTGACTTCACTGCTCAGAGAAGTCACTGGAAGATCAGAAAAGCCACAATCTGGGCTCAGGTGTGGGCCTTGTTACATCCCAAGTCTCAGACTTTGGGTGAGACCTGGAAACAACTCCAGCCACAGTGCCTTCACTTGTGATGTGGGGGTGACGTCACTTGTCTAACTCCCCACCCCTGGTGGGGGGTGGTTCCTGTAAGATAATGCCTCCAGGCTTAGGCCTGCTGCACAACCACATGGAATTTAGTGCAAGAATATGACAGCAATGAAGAGACAGACTTCATGGAAATTTGCAAAGCAAACGTTAGTTGTGCCCGACTTTGGAGTGATGGAAACCAGCCCCACAGCAGCTCCAGGGGCCTCAGCAAATGGGGTTGGCAGATCTTCACCATAACGCTAGTAATAATAGTGATAATGCTCTACTACTAAAGTCTAGTAAGCCCTGACTCTGTGCAGGGACTGCTCAGGTCTTTCTACACATCATCTCTCACACTCATTTGTTCCTTAGCAGGACCCGGTAGACAATTTCACCCCTTTAGCCCTCCCCACCAGTGACATTTCCTAACCCCAGTTTAGGCAAATGTTCCTATTGCCCATGCTCCTATTCTCCTGGGGCCTCCCTGTGCCTATTCTCAGAAAGCTTCAGGTCCTACTAACACTTGATTATTTCCCTGTTTTCCAGCTCAGGTTTCTGACAGGGAACATCCTTGATCTGCAGGGACCTGTAGCTCATGTAACTTCAGAGACTCTTTGGAAAGGGAGACAAAGGTACACATTGTGTCTAGGCTTGGAGTCCTAGAGGAGGCCTGGATAGGAGGGCCCTGGATCTTAAAGTATGTTCATTTCAGGGTGAGCTCATTGAGGCTGGAGTCTAATAATAAGCTGCTTTTGGTGGTTGGGATGGAGGGTGACATTCCATGGCACCAAACCCAATTGTTAGGAACTGGTGCCCTTGAGCATACAGCCCTGTGTTTGATGTTCTTTTGCATGCAGGGAAACTGGTCTTCACAGGGAGAACTTGGCTATCTCCCCATCTCACGGATCCCACTCTTCTTCATCCAGAAGCTGGATGTGGGAAGGAGCAACTTTCCTGGGGCTCTGTAGAGAAATGCAGGGCGAGGTGCAGACACAGGGTAGATAATGATCAGGTGGTAATTCCCATCCTGAGTGTTGGTTGTTCCCCATACCTAGCTCTCTCAGGGGTCTGATGGGGATAAAGGATGGCTGGATCCAGAAGAGTTTGGGGCATTTATAGTGTTCATAGGCCTATGGCCAAATTGTTATCTTAAAACTATTAAAACCTTTTCATGTTTCCTAACAACCATCTCTTCCCTAGTAAAAGCACCAGAAAGTGGAAAGGTCTGAACTTTTTAAGGCCCTTGACAGATAATTTTGTATAGATGAAATCCAAATTTCATTCCAGAAAGTTGTGCCAATTTACACTTTCTCCAAAGAGGATACAATATGCCCATATCACAGCATCCTCACCAACAATGGGTGCTATCATTTAAAACAAGTCTATTTATTGTTTTTCTCTCAATTTTACAAAGGTAATAACCATGTGCTTTATAAAAATTCAAATGTGACAGAGACATACAATGAAAAAATGAAAGCCCTCCCAACCAACCATCCAGAAACCAACCATTCAGAGGTAACCACCATGAACAGTTTGGTGAATATTCATGCAGATTTTTTCTATGCATATACTAAGATGTTGTTTTAATTTTTAAAATTTAAACAAAACAATGCAACAACAGAGATACTTCTTTTTATAAAGTAGGTTCCACGTCCAGTGTGGAGCCCAATGTGGGGCTTGAACCCATGACCCTGAGATCAAGACTTGACTGAAAATCAAGAGTCAGATGCTTAGCTGACTGAGCTAACCTGTACTCCCAGGTATACTTCTTTGAAACTAATATTTCTGATGTTCCACATGGATTCCTTATAGGACTTCTTCTCTATACAATCTCTCCCTAAAAAATTTCATGCATTCTGTGAAATTAAATTAAAATTAAATAAATTTTAATTAAATTAAATTTGTAATATTCTGTGAGTTAATACCTCCTGAATTTGCATCTTCACTGACCTCTCGCCTCATAAATCCAATTACCTGCTTGATATCTCCAAATGGACGTGTGTCTAAAGTATCCAAAACATAACATCCAAATGTTCCCACCCTCAATCCTGTCCCTCCAACACCAACCTTTCTCATTTCAGTCGTGTCACTTCCAGTCACTTGATTTCTTTCTTTTTTTTTTTCTAAGATTTTATTTATTTATTCATAAGAGACACAGAGAGAGGCAGAGACACAGGCAGAAGGAGAAGCAGGCTCCATGCAGGGAGCCCGATTTGGGACTCAATCCCCGGACCCCAGGATCATGCCCTGGGCCGAAGGCAGATGCTAAACCGATGAGCCACCCTGGCATCCCAGCCACTTGGTTTCTAAAGGTTGGATCTGGAAGTCATCTTATCATTGTCACCGATGTCCAATACCACAGTGCATCCTGTTAGCTCTGTCCGTAGAACAAGTATCTAAACCACCCACCCACCCATTCTGTGTCTTTACCACCGCCTCCCACCTGGACTATAGCCTTGATTCGGTCTGGTCACTTGCACTCCTGTTCGTAGTTCCACTCCCCTCCCACCTTCCTCTGCAGAGCAACCACAGCTAGTTTCTTATAATAAGTCTACCAGGCTGCTCCCCTGCTTTAGAACACACCAATGCTTCAGAGTATCTGCATGCTTCTGGCCATGGTCTATAAGCCCATCTGACCACCCACCTTCCTAACTTCCTCCTTCTCGTTTGCCAACCTGCCCTGTTGCCCAGTTCTCTCATCCTGCTGGTCATCTGCTCTCTCATGGGTCACTTTGTGTCTGCTGAGTCTGCATTTCGAAGCTTGTCACCTCCTTCCCTGGATCCTCCTCAGTTCAAATATGTTTGACCATTCAGCGTCTGATTGCTTGTTTCAAACTTCTCTGTGTTACAAACAATGCTGCGTGAACCATCTGAGTGCATTCAATTTTGTTCTGTTGTCTGATTTTCTCCTTGGCATAAATTCCCAGAATGGAATTGCTAGAGGGAAAGGGAATTCTTATATGACCTTTTGATATGAAAATGATAAAATGTTCTGGACACAATTGTACAGTCTCTGTGATCCTGCTGATTCTCCTCCTTTTCTCATTCTGCGGGAGGAAAGGCAGACCCGAGACAAGGACTGGTGGGGAGTGATTTGTCTGCTGCCAAGCAGGAAGCCCTGCTTCTGGGAGTGCACATGCCTCATGGATGGAAGTGTGGAGGCCTGTCCCTGGCCTGCCTGCATCCCTCTAGGGCGCTCTGGTGAATGTTGTCCCCTCCTTCCTTCCTCCATCTTCCACCAGAGGGCTAGGGCTGTCTCTCTCGGCTTCCTTTGACCCCATCATTATGAGAGCTGAGGAACAATGCTGCCACTTTAGGCAGATGGATGGTATATTTCCCTAGTTTCCAATATGGAGGCAGATTTTCTAATATCTTTTATTCTGTACGCCAGTGTTTCAAACTTGCCTGATCTCCAGAATGTTTCTGAGTACTTGTTATTGAAAAGGTAAGTCCCTTCCCTCCACAGAGATTCTGAAGATGTAGGAGGGGATGAATCTCGAGACTTTGTTTTTTCTCACTATGTCCCATGCAGATTTAGAAAATGATTCCATAGATCGTTTCCATGACAAACTAGAAGTGGTCCAGGACGTTCTATATCAGTACTCAAACTGCCATCTTATGTGTGAGTCTCACATTTCCTGAAATCATGACCAAGCTTCTTCCCTGGCAAGGCAATGAGTTTGGAGCCATGCTCAAATCACTTCATTTCACCTCATGTGTTACTAAGGGTAATAACCTTGAGTTCCTGGGATGCCTGGGTGGCTCAGTGGTTGAGTGTCTGCCTTTTGCTCAGGGCGTGATCCCAGGATCTGGGATCAAGTCTCACATCCGGTTCCCTGTAAGGAGCCTGTTTCTCTCTGCTATGTCTCTGCCTCTCTCTGTGTGTCTCTCATGAATAAATATATAAAATCTTAAAAAACAAACAAACAAACAAACAAACAAACAAACCTTCAGCTCCTGGTGAGAAAGCTGAGGCCCTTGAGAGATTCTCTGGCTTGAACTGGTCACACAGCTGGGAAGCCCTGGAGTCTGGATTGGGAGGCAGGGCTTCTGATTCCAAATCCTGGAGCTTCTCTGAAGCCATCACACTGACTCCCACCATTGGACCACTGCCATGAGCCCTTGCTACACAAAGTGTGGCTGGCAGACCTACATCCCCAGCATCACCTGGGGGCTTGTTAGAAATGTAGACTCTCATGCATGCACTAGATCTCTTGAGTCCGAATCTGCATTTTAATGAAATCCTCCCTCTTAGCTTTATTGAGATACAATTCATACATAACAATGTATAAGTTAAGGTATAAGTTTAATGTGATGATTTGTTACATGTATGTATTATGAAATGTTTACCACAATGAGGTTGGTTAACACATCCTTCACTTCACATAATTACTATGTTGTTGTTATGGTGGAACCTTAAAGCTCTACTCTTACAGTAACTTTTGAGTATAGGATATGCAGTATTGCTGACTATAGTCACTATGCTGTGGATGAACATATTCATCTTATGACTGAAATTTCGTATCCTTCAATTAACATTGCCCCATTTCTCCCACCACCAGCCCCTGACAACCACCATTCTACTTCCTGGTCCTATGAGTTCCCACCTTTTTAGATTCCACATATAAGTGAGATTGTACAGTTTTTGTCTTTCTTGAACTTGTTTTGCTTAGCATAATGTCCTCGAGGTCCATCCATGTTGTCCCAAATGTAGGATTTCCCTCTTTTTTTTTTAATGGCTGAACAATATTCTGATACACACACACACACACACACACACACACACACATGCATTAATGTCCCCACATCTTCTTTATTCATCTGTCCATCAATGGACACTTAGGTTGTTTCCACATTTTGTCTATTTTGAAAAACGCTGCAATGAACATGAGAGTGCAGATATCTCCTTGAAAGCAGTGATTTCATTTCCTTCATAGATACCCAGAAGTGGGACACCAGGTGGTTCTTTAATCACATTAAATCTCAAGGACTGCTTAGGAAGCTGTGGTTTGAATAGAGGTCATTTGAGAGAAAGAGACAGACAGGAGGCACACATGGGGATATGTATACTTTGGAAAGGTCTAATCCTTCAAGGGCTGATGCCTCCCTCACCACTCTTCCGCATCCTATTTCACTCCGGTAGAAAATTGGTCCCAAATAAAGATTCTGACCTTTTTTAACCCTCGAAGGTGATTTTTGGGAGGACTGCTCATTTGTAATCCAAGACAAGTCAGCCAGGTGACTGTGCCAGAGGAAGCATCTCCAGGAAATGTCTAGACAGATAACTGTGACATCAGGACGCAGGGAAGCAAATGTTTCTTTCTCCCCTAAGGTCACTGTACCTCTGGAATGAGAAGTTCTCAGAGATACATTTCCCTGCACCTTTTAAACTGAAATTTTTATTTGTTATGTTTTTATCTTGGGAGCCTGGGGCATCTGAGTGTTTAGCCAGTATCATATAACCTCTCTACTTTTGATTTTGGGATATTTTCTCTAAAACGAACTCAACTGCAAACAAGACGAAAAGATTAGAGCAACCGTGGGAAACATATGAGCTGGCCTTAAACAGGTCGATAGCGTCTTCTATTGGCCAATATGTGGGTACTGCATCTACTATTTTTTTTCAGCTAGTAAAATTATAATCTACACCTGGGGATATGTACAAACATAAGGCAATGTTATTCTCTTCCTCCCCACCCCCGCATGCTGTAACAAAGAGAAACCACAAAGTGAGAAAGATTGCTATCTTCAAGGAAATTAGTTGACATCTGATATCTCCAAATACAGTATTTGAAGAAAGTTTTACACCAGCGCTAAAAATGAACCAGGTTGAGGATGCCAAGAACAGGTGCCTATTTCTGCAGAGTGGAGCAGGGTGAGTAGACCATAGAGCTCCCTGAGGAGTGGCAAGACCATATTTAATGGACATGAGAACATATTTCTCAGTGAATGATAATGAAAATACTAGCTGTGAAAACCTGTGGGCTGCACAAGGAAAATTGACATCTTTAAAGTGCTTACAATTGCAAAGAAGAAAAAAGTGAATGAGCTAAGCATCTAACTTTAGAAGTGACAAGAAGGACAGAACAAATAAAATGGAAGGAAGAAGATAAAATGGGGTAGAAACGAAAGGAACAGAAAATAAATCTATAATAGGTAGGGTCAAGGAAACCAAAGAAGTTTTGTCTGTTATGTGTGTGTGTGTGTGTGTGTGTGTGTGTGTGTGTGTGTGTGTTTAAACAAAAACTGGTAAGTTTCTGGCAATACTGATCAAGAGAAAAAGAGAAGGTACAAACAAGAATAAAAGAGGAGCCATAACTATAGTCCTATGGAGATTAAGCAGTTCAAGCTCGAAGTTCACTCTATGTTCTTTTTTTTAAGATTTTATTTATTCATTTATTAGAGACATCACAACATATCCTATTTTTAAATATTTTTGTCTTTCACAATTAGTTTTTTTTAAAGATTTATTTATTCATGAGAGATACGAGGGAGATCCAGAGACATAGGCAGAGGGCCAGAGACATCCCTCCCCCGCAGGGAGCTTGATGCGGGACTTGATCCTGGGACTCCAGGATCATGCCCTGAGCTGAAGGCAGACGCCCAATGGCAGAGCCACCCAGGGGCCCCCCTCACAATTAGATCTTTAATCCATTTGGAATTCACCATTATTTATGGTGTGAAGTAGTGACCCATCTCTTTCTTCACCTTCAACCAAACAATCCATTCTTTTCCCCAGTGGGCATCCATTGTGATTTAGATGCCTTGTGGTAAGAATATAACTAAGTCTTCTACAGCATCTTGGCAGGTTGGGGCACTAGGGTAATGTTGGTGAATGGGAAAGGGGCCTGGCACCAGGGTCTTCCCAAGGCCCTGGTAGACTGCGCCTCTGCTAGTAATTCTGCCAAATTTCTTTCTTCTAGAACTGAATTCCACTCCTCTGCCCCCGCTTAGAGAGAGCATGGGAGATAGGCAGAGTGAGGAGATTGCTTGCCTGGAATAACTGTTCAAACAATCCATTGACAAAAATCACAGCTGTTTGCCATTTCAGGATGCATGTGCTTCTTCACGATTAGGAATGATCTACAGCTAAGTTATGTAATTGGACTGGAATTTCCCAAAAGGTGAGTGGAGGTCAGAAGAAAGGAGATTTAGTCATTTGTTCAATAAATATTTACTGAACACCTACTTTTCCCCAGACCCTGTTCTAAGCACAGAGGTGTCTTAGGTTGGTTTCCCAAAGAAGGTTGTGATAAAGATTTAAGTGCAAGTAATTTATTTGGGAGGTGAGCTCAGAAAGCACTGGTAGAAGAATGGGCAAATGAGTCAGGAAAAGAAAGGGAGCCAATAAAGGGTGACATATTGACCAGATTATCATTATGGGCAACTGAGATCTGATCCTGCAGGGGAATTCTGGGAGCCAGTATGGAACATGCTTCCAAGTTCTCCCACCTGAGGGTGAGGGATCTGGGATACTATATACCAACTCCCATCAGTCATTGGTTGAAGGCTATTGAGGCAGGGGACAAGGGACAAGTGTTAACTCCCTAGTACTTCTATCCTGCCCTATGTAGTTCCAGCATGCTCCTGTGGCTAGAGAAAGCCCTCAAGGAAAGGTCATAGATGCTTGCAGTTGAAGCACCCAGGAAACATGCACAGGAATGGTAACTGCCAAGGGAATATGGATGGCATCTCCTATAAGCATCTCCTGTAAGAGTCTCTTGTGTACCTTATATATTAGTGGTGGGAAGATGGAAAGTAAACCAGCAAATGAATAATGAACAGGATACTTTTGAATAAAAATAAGTACTATGAAGAAAGCAAAATACAGTGTTTTGTTAGCAATGGATAATAGGGGGCTTGTTTAGACCGGGAGGGTTGTCAGGGATGGCCCCCTCCAGGTTTGAACTAAAATTGAGTGACAAGGGTGCCTGGGTGGCTCAGTTGGTTGAGCAACCAACTTGGGTCAGGGTTTTGGGTCAGGTCGTGATCTTGTGGGTCATGGGATCTAGGCCCCAGCTTCTTTGGGCTGTGTGCTCAGTGGGGAGTCTGCTTGAGATTCTCTCCTTCTCCCTCTCCCTCTCCCTCTCCCTGTGTCCCTACCTATACTCATGTGTGTCTCTGTGTGTGCATGCTTGCTCTCTCTCTCTCTCTCTCTCAAATGAATAAATCTTTAAAAAAATAAAATTGGGGGCAGCCCCGGTGGTGCAGCCCTGCAGCCCAGGGCGTGATCCTGGAGACTCTGGATTGAGTCTCAAGTCAGGCTCTCTGCATGGAGCCTGCTTCTCCCTCTGCCTGTGTCTCTGCCTCTCTCTCTCTGTGTCTCTATGAATAAATAAATAAATAAAATCTTTAAAAAAATAAAAATAAAAAAATAAAATTGAGTGACAAGAAGAGAGATGGAAGAGGCGGAGCATCCCAGGCAAATTGAACACAAATGCAAGTGCACTAAGGTAGGGGATCAGTATGTCTGGAAGCAGAGTGAAAGTCAGAGGGGTGGATGGCAAGAATAGGAGGTAGGCAGGGAACAGGTCATTGGGATGCCATAAACCACCATAATATGTTTAGCATTAATATTCAGCACAGTGTTCACAGAAGATTTTGTGCAGAGAGCTGACACAGCTCATTTGAATTTTATAAGGAATCTTCAGGGCTCTGTGTGGTCAATGGATATGAGCAGGTCAGTTGGAGGGCTGCTAACTGTGCAGTCAGTGAAAGGTGAAAGACAATGGTGGCTTGAACTTGAACTAGGTCAGGAGATGTGGGAAGGTAGTTGAACATAGATATATTTTGCAAATAGAAACTGGAAAGCCTCATTAGCTTTGGGTGGGAATGTAGGCAGTAAAGGAAGATTCACAGGTGATTAAGTTTTAGGCTTGAGTTATTTTGCGGATGGTGGTACCATCTGCTCAGATGAGGTAGACTGGGAAAGAGAATGGGGTGGGGAGGAAAGGGAGGGTGGAGTCCATATTTCTGCTTCAGTCATGTGAGTCATGAGATGCCTGTTACACATCCAAATGGATGTCAAGCAGGCTGGTTAGCACCTCAAGGGGCTACGAGAGATCAAGAGAGGTTTTTCTTTTCTTCTGTCTGAAAAAGATGGGAGATATTACAAGTATTTTTGCCTGTTGGAAAGGAGCCAGCAGGGAAGGAAGAAATGGATGATTCAGAAAAAAGAGGATAATTACAGTGATAATTCATGGAGAAGAGGGGACATGCCCCGGACTCAAAGGGAGGGGCTGGTTTTGATGGGAGTAAGCACACTTCATTCATTATAAACAGAAAAGAAGACAGAGAGTAGAAACCACTGCCTGAGGTTGGAAGATTTGGAGCTGGAAAAATGAGGGAGTTTCAAAAATCTCAGTGATGGATGATGCAAAGCCTTCTGCTGTGGATGGAGGATGGGGGTCAAGGGAGAGGGGAGAAACCACCATTTCTCTCCAGCTACCTCCAGTTGCTCTGTACAGGCATGGAGTCAGCGGTTGAGTTTGACATGAGTTGACCTATTGACAAATGAGTTGAGAGGCTCAAAGGATGTGAGGGTATTTTCAAGGAAGTAATTGTGACAGGAGGCCAGGGAATCCACACTGGGTCATGAAGTCTCTAAGTGTTACCTGAGCAGATGCATGAAGAGCATTCAGAGCTGTAGATTGCAAGCGTTGAAAAGAGGTTAGCCATTTTTACTTTTATTGTTAGGGAAGTGAGGAAATGAGGGGCAACGCTTGGTAAAAATGGCGAAAGTTTCAAAGGATCTGTTGGATAGTACATTTTCTGGCAATACCTTCCCTGTGCAGGGATCCCCTGGTCAGGGGCCCACCTCATGAGGCTGACGCTGATCATGTAGAATCAAATCCCTACAGTACAATTTCCAGGTTGCCCCGAGCTCTCATTAGTCCTCCCCTACTTGTGAAGGTGAGGCTCTCCAAGTGAGTCCTGTTCTGGATTCATCAGCTCTAATGGAATGGCATCGCCTATTGTGGCCTTACGAGCTTCTAGGGAATCCAGTCACTAGTCTTCCCAGACAAAAATCGCCAATCTTCAGGTGACACTCTATGTGGCTATGCCCTTAGTAGCCAAAAAATACACAGTAACCTGTGACAGAGGTTTAAATAAAAAGCACTATAAATTTGGCTTGTGTGTGTGTATATATGTATAAAACCCCAGATTGTGTTCCTCAACAGGTGACGATTTAGGAGGAGCCTTAATCCTTTCTAGTTTAATCACCCATTCTCTGGAGGCCATAAACAGATGTGTCTGTTTACATTTGAGTTAAATTCCTTCTAATAACATTGCAGTAGACAGTGGGGGTGGTGGCTTTATATATTCCCTGGGCAAGACTGCAGAAGCATTTTCTTGTTTCTCTCATGTAAAAGCAAATTGAAATAGTTTTTTTATGGATTGCAATGATAAAGGATTGGCTGGATCAGTTTCTGCCTACCATTTGAGGGATGACAAAATCAAACTTGTCAGCTGGTGCTTTAATGATGCCCCCAAAAAACTGAAACCTCAGGAATTTACTGTGAACTGTCAGGAGTGAGCAAGGTTTTTAAGTGGCCACAAGGGGGTGTTAAAGCACTACACACTTGCCCTAATCACTCCCCATCCTGCACCCCTTTAATTCCCTATATTTTTAATATACCGATTCCCCGGTCACTCCATGTTGTGTTATTTTAACAATCCTGGTCTACTAAGTAGGTCACTAGTGGGTCCTGTAATCCAATCTGAATGTCGGGCTAGTTTCCTATGTTTTTTACAAGTCAATGGCAATAAACTGCCCAGAGTGCACTCAAGTCACGACCAAGGAGCAGGTGGGCTTTTTCACTAATTCAAAAAATAATACTTCTCTCCAAATCCTTAATGATATCTCCTATGCAGAATTTGTCATGGTTTACATGGATTAAAGTACATTCTGATTCTATCTCCACTGCCCTGCTGTATGCTGTCCCTTGCCCAAAGGATCAGGAGGTGGGCCTGAGGTCCTGGCAAGAATGGATGAAGGACACAGAGACAAACCCGCAGGTTATATAGCTAGCTTCCTTTTTGACTGGTCTGTAAGCTCAGAGGCCCTTCAAAACCCTCCAGGCTGGAGCAGAGAGCTTCAGCTTGAAGCCCAATTTGGGGGCTGAGATCACTTAGATTCCCCTTGGCGGATTTTGGCTTTGAACTTTAGTCCCCTTTGTACTTTGAATCAATGAATGGTACTTATCCCTGTAATTGCTTTTTGCATGAAAAAAAGTCTGTCGCTTATTCTTTCGTTTGAGATTAAGGCACCAACTGTAATTTCAATCATGCCCCCAATTCATTGGGAACAGAGCTACAATCCCATGGCAGATCTACAGCTTCCCCTGCTAGGTTCGAAATCAGACAGATGAGCTAATAGGTAAGCTACCTGACCCACATGGGTACCCTCCCAGCCAAGACTGGGTTTAAATGGCCATTTCCGTTCTCTGTATAGGTCAGAAACTCCCCACGGGCCACATGTCATCGAACACAAAAATGCCTGGATTAGGATTGTCCAGAGTTTGAAGTTCCCTCCTCTTTCTGGCACTAATTTCACTCTGAAGAATTATCCAGGAGTGAAATGATACAGCCATCCCTCTGATTAACGGCGTTTCTTTTTCCAAGTTTCCATTATTCAGATAAAACGGAGTTAAATGTCAGGATAGCCATGCAAAAGGAGCTGTCAACAGAGGGTCCCTTACATGGTCTTGTTCCTGCTTAATTCTAGCTCATTCACTCGACCCCTTGATCCCAGACAAGCACCATGTGGCCTGGCTAGCACCTTCCTGTCAAGAAAGGCAGCTGGTTGCAATCCATAGCAAATGAGGATTCCCTTGGTTTTAGCTACAGCAGAGCCAGGTCTCCCTCGTTTCCTCCCCACTAGGAATTCTGGCTTGGTAAGGGGAATCCTCAGGAGGCCCACTGGAACAATCTAATGAGGTTGTGGGCAATCCAATGAGGTTGAGTTTTAGTGAGCTGTAACTACTCATTGCTTTAGCTGGAGCCCAGCCGGTGACAAGTGGCATATGGAAGTCTGTTTGCATTCCGTATTGAAGTTATTTTCATCAACTGCCATCTGATTGGGACTAGAACCGTTCCTTCCATATTAGAGCCACCCTGTTTCTAGGATGGTTTTGAACAGCTACTGTTGAATTCCTAAGTACATACAGCAGGCTGCTTCCCCAGGCTTTCTTTTGCTTCAGCAGGTTGAAGATCGAAGGGCAGAGGACATCAATGTTGGCAGAAATTTACTCCAAACTGTGCCTCAACGAAAGGTTCATTTCCTAACGGCTTCGCCAAGATCTCTGCCAAGTCTAGAGGGTCAGGGACAGATTTACTTGTCCTCTATCACTGTTTTTCACCTTGCATCCTTAAAGTACAGACCATGAAACTGATCTAAATATTCCCACATGGGAAAGGAGGTATGCCCCGTGGCTACTTTTGCTCGTTTGTTAAAACAATCTATTTTCCCTCCTCAGCTATACAATGCTGCCTAGTCCCTTTTGCCCAAAGCAGACAAGAGCAGTTAGCCCTGCTCCCATGCTCTTAGTATTCCCAAGCCTGCCAAAGAGAGCTTTTCCACGGGGTGATATTTATCTTAAGTTCATCCTTTGATAAAGTTTCAGTAAAGTCGCAAGAAACCTATAGATCTTCATTATGTCCTGTATTTCCATGGCATTGCAAACACAAGAAGGGTACATGATCTGTTCTTGCTCTAAGGTTAGAGACTCCCCTCTCTATAGGTGAGAAGGCCAATCTGGTGTCTGGGGCTCACAGGCTGGGGAGATCAAGACAAGTACACCGCAAAGAAATAATTTTGCTCAGGGCTTTTGATTCATCTAGTGGAAGTGGCCTGTGCCACTGTGCTAAGATGAGGGGCCTTTTTCTTACAAGGTTTCTCTCTTCCCTCCACCTTCTTCAGTTTTAACGGTCAGTGCTTTCCTGGGCACTAGTTTGACTCTATTTTAAAACACTGTGAGGAGGTAACCTCTGAGTGTACCTAACAATGTTAACTTGGGTTTCTGCTTTATCATTTTTGCAAACTATTTCCATAGCACCTCTCAACTAAAAGCGTAATCATTACAAAATGATTACCTGCAGAAAAACGAGGACTTCTCAGGTTAAATTGGAAAATGCTCCTAAACTGCTTGATCTTCTTGGTCCAATTACATTGTTTTTAGCAATGAACCTCCCAACTTTAGCACTCCATTCTGACATACTCCCGTAAGAGTCCCAGTCTTTCTTGGGAGTAGCATAGGGTAGTACTAAAGTAACAAAACCTATTACTTTAGTGTCTTTAAGAGCTAAACTATGGAGGCCGATTTTGCTTTTACAAAAGCAGTTATCATCAAAATAGGGGCAAGAGTTCAGCTGGTATAAAAACGTAGTGGTCCAAGTGAGACATTTTTCACATCACCATAATTCCACTGCATTAAACTGGAGTAGGCACTTGTGGATGCATTTCTTTGTCTTGGCAAACTGGATTTGATGACACAGCTTATATAACGGAGCAAATTATTACTAGTCAATAAAAAGCAGAAGTGTGGAACTCAAGAAGATGAATTGCAGAAATCTTGTAAGAGCTGCCCCAATGCCCAAGCACTGTCACCTGTGGCTCTCCTTTGGTGAAACACAAACCAAAACCATGATGTAGTGAAAGAACATGGCTTTTCTGGCCTGGAAGCGCTGAGCTGGGACCCTAATTCAGTCACTTCCTGGCACCCTAGGTAAATTCATTTCTGCACTTCCACCTTTCATTTGTAAGACAGTGATCCCACCCACCAACACTTGCAGGACAGTGCCTGTGACTAAATTTATTTTTTGTCAGGAGCCTACTGTATTTAATCTGGTTATTAGGACAGATTTATGTTGGCAACCCAGTAACATCATCAATAAAAACACATAAAAAAATTCTATGCAACAATACTTAAGAATTTAAACTGTACTTTATATTCTCTTTAAAGTTTAACACTACATTCTGATAAATCTTGGCTCTGGCTATTCTTATTCTTATCTTTAAGTCAGTAAAAGAAGAATGCAAGTTATATAACAAAGGTCCCCCTCCAGCTTTGGGTTTAACAGCCACTAAAAACGAATTAGAATACTTGCAGAACAAGAACTCCAATTATGAAAGGCAAAATATGTATATTTACTTGCTTAGATTTGGGAGCCTAACTGCTCACAAAAGGATTCATAGATGTTTCTTTATTGTTAAGCTGCAACATACATGGTTTAATACAACAAAAAAACATTTAATCAAGTGAAAAATAATAAACCGAACAAATAAACACTCAAAACAAAATATTTTCCATTGGAAACATGTTAAGATGAATACGGGGTCTCATTACCATCTTACTGCAATTTTCTTATGTGTTACTAGCCTACATACCCCATGTTTTCTGTAATCATGCAGATGTGAATGGGAGTTTGAATGATTAAATACATGAAAAGTCCGTTTACTGCAGAGAATCATTTCACAAGGCAGCCAAACTGGGTTTAGAGAACAAAATTATTCAAGAAATTCTCCACGCATTTAGGTTCATTTTAGAATCCATGAACCTTAAGCTGTTCCTCTTTGACAATGCCAACCTGCAAAACAAAATTTAACAGAATCACTCTGAGAAATGCATGATTTCACTCCTAAGAGAACAGGGAGCACTGATTATAAAAAGAATCATTGTTAATAGTCTAGTACAACACTGTTACTTGTGGTGGTAACTGTTAACAATAAACAGTTCCACACACACTTAAATACCCTGACATGCCCCAAAACTCAACTGGCTATGTAGATACGGGAATGATCAGGTCATTTGCATGGCAACATAAACTGAGTAAAAGTTCTAATGCCTTCAAAATAAGTACCAACTTTCTATTTCTCTCTCAATGAACCAATCTACTTCATTCATATATGATTTTTTTTTTAACTAAGTAGGAAATAATTCATGTTGCCCTTGAATACAATTTTGGAAGCAATTTCAAGGTTGTACATAAAGCACCCAATCACTCACCTCCAAAAGAAACTGGCAAATGTTTTTTCTTTGGTCACCTTGAAGCTGAATAACCTCTCCGTATTCAGGATGTTCAATCACAGTACCATTACAGGCAAATTTCTGGAGAAGTATACATTTAACATAACCGAGTCAGATACAATGAGGTTTTATTTTCACCCTAAGACCAATATTGACTATTTCAGTAGATCTGATCACGTTTAAGAAACAGGTTTTGTCATCTGTAATCCCCAACAACTCCCAAATCAAGTTGCAAATGAATCAGCAGGAAACATAAAGGAAATGATTTTACTTGGAATATCAAGAACTGAATATTATTTTAAAATGGGGGACAGCACCAATATCTGGGTGTTAAGAGAATGAAGACAGCTTTCTTAGGTCCAGTCATTTCCACCTACTCAAGCAAAGGTGTCCTATTCAGGAGTGCATCAATAACTATAGTTTAATCTTTCCTTCCCAACACCTTTACCTTTTTGAAAGCTTTCACAAGTTTCTTTTTGTCATAATCATCTGCAATGCCCTGGACAGTAGTCAGTGTCTTTCTGCCGTTCCGTTGCTGGATTCTTATATGAATGTAATCCTCAGTCCCTGCCGGGAGTAAGTCGTCACCCTTAGTTGCATCAGCAAAGGGGTCTGCAAAAGGATACAAAAAAAATTCCAAAGCAGAAAAACACCTTTTAGTGAGTTATCTCCAAGTGTAGGGCACACTACAATCTAGACAGCAAAGAAGGTTCTAGTGCTTTTTTTTTTTTTTTTTTTTGCGGGTGGGAATGGGAGGGGGAAACGGAGGTGGGGTATTAACAAAACCACCCAAAGAGGCAAAAATTTAAACAGCTATGTCCGTGGGGACATTTGAATAGAAAACGTCGTTATAGGTAGAGGTTATCATTGAACCAAGTCCTCTAATGAGAGAAAAGCGGTTTTAAAAGCCGTGATTTTACAGCTACTATAAAAACGTGCGTCATCTCGATTACATTCTGATGACAGCAGAAACATTCAAACGTGTCCACCCCAATCGTTTCACCCTAACGGTGCCCTGAAAAAGTAAAAAAAAAAAAAAAAGGAAAGAGATGCCTCTGTCTACACCGACGCACATAGACCTATCTGTCGGGAGGCGTCATCTTACAAATTACTACGCAAACAGAGAAGCGGGACCGCAGCCCTGTGACAGATCAGAGGCCCGGAGCCGCTTTTCACCAAATGCCCGCAGGAGCTGCTGCGAACCCGCCCGGACCGCCCGCGGACGCGGGTCCCCGGCCCCGCATCCCGTCCCGGTGGAAGGGCAGGCCCCGGAGCGGCCGGGCGGGCTCGCGGCAGCCGGGGGAGGCCCGGGCGGGGGGCGCCGCGGGGGGGTGGGGCGGGGGGCGCCGCGGCCGTCCTCGGGGAGGGGGTCGCCAGGGGCCCAGTCGCCATTTTCTGGGCGCCGAGACAAAGCCCCACTCGGGGTGCGGGAGGGCGGCGGGGGGCGCGCGGGGGCAGGGGCGGCGGCGGCCGGAGCTTACCGAAAGATTGGAGGTTCTGGATAGTGGACATGCGATACTAGTGTGAGGCCGGTGAGGGGATAAAATTCCTGCGGGGCCCGCCCGGATCACCGTGTCTGGAGGCTGCAGTGGCGAGGAAACGTAAATAAATACGGAGACGCTTCGCCCCGGGGTTGGGATTCGGCTGCAGCGGCGGCGGCGGCGGAAGCCGGGAGGAGGCAGGAAGAGGCGAAGGAGGAGGCGGAGGAAGAGGCGGCGGCCACGGAGGCAAAGACGCGAGAGAAGAGGCGGCGCTGTGGCTTCTCCCACAAAATGGCCGATGGAGGCTATTTAGCCGCGCCCGCCGCCCCTCCCTCGCGACCCACCCGCGCCAGGCATCCTGGGACTTGTAGTTTTGTGGAGGCGGCCGAGCCCGTCCAACCTGGGGCGGGCGGGCTTTCGGGACCGCAATTCCCGGCAGGGAGCACGCCCTCCGGCGCGGGCAGCCAGAACTGGAAGGGTTCAGGGGGCTGCGGGGCTGTCGGGGCCGAGTCCGCAGGTTTGCGGGGGCTGCGCGCTCCCCTCGCTCTCCTCCTCTCGCCGTGTAGCGGCGGCGCCGAGGGCTCGGCGGAGGGGGACGTTCTTAGTCGCCGTCGAGGCTTGGGGTACCGTAAGTGAAATCGGAGGGCAAATGCAAAACAAGCACCGCAGCCCTGGCTTTCGACTCGTCAGCCGCCTCTCAGCAGCCCCTGTATCGCTATCGCAGTACCGTCCCCCCAGCCTCACCCCGGCCCCTGGTCCCCGTGGAGGTGGGAGGCGAGGGAGCCCCCCGCCCCCGCCCCCGCCCCGGGCAGGGCTGCCCTCGGCCTGACCCCCTGGCGCCGCGGTTCTCGGGGTCCCGCGCGCATCTCCCGGAGGGTTTGATAAAACACCGATCCGTGGACCTCAGAGTTTCTGTTTCAGGTCTGCGGCGTGACCCGGGACTTGGCGAATCTAACAAGCTGCCGGCAGATGCGGCCGCTCCTGGTCTGGGGGCTTCGCCCGGGCCCCGACCTCCCGCGGGGGCCAGTAGGTGTCCTCGGGGCACAGCGGGAGACCAGCCTGTCTGCTGGACCCGAACCTTCGGTAGGATCGGCGCCCCACGGAAATGGGAGGTGAGCTCGGCAGACAGGTTCCTGGGTACGGAGTCGGGAACCAGGGCTGTCACGTGTCTGTTCAAGCCAGCTACACACAGAAAACAAACCTGCTCACCCAGGCAGGCACTCGATTATCAAACTTGGTTGACTTTCTGGAAGGAAGGAGAGAGACTAAAATTTAGGCATTCTTAACCTTTTTTTTTTTTCGTGTCATGGCCTATGGACCCCTTGCGAAGCCTATGGACCCCTTCTCAGAATAGTGCTTTAAGTGCTTAAAATAAAACACGGAGGATTACAAAGCAAACTGTTCATACTGAAATTAAAGACAATACGTTGATAAAACAGTATTGTGTCTTTGCTAATGCATGAATTAACAAGATCTAGTAACAGGTCTAACAAGTACTAGAATTTCTAAAAGGTGATGAAAGATAGAGATAGATCTGACATTAGAAATGTAATATGAAAATGACTGTGCTATTAATGCCAAGTGGCAGATTCTTCTAATACTGCTGTGGTGTTGCCAGTATTCATAATGGGGAAATGCTAAGTTTTGCTTAGAGGTTAATGAAAATGTTGATGTAATCTTTTTACCCCCCGTCCAATTTTTGGGATTCTCTCCAACAGGGCAGTTTTATCTATGGACCAGGAATCTGTAGGCCCCAAATTAAGAATACCTGTACTTAATTATCTTTTGCGATTAACCATGTTTTTACTGAGTGCTATTTGCCTGTTAGACTTACACACAGTATTATTGATCTTCATAGCCATTCTGTGATGCAGTTAGAACTCTATTGAGATGTAGAAATGGAGGATCTCATAGGTTAAATGATTTGCCTTAAAAAACTCAATTCATGACTCTCAGGAATCTTACTACATTTTTAGTCTTCTAATCTTGATGTAAATAAATAATACTTTTTAAAATCCAGACTTAGGTATGTTAGAGCTGATTCTAAGATTCTTTTTTGTTGTCTGTTTGTTAATCACAGCTACAGTGGTTTCTGTTCTTTGATCTTACAGCTCTATAAGCACGCTTTAATTTTTAATACTACTCTAAATGAAGTATAGACAATTATAAACAATTGCATATATGTTTCTGCTTTCTTTCATATTAGATATCCATACCATTTTATATTACATTGGTTCTCTGAAGAAGACAGGGGTGGCCCAGTGAAGACTAAGATAACAAAGATACACAAAAGGAGTCAAAAAAACACAATCCGGTAATTTAGGGATTTCATGGTCATTTCCCCTGGGAGAACTCCCTTCTACCCCCTAGTGTTGCATCAGAAACCCCCCAGGGCCTCGGAAATCTTCAATAAAAGCCAACTATGTAGGTTAGATACAATTGTGATTGTTATATTAAAAATTCTTTGGTAGCTTTGTTTTTAGGTTTACACTGTCCAGTACGGGAACCACTTGCCACATGTGGCCACTGAGCTCTTGCAGTGTGGCTGGTCCAAATTAATACATGTTCTTTGTATAAAGTACACACTGGCCTTTCAAAGATTTAAATTGTTTCAATTTTATCTGTTTCTTTTTACTTTTTAAAGTGTGGCTACTAGAAAAATTAAAGTTACATGTGGGCCCTTCACTGTTTCTAATAGACAGGGTTGGCTGAAAGTAAAAGGATTGACCTATCAGGAAAGTTATAAAAGGAATAAAGTGAAACATTTAAAATCTAGTCTCTAGTTCTAGTAGGTACTAGATAGTTGAGGTGATTATTTCCCGCCTTGTGTCAGGGAGGAGTATAGATCACGTGGAGGGAAGAGTAGTAGTAAGAGAATCAGGAAAGAATAGAAAAAACGTAGAAGAGTTGAAAAAATCCCCAAAGCTAGAGTTAGACCCCAGGTTGGGATCTTAACTTCCTAATGGTTAAGAAAAAGAGAAAACTATCAGGAAAATTCGTATATATCTACAGGATAAAAACATACCAGTTGTGCCGGAGGAATGACTTTGCCTGGCCCTGAGCTGCAGGAGATGTTTTTCTTGGGCCCTCATAAAGGGGACACTGTGATGTAGTGGACAGCACCCCCAGCAGTTTGCCTCCCGTGAAGACAATGGTGGGTTTTATGCAGCTGTTCTTTGTATCTGCTAGGTATGAAAATGTGCTCTCTGGTTAGAATCTTGGGTCCTCATCTGTCCTACTGTGGCAGGTGCGTGATAATGGGCCACTCAGGTTTCCTGCTTCAGTGAGCATAATTGATCAACAGCCCTAGCCACTGCCCTGTGAATTCAGTCTTGGGTCCTGTTGAGGCCACACTTCCCGCCATCTGCTCCCAGCCAGTGACTGCATGTGACAGGGATCCCAGCACAGGCCTGTTCTCTAGATGAGGGACTCTGCTGATGGGCAACTTTCACCATGACTCTCCATGGGCCTGGCTGAACTTTCCTAGCCTTAGACTGAGATCTAAGACTCTTCTTATTTACCCCCTCCTCTGTCTGTCCTTCACAGGGTCATCTCCTCTGGCTCCTTCCTCTTTCCCTCACAAATGTTCCACCAATAAATCTCATCCAACTCTAAACCCATCTCAGTGTCTGCTTCTCAAAGGACTCAAACTGATACACCTAACCCCAAGCTAGGTGGGACACAAGGTTCCGCCTCTGCAGTATACTCTTGCACCAAGCTTAGAGTCAACAAGAAAGAGCATGAATTTCTGTCCATCCTTGCATTTCTAGCTTATGTACATAGGATTCCAGCTTGCATGGATCTTGTTTCTCTTACCTTCCTGCTGGACTCGGCATTGGATGCAGAGGTACAGTCCTACAGAAGCTGCTTAACAATCCCTCGAAATTACATAAGCCAATTCCTTGTAACAAATTCCTTTCCATATATGTGCATGTGTTCAACCAGAGAAGTAGAAGGGATATATACAGGCACTATCCCTAGCCCTGTGTGGGTCTTGCACATTGTTCCCCTAACCTTTTGGGTGGTTTCCTTACATTTATGTACTGATCAGTATTGTGCTAAATACTGGGGGATGGCCCAAGAACTCTTTAGAGTTTCCCGTCTCTCTGAAGCTCTTTCTAGGACTCTGTCAATGGACTCTAGCTGCCTTGGGCTCTTTTTCTGCTTAACTTAGGGAGTCAGCTGGGCTCTGCCTTTGTTTTCCTTAAAACTTTCAAGGCAGTGAGCTGGGGCAGTCGCAGGGCTCACCTCATTTGTTTTCCATCTTTTAGGGATCACTATTCTTTGACACAGAGTTTCTTGAAAAACTGTTGTTGGTTATACTGTGTCCTGTGTTTTGGTTATTTTAGGTAGGGAGTAAATTCAGTAGATTCATCTTGGTGGACAGCAGAAGTTCAGTACATGTATTTTGAATCAATGAATTAGCTTCTCCTTGGCATCCATCCTGAGGTTAAACCTTTTGCTATGAATGTCTGACGCTTGAACAGTGCAGTGACCTTGCCTTATGGATGTCCTACAGTGGTATAAACATGAGTGTGCAAATTTTTTATCCATCAACAGTGTAAATTTCTTACAGTACTAAAAACTGATACTTCAGAAGACTTTTAGAAATGTGTATTTCTAGAAGTGCTGTTTTATAGTGGAAATTTTGGGCAGAGAAATTAATCAACCTATAAATCAGGTCAACTGAATTTCTGTTCAATTAGTTTGCCCACCTATCCACTTTTATACTTGAGACCTTGCAATTTTCATAGTATGTCCAAATACTGTGTAGGGCATTAAATATACTATCAATATTTGGTAAACATGAGTTGACTTATAGCTAAAAAGAGGAAACATTCTGAACTGAAGCATGCACTGAGTGAGCAAAGAAACTTGCTAGTAATATTTTGTAATCTTTCACTGTGGGCCGGAAATATGCTAAGCACTTTGCATTCTTTTTTACTCTTCATAATGTGAAATGGGTTTTATTATCCTATTTTACAGATGACGAAAATGAGACTTGAAGTTTATCACTTTCACAAAAAAATAAGCTTATTACTTCTTCAAGAACACGTAGTAAGTGCCATAGTTGGGATTTGAACCCAGGTTTGTCTGCCTCCAAATTCCATGTCCTTACTCCTATATCCTTACTCCTTTATGGAGGTTAAGCATACAGTTTGAGCCATACTATGTTTATTAGTATTTTTACAGGGAAAGAATAAGCAAATCTGGCCAATTGAAAACATGCAAAACGTGGGACTGGTGAAGTAGTTTCAGTGGTTGCTGATAAATGACTTAGAATAACTCACAAAAATAGAAGTCACTAAAGGGGAGCCCTGGGCGGCTCAGTCAGTTGAGCATCTGCCTTCGGCTCAGGTCATGATCCTGGGGTCCTGCAATTGAGCCCTATATCGGGCTTCCTGCTCATCAGGGAGTCTGCTTCTTCCTCTCTCTCTCCCTTTGCCCCTCCCCACTGCTTGTTCTCTCTCTCAAATAAAAAAGTATACACCAAAGCTAAGTTTTCATAATGCTGGGGTTTTCATTGATAACAAATTAGGTATAAAGCCATAGTGTTCTAATTGATTGGAAATAAAAAAGCATTGGCTCTCCCCTTCATCATAACCAAAGTCATATTTCTCAGTTCCGTAACGTTATCCAGCTTCTGAAACAGTCCTGAACTTCCTCCCTCTGCAAAGAGTACAAGTGAGTCCGTTGACCCAGGTGAGCATTTATCAGTCAGCCTTTATTGAGTGCCTCCAGCATGCTTTCGTACCCTGCCAGGTGCTGTGACAAGAGACCTATATTTGAATCAATTAGGGAGTAATTCAGTATGTGCTGGAAGTCAAAGGTTGAAACTACAAGCCTACTGATTATTTTTTTTTCCTACTGATTATTTTTGAAAAAGTGAATTCATGTCATATTTTTTTATAACATATACTTATTCTTGAGTGCATGGGTGGCTTAGTGGATGAGTGTCTGCTTTTGTCTCAGGCTGTGTTCCCAGGTTCCTGGGATCGAGTCCTGCATCAGGAGCCTGCTTCTCTCTCTGACTATGTCTCTGCCTCTCTCTCTGTGTCTCTCATGAATAAATAAATAAGAGAATAAATATATTTTTATTTTTTAAGAGATTTTTTAAAGAATATATGAATTTTTAGCTTATCTTTACAAACAAAATTCAGAAACACTGGTAGCAATTGTTCTACCTTAGCTGAGGGACAGTTTTTCAATTTGTCACAATGCCTATTATATCTTACTGTCCCTTTAACATGGATGCTGAATGCCCATTGCTATTGCCATTATCAGTTGTCCAGAACATCGCCTGACTGACTAAATGCTGGTGGCCTTGGTTTGCAGCCTCTTGCCAGAGATTTAGAGAAGGCATTATAGATGCCTTTTTAAATGCATTTTCTTTAGCTCGAGCTTCCTGAGAGTCAAGGGGTAGACGGGAGGAAATGCAATAGATTTTAAAATGTAGGACTGATTTTGGAAGAGGATCTATAGTTGGCTATCAAAACTAGATGTCGAGAGGGAAGTATTGGTCAGAGGAGTATTTCAGAAAAGAAATATAGGTCAGGGGGAAGAAAATCAGTTACTTTGGTAAAGATAGGCAAACATACATGGAAGGAGGAGGGAGGAATGGAGGAAGGACAGGGAGGAAAAGGCAGGCAGGATGCTCTGTGGAAATGATTGCATCCATATGATAATAAAAGTGAGGAAATCCAATACACAGTGGACACTTACGCAAGTAGAATTTAGGACTTGGTCAGATAGAGGCTCACCCATTGTTTTTAAAAAGGTAAATTAGCTGTCACATTTCACATGAAAATTCAGATTTCTATCTTAAAAAAAAAAATCTACACTGACAGCTTATCTTAAAAAAAATCACTTCTCAGCCTTTTGGCTAAGATCAAGTGTAAAAAAAAAAAATCAGTCAAGGCTGATCTGTAGATACTTCACTTCCAATTGCCCAAGCAGTGGGGTCAGGTGAATGAAATTATGATGGAAAAAAACAATCAATGAGTTAAAATATTAAAAAAGGAGGTGGAGCCAAATGTGACCTGGATTGTTCCACCTTAGAGGACATTTTGGGAAAGAGTTAGTGCCAAGTGAGAGGGTAGAGTCACGAAAGAAGGAACATGTGTTTTGTATTAAAAAGTTAAATTGAACCTTTTGGCTCAAGAGAGCATTTGGTGGTACAGAATTTTTGGCTCCTCTTCTGACTTGGGTTAGTCCAGCATATATAATACATCAGCAGTTGCCATTCTGTCTTGTTTAGCTGTTCTGTGCACTGGGATTTGTGGCAGAGATTGCAAATTGCTACTTAAGCTCCATTGAACCCTTCTTTCTTAGTGAAACAGAGTTCCAGTTTTATTCTGGGTTGCAATGTGCTCAGCTAAAAGAATATACTACATTTCAGCCTTCCTTGCTAGATGTGACCAAAGCAACATAGGCAGAAATGTTGAGTGGGCTCTCCAAAAAATCACTTAAAGGAAGAAGACTCAGTTCAGAAAAGTGTCCATTTGCTCTCCTTTTTTCTTCCTTCCTGCTCCCTAGAATGGAGACAGGATGCTGGAAGCACAACAGCCATCTTGGACAATGAGGTGACCTCGCCATTTGGATGTGCTGCAGAAGTGGCGTAGAATGATAGAGGGAGCCTGGGGCTATGGACTTCCCATCTCTGATCTTCTTACTTGACACATGTTTAAGCCTGTGCTATTTTGGGTTTCCAGTGAAATGAAGTGGAACCCAATCTTTTGAAGAGTGCTGCTGTGTGAATGGAAACCCCAGGACTTAAGGAAGCTAGGCACACACTTTCCTAGTGCCCCGTGTCAGTGCTGTCTGTGGCATGGATTATACCTTCTATGCTAAGTGATCCAGCAGAATTGTGCCTGCTACAATGTGGGTTGTAGGAGGACATGCTAGAAGTAAACTGACAGTAGATTGTGTCTCCTCACACTTCAGAGGCCACTGGCAGGGTAGATGTCCAGCAACTGTCTTGGGCTCATCACATCTTTGCAATAAACAACAGTGACCGACAATGGCCTATGGGAGTTTTAAATGAGAGTTGATCGAATTTAGCCTTGTTTATTATCTGCTTTGTAAACTATACACCTGGACTCTCACCATGAAACTGGAAGTAGAGTTCCTAAAGTTCAAGTTTAAAAAGTCTTAAATCAATAAACATTCTTTGTTTTTTATAATTTGGTTATATATATTGGAGGGTTGACCTCCAGCTGATGTCCATAACTGCATCCATACATGCTGCTAAATTATTAAAATGCTTTCGTGGTGCTTGGCAAATAGGTACTGCCCAGCCTCCATGCACCTGCTCCTCCCTTTGCACCTCTTAGACCATTGCATGAACAAGCAGCTGAAAGGCAGATGCCCCACTGGCAACAAGGTCTTCCTTGATTTAGTCACTATCCACTTTTAAAATTAGGCATTTGAGCTCACAGTGTTCATTTTCCCGGCTGTGTGTTCATTGCTGCCCAATTTTTGTCAGTATTTTGATTGAAACATGGTGGAGGGAGGTGTTCTAGATTTTCCAGAGCCCAACCCTGGATCAAATCAGGTCAGCAGAGGAACTGAAAATGTGTTTTATTTCAGTTTGTTCCTACCCCTTCTCACCCTCTCGAGAACTGGTCTTGCTGAATTGTGTTTTGGGGTGATGTCATCAGCCTGTGCTGAGAGACAGGAGGAAACGCCGCAAATGACACTCATTGTCATCTGTCTTACAGAATGTTGTCAAGCTGTGTTTTTTGTATCAGCATCTATTTATGAGAATCCTCAGAGACTTGCCTAACTGGTTTTAGAAGCAAAAACTGTTGTATTACTCCTGGAAAGATGTTCTTTTTAATCTTATGAACCTGTCTATAAGTGTCCAGTTTGCTTTTCTCCCTGTCTTCGTAAGGGTACTTACAACCATTCTGGAACGAACAAAGAAATGAAGGAAGGGAGAAAATACTTAAAGTTATGAAAAATCAAAGCAGACAGATGATGAAAGGAACATAGGCGTTTTGTGTTTTCTCCTCAGTGGAATTTCAACATTAACTTATCACAAATTTATACTGAGTAAATAATTACTTCACTTTTCAAAGCTCTGAGGTACAAACAGTGAGTACCTGAAGAGGATATTCTCTTTAAGTGCCAAATCTACAGACTTCTAATTTCTCCTTACCAACATGTTTTTAGAAATAACTAGCACAGTTAGGGCTTTGTAGAATATTTGGACACTTTGATTTCATTCATTTTTCATTCACAAAAAAAAATGTCTTAATAGGCTTTGTCCGTATTTGCCTTTTGCCAAACAGGGAAAGTCTGTCATGCATAATTTCCATAAACATATGTAATCTAGGCATATCCAAGGAGTGTGTCTTCTGAGATTATGGCTTCCTTTTCTCCTTTTAATAAGCTAATTCAAGTCTCATCCCACGTGACTCTGGGCCATCCTAGACCCTACCTCTGATTTCCAAGGATTCTCTGGAGGTCTGCATTCTCCTGATCCTCTCCTGCTTTCGATTCTTACTCTGGTTGAATTCTTTGTCCCCAAAGAATTTTTTGCTCCTCCTCCCTTACTTCACTAAACACTGCTAACACAGGATATGGTATGTAGCACTTTTATGGAAAAATTGGAGAGAATCCAAGAGGCTATATTGTTTCACAGGCTGGGGATCACCTTCCAAGGTCAAGTTTGGGTGTGGCTGCTTCCTCCTGAGACCCCTCCTGCTGTCTATGTCTGTGTCTGCTCTCCCTATGTTCTGGGCAAGGAAACCACTCGCCAGGGGAAGATGAACCTTTTCTTGGTACCTTATTCTGTGGAGCAATTTAATCCTCCCTCAATCCCCCACCTGTTTCAGCAGAGAGGTCTTTCCCATTACATAGGGGCAACAATAGCCAAGAGCAGCAGCAATGTTGTATATTATATTTTGCTTTAAGTTCTAGAAAAGAAATTTCTTGGGCTGTGTTCTTTCTCCACCAACCAGGACCCATGGATTCTGGGGATGTTATGGTTTGTGGGGAGAAACCTGGAACCTGTAGTATAATAGACACTTTTACCAGGTAATTTTGGGTTGTTAGTAGGGTAGCTAATCAAAAGGTCCATTAAAGATCTGTAGCAGTGATAGACATACAATGTTTTTGTATTTTATGAAAATACGTAATTTGATAATCTTTTGATATTGGGCTAGGGCTTTTTAAAAAATATTTAAAATATTTCTCAGACTGGCAAAATATACAACATTGCTGCTCTTGGCTATTGTTGCCCCTATGTAATGGGAAAGACCTCTCTGCTGAAACAGGTGGGGGATTGAGGGAGGGTTAAATTGCTCCACAGAATAAGGTACCAAGAAAAGGTTCATCTTCCCCTGGCGAGTGGTTTCCTTGCCCAGAACATAGGGAGAGGAAGAGTGACAAGACAGCAGGAGGGGTCTCAGGAGGAAGCAGCCACACCCAAACTTGACCTTGGAAGGTGATCCCCAGCCTGTGAAACAATATAGCCTCTTGGATTCTCTCCAATTTTTCCATAAAAGTGCTACATACCATATCCTGTGTTAGCAGTGTTTAGTGAAGTAAGGGAGGAGGAGCAAAAAATTCTTTGGGGACAAAGAATTCAACCAGAGTAAGAATCGAAAGCAGGAGAGGATCAGGAGAATGCAGACCTCCAGAGAATCCTTGGAAATCAGAGGTAGGGTCTAGGATGGCCCAGAGTCACGTGGGATGAGACTTGAATTAGCTTATTAAAAGGAAAAAAGGAAGCCATAATCTCAGAAGACACACTCCTTGGATATGCCTAGATTACATATGTTTATGGAAATTATGCATGACAGACTTTCCCTGTTTGGCAAAAGGCAAATAGGGACAAAGCCTATAAAGACATTTTTTTCTTTTCTTTTCTTTTTTTTTTTTTTTTTTACTGATTGTAGTTTCCTGGTGTCACAAATTCTACCTATACTACATTGGTTACAGTGTCTTGTTTTTGTGTATTTATATACTAAGATTTATTATTTATTTTAGAGAGAGAGCATGCATGTGGGGGGAGGGAGGAGAGGCAGAGGGAGAAGGGGAGAGAGTCTTAAGCAGCCTCCCCGCTGAGTGGGGAGCCAAAGGTGAAGCTCAACCTCACAATCCTGAGCAGGGTCATGAGTTGAAACAGTCAGACACTTAACTGACTGCACCACTGAGGCACCCCTATTTTTGTGTATTTGAAGTAAGACCTTAAAAAGTTTATTGAAACAAAACAAAAAACAAAACAAAAGTTTATTGAAGCTATCAATGCAAAATCTGTCTAGATTTTTATGACTACTTCCTACCAATATTTGTTGGCCTTATTTGCATGTTACTTGACCAGAATTCTCTTTAGCAATTTACTTTTCTCTAATTTTTCCAAAGTGGCCAATACATTTCTCTTAGAAGTGACCACCATCTTTTTTTTTGCACTCATTTAATCAGTTTCATTATATTTGAATTAAATAATTACAGTGAGATGTAAAATTTCAAATTTGGGAGCAAACATAAGTGACTCCTGGTTAAGCACGTGTTTCACAAAGTAGAGGCAAGGTGTGTCAGGGCCAGACTGGGCAGCAGCATCAGGGCAAAGGGATGTTCTACAGAAAGAAAGTGTAGATTGGTTTGGATAGTTGATTAGTGAGGGTCCATTATGGGAGCTTCTATTCTAGCAGATTAATATTAATAACCAAAGGCCCAAGGGCTACCTCTGTCTACTAGGTATATGACTTCACAGATATATAATATCATCTCTCTCTCAGTTTCATTTGTAAATTATTAAAAAAAGAGAATACTTGCCAAATTTTACCTGCCAGGAAAATCAAATGAAATAATGTATGTAAAACCCCTCTTAAATAGTAAAATGCTGCCAAAACCAAAAATGTTTTTGTTACTATAGGGTTTTTTTTTTTTTTTTTTTTAATTCACTCACAGTATCTGATAGCTTTGGGGAAGTAGCTGTTTGGACTCTCTCCTTTTGTTTATGGTGAGCGATATTCTTGATTTTTAGCTTAACTGGAGCCAGATGTGATGTGGAGAGGCTGAGTCACTTGTAAATTTTTGTCCTGATAATGAGTTGCCTTTTACTAAATATAAATAACAGCCTTTCCAGATTTTAGTTTAAGAAATAAATTTGGTTCCAGTTAGAAACCAAGACTTGTAATGGTTTATCTGACAATATTAAGGTCCCCAAACAGAAGCAAGACTTGTTCCTTATACTATACATCTATTTCAATTTGAAACTTAAGAATCTGATAATGTGATTTAAGCATACAACCATCCTGGCTAAAAACCCAAACCAGAGAGTTTTTATATATATCATTTTGTTAAATGAAGGTAAATAAAGTAGGTCTTATTATCTTTTGTTTACATAGCAGAAAGTTGAGGCTAACAGGGGCTAAGAATCTTGTTCACATTCACATAACTTGTAGTAAGTGTTTGGGCTGAGCCTTGAATCCGGGGCTTCTGATCCAAGTCTCATGTTGTATGCAAACTCTCTCATACAGAAATTGGATAAATATACCTAAATGATTCACAGAGCTGGAGCAAACAAATAATTAGAGTGTCTGAAAAGTCAAGAAACATAAGGATGAATTCATTTTTAGAAGTATATTATATTTTCAGATAATATACTATTTTTTAAAAAAATATTTTATTTATTTATTCATGAGAGACACAGAGAGAGGCAGAGACATGGGCAGAGGGAGAAGCAGGCTCCATGCAGGGAGCCCAATGTGGGACTCAGTCCTGGGTCTCCAGGATCACACCCTGGGCTGAAGGCAGATGCTCAACCACTGAGCCATCCAGGTGCCCCTCAGATAATATACTCTTAGGATGTTTTTTCAACTCCCAGAAAACATTTCAGATAAAATGCCTCTAAGCTTACAGAAATAGGTCCAATCTATTTTTTATTATGAAAAAATACAATAAATATACTATGTTTCTAGACCTTTTGGATACTCTGTCGTGTCCAAGTCAGTTAGAAAAAGTAAAAGAATCTCTATTATTATGAGTGCCTGATTTTTTATTTAGCAACAATATAAATGAAATGCTTGAAATATTATTAAATAAGGATTTAATTATTTTATTTACTACTGAAAATAGTAGAATTCTGTTATAGCAGAACTCATTATTATGAATATTTGCATAGGCCAAAGTAAAATCATGTCTGCAGAAACCTACGTAACCTACAGTAGGAACTTGAATAACAGGTCATTAAAAGTAATCATGAAAATAAAAGGTTAAACTATCTTTAAAGAGGAAGGGATAGTAGTTGGCTCAGAATGGCTAACTAAGCATCTCTACCATCAAAAAGTCCCTGATGATATCAGCCAAGATATATCTTGTGACAGAATAAATCTAGCACCAGATAAGAAGGTATACCATCTATGGATTAGACATTTCCTTTCTCCCGAAGGAAAAACAGATGGAAATCAATTGATGGAATAAACTGCATGTTTAAATACTGGCACCACTGGATTCTTAAAGATCATAGAATACTTTTAAAATTTGGAGATTTTTGAACCCAAAGTCCTATATTTAAGTAAAAGAATATGCAAGAAAGCAGGTAAAATAAAGGCCTTTAAAAGCCTTTTTAAAACATTCAAGAACTCAGAAAGTTTTCTTCCATAGAAGAAAAAAATTTTTCTGACACAGTTCAGAAAAATTAAAACCCAAAGAAAAGAAAGAAATGGGAAAAAAGAAATATAAGTATATAAAAAAATCAGTAAAAATTGTGGTTGTGTCTAAATAATATCGGTATGTAATGAGAGTGAACTATTTTATGGGTAATTTCTAGAAGAATAGAAATTTAATGCACTTTTTAGTCCAACAAAAGGTGGGAAAAAGGATAAAAGCAAGAAGAAATCATGAAGTGAATTAACGTTAAATTGTAATAAAGAAGTAGAAAGTACATAATTATCAGTAATCACCAAAAATGTGAATGTTATATTTTTCAGTTATAAGGCAACCTCTGATCTCAATTTAAAAATGGTTGCAAAACTTTAATCTAGCTTCTATTTATGACATATTTAAAGTCAAATGGCAGAGGAGTAGGAGACCTTATTTTCATCTGGTCTCTGGAATTCAGCTAGATAGCTATCAAATCATTCTGAACACCTGTGAACTCAACCAGAGATCTAAGAAAAGAGTTGCTGCAATTCCACAAATAGAAAAGTGATTGCTTTCTGCAAGATAGGAGGCATGGAGAAGTGAATCTGAGTGATATATGGGAAGATAAGCCATGGGAGAAGGGAGCCTCTGGCAGCCAGCTACAGGAAGGTGATAGAGCCACAGAGTGCAAAATTCAAGTTTTTAGAAGTCTGCTCAGGTTGGAGACATCCCTGCCTGAAAGGTGCTCAGGTGGCAAAGCGAGGGTGGAATTCTAGGTGGGACAGTGTGGTTTCAGGGATCCTCAGGGTCACAGGAAGACTGAGGGTGCCTGAGTTGGTAGAGCTCCCAAGCATTGAAGTGGGGAAGCTGGCTGTAATCAGTGAGCCGAGTGGCTTCTCAGCTCTGGGCACCATAAACCAGGAACCTTGGATGGTCGGGCAGCTGCTCTTCAAGCAGGAGCCCAGCAAGTGCCAGAACTGCCACAAGACCTCCTTTTCCTCCCCCAAGAGGGGCAGTGCAGGAGTCTGCAGGGTTTGGAGACTCAAAGCAGGATTGCATGCCTGAGATAGAAATGCTTGGTCTCAGGCTGAATGAGCACTGAGGGCACACCGAGGAGTGGGGCCAGAGCTTTCAGCAATGGGGGTAGGGATTGGAAGGCTGCCATTTTCACTCCTATCCTCTAAAGCTGCATGGAAAGCCTTCAGGGAACAAAAGCCACATAAGTAATCTGGAGCAGATTACTTAGCCTGGTCCCCTGGCAAGGATGGTGCAATTCCGCCATGGCAAAAGCACGTGAGAATCAGCACAACAGCCTCTCCTGCTTCTGGGAGAAATCAGAAAGACTATCCAGCTAAGACCAAATTTACCAATCATAGAGAACTGCAAAATTCCAGCACTAGGGGGAATATAGTAAATAGAATTCATGTTTTTTTCCCCACAACACTTTAGTCTTTCCATTTTAATTTTTTCCTCTTTTTAACCAGTTTCTTATTTTATCAACTCTTTTTTTATCAACTCTTTTTTAAAGTCTTTTAATTTTCATTTTTATAGTTCCCTTCTGTTCTTTCATTGTATTTAGTTTTATTTTTTGTATATGTTTTTTTTTCTTTATCATTTTGGGATGTAGTTTCTTCTAACAGACCAAAATACATCCAGGGTATAGTGTATTGCTCTGTTTTGTTCATTTGTCTGTTTATATTCTTTCCTTTTAATATTCATTTTCACAGTTATATTCTATCCTTTCATTGTATTTAATTTTATTTTTGTACATTTATAAGTTTTTCTTTACAATTTGAGATCTAGTTTTCTAACAGACACCAAAATACACACAGGATCCAATGTATTGTTCTTTTCACCTGTTTGATTCAATTCTTTTTTGAAAATTTTTTTTTCTTTTTCTTTGGTTTTGGGTCCCTTCTGATTTGTTTAGTATATATTGCTTTAGGATCATTGTTGTCATTTTAGTTTTTGTTCTCTCCTTCATCATTTCTTCTCTGGGCAGAATGACAAGGTGGAAAAACTCACCTCAAAAAAGAGAAGAAGAGGCAGTACTGACTTCCAGAGACCTAATCAGTATGGATATAAGTGAGATGTTGGAACTAGAGTTCAGAATAATGATTATAAAGATACTAGCTGGGCTTGAAAAAAAGTACAGATGACACTTAAGAATCCCCTCCTGGAGAAATGAATTAAATCAAGTGAATCAATGAATTTAATCAAGTTGAAATAAAAAGGGCTATTAATGAGATGCAATAAAAAACGGAGGCACAAAAAAATGGAGGCACTAACTGCTAAGATAAAAGAAGCAGAAGAGAAAATTAATGATACAGAAGACTAAAGTGATACAGAATAAAGAAGCTGAAAAAAAGAGAGATGAACAACTACTGGATCATCAGGAGAATTTGAGAGCTAAGTGATACCATGAAGCAAAACAATATTAGAATAATTTGGATCCCATAAGAAGAGGAAAGAGTGGGGGTGGGGTCAGAAGGTAAATTGGAGCAAATTGTAGCTGAGAGCTTCCCTAATCTTGGGAAGGAAACAAGCATTCACATCTAGAAGGCACAGAGAACTCGCCCTCAAAATTAATAAAAATAGATCTACACCTTGATATACAATAGTTAAGCTTGCAAATCTCAGAGACAAAGAGAAAATCCTGAAAGCAGCTTAGGACAAGAGGTCCTTAACCAGCAAAGGTAGAAACATTAGACTGGCAACAGACCCATCTACAGAGAACTGACAGGCCAGAGATATATTCAGGTGTTAAATGAGAAAAATATGCAGCCAAGAATATTTATCCAGCAAAGCTGTCATTCAAAATAGAATTGATAAAAAGCTTCTGGGACAAACAGAAACTAAAAGAATTTGTGATCAATAAACCATCCTTGCAAGAAATATTAATGGGGATCATTAAAGTGAAGAGAGAGCCTAAAAGTAACATAGATCAGAAAGGAACAGAAATAATATACAAAACAGTGACTTTACACATAATGCAATGGCACTAAATTCATATCTTTCAGTAGTTACTCTGAATATAAATGGGCTAACTGCCCCAATCAAAAAACCTAGGGTATCAGATTGAATAAAAAAGCAAGACCCTTTGATATGCTATTTGCAAGAGACTCATTTTAAACTCAAAGACACCTCCAGATTGAAAATAAGTGCATGGAAAGTGATTTATCATGCTAATGGACATCAAAGAAAGCTGGGGTAGCAATCCTTATATCCAACAAACTAGATGTTAAACCAAAGACTGTAATAAGAGATGAGGAAGGACACTGTATCATAAATAAAGAGTCTATCCAACAAGAAGATGTAACAAGTGTAAATATTTATGTCCCTAACATGAGAGTAGCCAATTATATAAACCAATTAATAGCAAAATTAAAGGAACACATTGATAATGTTAAAATCATAGTAGTGAACTTTAACACCCAACTTGCTAAAAAGGGCAGATCATCTAAGCAGAAGATTAACAAGGAAACAAGGACTCAAATGACACACTGGATCAGATGGACTTCACAGATATATTTGGAGCATTCCATCATAAAGCAACAGAATATATTTTCTTCTTGAGTGCACATGGAACATTCTCTAGAATAGATCACATACTGGGTCACAAATTGGGTCTTAACTGGTACCAAAAGATAGGGATCTTTCCCTGCGTATTTTTAGACCACAATGCTTTGAAACTGAAACTCTATCACAAGAGGAAATTTGGAAAGAACTCAAATGCATGGAGGTTAGAGAGCATCCTACCAAAAAATGGGCCAACTAGGAAATTAAATTAAAAACTCATGGAAACAAATGAAAATACAACTGTTCAAAACCTTTGGGATGCAGCAAAGGCAGTCCTAAGAGGGAAGTATATAGCAAAAGAAGCCTTTCTCAAGAAACAAGAAAGGTCTCAAATACACAAGCTAACCTTACACCTAAAGGAGCTAGAGAGAGAACAGCAAATAAAGCCTAAACCCAGTAGAGGAAGAAAATTAATAAAGATTAGAGCAGAAATAAATGAAATCGAAACCAAAAGAACAGTAGAGCAGATCAATGAAACTAGGAATTGGTTCTTTGAAAGAATTAGTAAAAATCGATAAACCCCTGGCCCCTGGCCAGATTTATCAAAAAGAGAAGAGAAGGGACCCAAATAAAATGATGAATGAAAGAGAAGAGATCATAACCAACACTGAAGAAATACAAACAATTATAAGAACATATTATGAGCAACTATATGCCAATAAAGCAATCTGGAAGAAATGGAAGCATTCCTAGAAACATATAAACTACCAAAAACTGAAACAGGAAGAAATAGCCTGAACAGACCCATAACTAGCAAGGAAATTGAAGCAGTAATCAAAAAAACTCCCAACAGACACGAGTCCAGAGCCAGATGGCTTCTCAGGGGAATTCTACCAAACACTTAATGAAGAATTAATACCTGTTCTAAAAATTCTAAAAGTAAAGACATACAAGAAATAGTTTATAATAGTGTAAAAGCCAATAAAATACTTAGCAATAAATTTAACCAAATAAGTGTAAAACTTATACTTTTAGAACTATAAAACATTCTTGAAAGACATTAAATAAATTGAGAAGCATCTTATGCTCATGGATTATACCACCTTAACTTAATATTGTTAAGGTGGTAATCTTCCCCAAACTCATCTACAGATTCAACACAATGCCCGATAAAGTTCCAGTTGACTTCTTTGCAAAACTTGAAAAGCTGATCCTAAAATTCATACGGAAATTTAAGAGACCCCAAATAACCACAACAGTCTTGAAAAAGAACAACAAAGTTGGAAGATTCGTATTCCTGATTTTAAACATTCTACAAAGCTACAGTCAAGGAAGTGTGGTACTGGCATAGGATAGACATCTAGGTCAGTGGAATGGAACTCAGAGTTCAGGAAAAAAAAAAACCTTAAATTTATGATCAAGTGATTTTTTGACAATGGTGTCGACAATTCAATGGAGGAAAGACTAATTTTTTCCAAACTATTAGTGTTGGGACAACTGGATATTCACATGCAAAAGAATGAAGTTAAACTCTTAACTCGGGTCATAACACAAAAATTAACTCAAAATGGGGGCACCTGGGTGGCTCAGTTGGTTAAGCATCTGCCTTCGGCTCAGGTCATGATCCCAGGGTCCTGGGATCCAGCCATGAGTCAGGCTCCCTGCTCATGAGGGAGTCTGCTTCTCCTTCTCCTTCTGCCTCTCCCCCCAGACTTATGCTTGCTCTCTCTCACTCTGTCTCTTTCAAATAAATAAGTAAAATCTTTAAAAAAAATAACTCAAATTGGACCATGAAGCTAAAGGTAAGAGCTAAAACTATAACATTCTTAGAAGAAAGCATAAGTATATATGTTCATGGCACTGGATTAGGCAATGGCCTCTTAGGTATGACACTAAAAGCACAAATAACAAAGAAAAAAGATAAATCGGGCTTCATCAAAATTAAAAAACTTCTGTACTTGAAAGGATATCATCAAGAAAGTGAAACAGTAACCCACAGAATGGGAGAAAATATTTGCAAATCATACACCTGATAAGAGATTTGTCTCCAGAATACATAGGAATTCTAACAACTCAATAATAAAAAATAATCCAATTAAAAATAGGCGAAGGATTTCCATAGACATTTCTCCAGAGAAAATACACAGATGGGGTAGCCCTGGTGGCTCAGCGGTTTAGCGCTGCATTTGGCCTGGGGCATGGTCCTGGAGACCCAGGATCGAGTCCCACATCAGGCTCCTGCATGGAGCCTGCTTCTCCCTCTGTCTGTGTCTCTGCCTCTCTCTCTCTCTGTGTCTCTCATGAATAGATAGATAAAATCTTAAAAAAAAAAAAAAGAAAGAAAATACACAGATGGCAAATAAGCACATGAAAAGGTGCTCAGCATCATTAGCCATCAGGGAAATGCAAATCAAAACCACAGTGAGATACCATGTCACACCCACTAGGATGATTACAACCAAAAGGAGAGATACTAGTAAGTATTGATGCAGATGTGGAGAAATTAAACTTCATATATTGCTTGTAGGAATGTGGAATGTCTTTTAGAAAACAGTCTGGTAGGTCCTCAAAAGGTTAAACACGGACTTGTAATATAATACAAGCATTCTACTTCAAGATATTTACTGAAGAGAAACGAAAACCTCTATGTTCACAAAAATTTGTGTGTGAATGTTCGTAACATCATTATTCATAAGTTAAAAGGCAGAAGTCACCCAAATGTCCATCAGCTGATGATGAATGCATAAATAACACCTGATATATCCATGGATATTCAGCCATAACAGGAAGGATATATGCTACAACATGGATGAACTTTGAAAAATTTATGCTCCGTGAAGGAAACTAATCACAAAAGACTATATATTATATGATTCCATTTATGGAAATTGTCCAGAATTGGCCAGTCTCTAGAGAGAGAAAGTAGACTAGTGGTTGCCTAAGGTTAGGGGTACATGTGAAGGGAAGTGTGTGGTTGCTGCTATGAGTATGTGGTTTCTTTTTTGGGTGATGAGAATGTTCTAAAAATTTGTGGTGATGGTTACATGAACTCTGTAACTATCCTAAAAGCAGTTGAATTCTACACTTTCAATGGGTGAATTGTATGGTTTATGAATTCTATCTCAACAAAACTGTTATAAAAATAAATTAATCCAAAAATGTGAAAACCATTTTCTCCTATTCACTGTCAATATGTTAAATAAAATATTAGCAAATCAAGTCAGCACTATATCAAAAAAGAATATTATTAACCCAGATATGCTAGGGCCATTAATCATAAGTAAATATATCATTGTAATTGCAGTAAAAGATTCAGCATTTAATATATAAAGATTTAAATGTATGATTTTGTCATTTTGGAGGAAGAGAGAGAAGTGTTTATCAATTCTCCACACTGCAAGTTTTTTTTTTTTTTTTTTTTTTAGATGTTCTTTACTTATTCATGAGAGACACAGAGAGAGGCAGAGATGTAGGCAGAAGGAGAAACAGACTCGCTGCAGGGAGCCCAATACAGGACTGGATCCCAGGACCCTGGGATTCCGTGATCCTGGGATCACGCCCTGAGCCGAAGGCAAGTGCTCAACTATTGAGCCACCTAGGCACCCCTAAGTTGTTGTTGTTTTTTAATAAAGATTTCATATATTTGAGAGAGAGCATGTGCACAAGCTGGAGGGAGGGGCAGAGGGAGAGTGAGAAGCAGGCTCCCCCTGAGCATGGAGCCCAACATGGGGCTCAATCCCAGGACCTCAAGATCATGACTTGAGCAGACCGCAAACACTTAACCAATTGAGCCACCCAGGCACCCCTACACTGCAAATTTTTAATACATCAGAATGACAGGCTTTTACGAAACAAATATCACCAAGACGACTGGTGGGAGTTGCCTTTTAGTAAGGTGGGAGGGGCTGTGGGATGCTCAGGGGAATGGAGACTTCGTGATACTCAGATGAGGGAGATGAGACCCCTGACAGCATGGAAGAGAAAGATCAGCATCACGGTGCAAGTCAGCTAACTTCAGAAAGGCTCTTTGGAAAGGGATACTGATAATATAAATTTGGAAAATGGCATGGGGGCTTTAACTTCTAGTTAAGGATATGACGCACTACCATGTGAAAGGACTGATCCCTCTCTTCCCCAGTACACTGACAAATTAAGTAATCCAAGCTCCGTGGTCCTCTTAATAAGGTGAAATAAAAAGTGATTTTAACTAAACACCTTGTTCTGTTCCCGAAGGATAGCAACCCCCACCCCCTGCTTTTTTGTCCCCAGTGTGGGAAGGGCCACAGTTTAAGGCTGCATGTTATACATGAAGTGGCATGATGCAGGAAGTTGTGTCTAATTTCAGGGAGGGATCAGTGACCTTTCCAAGTCTCAAATTTATGCTGATATTTTCATTGTAATAATAGCTTCCCCAAATTCTTTCCTTAGCTCTCTTCAATATAAGAGCTGCTTAATCAATTCTATTACTCTTTTAACTGAGCCACGGTTTTTTTTTTTAATATATGATATACCTATATTATAGTCTGCTCACCAAGGTTTGTAATCCCAGACCAATCATGCCTTTATGTTACAGGGCTGTGCAAGGCTCTAGTAACAGCCACATTGAGATGCAAACTATGGTATCATATCCTTATAAAATCTTATTTAACTGATATCATGGTTTTCATGTTTTGTTGGTTCCTTAGGCCGTTAGGTCTACTTTTCAAGATTCTTAAATTCACTCATCTTACTTTGTTGAAAACATTTTCTATACTTAATGGACTTCCAATGCTGGTAAAACCATCTCATCCAAGACTCATTTTCCCTCCCTCCCTCCCTCCCTCCCTCCCTGACAGGATTGGATCTCATCTAAGCAAACAATAGAGACATATTCATGTGGCAAAATAGTAACAGCTTGTGTTTACCGAGTGTGCATTATGTACCAGGTCCGGGCTAAGTGCTTTACACACAATATTTCTGTTTTCATTGCCAGCATTATTTTAAATTCTAGACCGCAAATCTCAAAAGGGCAGTCAGCACCTCACTTCTTGCTGTACTTCCTAAGAGGTTCATTTTCTCACTACAGTGATGATTTCAGATCTCTTTGCAAAAACCAAATCCTTCCCCTATATTCACCTCAGCTGATAGCCTTGCTCATACTTTACTGAGAAAATAGAAGCAATTGGATGAGAACAAATATCATCCAGCCAACCAAATCTCCAAATTTGCCTTGCGTTTGTACGTCTACTCTCTACCTTGCCTCTTGTTACAGTGGATGAAGAACCCATCTTCCTCCTTTGCCTTTTCAAGGATGTTGCTCTTGGAAGAATCCCTTTCTCTTGCTTGCATTTATAATGTCTTTCTTTTTATAGTTCTACCAGGATGCAAAAATGCTCTAGCATCTTCCATCTTGAAAAGATCTCCCTTGACCTCATTCTTTTTCTTGCCAGGACCCATTTCTCTGTTCTTCCAAAGAGTTGTTTATATTACTCTCTCCACTTACTCAAGACCTCTCTTTCCTAGGGAGTGGCACACCTGATAAAGGACTGGTATACAATGTGTACAAAAAAGTCATTAAACTCAACAATAAGAAACAAATAGCCCAATAAAAGATTGGCAAAAGGGGCACCTGGGTGGCTCCTAAACCCTTACAAACGGTCTTTTCTCTCCATTGCACTGTGACCATTCTTGCCTAAGTTTGGTTGAACTCCCTATTGCCAGTCGAATGCCATTTCACAATTTTTTTTTTCTTACTTCAGCATTTGATTAAGTGAACTACTTTGGTTTCTATGATATCACCCACTCTTAGTTTTCTTCCATATCATCTGTCACACTATTTCCAACACCTTTGCTGGCTCTTTCTCTGCTTAGATTATGCCAGTGTGATCATTAAGATAGGAGAAAAATCAGAAGATGGTGTTTTGGATACCAAAAGAAGGAAGTGTGTGCATCCTAGAGGCTGGATTAGGAGTGGTAGTCACCAGCAGAGGACAGTTAAATTTAGTGACCTGGCAACCTCACAGATGCATTCAGTGGCATCATGGTGTCAGGATAGGGATAGAGCTGAAGTAGAAGAGGTAGCTATTTCCAAAACATTTGGAAGACCAGATCAAGAGGGTCTCAGATAATTGCCATTTGGGTTACACTGGTTACAATAAGCTACCAGCAAGAAGGAAATGTATTAGAATTTCCCCTTGAGCTAAAGAATAAAGATGGAGAGGAAGTTACTCTGCATCAAAAACACTTTTGAGGAAGGGAAACCAATGTGGGCAATTATGTAAAAAAAAAAAAAAAAAAAAAAGCCATTTAGCCGTGAGAGATGGGTAGGACAGGGAGAGAGGGTGAGAAAACAGATTATTTAAATAAAAGAAAATCTGCTAGTCAGTTCACCTCACCTTAATCCCCTTTGAATATTAGTCCCCTTTAATGATAATACTCCTAAACAGAAACATGAAACATGAAAATTTCAGAGCTGTCAGTAAAAGCAATTGGTTTGGAGGGCAACATCCTTGTTTCTTGGTGTATATTCCAAAATAATAAAGGACCCCAAGCAATATAACAGACAATATTTTCAAGAGCATTTTTCACAGTAAACACATTAACAGAGAAAACAATAAGATTTGTCTTCATGTCTGAGCTAGGATGTGAAAATATTATACACCATTGGCCATAAACCCAGTCCCCGTGTTGTATAGCCAGGGTGCTAAGTTACAGTAGTGGTGGAAACAGTACAACCAGTCTTCTTTTAGTTACTCAGAGTGATAATTTTAGGTGTCTTTCAGAGTGGCTAATTAAAAAGTGTGGAGATTGCAAAATCAGTTCAAACAAATATATGAGCAAACTTCAGAGTAAAAGAAAGTGCTACTATATCCCATTATCTATTGCACTGTTTCAGCTAATGGAACTGCCACTTACCCAACAGCCCTAGCAGGAAATCAGGGGGTCTTCCTACCCTTCTTCCCTTCTCTCCACTCTCTCTGCTTGGTTCTTTGAGTCAACCTCCAACCCTTGAGCACCACCTGCTTTCAGACTCACTATTGCCTTGCACCTGGGTGGGGAGGTGGTTATGTCATGGGTGGGTCCCTTCCCTGCCTTTGCGCAGAACTTGATTCTTGAATTCAGCCAAGAAAGATTTTAGAGCCAAACTCTCAAGTAAGTAAGGCTTTATTAGAAAGTTCAAAAGCAGAAGTACACTCTTAGGACAGGAAAGCAGGCAGGCCTAGAGATGGCAACTGTACCAGCTGTTGGAAGTGTATTTTCTTTTTATGCTTGCATTGTTTAAAGGTCATAGCTAGAGCAGTCTCTGAGATTACTTCCAATCATCTAAAGGACAACTCCTACTGGTTGGGAGGAGGAGTTTTGGGCCCTATATGGTCCTTGTCTGATATCATGACACTCTTTCCCCTAAAGGGGGGATGGGTAGGAACCACAATGTAAATGAATTCTAATGAAGCTATAGGTTACTTTAGGGCAGCAGTTACAGGGAAAAGTGCACGTGGGATCCTTGGGGCGTTCCCCCAGCTGTTTGTGTTCTGGGGATGGTTGGCAATTTCTAGATTTTTATTATTTAAAAAATTTATTATTAATTGATTAATTTTGTTTATTTTTAGTGGTCAGAAAATCCTGTTTGCTGTTCATATCTAGCTAACTGCCTATTCTATCAGATAGGGAATAGGATTTTGTGAAATATTAGAATTTTAGGAAAAGGGAGCTGGCATGGGCTGGCATGTGTATTCTTAAAAGGCACTTCAGGGGATTCTGATACCCACCTTCCCACAGTTAAGAACCTCAAGGTATGATATAAATTCTCATTAATTCTGTGTCTTCTCTTCCTTCCTAGACTGTGGACTTTCAGAGGGCAGGATTATATCTTTTTCTTTTCACCTATCTAGTGCTAGACATTATGCCTGGCAAAGGGTAGACACTAAGCATGTGCTGCTGAATTCAGTGACAAGATGTGTGTTTATAATCTGCACCTGGATATCTCTATCAAGATTTTCCAGAAGCACGTTAAACTCAACATGATCCAAAATTGATCCTTTTATCTGAAATTGTGCTGAAACTTCTGCTTCCATTTCTGTATTGGTTGGTGGAATAGAGTCATGAAGTCTCAGCCCTGATGTCTTCCAGTGTGTATACAACTTCAGTGCTCAGTGCTTCAGTTGCCAGTCATGTTTTGTTTCTTAAACTTCCTGTTTCCTGAGGCATTATTCTCCTCTGGTTTTCCTTCTACCTTTCTGACTGCTCTTCCTCTGCAGATCCACAGGTCCAGGGCCCTTGGCACCAATCTGATTTTATAAGGTCCCCCAGTGACCTCATTCATGTGTACATATCCAGTTCAATCCACGTCCCAGTAGCCCTCTGATCTTCACCTCAGCCCTGATCTCTACAAATGTAGATCCACCTACCTCCTAGACCTCTCCATATATCTCAAATTGAAAGGTATTTGTCTTCCTTCACCATCCCCCAGCGCAGTGAATGGGACCAATGTTTTCCCTGTTTCACACCTCAATCTTTTTCACTCCCCATATCCAACCAGTTCTCAAATCTCATTTTTGTCCCCAAAATGTTCTCTGGATCCACCAAAATTCTCCTTTCTCCCTGCCCTAATTTAAGCTGTCTTGATTCCTTCCTGGACTCTATAGGAAATCTCCAAATTAGTTTATCCACAATCTCTTTGTGCTGCTGTAATGTATTACTTACACTAAAAAAACAGAACAATTAAAAAGAATAAGCTCACAAATCTGATCAGGTCACTTCCCTCCCAAACTTTTCAGTGTCTTACTTTTAATCATGGACTAAAGACAAAATGCACGATATCAATCCTGACATGGACATAAATGATGTTTATCTGTGATGAATGGGATAATGATGGGGGAACATGCAAAATGCTCTGTGTAGAGAGGAAGGAGTGAATCATGCAACTAGGTGGAAAATGATATCTTTAACAGGGAGTTCCAGCACTCTGCATAGGTGGAGAGTTTTCTCTGGGTAAGTGCTTAGGGCAGTAAGTGGGACACCTATGCCCTGGGTTTTCAGTGGGGCTGAGACATCACAGAGGCCTGTAGAGTTGGCCAAGAAATCCTGGAGGTCAGAGAGGAGGAGACAGGGCATAGCAAGAGACTGGTGCTGCATGGGAAGTCCACTATTGGTTTGAAAGAGGACTTTTGAAGAACACGAATGTCTAAATGGAATTTTCAGCTATTAGGTGGTATGTCCCACTTACTTCCCAATCCCACTCCCAATCTCTGCAAGTTCCTATTGCCCATTAGCCTTTCGGTGATGTCTACTATTATGGGATAGTTGATGATTGTCTTTGTTGTTTTTTAAAAGATATAATTTATTTATTAGAGAGAGAGAGAGAGTGAGCACAAGAAGGGGAGCCGTGGAAGGAAAGGGAGAAACAGGCTCCCCACTGAGCAGGAAGCCCAATGCGGGACTTGATCCCAGGACACTGAGATCATGACCTGAACTGATGGCAGATGCTTAACTGACTGAGCCACTTTTGTCTTTGTTGTTTTAAATGAAAATGATGAAAGTTTAAATTTCCTGTCTGGATTGATGCAGTGCAAAATGGAGTCTGCAGGAAGGGAACAAAGCTCAGAAACCATGGATCTTCATAAACACAAACTCACAGGCTTCTGGGAAAGTCTGTGCTTCATAGGAAATAGAGTTAGGGGTTTGAACCAGTGTAGATTTGAACCTAGATTTTGAGTGGCATGGAGTCTACTTCCACCTCCAACCATCTGGGTTACACTAGGATTCTTGTAGGCTGAGAGGGGCCAGGGACCATCAGAGAAGAGATGACGTTTGAGCTGAGCCTTCTTAAAGAATAGGTAGTTGGAGGGAGGCATGCCAGGGAATCAAATATAATGTGGGAAGATTTCTCAACTCTGAACACAGAGTTGAGAAAGGTCTTAGTTGTAATAGTTTGTGACCCCAAGAATAAATGGGGCCCTGCCAGGAGCTGTGATCCAGAATTCCCATATGGTACAGGGCTCCGATAATGCTTGGAATAGGATTTCCAACTACATTTTAGGTCTGTCATGTTAGCACTAGTCAAGATGTATTTTTTCACCTGCAATCAAAGATAAAGTAGAGGCCAGGAGAGCAGAATCCTAACTGCTTCAAGTCAAGAAGGGGTGATTTACTCCTTTGTCATTAGACAGTTCAACAATCAATGGGCACCAAGCTGACATTTGGCTGAGTGACATTAGCAGAGTCACTGAACCTCAGATAGGCAGCATTTCAATAGCCCGTGGTCACTATGAAGAATTGCTACTGGACACAGAAGGCCAATAACAGTGTTATTCAAAGACAAAAAGAAACCTTGATTCTGCCAGACTGAGGAAAGCCACCCATTCATCACCAGGATGGTTCTGCAAAGACCCAAATTACAAATGATGTGGAAATGCTCATTCACAGAATCTGTTCTCAGCAGAGCATTCAGGACACATGGTCTACATTTTTCAGGGCAAAGAATACTCATCCAGCCTTCCGCTTTTAAAGACTGGCCTTTCCTTCAAGGTGGAAATCCTTTTCTGACTCCTGAGTGAATTTGTCATGAAATGAAGAAAAGAGTAGGGAAGAATAAATCAGAAGAGACAGGCTTGAAAATGCAAGTTATTGTCATTACCAGACATGCAGAAGATGGAAGTGCAACAGAAAATCCTTACTACCCCCACTGCCTGCAAATTGCCCTCTTATCTTCAGTTAAGTAATAGCCATATTACTCAATGAACAACAATTACGTGCCTTTTTATCCTGTCATCTTACTACCTAACACCTCATGGTTGTGGCACATCATAGTTCTGGTCCAGCATTGCTCCTTTTCATTTGAGACACACAACACACGGAGAAGAACACAGATGGCTCTCATGGTCTTCAGGCCACCAGGCTCTCGGGCCTGCTTCTCCAACTTTTTGGGCAAGTACAGACAGAACTTGGCAAACTTGTTGGGGCAGTCTGGGAAGTGCCAAAGGCGTACTCTCCAAATTGCTCTGATTATAGCAGAGTCAAACTCTCCCAGACTCATGGAAGATTTTAAGAGATGACAGATGTGTGGATGTTTGGTGCCTTTTTCGGGCATAAGTAGACTTCCCAGAGGTTCTCAGGTTGGCTGGGTTGTGAACAACTGAGCCCACCTGACTGGAGGGCTCTGGGTACAATAAATCAAGGGAGGCAGAGCTGGAGAGGGGGGAGGCTGTTGCCTAGTTCATCTGCTTCCCAGTGCTACCTCTACTAGCAGAGATTTAACATGGGTCCACTTCAGAGGACCACAAGAAAACTTGATTAGAAATCCCCCCACCTCAAGGCTGCCCATTGGGTTATTTCTGGACAAAAATAAGCGGATATTTTTCAGAAGTTCAGTTAAGATAGTTGGATGGTAAGACATTCCCTCCCTGGACTGGGGAAGAGAGTAGGGATGGAGCAACAGCCATCCCAGGCCAAAATGATAGATTGGGGCCCTTGGGATGACTTCCCTCCCTCTTCCTTGCTTTCAGCTGCCCTTCAAGCACTGGGTAAGCTCTTGAGAGTTAGCACTATCCCTGACAGGGCACGGGTGGGGACAGCTGGAGGGGGAAATTTGAGTCATCAGAAGTGTACTGGTTTTCCAACTAGTAGGTGGTCTCCAAACCTTTTTGGCTGCATATCCTATTAGTAAAAACTAACAATGCCATGCTCAAAATGGGCATTTTCATACTGGTAAACTTACTTCTAGAAAAAATAAGTATAAATAGAAGTTCTAATATTTTCTTTCACCTGCCTCCACTGACCATCTCCACAACCCATGTGTCATCTGCACCCCACTTTGGACTACTACTTTAACCATTAAGTTCCTGAAGTTCTGGCTTTGGGTGGGGAAAGAATAAAGGAGGGGGATCCACTCAGAGAAAATATGGGTCTTGGCTAGGCACATAGGCTTTGTTGAAAGAAGTCAGTGAAACAAGTGAGCATCTCAAAGTTTTCCCACCTTATCAGTGATGGCAGGAAGGGTTGATTGATTGCATCCAAGAACTCTGTGTTAACTCCTACTCAGCCTGGAGACTATTTGAAGAGGCCCAGCTAAACTAAGCCAAACTGACTGGCATCTCATTGGGACCCACGAGTTGTGAGCATCTATGGCTCACAAGATGCTCATCTAGGGCTTGTTCTTTCAGACTCAAGGGAGCAGAAGCCTGGGCTGTTTATTGCTATGTGGGATTTCCCTACTGTCTGGAAGAGGGATGAGAATGAAGCAAAGGTTTGGGGAAGCCTCCTGCTCCTCCATGTTGGTGTTGAGATCCCTCCCGTACACTTCAGTGTTGTGAGGATGCTCACTCCAACCCCTGGATGGGCATGAGAGTGACTGCTCCCTGTTCTGCATAATTTTCAGTTCAGTCACATGGGCATGGGGCAACCACACAGCCTAGAGCTGGGACCACCTTGGCCATCCTAGATGAACCACATTTGTTTCAAGCACCTGCTCTGTGCTGGGCTCTGTGTGGGATGAATCAAACCAATTCCTGAAGAAGCTTTCAGGTCAGTGCAGGAAAAATATGCAAACAGGCACATGCATTTGCAGGGCATGTCTTAGTTTGGGTTTTCCCCAAAGGAGACTCTGTTTAGTAGTTCCTTGGGGAAGTGACCCCAGGATACATGCTGAGGGAGGGGGAATGTGAGTAAACGAAGGGAGGGGTAGTCAGAAAAGAGGTGCTAATGAACAGGGTATGCTGTGGGTAACTGGCTTCTATCCTGCAAGTGGCCGTCTGAGGGACTCCATGGAACCTCGATGCTCAGGAGTGGCTGGCAGCATGGACATCACCAGGGAACCTGTTAGAATTGCAGCATCGTGTACTGCCCCCACCTCAGACCTGCTGAAGCAGAATTTGTTTGCACATTAGCATTCAATAAGCACAGCTTAAAGCTTTCATCTTTATCAAACATGATAGCTTTGATATAAAACATAGTTTTCCATATTGTAGGATTTGATTCTACCAAACTAGATCCCTCTAAATAACTTCTTTGAGGTTTCCAATGTTTGAAATGGATATTAAAGTTTTCTAGCCCCTTGAAATCTCTTTAAAATGCAACTCCATTTACCTGTGCTTTATCATAATTATATTCAATTGCAGAGACAGAAGGCTCACACAACCAACTGTTCTGTAAAATGCAAATTGTGCATGGGAAATAGTTCCCCTGGGAGAAAATGGAGTAGTTGTGCGAGAAGTTATTTTTAAAAGAACACACCAAATGTCTCCCATGCTTTAGTATTTTATCAAAAATTTCAGTGCCTAGAGGACCCTTCAGAAAGATCAATACATGCACACACAGCAAGAAGGAAAGCAAGGGACAAAGAGAACAAGAGGTGCTATATTTTGGGGGAACATGTAAACAGAACAGAAATTTCATATATAAATTGTGAAATGTCAAAACCAAGCAGTTCAATACTTTGCTTATACATCCTTCATATTGGTATGTGATTTTACCTTTGCCAGTCACTCATCTTCATTTCACCCCCAACAGAAGGATTAATCTAAGGTGATAAAATGAATTTTTCAGGAAATGTATCAATTATTCTTGTGTAATAAACTATTTTTATTTAGTGGTTTAAAAGAGAACTCAGTGGTTTAAAAGAGGGATGGCTTATTCTTGCTAATACGTCTAAAGGTTGGTGGGGTGACTCTGCTCCCCTCAGCTGGGCTCAGCTGAGCTTGGCCACAAGCTGCAGGTTGGTTGGGTCTGAGTCTGTACCTTGGACAAGTGCGCTGGCTGTGGTGTACGTACAGTCAATGGCAAAATGTAAGTGGACAAACCCAATTCCTTAAACATTTTTCAAGCCCTGTATGTAGCTCTTCTGCTAACATCTTAGTAACCAGGGAAAGTCATGTGGCCAAGTCCAAACGAAGGGCTGGAGAATGTTATGGTCTGTTTGTGTTCCCCCAGGCACCCCTAATCCATATGTTGAAACCTAACCCTTCAGGTGATGGTATAAGGAGTTGGGGCTTTTGGGAGGTGATTAAGTTATGAGGGGTCCATCCTTACAATTGGGATCAGTGTGCTCTTAAAAGAGGCTACAAAGAGATCCCTCACCTGTTTCCACCTTGGGAGGTAAGAAGTCAGCAGTCTGCAACAGCTTCCAGCAGCACCTGGCCATATTGGTACCTTGGTCTTGGATTTCCAGCCTCCAGAACCGTGAGAAATAAATTTCTGTTGTTTATAAACTTCTCAGTCTCTGGAGTTCTGTCATAGCAACCCAAATGGACTAAGAGAAGTATGTTCCACCAGCCATAAGGCAAGTCACGTGGCTAAGCCCGATGTCAAGGGTAGTGCACTTCTCTCAGAGTTAGAGTGTAAAGGAGCATATATTTGTAGAACAATGATCTTTTCTACTAACAGTAGGAAAATTGAGGCACAGAATTTTCCCTAAGTCATGGTGCTGATATTTGAATGACTTTCTAGTCCTAAGAGAAAAAGTACCTATAATATACTATATATACCATATATCTATACAGATATGTACTGTATATACCTATAGTATACAGTAGTACCTATAGTACTCCAGGATTCTGCTGAGTTTCCTCATGGGTTATTTCATTTAAACTTCTAACAACATTAGGAAAATTTTTGTAACCCATTTCACGTACAAGGCAATAGCCACAGAGCTAGTAAATGGAAAGTCTAAGAGTGGAACCTAGGTTTTTCTAGCAGCTTTCAAGTGCTTTGAATATTAGGTCACATTATGATTTACTTATTTTTTTTGTCATGGCAAATCAAGCACTTATTTCTTAGGGGAAAATATCGTTGCTACACTGTTCCTTTTTACCCCAGATGAAAGAAAAGCTGTAAAATTTCAACATATGAGTGAGTATAGATGTCCATCACTTTTGATATTAAAATTGTTGGCTCAAATGGATTCTCTTCAATATTCAGAGGGAGATTGGTTGCTCAACATAAGATGTGGGGGCTTCTGGGTTAGAGAGGTGGAATGTTCCTGCCCCTTGAGTGTGACTGGACTCTCTTTACTGTTTAACATGTCCTGCTATTCTGTAGGGGTGGGGCCATGGGGAAGAAGGATGGAGAAATCAGGAATTCCAGCCCAGAGATGCTGCCTCTGAAGAGGACCTCAGATGGGTCTACTGACGTTATTCTCTTGCCACCTGAAATGCCCTGTCGACCTAAAGGTTAGCTTGTTTGCTATTAATGATTTGCAAACACTGTCATGCCAGGCACATGAATAGTAGTGTAAGAAATGTAGACTGAGTACTGGGGGTGACTGGGTGAATCTCATAAATTTGTCTTAACAGGTGATTCTGATGTCCACTTCGGTTTGAGTACCACTGTGTGGTAGGCCACCAGGCAGCAAAGGCCCATGGCTTCTATTAGTATTACTATTCACTCATTCATTTCAGGTTGAAGGAGGGTTCCTATTCCTTCTTGGGGATGATAAGGGCCAGTGTCAGTGTAGCCCCGCCTCAGAGATGCAACAGTTGCCACTGAGCCTATGAAAGACTCTGGGAAAGTCATGGTCCTACTTCCTGTGTAACTACATAGTTCCCACAGAGACTGGCAGGGGCCTCTCTGTTCATGTCTTACTTCCAGGGTCTAAGGTCCTCAGTCTTGGCACTGTTGACATTTTGCATTAGATAATTCTTGGTTGCAGGTGGTTATGCATCACAGGGTGTGTAGCAGCATTCCCGGCCAATATCCGCTGTATGCCATTAGCAACCCTCGCCAAGTTATGACAATCAAAGAGGTCTTGTGAGGGATAAATTCATGGTGTCCCCTTCCTGCCCGCCTGCTTTGAGAGCTGCTAGTCTTATACTGGAAAATTCTGCCCCAGGACAATGAGCAATGGAGAAGCAAGTGGTATTACTGGAAGGAACGGGTGCGGCGCAACAGTAGCTTTGAATGTCGGCCCCTCCAATGACAGACCATTGATTTCTTTCTCTATCCGCTCTGCACTCCCAGTCTCCCCCACCCCAAAAAACCACACACTCACACACATTATTTTCATAAATGACTTTTACTTCTTTATCATTTCTCTTGACAGTAATTCTTGGCAATGTGCAGATAACATGAAGGCAAGCATAACTTTCAGAAGTCATCAAAGATATGGTCCTATTGTCCTCATTTTCTTAAACCATTAAAATATTTTCATTTATAAAAATTAATCTAAATATAAATATTGACACTGAAGATCAAAATCACTTGATGACAAAATAATTCTTCTGAAACTATAACATATGCTTATGGTTTTTAATAGTAAATTAAATCTTTGCACTTATTTGGCACAAGGAAACCTTTATAAAATTTCAAATGCCATAGAGCAGGCTTCTTCTTTTTTTTTTTTTTTTTTTGCAAGGCTTACACAGTACACATTTTTGTCAAAGGAAACTGAATATTTTAACACTGTAACACAACAATAGTTGCTTTTCATGCGTCTTAAAGAAAACATTCTTTTTGGAACTCAGATCTTTTTTTGTTGTGTTTTTAAAATTTGTATTTGTCTGCTTTGAGTCACACCAACAGAACAAAAAGCCAAAGACTGACTTTATTTCAAAGGAGTCATTTCTGTTGGATAACACATACACAGCGTCAGCAGGGAGTATCACTGGAAGATAGGTAGACCCCCATCAGGAAGGGATCATAACACACATCTCAGCAGCAAATCAGGTCTGGGAATGTGCATAGCAGCAAAAGAATATAGAAGTTGAAACAAACTGTGAGGCTTTTGTGAAGCATTCCGATTATACTTAACTTCAAGGTGTGACTTTAGCAAACTAATCTCTCTGGCCCTCTTAGTTTCCAAATCTGAAAAATGGGGATACCTACTGAAGAGAGTTGCTCTAAGGATTAAAATGAGAAGAAATTACCTCCCTGAAAGCAGTCATTTAATACATTTTGATCGAACTATCCCCTTGACTCTCATTTCCTCTCTTCCTTAGATTCAGAATGTATCAGGGACAGATTTAATTCATTGAGTGAAGTTCCATTCCATTTGCTTTTATACACACACACTCTACATAGTCATGCATTCAAGGCCACAAATGTGGAGCTTGTGTCGGCTCTTGTGTCCATTAAATTCAGTTTATCCTTGCTTTTTTCATGCCTGTAAGTTTTTCAAGGCGATTCTTTAACCATTGTTATCTTTAAGGTCATTCTACTGTTTTGCTGAATATTTATTGGGAAATAAATTTTGGAGGACAACATTTTTTCAACGTGGTCATTGTCTGCAAGAATCCATTTACCTAAACCCCATTAGATGTGGTCATTGCTAAACTGCATGTGGATTCTGGACAGTGCCCTAAGTTAAGCCAATGATGGGCTTTCTCAAGCTCCTTTCCCCTTCAGAGTGGGGAAACTGCCAATAGGTTCAGTAAAGAATCCTGAATTCTCAATGAGACCATATTTCTGATAGACCTGGACATGGCATGGGTGAGTCAGAGCTTTCCATTTTGTGGCTTGTGATGGCAAAGTGATGGGAATGACTGGTTGTAGGGGGTGGGTGGGTAGGAGCTTCCCAGGAAGGCAGTGGCTGAAGGGAGACCCTCATCCTTGCTGGGTGTGTGCTCCCCAAATGGGACAGTCCGGATGTTGACTACAGGGGGCATTTGTACTTTTTACCTTAGTACCCGTGGGACAAAGATGCTTGCGAGAGATTAGTAAGAACTGATGATAAATTAAATGATAATACCCATCTCTCTTCCTTCCGTCCCCCCCAATAGTTTTCCTTCGGACAGATAACTCTTCACATGTACTTCTAGTTGAATCAGAGGGATCAAAAAAAAAAAAAAAAGAAAAAGAAAGAAAGAAAGAAAGAAAAAGATCTTAAAGACAACAGACAGTAGCAAAGCGAACAGGGAAAAGATGCATCTTTTGAACACGGAGCTCTACTGTTGGAAGCCAGCCTCTCGGTTTTCTGTCTTGGATTCCCCTGGGAGCCTAAGGCAGAGAGTGGACAAACCACAGTGCACAAGTCCGGGACTGCTTTCTGGGTGAGGTATCAGGGCAGCCCTGTGCAGTGGTGCACCATGGCCTCCCCAGGCCCTCTCCTCAGGTGGAAATCCGTACAGTATTCGATGGCTGTTGGGTCAAGGCACTGTCGTGTACGGCCAGAGGCAGTGGGTCAGTGGCAGTGGAGTTCCATGGCACTAATACATCACAGCAGACTCTAGAGTGGGCTCCTGTGGGGAGACAAGGAGTGCACTGTCATCAGCCACCTGACAAAGGCAGGAAGAGGGGATCAAAAATATCTACTCCCTTTTATTTATTTATTTATTTTTTTAGAGAGAGAGAGAGAGAGGGAGAGGGCACATTTGCAAGGGGAGGGAGGGACAGAGGGAGAAAATTCTAAGTGGAATGCCACACTGCTGCATCTCTTGACCCAAATATCATGACCTGAGCCAAAATCAAGAGTTAGATACTTAATTGACTGAGCCACCCAGGTGCCCAAATTTTACTAAATTTTAAAATTTCAGTAAGTTTTTAGTAATTTCTGATTTAAATAAGATTTTATTAGAATTCAGACATTAAAATTAATTAGCATAGATTTACATGACATTGTATGTAAATATATATAAGTATATATATGTGTGCATACATATATATATATATACATATATATATATATATGTGTGTGTATTTTAAGATTTTAAGTAATCTCTGCACCCAATGTGGGGCTTGAACCCACAACCCTGAAATCAAGAGTAGCATGCTCTACTGATTGAGCCAAGCAGCTGCCCTGTATTGTTTGTTTGTTTATTTGTTTTTTACATTTGTTTTTAAGTTCGATTTGCCAACATTTAGCATAACACCCAGTGCTCATCCCGTCAAGTGCCCCCCTCAGTGCCCGTCACCCAGTCACCCCAACCCCCCACCCACCTCCCTTTCCACCACCCCTGGTTTGTTTCCCAGAGTTAGGTGTCTCTCATGTTCTGTCTCCCTCCCTGATATTTCCCACTCATTTTCTTTCCTTTCCATCATAATCCCTTTCACTATTTCTTACATTCCCCGTATGAGTGAAACCATATGATGATTGTCCTTCTCTGATTGACTTACTTCACTCAGCATAATACCCTCCAGTTCCATCCACGTTGAAGCAAATGGTGGGCATTTGTCTCTTCTGATGCCTGAGTAATATTCCATTGTATACACAGACCACAGCTTCTTTATCCATTCATCTTTTGATGGACACCGAGGCTCCTTCTACAGTTTGGCTATTGTGGACATTGCTGCTAGAAACATCGGGGTGCAGGTGTCCTGCCATTTCACTGCATCTGTATATTTGGGGTAAATCCCCAGTAGTGCAATTGCTGGGTCATAGGGAAGTTCTATTTTTAACTCTGAGGAACCTCCACACAGTTTTCCAGAGTGGCTGTACCAGTTTACATTCCCACCAACAGTGCAAAAGGGTTGCCGTTTCTCCGCATTCCTCTCCAACATTTGTGGTTTCCTGTCTTGTTAATTTTCCCCATTCTCACTGGGGTGAGGTGGTATCTCATTGTGGTTTTGATTTGATGCGGAGCATTTTCTCATGTGCTTGTTGGCCATGTCTATGTCTTCTTTGGTGAAATTTCTTTTCATGTCTTCTGCCCATTTCATGATTGGATTTTTTGTTTCTTTGCTGTTGATTTTGATAAGTTCTTTATAGATCTTGGATACTAGCCCTTTATCTGATATGTCATTTGCAAATATCTTCTCCCATTCTGTAGGTTGTCTTTGAGTTTTGTTGACTGTTTCTTTTGCTGTGCAGAAGCTTTTGTCTTTTTTTTTTTTTTAATTTTCTTTTTTTTTTTATTGGTGTTCAATTTACTAACATACAGAATAACACCCAGTGCCCGTCACCCATTCACTCCCACCCCCCGCCCTCCTCCCCTTCTACCACCCCTAGTTCGTTTCCCAGAGTTAGCAGTCTTTACGTTCTGTCTCCCTTTCTGATATTTCCCACACATTTCCAGAAGCTTTTATCTTGATTAAGTCCCAATAATTCATTTTTTGCTTTTGTTTCCCTTGCCTTTATAGATGTATCTTGCAAGAAGTTACTGTGGCCAAGTTCAAAAAGGGTATTGCCTGTGTTCTCCTCTAGGATTTTGATGGATTCTTGTCTCACATTTAGATCTTTTCTCCATTTTGAGTTTATCTTTGTGTATGGTGTAAGAGAATGGTCTAGTTTCATTCTTCTGCATGTGGCTGTCCAATTTCCCAGCACCATTTATTGAAGAGACTGTTTTTTTTCCCAGTGGATAGTCTTTCCTGCTTTGTCAAATATTAGTTGACCATAGAGTTGAGGGCCCATTTCTGGGTTCTCTGTTCTGTTCCACTAATCTATGTGTCTGTTTTTGTGCCAGTACCACACTGTCTTGATGATTATAGCTTTGTAGTACAACCTGAAATCTGGCATTGTGATGCCCCTGGCATTGGTCTTCTTTTTCAATATTCCTCTGGCTATTCGGGGTCTTTTCTGATTCCATACAAATCTTAAGATTATTTGTTCCAACTCTGTGAAGAAAGTTCATGGTATTTTGATAGAGATTGCATTGAACCTGTAAATTGCCCTGGGTAGCATTGACATTTTTACAATATTTATTCTTCCAATCCATGAGCACAGAATGTTTTTCCATCTCGTGTCTTCCTCAATTTCTTTCAGAAGTGTTCTGTAGTACATTGCATATTTAAATAAAAAATTTACATCTCTGTTAAAATCTCTTATTTTTATTTATTTTCTTCTTGACTTGGCTTACAAAACATTTTCTGTTTTATATTTTTCCAAAGAATAAGTTCTTGGATTTATGACCATTTCTGCAGTTTTCTGATTTGAACTAATTGGTTTCTGTCTTGATCTTTGATGTATGGAATGCAATGTCTAGTTCATTTTTTTTTTGCTTTTTCCTTTTTTAATAATGAAGAAAATATTTAATACTATGAATGTGACAGTGTATTTTTATATGTATTTCGATATATGTAATTTTTAAAAAGATTTTATTTATTTATTCATGAGGGACGTAGAGAGAGACAGACATAGGCAGAGGGAGAAGCAGGCTCCCTCAAGGGAGCCTTATGCAGGACTTGATCTCGGAGCCCCGGGATCATGACCTGAGCAGAAGGCAGATACTCAACTGCTGAGCTACCCAGGTGCCCGGATACATGTGTTGTTGTCATTTTCTAAGTGCTCTGTGGATTTGCTTTGCTCTTTAGTTCAGTAGCTACTTGGAAATGTGTGTGTGTGTGTGTGTGTGTGTGTGTGTGTGTGTGTGTATGATTGTGTATGTGGGTGCACGTGCTTTCTAATTTCCAAGTAGAATTTCTGTGTATTTTAACTTTTGTTCTAATTTTCTAAATTTGCTCTGTCCCTTATGACAGTCACTAGTCACATATGGCTATTTACATTTATATTAATTAAAATGAAATAAAATTAAAAAATCAGTTCCTCTGAGGCAGTAGCTCATTTTTAAGCACTCAACAACCACACATAGCTCAGTGACTTCCATATCGCATGTTGCAGATAGAGAACATATCCATCATTTTGTAATGTTCTACTGGACAGCTGTGTTGGAGATTATTGCTGGCATTGAGGTCATAGATGATCATTTATGCTTCCTGCTTTTTGGAATTTGCTGAGTTGGCGTTTTTTTTTTTTTTTTTTTTGTAGCTGGTAAAAAATCAACTTTTATAAAAGGTCCACTAATGCTTGGAAAGAAAGTGAATCCTCTACAAAGCTAGATAAATATCTTTTTTTTTTTTGTAAGATAAATATCTTAACTAAAGCTTATTAAATACCTTATTCACATGCTCTAATTTGTATTTATTTTTGGTGTACTTGGGCTTCCCAGGGCTGATAAGGGAATTTTAAAGTCACCGGCCTTGCACAATAAATTGTGTCGCTCTGTTGCATGCCAAATCAGGAAAGGGTCACGACTTGTATTTTAAATCAAAATTAAAATAACCTCCCTCTTTGTTTTCTCTGAATGCTTCTTCTCTTGAATTCTACTTCGTTTGAAAGTAATATTGCTGCTTCTCTTTTTTGTTTGTATTTGTTTAGTAATAGTGCCCATTCTTTCATTTTTAATCTCTCTGTGTTATCTAAAGGTAGCTTATTTTTCAAAATAATTTAAGGTGAAACTTACATAACATAAAATTAACCATTTAAAAATGAACAATTTGGGGTGCCTAGGTGGCTTAGTCTGATAAGCTCTTGACTCTTGATTTTGGCTCAGGTCATACTCTCAGGGTTGTGAGATCAAGCATCAAGCCCCATGTTGGCCTTCTCTGCTGGACATGGAGCCTGCTTAAGATTCTCTATCTCCCTCTCCATCTGCCCCTCCCCCCTCTGAAAAAATGAACAGTTCAGTGGCATTTAGTACACTCACAATGTGGTGGCCACTACCTCCATCTAGTTTGAAAGCATACCGTCCCTCTAAAACAAAACATCTCACCTATGAAGTGGTTACTTCCTATGGCCCCTCCCCACAGCCCCTGGCAACCACTAATCTGTTCTATCTCTATGAAAGGTAATACTTTTAACTATCTTATTTATAACAGATTTCTTCTCTGGCCCTACTGGTCTGTCCTTTTAAGTGCGATAATGCATCTTTTTAGCTTTGTAAAGTAATGGCCAGGAGCAAAGTAATTGGACTTTAAAAGGTCAGGGGTAATGGCTGAGCAGTGAGGAAAAGGCAGTGGGCAGCACTGTTGCCATGTGGTGCCCAGAGATGCAGTGATTTGTAACCCCAAGGGCATGCCCACCGTCATGCCATTACCTGGTGCTCCTGCACTCAGGGGACAGGGACAGTGAGGGGGAGGTAGGGAAAGGAGGGATGGGTGACGAATAAAAGGCAACAGAATAAACTTACCCTTCCTTCAGTTTTGTCACCCAGATACTGCCTGTCCTCAGCATAATGGTACCACTGAGGCAGTTTAGCTGGATTATTACTTCCCACATAAGCAGCACCAAGCCTTTGCCAAAATTTGAAGCATCGGCTGGTGTTTAGGCAAACAATTCCTTAGACTTGTTTACATGATCTCCAGAATTTGTGCAAATTATCTCCTGTCCCTTTCTTTGCATTTAGGGGCAGCTGCTTACTTTTTTCAGGAACACAAGTAATTAATGGTGAACAAGAGATGTAAGGAAGGGTGAATATGGATCAAAAACAGGATAAAGGGGATCCCTGGGTGGCTCAGCAGTTTGGCGCCTGCCTTCAGCCCAGGGCATGATCCTGGAGTCCCGGGATCAAGTCCCACATCAGGCTTCCTGCATGAAGCCTGCTTCTCCTCTGCCTGTGTCTCTGCCTCTCTCTCTCTGTGTCTCTCATGAATAAATAAATAAAATCTTAAAAAAAAAAAAAACAGGATGAAAACTCTGACATCTCAACCAGACCTTACATTCTTTTTTTTTTTTTAAGTTTTATTTATTTATTCATGAGTGACACAGAGACAGAGGCAGAGACATAGGTAGAGGGAGAGGCAGGTTCACCATGGGGAGCCGGATGTGGAGCTCCATCCCAGGACCCCGGTATCATGGCTGGAGCCAATAGCAGACCCTCAACTGAGCCACCCAGGCACCCCCAGACCTTACATTCTTATGTATGTATTTTTAGTTCTCTAATATCATACCCTACAAGGAGCTGGATATATAGTTGTGAGGATGTATCCATATATCAAAGAGGTTAGCAATACCAGGCAGCGTGCTTATGCTTCTAGTTGCTCCCCTTTCCTCCCCACCTCCCTAACCAACGACCTTGAGACCATGCATGAAGGATGCTGCCTGGGACTCTGATGGGAGAGCTGCAGACAGGAGGGCTACAGAATGGAGGCATCATGTACAGTGCAAGTGATAGGCATTGCGACACAGCTGACTTACCATCAAATCCTTGGTGGTGCTTTTTCTTTCATTAGTCCTGTTTGTTGAGGAGCCTTGGAGAATGAAGTTGCGGTTAAATGTTTTCATGGTGGTCACTGAAGATGCCTCAATGTTTTCAGCTAAAAGGAAACAAATGGAAATAAATGGTACCCAGAAGCTCGGCCAAGTGTTGAGGAAGAAAGCCCAGCTGTCCCCATGACCCAGATTTTGGTTCTAGACTTGGTATCTCACTTCAGTCTGCAGGTCTGACTGTAGAATCTTTTAATTTTGTTATTATTTTTATGGTATGCATCAAATAAATCCAAGAATCATAAATGGCTTTCTAGGAAAAAGTAGCTTGGAGATAATCCACCATAGTTCATAAATTCTTCTTCTTCTTCTTTTTTTTTTTTTTTTAAAACTAGGTTCCCTGCCCAGCATGGAGACAAATGCCGGGCTTGAATTCTCGATGCTGAGATAGAGGCCTCCATTGATATCAAGAGTCAGATGCCTAACTGACTGAGCCACCCAGGCACACCATCCATAATTCATAAATTCTAATTTGCAATTCTGGAATATAGAAGTCTCTAAAGGCTGTAAATTCTTACGACTTTGGGGCCCAAATTGTCAAATGGCAAAACCTGACTTACACTGACATATGGCCATTTAAAATCCTTGTCCATTCCACTGAGAGTGAACATTCTCGTGCTTTGCTGCAAGGACATTAATGGGTTTGTCAGATGCTGCCCCAGACACCATGAGGAGGGGACTGTTAGGAAATATACAATACATGTGCCATATTACCTTTCTAATGTTCAAGACATTCTGAAACATGTATTTATCCAAGGATTTCAAATAAAAGACCATGGGTCTGTAATACATTGCAATCATGTGAGGTTTAATGGGATATAAAGTAGGCATTCAATAAATATTTGTTGAGCAAACAATGGTGGAGCCACGACTTAAACATATATCTTCTGTCTACTCTTCTGATTTGTGGATTTAAATTCTAGCTTGACATCATCATATATGGCTCCTGAATCTAGGGAAGCTGTTGAAAATGTCCAGGGGATGAGGATGACACCGCCAGCATCACTAGAATCCCTTGTGGGTTGTGCACTGTGTTAGATGCCTCTGGTGCCTTGCCCACATTTTCCTGACATCACCACACATTCCGACATCCAGCACATTCCAACAGAATGCTTCTGCAAGCACTGTCACTCTCTCTTGGCTCATGCATGGAGTGGGGAAGAAGTACCGGGGAATTAATGCCTTCTCCCCAGTAAAGATCAGAGGATGATAGCTGAGAGTTGAAATCCTCCTTTTCCTATTCTTTGGGCAGGAAACTCTGAGGTGCAGTAAATACTGTCTCCCAGATGTCCTGAGCAGGATTTGGCCTCATTTGCTCAGAGAAATTACAAATTAAATTGCACTGTATTAAAAATAAATAAATAAATTGCACTGTATTGACTTAATTTCTGTCCCTGTATCATTTCTTTCTTCTTCTACCAGTGTTTCTTAGAATCACTACCCAAATCACATCCTTCTCCCAGGGTCTGCTTCTTGGGGGGATTCAAGTCAAGACGGATTCTTCACAAGAGCACTTCTGGGTGAGAACTCCCCATTAGATCTAGTCCTCAAACTCAGATAACTGAGTCACTCAAAGTAAATAAGTCAGACTTAATTCTTTGGTAGCTCTGTAGTTTTATTTTAAGCACACCTTTCACTGGTGGGGCAGGCAGTTTCCTCCTCTGCTGCCTTGATGTGTCTATGGTTTGTACCTACAAATAGAACACAACAGTCAACACACCTTCATAAAGCAAAGGTATTTATCTTCTAAATTTCCCAAGTCGTGCAATATTCCAACAAAGGAAGTGAGGGACAAACGCACCTGGTTCCTTTGCTTCTGATCTCGTTTTCTTGTAAGGCGCACACACGGTGCTATGTTTAATCCTGCAATGGTCAGGGCTGAAATTCGGCTCTCAATATCAGAAATCTTAATGCAACAGAAAGATAGAATCAGTAGGGGAAAAGCACAGGAGGGGAGAATCTTTGTTATAGGAATCTATAATGAACAAATCTGCTTTGCTATATGCTCATTCAATTTTAATATAAAAACTTTCTTTTTTAAGTAATATCTGTACCCAGTGTGGAGCACAAACTCACAACCTCAAGATCAAGAGTCACACGCTCCACGAACCAGCCAGGCTTCCCTCACTCATTCAACTTCTACCAAGCCCTTCTATATCTAGTGCTATAGTAAGAAAATAAGACACAGGCCTTTCTTTGTAAATTTAAATGTCTAGTTTGGTAGCTCTAGAGTATATCAACACCCTTGTCAGATTATCTCTAGGGGATTAAGCAGAAGCCCAGCGCATGAAGGTAACTGTGGCCCAGCCTAGTGGGGAGAGAAAAGGGGAGTTGTCAGGGAAAGCTTCCAGAGCAGGCAACACTTGTTGCCAGCTTTGAAAGGCAAGTATGATTTATAGGTCCTTCTTCATTCTTCCATGACTCCATGAACCCAAACCATAGCACCAGCTCTTAGGAGGGAGGCTCAGCCACTCCTGGTTCAAGTCCATTTCTTTCATTAAAAGGACAAGTGCCTTGAGAATCTCTCTCTTCTCTCTGGGCATCAGTTTCCTTGTCTATAACATCAGAAGGTCATAAAGAGTTCAGATTTCTTTCCAACAGAGTCTTAAGGCAGATACAGAGAGAAAGAGCCCACTCAGGGCCCAGGAAGAGCCCTGACCCATCCATGTCCCCAGGGATGAAGAAGACACAGTCCTGACTCTTATGAAAGAGCATTAATATGTGCTGTCACCATGCTAAGCACTTTAAATATGTGAACTCATTCATAAACCTATGACATAATACCATTTTCTTGGTTTTGTAGATGAGGGATTTATGACTCAGAGGGATAAGTAATACAGCTAACATTGCACAGGTGGTCTGGGGCAGAACTCTGAATTCATGCCAGTGCTCATGCTCTTGCCTCACTGCCACATTCTGAGAGGATCTGCCAAGGTCTGGCATGGGGGACATGTGGAGAGGCAGGAGCAGGCTATTGGAGTGGAGAGAGGAGGTGAGGATCACAGCTGTCCTGATGCTCTCTGGACATGCCTGAGTGTTGCTGGGCATTGGACAAGGAGCTCAAAAGTCAGCCCAGCAGCCAGTGTGTGTGGACTCTGCCCTGAGGTCTCCACTGCCTCCCTTTTTCCTCCTCTCTTGAGCTGCTCAGGACAAATTCAAATTCTGCTGTCACTTACTGAGGACCTTTTTGGACAAAGCCTTTTGGGACAGGTGCCATAGAAAGTGCCAGAGAGAAGGACTGAAGGGTCAGCAAATATGGGAGGTGTTTCCTCTGTCCCCAAGCAGAGGCAGTCTTGGCCAGAAGAGGAGGAGGAGGCAGGCAGAGGCCAAGACTGTGGCATTTGGTGAAATACTCCAAGCTGCCCAGCAGCCTCTGCCCCTCTCTGGCCCCCCTTCTTGTTCTGACTCCTCAAATTTCATATTGAAAGCTGCATTCTTTTGCCTTATAGGCCAATAAACTGCATAGGCCTCTGAGAAAGGTTGCAGACTAAACTTTTATCAGTCATTGCAGCTGGTATGGATTAGATGACCATGCTCTTTCCTGGAAGCAGTTGTGATGGAGGGCCTTACTCGACGGGCCTTGGGAGACAGGGACAGCAAGCTGCTCACCACCTGATTTGCTGACAGGGTCTGGAAGAAGAAGGGTATATTTTTTTGAGTTTTAGTTCACAGGGCAAAGGCCAAAGAAAGAGGAGAGGAGACTACTGAGGCCTGATTTTGTCTACATTTGCTGTCTATCTATCTATCTATCTATCTATCTATCTATCTATCTATCTATCATCTAATTATGTTCCACTTCATTCCTAAGACTGCATACCCAATGACCCTTACACTATTTGAGGGGATGACTAATTCAGCAATGAGTTTCCTGGGAGCCAAAGCAAAGAGATCAGTGTAGGATTCTATGTCTGCAAGATAAAGACCAAGTGCTCAGAAGAACAGCTTTTCCTGGTACTGAGTGTTCAGAGAGACCTTCTCCACGAAGCCCACAGAGATGATGTTACATGATGCAGTGGATGGCATCCATAGCACACACATCCCCATGGATCATTCTGCAATCTCCCAAAGCATTGGGCAATCCTGTCCCAACGGTAAACTCCAAGATGATAGAGTCCCTGGAGTCCAACCTAATCCAAGAACACAGTTTAGTACATCTACCCTCCTCAGTGGGGACAATTTTGCATGAGAACAGACAACAGGGAGTGTGAGGCTTCATTCTCTGGTGGCAGCTAGCAGTAGGGGGAGAGCCTCCATGGAACTGAAGTTCCCCACATTGCAAAGATCCATGAAATGGAAGGCAGTGTTGAGAACCTCCCTTGAAAATTAAGGAGTTTTTATACAGGTGGATATGTGTCTGATGACAGGACCAACACATTTTCTCAGGAAATCACACAGACTGGTGAAGAATGTGCCTGTGAGGTTAGAAAGGCAGGTTCAAGTCCTGGCTTCATCTCTCTCTCTTTTTTTTTTTTTTTCTTTTTTTTGGCTTCATCGCTCTTTAGCTATTTGACCTTGGGCAAGTGGTTTAACCTCTCTGAGCCTCATTCTCCCTAGAAACAAAAGGGGAAAAATAACAGTAGCTACATCATGGAGTTGTGGGAAGGATTAATTACAATAATGAGGTCAAGTGTTAGGTACAACTTGTGGCACAAGGTAAGGCTCACAGAACAATAGGCATTATTGATAACATTACTGTCATATTTAAAAATCTATAAAAACTAGGCACAGTCAAACACACAGAAAATGGGCATTTTGGACTCCAGGGTTTTCTTCTATAAAACATGGCTCCAGAAGTTTAAGACTAGAAAAATCTAGAAGTAGGTCCAAAAAACTCCTGCCAAACACACATACATAATATTACTTCCTGCTAAGCCATTTGAGAAGTATTTGCTGCAAAATGTACCCCTAGAAAACAAATTATTTGATCTACTTTTTATAACTTTGAATATAAATTGATTAAATATTGGGTGGCATTTATGGAAAATGATTTGTCTTTGAGGAGAGATGATCTTCAATCATTCTTGCTGATAATGAATAGTTATAGTTGCACAGGGCCATGTGCAATGAGATCCTTCCTAATACACAGCATTAACTCATCTGCAGGGTGGGGAATGGGTGCCCTTACATTCTCTAGAGTGCTTACTGCTGCCAGTAGTTGTTGCGATTTCTGACTCTCTAAAACAAAAATATTTATTTAAAGAGTAATTACTATTCAAGATAATCATCTTCTCTATCCATAGGTGGTTTTTATTGACCCCAGATCCCCTAGGATACAAGATACAAGGGGGAGTATTAAGAGATGGGGTCTATAGAAATATCACTGAACCAGGGATCTGTACTGAGTATATACTGCAGACACCATGTCTCAAACATTCTGTGTTTGAGAATCAGTGATTTAGTCCACAGTCAATTCTGATCCAGAGTCAGGGGACAGGGGAATATCCATGAAAACTTTAAACAAATATCTTCATGAAGTTATAGACAGCATCATTTCAGTTCTGAATCAGCCATATCTAAATCGCGCAAAATACTGGTCTGAGAAATCTACACTTCCAATTTCATTCATTTATCCACACCATTTTTATTGCCAAACCCGTGTCAGGTATTATGTTAGGCACTGGAGTTACTGTGTTAAGAGAGACAGCTACAGTCCTGTCCTCATGGGGCTGTCAGTGTGTAGAGGGGGAAGCTGGCAGCAAGTAAGTAATCAACAGTTAGGGAGGGGTGATCTTGGGATAGAATGGGAACCTATATAGCAAGGAGACCTACCTATGGGTCAGAAAATTTGTCTAAGAGGAAAGTGACATAGGTTTAAAGGAAAGTCTGATATATTATCAAAGCTATAATTTTTTAGAAGGAGAATTTGGTGGAATTCACCCAAAAGGACAATGCAAGTGCACTAGAGAACCGATAAAAGGGCTTTGCAATAATTGTTGTGGAAGGTGGGGTGCCCTCTCCTGTTTTGTGATGGTGCTCCTTCTGGGCAAAGAAGGAGTTCCTACCTGGAGCTCAGCATGGTGAACCTGGGCTGCAGCCGTGGCCACCTGGTCCTCCAGATCTGCCAGTTCAGTCTCATTGGTGCCACTATGGATGCAACGGGCAGCATCCTCCAGTTCATTCAGTTGGCCTTCCAGTCCATACACTGTGCCTGCCGCCAGGTACACCTGCAGAGGAGGTGCAGCCTTTGAGCTCAGATTTTGGAACTGAGACTGGTGGGGTCCTTTCAGGGCACCCCAGTAATTCAGGAGGAATGAAAGAGGACCAGACTCAATGCTGGAGGAAAACTCAGAGAATACGTCTGTTTATAAACATTCTTCACACTGAAATGGTAGCACGAGGTCTTACCACCTCCTCACTGTCAACCACACCTAGGTCCCCCCAACTTTCCTGCAAGAAAAAGCACCTTAAAAGTTTAGAAAATACAATGAAATAGTCCAAAGTACATGGCATCAGCTATTACATAATTTGCAATTTTTTCCAATGACTATAGCAACCATAATGCCAAGACAGAAGTCATAGAAAAATTCATGATGTGATTTTTCCAATAAAAATTTTGGTTGGAAAAAAAATTGGTTGGCATTTAGCAATTGAAAAAAATTCAGAAAACATAAAGGGAAAGAGAAGAAATAATTTTTTAAAATATCTTATTTATTTATTCATGAGAAACAGAGAGAGAGAGAGAGAGGCAGAGACACAGGCAGAGGGAGAAGCAGGCTCCACACAGGGAGCCTGACGTGGAAATCGATTGGTGTCTCCAGGATCACGCCCTGGGCTGAAGGTGGTGCTAAATCACTGAGCCACCCAGGCTGCCCAAGAAGAAATTAAAACAATTATTCATTTTGAGTGAATTATCTGATTGATGACCTTCAGCTCGCTTGAAGCAGGTTAAGAGCACTAAGATGAACCTGAAATTTATAGTAGGAAAATATTTCTTAGAAAATAATGCGATGTTAAAAGAAATATGTCAAATCTATTCATCTATCAGTGAAGACAGATTTTTGAGAGTCCTTGAAAATCAAAGAGAAAAATCAGATAAAGGGAGTAGTCTGGGGAAAAATTAAAGGAAAAAAATTGACTTGAGTTTATAAGGCAATTGCTGTAAAAGTGGGCAAACAGAAGGTCGGATCGTTGGAATAATACAGACCAGGGGATGCGAGACGGGGTGAGTGGAACAAATGTCCTTCAGCCTAGATAATAATGTGATGCAACAACCAATTACATGGAATGAGATTGATCCGAAGAAGCAAATTACTTAACAAGAGTTTTTTGAAATTGAATCAACATATATAAAGCTCTACACATGTAATCACAGCAATTTAGAGTTGCTTTGAATGAAAACACATGGTCACACAAGCTTTTTTAACTTGAGTTAAAAATAAAACAGGATAAGCCAAGAGTTTGTGCACACAAGCCATGCAAGTGTTTTGCGCCGAGTGACACTGAGTGCTGGTGAGGAGGGGAAATAACTCTGCGATGCTCCTATCCTGTCAATTCCTTGGCCTGATTCATGCATCTGCATTAAAACTGGCAATTTTACAAAACATTTCAAAGTGAAGCAAGGGCAGGTGCAGGTTTGATGAATGCACAGTTGTACATCGCCAGGCACGATGAGCTGGGGGAGCTTCTAACAGTGACTGATACAGTGGATGCCATGTTGAGTGATTCATCAGTCAGAGAAGGGCCCGTGAATCAGATGTCCATTGACAATTGCCATATTTCAGTCTGCCCTTAGTTTTGTACTTCTTTGTCATATGCAAGTATCAGAGAACTTCTGTTTCTAAATGATTCCCACAGTTAATATGAGACATTTATTCTTTGTCTTGAAAACACGATACTCTGCTTCATTGTTTGTCACATGAAGGAAATGATGAATATTTCAAAGCTATTTGAAGGGAGGAAACATTAAAAATTTGTGTCTTAGAAGTTTTGAAGTTGAAAACTTCTCTTCAGAGGGGAAGAAAATTGAGGAGAGAGAAAGAGGGAGGAAGAGACAAGGAGAGATAATAATTACAGGGTTATACAATGAAACAAAATTTGGAATTATTTAAATGAGACAAATAATTTGAGTGAGTGTGGCAATGGGTTAAACATAACTTGACATAACTTTGGTCTCAAGAACCTTGATTTTTCTGGAAACACACAAAACTCAACATCATCACATCCTACAGCTGTATCGTCTTTTAATAGTCTCTTGTTTTGTCTTCATCATGGTCATCCACTAATGTTCTTTGTTTTCTCTGCCAAATCAAAGCAATATGGACCAACTCCAAGCCCTCAGCAAGGCCAGAATGTTCACCTTTTACTTTCTGTTCCCTGAAAGCCTGCTTTCCTGGCAGAAGGGGGGAAGGGAAGGTTCTGTGGTTTGGCCCCAATGCAGGCTGAGCAGGAACTCACCACTGCCAAAGTCATGACGCCTAAAGGGCCAGTGTTGGTGATGATGGTGATGACATGTATTTACTGAGCCAGGCACTAAGCCAAAGGTTTTATGGGACATTTCTCCTTTAATGCTCACAGCAGTCCCTGAAGTAGGTGCTGCTATGTGTGAAAGAGGAGAATATTAAATCCTACAGGTTGAGTGACTTCCCCAGGCCTCACAGCTGGGAAGTGGGGGAGTGGGATTTGAGCTCCTGGGGGCTGATGTCAGATCCCATGACTTTATCCACCGTGCCCTGAGATGCCCTGATACTCAATCTCGCTTGCAATGTTAGGATGGTTTACATTTCAAACTCTGACCTGAAGGTACTAGAGTTATTGTGGTTATAGATCAACATGACATTGGTTCTGTGGCTGGGGGTGCAATAACACAAGGTTAAGATGCTATAATAATGGAAATGTTATTCTAGTTTTAAAAATAACCTATTTGAAAAAAAAAATAACCTATTTGAAAACCAGTAAGTTGGAATTGCTGGCTGAATAAAGGCCCGCTTTTAGTGAGAGCCATGGCTATGACTTCTCCAAGTTCTAGCCACTGCTGCTCATGACCCCATGGCATGGCTCCTGGTTCAACACACCTTCCTCAAAGTGGTTCAAGGGACAAGAATGGGTGTTTTGTTATGGAAGGACTTTATCGTCAAAGCCTCTAGGGCAAAGAGAATTAAACAGTTTTCTTCACTGCAGGAATTCACAGAGTCTTTAATGTGCTAATATGTATCTCAATTTTCCCAGAAAGACTATACAGATTGCTGAAACTGATTTGAACTTCTAGTGTCTTGTCGGACGTGCTTTCCATGAATCACATTCTAGAGGACTACATCTAGACAGTAACTGATAGCATTTCTTGGTTTGCTCTTGAAGGCAGAGGCCCACCTAAGTAGCCAGGACCATCTCTACAAGTGCCAGGGCCATGTCCTCTCCTGTGCCATGGATGGTGCCCAAGAGCCTTCAGGAGAAGGACCAACATCCCCTGCCTGCTCCTGGATTCTGTGGCAGAGCTGGGCTCCCTTATGGGGCAGTTCTACTGTGTCTGCTGCTACTATAGACACAGTGGGACTTGGTGTTGTCAAAAGTTATAGGTCAGTGCGAAAAGGGAAGTTGGGACTGTCCTTCCACTGTCTCTGTGCTGGGAATTATGGGGTGCCCCAGGCTGTTGATCATTTAACAATGAAGAGAATGGGCAGGTCCTTAGCAGGTGGGGAGGAAGGGTGAGGGAGCTGGGAGGTGGCTCATCTCTCCCACTTATAACTCTGCATAAATCCACAAGGTGGCCTTTGTGGGTCCCCACTACTCACACCACAGGTCTGAGAATGGTCATGCCAGTTGTTGTTGACCCCTAGATCCATTTTCCATTCTTCTTTGTCCCACTCTGTTTTCTGTGAGGCTGTCCTGTATGAACCTCATCATCCAGGCTTCCTGGCTGGCTGGGATGGGTTTGGCCAATGAATGGGAGACACCAGCAGGAGACCAAAGGCAGGAGGACAAAGAAGCCTGCCTTCCTTTCCCTGTCCTCTACCCATGTGGGCTTCAGGGGGACAGCTCCCACTAGGGAGCGCTCCTCCAGGCACCAGCTTTCCATGGACTATACTGCCTGGGGGGTGGTGACTGCTTCCCCAACACCACCCCAACTGCTACTCTCTGAATCTATCCCTGGAGAGAAGTCCCTTCCTGAAACTCGTCTTTCCCATCCAGGCCCCTACAGATCCCTGTGCCTCACAGCTTTCAGGGAGAGCTGAAAATCTGGGGATTCTGAAGTCCCCAAAGCCCTACTCTAATTAAGTGGTTAACAAGGCAGTTTGTGAAAACAGGAGACTTGACATACGAATGACATTCTGTGTTATCTCAGGTAGCTCTGAAACCTTTAGAGTGTTTTTTAAAGATGAAACATTCTCAAGCAAATGTTCTCTTTCATCTCCGAGTCCTGGTCTGTGGTAGCCAATGTTCAGAAGGTGAGAATAAGCATCTCCGTTTCTATTTCTATTTCTGACAGTCCCCGGTTCCTCAGCACAAAGGAGCAAACAGTGGAGAAAGAGGGAGCGCTCTTTTGAACACAGATGGACATAAAGCCAGGGTTTAATTAAATCAGCTGCACCCAGAGGCCAGTTTAGGAATCAGCTCCACCCTTCTGCTGCTCAGCTGAATTCCATCCTGGAAACCGCAGAGCAAAACCAGCCCCCGGCTCTGTGATCTTTATCTCTGAAGAGATAAAGAGAAGAGTTGTCCCTTCTCTAACTCAAAACCAATAGAATTCAAAGGAATAGAGATGGAGTTTCTTCTGAGGCAATGTGAAAAGCTGGAAGGGGGAAGGGAGGAGGGGGAAGAAGCAGTTAACTCTTAGGGAACAGGCGAGGCATCTCCGAGGGCCAGACACAGGTGCAGGGAACTACAGGATACCCGCCACCCCCAGAAACCCCTGCCTTTGTAGCAGGTCCATGTGAGGTTATGGACAGCTCACATCAGTGGGTAAAGGCATGTGTTTTGACCTGAAAATGTTAAGGAACCCAAGGAAAGAAAGTATATATGAAAAGGATCTGACAAAATGAAAACTCCCACAAAGCCATTGCATTTTTCAACATGCCCCTTGGAGGAAAGAAAGGTACACTGTCTTTGCTTTACGTATGCCACGAGAACCCATGGTTGTCATGTAAATCTGAATATCTCATGCATTGTATATTGCTTTTTTTTTTTTAATACAACACTTGGTAAAACAAAAAAACACCCCTTTCCTGGTGAACCATATCTTGACTTTAACTTTTTCAATTCTGGGTGTCCAAGATGAAGGCCATTTTAGGGCTATCAGCACTGAAAGAACTGTAGTATAGACATACTTAACAGAGACCCTCCACATTAGCAGTAAAAATTTCTTCCTATAAAAAAGGACTTCAATTATCTGAATCATATTATCAGGTAAACATTCTTCGAGCACCTCTGTGTCAAGCTCTGGGAAAGGGCTGGGACTACTAATGTGAAAGAAAGACTGTGCTCTGCAGGGATTTATACATAGGATTCCTAATCTGGGGATGACAGCCAACCTGTGCTACAGCCTCCCTGCATCTCCTCTTCCAATATTTGACAACGTCTGGAGACATTTTGACTGTCATATTTTGATGTCACTGGCATCTCGTGGGTAGAGGCCAGGGATGCTGCTGAACATTCTACACCACACAGGACACCCCACACAACAAAGATTTATTGAAACCAAAATGTCAGTGGTGCTGATCTAATGGGGACAGATAGATGAATAGACAGAAACGGAAGTAAAGTGACGTAAGGGGCAGTCAGACCTCTATTTAGGTTTTATGGGAATTCCGAGGGAGCCAGTGTTTAACTTTTAAGATAAAGCAACTATTGGCATATTTTTTTAAACCTTGAGTTGTTTTGCCTTTGTTGTTTCAACTTTTTGCAAAAGTTGCCTTTACGAACAGTTCCTGATGTCTGAGAACTGCACCCCAAAATCAGGGTTGATTCTGCTGGATCTGGAAGGATGGAATCACTTGATTCAATATCAGTTTCATGGGCAGGAAGGACTATGGCAACTGGTGATGGTGACTGCAGCCCGAGTGGCTAATGTCCCAGTCTCTGTGTCTGCAGTGGTGTTCTCAGCGTCAGAAAGTTCTCATTGGGAATTTATTAAAATAATGAATGTGGGTATTTGTATGTGAGAATCTGTTACCTCCTTTCTCTCCTCCCAAACTTGGCTAGAAAAATCCACTACCAGCATATCGGTCTATGAGCAGGACAGACCACTTGTGACCTAAGTTTGATGGGCAGACACCCCCTTTCCCAGTGGTGCCACTGTTAGTGCTCCACCTGGATCCCCTGAGGTCCCCCTACAGTTAAGACATCCCCCCAGGCTTGAAGCTTTAGCTTGCTTTTGTTCCCAACAGCTCAGCTATGCAGAAGACTGCCTCGGGCTACTCTAGACAAGGTTGCATAGAGAGTGAAGTGCCTACTGGCTGTAGAAAAGGCCAGTTCCTTTGCTTCAGGTCGGGACAACTCTGAGTTGCAATTGATACCCCAGGCTTTCCTGCAGGATCTGTCAAAACTACTCTTTGTCTAAGGCCATACCTTTGCTTGACCTCTTCCCTTCCCCCTGTCTCTCACTGGCCTCCCTGGGGGAGCACTTCCCTAAGAAATCGCTTGCACACAAACCCTCACTTCAAGGTCTGCTTCTGAGGAACCCAGCCTGTACCCTCCCTGAGAATGTATTCGCTGTGGTGGTGGCGTGTATGTGTCCTTGCATGGTTTGTGATGGGTTACACCTTCATCAGTTTCTTTTTTGCACATGTTTGCCCTAGATAGGGAAACATCCACAAGTAATAAAATCTTACATTTTCTTCCAGGGAAGTCAGCTGCTCATCCAGCCTCACTTGGTCTGTCCCAAGAGGAAACGTCCCCTTCTCTCTGTCAGGAGGGACAGGTGGGAACTCCCAGGGCCCTGCGGACTCTGCTATCAGTTCCTCAGTGGCATTGATGACTTTTAGGACTTCTGTGGAGATGTTGCAGAGAGAAACAGCAGAATACTTCTGTTTGGTTCAATAACAGAAGGGGACAGAAGACAAGAACAGCACATTAACAATGACATGGAAATTCTATGTCATCATGGTGCTCATCATGAGACTGATCCCATTATAACACACACAAACATCGATGTGCCAAAGGAACAAGAAGCTAAAAAAGTCTGCACAGCTGGAGGGCACCTGGAGGAGGCCTGATTTGACGTGGCCTAGCTTCTGTGACTCACACTGAATCATTTGATTCCTCAGGAGGGAAGAAGGAGACCTCAAGTTGAGGCTACTACATCTTTAGCCCACTATTGGTGGTTTTATACCCACACCTCATTTTCTAGATGGTATTTACTTCCTCAACAGAGCTTCAGTCGCAGACTCTGTCAAACTACACCCATGGTGCAGTCCAGTAGGGAGCTTTCTGGACTGGGTGCTAAGAGACCTGGGCTCTAGATCTGGCTCTAGCTTCATTTAGCGATGGGATCTTGACCAAATTACTTTATATTCTGGAACTCAGCTTTGTCATCTGTATAATGAGAGTTTTGGAAGAGTTTCCCTGTAGTGTGTCAGTAGCCCCTGTGTGTTTAGCTCATTCACACCTATTCTCAAGCCCATTCCCCCTTGTTCTGCTCTACCATAGAGGCTGATCAGGAATATACTCCATTTCCCTCCTCCCTTGCAGCCAGAGGCAGTCATGTGACACAGTCGTGACCAGTGAGCCTGACAGGAAAGCCTGCCAAGGGGGCCTCTAGAAAAGCTTTTGTTTCCCTAACCAGGTCAATAGATCCAGCTGATGTTCTCCTTCCCCACTTGCTTCTGCCTCGATCACAGGTGTATAGTTGTGACAAGGGTGAGGACAAATACTGAAATGCTGAGTAAGGTGGCTCAGGAAGACTGAAAGAGCCTGGCCCCAACAGCAGTGGATCAGCTGAACCACTGTGAGTCACCCCCTGTCTCTGAACATCTTGTTACATGAGAAAAATAGTTCCCTACCATTGAAGCCACTATTGGCCAGATTTTCTGTTATTTGCAGCTGAATTTATTCCTCACTGACACAAACTTTTACATTCAGGGCTGAAAATTACAATCAGTCCAGTTCTGGGCCAAGGTCATTGATGGAGAGAGGCTCTGCAACCACAAAAATTTATCTGCATCTTTGAGTTCATCAGAACATAGAACACCAAGCAGTAAGTTGGAGTTCAATGTTTCCTGATAGTAATGGTTTCTATCTAGAATCAGGTTTATTTATCCTATCAAAGGGTTTGTAAATTGGAAGTCCAATATTGCCTATTGCCGACCGAGGGATGTGTATATGTGTGTTTACCATTTACCAGTAAAATGTTTCAAGATAATCTGGAATTGTAATGCTTTTGGAATCTTAGGAGATACCTTTCTCACTCATATTTATCCTGGCCAAAAGATTAATGATGGCTATGGCTTCATTTTGTGAAGTCTGTTCTTCCAGGTAGATTCTACTGCAGGTTTTATCTTGCTAGAGGATGTTTTGATACCTTTCCCAATTCACTAAGGAATCAATGTATTTAAGTGACAAGTCAGTGGCTGAATCCAGTCTGGAAGCTGGCTCTGGGCTTCCATGCAGAGACATATGGTCTTGTATCTGTCAACCCTATGTAGGGTTAGGGCACATGTGCTCAGAGGGCTCCCCATCTGGCCTGTCTACTCCGCAACAGTTGCTTGACTGACCGAAGAGCCACACTCCTTTTGGTTCAACAGACTTTGCTATAAACCCAAACAATTGGGTCTGGGGTGTCAGGAGAATGAGATGGAAGGATGGTGACACAGACCCAGCAGAATAAGGGCGGTGTCCCTGGAAACAGCCAGGGTCAACTCTTCATGAGAGGAGAAAATTGCAGGGGCTGTCCCCTGCTGTCCAGGATGTTGTGACTTGTTATGGCAGACTGTGAAGATGAATTGGGCTTAAAGGGATTTTGGCACAAAACACTGCCACTGTTTGCTTAAGTTCATTTTAGAAAAGGTGATGTATGTATGAAAGCAGATTTGTCATCCTTAGTATGTAAGTTTGTGTTTAGAAAGTCTGTCCCTTCTTTGGTAAAAGAGGTGTCTTTGTACATTTTTTTGAAAAGAAAAACATATGACTAAAGGATTCAGAAAAAGACCACAGCACAGTAGAAAGGAAAGTATGAAAATTTACATATCTCCAATGAGTACAGGGTTATTAAAGGGTCAAGGTTATTCATGGGAAGGATTTACGAGGTGCTTAAACAGGTACTGTATGTGTCCTGATTCCAACTGAACACATCATATCAAAGTGATAAAGCCAGGCATCCCTGTTGCTTGGCTGTCATTATTCCATCCTATCCACTAATAGGGTTGTTTATTCAACCATAGAGGTTGCAAGCTGGGAGCCAAATATTGCACAGAGGCATGCTTTTTTGACAAGAGTGCCTTCCATGAAACATGCATTTGCCAGTTCTCTGCAATCCCCATACTGTTGATTCTACATATTTTAATAGGGATAATCTATGGTGTGCAGATTCCTCTTTAGGTGCTGGGATAAAGCAGTGGACAATGAATGAGGTCCCTGGCCTCCCGGCATGTCCTTAGTCTTATCCCAGCCACTTGACATATGGACATACTTTCCTGGCCCCCGAAAGCATCTGCATTTGCCACTAAGTCAGAATGTGGCATACCCGGCAGCTGGTCTGAGGAGAGTACCACAGCTTCTCCTGGAAGGTCTTTGATCTTGATAAAACCCTGGAACACTTCAGAAGCTAACTAGCCACCATCTGGAGGAAGTGGCAAAAAAAAAAAAAAAAAAAGTATATGAAAACTGGACAAGATCTTTGGCTGGTGAGCCAGTTGGCAGGAGTATTCCCTCCAGTCTGACGGTGAGCCCTCCAAGGGAACTACCATTGGAATCCACCAGCCTCTGCAGGGAATCAGGGCTTTGCTCCTTGCCCACTACCGAGGACTGGGCTGTCTGCTTGGACACGGGGATGGCAGTGAACAGTGCACCTACTGGAAGTGAAGATTCCTGAGGTTTAATTAGCTGAATGACAGGAGCAGGGCTTCAAACCCCCCTGTTCCTTAGTTTACTCACTGATCCAATAAAGGAAGTCAGAAGATTTGTTAGAGGGCTGACACCGACTTGTTATGTAAATGTCCTGCTCCCTGCCCAGTCTAGATTTAAAAGTAGAAAGCACCTTGCACAATTATGTTAAATAAAGCTATATTTAGCACTGGACAGGGTTTTGTTCAGATGAAAAGCTGGTGTGGATTGGGGTGCTGGCAGGAAGCCCTGTGTGTGGGAAAAGTGAATAGCTAAAGGATCCTTCTGCTTTACTGCTTAAAGCCCCAGAGAGCTGAGCTGAATGGCATAAACCAAGCATAATTTGAGAGCCCAAAGATAGCTATTATGGTAGCTGATGGTACTCCAGATAGTAATTATAAGATGGATCCAATGTGATGGTTTCATGAGATCAAAAAAGGGAGAGGTAAAAGTGTGGACATTAGCAGACAGCATAGGGCGACAAAAGATCAGGAAAGTTGGCCTCAAGGACATTTAAGGCCAAGGGCTCCACAGATGATGGGATTGAAATGGCCATGTAGTAACAAATTCAACCTTCTAGTGATCAAAGAAATACAAATTAAATGACAAATTTCATTAAGTGCCAGATATCCGCACGATTCTCTTTCTAAACGCTTGGTGTGCGCCAACATGACCTGGCGCAGCTGGAGCATGGCTTTAAGGGGTTGATTTACCATGGGTTCTGTTTGCTCTGATGCACTCACATGCCTCAGTCTCCCTACCACTGATGGTTACTGCCAAGAGCCCAAGTGTCCACTTCTAGAGTTCAGCCTGTGTCACAGCCCCACGTGGAACATCAAATCCTAACGCTGGCTTCACTACCTCTGGGACTGACACAAACAGTCCACATTCAGGGTACAGAAAGTGATAAGAGCACTCCAGTTTCCTCGATCATTCGCCAGAGGCAACAAAATAAGCAACCTCAACAAAGACTCATGTTTCCTGCCTGCCTGTAAGAAATGGCAGGGCCAAAGCAGACCTTTCAGAAGGTTATGTACCACTCCAAGGCTGGAGTCCCGCCATGGTGGCCATTTCAAGGGACCCAAGACTTGTAGACTTGCAGAAGAACAGGGCTGCACCCAAATCACAAACCCCAGCTGTAGCAACCTCTTCTCTCTAGAGACTGCAGAGAGAGGGAAGACTTCTTTACTTTTTGTCTCTCTCCTCTCCAGCTTCAGCATCAGTGATTTCTCTATCCTGTCCCCATGCACTCCCTCTTCATATAAAACATGTTGCCAGAACACACTCCTCTTCCATTTACTCCTCCTTATAAACAGTTTCCCAAGGACATGTAGAATGCAAGGTGTTGCCAGGGGGAGATTCTGAGTCTATAGAGTTCTAAAGAAAAGACAGTTTCCATCCTAAATGCTAGGTATACTTGCTTATTAGCAATCCTTGCAAACTCTCCTGAGATTTTTCTCTGGCATCATCATTCATATCAAAGCTTTGTGTTGGCCAAAGAAATGCAGACTCATTTCAAGCTGGAATAGACAGGAATGCTCCTTACCAGAATATTCCAAGCTTGCCAACATATGAACAGCAGGAGCACGTGAAATGCCTGGCTTAACAGAGGGGGAATGCTTTGGATGCCAGAGGGCTGATCCCAGCCTTGGTTCCCCCCAGGCACAGGCATGCGTCTGCCTGACTCAGGTAGGCCAAAACAGATCCCATGTCTGGCTGTGTGTGATGAACAGAGCTGTGACAGAGGCCTAGGGTGTCTACTAATTTGACTTGATATAAGTCTTGGTATGATCTCATTTAATACAATGTGGGGGGAAAAAGAGCTTTGAGGGTTAAATGATGTGTGCAGGTATCTGGGGCAGAAGAGCAATTTTTCTAGCCCTACCTTGGGAAATGTTCCGTCGCCTATTAACATGAGTAGAAAAGCTAAACAGGTAAAAGCTGAAGGGACATCAGCACTAGGGTTTTTGTGAGATACAGAAGCAGGTAGTATGCTTTGAGGCCCATGGGTCAATCCCTGAAACAGGAGTGGGCAGTGTGGTGAGGGGACTCTTACTCTGGCAGGGTCTTGCCAAGGGCCTCCTGTCCACTAGGCTCGGCAGGCATGGAGCCTATGGATCATCATTCTTTTAGGAGCCTATAAAAATGTTTTAATCTCTTTTAAAATCAGGAAGATAAAAAAGAACAGGAACATGTTTTAATACATAATATTGATATATTAATCTTTATACCAACACAGCTGTGAAATCTGATCTGTAAGTGTGTTTTATAGAGGCAAGGGCCCATATGGGCAAAAGGGCTTGGGCACAGGGAAGTCATAAGTTGGCTCTGAAGTGGCTGCACCAGAGACCCCGTGAGAAGGCATGTGGACAGCAGCGTGCTAGTGGGGCCTGTCCTCTGGGGGCATCACTGTCCTCCCTAGACATTCATGAAGGCCCCAAGCAGGTCCCTCTAGGAGTTCTGTTAATACACACTTGGGAAAACCCTCTGTAGCTTCTCACAACTGATGAAGGGAAACAATGGGTATGGGTGCTGTGGTCTTGTGGCTTCCTCTGAGCACTGATGCTAATGTGACCTCCTCATTGCACACCCCAGACCATGAGGCTTGGGAAATTCTGGTTATACTGTCTGTGACACTTTGGGTAAATGATTTAACCTCTCTGAGCGTCCGCTGTGAAGTGAAAGAGAGAACACCATCTAGCTCAAAAGGCTTTTGAAATTAAATTAGACAGAATGTGTCAAGTGTCCACACAGTGCCTGTGTGGGTTGGCCCCTGCTGAACAATGCCCCCCCCATCTGCCCCACTGCCTCTAGGCGTATCTGTTACTGCTAATGGCCCTGTGACTTAGATGGCTTCCATTATATACTATGCTCTCAAAACATCTTTCCTTGGCTACCTGGTGTTTTGAAGAATGCTTCTTACTGTTCTTTATGGAAAAAAGTTAAACTTTGCTGCTCTTCATTTCCCAGTTTTTTTCTTGCCAACTCAGAATATTTTAAAAAAGAGAAAAAAAGCCACTATGATCTAGTATTGCCGACCACCACCATAATTCATAAAGAAGGGATGACTTGACATCAAAAAAGGAGAATGTAGTATCTAAACATAGAATGGTCTGTCCTAAGAAAGAGCAGCAGGCAATCTGACATGGACACTCAGACTGTCCTCCCACTCCCACCACCAGGCCCACACACACATACCCTGGACCCTGTATTCCCCTTTGACTGGGAGCAGAGTGAACCATGTGTATTGATATTTAATAAAAACAAGGGATGTCATTGCCTAGTTGGGAAACTGAACGTATCAGGCCCTCAAACATCACCTGCTATTTTCCATCATCACTAATTTAATGCAAGACTTCTGGAAGAGTCTACTCTGTGCCAGGGCCCTGCCGGGGACGTAGGGGTGTGAGCCACGGTCCCTGTCCTCAGAGAGCAGAGAGGGGAGAGGGTCATAACGACCAAGAGCAGGTAGCAGAAGACAGGCCCTACCCTGCACTGTGAACAATAGGCTGCAGATCTGCGGGGACCCCAGCAGTACGTGACTTTGGGGTTGGTCCAAAAGCACAAGAAAGAAGTAAGGAACAGTGAAGATGAGGAGGATCCTCTGGACAGCAGTCTTGGAGGTGTGGTGACATGGAGACCAGCACTGTAGCCTGGGATTTGCTGAGGATGACAAACTGGAGAAGGGAGATGGGGACCAGGCAGTGACCTGAACACCAACCTCAGGAGTTTGAGTTTTGTGCTCCCAGCTATCAGGTGCCACCGAAGGCTCTTGCTGCTGTTGTTCTCAAGAGCTGGCATTTCTGGAGCACCTCCTGGGTGCCAGGCTCTGGGATGAGCACTTTATTGGCCTTGCCTCCCTGACTCTCTTGGCCCTCTGATGCACGTACTATGATCACATCTCACAAACGAGGAGCTGAGCCTCAGGGATGGGTTTGCTCTGAGGCTTTGCACCCAGATCTGCCCGATTTTGAAGCTCAGGTTCCTCACATGCTCAGCAAGAGGCTTAAGCTTTAGGAAGCCTGTTCTGACTTCCAGAGGAGGAACAGATTTAGGGCTGGGGAGAATTCAAGGCAGAGAAAAGTGTTGGAAACTACTACTGCGGCTGGAATTCAAGGTCACCGGGGCCTGGGGTGGGGCAGCTGCCAGGGAGCCCAAGGATGAAGAGTAGTTTTCTGGAAAGAGAGCTGAGAGCATGCTGTGGCTGCAGAGTGGGTAGGGAGACAGCAGGATGGGCTGTAATCCCAGCCGGGTGAGCTTAGTGAACCCAGTGAGCTGGCACAAATAGATGCCAGTAAGGTTTCAACGCCAGCAGAGCAAGAAGGGTTCACCGGACTCTCGGAATAAGGGAAAATATAATATTTCAAAGCTCTTTCTGACAACCCAAGAGACTATGATTACCAATGGCCAGGATGGAATAAGCTCCAGGTTATCCATGTAGTCTTTCTTTTGAATCTATCATTCTGCTATCAAGTCTCCTGAGACGCAACCTTCATAGTTGGGTAAAAAGGAGAATATGGTAAAAGTGTGGGACCCTCCAGTTCTCCTTTCAGCGTTGTGACAAATGAACGTTCTTCAGGGGGCTAATGAGAGACCGCCGGACATCCCAGATAACCCAAGGAAGAACTTTCCCAGGGCTCTTCTAAGGACCTATTTTAATGCCAGGGAGTGGTTCTCATGCAGTGTAGAAAAGCCCCTCAAGGAGCTCAAGTTACGTAAAAGTCGCATGGTGCCCCACCTTCTCCCCTGCTGACCATTGCTCCCAAGACCTCTCTAGGTGTGAAGAGAAGAAGAAAGAAGACAGCCAACTCAGAGCTAATGTGGGTCCACCTGGTACCATTAGGACTCCAGGCTTCTATTACATTTAACCCTCACAACAACCTGACATGGTTGTTGATTTAATTCCCTCCTTAGAGTTGAAGAAACCATGGCTCAATGAAGAAGATGCAGAGCTGGGATCTGAGCCCAGAGACTTTGGTCTTCAAAGCCCACGCTCCTTCCCACCTGTCACACCATCTCCTCCACACATAATTCCTAGGACCCAGTGGTTTGTAGGAAGTGATTGTGGAATTGAATTGTATTGAGTAATCAGATCAGTGAACACTAGGTCAGCGAGAGAAGGGCCGCATATGGGGGAGCCCTCAGGTCATTCCGCAGCTTCTACCAGTTGACATTGATCTGAATGAGATCCTTGATTTGGCGACACCATCCACCAAGTCACACTATAGAGCTTGAGGTCTCCCCAGTGATGAACTCTGGGTTTGAGTCCTACTGAATCTGCTTAGGACTGAGCTACCAAGGACACTCAGTGAAAAGGGATGTGGTTTATAAGGAAATCTGCTCTAAGTGTGGCCCAGACTTCACGGTCTCCTTACTTTTCTGTCTCATATTACAGATGCTGTCTTGCCTTTATGAAACGCTTCCATCAAACTACCAGAGAGAGCAAGGAAATTTGTCCAAATGCCCTGATTTCATGTATTTTTTTTCCCTTTTCAAAGGAAAGAAAAGAAACTCCATATGTCCTTTTAAATAGTTGACAGAAATCTGCTAGAAAAATTCAATGCAAATATGTTTCAGCTCTCATAAAACATAAGGCACTTCTGACGATGCCTCTACAACCCATCGAAATACATTCTCCATGAACAGACCCCTGTCCCTGAAGTGACTTGATGAAAGAGGGTGACACAGAATTGTGTCATTTGAACATATGTAATAAAATGACACTATGAACCATAACAGAGATTAGAGGAATGTTTAGGTTGTTAAGTCATCCAGGTTTTGATGGTCAGGGCTATTTATGAAAGAAATAAGATTTCCTATCTTAATGGTGATGACAGAAATGAATTTTTGAAAATGTGCTATTTGTAGTTTCATTCCAGAATTAAACTCCCTGGTCTATATGTTTTCCTGAGGTCATTTTCTTGTTTGGTGTCAGCCACCTGACACTTAGTGAAAGTCACTTCTGGATGGGCGAGGATGACAGAGGAGGGGGATGCGGGGGTGGTTACCTTTGACCAAACCTGCCCTGGTAGGTGTACTGCAGGCAGGACTTCCTTTCCCAGCAGAGGGGGTAATATTTTTTGCTTTTGCATACTGATTGGCTGTTCCTCAGAGAAACAGTTCCCGATACTGATTGAGTGCCTGCCTTCAGCTCAGGTCATGATCCTGGGGTCCAGGGATCGATCGAGTCCCACATCGGGTCCCCGCAGGGAGCTTGCTTCTCCCTCTGCCTGTGTCTCTGCCTCTCTCTCTGTGTCTCTCATGAATAAATAAATAAAATATATATATTTTTAAAGGAAATGTTTGCCCACTGCTGGCAGTAACTGGCGTTTGCCTGGGAACATGCTTGCTTCTTCAGAAGCCCAGTGAGACATGGAGCCACCTTCCACGTTCGCTGGGAAAGGAGGTGGCACATGGGAGCCTGAATGATCTTGGTGAATGAAAGGTTCTCCTTGTCACTTCTCTCCTGACACCTTTCCAGGTCTCCTAGGTCTTCCAGGCAGGTAACTCTTTCTCTTTTCCCTGCTGTATTGCAGCTCTTGGAATAGTTCAACAATTATTTGTTTAATAAATGGCAAATGAACAGGGATTTCACTCTCCAGAGCTTGTACAGCCACCTCTCACAAGGGATGCTGGCACGTCTTTATTGTCTCCTGTATGTACTGTCTGGCCCGCACACATCTATGAATATTTGTTCCAACTCCATTTATTAAGAAGTTTCTTTTTCAACTAGGGGTGAGAGGTAGGTGGGAATCATGAAATAACTCATGAGTTAAATATTAATATATTCCAGGTACTTCTGGGCTATTACATTATATCTTGTATCACTCTTTCACAAATTTAACTACTGTGTCTTTAAAGCATACTGTAATATCTTAATACAGACGTCCTCTTCACTCCTATTTTAGTTTTTGTAAATGTTTCTAAGTTATTCTTGACTTTTTTCCTATTAGATTTTCTTTCTTTTGAGAAGCTAAAAAATGCCTGGTTCAGATTTTGATTTGACTTACTTTAGGCTTCCACCTTAATTTTGGGAAGAATTCACCTTTACGTTATCTTTTCTTCTATCAGACTGCTAGGTTTCCTGGAGAATTGCAGTTTTCTTAAGTTTTAATGTCATATTTTTTGGTTTCTACTGTGGATAGAATTTATTTCCATTTTATCTGCTCTCTCCAACTCCCAAACTTGGTTTGAGATACATCTGCAAATTTCATTGCAAATTAATGGCTAAACTAGAAGCTCCTGTTATGAGGAATTCTAATGTAAATCCTAGAATTGACACTTGAGCTGTACTGTGTAATTATGTCGAATGATGTGGATTTATGGATATATCTGCTACTAACAGAACTTTTCTTCAAATAGAGTGGATTTTTACTTTGCATTTATTTGTGTTCAAGGTTGCTGTAGTCTTTTGCAGGCTCTTTATGTCTCAGGTAAATGTACACGATCTCTGATCTTATTATGGAGGCCTTCCTTGCTGTGCAGGGATCCTTTGTATTTGTCCACATAGTTTCCTTTCCCATAATATGCAAGAACTATTTCAAACCCTCTCTACAATCTCAAAACTTCAATTCCACTACTCCTTCACCTTCGGAAGACAGACTTGCCTTCTAGGTCAGAGAGCAGATGGTGCGTCTGGGTGGAATACAGAACATAAAACAAAACCTCTACAACTTCCCGACATCAAATCTACCCACTTACTTGTATCTGGACCAAATCTGTCTGCTATTTCATTGCTGATGCCCTCATCTGTTTTCTGGACCTCATTCTCTCCATTTCCTCAAGAGTCTCTTATTGTTGGACGTTTTGGTCATTGTTTCCCTACAAGAATAATGCAATGCTTGGTGGATGGCAATGATATACCCTGTGCTGCTTGTTCAGTTTTTCCATAGGATAGAGGATGGAAAGTACAATTGCTGGATCAAAGGGTATGCCCACTTTGATTGCTAGGAGTTACCCAGTTACCAGGGTGCTAACATTTGCTCCTACTGTTTTATGAGCATTAGACTGCCTCTTTCCTTGAACTCTTACCAACACTGGTTATGGTTCTTTTAATCATCCAATTGGTTAGGCAAAGTGACATTTCCTCGTGTCAATTTGCATCTTTGTTGCTCGTCTAAACAAACGATGAACCTTGTCCCGTTCTTGGCTGTCTTCCCAGTGTCTCACTGTACATTTGTTGAATGGGAAAGATGAATGTGCAAACCATACTCTAAATTCTAGGCTATATGTTGAATTAAATATGGTTGAAATGCAGTTTAAGTTAAATATTTTTTTCACATGCATATTGGTCATTTACTTTTTTTTTTTTTTTTTTGTGAATTACCTGCTTATGTGCATTGCCCTTTTATCCATTAGCATTATGAGGCTAAGTAATTCTTTGCCCAACATATATTTAAGCAGTATGTCCTCCCAATTATTGTTTGCTTTTTAATTTTATGGCTTTTGAAAAATCAATGTCTCCCCCCACCCCGATTTATTGAGATATAATTAAGACACAATATTGTATAAATTTAAGGTGCATAACATGATGATTTGATACATATATATTGTGAAAGGATTACCATAATAGGGTTAGTTAATACCTCAATCATCTCATATAATCACATTTTTTTTGGTGTGTAGTGAGCATATTTAAGATTTATTTACTTAGCAACTTTCAGGTATATAAATATAGTGTTGTTATAGCTATAGTCGCCATGCTGTATGATCCCCAGAACTTATTCATCTTATAATTGGAAATTTATATTCTTTGACCAACATTTCCTCATTTTATCCATCCCACAGACCCTGGCAACCACCATTCGACTCTCTGTTTCTATGGGTCCAGCTTCTTTAGATTTTACATATGAGACCATATAGTATTTGTCTTTCTCTGACTTATTTCACTCAGCATAACACTCTCAAGGTCCTTTCATGTCACAAATGGCAAGATTTCCTTATTCCTCATGGCTGAGTACTCCATTGTACATATATGTCACATCTTCATTACCCATTCATATCTGTAGATGCATATTTAGATTGTTTCCATATCTTGGTTACTGGATAATGCTGCCATGAAGTTAGGAGTAGATATCTCTTCCAGATACTGATTTCATTTCTTTTGGATATATGCCCAGATATTACTGGATATTATTGGACCATATGGTAATTGAACTCCCATATTGTTTACCAGTGGCTGTACATTGGTATATTCCCACCAACTGTGTACACAAGGGTTCCCTTTTTTCCATATCCTTTCCAACACTTGTTTTCCCTTATCTTTTTGGTGGCAACCATTCCAACAGGTGTGGGGTGATATCTCATTGTGGTTTTGATTTGCATTTCCTTGATGGATTAGTGATATTAAGCATTCTTTTCATGTACCTACCTATTGGTTATTTGTCTTCTTTGGAAAAATGTCTATTGAGGTCCTCTACCACTTTTAAATTAGGTTGTTTACTTTTTTGCTATTGAATTGTAGAAGGTCCTTATATATTTTGGATATTAACCCTTATCATATATATGGCTCGCAAGTATTTTCTCTCATTCTGTAGGTTGCTTTTTCATTTCACTGAATTTTTTTTTTTTTTTTTTTTTTTTTTTTTTGCTATGCAGGAGCTTTTCAGTTTGAGGTAAGTTCCACTTATTCATTTCACATATTATTTTGTTACTTGTGCTTTTGATGTCATATCCAAAAAATCATTGCCAATACCAATGTTGAGAAGATTTTCCCCTATATATATTGAGGAGTTTTAGAGTTTCAGTCTTTAACTCATTTTGAGGTAATTTTTGTGAGTAGTGTAAGATAGGGGTCCAGTTTCATTCTTCTGTATGAGATTATCCAGTTCTCCCATATTATTGAAGAGATTATCTTTTTACCATTAAGTATTCCCAATTGAATATATAAGGGTTTATTTCTGGGCTCTTGATTCTGTTTCATTGATCTATATGTCTCTGTTTATTCTAGTACCATACTATTTTTACATCTATGACTTTGAAGCATAGTTTGAAATCAGGAAGTGCAAAGCCTCCAGCTTTGTTCTTCTTTCTCAGGATTGCTTGGGCTATTTGGGAATCATATGTGGTTTCATACAAATTTTAGGATTGTTTTTTTCTATTTCTGTGAAAAATGCCATTGGAATTTTGATAAAATTTTGATAGGAATTACACTGATTCTAGAGGTGGATTTGGATAGTATGAATATTTTAACAACATTAATTTTTCTGATCCATGAATGTGGGGTGTTTCCCCATTTGTTTGTGTCTTCTTCAGTTTTTTTCATCAAAGTCTTATAATTTTCAGAGTACAGATATTTTACTTCCTTGGTTAAATGTATTCCTAGGTATTTTGTTGTATTTTTATGCTAATATGAATGGGATTTTTTTTATTTTACAGATATTTCTTTGTTAGTGTATAAAACACAACTGATTTCTGTATGTTGATTTTGTACCCTACAAATTTACTATATTTGTTGATTAGCTCTAACAGTTTTTTGGTGGAGTCTTCAGGATTTTCTCTATATAAAATTATATTTCCTGCAAACAATGACAATTTTACTTCTTCCTTTCCAAATTGGATGCATTTTGTTTCTTTTTCCTGTCTGAATATTCTGGATAGGACTTGCTGTCTATGATGAAGAGGCATGGTGAGAGTGGGCACTCTTGCAAAAGAGGAAAAGTTTTCAGTCTCTCACCATTGAGTATGATGTTAGCTGTGGGCTTGTCATCTCTGACATCTCTGTTAAGATATGTTCCTTCTATACACAATTTGTTGAGAGTTTTTTATTATTAGAGGGTGTTGAATTTGGTCAAATGCTTTTTCTGCATCTATTGAGAGGATCATAATTATATTTTTCCTTCATTATATTAATGTAATATATTATATTTATTGATGTGTATATATTGGACCATCTTTGCATCCTAGGGATAAATCTCACTTGATCATGGTGTATGATTCTTTAATGTGTTGTTGAATTCAGTTTGCTGATATTTTGTTGAGAATATTTGCATCTATATTCATTAGGGATATTGGCCTGTAGTTGATAGTGTCCTTATGTAAGGGTAATTCTGACCTCATAAAGTGAGTTTGGGAGTATTCCCTCCTCTTCAACTTTTTGGAAGAGTTTAAGAAGGATTGGCATTAATTCTTTAAATGTTTGGTAGAATGAACCACTATACCATCTGGTCCTGGGCTTTTCTGTGCTGAGAGGTTTTTGTTTACTGATTCAGTCTTATTCATTATTAGCCTATTCAGATTTTCTATTCCTTCAAGATCAGTTTTGGTAGGTTGTATATTTCTATGAATTTATCCATTTATTCTAGGTTATCCAATTTGTTGGCATACAATTTTTCATACTATTCTCTTTGTGATATTAGTTGCAATGTCTCCTCTTTCATTTCTGATTTTATTTATTTAAATCTTTTCTCCTTTTTCCTAGTCTAGCTAAGGTTTTTCAATTTTATTTTTTCCCCCATACCAGTTCTAGTTTCATTGATCTTTTTTTATTGTTTTTCTGGTCTTTATTTCATTTATTTCTGCTCTTTTCTTCTGCTAACTTTGGGCTTTGTTTGTTCTTTTTTTCTAGTTTCTTGAGGCGTACAGTTGGGTTGTTTATTGAGATCTTTCTTTTTTTCATAATGTAGGCATTTATCGCTATAAACTTCTGTCTTAGAATTGTTTTTGCTGCAACCCATAAGTTGTGGTATTTTGTTTCCATTTTCATTTGTTTGAAAGTTTTTTATTGCCCTTTTTATTTATTTTTAAATATTTTATTTTATTTTATTTTATTTGAGAGAGACCAAGAGAAAGCATAAGCAGGGGTGAGGAGGCACAAAGGGAGAGGGAGAAGCAGACTCCTTGCCCAGCATGGAGCCTGATGTAGGACTCAATCCCAGGACGGGATTAGAACCTGAGCCAAAAGCAGATGACTGACTAAGCCACCGACCAAGCCACTCCTGATTTCTTTTTTGACCCACTGATTTTTTTTAGGAGTGTGTTGTATAATTACCATATAGTTGTGAATTTTCCAGTTTTCCTCCAATTATTTTTTTTAATTTTTTAATTTATTTATGATAGTCACACACTGAGAGAGAGAGAGAGGGGCAGAGACACAGGCAGAGGGAGAAGCAGGCTCCATGCACCGAGAGCCTGACGTGGGATTCGATCCCGGTTCTCCAGGATCGCGCCCTGGGCCAAAGGCAGGCGCTAAACCGCTGCGCCACCCAGGGATCCCTCTCCAATTATTGATTTTTAGTTATATACCACTGTGGTAGGAAAAGATACTTAGTATGACATGAACCTTCTTAAATTTGTTAAGACTTGCTTTGTGACCTATGATATGTTCTGTTCTAAAAAATGCTCCATGTAAACTTGGGAGAATGTGTATTCTGCTGGTGTTGGATGCAATGTTCCATATATATCTCTTAGGTATATTTGGTCTAAAATATAGCTCAAGTCAAACATTTCCTTATTGATTTTCTGTCTGGATGATTTATTCATGTTCAAAGTGGAGTACTGAAGTCTCCAGTTCTTATTGTATGGTTGCTTATCTCCTATCAGATCTGTTTGTATTTGCTTAATATATCTAGATGCTCCAATATTGGGTGCATATGTATTTATGATTTGTATATACTCTTGATGAATTGACCCCTTTATCATTCTATAATGACATTGCCTCTTATTACAACATTTAGTAAGTCTATTTTGTCTGATATAACTATAGCTACCTTTATTTTCCTTTGGTTTCCATTTTCACGGAATATTTTTTCCATCCCTTCACTTTGAGCCTAAAGTGAGTCTTTAAAGCCGAAGTGAGTCTCTTATAGGCAGTGTGTCATTGGGTCTTGTTTTTTTTATCCATTCAGTCAGTCTATGTCTTTTGATTGGTGAATTTAATCCATTTACATTTAGAGTAACTAGTCACAGGTAAAGACTAATGAATGTATCTTATTAATTGGTTTCTGTCTGTTTTGTTTTTCTCTTGTTCCTTTCTTTCTCTCTTGCTCCTTTCCTTTGTGAATTGATGATTTTCTATAGTGGTATGCTTTGTGAATCTCATCTCTTTATTTTTTGTGTATCTACTATAGAGTTTGCTTTGTATCATAAGGCTTACACAAAACATCTTATAGATATAGCAGTATATGTTATGTTGACTTCAATGCATACAAAACTAAATTTGACTATACATTTACCTTATTAGTGTACTGTGTATTTTTATGCCTTCATATTATTAATTAGTGCATCTTCATTTTAGCATGAAGAACTTTCAGCATTTCTTGTAAGGCAGGTCTAATGGTGATTAATTCCTTCAGCCTTTGTTTGTCTGGAAATGAATGAGGTTATCTCTACATTTCTGAAGACAACTTTGCCAGATAAAGTAGTCTTGGTTGGCAGGTTTTTTTTCTTTCAGCATTTTAAGTATGTCATTCCACTGTATCGGCCTGTACAGTTTCTGCTGAGAAATCTTCTGATAGCCTTATGAAGATCCCCTTATAAGTGCTAAGCTTCTTTCCTCTTGCTGTTTTTAAGATTCTCTTTTTATTTTTCATTTTTGTTTTATTGTGATGTGTCTTGGAGAAAATATTTTTGAGTTTAACCTGTTAGGGAACTTACAAGCTTCATGAAATTGGATGGTCAAATCTTGCCTCAGATTTGGGAAGTTCTCAACCATTATGTTTTATTTTATTTTATTTTATTTTATTTTATTTTATTTTATTTTATTTTATTTTAATTTTATTTATTTATGAGAGAGAGAGAGAGAGAGAGAGAGAGAGAGGCAGAGACACAGGCAGAGGGAGAAGCAGGCTCCATGCAGGGAGCCCGACGTGGGATTCGATCCCAGGTCTCCAGGATTGCACCCTGGGCCAAAGGCAGACGCTAAACCACTGCGCCACCCAGGGATCTCCCCCATTATGTTTTAAAATAAGCTTTTTGTCCCCTTTTCTATCTTTCTGTTCTCCTCTTTGGTCTCTAATAATTCACAAATTGCTTCTCTTGATGGTATCCCATAGTTCACATAGGCTCTCTTCACTCTTTTTCATTCTTTTTCCTTTGTTTTCATCTGGCTGGATAATTTCCAAAGTCCTGTCTTCTACTTCACATGCTTTTTCTTCTGCTTGATCCATTCTGATCTTCGTATTCTCTATTGCATCTTTCATTTCATTCATTGTATTCTTCAGCTCCAGAATTTCTGTTTGGTTCCTTCTTATGATTTCTACCTCTTTGTTAAACTTCTTATTTTGTTTTATGCACTATTTTCCTAATTTTGTTGAATTGACTTTCTGTGTTTTCTCATGGCTCATTGAGTTTCCTCTAAAAAGCTGTTTTGAATTTTTCATCAGGTAAATCAGAAATCTCCATTTTTTTTGGGGGGGGATCAGTTACTGACAAATTATTGTGATCCTTTGGTGGTGTCATGTTTCCTTGATTTTTCATGTTCCTTTAAGTCTTGTGTTATTGTCTTTGCACTTGAAATAACAGTCACCTCTTCCAGTTTGTACCGACTGACTTCAGGAGAGAAATACCTTCCATCAGCTTAACCAGGGATTCTGAGGCTTTCTCAGAGCTTCTATGGATACTCCTGATCCACACTTCTTCCTCCCTCCTGAGGCAGATTTTGTAAGCTTGTATGCCTTCTCTTAATTCTGCAAAGCACCAAGCTGAGTGCTGACAGCCTCCTTTTTGCTTTCCTAAGGGCAGTGCTACCCTCAAGTTTCTGACCTCTCCTTTGCTTACAGATTCAGTCCTGTTTTGTATGCATGCTTACTAGCCATCTGCCAAAGCTTGCTCCCACTATAGCCACTGGAAGTGCACACAGGGAGCCAGCCATGGGGTGGGGATGTGTGTGGGTAAGGCACACAAAGCACTGAGGGTGTCTGTGGGCCAGTGGGGAGGGACCTGTGGATGAAGTCTCCCAGTGGTGGGTGGGCCTCTAGATGGAGTCCATGATGCAGTTAACAAGATCTGAGTCCATTTGATAGATTCTGAGCCCTGGCTATTGTTCGTATACCTGCTCATCATCTCCTACTCATGTAGATTATGACTCAGTATTTTGAATGGGGCAATCAATAAGATCTCTTTGGTAGTGTTCTGCACATCTGAGGAAGCTGGGTGCTCACTCGTATGCTCTTACTTTCCCCTGTGGGAGAGATCACAGGCACTGAGTTGTGCCACCCTGGGCATGGGGTGAGATGGGTTAGGCCAAACTGTTATTTTTACCCTTTCCAATGTGTCCAGTCTTGGATTTGTTTTTATTCCAACAGTGTTCTGGGACTTCTCTGATGAATTCCTGGACTTCCACATTCCTCTTGCAGGTGGGTAATCATCTAATCAGTGTTCTTCAAGGGCTCCTATGGCTGAGGGGGGCTGGAGCTGGCTTAGGGCCATGTCAGGGTTCATAGCTGGGGCTGGGGTCTGTATTCCTATTACTTGATGCATAAGCGAGTAAAATTCCTCCTGGGAGTCTATCTGAATCATTTTCATTTTTAAAAAAGACTTTATTTATTCATTTTTATATTATTTTTATCTTTTATTATTTGTTTTACATTTTTAAATTTAAGTTCAATTTGCCAACATATAGTATAACACTTAGTGCTCATCCCATCAAGTGCCTATTTACTATTTTTTTTTAGAGAGAGCATGAACAGGGCAGGGGCAGAGGGAGAGGGAGAGGGAGAAGGAGAGAATCCTAAGCAGACTTTGCATTGAGTGCAGAGCCCAACACAGGCTCAATCTAACGACCCTGAGATCATGACCTAAGCCAAAACCAATAGTCAGATGCTCAACCAACTGAGCATTTTCATTCTTTACAGTTTTCATAGTTTTCATCAAATTCCCAAAGAGAATGGCAAGTCTCAAAAAGCTAATAGCTATTACTGTTAGCTAATAGTTATTATTGTTATTGTTATTGTTATTGTTATTATTGTTATTGTTATTGTTATTGTAACTGTTAGCTAATAGCTATTATTGAGTTTTTAGTTTCCTATTTATCAGCTATGCTTCTTTCAATATTTATGAATACTTATTAATTTCCTACTATATGTCAAACAACAATCTAGGAATTTATCAAAATAATTATGTTTCCCCCTTTAATCTATGAATATAATGAAAAATATTAATAGGTTTCCTAAAGTTGAGATTATTACATTCCTAGATAAAATCCTACTTGGTCATTGGAAATTAGTATTTTTTTAAAGATTTTATTTATCCATTTGAGAGAGAAAGAGAGAGAGAGAGAGAGCCCAAGCAAGGAGAGTAAGAGGGAGAAGCAGGCCTCCTGCTCAGCAGGGAGCCTGATTCAGGGCTTGATCCCAGGACCCTGGGGGTTGACTTTATGTTAACATTGATATCACCAAAAAGGTTTCCATAGCACACTGAACTTCAGAAACCCAAGGCTCTAGGGATTTTGGAATGGTCAATAGATCTGTTTCCTTGATCATGGACCAGGATTGTGTTTCCCTGTCCCCAACTGACCAAGTCACCTGGGCACTGCTGTAAATTAGTATTTTAATAGGCAGTTGGAAACAATTTGTTAACATATTAAGATTTTTTTAAATTATTAACCAGTGAGATAGTATGTAAATTTTTGGAGGCATGTGATTTTTTGGTCAGATTCAGACCAAGTTTTTAAATAAATAAAGTGAATTTGGATACCTTCAATTTTTTTGAATACCTTCAGTTTTTTAAATGCTAAATAATGTGGGAGTCATTATTACCATGAATGACTGATGGATTTTATTGGCAAAGATCACTGGGACTAGCTTCTTTCTGAGGATAGTTCTTTAACCACTTTACCAATTTCTTCTGTCTGGGTTGTATAGTCAGTTTTGCTCATTTGCTTTTTTAAAAGTAGTAAATATCATTATTTACAAAATATTTTTTATTTTGTAAATGATATAAATATCATTATTTACAAAAATCATTATTTACAAAATCATTACAAATATCAAAGTATCCACCTATAATTTAAAATAAGACTTAAGGGATCCCTGGGTGGCGCAGCGGTTTGGCGCCTGCCTTTGGCCCAGGGCGCGATCCTGGAGACCCGGGATCGAATCCCACATCAGGCTCCTGGTGCATGGAGCCTGCTTCTCCCTCTGCCTATGTCTCTGCCTCTCTCTCTCTCTCTCTCTGTGACTATCATAAGTAAATTAAAAATAAATAAATAAATAAAATAAAATTAAAAAAAAATAAAATAAGACTTAACATCATACATACTTATTTTTCAAATGTATGTACCTGCTATTTTAATTAACAAAATAACAATTTATATAAAAGCATTTGCAATCATAACTCATCATGTACTTATTTGATAATAGTAAGATCTTATGATGGTCAAGATTTTTTTTTTTTGATAATTTACAATGAGTTCTCATTCAGGAAAAACTCTGTTAGGTGCTTTGAGATGAGTATCTGTCATCAGAATGATCTATTTCATTGAGAGTTTTTTTTTTTAATGGAATATATGTTCAATGTTTCCAAGGGCCATTTTGGCATCAGTTGGGATTATCCTGTGCTTTTAAAAAATAGTACTTACTAAGCTATTTATTATAATGATGAAGTGTCCTGCTATTAACTTCATTTTTGCATTCTCAGAATAAATGTTTGAATTGTATAGGCATGTGATCCTAATACTGAAACATTTAGTTTACCAATATTTTATTTAGGATTTTGGTATTTGTGTTTGTATATGAAACTGGTTCGTTCTTTCTTTCTTTCTCTCTCTCTCTCTCTCTTTTCTTCTTTTTTTTTCTTTTGTTTTTATATTCTCTCTACTCAAATGTTTTCCAAGAGCACAATCCTGCTTATTCTACAGAACTGCAGATACATAATATGTTCTTTGCCTTCTCTCCCCTCTTACCTTCTATAGTCCCATTTTTTCAGGGCATGTAACTTTTGGGCTTTTGTGGGGCACGAGCTCTGAATCACTGCCTTTCTAGACCTTTCTTTTTTTTTTTTTCTAGACCTTTCTATTTGCAACCTTCTAGAGTAACTCTGCCTTTTTCTTTTCAAACTGCATCTGTCCTATGTCTCATTGTATGGCTGTGGCTGAGGCAACATCAGTTTTTCCTGGCCTTTCGGATTAACACCTGCATTTCACAGAGGCTTTAAGGAATCCTTGCATTGGAGTTCTGGACAATCTTTCTCTAGTGCTCAGTTGATCTTCCATCTAGAGGAGATGATGTTCTTCTGAAGCCCCAGTAGTCAGGAGAGTATCTGTGGAACTCTCTCCCAGGCAGGCAGGCCTCTCCCCATACACACATGGTTGAGGGAATGAGCGATGCCAATGACATCCTGAGGGGTATGGAACCTCCTCACCAGTTCAAGCACTGTGGATAAGAGCTGTAGCTCTAAGTGTACAGCTAAAGCTTCTTTTCCCACTAGGGCAACAGTTAAATGGAAAGTTAGAAAAGAGGTGTTAATTCTTCAATAGGCATAGGCCTACTGAGATCAGTCACTTGTAGGATACAAGTCAGTATCTAATACTATATTTTCTCCAGCACAAACTAGAGATGAAAACACTCTTCTCAAATAGAATGTGACCCAGGATGAAAGACACCGAATCCTGATATGAATGGTGAGTTATTTTACAGAAGTGAGACACATGTGGATAGAGTTGACTTTATGTTAACATTGATATCACCAAAAAGGTTTCCATAAGCACACTAAACTTCAGAAACCGAAGGCTCTAGGGATTTTGGAACGGTCAATAGATCTGTTTCCTTGATCACGGACCAGGATTGTGTTTCCCTGTCCCTTGATGTTCCTAAGTGGAGAGCAGCCAGGACAAGATGCATAAATTCATCTTTTGTTTGGGGGAGAAAGACATTCAATAGTTTAGAGAAGTCTCAATACTCTGATGAAAATCATTCCACAGTATTATACATAAGGAAGATACCTGCTGTGACTCCCTTGTGAAAGCAAAACCCAATGATCCAGCTACTTGTAATAGTAATAGACAAAGGCATTTTAAATAAATGCTTTCAAGACCCTGGCTATACAAATTTGACTATAATGCAAGAATTTACTAATTTGGACCTTCAACAAACATTCATGTTCCAGGCGTTTGGTACATGAGACGCCTTTTGTCATATAAACAGTGTCATAAATGATACTTAACGTCAGGAAACAAAAATATATCTAATCAGTTATATATAGAGAACCATGGATTTCTGGAGCCAGAAGGGACCTTGTGGACCACTGCTCTAAGCCTGGAAAGATTAGGGGGCTTGTAGGAGATCCAGCCCCTGAATGTAGTCTCTAAACTTAGGCCAGGAGTTCCAGGCCATCCTTTTGCTCCTTCTTTCAGGAATGCTGCCCTTGCATACCTAGAGGCAGACACTTCTAAGAACTGCTTTGGCCAGGACTTTCTCCCAGACCCATTGGCATGGACATCTGCCCAACAGTAGAGGAGGAGTATGTGCTCACTTCTGGGCTCTAAGGACCACATGGTTTAAAGGATTGACCCCTGAGGTTTAATGGAATAAGATGAGTTAAAGAAGAAAATGACTCTTTGGGAATCCAGTTCCCAAGATGTTTCTGGGCTTGCCCCCCAAGTTCTACAACCTTGTTCTTCAACTGGTTAAAATTCAGATGGCAGTGACCATCCCCCTGACCCTCAGAGAAAGTGAGTCACCTATAGGACAAGTTTGCCTATAGCAAAGGGCTGACTCCAGTCAAGATAAAGCATGTTTATAAAATGGTTCTGCTGCTGGACAGGATTCTGAAGCACTAATTCCTACACGGGTTGCCATACTAAGGACACTAAGCAGCTACTTATGTCATGTGACTAGGGGAACATGTGCATTCCTCTGCTTTGGCTCCCGGAGAGCAGGGCCAGTGGTGGAGGCAGGGGGACAGTGATGGTTGAGCAAAGCTCTCTCTGTGTAAGGCAAGGCTCCTCTCAGTAAGGCAAAGGTAATTAGTAGCCAATTGGGCATCTGGATCTCCTTGCTGCCTACCCAATACTGAAGTACTTTGAACTCGGGACTCTACATTTCTCCTGTTTGGTTACTTACTTAGTCTGGTTTATCCCAGAAGCAGACCCAAGATAGGGATTCAGTTCATTTGGGAGGTGACAGGAAATAGTGGTGGAGGAGGGGGAATAGGGACAGGGGAGGGAAGGGAGTCAAGGAGGACTGTTCATCACCGTGGGTGCCTAGAGCTCAGTTTGCTGGGGAACTTGGGGAAGTCAGTGTGTAACTCTGCTCCAGAGTCACCATGGCAATGGAGGCCAAATAGCTGGGGTTTTTATTTTCTTCTCATCAGTCACTGGTTAGGGCCGCTCCCAGGCAATTAGGGCTGCTCCCAGGCAATGTTCTCTTTCTCACTTCCAGCCTGCCTTCTGTACAAAAAGAGGAGCTCCTGCTGAATCAGGGGCCTTCAGGCAGTTGTACTTTGAGTCAGTGGGCATTGCCATGGTAAAGAGATTAGGGGAACACAGACAACCTCTGAAATAGTTACATGAGCCCAGCTCCACTCCCAAACCATGCTGTGCGTGAGCAAGCGTTGTATGTGCACATGTGTGCTGTACAAACTAACTGTGGTTGGATCACAGGGGCAGTCACAGTTATTCTGATTCTGAAGAGGAGCGTGGAGCATTCTCATGCAATGTCTTCCCACTTATATTCCACATAGCACGACAAAACCCCAGATGTGGTTATAGACCTATGCTTGACATGCCAGGTGTTGACCCGAAATAGGTACTAAGCTGTTCCTTCAGCACCAGCAGACAGATGTTAACTCACAGCAGTGAAGTTTATTTTCCTTAAGGTCATTATAGGGGGTATGGTATTTGCTGAGTTCCTGCTGTGTGCTAAACCGTATGCTATAAAATTTAACCTCACAACTCTATCAGGGGGTAGGATTATCCTCATTTTACAGATGAGGCCAAGATTTGTTTATCCAATCAACAGTGAGGCCCCGGGCTGTGTCCCAGAGATCAAGTGAAAAACATGACAGTGTGGGCCTGTTGCAGTGCTGGGAGCCGTGTCAGGGGCTACAGGGCAGTTCAGGCCGCTGAGTGGAGGAAGGACTGGAGTAGCCATGCAGGGCCTGGAGGGACAGGGAAAGTAGCTGGGGGACAGGGTACAGTGACAGGCAAGAAATGACCCTGGCTTGTTCTGAGCACTGGCAGTGAGTTGGCACACTAGCCAAAGTTCGCAGAGTCTGTAAATATTGTACGGTTCTGTTTCAAATTCAGTTTAATCTTGAAGCCTATCTCTGTATCCTTCTGTTGCTACATAATATTGAAGATATGAGCCTTATTTCTGTTTTCCTGTCCCAGAGTAACACATGCCTGATGCGGAAAATATATGTTAATTATTTTTTCAGTTTGCTATCTGGATTTTTACATACAATAAATGATATCTGATTCATGGTAGGCTGGGGAAAGACATTTTGAGAAACTGACACACTTGGAAGCTTGAATAAAAGCAACTCTCCTAGTTTTTTGCTTAGCTTGAGGGCACAGGGCACGATGGGGGGCTTGCCTTAGATTTTCTCCCACTGGCTCTTCCTTTCTCTGTTAACATTCTGTCCAAGAGAGCACAGTGCAGATTGGTGGCTGTGCCTCCAGAAGGTGAGGCCTGCAGGCTGAGAAGGGGTGGGAGTACATGACTCATCATGGCCTGGCATGCTGCTGGAACAGCAGGAGCTGTTGGGCCTTGTGACCATCAGGCAGCAGAGCCAGTAGGATGCAGAACCATTGTAAGAAATAACCTGATATTCTTCAGTTACCATCTGGCTCTTAGTTCTGGGAGACAAAAGTGACTGTAACGGGGTATTGGTTCAAGTAACAGAGAGGAGCAGAGCCCATTACCATTGAAAAAGTAATGGGTTGGAGCCCACATCCCAGGAAGGGGCTGCCTGTGAAGGTCAAGCTCCATGCTCTAGTCCACAGATGTGCCAGGGGACAAGTGTGTGCACTGTCCACAGGCAAAGGACTTGACAGATTGAGAGGTATGAGATCTCAGTGGTTATGGAGGGTGGGATGGGAATGAGTGAAAGGCAGTCTGAGCTGTTGGGAGGGCTCAGGGGCTTGGCCATGGAAGTTGGCTTCCACTTCTCTCTGGGCCTGCCTTTGACTATCTGCAGTCATTGCTGGCTTGGCCTTGGCTCTTCCCATGTAGCATCCTGGCTTGGCTGTTGAGCAGAAGAAGGGGCTCATTCTCCCATTCATGTGGGCTACTGGTACCTTGTTAGCTTATATAATGTACTCTCAGAATAGGGAAAAAAGTGACCACAAGTGCAAAGAAGTCTAGATGTTTCTAGGCAAGATCTTATCTGAGTTACAGAAGAGGCAGCTCATCCTAAGAGAATGAGCCTGTGATTTGGGGCCAAGCAGATTTGTGATACTAGCCATGGGCCTGGAGTAAGTACCTTTCAGATAAGCCTCTGCACGTACTTCCAGGGTTTTTTTATGAAATGAATTAACTAACAGAAGCAAAGCACCGGGCACATCGGAGACACTCAACAAACATTAACTTCTTTCTCTTCCATTGGAAGCAACAGGGATATCCAGACTCTAAAGTGGCCAAGTCTAGCATGGATGTGCTTTGGGAAGCTGTGGAAGGATCAACAGGGGGTACAACACTGCCTGGGAACCTCCTTTCTGCCAGGGGCTCTTCCTTCTGTGATTCCCTAGCAGTGTCCCTGAGTACTTGAGGGGGGGTTAGTTTGGGACTGTCGATCAGATAGTGGGGGTTTGGGGGGCTTTTAACCTGTTTAAGACACCAGGGTTTATTCCACATAAGGTTTGTCTGGAAAATGATTTTGAGGCTAAGACAAACTCAAACCTGCAGAGTGCAGGGATAAACCATGCAGAAGGCCATGTTTAGCCCAAAGGCCATGGTCTGAAGCTTCTCGGTTGACTAAAAGAGGGATGGCTAGGTGCTCTCCACCCACAGGCAAAGTTCCTCTGGAGAGGGCAGGGGCAGGAAGCCACACAGCTCTTTACCAATGAGAGAGACTGTGAGCATTAATTACAGACTTGGAAGTAAAGGGCTGTCTTGTGAAGCAGAAGGAGAGGACAGGTCTCAGGAGGCCTAGGACCCACAGGGCCCTCTTCCCCACTGAACCACTCAGTCCTAATCAACAGGGGTTTCTGGGGGCCCTCCTGTGTGCACGGGATGGGCATTTGAGAGATAGCTGCCCCCCTCCCACCACCCCCTGGACCACACACTCTGTGCAAGTATAGAAGTTCCTCTGCACACTGGCTGCACAAACCGAGCTGCCTGCAGGTGACTTCATGGCGCTTACCTTCTTCAGCTCTTCCTGAACGCCCTGGCTGTTGTCTTCAGAGGACAGACTTTCCTTGTGGTTCTCAGACTCCGTCTTGGGCTCTGACTCCTGATCTTCTCCTGAAGAAGTTTCCTTCTCGCTCATTTTCATCGCTAACTCGTACAGCCTGTTTCTCAGTTTCTCTTCTGTGGCTGTCACACCACTCCGAGGGTGCTGAGCCTCGCTGCCGATGTCCGTCTCTGACAAATCACCCGACACCTAAATGCAAGTGAGCATTATGAGCCAAGGACTCCTCTGCCCCAGTCATATTGCTTGTTTCCCAATCCCCACCCCCACGGAAAGGATAGTCCAGGAAAGTCAAGCTCTTACCCGATCTGCTTTCTCTACAGGTGGGCTTTTACTTTTCACTTTTGCTTTCTCAATTACATGCACCTTAACACTTTGTTGAAGGGCTCAGGCAGGTGAGCATCTGTACTCAGAAACATGTTTGAATTCATTCAGCATTTTTCACTCACAAGATGCTTATTGAGTGCCCACCATAGGGAGCACTGTGCTGATGGTACAAGGCTGAACACGCCTGCTTGGCAGCCCCCTGGTGGAGGCAACATGCTAAACCTTAGGTGGTAAGTGCAGAGAAGGGGTGGGGAAGGACGCTCTGACAGCCCGCCTCAGGGGCACCTACTGGCAGGGTTGGAAGTCAAGGAGAGCTTTCTTGTGGAAGTGATATTCAAAGTGGAAGTGGTGGGACGCCTGGGTGCCTCAGCAATTGAACGTCTGCCCTCGGCCCAGGGTGAGATCCTGGGGTCCTGGGATCCAGTTCCAATCGGGCTCCTGGCAGGGAGCCTGCTTCTCCCTCTGCCTATGTCTTTGCCTCTCTCTCTGTGTCTCTCATGAATAAATAAATAAAATCTTAAAACAAAAACAAAAACAAAGAAAATACACAAAAAAACCCAAAGTGGAAGTGGTGATACAAAGCGTAGCAGTTACCCAGCCAAAAGGGAGAGGGAGGGAAGAACAGTATTCTAGGCTAAGGGCAAAGATTTTGAGATGGCGCCAGGTTCTTGCACTTAGGTAAGCAATACTGTGTGACCTTGCCTTGACAATTACAGTCGCAGCTTAATAATTATACCTTCGGCTCCTACAATCCATTTGGTGAATACCTCCTAAGTTCCTTATAGGAGTAGATCCCTGACCAGGCCTGGGGAACTTCAGGAAGACAGGGCAATTGTGACTCTCAATCTGTCCTTGGCCTTACGTTGGATAGACGTGTATGAAATTTTAACAAGATACCCTTCAGTATATGATTAGGGTCCATTACACCCAACTTTAGTTTTTGAGTTTCCTCTTTGAGTTGCTTTATCTATTTATAAGGCTCAATATTTCATTGCTTTCATTTCTTCTTGAGGGGTTCCCAAAGAACACAGAGCAAGTTTACTTATTTTTTTAAATAAAATAAAACTCATTCTATTTGTTCATCACTATGTGGGCTCATTGGACCCTTTCATAAATCTGTGATACATGATGGCATCTTTGTGATCTTATTTTTCTTATCTTTTGAAATAAGTTTCTCTTTCATTGTCCTGGGAATTATCTTTCATTATTACTCATCAATTATTCCCAATTATGCTAAAAGAAGCCAAAATAATAAAAGAGAAGAATGGATTTGCCTGGAGGGATGATTCAGTAACACAATAAATCATCATCTATTTTGAGTCTGCTTTTAGCTCATTGCATACAGTTGAGAATTCAAAATTTTTCATATTTGCAAAGAGAAGAAAAGTGATGGAGAACAACATTTCACAATTATTAGATGACTCAGAAGATGAATTCAAAAAGGAGAGCAACTCTTTAGACTCTAACAATGACAGTAAGTTGATTGTAAAATTAAAGTATCAGACTAAGAATCTTCAGATGGTAGTGTCTGAAAGTAAATTTTCCCAAACTCAAGAACTGATGCATAAACAATGTATTTATAAGGACAAAAAAAAATATGGTATTTTCATTCAGTTAGTCATTCAACAGGAAGGGCTTCATCATATAATATTTTGCAGCAAGAATCTAGACCATTTGTTGTGCTAAAAAATGTGCAACAGATTCTTTCATTCTTTATGATGTTTGTACACCAAATTTACTTGACACCATTGTGGCTGGACAAATGCTGAAAGCAGCTGTCTATAGCAGGTGAGTAGAAGGAAACAGATGACATAGAAGTGAAAAAGAAGAGCCCCTAGGTTGATTTAAAAAAAAAAAAGTCCACTGGAAATGATGGTTTTTCTGGTCCTGAGCAAGAATCAGTGATGAGGGCCTCAAGAGAGGTGACCAGTGCTCCAAAGTGTGCTTAAGAAGGAGGATTCTTTTGTCTTTTGGCATAGGGAAGCTCAATGGGAAGAATGGCCTCTGAACAGGTTCTTGAAAGATGAGGAAAATTTTAATATGTAGACGGGGGATCAGGTATTTTTGATGAGTAAGCAGCAGGACCAGTAAGACCCCAGGTGCATGAGACTGCTTGGTGTAGCTAGAGGAATCAGACTCAGAAATGAGAGAGGGAGGCTTTGGGAGGAAGGAGAAAATGGGCCTGGGTCAGACTGCAGAAGGTTCAGGAGGAGCCTAAGGAGCTGAGCTTGTCTAACAGATAGTTTCACTGTTGCCATGTGGTGTGTGCCAAACTAGCCCAGAAGTCAGCAACTGGCCACAAATCCACACTCAGTAACCTTCTCTTATCAGCCCACTCAACAGATTTAACACACTGAAGTATCAATTAATCTTAACTCTCGATTTGCTTTTCTTTAACTTTGGCCTATTTCTTTATCTCAAAAGAACCTTTGAAGACTTGGATGGATGGTGATTCAGTCCACATTCAGCGAACTTATACTGAGTGCCTACTATGTGCTGGGCTAGTGCTGGCCACTGGAGCTCACAGGTGGGAGTGACAACCCTCCTGCTCTGGCAGCATTCACCATGTGGTAGAGAGACATCATCCTGACATACTATGTACAACACAGACACATGAGCATTTGATGAGACTCAGGGAGGAATCCTCACTTAGCTGATCGATGGATGTTGTTGGGAGAGAAAGAAGAATAGGTGACAGCTGAATAGAATCTTAAAAATGAAGTTCTAGAGGTTACCAGGATATATATCAAGTTTTATCTGAGTGTTGAGAATTGTGTTAATGTTAAATGATGGCCCTGGAGTTCAATAAGCACTGTAGCCATACACATGGGGATCTGACACACGGAGATGTGATACTGGATTTTGCTTGTTCCTCAGTTAGGATCCAGGGAGAAGGAGCCTACAGGCTGCCTGTGGTCTCTGAACCTTTGGCTCCTAATAATTTGGGTCAGCTATATCAGAGTTGAATCAGAACCTGAAGAGTAATTTCAGAGGGAGGCCTGAAGGGGCTCCAGGTTCCTATAGGATGCAGAGAGCATTCAGAAGTGGGCTCAAAGAAGGTCATTGGTGGTTCTGGAAGGTGAGCTTACCAGTGGCTCCTCTGGTGGGAAGGAAGGAACTGCCTTGGGGCTGGAGAGCCAAGTCCCTGGGGGTGATTAGCATGACAGCCAGGGTGGGGCCTGAGGGAGAGGTACTGGGTTCTGACCACACACAGGGAATAGACCACAGTTTCTCAGGCCTTAGGATACCAGCAGGGTGGGAATGACTTCGTGAACAGGGACCCCATCACTGAGGACACCTGTAAGGACCCAGAGGACACTGGTCAGCAATCAAATGCCCTGCAGCTACCAAGATACTAGAGGCTTACCTTCAGGATCCCCAAGATGGCAAAAGTGGAGAGACAGTGGAGGGGCTGGAGGGCTGATTATTTATCCAGAAGAGGAAAGATAGTTGAAATCACAGAAGACTAAGTGTTCCTGGATTGGTTAGTTTACACTGTTGGCTCTATAGAGTGGGAGGTGGAGGAGGAAGGTTACAGATGTTACAGAAGGACAAAATGTCACCTTTTCCTTGCATGCCATCAATGCAGCATGTGGAACTCAGAGACCTGGCTAAATAGGAAAGCATATTTTAAACACCTAGGGATGGAATACTCATTAAGATAAGGTAGTACAGCTTCTTAAACAAGAGTCTGCTAATGTATTCTCAGCGGTCTGCAAGTTCTTATTTATAATAATTTTTAAGTTTTAGGTTTTCATTTCACTGATTAGTTAAAAAAGAAGGCACCTTCTGAATTACCAGGGGACTGAGTATTGCCAACTTGATCTCCACGGATCTTATGTTTTGAACCAGATATCCTCTGAACAATTCCTGAGGAATCTGACTTCTCAAGTTTGAGAAATACAGAGACAGACATAAATGGAGGTGATGGGGAGGTGAGAGTGGGGGTCAGGACTGGACAGTTCTCATGGCCGAGCACATTAGTCGGTGAGTACTGTACTGGGCACAGGACACTCGGGATCTCATTCAAGTGGCCACCTAGTTTGTTCTGTATCCACAAGGGGGCTGGGGTAGAGTAGGCTGTCTAAGGTCATGTGACCAATGTGGGGCTGAGCTGAAGACAGCTTGACCCTGAAGGCCAAGCTCTTTCCATGCTTCCAAGACAAGGCCAGATGCTCCAGATTAAACTATTCTCATTATAAGAGGAAGATGGAAAAACCACAGAGTAGGGACAGAACCCAACAGGCAAAGGATTTAATCTCTTCTTTCAAATGCAAGTTTAAATGAGTGAGAGGATACTTTTTGTAGAAGCTTTCTGGAGATGGATACCTTCAGATTTCCTTAGAGGACTGACTGTCTTTACTTTCATTCACCCTTGTGATCTGTCTTTATGCACCCTGAAATCCTGCCTACTTTAATTTAAAGCAATTTTTCTCCTATTACGCCTCCCCATCACCCTTATCAAAATTCTCCACATGTTTGAAGGGAGCCATGTCAACGTCTTCTAGACTGAGCAACCCCAGTCCTAGAAACTCTTTTTCACAAAGCCTGTCTGTCTTTCATCTGCCAGGTCATTTGAGGGAGCAGTGGGAGGCTCAGCATTTTCTCCACCTTTAAAAAAAAAAAAGAAAAGCCAAGCTGAAGGATGACTTTCAAATGTTCCATAACAACCTTCGTTGAATATATCCCAGTGTCCTGGCGGCTCTCCCTGTTCTTGCTGATGAAAAATACCAAACCTGACCTAAAAAGCAGGTTCTGCAGCTTGCTTTTAGATATTTTAGTGAACTTCAGAGAAGAGCCCTGACTTACAGGTTATCCAGTCCTGAGTTTGTGGCAAACGCATGTAGTTTTACTTGCAAATGCGTTGGCAGAAGAGAGGATGAGCCTCGGGGCTGGCTGACTCTATTGCTGACCTGTTTTTTCTGAGGACTTGGACAATTTTTGTCTCCGGTGCCTTAATGCAGAGATTTGTCCTCTCTCAGTGCACTGCTATTAACCTAGAACTAGTTTTATACACATTCAGTGCCCTGGTGATGAAGGCATTTATTTTTTTATATAACTGGTGTGATAAGAACACATACACATACACAAATACACACCAAATCCTTGACCACCTAACATGATAGAAACAGAAACATGTCACCTGGAATCTTATCAAATTTAATATTATAATCCATTTCCTCTTGCCTCAGTGAGAACCCCTTCATATGGAAGGACCTGAGTCTGGCCAGTGGAACTACACAGAAGGCAGGTGTGGGTGCTGGCTCTTGGGTGTGTATTTGCTAAAGGAGGTTGTGAAAACTTAGCACCTAGATATCGATCAGGAAGGTTTATTTTTAGCTTTTACAATTACAGGTCAGTTGTCCTGGTATGGATCCCAGGCTGTTTCCTGAGTCTTTCAGATTATAAAATTGATTTAAAATAAATGGAAAAAACCCTAATCTCATCTGGGGCACGTTTCCTCCTCCCAGAACAAAAAATCCTGCCTGACTAATGGGCTCTGCCGCTCCTCCAGGTTTTTTCTCTTTATAATCTCCTATCTGACAGAGTTAGACTACGCCATTTGTTAAAAGGGCTGCTATTTGTTCCCCAGAATTATGCCACTACCATATAAAATATCTAGAAAATCACTAGCCTGGCCTTCTCAGGTCAATATTTACACAAGAAACTCTGTTTTGAGACACAATTATTTTCATGCTGACCACAATTGTTCTATCACTTTGTAGAGAAATCTGTTAGGAATAAAGCAGCATAAACAGTGGTTTCCATCTTTGTTTTTTTTCTTTGACTCTGCATTGGAATTGGGTGTAAACTCTTGGATTTGGATGGCAATTCAGAACCTGGACCTTAATGCCAGCATGAACATCAGAGTTGTCAGGAAGAATCTCCTAAAAGTGATGACATTCAGGGCAGGAGTTGGGGTAGAAGCACTGAGGTGTGTTCCAGATCCCCTTCTTTTCATTGGTTCTTAAAGATTTGCTATCCATTTTGAGTAAACTGGGTGCAGGTCCCTGCCATTTGGAATAGAGAGTTCAACATTTTCTTCCCAGAGCTACCATGGTTTGATTGCCACAAATAAGTAAATGCCTAAACTGATGGGTAGCCCTCCTAATTAACATCTGCCCAAAACAAAGACTACACTTTAACTATTGCAAAACTAATGTCATCATTTTTGGTGGCTGATCCTCAATACCCAATGACTCCTGGTTAGAAATCCTATACAGCAGTGTTTCTAACCCAGAGTCTGTGGAACCTCAGGGAAGTTTCTGCTCTAAAAACTCCTTGACATTGTATGTAAACCTTTGAGTGCTTGTGTTTATGCAACCCCCTCCCCCCATGCAACACACATACTTTGTGTTCATTAGGTTCTCAATAAGGGCTATGACATAAAAATATGTCATTAATATGACATATTTAAGAATCACCATTATTCAGCAAGATGTATTCTCTGTAACCAGGTTATCTTGGCGGGCCCACCTAGCAGTCCTCATGCTCAAAGGGAATCACTTGACAGATACCTGACAAGATTTTTCTTCTCTTGAGGAGGTATTGGTCATACCTGCTCAAAGCTGTTTCCAGATTATTATTTGTACTTGTTTAAGCTGCTGTGTAGGTGGGAAGTAAGGGGCAAGGGCAGAGGGCAGCCCAGAGCCGGTTCACCTTCAGCCATATTATTGTCTTCTCCTTAGGTTTTCATTTCAGGCAAAGTTCCATGCCTAAAAAGATCTGAAAATCAATGGGGAAGAATTGGGTGCAGGGTGCACCCAATGGGTGCAGGGATTATCATCCTTTGGTCTGTATACTGGAGGAAATTCAAGTACAATTGGAGTAGATTGAGGAGCTTGCTTTGGGATATTCTCTTGGCACACCTCAGAAGGAGGCACACCTGTTGGGTGCCTCATTATTCACGGAGTAGGGAGTCATGTGACACTACCCTCCGTACCTGTGGTCTTGCTAGCATTTGTCAGAGAACATCCCCTTGAATTCAGAACTGAACAACATTCATGAACCAGGGCTTGGGGAAGTAGCCATTCACTCCTCTACATATCCCAAAACTGAATCCTGGAGCAACCCGGACCAGCAGAGGTCAGCTTTTTGGCCCCTAACAGAACGACTTGATTGAAATGTGCCTGTGGTGATGTACTGGTCCATAATGAGTGACACTGAGAAGCAGTTTCCAATGTAAGGGTTTTTTTTGAAGGAGTTTATAGTGGAGGGTGATAACATTCTGCTCATGAGGACCCATGGGATAAATTTCTCATGGATTTCAGCCCCAAGAGCAGTATCCTCTAAGGAACACATCTACTGTTCTAATATGGTTTCCATAACTCAGCAAGCTGCTCACATCATTCTCTTCCTATTGTCTTCTAGAAAGTTTAGAGCCAAATTTTTGGTATTGTTAGCCTGTGATTAGGACCTCATTGCATCCATATTGTGAACTATCATTACTCCTAGGTTCATTTGTTTTTCATATCCTGATTTTCCGTGTGTCCTACTTTTCTTATATTTTCATTTTATTCTCTTGTGTTTACATTTATATAAACCACTTTAAATTCTTTTTGTAGCAAGGCATAAACACATGAAATAAATGAATATTTTCAGATTGTTAGTTATAAAAAATTAGTAGCTTCCCAGTGTGGCAAGACTCTTAGAACATCTTTTAAAAATAATTAGGACCTCGCCTGCTAGACAAGGGGGCATAATTACCCCCAGGAAACAAGTTTCACTAATGAGTACAACAAAAAATGAAACGTCAGAGGAAACTGAAATAGCAGCCTCCTGCAATCCTGATGTCTCAATCAACGAAAAATTAATTAGCAGGTTTCCATTTTAAAACGACATCTGGCAAACATCACTCTACAATCTCTCCAAATTTTCCACCAAAACTGTGTGGGAAGTACAGAAAAAGGTGAACACTTACATAACTAAAAATAAATGGAAGCTAGCTTGTTACTAGTAAATGGATGGGAAAATTTTTCACTAAGTATAAGGCCCTTACAAATGAACAGAAAAAAGAGTTTTTGGGGACCCATCCACTCTCTCCTTCTCCTAAGTAGTCAGGATAATTCCTGGCCCATCCCCTAATATTCTCCCAACTTCAAACCCTGGTTCAGAGTGTGAGAAAAATGCTTAAAATAAAATAATATAAAATAAAATAAAATAAAATAAACACCAAACAAACAAAAGCACAATATCTGAGCCTTTTGTTGTGGTGGTGGGGCATTTGAAGCATGCAGAGAGAAGACCTACACCCAACCTTGTTACTTCCTCCTTGTTTCTTTTTTTTCCTCCTTGTTTTATAGCCACTTAGAAAATGTATCTCCCCAAAGCATTCAGGTGGGCAGAGGGACAAACTCACTATGGTACCATGTTGCATTCCAGGAGGTGTGGTCGTGGAAATGTGAAGCCCTGGGGGCAAGCACTATAAAACCATATAGAAATATAGAAATGATTTTTGTTCTTTTCTACTCATTCATTCAGCATATGCATATTCACATTGTAGGTTCTTACCCATGGGTTCAGAGAAACATACAACAAGATGATGAGCATAGGACAAAGCTCCTCTCTTCAGCTAGCAGAGGGGAAATGGTTAGAGTACGCTAGATATGGGCAAACAGCGAGGTGTAGACAGTATTATCCTCACTTAAGGATGACTGACAGAAAAAGTTAACACGGAGCTTATGGAAAAATACTGCAGAGCAAAGGACACCAAAGATGGCTTGAAGGCATCACGTAAATTTTACAAAACAAGTGGGACACAATGTCTGATAGTAGTTTTGTGTTTTCATTAGGGCATGATAAGACAGAGTTTCAGTGAAGAGGTACAGAAAGTTACACGGGAGAAATACTCAGATAAAAGGCATGGCTGTGGCATGAGATGAATTGTGAGACTGCTGAGACAAAGGACCTCAGAAAGACTAAAAGCATAGCAGTAGGTTTAGGACCTGCATCTGACGACAGTGATCACAGAATTAGTTCTGGGAACACAAATGAGTGATGGGAGGACAAACTTGGGCAGGTATTCTAGAAGGCCAAAGAAAAGATCTGTCAGAGATGGGGAAGACAATAAGAGAAGATTGTAGGCATGGAAGACAGAGAATCAAGATTCAATGTCACGATTATAGATAGCCTGGAAGAAGTAAGAATCAAATGACAGAAGGAAATACTCCTAAGTTGAAAAAATACCTGAGTGTGCAGAGAAGAGCTCACTGTCTTATGTGCAAGAGCATGAAATGAGAACACACTTCACTTCTGGCAAAATGTTTGCTTTTTAAAGATAATGGCAAATCAAACAAATGTTGCAGAAAAGAGAAAACTGCTCTACATAGAGGAAAAACTGGGATGTCTTCAGGCATCTATTCATCACGTCAGGATAAGAGGTAGTGAAATATCTGCTGCAGGGCTTTGGAGGGAAAGCGATTCTGACCCACAGACTTCATCCCATCAGCAGACAACAAGGGTTGGGGTTCTGGAGGTCAGAGAAATGTTGGGCAGTCTATGGTTACAGATCACAGAGCAACTCCATGTGCGAAGTTACATGTGAGGTGAGATTTGAGGCTGGGGACGCAGAGAATGCAGGACAGGACTTCTGCCCTCAGCTGGCTCTACTTGCTAATTAGGGCTGGTGAGGGCAGGGGTCCAGCAGGGAGTGGAGCTCCCAGCACATGCAGGTGTGCTTCATAGGAACTTGCCAGACTGAAGAGACAGTAAATAAGAAAACCATAGAAGCATGAAGATAACAGTAGAAAAGAGTAGAGAAGTTAGGGAAATGAAGCCTAGCAGACATGAAAATGAAGAAGGAACATAGACTTCTGAGTTAGGACCTTGTCTGTTTTGCTGACATCCAGGAGAATGTGCACATATACATGGAGTTCTCAACAAACAGAGGATATGTGTTCTTTTCAAACACAGGTATGCAATAGTCACAAAAATTGGCCTCTATTGGGTCACAAAGGAAATCCCAACAAATTCCCAATAGCATAATCACAGAAGCTATATTTATTGCTCACAATGCCATAATACTAAAAATTAGACACAAAAACAAAGCAAAACCAGAAAGTTTTCTACTCTTCTAATTACCTCTGAATTTTTATTGAAATGAGAATCACATTGGAAATGATAATTTACTTAGAAAACTTTGACAGTGGGCACACCATAGATCAAAGCTTGTGGGATGCAAACAACTGCATTTGAGGGGAAATTCATTATACACACACATATTATATATAATGAATATATATATATATATATATATGAACCAGCTTTTTATTTTATTGATCAATCTCAATAATTTTTGTTTTTGCTTTTATATTAAGTAACATTTGCCTTTTACTCCTGTTTTCTAACATATTTCTTATATATTTTCTACATATCCTAATATATAAAATCCACTTCTAAAACTGCCTCTCACTTAAGGTAGACCTGGATAACTTTATAGGTAAACTCTTCCAAACTTCCAGAAAATTATCATGTCATATAAAGTATTCTAGAAAATAGTAAAAAGAGAATCCTTGCCAAGTTGTTAGTATAACCTGATAACAAAGCTGAACCAGATGGCCTGAACATGGAAACCTGCAAGTAAAAAGCCAGTTTTTACACAAAGAGATCAGGTCCCAATAAGATTTACATAACAAATGAGAAGATGTTTCAGAATTAAGCAATCTATTAATGATCTACAATCATTAACAGAAGAAAAGCTATAGGACCATCTCAAGAGATGGCAGAAAGCAGTTGATAAAACTCACATGCCTGCTTTAAAGCATTTAGGAAGTCAGGAATAGATAGATGCATCTTTGTTTTGAACTATTGAACATAGAGGAGGCAACATACTTCACCATGTAGCACTGCAAGCAGGTGACTAAGGATGACAGCAAGACATGAATGCCAATGTCACTACCACTTAAAAGTGTAGCACAGGTTGTCTCCAGGGCCATAAGGCGAGCAAGAGAAGTAAGTGTAAATCATGGAAAAAACCATATAAATGTCCTTCCTGCGAACAAGATGATGATCTACCTGGAATAGCTAAGAGAATCATGTGAAAGACTATTAGGACTAAGAGTCTATTAGGTGCTAAGTTATAAAATATAAACATAAAATCAATAGTGATCTCTACACCATCAGAAACCAATTAGAACATGTAATAGATAAAAAAGATCTCACCCATGGTGTCAACAAAATGTGTAACATACTGACTGAAAAACCTCTTAATAAAAAAAGTAGAAGCTTTGAAAAAAATCTCTAAAACTTGAGTGAAAGTACATAAATGGAGACAAGTATGACACAGTTGGATGGGAAGCCTCAATATTGTAAGATACAAGATTTTTCCCAAACAGATAAATGTATTTGGAGCAATCCAATCAAAACTTAAAAAATTTTTTTCACCTTCAAGAGAAGATTGTATAAAGTCACTTATATGAGTAAAGGATTGAGAAAAGTTAAGATACTTTATAAGATATCAAAAAAAGAATTATTTGGGGCATCTGGGTGGCTCAGTGGTTGAGCATCTACCTTCAGCTCAGGGAGTGATCCCAGGGTCCTGGAATCGAGTCCAGCATCAGGGTCCCCCCAGGGAGCCCGCTTCTGTCTCTGCTTATGTCTCTGCCTGTCTCTCTGTGTCTCTCATGAATAAATAAAATCTTAAAAACAAACAAACGTGAAGGGAAGACCATCTATCAGATATCAAAGTATATTATAAGTTATTATAATTAAAATAAAGTTGCATTTGTAGACAAATGGGACTTCTGCATCAATGGGACAAAGCAGAGCATAAGGAAATTAGGCTCATGAAATAAAAGAAGGTTCATATATATTAAAGGGAGCATCAATTGCCAGCACATAAAATATGAATTATTTAATAATGATTTGGTGACAAATGCTTCATTTGAAAAAATAAGGTTAGATCTTACCATATATTATTCGGAAAATCAAAGAAGGGAAGAACTAACGGTCTACCTGTAAGTTACATTGCTTAGAATTGTCCCTGTATGGTGCACGGTGATAAGAAGACTAACTTTTATTGGACTTGTTATTGTTTTAAAATTTTCTACAGGAAATGCACCCCTACTGCTTGCACCCTGGACCAATGGCTCCCACTCCCACGACTCTGCTGGGGACTACCTTGAGGCAATCTTTTGCAGGCACGGAGCCTAGATGTGTGTAATAATTATTAATTAATAACAGGGAACAGGAGACTATGGAGAGTAAGAGGCCGATTTTGCTAAAATACAGATACCTTTACAGAACTGTATTTCTAAATGTACTATACATATATTAACGCACAAATACAACTACAGTTATTTTGGGGAGAAGGTGGGGATTTAGGTTGCAGGTCAGGGAGGACTGTATCTGTATGTTCACAATTTTCTTTACATTATATTCATTTATTCATACAGTTAAAAAGTATGCAAACAGTTAAAAATACTTGTATGTATATGTACAAACATATAGGATCTAACCTTATGAAATATGTCTAACCATATAAAATATGTATGTGTATATATATATATATATATTTTTTTTTTTTTTTTGAGAAGAGAACTGCTTTAGTAAATGAAGAGTGCTAGGAGGGTCTCGGTTTGAAATCCCATTAGTGCAACACTACTGCCACCTACCGGGGAGGAAGCGGACACTGCCAGGGAGGCAGAAGCAACATTGGTTCTAGTTTTTCTGCTGGCCCTGTCTCCTACCAATGCCTTGCAAAGATTACCACCAGAAGACAACTTTCAAGCCACTTCGGCATAAATAGGAAGGTTCACGCAGCCAGTTGTTGCGGATACATGGCAAGTGAGTCATGCAGACAACCATCAAGAATATTCCTTCAGGCAAGTGACCAAAGTCTCTGTAAAACAGTCTTCACTTGAGCTAGCTAACAATGAGCCATCATTGAACAGAAGTTTATATTTCTACTGTATCATCAAAATAGTCCCACATGGCAGATTTGTAATGATATGGTTTCACAGAGGAAAAAATGAGACCCTAGATCAAAAAGAGGATGTTTTCTAGGCAACAACTCAGGTAGGACGGATGCTAGATTCTGTGATCTGAGGGCCTCAGTTATGTTGACAGCAATATGAGCCTATAGAAGGCAGAGGCAACCTAACTAGATCTCCCATTAGACTCTCAGTTTGTTTGTTTGTTTGTTTATTTATTTATTTATTTATTTATTTATTTATTTATGATAGTCACACAGAGAGAGAGAGAGAGAGAGAGAGAGGCAGAGACACAGGCAGAGGGAGAAGCAGGCTCCATGCACTGGGAGCCCGATGTGGGATTCGATCCCGGGTCTCCAGGATCGCGCCCTGGGCCAAAGGCAGGCGCTAAACCGCTGCGCCAGCCAGGGATCCCTAGACTCTCAGTTTCAAATGCAATCCATTGTTTATATGAGGTCATTCAAACTTTCCAGGTCACATGTGTCACTTTTGAGTTTAGAAAATATTGAGTCCAGAGTGGGCTCTACAAAGTTCCACATTCAGTCCACCGTGATGGGCTTTGCCAGGGATACCTGAAGTTGTAAGCAAAATGGTAGGTAGACCGTTAGTTCCTCCCTTCTTTGATTTTCTGAATAATATATGGTAAGATCTAACCTTATTTTTTCAAATGAAGCATCTGTCACCAAATCTTTATTAAATAATTCATCTTTTATGTGCTGGCTATTGATGCTCCCTTAATATATATGAACCTTCTTTTATTTCATGAGCCTAATTTCCTTATGCTCTGCTTTGTCCCATTGATGCAGAAGTCCCATTTGTCTACAAATGCAACTTTATTTTAATTAAAGAGGCAGTGTGTGTGTGTGTGTGTGTGTGCATTTTCTTATGGAAAGAGTCCATAGCTATTATCATAGTCTCAAAGGAGGTTTCTGAACTAACCCATGTGGGCAGAGCCACTGAGGATTCTGAGTGGGGGTGTGAGGTGGCTGAGAGAATCACAGAATGTGAGTAAACCATGCCCTGAGTTATCTTATTAAAATGACATTTCCTGAGCCCTGTACTGTGTCTAGGACAGAGTTTGGTTCATTGTAAACATCTTACTCACTCATTACACCGTTCTTTAAAGTGGGTTGTTAAATTATCCACAAAAACCTGAGCCCTTACCCAAGGTCACACAGCTGGATTTGGAGACCTCACACCCTTACCCCTAAGCCAGCGGCCATCAAGCTTTAGTACAGCAGAATCACCAGGAGAGCGGGTTAGCACACATGCCTGGACTCCTTCCCCACAGTTTGTGAGTAGGGGGGCCTGAGAATCTGCATTCTAACTCATTCCCCAGTGGTGCTGATGCAAACCCACTTTGAACTGGAAGCTCTCGTCTCCAGAGAGGAGGTCATAGAGCCCCAGAGACGTGATGTGAATCATCTAGGCCCCTCAGCTACTTAGCAGCAAACCAAGATGAGAACCTGGGTCTGTGAATTCTAATCCTTTCCACATCACTCATGCACGAAGGATGGCACATCCTGCTGAAAAGTGTTTACCAGTTTTATTACCTGCTGTACGTCCAGCCCCTGGGAATGGGCGTTGGGAGAAGACAACTCCTTGCTTGGCTCCTCTGAGCCCAGCCGGGCCCTTCTCCACCTCCTGGCCTTCCGGTCCACAGTGTGAGGGGCCTCCTCAGGCTCGCTGCTGTCCGAGGTCTCCCTGCTGGCTGCCTGCGGGTTGAAGTTCACGTCCAGCTCTCCCTGCAGGCGCATCTTCTCGGCTTCAGGGTCCCCGGGGGCCTTCCTCTGCAACCAGGACAGTCTGGCCCGGTGCCCAGCTTCCCGGGAGGAGCCTGCAGAGGAGGTCTCTGAGTCGGAGCACATGGCCTCGGGGTTTGGGGAGAGCCCCGAGGAGGCAGCTGAGGGGCCTTGGTCCGAGCCCTGGGCCTGTGCGGGCTGAGGCTGGGGGTTCCTGGGCCGGCCTCGGGGCCTTGGGCACAGCGTGCTCAAAGCTTCGCTCCAGTCAAAGTCCTCCTCACTGTCTGAGCCCATCTCGTCGTAGGCAGAGGCCACGCTGGAGGCTGCCTCCAGGGCCTGGAATGTGCCACTCTTGGGTTTGGCCAGCAGGCGGGTGGGTGGCAGAGTACCGTCCTTCAGGGCCAGCCAGTTCCCGTCAGGGCTCTGCAAAACCTCGGCCACGTCTGTGGGTGGGAGGGAGAGAGAAACCAGGGAGGGCTGTTATCACCTGACAGCAAGGCGAGGCTGCCATCTGTGTCTTCCCCACGACTGGTTTGAAGTCCTGGGGAGCAGCTGACTCTGGAAGGTTCAAGAGGGCACCTCTTGAGGAGGCAGAGTGGAAGGTCCCCAAGGAGTCCCGTGAGGCTTTGCAGGCCTCCCTTGCTCCAAAGATTAGGAGAAACTCCGAGATCTGGCTCCTATTGCATCTGTGCGTGGGCAGATGGTGACCTCGGTCTCAGAATGCTCCCTCTCCTGCCCTAGGCTGGCTTGGGTGTAGATGGGGGGAAGGGAAGGTTACTGGTGGCAGCCCTGGGTTTGGCTCTTTGCCCTTGGGCCATGGTTTTCCCTGGTTGGATGGGAGAGGACTCTGTTACCTGCCCTGGCCTCCCTCAAAGTTAACAACCCCTGTCTTGGTACTTCTACAAATCCCATCCACAACAGCCTGTGCGATGGCAGTGTACACACACACACACACACACACACACACACACACTGGACTGTCACCATGGTTCCTGCTAATATTTGGTCCTGACCCTAGTTTCTGAAACAGGGCTCCTAAATTAAATCCCGTGTAATTTCCTGGGTGATGGGAGCATCTTTCGTTCTAAGGAGGCAACTATGGGCGGCTCCAGGATGAGACTGGCCACCAGAAAGACCATGCCATGATTAGAAATGTAGAACTTTCAGCCTCAGCCTCATCCTCCAGAGAAGGAAGAGGGGCTGGAAAATGAGTTAATAATAGACTAGCTACATAATAAAGCTTCCATAAAAGTCCCCAAAGTAATGGGGTTCTGAGAGCTTTGGGGTTGGCACATCCATGTGCTTAGATAGTGGCATACCCATCTCCTCGGTGCTTAGGACCCTCCAGGGCCTTGCTCCATGTACCTCTTCATCTGGTTGTTCATCTATATCCTTTATTATATAATGAACTGGTGAACATAAGCGTTTCCCTGAGTTCTGTGAGCTGAGCTGTTCCAGCAAATTATGGAGCCTGAGAAGGGGGTCATGTAGAGCTGGTTGGTCAAAAGTACAAGTGAGGACCTGAGACTTGAAATTGGTATCTGAAGTCATGTAGTCCTGAGCCCTTGACCATAGGATCTGGAACTAACTGCAGGGAGACAGGCTCAGCATGGAACTGGAGGATGCCCGGCTGGTGTCAGAGAAGTGGTCAATGTGGAAAAATCCCACATATCTGGTCCCAGGCATGTTGTGTGTGAGTGGTGGGGGAGTAACAGAGTTTGTTTCTACTCAGCACGTAAGTTTATTTTCAACTCAAGGCACAAGCCTCATTGTAGGAGAGATGTGGGGGAGAAAGAGGTTGGTATTTCCAGTCATATTTTACAGATGGGGAGACAAAGGTGAGTGAAGTTACATAACTTGTCGAAGGTCACAGAACCCACAACAGGTCCAGTCAGAATGAGGAGCATCTCTATCCAAAGCCAAGCTCTGGCTTATAGACTGTGCTGTGGAAGCCGTTGGTCTGCTGCGATCAGCTGCCCTGATCAAGGGCAGGCTGGAGTGGTTCTCAGTTTGGGGTCATGGTCTGGGTTGGCCTAAACTGGGCTCAGTTTTGTCCAGAGCGTTTGTGACAGCTGGTGGCTGGGGCCGCAAGGGTTGACCTGCATGCCAAGGGGCAGAGGGTGCTTAGTCTTAGTTTTGTTGAAGCCAAACAGGATGGTGTGCCTCGGGAGTGAGTGGGATGGCACAGTCCTCCTCAGCCACGACTATCTGGCAGAGTCTCGTGGCCTTGGGCACAGCAGTTGCCAACAGAAGCTGTTTTCCTTTATTAGGAACCTCACAGGACTTGGGTGATGGGGTTTGGGTGATGAGGGTCCCGGGGCTGTGGAGGAGATCAACTTGCGTGTGGACCCCAGCTGCGGGGCGTGAGGCCTCCGGCGGCCACAGCTCCGCTGTGCTGGGACACTGAGGCACAGTCCTGCCAGATGCCATTTACCACACAGATTTCCTACCAATTAAATGACTACTGTTTCAGAGAATGAACTTAAAGTGGTCAGTGTTTCACAGTGTTGTCCACAGAGCACGGTACTTGCCAGGACTTCCTTAGAACCACAGCCTTAAGGGAATTCAGATGTTGGTTGAACACATTTTCAACTCAGAGACCCAGTTCTAGGGTCTGACTGGCAGGACATCTGAGTTCCCTTTTTTCTTGAGTCAGAAAGTGGGCTTCTCCTCTTCCAGGAGGATTCTGAGCCCAGTGGGGGCTGATTTAAGCACAGTCCTCCTGGAAGCCTGAGGGCCTGGGCCCTGCCTCTTCCTGGCTCCTCCCACTGTCTTTGGGGTCCATTCCCACCATCTCCACGTGGCAAAGCTCCAGTGGCCCCTCAAAGACCTCATCTCTTCGGTTCCCCTTTTCTTACAGCACTTTCTTGTCTCCCTGCCCAGATGTGGCCTCCTCCTTCCCTGAGTTCCTCCTGGTGTGACAGCCTGTCTGGCTCATCCCATGACCCAATCTGGGTTCTGGCTGATGACACACAGGGATGAGCCCTCCTCCGATGATGACAAGTCCCTGCGGCAGGGGCTGGATCTCAGCGACTTCTCCAGCCTGCTCCGTCCCAGTACCAGAGCCAGCTGGCGCAGAGGGAAGAGCAGAGGCTGTGGAGTTGGCGGGCCTGGGTGGAAAGCTCTGGGAGCCTCTCAGCCTCAGTACTCTCATTGGTGAAAGGGGCACATTCCCTGGCTCGGTGTGGGGATTAAAGGAGGTGACACCCATCAACTGTGTTACATGTGTCTGCTCAGAGCACGAGATGGATCCTTAATAGAGCTTCCCCCCTCACCTATCCATGGGCAAAGAACAAGCACATTGGATTCTAGTAGATCCACGGCTGAGCGCGTTTCCTGACCTGAAAATGGGGACAGTGGCTGTCAGGGAATTATAAGACAACATACGTAAAGTCTTGATCATACTGTCTGCCACCCCTCAGCCTTTTTATCTTCTGCCTGTTGAATTGGCTTCTATTATTTCCTCCTGCCTACAGATCAGCACTCCATACCTAGGTATACGTATCTACATGTGATTCTTTGCCTAAGATGGCTCTGGATCCCAGAGATGGCTTGGCTGTCCCTCAAGTGGGGGTGGGGGGCTCCTGGGAGCAGCCCCCAACCAGAGGCTGGGGAAGCTGGTGGATTAGTACCCCCACTCCCCTGCCTGCTGCGCAAGAGTGTGTTCTACACTGGCTCTTGTTGCTCCCCAATGGAAATGAGCTCCAGTTCTGCTTGATTGATAATGAGTCATTTGCCTTCTTTTCCCTTCCCTGTGTCGTGTCCTCTCCCCTCTCTGTGTTTCCTGAGCTCACCTCCTAATAAACCACAGAGTCTCAAATCTTTATATGAGAATCTGCAGACAGAGACACTCCCACGATGCGAAGCAGGCTCAGCCCTGGCTGTGGAGAGTGTTCATCTCAGGGGAGAGGTGTGTCCCCTCCCTTCCCGGGCCCTGTAGTCACCAAGTCCGCCCCCTGGATGGTCTTTGGAGACCAGCTAACATGCTGCTGCTTCTCAGGGGCCCATCCTTGGCCTTCTTTCCTTAAGAAGCCAGGCTACTCTGTTCTCTGGGCTTTCACTTTTAAACATTCAAACTATACTATAGTTTTTATTTTCTTGGTTGTCTACCCTCACCCCCCTTGCCTCGCCCCCACCCTGACCACAGGTTGCATCTTCTTTACTCCTCTACCTCCAGCTCATGCGGAGGTCTGGCACCTCTGTGGGGCTTGTAAAGACTACTTGCTAGTGAACACAGGCACCCTGTGTGGGGTGCAGGGGCAAGACTGCACCCTGGCTGTGAGACTCTTAATGAGCCCTTCTGTCTGCAGCCTCTCCTGGGGCCATGGGAGGAAGCCAGAGAGGGAAAGCCCCCAAGAATGCCATTCTGTGCCCTGGCTCCCAGGCTGACTATGTTGTAAACGTGATCATGCACCTGCCTTCGACCCCTACTACATGGACGGCAGGGATTCAGTCTGTCACTGGCTCTTCTCTTCTGCCTTTTACAATCCCAGTTTACCACGTTTCTCCGAGAAAGCTAGAGGTTGACCAACTTTTATCTTTGTAAAAGCACAGCTGGCTCCCTGAATGCCCAGCCCTGTGAGAACCTGGTGGTCAAGCTGCATAATCGGAACTGCTCAAAGCTATACTTGGGCACCAATAGCACACTCTCTCAGTCCTCTGGGACTATCCACCAGAAACCCTGTGCCCTTCTGTTCTCTCATTTGTCCGAGTTCTTTCTCTTTCATGGCTGTGTGGACAAATAACCCGTCAGCAACTCAAGAGCAGAGGGTTGTTCCCTGATCGTAATTTCCTAGCACCGAGCACATGCTGTGCATACAGTAGATGCTCGGTCAAGGTCTATAAAGTGAAAATGTGTTTGGGGAGACATTCATTGACTGCTGTAAGCACTGCCGAGGCTCAAAGTGGACCTGCTGTGGTTTCCTCAGCCCTACCATGTCCCTAAAGCCGACCCCAACCATGAATTAAAAGGCCCTGGAAGCAACCTTTCCCCTGAGGCATAAACAGAACTGCTGCAAATAGCCAAAGTGGACATTAACCTAGGCTGACCTCCACCTCTGGGTCTCCTCTGTTCTACATTTCTGCTCTACTGAGACCGGGCAATGCCCCTGGGAATAATCTGCTTCCCGCTATACATATCAAACACCCCTCAAGGCCTGTGGGGTTAGCCTGGGCATTTCAACATGCCAAGGCCAAGCATTCCTCAGAAAAACCAGTGGTTTTCTACATAAAGGCTTTATATTTTTGTGATTTTAAATCTCTGTCCTGAGGGATGCATGGATTTTTGAGAAGAGTATGAAATCTTTTTTGTGTGTCATATTGTTGAACACATTGTTTATGTTTATATACAACTGATAATTATATTTGGGTGCTTTCTTTTACAGAAAATTAGGTAAAAAGAATCATGTTTTGAAAACCAAATTCTTCTCAACTTTATTTGGAATGCTCATAATTCAGCAGGGAACTCTTTGTGAAATAGAATGTTTTCCAGAAGTTTTTATAATCTCCTCAAAATTTATCAGTGTGTAAGTGTGAATTTTGAAAGACTATTTGTTGTGGTGTTGTTCATATGTTTGCTTTTGGGGAGGGAGGGCATTTATTATCATGCTGTAGTTGAAAAAGCCTGCAAACCAGAGCCATGATGTTTACGTTTGGCCACATTAGCAGTGGGATCTTGAACAAGTCATTCACCCCCACTGTCCCTCAAGGTTTTTGTCTGCCATGCAAGAGAATGGTAACACTTGGCAGCTCTGGAGAAATGAATAAAATAGTGCCTGTAGATGGACCCTGCACATTGTAAAGTGATTTTTAAAGGGTAGCTATTATTGTTTATTGAAGATCTATTATATGATAATTCTCATGTGCCCTCTGGAATTTCAGAGACCCTTTCTAGAACTTTCAGTTTCTGGTGAGAGACAAAGAGAAAAGAAAGAGAGAGAAGAAAGAAAGAAAGAAAGAAAGAAAGAAAGAAAGAAAGAAAGAAAGGAAGGAAGGAAAGAAGAAAGAAAGAAGGAAAGAAAGAAAGAAAGAAAGAAAGAAAGAAAGAAAGAAAGAAAGAAAGAAAGAAAGAAATGAATGAACAGAAATGCCGGGCAGCAAGAGGAAAGTAAAGAAATTTAGAATAGAAAAATGCACTTAAAAAACAAAAACCCAAGCCATATACGTAAATATGAAACATTTCACATGCTCACAGGATCTCTGTGCAGATTCTACCCATGGGTTCTGCTAAAAGGTTCACATGGTAACCTGTATTGGGAAACTTCTAGAATGACTGTTAAAAACACTGCATGGTTTATGGTTCTTTGCACCATAAGAACAATGGAATTTGTTTCAATAGCTGTTAGTTTAATCCTCTCCCTTAGAAAAGTAGAAACGATAGCACAATCTTTAAAAGCATATTTCTAAGATGCATAGTTTGCTGATTGATTTTTGTGATGGTTGTTCAAAAAAGGGGCCTAGCTCTGACATGTCCTGGGGGTTGAGAGTCCTTTGTGTTTTCTTCTTGTGAGGACAATGCACCTAGCTTCCATTATGTGTAACCATGTGAGGAAAGCACAGACCTGTGCCAGGGTGGAGTGAGCATCCTGCCTCAGATGCTCAATCATGGGGTCCAGGAGACCTAGATGGCCTAAGCAGGGAGCCTCATGGCCCTCGGCTCTTATCCATGTGGTTCCAAGCACTTCACAGCCTTTTGATGTGTGACTTTGGGAAAGCGGCTTGGCTAATTTGGGCCTCTTCATTGCGAAGGATTACGTGACCTGGCAGGTTTATAAAGGACTGTGTCTTGTGGATGTTGAGTCTCTGGAGAGGTGAGTTCAAGTACTCCATGCAGAGGTGGGACATTCTAGGAGAAGAATGGGCAGCATGCCATCCTCAGGTGTGGGAGGGATGACACTTGTCCATCAAAGACTTGTGTGCCCTGCACCTCTTGGGTCAGAGGTATGTTGCTGGGGCGGGGGGTTGTCAGCCCAGCCGGGGCTACATTTGCCAGGCCCTTTGCATTGAAGTGGAGCTGTGTGACTGGTTCTTGCCTGTGGTCTGGGAGGGAAAGTGGTGTGGACCATTTTCCTGTGGAGGTGGTTAGGGAGCAGGTGTGCTGACTTCTTTGTTCTCTCTTTCTGCATCTGTTGGCTGATATGAATGACCCAGCAAAAGACTGAGAGGCCGCAGAGGACAGCAGAGCCACAAAGTAGAAGGAGCCTCAGGCCTCTAAAGGCCACCTCTAGCTAGGACAATGCATTACACTGGTGTGTGATGAGAAATTAAACTATGCTATAGTGGTGAGTGTTACCCTCATTCAGATGTCAGGTTTCCAAAAGGATATTCTTAAAACCAACCCATGCTGGGACCCAAATCTTGAACACTGAAATACCCTGCGAGATTGGATTAGCATTTCTGGCCTGCATGAGATATATTCTCTGGATCTACGAGGAATAGTAAGCTTAAGTGTGGTCACAAAACCCAGGCATTTCAACACTGGGGCCCAGGAGCCCCCCACTGTCTCATGGGTCTCAGCAGGAAAACTGCCCAGTGGGAAACATGAACGCATTATACATGTGTGCTGTGCTAGAGGCCTTGGGACTTGGTGGTTCAGCTGCCTCAAATGGGCACACAGCAACTCGAGCTGATGGAGAAGGAACTGAATGGGGAGAAACCTCCCAAAAGCCCGCCTGGGACCCACAGACCAACCAGACACCACTTAAAACAGTTACTTGTCTCATCCAGCCTGTCCATGCTCTTCCAGCTGGGCAAGGCTGCCTCCTCCCTTGGTGGCTGGCCCTGGCCCTTCGGTGGCCTCGAGGCGGCTTCCAGTGAAGGGGTCTTCAGGGCATCCTCTTTGGGGAGTGAGAACGAAGACTGGGACCTCTGTGAGGAAAAAAGAGGGTTAGAGGGGGACTGAGGAGCACAGTCACAAGGAAGGATGCCTTCCGCTTTCTGGTAGATGACACTTCTGGTGGAGAAGGCATGTTTGATAGTGTTGGCCCTTCCCGTGCTGAGACTTAGAAGCTGCAAATCAGTGCATAACAGCCTGTTGTCCTATAGATCCTTTTATCCAGCCATCCTCCTAGCAACAGTTCTTAGGCCAATTGTGCTGAAAAAGGAGAGCATCTTCTCCCTGAAGACCTCCAAACGTTTGGGCAGCCCAAACTGAAAGGTACAACACAATGTCAATGCTACAACAGATTAGTGAGCCAAGTCTGGCCCGTGCACAAACCTACAACCATTGCAACATATTCCCATTTACTGTCTGAATCAAAGAAGGGAAAAGAAACTGTTACCTAAGAAGTGGCAGTGAGATTTCAAATGACAGGCAGGAATTATGTTTGAATCATATCACATGTATATGTCACTACATACACGCAAACATATATATGTTACAAGTGGTACAAAGAATTTGAAGCTCGATGTTAAAGATAACAAATGGGAAAGAGGCCGATGATTTAATTCCCTGGGAGATGTAGAAACTTAGGCTTGCCCTGCACACAGTAAATGCATAACAAGTGGGAGCTTTACAAAGAAATTTGAGAATGCCAATGAAAAAGAGCAACAACAGCGCCAGGATGTTTGGGGGACAAAATGGAGCTTCATGGCTGGAATTTGGGGAGCAGACATGTACCCAGTAGCCTCTCCTGAAGGATGGCTGACCAGGCTGAGAAAAAGCACAGAGATAGCTGAGGGTCAAGGAGGTCCAGTATCCCTACCATTGCAGGCCAGACCAGTACCCAGGGAAGCCCTCAAATATAAGCCATATGGTATACTTTTTTTTTGGAGAGGGTGGTATAAGCCAGTTCTGGTTCTGACAGAGTTATAGCAAACCGCTTCTGCTTCCCCTCACAGAGGGGAGGCTGACCTAGGAGGAAGATGGGTTTGCAGAATACGTAACCTCAGGGTCACAACATGCCTCTCACACCCTTGCAAATAGGGAAGAGAAATGATGGGCCTCCAGACCTGCCTTTCCGTATTTACAGGTTAACATGGTCCAGGGGACAAATGAGTTCTCTCCATCTTACCAATTCCCTAAGATCCTGTGTGCTTCCAGTTTGAATAGGCTCATAGGAAATGCCTTACCCCAAGCTGGGAGGGGGGGGGTCCTGGGCTTCCTCTCTGCTAACTTGTACCCTACTGCACTCTATTGCAAGCATCTGGTTTTTGCCTGGTATCCCCATAAGACTGCTTGCAACTGAGGGTAGTTAATGGCCTGTTAATGGTGGCACAGTAACTGGTATAGATGTGGAAATTAGTGCATGTTTGCTGTGGGGTGAATGTGATTTGGGGTGGGCTACAGGATAGGTTTTCAGAAGTACCTGATATTTTTCCTCCACTAATGTCTTGGATAAAACTGAGGAGCAAGAGAAAGAAATGAGAAGAAGCTATCATCCTCACTTACACCATGGAGGGCAAGGTCTAACTTGTAGGACAGCCAAGCTAATGCATGCACATCATATGGCTTTGAGCCGACTGCCACTCCCTTTATGTCAAGGGCACAGAAAGTATGGATCCTGTCGCTAGTGTCCTGAAAACCAAAGTTTTCATGGGGATGGATGGGTATTCAGGGAGTCATCTGTGAGTTTGTTAGATCCTTAACAGATGATAAGCAGCTGCCAGAGGGCAGAGATCAAGTCTGGTCAAGTGGAATTACTAAAAAATGAAGGAAAAAAATCCTTCTATGGCAAAGCCCTGTATACTCAGGGAACACACCCCTGACACTCATCCTACTGTGGTCTGGCAAGTAAGACTCCCCTTCTATGTGATCCCACAGATAATTCCATGTACTCTGTTACAATCGTACTACAACTTGTCAATTCTTCCAAAGACTGTGAGCTCTTTGAAGGCTGGAATGGTCTGGGTGTGATCTTTGGTTGCATGTTTGTGATTGAATTTACAGGACTTTAGACAGAGGTCTGGCCCTTAGGGAGCTGAAAATCTATTGTCAGGTGCAATAGGTCACTTTCCATGCCCTGACTTTTCTTTTTCTTTAATATCTGCAAGCTTCTCACTATAAATCACTGAATATGTGTTTACAAAAGGGGAAAATGATATTTAATGTTTCATTTTACAGTGGTTCACATGGTATTTTGCATTCATCTGTATGTGTCTTTAAGAGGTGGCTTGGGTCCACTTTTATGGGATAAAAAAGCTCCTCATCTACAAAAGCCAACACTAAGAAATGAAAAGTTCCTCTGGTTGCAACAGGGAAGATGGAATCTGTGTTCTTCGTGAAAGAGTTGGGGACACCAGACTTTTATCATCTATTTCAGGAAAGCCATTGTTTCACACTAGATGAAAATGACAATCACAAAATACCGCGAGGTCTGGCTTCCCTAGGTCTCAGACACTGCTGGCTCAGTCTCCAGCCAGGATGGAAAAGCCCCAGTTCTGAGACCCAGATTCAGTTTTGCCAAAAATAAATTGCAATAAATATATTGCCCAGCAGATGGCGTTATGATAATGCTTTCGCTCACCACTTAGTTCTCTGGTTCTCGGTAAGTGATGGGATTATTTGAGTCATTTATTTGCTCATTACCCTGGCTGGGTCTTTGTGCCTACTCTTTCTTTCTTTTTGCAAGTTTGTATTTATTTATTTATTTATTTATTTATTTATTTATTTATTTATTTATTTATCTATCTATCTATCTATCTATTTATTTGAGAGAGAGAGAGAGCGACAGCGAGAGCACGCACGCAAGCAAGAAAAAAAGATCAGAGTGGGTGGGCTGGTGTGGGGGAGAGGCAGGCAGCCCAATATGGAACTTGATCCCAGGACTCTGAGATCATGACCTGAGCCAAAGGCAGACACAACCAACTGAGCCAGCCAGGTGCCCCGTGTCTACTCTTTCATTCTCCCCTACGACCTCTGCTTTTCTTCCCTTCCTCTTACCCACCCTAGTATCCATGGAAGAAGCAGGGCTGGTGATATCAGGAAGGGCTGGCCTGAGTTAGTGTCTGCACATCTATACAAGGAGGGCTGGGAATGGTTGGTGGAATCCATGGTCCAGGAATATTAGTGTGCCAGCAAAGTCTTGCAAAGGTGAACTTGAGAGTTTGAGCTTTGAAGCAGGCCTGCCTCAACTCTTCCAACACTAACTAATGGGTGGTGTGTTAGGCAGTGAGTCGGCCAATGCCAGCTCTTCCGGCTGCGCTATGGGATCTTGGTGGGGGCAGGGGGCTTCAACTGTTCTATGCCTCAGTTTCCTCATATAAAAGGATCAGTGTCATGCCTGGTATACATAAAAAGCACTCAATGAGTATTAATCAGAATAAGAGTATTTACTACACTCTACTGCTGAGCCAGGGCAACATATGCATTCTCTCGCTTGGTCTGATAGAATGCATGTGAGGAAACTGAGGCAGGGGTTGGATAACTGGCCCAAGCACATGGCTGGTCAGGGGCCAGAGGCAGGGTCTGAGCTCGGGTCTGCCTGGCCGATTCCATGCCTTCTCCATGCTGTGCCAAGCCTGTGCTGTGAGCCTGGGAACAATGCCCTCCTGGCTAACGTGCTCCAGCCCAGCAGGACTTGCCATTGGAACCAGCTGGCTCTGACGCTCTGGGTGAAACATGCAGCATGATTACGAGTTACCTCTGTAAGACCTTCCTTTGCAGTTGCTGGTTACCTCGTGTGGGCAGCAGCATGACATGCTCCCTACATCCCTTGGAATGGTCCACTGTCGCAATGATGGCTAGGACTATCAACACTGCCAACAGAGCAGACTCCTTGAGGCACTGCCCATGGCTTCAAAATGTTCTCTGCTTGCAAGGAGGCCACACCGTAAAACAGGGAGAGAATGGGGGCACCTGGGTGGCTCAGTGGTTGAACATTTGCCTTCAGCTCAGAGGGTGATCCTGGGGTCCTGGGATTGAGTCCCACATCGGGCTCCCTGCAGGGAGTCTGCTTCTCCCTCTGCCTATGTCTCTGCCTCTTTCCCTGTGTCTCTGGTGAATGAATAAATAAAATATCAAAAAAAATTTTTTTTAATTTTTATTTATTTATTTATGATAGTCACAGAGAGAGAGAGAGAGAGAGAGGCAGAGACACAGGCAGAGGGAGAAGCAGGCTCCATGCACCGGGAGCCCGACGTGGGATTCGATCCCGGGTCTCCAGGATCACGCCCTGGGCCAAAGGCAGGCGCCAAACCGCTGCGCCACCCAGGGATCCCTAAATAAAATATTTTTAAAAAAATGGAGAGAGAATGAATGACAATTGAGACAAAGCTTTGCTTTGTATTTTTAAGGTCAGGCATCGATACCGAATTCAATCCAGTGATTATAAATAATAAACAATACATTAGGTCTGTACTGTAACCACTCAAAGGAGAGGCAAATATGAGGAAGGAAGGGATGGAAACACAAGAGAAAAGGCTGGGAAAAATAGAGAGGGATAGAGAGATGTCTCTTGGTCACTGGGCACATCGTAAGAACCCTGCTCCTGCTGTCATCATGGTTATTATCAGTAGGATCACCAAGTTATTATGAACACAACTTTGTATATAATATACGTGCGCAAAGAGACCGGCATTAAATGAATTACAAGCCCTGAACTACGGGCTTTTAGGATATTGCATCCGAAGGCTTTGAAAGCTGGATGGCATTGACCTCCCTACTAGCAGAGAACCACACAATAAGGGAGGAAATTAAAAAGAGAATGATCATATTCAAGTTTCTTTCAAGAGAACAGACCAGAACTCCTGGCTGCATGGGGATGGATTCAGTTTGGGTCTTGCAGATAAGCACAAGTAGCGGGGCCTGCAGTGTTCTGGGATTCTGCAGTTATTCTCTGAGCCAGAGGGGTCTGGGTCATTGGAGAACTGAGGAAAAGAGGGAGGCACTGCCTGGAGGCCAGGTTAGGGCCCTCCACGGTCTGGAGGTCAGGAAGCCTCCCTCAAGGCAGAAAGAGGCTCCCTAAGCCTGCAGCCCTTTGGTCTCACCAGGGCAGATGTGGGTCAAGGACACAGATGCCCGGGCTCATCTCCAGAGCCCGTGAGTCAGCCCTGGAGTGGGGCTCTGGCGGTGATGCAGATGAATAACCAGGGGGAGAGCAGCTGGTCAAAAGATGGGGGGGCCACCTTCTGTGAGCTCTCCAAGAACCAAGACTTGGCCTGCTGCTTCACGTCCACGCTCTGGCCAGTGATGAGGCACATTTCTGCATTTATACCCTCTGTTTATCACTTTCTCCTTATCTCAATCCTAGACCAATGCTGTGCAATAAAACTTTCTGGGGTGATGGCAATGTTCTGGAGTGTCTACTATAGTAGCCGCCAGCCAGGGGTGCTCCTGAGCACTTGAAATGTGGGCCAGTGTGTCCGAAGAACTGGATTTTTAAACCTGATTTCATTTTAATTAATTTCAGTTTGAAAAAAATTTTTTTGATTTATATCTTTGCCATTTATTTTTAAAATCTTATTCAAAATATTAAATAATACATTCAGATATGAAAAATCACTGCAATAAAAACAGTTCAGCTGTATTTCCATTGTGCTCCCTTCCTTATTAGGACAGTAAATTGTCCACCTGAGAGAAATGGTGGATTGCCCTACTTCTTCCATCTTTACACAAAGCACATGCTAACTGGTTCACCCAGGCTTTCTGGAGTTTAACATATATTAGGGGTTATGTTTTCTAAAAAATTGCAGTGACATTTTTAAGTCAACCTTGGTTCAAATCACATATTTACAAACTGATCAACTCTTTATTATATAAAGACAGGCTAAGATGAAATACATTAAATAATTTCCAGTTGCTGTGAAAAACAAAACAGAAGAAAATAAAACAAGTATTTGTGTCTTGTGGCCACTGTTGTAGAGAATGCAGCTCTAGGCCTGAGAGACAGTGGAGTCTGATGATCTCATTTTATAGAGGAAGAAGCTAGATCAAGGGCTTTGGAAGAGAAGAAAGGTATTCAACTCCAGCTCCACCAATCACAAAATGTGAGGCCTTAGGTAACTTATGGTAGAGCTTTAGTCTCCGTTTTCTCACCTATAAAATGGGTTCGGTAATACCCACACCTGCACCTTGTGGTGAGGGGTAGAAGAAACAACATGAGATGGGCAAACGTACTTGTTCCTGCCTCTTCCCCATATGGCCTCATTGGCAACTAGAACCGCAGTCGTCATGCGGCATGACCCAGGGGGCACCACTTGCACTGGACTCTCCAGGTGAATAGTTGTGCAATATGGTGGTCTTGGCCAGGGTCAGTCCCCCTTAGGCCCTAACTTGGGGATGTGATGCTAGCACAGAGTCTTTTACCACAGGGAATGGGGGCCAAGTGCAGGCCAGGGTGGGGAGAAAGCACTGGCTTTGCCCTTGAGGGTGAACAGTGTGCCTAGTGACCCTGCATGGAGCACTGGAAAGGCTATCCTTGTCTCCAGATGTGCCACCCCTTGAGGCCCCGGGCTGGCCTGGCCATGGTGCTGGTCAGAGGGAAAGGTCTTGGGTTCCTGACCAAGGGAAGTGAGGCTCGGGTCTGTCCAGGTGTCAAGACCCAGGTGTGGCATCAAACCGAAGTCTGGAGACAAGAGAGGAAGGCAGCAGGCCAGAGATAAGGAGGAAGGGAGGAAGGGATGAGACATGCTGGGAAGTGGCGGTATGGGGGCATAAGGAGGGGTCCAGTCCTTTCCTGCAGGCCCTCGCAGGGGACTGGGCTGGCCAGCTTATCCTGTTAGCCTGTGAATGTGGTCGGAACCAAATGCAACAGCACTTATTCAGAGGAGGTGTGCGAGCTTCTTTGTCCCTGGAAGAGCTAGAACTTGGTATGAGCCTTTCTACACAGCTAACTAATCAAGAATCGATGGATTCTTATCATTGAGTGCTGGGTGAGGTGCAGTCTCTCCTTCCAGATAATATTTTTTAAAAGCTCTAATCACACTGCTGTCTTTAAACCAAACCACCAGCTACAAATGGTCACTCATAAGGGTGTGGATGCTGGTGTTTTGCTGAGACCTTAATCCATATATTTTCCTTCCATCACAGGTATCCTGGAAGCTGGAGGGGAAGGGTTCAAGTCTAGGCCACGACTAAATCCCCATAAATCAACATTCTGCCATCAGGTGGCCATGGCCCTGCACTGAGAAACAGCTACCATGTAACAGCCCAATGCTGAGCTGGCCCAGTGCCAGAACATGTGACCATTGACCATTGAACATGTGGCTAATAGGGGGCTAATGATATTGGCTGCTCAAAAGGGCAAACTGTGCCAGGGACCCAGCTGGATACTGGATTCTCTTCACGCCTAGATTCAGGCTGCTTTGTTCGGGGCAGCTCTCATGAGTACAAGAGTGAGTGGAGAAAAGACAAAGCATTCACATCTCCCTAACTGATATTGTTGACAAAAATATGCTGTTTACATATTGCAAATCACAGAGTTGGGAGAACTCACAGGGAGAGGCCGGGGCACTTCTTTGATCAAATATCAAAGTTAGGGATGATTAATAGGAGCCAGCGGAAGTCTTGTCCCCTCTGTAAGGTACCAGGTCCTACGATCTGGGTGGTTACAGTGTTATCTGTATCAATGTCCTTTATGGGCTTTTCTCAAACTACAGCCTCAAGGATGTCTCCCACCCCCTCCCACGCAGGCGGATACAAGCCCAGGGAAGGTGGCCATAGCTTGCAAAGCACTGAATACCAGAAATTCAAAAGATGCCTAGAGTGGAGAGGGACTTCCATTAGGCCTTATCCTATATCAAAATCTAGGAAAAAAAATCATATTCTGCCATTTGCTTTAGGATAAATAAGTTAAGAAACACATCAGCTCTGTCTACATTGACGTTGAAGCCAAAGTGACAATTGTGGTGTGCAGGAGGCGGGCATTTGGCAAAACAAATTTCCTGGCAAGGAAAGGAAACTTCTGGAGGATTTGTTTTAGCAAACCAAATGGGAATCCCATGAGACTCTGACCTGTGCCCAAGGCCCTGCATCCCAGGTGGACTAGAGTTTCTCCAGCCAGCTGAGGGGCTCAGTGGGAGGTCCCCCTGGGAAGCATCACTGCTATTTTAAGCTGCTTTTGGCCAGTGTTTGACTAGGGGGTGTGCATGAAGCACTTTCCTGTCCTGCTGGTGGAAAGAGGGGCGAGGGGCGTTGCTGCCGTAACTGCTGCTGTGCCCACTATTCTGACTCATTCTAGAGACCACTGTCCCACATCTCTGGTGACACTCAGTGTGTTGCCAGCCTCCCTGAGGTGGCAGGAATACCATTTCTAGGTTGAACCATAAGCATAACAAGGAGTCCCCCTGAACATCTGGTGGGAAAACAGGCATTTCATATCCTAGAGCCTCCCAACGAAACAGGACACAGGAGCAGAGCATAGGAAATGCTCGGAGCCAGGAGCCCTGGGCTCTGGTCCTGCCCCACCCCTCAACTTAGTTCCAGTGACTCAGGCTAGGTAGGCCTCAGTTTACTGCTCTGTAAAATGGGGATAATGCTGGATGCGCTTATGTGGATCTAATGAAATAATATGTGCAAACACCCTGTGCACAGAAGGTCTACATAGAAGAGAAGTATTGGTCATTTGCTGAGCCTGGGGGGATTTGCAAGGCGACGCCACGCATGCAGCCTGAGCTCACAGCAGCAGGAATGAGTCAGTGAATTCTCTGAATGACAGGCTATTTGAAGGGCATGTGCCTCTCCTTTCCCTGAACCCCAAGTCCGTTTCCAGCCTCAACCTTTCCGCAGAGTGCCCACAATGTGGGCTGACTTGTATCTTGGCCTGCTTTGCTCACCAGATTATACAGTCCCCCAGGGCAGGGATCGAGGCTCCTATTTACTTTGTTCTCCTGGGTGTTAAGTGCACAACAGCAGCAATAAAATAAGCTGATGGCATGCTGACAAAGGAAGGTTCTGCCAATAAATCAATGAAGTTAAATCTCTGATAAAGTCATAAAGATGCTCCTTGTTACCCCCCGGCATCTGGCAGCTGGTGAGGGCACGGGGAGGACTGACGCAGGTGAGACTTCTGTGCATGCTTTTGTACCTGTATGCCTAACCGCACAGTGGGGGTGCACACCCGTTTTGCAATCTGCTCAGGTAGGGGATGAATGAATGTCACTGACCCAAGGAGGAGTAGCGTAAACACCTATTTCTCACTCTGCCCCACTTCAGGTGTCCTTACCCTGTGGGGCGGGCACATGAGCCAACTACAGATGGTGAGCGTGGTGGCCCCACGTCTATGGGGAGAAGGCCTCCAACCTGTGCTTGTGCGGGACACCTGTGTGGCGGGGGTGGTGGCACTGCTCAGGGACTCACCCAGAGGGTGGAGGGAGCTTGGGGGCCTCCTGGGGGTGCCATGATCCCCTCGTCAGCGGCCTCCGCGCTGCTGCTCTGGGGCTGTGACCACTCTGGCTCTTCTTCCATTGGCTGCTCGCCTTTGCTCTTCTGTTTCCTTATGATCTGGGGAGGAGGCAGGTGACAAAAGAGGGTAGATTATTGGCAAGGCCTTGGGGGGCCATGTGGACTAACAGGGACCATCTCTGGGATTAGTTTTTAGCCACATAAGAGTTTAGTTTCAACAAAATACCAGCCTGTTTGGATCTGCTTTAGGGTAAAACAGTACAGCTATAGCCCTAGGCATTCTACAGCACTTCACATTTTATAAATAATCATTTTATGATGCTAACAACCTCCATTCATTAAGTGCCTACCATTGACAGACCGTTGCAGGCGCTGTATATGCTCTACCTCATTTAATCCTCAAAATAACCCTAAGAGCTCTGGGTGATGACTCTCCTCATTTTATAGTCAAACTGGCTCAGAGAGGTTGAGTTATCAGTTAAGGCTCATGAATGCTGGAGCTACAGCTCATGAATGCTGGAGCTGCATCTCAAACCCACAGTCTCTGGCTGTAAATCCTGGTTTTAGGAAGCCTTGGCAGGGTCTGTGAAGGGGGTGGGTACCGAGCCATCGGGGAAGGCTTCAGCTTATTTGTACCACTTGCTATGTTGGGCACAGCCATTTGGATAGAATGAATCTATTCGTTGCACAGCAGTGCCCAAAGGCAGGAAGCAGCTGAGAAAACTGATGAGCCACCAGTCCAGGTGTATTCTTCAAAGTCTTTGTAGCCCAGACAGGATGATAGAATGGAAGGCTGAGAGCAGGGAGAGCTATGAATTGAGGTGCCATGCCCTGGGGGAGACGGGGGCCTGATCAAGGTGTACCCCCAGCTCCATGGTGGGGCCCTGGCCACAGGCGCCCAGTGGGCTCTGGGATGCTGGGGACTAGTCACATCCTGTGCAACTGGCTGCACAGTGGGCAGGGCAGTGCTGCTTTCCTGTCAGGGGCCCCAACAGTGTATGCTGGCCATGTGTGGACAGATGGCCTGTTTGCTGGGTTCTTAGGTCTCTACCTTAAAAGCAGCTGAATCTGGACTGCATATACTTTGAACTGTGGGTTGGATGAGCCACATGGGGATCTCTGGGGGATAAGTGGGGATCTTCGTATGTGGCATATGGACAGGACATGGAGTTTGTGACCAAAAGGGAAAACTAAAATCCCTGCATGCCGTCCCTTTGTTGCGTGACTCTGCATCCATCCCAGGATTGGTACAGCACACTTCCCACCACGGCAATGGGCTGATGGGGTGCCTTGCTTTGCTTTGGTTGAGGACAATGACCTCTGAGGGGGGAGTGGGTAACCATGGGGGTCAGGGCTGAGCACGGGCCTCAGTCCACATCCCTACTTCCTCTTGTTCACCTAGGCTTCTGTCCAGGCCCTGAGTAGCTACTGTGCTTTCAGCTGGGCCCCAACATGAACACACTGCATGGATGCATATCCCAACCCACAGCTGGACCTGGGGTCACTGCAGATGCATGAGCCACAAAGAAATTGAGGTATAGTAAAACATATATTTGGTTTTTGCCCCTGGTTCCTGGCACTGAGATTAAAAACCTTTGGAGTGATTTTGCTATGCTAATGAGGCAACTCAAAGCTGGGAACTTTCAGCTCCACCCACAACCTCTGGGGAGGAGGAGGGACCATGTGCACCTGGCTGGTGCAGGGAAGGCTGTGGTCTGCACACTCCCTCCCCAGGCCTTGTTACCTGTGTATCTCTTCATCTGGCTGTTCATTTGTATCCTTTATGATAAACCAGTCATTGGAAGTGTGGCACTTGCTGAGTTTTGTGCATTGTTCTAGCAAATCATCCAACCTGAGGGTTGTCATGGGAATCCCTGGATTTGTAGTAGGCTGGGCAGAAGCGTGGTGACCTGGGGATACCTGCCACTTGTCACTGGTATCTGAAGTAGGGGCAGTCTAGCGGGGACTGAGCCCTAAAGTTGTGAGGTCTGTGCTAACTCAGAGTGGAACTGAATTGAACTGAAGTGAAGTGAAATGAATTGTAGGACACCCAGGTGGTGTCAGAGAATTGCCTGGAACACAGAACTAATCCTTGTTCGGAGCCATAGAGTCTGGGGGTGGCTGGCTTCTCAATAATAATAAACGGATACACCATGTCATGGACAGCTTAGGGCATATGGGTAGCAGGGGGTGACTGCAAATTCAGCAAGAGACGATTTGAGAGGTGTAAGAAGAGGACACACATATATGCACACACACACACACACACACACACACACACACACATGCAGGACACCCAGGAAACAGGAAGACAGTGGATCGCCTGCTCAGTGCTGAGTTCCTGGCTTCTTACTCGTTAGCTCAATCCCTACAGGCAACCACACTCCATACCTCTGTTTACATTTTGCAGCACCATGCAATCCCTCTGCATTGGCCACCAGAGCACAAAAGGGGAAAGTGACAAGGCACAGAAATGGTGCCCAAGATACAGTGGGGCCCACATGATCGGGGCCAGGCTGGCAGACTCATTGAGGGATGCCATGGTCCACCTACCTTCTGCAGGATAGTGGTGGCCAGTTCCTCGGTCAGCTCCTCCTTGTGGTCCCGAAGGTAACTGGCCTCGTTCTGCTTGTCCTGTGAAGGAGGGAAGAGAATGGCCGCATGCTGTGGGTGGGAGTCCTGGCCGCAGATGCAGAGGGAGGGTGGACCCTGCTCTAGTCAAGGACTGCCACCATGAGGCTGGCTTCCCGACAATCTGTACTTCTTCTGGTGGCCAGGACCTTGTCCCCTGCCTCCCCCATCCCTCGTGAGGAGAAGAGGGTCCTACCAGACTGTCCCCATAGGCTTCTGCCTTGGAAATTGCTTCCTCAATGGCCTCTTCAGCCACCCGCAGGGCAACAGCCAATGTATCCATCATGCTGTGTCCTAGACAGGAAACAGAACACAACCACTTTCTGAAAGGGAAAGACAAGTAAAATGACTGTTCCACTTTAGTTCTTCTGTTTAAGTCTTACAGAGGCTGGGGGCTAAGCTTCCCTCTGCTCAGCATGGTGCACAGGCACCGGCTTGTCCCCTGCCTCACCGTCTCCCATCACCCCCAAACCCCAGACATAGCAAATTGTCTCTGATTCTTTGAGAGCTACTGTCTTCTCCCTTCCTGACTCCCGGATCTTGGCCTTCTTTCCTCTGGATCCCCGCTCTGTACCTGGGCTGGCTCTTGGGGACCCCAAGGTTTGGCCTGAGGGTTCCTTCTCTGGAAATCCTCTTCCTCTGCTCCCTCCTGTCCCACCCTGGCTGGATGTCCACCCGAGGCTCTGGGGTCGCTTCCCATGGAGTCAAAGAGACTGCCTCCCATCCAGGTCATTCTCAGAGAGCATGACTGGATCACATGCAGTCCCTGCTGCACCCTGACACTAAGCACAGCTCCCAACACACAGATGGCTTAGAGGTACATGCACAGGAGGACTTCATATAAAGAAATAGCAGTTCCTCATCTGCTTTCTCAGATGAAGATTATGTTTTATTTTGTGCATATCATATGCCACTGTGAAGAGAATGATGGATGAAAATTATTCAATGTTCTAAGGGCACTGGACTGTACACATGTGATGTAAATTCAAAACCCATGGGAGCATTTTTTAAAATAAGAATTTTATTTATTCATTCATGAGAGACACAGAGAGAGAGGCAGAGACACAGGCAGAGGGAGAAGCAGACTACCTGAGGGGAGCCCGATGTGGGACTCGATCCTGGCACCTGGGGACCATACCCTGAGCCGAAGGCAGACACTCAACCACTGAGCCACCCAGGTCCCCCATGGGAGCATTTTTTAGACTCTCAGCCAATACTATCAATAACAACAACAGTGGCCAACCTCACTGAGCTTACCTACCTGCTGGCCCCAGGCTGAGAGTCATGTGTGTGGCCACAGTTAAAGCAGACAACCATCCACTGAGTGGGTGTCATCTGACGGACAAGACAACTGAAGCCCAGAGAGGTCAAATAACTTGGCTGAGGTAACTCAGTGTGACAGGAAGAGAGATGAAATTTGAGTCCAGTACTCTGTCTGCAAAAGCCTTTGATTTTAACCACAACAGTGAGACAAGTACAAGCTCATGTGATTTAAAAATAAAAATGCTATTGTTATTTTTAGCAAGCACATTTTTTTTTTTTGCAAATGGCAACAGGTGGAAGGAATGTCCCCCCCCCCCACCCCATGTCGAAGGACTTCTGCAGGTGGCATAATTCTTTGTGGAGCTGAGTGCTTGGAAGAGTTTTGCTTCCCTAGAAACTCAACTTTTGCTTCTTACCCAAAAGTGAGAATTTTGATCATCTCTCTTTTTTCTCCCCAGAAGCCCGATTCACGTTAGGCCCAGGAGCACAGATCTGCAAGGGTTGTGTGCCTCTGTCTCCTCTGCCCAGATTTCAACTTCCTGTTTCCATTTATACTCTCCTCATGCATTATTTAACACACATAAACCTCCTGAAAGCTGCTTCAAATTCTCCAAAGAGTGAGACTAGGTATAAATACATCAGTTCACTCGCTAATCAATCCCTCGATTAAAAAAACTTAACTCAAATTTCTTAGGCTCTTCAAGACACAAATGTGGACAGAAAGCATCTGGCAAACAATAAAAATCTCCAAAACCAATCTAGTTAGGCTCTGCGTGATCCAGCAAGCTGATGGGTCCATCACAAGCTGGCTACAATGACAGACACGACAGAGCCAGGTCCGGATGACCCAGGTCAGGGCTCCATGCACTCAGAGTGGCCGACCAAACACGCAGTTTCCCCAGTGTTTCTACAGGTACACTCTACAAAATTGAGGTTGTCATCACACCAAGTGCTCCCTGGAGATAGACACTGTACCTATCTCCCACATCTCTTCTTCAAGATACCAACCAAATATCTTTCTCAGAAGTTCTCACTAGCCCTGTGAGGGCCCCCAGTGACACCCTAATGGATAAGTCAAGTCCATGCTCTCAGGTGCTTCCCCGGCTACTGGGTGAGCAGGCTAAGAGGTGTGCAGGAGGGCCTGTGGTGGGGATCATTACCCAGTTCCACAGATCCCTGGCCTGTAAGAGCCCAGAGACATAACCTAAAGGCTCTGGATGGTACATTCATAACTTCTGATGAGGATGAAGTAGAGCACTGAAGAATGTTTTGGCTGGAAGTGAAGGCTTACGTCAGTGCTACAGAGGAAAAGACTGGCAGGGGTGTAGAGGAAGAAGAAGAAAGCAGAGCTAGAGTGACCGAGCTTGGAAGAGCAGCAGACAAAGGGATGGTCAGTTTTATGCATCATCTTGGCTGGGCTATCATATCCAGTGATTTCATCACTTATCTAAGTGTTGCTATGAAGATATTTTGTGGATGTGGTTAACGTCTATGATAGCTGACTTCAAGTAAAGGAGATTGATGTTTAGGTAATGTGGGCGAGCATCATCCAAGAAGTTAAGAGCAAAAGCCTTACGAACAAATATTGAGGTTTCCAAGAGAAGAAAACCTGTCTCAAGACTGAAGTATTGACTTCTGCCTGAGTTTCCTGCCTGCTGACTTATCCTATAGCCTTTGGGCTTGCCAGGCCCTACAATGTGTGAGCCAAGTCCATCACATAAATAAATCTCTTTGTGTGTGTCTGTGCCCACATGTGTGTGTGTGTGCATGTGTGTGTGTGTGTTAAATTGGTTCTACTTTGCTGGAGAACCCTGGTGGATACAGATAGTCACTGAAGGTAATGTTAATACAGGGAAATTGTGGGCAGGAGGTGCTCAGGCCATGAGGGTCAGAACAGAAAGAGAGGGACAGAATTGGAGAAAGAGCTGATACGAACTTGGGTGACTGGGTAGAGGTTGCAGGGAGGGGTCTGTGGGAAACGGAATCCTTGCTGGTGGACTTAGGTGGCTGAGGAACTTAATCAGGATGTGCTGAGGTTCAGATCCCTGTAGGATCCTCCAGGGCTTGACGATCAAGCTATAGAAATCTGAGTCTAGAACTCTGGGCTGACATCCGTGCTGGGCATTTCAGCTTCAGCAGTGAATGTCTGCATGGAGGTCATGACTCCCATGTAGCACACCTGTGTAGAGAAGTTGTAGGCTACAAGGATGAAGGAGGATGGGACCTTCATGGGAAGGCACCCAAAGGAGAGAACAGAGAGCATGCAGAGGAGCTGCAGGGTCCCAGGAGAAGGTGACTCAGGAGGCTCGCAAGGTCCAGCACTCTGGAGAAGGAGTTGAAATGGTGAAGAAGGTTTTATTTGAAACTAGAAGTTTGTTTTGCTTTTAACTTCTACTTTAAGAGGACTTTTATATTGGTATAAAGAAGTAGAAGTGAATCAGTACATGATACATTCTTTATAAGAATATTTTAATATGAACCACCCAAGTGTGGTCATTATTATAGTCCAGCTCCGGAAGATGGAGTCAGCACTCAAATTCACCAGGTGATGGATGTAAAGTACCCAGGGGTTGGGTAGCGAATGCACTGCTCTGGCCACACCTTGGATATACTCACGAATTGTGATGATGAATTCACATAGTGGATGACAGGAAGACTCAGGGAGGCTCCCATTCAGTAACAAGTAGGTGTGTCCCACAGTTACAATCCAGCTGGGAGACCCTGAGTGTCTGAAGGTGTTTCTATTCCTCCAACTTTCCATTAGCAGCAAACTCTTAAGCAAACTTACCTTCCGACTGTCTATAAAATGTTGAATCACTGCCCGAAATACTTCCTTCATTCTCCAGGTTTGCTTCGAAAAAGTTTCCTCCTAGAGGGAGGGAGGGTGTGGGAGAGAGAATGGGATTATCACATGTCCCCAGTGAGCACTGGGGTGCAGGTCTCAGCACTGGCAGACCACCACAGCCCACTCTGATTAAGTCAGCTTTGCAGATAGGTTTAGGGAATCACTGAGTTGCATAATAATGCTATGGCTTTTGATCAGTCACCTTTTCCTTCTCACACTGATTTCTGGTATAACATTGCTGCCTGCCCCAACTTTCTTCCAGTACCTTCTTTGGAGGCAATGTGGAGTCAAGGACAGAACAATAAATCAAAGCCAGAGAGATGTAAGGTCCTTACTTCCTGGACCTGCAAATTACTAGCTGTGTGACCTCAAGCACGTTACTTAACCTGACACTAGGCTTCCCTACTAGAAAGAGAGAAAGAACAAGAGCTTGTGACACTGTGGGTTTGGTCTTTAGCTGCAGACTCTGGCACTGACCCAAACAGTTGCCTTTAGCTAATGATTTGACTGTCACCATTCTCTTTCATAGAATGCAGTCCATGTTGTGAGCCCAGAGAGAGACTAGGTCAACACATGGTGTTTGACTTTTTAAGGCCCTCTTTCTCTCCTTTGGTCTTCTTTGAATAGAACACACAACCCTAATCTTAATTCCAGATTGGAAGAGTAGTTGGCTAAGCTCTTTCTAAAGCCCCTTTTCAAGTTGGGGATTTTTGTTATATAAAAATGAGTTCATTCATCAAATGAGATATCTGCAGTTGGGGATGATGGATTTTGTTTTAAAGTCACTGTATTATGTCCCCAGTACCTAAGATAGCACCTACACAGTAGGTGGCTCAAGAAAAATGAATTGGATGTTGATGGAAAACATCGTTTGATAGAACCAAGAATATAAATATGGGTTTATGTGCCTTAGCTCAAAAGGGGGAAAATGCAATGTCATCAATGCAATGTCAAACTAAGCAATAGGCCTTCAATACATATAATACACCCTGTGCTTCCTTGGATGGGTTGTCATGGGGGCTCCCATATGGGAACCCCAGGGGTAACTAATGTAGGTATTTGAGGCAGGTAGATGGCTACCTGTATGAAATAGGCCATTTTTCATGTGTAATAGCTCCATATTTCATGTGTGTAGCCTGTCATGACAGTTCAGTCTGACCATATACCATTCTCTGTGTTTGTATTTTTTTGATCAGGCTTTCAAAAGGCCTGTGGTCCACTTATTCCAGTTCTGTGACCCTGAGTTGAGCAAGTGTCTTTGTCTTTCTGAGTCTGTTTCCTCACTTACAATATAAGTCTTTAGGATAAGTCATCTCTGCAGGCCCCAAGCTATAGTTCTTTTTTTTAATTAGATTTTATTTATTTGAGAGAGAGAGAGAGAGAGAGAGAGAGAGAAACAGAGACACAGGCAGAGGGAGAAGCAGGCTCCATGCAGGGATCCTGACGCGGGACTCCATCTGGGGTCGCCACGATCACGCCCTGGGCTGAAGGTGGCGCTAAACTGCTGAGCCACCCAGGCTGCCCCCCAAGCTATAGTTCTAAGTGCAAATATTTCCCTTTGGTGTGGCTACATCCAGCATTCATTCATCCATCCAGCAAAGAGTCTCTGAGCACCTACTAGGTGCCTGGCTCTGGGCCGTGTGTTAGGATATATTGGTGACCAAAGTCAGAAATTCTCACTGCCCTGACAAACTTGATATAGTGGAAAGAATTCTCCGATCCAAGATTTATATAAATCAATGTAAAATTATAGAGCTGTTAAGTGCTCTGATTGAGTGCTTCATAGTACAGTGAGTGTGTCCAGCAGAGACAATGAGTAACCAGCCAAAGGGGTGTGGGAAGGTGGGAGAGTGTCTGGGGCAGAGCAAACAACTTGCACAGGACAGGCAGTGGGGGCAGCAGGTGCATCTGAGAACCTAAGCAAAAGGCAGTGTGGCTGGGCTTGGAGACCCAGATCATGCAAGTCACGGTGACCACATTGTGTTTTGATCTTTATTCCAACAGCTACATAAAAGCCAGTAAAGCTTCCATGGAGGTGATCTGGTCAGATATGTGCTTCCAAAGTGTACTCTGGCTGTTGGGAGAACAGGTCAGTGAGGGGAGGGCAGGAAGTGAGGGAATGTGCAGGCCAGGAATGTCTTAGGAAACAGAGAGACTCGGGCACGTTTACAAATCAAGAGGAAGGAACCAGTTAAAAGACAGGCTGGCTCAGCAAGAAGGAAGAGATGTGAGACCTTCAGACCTTCCTGGAAGGTGACAGGATCCAGTGAGGGGGTACGTGCTATCTGTCCTGTGAAGGAGGAGGGTGGAGGCAAGCACAAGGAAAGAGAACATCTGGAAACATCACTGGGGACTGAGCTGCCCAGAGAACAAGCTCTGGTTCTGCATGATTTCAAATCTTCTAGTACAGCACTTCTCTCTGTTTCCCTTGAAATTCATAGGTGGGAGCTTTAGAGTCATTTGAGAAAGGCACAAAGAGGCTGACACTGTTCTCAAAGCACTGATGCAGCAGTCAGATGACATCGTCATGTCTTTCATGAGTTGGAGGAACCTCTGATTTCACCTGCTCAGCATTTTCAAAAGACCGTGTTTTTCAGTCAGATTCCAGATGAAAGATTAATGGACTTTTTCAGGAATCATGTCAAAAATAGATATACAGTGTTCATGAATAGAAGCAGAGTTTATTTCTACCATTTTATTTATTTAATACAAACTGAAAGCAAGATGTTATTTATTCAACTGCCTAGAGATTAAGTATATTAATAATGACTACTTTTATGTTTTCGTGTAGTGCTTCTTCCCTGGGTAACTGTTAAAAATGTCATGCTGAATATATCAGATGCGTCATGCAAGCACTAGTTACCATTGGGTACTTGATTTTTTAAAAATTTACTGACTTCTCCACTGGACTATTGGCTCTGAGATGGCAGGGTCTTGCCTGTCTTTTCACTCTTAAACCAAGTGGGCACATAGTAGGTGTTCAATAAATGCTTTCTGAATGTTTATTGGAGTAATGAATATATCTTAGATTTATCCAATGGAACTAGTGGGTCTCCTTTCCAGCCTGGCCTAGCTTGGTCACCCAATATGGGCTGCAGGATGAGTAAGCCTAGTTTGGGGGGCCAGACAGACTGATGGCAGTTTAGGGTGTGCACGTGATGGCAGACCCATAAGATTCTGTGAACTCAATGAATTTTCAGTGGACTGAGTGTGTTAAGGCAAAGTACGCTGGTCCAGAAGGTGAGGATGTTTCATAGGTATAAGGAGTTCTACTCCAAGAGTTCAGGAGCAGAGCACACGCCTTGCATACCATAGATGTTGCATATTATGTTCCTACAATCAAAATTCTGCAAACAAGTACCCTTAGCTAGATTTGAAGATGGAGCCATCTTATTATAAATGCTACTGGACAAATGATGGCCAGGGGCTAGCTGGGGTTCTCCATCTTGGCTATGCCTTAAAACCCACTGAGCTTTAAAAAATATCTGTACTGGGCCCCCCTCCACAGATTCAGAAATAAGTGGCTGAGCATGGAAGGTGATCCTAGGCACTGGTTTTTTTTTTTTTTTTTTTTCAAGCCCAGACTGATGTATAGTTAGGATTGAGGATGGCAGGTGACAACTATGGCAAGAGTGTTGAACGATAGGTGGGAGCTAATGCTAAGGGCTCTTCATCATGTGACATAAGCAAGAGTCCACATGTGCACTGGAGGATTTCCCCATATTTTTGGTTAACTAAATTTTCTAGGTCGTGTGTAGAGTAAATCTCATTTTTTTTATGATCATGGCTTAACAAGTTTGAGTATCATCTCACAAACTGTTTCTTGTCCACTTGTCTTCAGTTTTATCAAAAGGAATTCTTAGTTTAAATGGATACTAACCATATTAAAGCAACTGATTCTAATACTTCAGTGAAGTGTCTTGGTACTCACAGAATGCTTTTAAGATTAAACTGGTGCCATAGTGAGGATGTAAGGCATGCCAGGTGTTGAGTCATACTTTGGGAACACAGAGGTGATGAAACTATTACTCTACATGGTTAGGCAGGATAGCGGCTTGTATACTATCCCCTGAATGCAATGTGGTAAGTGCCATATTGAGGCCTGGATGAAAGAAGTTGTGAATCACAGAGGGTCCAAAACCCAAACATGCTTCTACCATGGCAGACAGCTATTCCCAGTAAATGATGTTCCTCAGAAGATGACACTTGAAAATTTCAAAGCCCTGAGCTGGTCCGCTTGGGACTCACATCTGCCTGACCCATCTGTGGGGCCTGAGGGAGACAGGAGAAGAGATCAGAGTTATGCTTTGTTCTGAAAGATTCTACATATGTTCGCTTTCCCCCTTATCTTGCATTAAGCAGTAACGAACACCCATGAGGTCTGAATTTGGTGACACATAAGGGGGTACACAAAGCAGATCTGGGGATGTATATGAGAAGAAAGAAAGGATGTGATACAAACAAGTGAGCCAATAATATTTTGGAACTTTCTTGAGATATCTCTTTGGGTTGAAAAACTATTATTAACAGGATTACTTTTAAGCTTGATTTCTTTTTCTTCTTCTTCTTCTTTTTTTTTTTTTTTTGCCTCCCTTCCTTGAGAAAAAATTTTTTAGAGAAATCAGCTAAGAGAAGATAAAAATAATCTGTGGAAACCTTCAGCATCGCTCTCTAGCTTAGGCTTCCTGAATAGTTTGAAAGATAGAGTCTAACAACCACCACAAAAGGCCCTAATGATTCTCTGTATTTAATGCTCCCATCCTGTTTCCCCGCTGTCTCACTGGCTGGCATATTTTTAGATAAGACACAGCCAAAGACTTTATTGAGAATACAACAATGTAAAATAATGACAGTGAAAAAGCTCCATATGAGATGGATGAGATCTTTTTTTTCTTCTTTCTTGTGAATAAAAAGCATTTACCTGTGTCAGCAAAGTGATGAAAAAAAAATCTGCCTTCAGACAGAAAAAAAACCATCCCAGTCTTTTTTTATGGTACATGCTGTTCATGTCCTGACAATGATTTCCTTCTACTGGCTAGTCTAATAGAACCAAAGAAGATAAGTTCTCATTCTAATTACATTGGTTGTCTTGAGTGTATACAAGCAGTGAAGGTGGAAATCATCCTCTAGGATTCTTGGGAAGAGAAGCCCACACTTTCCCGACTCTCCCTTTACATCAAGTTGTGGGCCTGGCATGAGTTGAGTATGGGGGTAGAAGGGAAGGGGAGTGGAGGGTACACCCTCTAAGGGCAGACCTAGTCTATGCGATCACATCGAAGACTTTCCAATATTTTAATCATTAGGCAGGGAGATGGTCAAGAATCTTTGATTTCTAGGGGTCTGCAATTAAAATGTCCACAACACGCAGACATATTTTGGTCTTCTTGATGCATCTAACAGCCCAGTGGGGATGTTGGAAGCTGATGATTCAAACTTAACAGAATCTTTGGTATTTGTCCTCCTATTTCTGTTCTTCATTGGAGGCAGATATTTAAGCAACTTTCTCTGTATCATTTGAGGGTTCCCAGTGGTCAAGGCCTCCCAGCCAGGCCTCCTTTTATCCCACCAGCCCAGGGAAGATTCCCATAGTGGCGGGCTGCCAGCGTACCTAGAATATCGAAGCATGCTCCACTTTCCAATCGGTGTTTCCTATACAGGTTCTTCAAGACCTTGGCACTGCCAAAGCGTTTGAAGCGGCTCTTCACGTTGTTGTAGAACCATTCCAGAGACTGGGTCCTCAGAAGCCTGGGGAATATACAAAATTAGAAAACAAAATTAGAAATCAAAACTGGAATTATTACAGTGGTGGATGGAAAAAGTTGCCACCATACTTTGTAGCTCCTTCCATCAAGATGTGGAGCTTCTTTTTCGACTTCTTGAATCCGGGCTGGCGTGTGACTTGCTTGGACCACAGAGACCAGTAGGCATGATGCTGTGTGAGTCCTGAGTTTTGCAGCTCTGTCTCTTGGTGCTCTTGGAAGTCTTGCACTTGTCATGTGTGATCAAGCCCAAGCTGACCTTTGGGGTGCCGAGAGAGCCCAAAGGGGGCCCAATCACACCTTTCATCTCAGCCAGTGACACCTCAATGCCAGACAGGTGTGCAAGGGAAGAGGTGACAGAGACCAGGTGAGTGACAAGGGCAGTAGCAGCCAGAATGACAGCAGTGAGGATGAAGCCCAAGCCACCTGGACAAAGAGATATTCAGCAAGGGATGTAGATTCAGAACATGACAGTGACTCAGGTGATGAGGTTACAGGCCAGTGGGTGGCAGTGACAACGATTCAGAGTGGCTGTGATGGGGGTGGCCAGTGAGCCAGAGCCAGCGGTACCAGAGACCACAGTACCACAGTACCAGTCCCATCCCTGATGGCAGAGAACGCTCAGCCCAGGAGGCTGGCAGTGAAGCCCCAACTTTGGATTCCAGCAACAGCAACCAAGTCCCAGGGACTTCAGGGCTGGCACAGACACAATTCCTATGCACAGAAACACACTTTTCCAATGGTCTACTTGTGAGCCCTTTGCTTGGTTCCTCTCCTCCCAATCTCTGCTGTTATTAAAGACAGTCTTCCTTTAAACAAACAAACACATCACCTGCCAATTGACTGGGGCTGCTCTAATGGCCTGAAGTGAGGCCAGCAGAAGAAGCATGCACCTGAGTCCATCCAAAGAGCAAGCAGGTGAATGCTTGCTATTTTAAACCATTAACTGATACACCTGCTTAATAGCAGGCTTTGTATTTGATGCTCCTACTGCATTTACAACACCTCTAATTCAGCTTGGGGACATATAAAGCACAAGTAAGACACGGGCTATATGACAAGATTCTCCAGCCACATATTTATTCAGCTGGAAGCACCGTAGGAAAGCAGTTTCTTGGTCAGTGCTGGAATGGTTGATACTGACAAGATGCTTCTCTTTTTGGCTTGATGAGATATGTCTAAATCCCTTCCATTTTAAAGATAGCTTTTGTTGTTACTTTTATTGTGAATGTAATAGCACATACTCTATCTTGGATAATTCAGAAAAGTAAAATGAATATAAAGGCCTCTTCCTCCCCAGATGCCAGTGAAATGTGAGAAGATACTCAAAGAGAAAGTCTGCACAAATGAAGAATGGGGATGAGAGCAGAACCAGAGATTTTGACATATTTCTGGAAAGTGGGTGATAACATAAAGATAAGAGAATGCTGTCCTCCAGACAGGCACGGGAGCTGGGCCTCCCAGACTGAGAGGTCCAAACTGGAGCTGGCTGGTGCTAAGAGCAAAACGGGTTGTGAGACAGAATTCAGAAAGCTAATTTAATGGTTGTGTAGGAAACAGAGAGGCCTCTTGGTCTCTATCCCAATTCCCAATCAGTTCGACAACTGGCCCCAAGGATGCTTTATCCTTGAGCCAAAAATAGAAAACAGTCCTCTAATAAAATTGAACAACCTACTTGGAGAAGACTAAGACTTGAATACAGGGGTTATGTTTGCAGTGAAACTCCTCCTTGTGCAGCCCTAGGGGAGTGCCCACACACCTGCCCACCTGCCCTAAAACCAGGCCTGCCAGGTACCTGCCTGGCTACTAAACTTGGAGTTGCCAGTCAGCACACCCACTCCCTTTTCACAGGAGAGGTCTCCTGGGAATACTAACCTACCCATGTTAGTCTCCTTCATTAATCAGTGAAGTCCTTTGTTAAAAAAGATGAGTAGACAACCAGGGATCACTAGATATTTGAAACAATCCAATGGCATGGGAAAGAAGGACCAAAATAAACTAAAAGCAAACATTTAAAATTGAAAATGGGGCAGCCCGGGTGGCTCAGCAGTTTAGTGCCACCTTCAGTCCAGGGCCTGATCCTGGAGATCCAGGATCGAGTCCCATGTCAGGCTCCCTGCATGGAGCCTGCTTCTCCCTCTGCCTGTATCTCTGCTCCACCCCCCATCTCTGCATCTCTCATGAATAAACAAATAAAATCTTTAAAAATGAAAATTAGGGTAATGAAAATTACTTTTAAAATTCTAATAAATAACTTATTTGAAAAGGTATTGCATCCCCTCCACACAACAAGATTCTGGTCTACAGCAAATGATATATATTATGTATATAATATATACATTAACATTTTATATATACACACATATATATATAATTAAAATGCCATTTGCTTTTCACACCCCATTTACAGACAAAGCATGAAAGGTCCTCACTGTCAAGATATGTGCATTTTTCTACTGGAAGCACACGCAAGTCACCAATTGGCCTGACAGAAGCCTGGATGCAGACAAAGAAAGGAACAATAGGGACAGTTCATCATACAGATGGAATCAAGATAGGTTTTTAAAGTATATGAACAACAACAGTGGTTTAAGTGTGTTATATGAAGTGATGGAGGTCCCTAGATTTTAATAAAAAGTTTTTATTAAAAGTTTTCCCCTCCCTCCAAATAAAACTTTGGAGGGAGGGGAAAGAGGTAGCAAGAAAGTGGGCTATTTATGAAAGTCTAAAGTTGACAAATCAAGAAATGATAAGATAAACATGTTAGTTAGAATTGTAGTAGTAACCCCAATAAATGTTTACAGGTGATTGCTTGGGGCATTGGGACTTGGCATGAAGATGGGGGCATCAGACTCCTTAAGTTTTTGGGTTTTTTAAAGATTTTATTTTATTTTATTTTATTTTATTTGAGAGAGAGTGCCGAGCATGTGCATACATGAATGGGGGGAGGTGCAGAGGGAGAGGGAGAGAGAGTCTCAAGCAGACTCCCCGTTGAGCACAGAGTCCCATCTCAGGATTCTGAGATCATGACCTGAGCCAAAATTAAGACTTGGCTACTTAACTGACTGAGCCACCCAGGCATCTCAACTCTTTAAGCTGACTATCATTTTATATTATTTGATTTTTTTGAACCAGGTACATGTATTAATGTAAAAGCACTAAAAAAAAAAATAAATAAAAGAAGATTAAAAGTTCTACCCAAAGTTCTACCACTGGAACTTGACATCTGAAGAATGGTTTTTATGGACTGAGTATTGGTGTTTTCATAAAGGTCATATGTTGAAACCTAATCCCCAATGTGATGCTATTTGGAGGTTGGGGGCTTTGGGAGTGGAGGCCCTCATGAATGGGATAGTATCCTTATAAAAGAGACCCTAGAGCACTCCTTCACTCCTACTATGTAAGGACACAGTGAGAAGATGGCCGTCTATGAACTAGGAAGTGGATAATCTGCTGGTGCTTTGATCTCAGACTTCCCAGTTTCTAGGATTGTGAGAAATAAGTTTCTGTTGTTCACTGAGCCACCTAGTATGCAGTATTTTATTATAGCAGCCTGAACAGACTAAGATGGTGCTCTTCTTAGATGATCCTGAGGACCTAATCAACCTATGTAGATTGGGAGGAGTCCTGGAACTGGTGGTGTGTGTGTGTGTGTTTGTGTGTGTGTGTGTGTGCACATGTGCACATGCACGTGTATACACACATCGGGAAGACAGGGTTAATCTAAAGCCTACTGGTGCAGAAGGGGCCTCAGGGCCAGTGCTGCTCTGAGAGACCAAGTTTTTCAAGGGGGAGGATGCTCTCCCTCTCCTGAAAAAGCAGTTCAGCAGACAAAGCCTGTGGGGCAGCATCAGGGTAGCCACCAAGAGTAGCCAGGAAGCAGTGATGGTGGCAGTGAAGGGGCATGCCTCCTAAAAGGTTCATGACTTCACTGAAGAGGAGAAGTTGCAGATGGGCTTTTTCCTGAGCACATGTGAGGGGCTTCCAGTACACGTAACACACATACTGTCTTTTAACATGGAATCACAAAGGCTTCGATGGCTTCACAGGGCAGTCTGTCACTTCATTGAGTCTCTGCACAAATGTCATCCCCTTGTGAGGCCGTGCCTGACCACCTTAGCTAGAATACCGTGACCAGGGGTGCCTGGGTGACTCAGTCGGTAAATCAGCTGACTCTTGGTTTTGGCCCAGGTCATGATCTCAGAATCCTGAGATGGGGCTCCGTGCTCAATGGGCAGTCTGTTTGAGATTCTCTCCTCTCCCTCTGTCCTCCCCCCACCACTGCTTGCATGCACACATGCTCACACTCTCTCTAAAATAAATAAGTAAATCTTAAAAAAAAAAGAATACCATGACCACACCAACATGTTTTCTATCACTCTCATTTTCTCTTTCCATTTTTCTAGAATGCTTCTCTGCAACTGATGTATAATTATATATGATTGTATATAGTTGTTTATAAGTTAATATATTGCTGTATTAATGATGTTTTTGGACTGGGTTGTAGCTATTTTATTATTTATTTATTCTCTAAATTTTAATTTAAATTCTAAGTAGTTAACATACAGTGTAATATTGGTTTCAGGAGTAGAATTCAGTGATTCATCATTTACATACAACGGACCCAGTGCTCATCACAAGAACTGCCCACCCTAATACTGATCATCCATCTAGCCCATCCTCTATCAACCTCTCCCCATCAACCCTATTTGTTCTGTATCATTAAGTCTTTATGGTTTGCCTTTCTCACTTTCTTCTCCCTTCCCATATGTTCATTTATTTTGTTTCCTAAATTACACATGAGTGAAATCATATGGTATTTGTATTTCTCTGACTTATTTCACTTAGCATAATATCCTCTAGCCCCATCCATGTCATTGCAAATGGCAAGATTTCATTTGTTTTGATGGCTGTGTATACTCCACTGTAGGTATATGTACATGCCACATCTTCTTTATCTACTCATTAGTTGATGGGACACTTGGGCTCTTCATTATTGTTGATAATGCTGCTATAAACATCGGGATGCATATACTCCTTTGAGTCTGTATTTGTATCCTTTGGGTAAATACCTAGTAGTGCAATAGCTGGATAGTAGGGTAGTTCTATTTTCAATTTTTTAAAAAAAATGGTTTTATTTATTTACGAGAGAGAGAGAGAGAGAGAGAGAGAGAGAGAAGCAGAGACACAGGCAGAGGGAGAAGCAAGCTCCTTCTGGGGAGCCTGATGTGTGACTTGATCCCAGGATCCTGGGACATGCCCTGAGCCAAAGGCAGATGCTCAACTGCTGAGTCACCCAGGTGTCCCCTATTTTCAACTTTTTGAGGAACCTCCATGCTGTTCTCCAGAGTGGCTGCACCAGTTTACATTCCATCAGCAATGTAAGAGGGCTCCCCTTTCTCCACATGCCAACACCTGTTGTTTCTTGTGTTATTAATTTTAGCTATTCTGACAGATGTGAGGTGGTATCTCATCGTGGTTTTGACTTGTATTTCCCTGATGATGAGTGATGTTGAGCATCTTTTCATGTTTCTGTTAGCCATCTGGATGTCTTCTTTGGAAAAGTATCTATTTATGTCTTCTGCCCATTTCTTAACTGGATTATTTGTTTTTTGGGTGTTGAGTTTGATAAGTTCTTTATAGATCTTGGATACTAACCCTTTATTAAATATGTCATTTGCAAATATCTTCTCCTATTCCATAGGTTGTCTTTTAGTTTTGTTTATTGTTTCCTTTGCTGTGCAGAAGCTTTTTATCTTGATGATAGTCCCAACAGTTCATTTTCATTTTTGTTTTCCTTGCCTACAGTGACATGTCTAGTAAGAAGTTGCTGCAGCCAAGGTCAAAAAGATTGCTCCCTGTGTTCTCTTCTAGGATTTTCATGGTTTCCTATCTCACATGTAGGTCTTTAATCCATTTTGAATTTATTATTGTACATTTTATTTTTATAAGAAAGTGGTTCAGTTTCATTTTTCTGCATGTTGCTGTCCAGTTTTCTCAAACACCATTTGTTTAACAGACTGTCTTTTTCTATTGGATATTTTCTCCTGCTTTGTCTAAGACTAGTTGATCATATAGTTGAGGGACCATTTCTGGGTTTTCTATTCTGTTCCATTGGTCTATGTGTCTGTTTTTGTGCCAGTACCATACTGTCTTGATGATTACAGCTTTGTAATGTAGCTTGAAGTCTGGAATCATGATGCCTCCAGCCTTGTTTTTCATTTTCAGGAATGCTTTGGCTATTCAGGGTTTTTGCCGGTTCTGTACAAATTTTAGGATTGTTTGTTATAGCTCTGTGAAAAATGCTGGTGGTATTTTGATAGGGATTGAATTAAATGTGTAGATTTATCTGGGTAGTATAGCCATTTTAATAATATTTGTTCTTCCAATCCATGAGCATCAGTGTCTTTCCATTTGTTTGTGTCCTCTTCAAATTCCTTTGTAAGTATTCTATATTTTTCAGAGTACAGATATTTTACCTCTTTGGTTAGCCCTAGGTATCTTATTGGTTTTGGTGCAATTGTAAATGGGATCAATTCCTTGATTTCTTTTTTCTGCTGCTTCTTGACTGGTGTATAGAAATGCAACAGATTTCTGTATGTTGATTTTATATCCTGAAACTTTGCTGAATTCATGTATGAGTTCTAGCAATTTTTTGGTGGAGTCTTTTGGGTTTTCTTTATACAGTGTCATGTCATCTGCAAATAGTGAAAGTTTGACTTCTTCTTTGCTGATTTGGATGCCTTTATTTCTTTTGTTGTCTGGTTGCTGCGCCTAAGACTTCCAGTACTATGTTAAATAGTAATGGTGAGAGTGGACATCCCTGTCTTGTTCCTGACCATAGAGGAAAAGCTTTCTGCTTTTCCCCATTGAGGATGGTATTAGCTGGGGTGGGAGGGTGTCTTTTGTATATGGCCTTTATGATGTTGAGGTATTTTCCATCTTTTCCTACTTTGTTGAGGATTTTTTTAAATCAAGAACGGATGCTGTATTTTGTCAAATGCTTTTTCTGCATTTACTGAGAGGATTCTGTGGTTCTTATTCTTTATTAATGTGGTGTATGACATTGATTGATTTGCAAATATTGAACCACCCCTGCAGCCCAGGAATAAATCCCACTTGATCGTATGAATAATTCTTTTAATGTACTGTTGGATTCAATTTGCTAGTATGTTGTTGAGAATTTTTACATTCATCATCATCAGGGATACTGGACAGTAATTCTCCTTTTTAGTGGGATCTTTGTCTGGTTTTGGAATCAAGGAAATGGTGGCCTCATCTAAGGAGTTTGGATCTTTTCCTTCGATTTCTGTTTTTTTGAACAGTTTGAGAAGGACAAGTATTAATTCTTCTTTAAATATTTGGTAGAATTCCCCTGGGAAGCCACCTGGCCCTGGACTTTTGTTTATTGGGAAATTTTTCATTCTTGAGTTAATTTATTTGCTGGTTATGAGTCTGTTCAAATCTCTTATTTCTTCCTGTTTCAGTTTTAGAAGTTTGCATATTTCTAGGAATTTGTCTATTTCTTCCAGACTGCCTAGTTTGTTCACATATAATTTTTTAATAATATTCTCTTGTAATTATTTGCATTTCTGTGGTTGTGATCTTGCCTCTTCCATCTCGTGATTTTGTTTATTTGGGACCTTTCTCTTTTCTTTTTGATAGAGCTGGCTATCAAATTTTATTAATTATTCCAAAGAATCAGCTCTTATGTTTCATTGATCTGTTCTACTGTTTCATTTCTATGTTACTTATTTCACTCTAATCTTTATTATTTTCCTTCTTCTGCTGTCCATAGGCTTTATTTGCTGTTCTTTTCCTAGCTCCTTTAGGTGTAAGCTTAGGTTTGCATATTTGGGACTTTTCTTGCTTCTTGAGGTAGGCCTGTATTGCTATATATTTCCTTCTTAGGACTGCCTTCGCTATAAGCCAAAGGTATTGAACTGTTGTGTTTCCATTTTCATTTACTTCCATGTACTTTTAAAATTTCTTCTTTAAGTTCCTTTTTAATCCATTCATTCTTTCATCTAAAGATGAAATACACACATAAAGAATGTATGTATTTGTGATCTGTCCAAATTTTTTCTTCAAGTTTCATAGCATTGTGGTCTGAAAATATGCATGGTATGATCTCAATCTTTTTGTACTTGGTTGAAGCCTGATTTGTGACCCAGTATGTGATCTGTTCTGGAGAACGTTCCATGTGCACTCAAAAAGAATGAGTATTTTACTGCGTTAAGATGAAAATTTTTTTTTTTAAGATTTTATTTATTCATGAGAGACACACAGAGACAGAGAGGCAGAGACAGAGGCAGAGGGAGAAGCAAGCTCTATGCAGGGAGCCCAACGCGGGACTTGATCTCTGGTCTCCAGGATTATACCCTGGGCCGAAGGTGGCGCCAAACTGCTGAGCCACCCGGGCTGCCTGAAATGTTCTGAATATATATGTTAAGTCTATCTGGTTCAGTGTGTCATTCAAAGCCACTGTTTCCTTGTTGATTTTCTGCTTAGATTATTTGTCCATTGGTATAAGTAGGATGTCAAGGTTTCTTACTATTATTGTATTATTATAATGGACTTATTTTTGTTATTGATTTATATATTTGCATGCTCCCAAGTTAAGGGCATAAATATTTATAATTGTTAAATTTTCTTGATAGATAGATCTTTTATGATGTAGTGCCCTTTATCATCTTTTGCTGCAGTCTTTGATTTAAAACCTAGTCTGTCTGATATAAGTATGGCTACTCCGGCTTTCTTTTGGCATCCGTTAGAAGATAGATGGTTCTCCATCCCTTCACTTTCAATCTACAAGTGTCTTTAGGTCTAAAATAAGTCTCTTGTAGGCAGCATATAGATGGGTCTTGTTTTTTTAAATCCATTCTGATACCCTATGGATTTTGATTGGAGCATTTAGTTCATTTACATTCAGGGTGATTACTGAAAGTTATGAATTTTGTGCCATTGTGTTACCTGTAAAGTGGGTGTTTCTTGTGGTGTTCTCTGTTCCTTTCTAGTCTTTATTGCTTTTAGTCTTTCTTTCCTACCTAAAGGGTACCCTTTATTATGTCTTACAGGGCTGGTTTAGTGATCACAAATTCCTTTAGTTTTTGTTTAGTAAATTCTTTTTCTCCCTCTCTCTCTCTTTTTTGAAGAATTTATTTATTTGAGAGAGAGAGAGAGAGAGAGAGAGAGAGAGAGCATGAGCAAGGAGGGCCAGAGGGAGAGGGAGAAGCAGAAAGCGGACTCCCCACTGAGCAGGGAGCCTCATGCGGGGCTTGACCCCAGGAATCTGAGATCATGACTCAAGCTGAAGGCATATGCCCAACTGACTGAGCCACCCAGGTGCCCCTGTCTGGGAAACTCTTTATCTCTCCTTCTATTCTGAATGACAGCCTTGCTAGATAAAGTATTCTTGGCTGCATATTTTTCCCATTCAGCATGTTGAATATATCATGCCACACTCCTCTGTTCTGTCAAGTTTCTATGAACAAATCAGCTCAAACCTGATCTATCTTCCCTTGTAAGATTAAGGACTCCTCCCCTCCCCTTGCTGCTTTCAGGATTCTTTCTTTGTCTGTGTATTTTGACTATGATATGCTTTGGTGATGGGTGGCTTTTGTTGAATTTAATAGGAGTTCTCTGTGCTTCTTGGATTTTGATGTTTGTTTCCTTCCCAAGATTAGGGGAGTTTTCAGCTATAATATGTTCAAATAAACCTTCTGCTCCTTTCCTTTCTCTTCTTCTTCTGGGACTCTTATGATATGAATGTTATTATGCTCTAAGGGGTCGTTGAATTCTCTAAGTTTACATCCATGATCCAATACTTTTCTTTCCCTCTTTTTTCATCACCATTATTTTCATAATTTTATCTTCTATATCATTGATTTGTTCCTCTGCTTCATCCATTCTCATCGTCACTGCATCCATTCCATATTGCTTATCAGTTACAGCATTTTTTATTTTTGGCCTATTTCTTAGTTCTTTTAACTTTGTAGTAAGGGATTCTCTAGTGCCTTCTATGCTTTTCTCAAGCCCAGCTAGTATCCTTACGATTATTATTTTAAATTCTGGTTCAGACATCTTACCTGTATCTGTATTGATTAAATCCCTGGCCATGACTTCTTCCTGTTCTTTTTTTTTTTTTTTTTTTGTGGTGAATTCTTTGTTCCACAATTTTGTCTGGGTCACTGTTTTTCATGTGTTTGATTGTTAAGAAAGCCTGTTGTATCCCTGCTCCTAGGCATATTAAGAGAGGTCAAAAAAAAAAAAAAAAAAAAAAAAAGGAAGCTAGATCCTAAGTGTGTTTTGGTCAGCTTGTTAAAAACAGCTAGATCCAAAAAAGAGAAAGAAGAAAGAAAGAAAGAAAGAAAGAAAGAAAGAAAGAAAGAAAGAAAAAGAAAAGAGAAAGGTAGATCTTATTTCTCCTAGAGCTAAAGCTTTGCTACACTGATTCTCAGGTGGACTTGCCCTAGTGGAAATGCACCTGCAGAGTGCGGGGTAGGCGGGATGGAACTGGTTGTAAATGGCTCTGTCCAGTGGGTGGTGCTGTTTCGCTCACTGAAGTGGGTCTGTTTGATGGGCATGGAGGGAAATAGTGCTGCCCTGCTCTCTTGTCCTGGGAGTGGGAAATTTACAGCCACCACTCTTGAGGAAACCCCCAGAGAAGAGCAAACAATCACCTCTCTTATGTCCCTGGCTTCCACCAGATCTGTCTCCATCCTGCCTGGATCCCACCTGTCTGCCTGCCAGGCAGCACAGCACACTGGTGTTTTATCTCGGGTGTGTGCCCGGTTTCAAAACTCCAAATTTTAGGGATCCCATTAGCACAGACCCATGCTGATCCCCTGGAGCTGGGTCTTGCTGTGCTATGGTTAGCGCTGGCTTGTCCCAGAAATTGGTTATATGTCAGGGTGGTGGTTCGGAGTTTATGGTAAGCTAGCAAAAAGCCTGAAGCAAGGCTTCCTGCCCTCACCAGCTGTCTTTGTTGCTATGCTAGGGAACAGGGAAGCACACTGGTACTGACAATTCTTTTGTCCTGGGACAGGCCATACTGCCACTCCCAAATGCACTCCAAGCAGGGGAACTGTTTCTCATTGCACAATCCAGGGGATCCTCAGACCACACTGCCCAGTCCTGGGTCTCTGCCCTCCTTCCGCACCAGAACACCTCTAAGCCCATCATGCACAACCCTGGCGATAGTGTGGACCTCCAAACTTCTGACTTTGTGTTCCATTGCTTATAAAAAACTTACAGTAGTTAGCTCCTCTCCTTTTCCCAGTCAACGGTTTTGGGGTAAGAGTTTTCCTTGTGCAATCCCCTGAGTGCTGATTCACTCTTTCTCTCTTGCTCTCTCCCTCCTCTTCACAGCTCTTTTCTCCCCCAAATCGACTCTCCGCAGCTCCTACTTCCAAGATGAGGCAGTTTTGCCCTCTCAGTCTTCAGATCGATTTCTTGAGTGTTCACTATGATTTCATATTTATCTAGCTGTGTTCAAGGGACAAGGCAAGCTTAGGGCTCCTAGTCTTCTGCCATCTTAATTCCTCTCCTGTATTAATTAATGATTAATATTAAATTGTTTATCTGTTTCTCCTTTTTAATAGAACATAATTAGCTCATGGAAAACAGGTTGTTTTTTCCCCATTCCTGTATCCATGTGTCTAAACCCAGTGCAGTGCACACAGTAGACACTCAGTAAAATCTGGTGAGTGATGGACACACATTGTTTTAAACCTGTTTTTTTTTTCAGCTACTATTCCTGACTCAATTTAATGTCCTTGAATAGTCTTCCCCCACAGCATCTTTAGCAGCTCCAGGGTTCTCCACAGTGTGGATGCAGCCTGCTTTATCTCTTACCTTTGAAGATTGAATTTTTCCCATTTTGTTTTCTATTAAAAATTCTATGTTGCATATGTTGGCAGCTAAATGGTTTCACATAATCACAATAGTGGATTCTAGAAGCAGAATCGCTGGGCTCAAAGATGTCAATCTTTCAGAAAGCTTATACCAGAAAGCTTCCTCCTTACCTGGGTGCGAGATTCCTAAAATCCTCAAGGTGGCCTCACATTGAAAAGAAAGCCCCAAAGGAGTGGCTGCTCCATGGCAAAGCCCCCTTGTGGTCCCTAAGTGCAGCATAAAAAGGAAGTCGAAAGGGCAAGAAGGCAAGCATCATCTCCTCTATACTCTGATTTGAGCCACAAGGTGGCATTTAGAGACTTGTCTTTATTGAGGGAGAAAAACAGCTATACAACAGCACGCACTGAATGTATCATCCCTTTTATGTAAAACTTCATTATATCACCTGTATCCTTGCTGTTAATACAAATGAACCCAATTATGTGAGTGCTTGATCTGTCTTAGGCACTGTGCCAAAAGATTTCCTCAAATCATTTTATTTAATTTATAGAGCACAGCACAGGGAATAAGACCCTGTGTGCTGGGGCAGGTCGAGACTGGCTCAGGCATTTAGTACTTGTGTGGTCTTGAGCCAATTCCTGTCTCTAAGCCTCAGTTTCTTCATCTATACGATGGGAATGACACTAATCACCTCAGAAGGCTGTTTGAGGATTAAATGATATAACACAAACAGTAAATTGCCTGGTACAACGTAGGGGCTCAATGACTTCTTATAATAGCTCCACAAGGGTAAGTCTTGTTTGGAAAGATGTAAGCTGAGATGTAGTGAGGTTGACTGTGTTGTCCAAAGAAGCAAAGTGCCTGAACAGAGATTGTAAATGGGAGCTTAACCATTCACATGTACTAGTCACAGGCTCAATGAGAAGAGAGACCAACTAACTCTCTTCAGTGTATTTTCCTGTAGCATTTTAATTTACTACAAAGAATATCTGTCACTTTTTTATTATCTGTCATTTTTATCAAAAACCCATAAAGTTATTTTCAGAATATAAAATAAAATAGCAGAAAAAATACAGAAGACATAGTCCTTGGAAATCATAACATCTGGGCTTATGATTTATTTGATAGCTTTAAAAGCACAAAAGAAATGAAACTCTAGAAGAGAAATGTTCTCCAGGCTACATCCCCTGCATGTTGCCCTGCTCTCTGAGCTGCTGACCACCAGAAGGAGGTGCTGGTGGCTCAGCTCTGTAGCTGAGGATCCGCAGTGGTAATGGTGGGGAATAGCCGTTACTGGGCTCCTCATTCATTTGACATAAGGACATTTCTTTTCCTTTTCAGACACTCACTCTACCTTCCCAATAGAGTGTATGTTGTTCTGGAAAAGCTGGCTCCACTCCCCTGTCAGCATGTGAGTGATCAGATGACACAGACCCGTCAATCAAGGTCAAGATGAAGGTTTTTACTGTTGTTCTTGGAAGGAAGTGGTGCCTTTCTCCTGGGCTGGCTCCATGGCAAAATGAAAGCCTGGAGCTGCTGGGGCCATCCTGTTATCACTTGGGGGATATTTGTGGTATTCTGGAGAAAAGCAGATCTGACAGTGGAAAGGGACAGGATCTTGCTGCTATACTTTGAACACTTGGATCTGCTCAAGCCCAAGGTCAACCCTTGGACTTGTCCATTACATGAACCAATAAATTCCCTCTTTTAAAGCTTTTTGGATTGAGTCTCTATTATTTGCAACCAAGAGTCCTCATACTTCAAGTGTATAATAGGATGAGCTCTCTACTCCCTGGCTATACCAAAACTCTTGGCATACAGATGCACATTAAAGACTTCTACAATGGAAAGCCTCAACTTGCTCAAATTTTGGAGTGGAACCAAAGCACTGCCCTGGGCTGCTGGGAGGTAGGAGGATACACTGAATTCTTAGAGAATGACTGGCAAACCACAGTCCTATTTGGAGAGCAGAAAGCTTTTTCCTTTAAAAACTGATGTGTTGTAGACTATATTTTGACTTAGAGTTAATATGGAGAGCTTTTCTGGAGGCCCCAGGGAAGGCTCAGTTATGATGACCTTCATTTGATATTTATGTTTTTACTTCATTTATTTTAAAATTCATGGCTCAGAGGAAATCCATGGGATGTATGCGGTTCATGAGGCAGAGGTATTTGGGAGAGAGCTGTGAAGATGCCAGTACCAGCATGAACTGGGTAAGTGTGCTTTGGGGCTCCTTGGCCCTGAGGTCTCCAGCCTCCACCTGAACAGACATGACTTCAGGCAAGGGCAGATAGCAAGGAAGGAGTCCTGTGTCCACATCCTGCTAGAGTAGAAGGCAGCATAGAATATTGCATGTATTTGTAGATTCCTTCATTCATCTAGTCATTAATACTTTCATTCCCTCACCATTTATTGGTGCTCTAAGTGGCAGGCACTGTGCTAGGTATATAGGTGGTGACAAACAGATGAGGCCACTACTCCTCAGTGCTGCCAGATTAATGTCTTCAAAGAGTCACAGGTACATCATGACATGGGATCAGAAGTCAAGCCAAAGTCATCTCAGGAATGGTTGGACAGAGGCTGTGGGTTTTTAAAATTAATTTTTATTTATTTTTTATTTTTATTTTTTTTAGGCTGTGGGTTTTGAATCATTCCCACAGATATGGGAGAAACAGGAACCAACCTGCTTTATGTCTCAGGCATCTTCTTTAATGATGCCCAAACTCCTGCCTCTCACCTGCAGTAGAACATGTAGGAGAGGTAGCTTCGGAAGGGGTGGGAGTCAGCCTTCTGGCAACAAGACTTGCCAAGAGCTCCCCAGTATGGAACTGTCCAGAAGGACCCTGCTTGACTTCCCAGCCTTATTTTTTAAATGATCCCAAGTTATCCTGAAGAATGTTCACACAATGATTCTTAGCTCACTAGTTTCACCAACTTAAATATGAAAATTTATTTAAATACTAGAGATTTTAAAAAGGCAACAGCAAACCTTCAAAATCCATCAACACAACATAGTTAGAATTGATTACTTTTGATCCTTGGAACTATTTCCTCCTCTGTAAAATAATAACTAATACTCACAAGGCTGGAGGAAGAATTAAATAACTCAGCCCAGGGTGTCCAGAGAAAGGTCAGATCCTTGGTACTCACTGGGGATGCCAGCTGAGTCTGAATGTGGGTGGACACATTTTTCATGCAGGGCCTCCATTCATCTGTCCTCACTAAATGCTGCAGACTAGTGATTCCCAGTGTGGGACATGTGCACTGATGGAAGCAATGGCACCATCTCTTGGCAGGAGCGTTTCCCCCAAATGCACCTCCTCTTGGGGATTCTGATAAGCCCCTATCCTCCCTTCCTCCCTTGCTCCCTTGTTGTAATGAGAGCTACTACTGATGAAGCAGAAAATAAGACTGAGAAAGACAAACTGCTTAAATGATGTAAATAAACATATGGCATAGATCTATGCCCAGACTTCTTCTCCAAGAGCTCATACACCTGTCAGGACAAGAAGGTGCTCAAGGGCCAGAGGCAAGAGGCCAGGGTGTGGCCATATTACTACTGAACCTCCCGAAGGAAGGAGTAAGTGAGTGGTGGGCTCCAGGACAGGCTGCGTGAGTTCCTTGGAGTTACACTGGGGAAGCACAGCATCGTGGAAAGAGCTGTTCAAATTCAAAAGAAGAAGAGTCCAAATTCTGGCTCTCTTGCTGTTGCAAGGTCACTGGTTTCCCTTGGTGCTTTGGTCTCCTCTGCAAAGTGGTTGTGGAGGGGAAATGATGGATAGAAGATGGAGCAGGTGCTGAGTCTGGCACAAAACCATTGCAGGCAGGTCATTTGACCTCTTTCTGCCTCTATTTACTCACCTATAAAGTGAGAATAATAATGACACAACACGACTGAGGGAGGAGTTGATGGGCAAATCCAAGTCAAGTGCTCAGCCCTGACACAATGAAAGCAATTGCTGTCCTCATTGAGTTTGAGGCTGGGGTAGGGGGGTGGAGTGGGTTCAAAAGAAGTGTATGTAGCGGGAGAGGGTCAGGTGTCCCACTCTGAAAGTGTGACAAGAGAGCTGGGTGTGACATTGAGGTGGGGTCTGGGTAGGCAGACAGGTGAGGAGAACGTGTTGGACCAACAGTGGGAGGTAAGACTGCATGTCACCTCCCATCAGAAATAAACACGAGCATCCCACCTTCACAGATTGGAAGAGCCCAATGTCTTCCCTCACCCCTCAGTGGTCTATTACCTCTTTGTGGATTGACTTCATAAAGTGTTTGCAGGAAGTGTGCATTCCCTATGGTCTAGTAGTTTCATTCTTGGAATCTCCCCAGAGAAGCTCTCACATGTGTCCTCAGGGATATTCACCAAAGCATTGCTTACGATAGAAAAAATTGTAAATAATCTTGGTTCATTCATTCGCTCATTCATCCTTTGTTCATTCACTCACTCATTCATCAAATACACACTGAGCGCCCACCACCTGCGAGGTGCTGATGTGAGTATTGTAAACTGCAACGGACAGAATGGACAAGCTTTCAGCCTCATGGTGTTTACATGCCTGAGCAGGAAATAGCAGGCTGACTGACAAATAACTAGTTTATTCTATGCCAAGTATAGTGAGGGCCATGAGAAGACATGCCACAGGATAAGGAGAAAGAAAGTGACTGAGTGGGGAAGGAGAGCTATTTTATGTAGGTGTCAGGGAAGGCCTCTCTGATAAGGTGTTTTTTGAACAGAAACAAGAAAGAGGAGAAGGAGTGAGCCACATGGAATCTGGGGAAAGAGCATTCTAGGTGGAGGAAACAGGAAGTGCAAAGGCCCTGGCATCTGAGCTTGCTTCCAATGTCTAAGCAACAATGATAAAAAAGAGATAACTGTCCAGAGGAGAGCGAAAAAATGAGGAGTCTGTGAGAGAATGTTTGAATTCAAGAATGATTGAGAAAGGTTAAATAAACTGTGATTTATTCATTTGACAAAAGATCACATAGTGATATTAAATGAACAAGCGAGACCTACCCTTATCAACATGTTTAATCTAAAAAACAAACTTCAGAACCCTACGTGCAGCAGGATACCATTAATATAGATTGACTATATATACATACATATATGGGTTATGGGTTACAAAATTGAATGACGTACATGGGAACCATGTACCCAATTTCAGGGAGAGAGGGTGTGGAGTCAGAGAAGGGCTCACAGTGGAGCTTCAATCGATCAGTACTGTTTCATATCCATAATATCTGTTATGGGCAGTCCATGAGACTTGTCAAATCAGGACAAACATGGTTGGCCCATGGGTGTCTTTATCACATGCTGGGAACTTTTGAGTATGTCTGAAACAGTTCACAGTAAAACACAAGAAAATGAAACAGAATCCAAAGTACACATCCTTTCCATCTATGGTCCTCATTCTTAATAAAACTTCATCCAACTTCCTCATGTCTTCTCTAAGCATAAAGCTTTATTGAGCACTTTCCATCACTGTTTTAATTAATTATTTTGGGATCTGTCCTCACTGCTAGATTAAGTGTCCATTAAGAGAAGAAGCTTCTGCAGACACACTTCACAGTTTATACTATTATACCATGTCTCCTAAGATGATCTAATGATCTCTGTGAAGGAGACAAGGTTATATTGCTTGAGGTTTTTCTTTGTTTCTCTTTATTCTTTTTTTTTGTAAACCCAAAACATAACCACCTCTTAAGCTCTTATCTTTCGTGGCTTCATAGGAGGGTTCTTCATTTGCGGGGTGGATGAATTTTTGTTTTTATGGTTGACTCAACAAACATAAATTCCCTAAAACTCCTTCCTGCCCTACACTGCAGTTTTTCATGCCCTTTACCTTTCTTCTTCACTTCCATTACTGTAGGCTCCACCCAGTGCAGGCTCTGCATTCTCCCCAGCACACAATACTGTGTAGGGCTCCACAATGACCTCTGACCCACACCAACAGTCCATCATATTTTGCTAATTCCCACCGTGAACCAATGGTTACCCAACATGAATATCTCCATGGCAGTGTGTTAGCCCCAAGAAAACAAATTTGCCATAAGATTCCAAGGAAGGAGGGCTAGACTGGATGGGAGAATGTATCCAAATCCAGACTGGACCAGTAAGTAGTACCTGCCTTGTGACTTGTGGGATCAGCTGCTGGACACCATGTCCATCTCTGTGCATGGTGCTGGTGTAGCATAGGGTCAGGTAAAGATTCCATACCATCCCTGGAGAGAGCCTATGGTGGGACAACCCTGTGGGTGGCCAATGTTCAAGAAAGCAAGGAAAGGCTGGACAGCAACCTCATGCACCCAGGGTCAGGCTTCCTGAAGTGGTCTGCCTCATGTCAGAGTCACTGTAAGGTCAAAACCCAGACAGAGCCCAGGACCTCTGCCTGGTTTAGCTAGGGGCCCTGGCCCAGGAAAGATCTAACTGTGGTCTGATGGTTTTCACTTTCACAGCTGTCAGACTTCTGGGGAATTGCTCAGCCACTGAAACAGTCTAGCTCCGGAGGTATTAAAGTTATGACAGCATCAAGTTCTAAGACTCACAGGTGGGCATGGAGAAGGGCTAGGAGAGGCCGCTGTAGTCAAAGCAGAATGCCTCCTGGTCCACAGCCACAAGGCCTAAACCACTCAGTTTGCAAAATCGGGGGAGGGAAGTACATTTGTTTGGGAACCTCTTGGATGGCAACTCGGCTTGGTGTCAAGTTCTCTTCTGCAGCCAAATTCCAACCAAAACAAAAGATGGAGCTCCTTTCCTGTAGCTACAGAGAATCAACTATATTTTCTAAATTCTTTAAAGCCCTTTCCCCAACTTTCTCTCAGCCTTGTCTCATTACCTGGTGTCACAATGTCTTCACTAATTCCCCCTCAAGGAAGGCATCAGGAAGAAAACTGACATTCCATAATCATTAAAGAAACCGGTCTCTTAAAAATGATATAAGCTCACTTTAAATTCATTTTGCCACCTTTCTTCGAGAGTCTCCTCAAACCAACCTTTTTCAAATGGAATCTTTTTTGCATGGAGAGAACTCTTGCTTCTGCATCTAGAAATTCAGAACAGGCCCTTCCCACAAAGTAGAAGATTAAGAGAAGTTCTCATTAAAAAAAAAAAAAAGTTAGGGATATTTTTCTAGCTAAGAGAAACTTTAAGAAAGAAAAAATATGGGGGAGGGGGAAACATGTCCTGTCAGATATTAAAACAAATGCATGATAATTAAAACAGTGTGACATATTAAAAATATAATTACAAGTAGGAAAGAAACCTGGAAGAAAATGCATAAAATATAACCATTGGTTTCTCTGAACAGTGATATTATGGGTAATTTTAATTTCTCAAATTGTATAAGCATACAGTATTTTATGAATAGAAAAGAATGGTACTACATCTTTATGAAGTTTTCCAAGTAAAAGGAAGAGAAACCATACTTCCCTATAGTATATTAAGAAGGCCTATGGCCATGGGGAAGAGAGAGTTGGTGCTCCAATGTACTCATTTGTATTGGGAAAATCAGTAATTACTCTCTTTGAACCTCAGTGTCCTCATTTTAAAATAGTGTTTATAAAAATCTACCACAACACAGGTTGTGAAATTAAAGATAGCACCCTAAAGCACCTTTTATAATGCTGGCACATAGTAGCAATGCATATTAGGGGAGAGACAGGCTATAAGAATCATGTTAAGAAACAAACTCAAAATATATGGATACATCTAGATCACAGAATATAAAGTAAGAATTAGAAAAGTATCAAGTTTTGCTCATATGGATTTTAGATTCATGGCAGCTCACTATAACCTGGCAGCAGAAATAATCAACAAAGAAGCTACATTCATCTTTTTGGGGGGTGAGAGGTTTGCAATTCTTTACAGTGGTAATTCTTCACAATCCTTAGAAATAATTTCCAGAGTTGTAAAGATCATCCATCTTTAAGAAGTTTAGTTCAGTTCTGGCAGTTTTTTGAGCACTTTGCTGTGCTGAGTCCAGCATAACTAGGGTTATAAAGGCAAATAAGCCCAATTACTGCTTCAAAGAGCTCCCAGTTTAATAGGGAATGATGCCTCCTGGCTTGGATAAGGAGAGCATAATGGTCATAACAGGATAGGGAGTATAACAAGAGGATCAGGTTTGGGGGGAAGGTATAGATTCAGTGAGGACACCTGAATTTGGGTGTCACAACCCCAATGGCAATAGAAATCTGAAATTCCTGGTTCACAGGTAGCATTAAACCAATAATTGATGTATCAGAGGTATAAATCTTCATCTCTATCTTCCTGAGGAAGATGGAAACAAGTTAGGAAATTTGCTGATATGTCACGGAACTAAGCAAATCTGGGAACAGAGTATAGACCCTATTCTTGGGTCAGTGCCTTGATGTCTGATTGGATGGTTTTCCTTTTTTTTTTTTTTTAAGTTTAATTAAAAAAAATTTTTATTGGAGTTAAATTTGCCAACATATAGCATAACACCCAGTGCTATGTAGTGCCCCCTTCATTGCCCATCACCCAGTCACCCCAACCCCCTGCCAACTTCCCCTTCCACTACCCCTGTTCATTTCCCAGAGTTAGGTGTCTCTCATGTTTTGTCACCCTCACTGATATTTTCATTCATTTTCTCTCTTTTCCCTTTATTCCCTCTAATTTTTATATTCCCCAAATGAATGAGACCATATAATGTTTGTCCTTTTCCGATTACTTATTTCACTCAGGATAATACCCTCAGGTCCCTCCACGTCGAAGCAAATAGTGGGTATCTGTCATTTCTAATGGCTGAGTAATATTCCATTTTATACATAGACCACATCTTCTTTATCCATTCATCAGATGGTTTTCCTTCCAGAAATCCCAATTAATGTTGTAATGGCAAATTAGGGATCTTCTTCAATATTTAAGCTAACAGAAAGCCCCATAAATCATGGAATCAGAGGAAAATCTAAAAGCATTGTACTGTTTCCTAAAGAACTTTCTACTTATCCCACTGAATACTAACACTTCAAGGCACTTACTGTGGAAGCAGTTGTCTACTTTTTTCCCTATGACATGAATAAATTTGTAAACATGAGAAATTCTCATTAGAATACTGGAATCACAACTCAACAGAAGAACAGCAAAAATTACAATTATATGAAATTACAATCATATGAAGCTTTGCCCAAGAATCAGACTGATTTTGGTTCATTGGACTAAAACAATATAACGGTGAGAGGCATGGAACTGCCTACATAAAAACTGCTCTGATGATCCTGGCTGCTAATGATGAAGCATGTCTTCCCTACCCCCTCAGCCCCAGCACAGCAGGAGACCACATGAGCTGAGCTCACACAGGGAACTGAGGTTCTATACTCTCTACAGCTGCTACAGTCCTTGGGTATCTTCTGAAAGCTTAATGGAAATGCACAATCCTAGATCTCTACCCTCACCAGAAACCTGCTCAATCAGAATGGCATTTTAGCAAGATTCCCAAGTGATTATTCTGCTCATCAAAGCTTGATAAGCACTTGCCAAGCAAAAATAAGCCAAGTGTTTTCTGAGACCACTTGATTTTTTTTTTTTTCTTCAATTCTGGCCACAATCCACTTCAGTAGAGCAGCTGACTTGCGTCACTCCTTCCCACTTTCCAAGGACAAAGAACTGAGCTGAGTGATAAAAAAAAGTTTTGAAGAGGAACAGAATAATTTAAATTATATCCCCAAATTTCAAGTGCATTAGTTATAAGAAAACAAAATGCCAAAAACATCGCTGATACAAATGCAAATTTTTGATACAAATGCAATTGCAAATCATTATACACAGCAAGGTTCTCCGAACAACCTACTACCAAATAAACTGATAATGATGAACCTAAACTAATACCACTTTGTTGGTAAAAATTAAGAATAGCAGCAATTAAAACCCAAGACCAACTGAAGATAGTTTCAATGATATATGGATATAAGAATCCCCCCTGAAAACTGTAAGCACATCTATGACCTGTGAGCTCTGCTTCAGTTTGTGTAGAACACAGAATGAGAAGATCCAGCCAGCACCAATAGCATATCGAACAGCAGCAAAGGAGAAAGGACTCAAGGCCTTTCAAACAGAGGGAGCTTAAGATGGGCAACTGGTTATAGACGAGACTAAACAGTGAGACTGTAAGGATTTCTAGAGACAAACAACAAAGGGCAGCTGCTGCCACCCCAGGGCCAGAGGGACACAGTGGCATTGCCAGGAGTAGAGTCTTGGAGCTAAGAGCTGGGGCCATATAGGAGATGCTGCCTGAGAGAGGTGGGGGAAATGACCAGTCTTCTTTTTTCCTCCTGCCCTCTCATCTCCCTCCAGGGCCTGCCATCAGACAAGCTTGGAATGGAGCCTGGGTAATGCAGCCTGTGGAACTCAGCCCCCCCAACAAACAGAGCAGAGCAAGGAAGAGCCAGGATGCAGAGTCTGGCAGCACACAGCAAATTGACTGGTACACATGCTAGATTATGAATGGAATGTTTATGAACACTAGATTCCAGTAACCCTTAATAATGCCCTTCATAGGTTACTAGTAAGTAGCCTTAGTTTTAAGTAGAAATCTAAGTCTGCAGAATTGTGACCCATTTGCCCATAAGAAAGGAAGAAAGGAATTACGTTTGGGGGTTGATCTGCAGCCATGTGCCCGCAGAACATACTTTAGGAATTGCTGGTGTGGAGCAGGCAGTGGGCTGGGTATTAGACCCAACATTAGCACTTACCACCTGTGTGGTCAAGGGCATGCTACTAACCTCTCAGGGTGCTGTTTTTTTTCATGGGTGACATGGGGGGATACTAATATTTATGTGGCAAAGTCTTATGAGTCATCACTGACCTAGTGTGCTCATATGTCTACTGTAGAACTTGAACATAGTAAGCACTAAGAAAATGGCAATTAAAATTTAATCTCAGAAGAAACTATGAATTTGTTAAATTTAAGTTCTGTCGTAAGCAAGTCTTTTTCTCTAAAGAAGTAGAAGAGCCACCCTCCCCCTATATGGATCCCAATGCAAGGTCAGTAGGGAGACCTTGGTTTATCCATCAGGACCAATAATTGGCATCATTTTGGGCCTCAGTGTCTTGTTACATGTCTCAGTGGGAGGGCTATGCAGGTACAAGCTTCCCTCAATGACAGTGTAGACAGCTTCTCTTGCCAGCACAGGCTTGCAGAGCCCTGTAAGCCTCCAACTGGGTCCATTGTCCTATTGCAATTCACCCAAAAGAGTGTTCAGCATTGAGGAGGGGCTCAGGGACCATCTTGTTACCAGAATAATTCAGTCCTATTTTGCTGGGTGAGACCCAACTCTTAGAAAGCAGGATTTCTAAATAACTCCTTGGATATAGCATCCCTGAAATAAAAATGCAAGGCATGATTACCCCATTCACCAAATAAAGCCCACCAGAAAACCTTCTTTTCTCTCCTACATCTGATCCTAGGCAATTGATTTAACCTAGCAAAGGTTTTGTTTCCCCATATGCAAATGATGATAATAAATATTTCATCAGGTTTTTTAAAAAGATAAAGATTAAATGACATTGCACATGGGAGACACTCAGCACAGTATTTCACCCAGAGGAATCTCCAGGACACATCATTTCTTATCATCAACACTGTCATTTTATCCTAAGCCCTCTGCTTTCTTTTTTTGAGAGGATGTGAATATATAATCAATAAATAAAGAGTAAAAATGGACTTGGAAAGAAAAGTGTTCAATCCTTATATTTCACCTTAACCAGAAAGTTAGACTTTAGGGTTACAGTGAATTCAACTTTTAGAAGTTCTTGAACATGTTAAATTGCAGCTTGCTGGGCCCTGTCTGGAGTTTCTGATCTTGTAGCTCTGGGTGAGACCCAAGGATGGGCATTTTGGACAGATTCCCAGGTGAGGTGATGCGGCTGGTCCGAAGACAAGAGAACCACAAGTTCAAGGACAGATATGGCAGGTTGCAAAGAGCACCAGAAGACATTATAAATTCAAAAGTGTGGGCAAAACAACAGGATGACAGTCAGGTGTTTGGAAAATAAGGCTTCTTCAGCCCTGACAACACACAGACCCTTGAGCACCGAGTCAGAGCAATCAGTTTTGAAAGGCAAGACAGATTGAGAGGCTGGATGGAAAAGAACAGCCCTCATGCTGGGACCCCTGTGTGTCACTGGGAATTTGCAGACAGACTGGCCAGGAGGCTGGAAGCATCATGTTCAGTTGATACATGACAATTGCCATTAATGTGAAGCAGCTTGCTAGGGGGAGAAGCTGGAGCTGGCAACTAGCAAGAAGGAAGAGCCTAGAAGAGAAGTGAGCTGTCCATGTGACACACCCACAGTTGCTCCTGGGCCCTCTGTGCACAATGTCACTAAATCCACACAGCCATCATGGGGAGGCAGATGAGGAGACAGAGGCTGAAGGACGCTTGAGATGCCCAAGGTCACACGGCTTGACTGGGATATTTAATTTTTTTTAACTTTTATTATCTCATGACAAAAGTAGGTTTAAAAAATTTTTTTAATGTTTTTCATAAAGATTTATTTATTTATTTTAGAGAGAGAAGGAAAACGCGTGCATGCAAGCAGCAGGAAGGGCAGTGGGAGAGGGAGAGATCTCAAGCCGAATCCCTGCTGAGAGCAGACCTTGAAATCATGACCTGAGCTGAAACCAAGAATCAGACACTTAACTGACTGTGCCACCCAGGTACCCCCAAAATTAAAAAAAAATTTAGTTAAAGTATAGTTGACACATAATATTATATTAGAGCCAGGTATACAACACAGTGATTGGACAATTCTATACATTACAATATGCTCACCACATTAAGTACAGTGATCATTTGTCACCACACACAGTTATTACAGTGTTATTAACTGCATTTTCTATGCTGTACTTTTCATTCCTATGACTTATTTTATAACTAGAAGTTTGAACCTATTTATCCTCTTCGCCTGTTTTGCTTATTCCTCTGCCCCAACCCTTCTGGCAACCACCAGTTTGTCCTCTCTATTTATGAATCCAGTTGTTGTTATTTGTTCATTTGTTTTGCTTTTTAGATTCCACATACAAGTGGAATCATAGGTATATTTCTTTGACTTATTCGCCTAGCATAATCCCCTCTAAGTCCATTCATGTTGTTGCAGATAGCAGGAAGAATTCATACAACTCACCATCAAAAACACAATCCAATTTAAAAATGGGCAGAGGACCTGAATAAACATTTCTCCATAGAAGACACCCAGGTGGCCAACAGACACATGAAAAGATGTTCAACATCACCCATCATCAGGGAAATGCAAATCTAAGCTACAATGAGATATCACCTCACACCTGTCAGCATAGCTAGTATCAAAATGACAAGAAATGACAAGTGTTGGCAGGGATGTGGAGAAAAGTAACCCTCGTGCACTGTTGGTGGGAATTTCAACTGGTATAGCCACTGTGGAAAACAGTATGGAGGCTCCTCAAACAACTAAAAATAGAAGTACCATACAACCCAGTAATTCCACTACTGGGTATATACCGGAGGAAAACAAAAACACTAATTTGAACAGATATATGCACCCCTGCTTACTGCAGCATTATTTACAATAGCCAAGATATGGAAGCAACACAAGTGTTCATTAGTAGATGGAATGAAGAGGACATGACATATATGCAATGGAATATTATTCATCCATGAAAAAGGACTGGGATTTGAAGCCAGCTCCATCTGGCTGCAAAGCCCCCGGGTCTCTACTGGACCATACAGACTATGGATACAATGTGAAAACACTCATCCTGCACTTCCCACATGCCAGGCAATGTTCTAAACCCTTTATACAAACTACCCTATTTAAGCCTCACAACTACTGAATGGGGTAGTTCTCTTATTAGTCCTCATTTCACAGAGAGGAACCAGAGCCTATATAACCTGCCTGAGGATATATGACCAGTAGGAGGCAGAGCCAGGATCTGAACCCAACAATCTGGCTCCAAGCCTGTGCCTATGGCCACTGCACCACACTGGGTTCCCTCTGTAAGGCAGGGATTCAAAAGAGAAAAATAATAAGCCAAGCAGTGGTATGTGGCTTATCTAAAGTTATGCAGGAGAAGGGTACCCAGCTGGCTCAGTTGGTAGAGCATGCTACTCTCTTTTTTTTAAAAAATCATTTATTTATTTATTTATTTATTTGAGAGAGCGCGAGAGAGCAAGACAGAGAGAGCATCTGTGTGCCAGTGTATGAGCAGGGATGAGAGGCAGAGGGAGAGGGAGAGAAATTCTCAAACAGAATCCATGCTGAGCATAGAACCTGATGTAGGGCTCGATTCCAGGATCCTGAGATAATGACCTGAGCCAAAATCAAGATTTGGATGCTCCACCGACTGAGCCACCCAGGTGCCTCAAGCATGTGACTCTTGATTTTGGGGTTATATGTTCAAGTCCCATGTTAGGTGTAGAGCTTACATTAAAAAAAAAAAAGTTATGGAGGAGATGAAGAAGCAGCTACAGAAGAAGCCCTGCAGGCAGAGCTGTGTGCCTTGGAGGTCTGTGTAGAAATCCCAGCTGCCCTTCTTTCCAGCTGCATTCTGCTGGACTCACTGTCTCTGAATCCAATCACATTTTTTCCCTCACCTACTACTCCTCTGGAACATCCCTGACAGCCTGTGCTAAATCAAAAGTACTCCTTCATGCCAACTTTCCCTCTAGGATTAAGTTTCCCTGCAAAGCTCCAGAGATGGACAGAAGTGAGTGCAGGGACAAGAATGTGGGCTGCCTGGCTCGCCTCTCTTTGTGTCACCCTCCGCACTAGCCCTGGCCACAACAGTGACCAGTCCTGCTCCTTTTCCCAATAAGCTGACAGGAGTGGAATCTCCTTCTTCAGACAATGCCACTCATCGCTATAAAAATCAAAGGATGTTGAAGTCATAGAGAGCTCCCCCAAAGGGTTCCTGGTACAGGGAGAAGTCTGGCCCAAGTGAGTCTGCGACATGGCTGTGTCCATAGCTGATGCTCAGATCTCTTAAGTTTCTGGATGTTTTGTAGTCAGGTTCTGACGGAAGTGTCTTTCCTTTGGGATAGGGTAGGTGAAAGATGGCTGTAAATTCCTTGCTATTTTTCCCTTTGAAAGATGGAGTCTAAATTCTCTGTCCCCTTGAATCTGTGCTGGCCTTGTGACTACTTGTCTATGAGAAAATGAGAGAAGGGACGTTCTGGAATTTCTGAGATTAAGTCACAAGAAGTCCTGCACTCCTGTCCCCGGCTGCTTGCAGCACTCTGTCTGGAAGCCCTGGGCTGCTGTGTTAAGAGATGGAGCTGCCCTGAGACTATTAGGCTGTGAGACCATGGGGAAGGTACAGGAGCAGCCCCATGCCTAACGAAAAATGGTTGCCTGGCTCCAGCCACAGCCACTGGGTCCCTGGGTTTTCAGATTAAAGAAGTACCCACATTTGGTAATGTTTCTGACCAAATGACAATGTGCAATAATGTTTAATTACATCCAACTTGCTGAAACTTCTTTCACAGGATGCCAGGGTAACTGGTATTATTTTTATTATTATTTATTCATGAGAGACACACACACAGAGAGAGAGAGAGAGAGAGAGAGAGTGAGGCAGAGACACAGGTAGAGGCAGAAGCAGGCTCCATGTGGGTAGCCTGACATGGGACTCGATCCCGGGTCTCCAGGATCATGCCCTGGGCTGAAGGTGATGCTAAACCGCTGAGCCGCCCGGGCTGCCCAGTAGCTGGTATTTTTAAAAACAATTCTTAAGAACACTTCCAAATTGGATAACATCAAGCAAAATTTGTGACTGGGCTTTAGAAGATCCAAACACGATGGAAATGGTATTCATTTGATTTTTATTACAAACTACTGATACTGCATATTGCTAAATCTATGCCAGAGGACATTTCTGCAGGATTTAAATTATCAGGACAGGTAAGAGCCAAACCACTGGCTGCTTTTTGTAAATCAGAAATATACATATAAAGTAACTCTTCTCAAGTTAAAAATATATAATCTGGAAGGCCTTTTGTTTAATTTTTATATCTCCATTTCAATGTGAAATTAGAACATCTATAAATCTTAATTTCTATTGAATATGCACTTTCCCCATAATAATTGATACTCTGATCCAGTAATTAATACATTTTCTTTTTTATTTATTTTCAAATTTGGGAGTGTATCCATTTCTCTTTTTAAACTGTTACATTCATCAAACAGACTTTCAGAGTTACTTTCTCTCATTCACTGAAAATTACTCTCAGGTGAAAATGAGATAACATAGTAGGTTCTTGAAAATGTTATTGATGAATGTGCTCCCACTAAGGCCAGGGAAGTAAAAATTATAGTAAGTTCTTCTTTTTATTTAAATACAACATTTAAACTTAATGTTGTGAGTTTAATGCACCTCCTTTTTATTTTTTAAAAGTTTTTTTCAGATCTTTTAATATACTAGAAAGATTAACCATTAAAAATGCATAAAAACAATATGTTAGGGGAACATATTTCTTTCAGTCTCAGTCTCTAACATGGAGACTTTTTAATAAGATCTTTATGTAAAATTTTTATATTTGGTTCTTTATAAATTTTTTTGCATTGCTTTAGTTTTTTGAAAATGTTGCATTAAAATGTTATTTACCTTGATTATTAATTTTTTGGGCACTGTCTTCACTTTCATGCCTGAGGTGAGTGCCTTGCTCACCTCACCCCAACCTCTGCTCCATGTTGGCTTCTGTGACTTCAGGGTTCCGAGGTGGCAGTGGAGTACCTGGTGGAGGATGCTGTGCCAGTGGAAAGGGGAAAAGTGTGCAGTGAAGCAGATGATCCCAGGAAAGGGTGGTGCCCAAAGAGAACAGTGGCAGTACTGAGAGAAATGTGGCAGGGAAAGGATGCAGTGGTGCCCCAAAATACAGTGGGGATGAGCAGTGGTAGGGAAAAACAAAAGGAAAACAGATCCAAGGATGCCATGGGCTAGTTGTTGAGACATGTGCCTTTAGAGACTCCCAGAAATCCCGAGGGGGTAGGGTAGTCAAAAGAGCTTTGAAAGGCTGGGGTCCTGCACTAGCAGTTAGGGATGAAAATCAATGAAACACCATTATCTAAGAAAACTCTGTATGACGATATATTTCTGAGAAGGTCTGGAGGTGGATGTGTCAGAGTACCTCTGTCCCTTCTAGGACTTGAGAGGATGTCATTTGGGCAGTGTGGGCAACTTCTGTGTGGCCACCTCTGGCCTTGGCAGGCCCCGCCCAGCTTTCTGTATCTGGCTCTCAAGGAGCCTCTCAGACCTGAGCCCCCTGGCACTGACCTTGCCCTGACCTTGCCATCTCTCAGGCTGTCTCCATGGCCCCTCAGCTCCACCCTCACGCCTGACTCACTTCTCTGTGTGGTTCAGCCGGTCTGACTCATATTCAACAAGGCAGCTGTCAAGTTGGGGGTGTGAGGGATGAAATGGTTTCTTTTAGCAGGAATAAATGTCATTTGAATATGGCTTTTCTTTTGCCTTTGTATTTATAAAGCTGATTGGGCCTTATATTTTATTTGTCAGAATCAGCCTAGAGCGAGAGACCTGGCGGGTGTTTATTTGAAGAGCTGCTGTCCTCGCTGTAGCTGGAGCAATTGGTCCTCTGAGTCAGGCTGGCCCAGGAGAGCAACCTTGCACCCTCCCTGGGTTCATTTGTATGATCTGGGGCCCGAGACAGCAAAGAACAGTTAGCATATCCGGATTCTTTCCCCAACCGCATTGCTCAGCTTGTGGCCTTCAAGACGTCAGTTTATCTTTCTGCCTCTCACTTCCCACGGCCTCAGAATACAAATGATCACAACTTCCTCCAACCAGACTTCCAGGGACACAAGGCATCCAGGGACACAAGAGGTGATACTGCCTCACCTCTCAGATCCTGAGACGCTGACGTGTGCCAGTTTTGCTCTGATAACATCTTTACATTCGGACTTAAAATCATGTGTGACGTCCTCTTGGGTTTCTTCACCAACTTAATTAATGGTAGCATTATGCTGTGTGATGAGGTGTTTTTCCTTTAAATTCAGTTACAACCTGGTTGTTTTAACAAGGCGATTTGATTACTGTTAATATTAGCCAATTCTGGGCTTTGGCTGTAACATATACACAGTGTATTGCTGTGAAAAGTAAAAGGCAAGGACTCAACTATATTAAGTGAGTGTTAGCTAAGGATATCATAAAAACATCACTGTTTATTCATAGGAAAATACTCAGGTTGGGGTTGTTGGGGCCGCCGTGTACATAATATCTGCCACTTGCTGAAAGCCTACGATTGCCTGCCATGGAGCTACATCCTTGTAATGCTGAAAAGCAAGACTATGAGACAGGTAAAACAAAGCCTACAGAGCCAGTCAATGTGAAGCCAACATCATCTCTTTTTGCCTATTACTTTTTCAAATAAAAAAATTTAAAAAATGGGTCATAGATTTTAAAGTTTACATCTTCTGTTCACCCATGTTCCCGATCGATCCCTCCATTTCCTTTCCATAGAAAGAGTGTTATCAGTTTCTTGTGACAAGAAAATACAAAATATTCCCCTTTCTCCTCTTTCTGCACATAGGACAGTATGCCACGACACACTGCTTTGCACCTGCTATTTTCACAGGAACACAGCCTGGGGATCATCCCCTGTTATAAATAAAAAGCTTCCTCATTCCTCTGTGGAAGTATACTATATTTTATTTAACCTGTGCCCTATTGATAGGCATGTAAGTTGTTTCCTAATTTTCTAGTCCATCAATGCAGCAAGAATGGCCTTTACACCAGTCTTTTGCAAATAGGTGGATGTATCTGCAAGATAAAGAGAACTGAGTGTGGAAAGGTATGTGCATTTGAATTTCACAGCCAAGGCCCAATTTTGTCCCATAGGGGTTATTCCAACTTCTTCCACAGTGATGCGAGTTTCCTGTATCTTTACCAATGACTTGTTATCAATTTATTTAATCTTCACCAATCTAATAAATGAATGCCGGTGTGCTATTGTACTTTAATTTGCACTTATTATGCTTTGAGGGAGGCTAAGTGCTGTTTCATTTGCTGAAGAGCTATTTGTGCTTAATTTTTTGAAAACTCTTGCTTCATTTTCCTTGTCCCTTTATCTGTTAGGTTGTGGAGATTTTTCTTCTGGCTTTAAAGGAGTCTTTATATGTTAGCCCAACTGCAATGAACTGACTGAAATTAAGTTTGATGTCGGGAGGAGAATAAGCAACCAGATTTATTTATCTTCCAGACAGAGGTAAGATTTGAACCCAGATATGCCTACAAGGCTGCCTCCTGTTATACCCAAAGGCCTGCTGTTTCTCTTCTGTTTCTACACTGACAGAATGCAGCAGGGAATTAATATGTCATACTGATGATACCAGAAGATTCTTTCTCCAGATGTGTCATCACCCTCGAGGGAAGGAACGATGCCACAGTACATGAGGGGGCTAGGCATGCACAGATAAATAAAAGACACCTCAGTGTGGAAATCTAAAAAAAGGCTAAGTACATAGAAGTGGGAATAATCTGGAAAGAAGAACATATGTGGGTAGAAGCAAACCAGTCAAAGATTACTTCAAGCAGTGAAGGATAATAGCTAAAAGGGTGGAGTTTGTGATATGATGTTAATGGAACTATCTTTCTATCAACTCAAGTGCTATAGCTTTGGTGAATCACACATTGTAGTATAAGGCTCTCAGTTCTGTTTCTGATTTCCAGTTCCCAGAATCAGTGTTATTTATCTCCTGTTTCTATGTATCATGTGTCTTTCCAGGTCCTCAGATTAACATGTTACATGGAGTATGTAATGTCCTCACTAACTATTTTTAAAAAATTTTTATTTTTATAATTTATTTTTAGTGAAAAAATGTATTTTAGAGAGAGCAGGGAGGGAGAGGCAGAGGTAGAGGGACAGAATCTCAAGGAGAAGCTCGTGGAGCTTGACTTGGGGCTCGATCTCATGACTCTGGGATCATGACCTGAGCCAAAACCAAGAGTCGGACGCTTAACCAACTGAGCCACCCAGGTGCCTCTTCATTAATTTAATTACCAAGTGTTCCTAAAGTGACCAACATAAGGTGGTGTATTTAGTTACAAAAATTTCAAAATGATAAAGGAGGAAAAAGGATCAGAAGGCCCATGTGCCTTTACTAGATGACACAGTAATATCATTAGGGAACTGCAAAGATGCCACAGCCATGGTCTCAGCCAGATGCCCATGACTGAGACAGAGATGGAAGAGGGAGGGAAAGACTAATGCAGGGATGGTTTCCATTCATTCTGATCATGAGACTATCAGGAGGAATGGCTTGAAATATATTTTTGTGTAGCTTCTGAGAAAACGGCTTCATAGTTTAAATGACAGCTCAATTGAGATTGCAAAGAAATGCTTTAACTTCTTCAAGCCAACAAATCATTTTAATTTTTTAAAAAACACTCATTGTTTCTTGTCTTTTTTTACTAGTCATTATGACAGGTGTAAGGTGTATCTCAGTGTGGTTTTGATTTGAATTTTCTTAATGATTAATGATGTTGAGCATCTTTTCATGTGTCTGTTGGCTATCTGGATGTTTTCTTTGGAAAAATGTCTAATCAGGTCCTCTGCTCACTGTTAAATTAGATTATTTGTTTTTCTGGAGCTGAGTTGTATTAATTCTTTATATACATATATAAAGTTTATATGTATGTGTGGACATATATATACACACATATAATTTTTATTTAAATTCCAATTAGTTGGGGCACCTGGGTAGCTCAGTGGTTGAGCGTCTGCTTTCAGCTCACGTCATGATCCTGGGGTCCTGGGATTGAGTCCTGCATTGGACTCCCCGGGGGCCCTACTTCTCCCTCTGCCTATGTTTCTGCCTCTCTCTCTCTGTGTCTCTCATGAATAAATAAATAAAATCTTTACCTTCCAATTAGTTAAAATACAATGTAATATTAGTTTCAGGTGTACAAAATAGTGATTCAGCATTTCCATACAACACCTGGTGCTCATCCTGTGCGTTCCTTAATCCCTATCACCTATATAACCTATCCTCCCCACCTCCTCCCTGGTAACCATCAGTTTGTTCTCTAGAGTCAAGAATTTCTTGGTTTATCTCTCTCTCTCTTTCCCTTTGCTTGTCTGTTTCTTAAGTCCACACATGAGTAAAATCATATGGTATTTGTCTTTCTCTGACTTATTGTGCTTATACTTTCTAACTCAGTATCATTGCAAATGGCAAGATTTCATACTCTTTTGGCTGAGTAATATTCCACATCTTCTTCATCAGTCAGTGGACACTTGGGCTGTTTCCCTATCTTGGCTATTGTAGATAGTGCTACTATAAATATCAGAGTGCATGTATCCCTTTGGATTTTTTTTTTTAATTCTTTGTGTAAATACATAGTAGTGTGATTGCTGGTCATTGCTGGTAGTCCTATTTTAAACTTGTGAGGAACCTTCATACTATTTTCCACAATGGCTGTACCAGTTTACATTCTCACCAACAGTGTAAGAGCTCCCCTTTTCCATATCCTCACCAACACCTGTTGTTTCTTGTGTTGTTGACTTTAGCCATTCTGATAGGTGTGAGGTGATATCTCATTGATAGTTTTAATTTGTATTTCCCTGTTGATCAGTGAGGTTGAGCAGTTTTCATGTGTCAATTGGTCATCTGAATGTATTCTTTGGAAAAATGTCTATTCATGTCTTCTGCCCATTTCTTAACTGGATTATTTGTTTTTTGGGTGTTGAGTTTGATAAATTCTTTGTAGATTTTAGATACCAACCCTTTATCAGATATGTCATTGATGCTTCCTTATCTATACAGAAGGTTTTTATTTTGATGAAGTCCCAATAGTTCATTTTTTATTTTATTTCCCTTGTCTCATGAGACAGATCTAAAAAGAAGTTGCTATAGTCAATGTCAGAGTAGTTAATGCCTATGTTCTCTTCTAGGATATTTTGGCTTCAGGTTTCACATGTAGGTCTTTAATCCATTTTGAATTTTTTTTGTATATGATGTAAGAAAGTTATCCAATTTCATTCATTTGCATGTTGTTGTCTAGTTTTCCCAACATCATTTTTTGAATAGACTTTTTCCCATTGGATATTCTTTCCTGCTTTGCTGAAGATTAATGGACCATATAGTCATAGGTTCATTTCTCGGTTTTCTATTCTGTTCCATTGATCTACATGTCTATTTCTTGTTCCAGTACCATACTGTTTTGATCACTACAGCTTTGTAATATAACTTGAAGTCTGGAATTGTGATGCCTCCAGCTTTACTTTTCTTTTTCAAGGTTGGTTTGCCATTCAGGGTCTTCTGCGGTTCCATACAAATTGTAAGACTGTTTGCTCTAGCTCCGTGAAAACTGCTGCTGGTTGATATTTTGGTAGAGATTGCATTAAATGTGTAGATTGCTTTCGGTAGTATAGACATTTTAACAATTTCATTTTTCCATTCCATGAGCATGAAATGTCTTTCCATTTCCTTGTGTTATCTTCAATCTCTTTCATCAATGTTTTATAGTTTTCAGAGTACAGATATGGGTTTATTTCTAGGTATATTATGGTGCAATTTGTAAACGGGATCAGTTCCTTAATTTCTTCTTCATTGTTGGTGTATAGAAATGCAACAGGTTTCTGTACATTTATTTTGTATTCTGGGACTTTGCTGAATTTATCATTCTAGCAGTTTTTTGGTGGACTTTTTCCAGTTTTCTATGTATAGTATCGTGTCATCTACAAATAGTGAAAGTTTTATTTCTTCCTTATTGATTTAGATGCCTTTTATTCCTTTTTCTTGTCTGTTTGCTATGGCTAGGACTTCCACTACTATGTTAAATAACAGTGGTGATAGTGGACTTCTCTGTCTTGTTCCTGACTGTAAAGGAAAAGCTCTTAGTGTTTCCCCATTGAGGATGATATTGGGTACGGGTTTTTTCATCTATGGACTTTATTATGTTGAAGAATGTTTCCCCTAAACCTATCTTTTTGATGCTTTTTTATCCTTTCTTTAATGAATATGGTGTATCATGTTGATTGATTTGCAAATATTAAACCACAATTGCAACACAGGAATAAATCCCACTTGATCACAGCAAATGATTTTTAAAATATATACTATTGAGCTCAGTTTGCTAGTATTTTATTGAGAATTTTTGCATCCATGTTCACCAGGGATATTGACCTGTGATTCTTTTTCAATGGTGTCTTTATCTAGTTTTGGTATCAGGGTGATGCTGGCTTCATAGAATGAATTTGGAAATTTTCCTTCCTTTTCCATTTTTTTTGGAATAATTTGATAAGAGTAGGTATTAACTTTTCTTTAAATGTTTGGTAGAATTCAGATGTGAAGCCATTTGGTCCTGGACTTTTGTTTGTTGGGAGTTTTTTGATTACTGACTCAATGTTTTTGCTGGTTATCAGTCTGTTCAAGTTTTCTATTTCTTCATGTCTCAGTTTTGGTAATTTATATGTTTCTAGGAATTTTTTATTTCTTTCAGGTTGCCCAATTTGTTGGCATAACTTTTTCATGATATTCTCTTATAACTATTTGTATATTTGTGGTGTTGGTTGTTATTTCTCTTCTCTCATTTGTGATTTTATTTGGTTAGGTCCTTTCTCTTTCCTTTTTGATAAGTCTGGCTAGGGGTTTATCAATTTTATTATTTTTTTCAAAGAAGTAGATCCTGGCTTCACTAATCTGTCTTACCTCTTTTTAGTTTCTATATCATTTATTTCTGCTCCACACTTTTTATTATTTCCTTCCTTCTGCTGGCTTTAGGCTTCATTTGTTATTCTTTTTTATGGTTCCTTTAAATGTAAGTTTAGGTTGTTTATTTGAGATTTTTCTTGCCTCTTGTGGTAGGCCTATATTACCATATACTTTCCTCCCAGGACTGCTTTTGCTGCATTCTAAAAGTTTGGGAGCATTGTTTTCATTTTCATTTGTTTCCATGTATTTTTTTTAAAAATTTCTTTGATTTTCTGGTGGACCCATTCATTGTTTAGTAGCATTTTTTTTTTTTTTAACCTTCATGTATTTGCGGTCTTTCCAAGTTTTTTCTTGTGACTGACTTCACGTTCATAGCTTTGTGGTTAAAAAAAGATGCATGGTGTGACTTCAATCATTTTGTATTTGATGAGGCTTGTTCTGTGACCTAATATGTGATTTAATCTGGAGAATGTTCCATGTGCACTTGAAAAGAATGTGTATCCTGCCATTTTAGGATGGAATGTTCTGAATATATGTGTTAAGTCCATCTGGTCCAGTGTGTCATTCAAAGCCATTGTTTCCTTGCTGATTTTCTGTTTAGATGTTTTGTCCATTGACATAGTGGAGTATTAAATTTCCCTTCTATTGTATTAATTAATTCCTTTATATTTGTTATTTTATAAATTTGCTTTATATATTTGCATGCTCCCATATTGGGTACATAAATATTTATAATTATATGTTCTTGTTGGATTGTCCTTTTATGATTATATACTGCCCTTCTTTGTCTCTTGTTACAGTCTTTGGTTTAAAGTCTAGTTTGTCCAATATAAGCATTGGTATTCTGGCTTTCTTTTGACATCCATTTGCATGATAAATGTTTCTCCAACATCCCACTTCCAATCTGCAGGTGTCTTTAGGTCTAAAATGAGTCTCTTGTAGGTAGCATACTGATGAATCTTGTTTTTTTATCCATTCTGACACTCTGTGTCTTTGATTGGAGCATTTAGTTCATTTACATTCAAAGTAATTATTGAAAAAAAACCAAAAAACAAAGTAATTATTGATACATATGTGTTTTTTTGCCATTTTATTACTTGTCATAGTTTCTGGAGATTTCTTGATCTCTTCTTTGTCAGTTTTGGTCTCTCCTTTGCACTCAAAGAGTACTGTTTAATATTTCTTGCATGGCTGGTTTAGTGGTCACAAACTCCTTTAATTTTTGTCGAGGAAGCTCTTTATCTCTCCTATTCTGAATGATTGCCTTGGATAGAGTACTCATGGATACAGATTTTTCCCATTCAACACTTTGCATATATCATGCCACTCCCTTTTGGCTTACCAAGTTTTTGTTGAGCAATCTCTAGTTAGCATTATGGGTCTTCTCTTGTAAGTTAAGGACTTCTGTTTTGCTGCTTTTTAAAAATTTTATTTTTATTTATTTTTAAAAAATATTTATTTATTTATTTATTTATTTATTTATGATAGACAGAGAGAGAGAGAGAGAGAGAGAGAGAGGCAGAGACACAGGAGGAGGGAGAAGCAGGCTCCATGCCGGGAGCCCGACGCCGGACTCGATCCCGGGACTCTAGGATCGCACCCTGGGCCAAAGGCAGGTGCTAAACCGCTGAGCCAACCTGGGATCCCCTCCCCTGCTTTTTTTAAATTTTAAATTCATTTAGCCAACATATGATACATCATTAGTTTCAGATGTAGTTTTTAATAACTTATCAGTTGTGTATAACACCCAGTGCTTATCCCATCATGTGCCTTCTTTGATGCCCATCACCCAGTTGTCCCCTCCCACCACCTACCTCTGCTTCAGCAACCCTCAGTTTGCTTTCCAGAGTTTAGAGTCTCTCATGGTTTGTCTCCCTCTCTGATTTCTTCCCATTCACTTTTTCCTCCCTTCCTTATGGTCCTCTGCACTATTTCTTATATTACACAGATGAGTAAAACCATTTAATAGTTGTCTTTCTCCAACTGACTTATTTCACTTAGCATAATACCCTCTAGTTCCATCAAAGTCAATGTAAATGGTAGGTATTCATCCTTTCTTATAGCTGAATAATATTCCATTGTGTATATATATATATTACCCCTCTTCTTTATCCATTCATTGGTTGGTGGATATCTGGGCTCCTTCCACAGTTTGGCTATTGTGGACATTGTTGCTATAAACAATGGAGTGCAGGTGCCCCTTTGTTTCACTATATCTGTACCTATGGGGTAAATACCCAGTAGTGAAATTGCTGGGTCATAGGGTAGCTCTACTTTTAACTTCTTGAGGAACCTCCATACTGTTTTCCAAAGTGGCTGCACCAGCTTGCATTCCCACAAAAAATGTAAGAGGGTTCCCTTTTTTCCACAACCTCACCAACATTTGTTGTTTCCTGTCTTGTTAATTTTAGTCATTTTAAGTGGTGGAAAGTGGTATCTCATTGTAGTTTTGATTTGTATTTCCCTGATGGTAAGTGATGCAGAACATTTTTTCATGTGTCCGTTGGCCATTTGTATGTCTTCTTTGGAGAAATGTCTGTTCATGTCTTCTAGCCATTTCTTGACTGGATTATTTGTTTTTTTCTGGGTGTTGAGTTTGATAAATTCTTTATAGATCTTGGGTATTAGCCTTTTATCTGATGTGTCATTTTGTTTTCCTGCTTTAAAAAAAAGACTTTATGTATTTGAGAGAACAAGAGAGAGAGTGTGTGTGTGTAAGCTGGGGGAGGAGCAGAGGGAGAGGGACATTCAGATTTTGTGCTGAGCATGGAGCCTGATGCAAGGCTTAATCCCAGGATCCTGAAAGCATGACCTGAGCTGAAATCAAGAATTGAATGCATCACTGACTGAGCCACCCTGGCGCTCCTGTTTTGCTGCTTTTAAGATTTTTTTCTTTATCACTATATTTTGAAAATTTTGTTACAATATGTGTTGGGGTTGGCTTACTTTTGTTGATTTTGATGGGAGATCTCTGTGCCTCCTGGATCTAGATGTCTTCTCTAGATGAGGGAAGTTTTCAGCTATTATTTCCTCAAATAAATTTTCTGCCCCCTTTTCTTTCTCTTCTTCTGGGTCTCCTATAATATGAATGCTATTACCTTTGATGCAGTGACTGAGTTCCTTAAATCTCTTCTTGTGTTGCATAATTCTTCTTTCTCCCTTTTGTTCAGCTTCATTACTTTCCATTATTTTGTCTGCTGGGTCACTAATCCATTCTTTTGCTTCCCAGCCTGCTGTTCATGGCATCAAGCATGTTTTCTGCTTATTATTGTACCCTTCATCTCTGATTGATTCTTTGTTAACTTTTATCTCTGTGGTAAGGTTTTCACTGATGTCTTCTATTCTTTTCTCAAGCCCAGGGAGTATTTTTATGATTGTTGCTTTAGATTGTCTAGCAGGCATGTTACTTAGGGCTGTTTCACTTAGATCTCTGACCATGGCCTTATTTTGTTCTTTCATTTGGGATAAATTCCTCCATCTTTGCATTTTGTCTAAGTCTCTGTCTTCTTCTCTATGTTAGAAAAGCCAATTATGTCTCCTGCTCCTGAAAGTAATAGCTTCATGAAGGTCAGAGGTCATGTAGTGCCCAGGACCTGGTGCTTCAGGGAATGTCTCCAGTGTGTGCCATGTGTGCTGTTACGTTTTGGCTTCTCTATCCTTTAGGTCAGCCATGTGCAGAGACTCTCCTTGCCTGCTGTGGGTAGTGTTTGGTCCCTCACCTGAATGTGGTGAGTTTTAACTAGGTGTGCTCTGCTCTGCTTGTGAAATGAGACCTGATACCACCTCCACTGGAACTGAGGACCTGCAGAACTCTCTGGTCAGGAAATGTGGTGTGGGCAGGGTTTGTGCTGGTCTTCTGGGGGAGGGGCCCACTGTGCTGGGACTGAGGCAAGCTTGACTATGAAGGGTAGTCCCAACAGAGCAGAGTGGGTAGGGTTTGGTGTAAGCAAGTTAGGCAGCTAGTGTAGGTTCTGGCTGCTTCCTGCAGGTGATTCTGTTTATGCTGAGCAGTGGAGAAGGGAAATGTCACTGGCCAGCTCCTCTGTCCCTGGAGAATATCTCTGTGGATGCTGCCTCTCAGGGACATCCTACAAAAAGAGCAAATTAATCCCCCCACTGTGTGCCCCAGATGCTCTTCAAATTGCTGTTGTCCCCAGGTTGTTTGCTTGCCTTCTCTCCAGGAGCAGTGAAGTGCTCTCCAGGCTCTATCCCTAGCCAAGCCATATGCCTTTAAAACTCTAGGTTTTAAGCCCCACTGGTTGCAAGAATTCATGAGATTCAAGTCTCTCTAATTTTCTAAGCAAGTGGCTTTGGGGAAATATTCTCCTTGTGTGTTTCCCTGTATGTTCCTCCTATTTCTCTCTCTCTCTCTCCCTCTCTCTCTCTCTCTCCTCCTTGCTGAGACCATGGCTCCCTTCCCTCTGCAGCACCCACAATTCATTTCTCCCCTAAACTACATCTCTACACTCATACCTTCTTAAATGTGGGCTCTTCATTCTCTTTAGATATGGAATTTATTCTATCAGTCTTCAGGTCAATTTCTGGGGTATTTATTGCTATCTAGTTGTGTTCATAGGACAGGTGAGCCTAGGGTCCTCCTACTCTGCTGCCATCTTCCTCTCCCAAATTCTTTATATATTTTGGATATTAACCCCTTATCGGACATATCATTTGCAAATATCTTCTCCCATTCAGTAGGTTGCCTTCATATTTTGTTTTGATTTCCTTTGTTGTGCAAAAGTTGTACAAAACGTGTAGTACATTTATGGATTGATTTGTGGCTAAGAACATGTAATCCCTACATAGCATATTCTATTTTGTTGTCCAATTCTGCGAGCATCCTTTGCAGTCTGTCAAAATCCAAGATGCCATATTCTAAACCTCTAGGTTAAAAGTGGAGGCTCTCAACCTGAGACAAAGATGCAAACAGAGAGACTCTTCCTATGCTGGATCATACAAAATGGAGTCGAGGCAAAGATTGCTGAATGTAGAGAAAATAAAATATTAGAAGCAATGAATCCTCTCCCTGCTCTACCCCCAGGGGCAAGAGTGTAATGAAGGAGATTCTTACATAGTTGTTTTTTTAGGGAAGGTGAGGAGGAGTTTCTTAGAGTAAGGGATGGCATCCATCTAGAAGTTTCTGAAGATGGCAGTACCCGTGATGGATCCTGGGCTATCAGGTGGAGAGGGAGGCAGAGTAAGTTGCCTCTTGGGGATCATGAGACCACACCTATTTTTTGAGAGCCTATGATGGCATGGATCAGGTATAAATGCTTCTTCCTGCTTAGAGGTAAGGGTACCAGGAGATCTGAGTACCAAGGATAAGAGGACACACATAACAGAGATGTGACAGCCTGCTCTTTCTGTGACCAAGTAGAAGATGTGGCTAGAAACCCATAAAGATGGAGAGCCCTAGGGAGTTCTCTGGGTGCCATGTGAACCTAATAGCCAGCTCCTTTAATGACACTTGAGAATTCAGACTTTTCTCTAGTCTGTGCCAATTTGTACTCCTGTTCCACCCACCCAGGTCACTTTGTGGAGTTGTCAATCCCTGCACTAGCATGGCTGTCACCACAGCAGAGTGAGGAGTCAGGAGGAGATGGCCCTCAGAGTTCAGTTTTGGTATTTCTGTATGTGTTCTTTTATGGAGGCCAACTTGGGGAAACTGATACTCTCTTGTAAAGTAAAAACAGAGTAAAGTACTCTGTTGTTCAAGTAAATTCTATAGTTCCACCTAGAAGAAGGAACACCCAAGCAGAGGGCTAGGAAATCCCACTCCAAGTTTGTTCCTGAGCCTAATTCACTGAGTGACTGTAGCCTCAGGTTCTTCTGTAATTAAGAGAGTGGAAATAGAGGATCTTTAAGGTGTTTCCTGGCTCAGTTCTTAGAGTCTAACTCTGGATAAATAGCTTAAAATACTAATTCTATTTTAAAATTAAAAATGTAATAAATGTCCCCAGTAAGTAGGAAGGAGACATTTGTCTTCTCCCTTCTTCAGATGTTCAGGCTCACAGTAGGGACAACCACTTTTTATTGTATAATCCCTCCAAATTTCTAGCCATAGACATATTATATCAATAGTTCCATATCAGCATGTATAGAAGTATTTCATTCTTTTTTCTCCCATCCCTATAAAATATCCTACTAGAGGCTTGTACTGTACTATATTCATAGCACTGAACGAGATATTTAGATAGCTTCCAGTGTTTTGCAATTACAAACAATATTGCAACGAATGTTCTTAAGAATAGGTACATTTCTCTACTGTGTATTCCTAGAAATGAGTTGTTAGCTCAAAGGTTATGTGCATTTGTAATTTTGATAGCTATTGCCACACTGCCCTCCAAAGAAAAGTGCTATACTGATTTACAGTATAGCGACAGCGCCTTTAAGCACTACTTCCTCTATCTTGTCAACATTGAACTAACAGGACTCCTGATGTTGGCACTTTCTAGTCATCACTGATCTACACTCAGCCTCTCTCTTCTGCTAAAAACAAACACAGCAAAGAACCCCAATCCTCTCTTGATCACTACATTTCCCTCTTGTTTTAAAATGTAAGTTTTATTATTGCTCAGGCATGGTGAGGACAATAGATTGGGAGGCAATTGACATGGAAAAGGTAGTTTGTTATCCAAAGATTGATAGCTCCCAAGAGGAGGGGACATGCCATGCCATCTAGGAAAGCACCAAGGAGGATCAGGAGGCAGAGGGACCAAGTGGAGAATGTGGGTGAGGGTCTGTGTTGTGGCTGCCATGGGAAAGAATTGGCAAGACAGTTTAGGATTGGCTAGTTTGGGGACTCTAGGCAGAGGGGCTGTCACTAGTCTGGATCTTGGCTCTGGGTGATTAGTGTGGGGGACAGTGGCCCATGTGAGACCCAATTGTGGCTGGGGGCTCTGGATCAGCTGGTTTGCATTTGCAAGGTGTACCCACAGGTGAGTTGCTGAGTATCTTTGGGAAATTAGCAGTCTCCCTGGGGTCAGCAGGGCTCCAGATGTGAAAGCATGATACAGTACCTAGAAGATATAGTTATTGCTCCTCTCTCCCTAGTAGGCTTTACAGTCCATTTCAACTTCTTCACCCACTACCCTTCACAGACAACCCAATGTCCATTCCATCGAATTTCATCTCCCTAAGGCCCCCCTGCCTTCCTGCCAAGTCAAAGGGCTACCTTACTGACCGTAGCTCGCATGCAGGTTCAACCTATAGTTGATGTGTTTGACCTCTTCACTATTTCTGAAATGTTTTTCTTCCCTCAGTTTCTATGATACTATGACTTCCAAAATGCTGCTTTTCCTGTCTTTGGCTCTTCCTTCTCAATCTCAGACCTTCCTAAAGACTGCCTCTCTCCCCATCCATTGACTGTCAGTCCTCTCAGACCCCATCCCTTAACTCTCCAAGGATAAGGACCACAATGAGCCCAGGGACACCCCTGTGGCTTTAGTTGGCATCCCTTCTATCTGCTAAACCCCAGCCCTCCTGCTCATTGCATGCCTCCACTTATGGCTCCCACCCCAGACACAACATGTCTCAAATTCAACACACTGTCTATTTTCACCCAAGCCTGGCTGTGGTCCTGCCTCAGTGACTAGAGAGTACCCGTTATTTATGTTTTACACTTCTTTCTTATAGCTGTGGCTATAAGTGCTGCAGTGTTTCTGTACTGCATTTGACCAGAACCATTACTTCTCTTGCTCTGCCCACACATTCTTCCCAGCTGCCGTCAGTCCCACCCCGATGACCAGACGTGGTCATTTCACAGCCCACCTTCTCCCTTACCCCTCTAAGGTAAGCTCCATGCTGAAGCCAGATGAACACTCTCACACTGATGAAGGAAACTGCTGTGGTCAGTCTGGCATTTCGGAAAAGATGCACCCCATTAAGTTAGCATCAGGGTGGAACTCTCTATGATAGTATTCTAGGCCCTCAGTGGTTTTCATTTGTTTCTCTCCCTAAGACTCACTCCTGTTACTTTGGCATAAGACCTACGATCAAGTCTGTCAGTTCTCATGGGAGCTTGTTAGCAAGACTAAAAATGAAGACGGACAGTCAGGGAAACATCTGGTATAGATATCTGGCATGCTTTTTGATGATTGCCCCTACTTTAGATTACAATTCTTCTGACTTTCAGTTAGTTTTAACTCAGAGATAACCTACGATTTGTGCTCTGGCCACAGACTTCAACCTCTCTAAGGACCCCAGCCTGTGCCTGAAGTTTCCTTTGTCCCCTCCCTTCCTCCAGGGCAACTCCTGCTCCTCATCTGACTCAGCCCAGGGGTCAGGTGCATCCTGGAGGCCTCCCAGACTGCCCAGAAGCCCCCTTGTGATGTCAGAGTCTCCTCTTCCAATTCCTAGTAGGACATTTATTACTCCATACTGAAATTTCCTGTATTCTGTCAACTCTGTGTTCTTGTAGGCAGGACTAGCCACATAATCAGTGCAGCTCAGTACAAAATGAAAATATATGTCCTTTTATTAAAAAATTAAAATTTCAAACAGCATCAAGAGCATTAAACTGAGCTCAGGACCATGAGGCAACTACTTCAGTAAAGGCAGTCATGCTTATGGTGCAGGAGCTGTGTCATAGTCTCTGTTGTATCCTCAGAAAGTCTGGCCTAGAACCTGGTACCCAGCAGGGATTCAGTAACTATCTGCAGAATTTATGAGTGGGAGAAATATGTAGGTATCCAACTAGTTGCTACTCATCCCCATCACTATCTAATGGGAAAAAAGTGAGATTGTGGACTCCACTAGTAGCATACTGATAAAGCATATAAAAGGTCAGAGACATGTCTGTTATCATAAGACACGTCGATAGGTCTAGCCCCTATTTAATAGATAGATGCTTAGAGAAATAGAAACATCAAAACCCAATTATATGCTGTTGACAAGATACATGTCAAAAAAATCAAAGAGAAGATTAAAGATGAAGGGAAAGGCCACAGAGCACCAGGTGAACACACAGACAAATGGAGAAAAAACCAGATAAAACAAATTCAAGAGAAACCCATTAAATAAGACAGATGGTTATTTTTCCATTGATAAAGGGAATGACCCATAATGAGGCTTATAATAGGCTGAATCATAAAACTGATGTTAAAACAGAATCTGTTAGAAAGCCAAAGGAAATTTAAAACCTCATAGTGGAGGACTTAAAAAGCTCCCTCACTGTTTGACAGAGCAAACAGGCAAATGGAAATTGCAATGGAGACAAAGTGTTATTATCAACTCGGGTCAAAAATATCTATACAAATAAAAGTATGTGTAAAATGTGATATCTTTGAAACAGAAAAGGCATGTTCGCCTTCCCCCAACCAAACGTGCCAGGAAGATTCATAAAACTGAATCACATTCCAGACATAAAAAAGACCTCAACAGATCCCCTAGAGTTGTTGCTGTTCAGACAAAATTCTCTGACTTTATAAAGGTAAGCATTAATAGCAAACATATAGACATGAAAATTGAAGTCACTAGCAAATCAGATGATCTTCCCCTCCACTCTCCCTCCATCCAAAATTGCTCTTAAGTAACTTCTATCTGAAAAGAAAGAAAATATATAATTGTGTTGTGGTGTCTCCAGTTGTTCTGTATTATTTTCACATGTAGGTGAGACCACCGGGCTGCAGGATACATAATGCAGGCAGACAGACTGTCTTACATCCAGCTACCTGAGGCACTCCTGTGCTCCTTGACCCCTTAAGAGGATACTGTCTTTACACTGCAGATCTTCTAACTTGACATTTCCAGTTAGCATTGTTCAGGAGTATCTATGGAAGTATTAACTTAAGCCATAAAGGAAAGGATGATTAACACAGAAGTTAAGGAGTGATGTCCCTGGAAGAGAAAGGGAGATGTGATTGTGGAAAGGAGGTTTTCCTTAATCCAGATATTTTCCTTATTATTCTCCTCTATACACTACAAATGTACATTATATGCTTTTTGGTATGTATGACACATTTAGCAATTTAAAAAAATTTTAAAAGAGTAAGAAGACATTCACCACAGTTTAGTGCATGGCTCAGCTGGGAAGAACACTTAGGCAGCTGAAACACTGAATCCTGGTGTTGGCTTTACTGAAAGGTGAGGGTATGGGCAGGGAGGGGGTGTGGGATGGAAGGCTACCTTCTCCAGCTCCCTGGTGGAAAGTAACAGGGAATGCCTAAAACTGAGCAATTAAGGAGGAACAAGGCAAACCAGAAAGACAGGGAGGACAATTTTATCAAGCAAATAAGTGAAAGAGATGAAAGTGGTTGCCCTAGGGGGTTGTGGAGTGAGGGGGGTAGAGGGGCAGTTTAAGGTGTGGAAAAAAATCAAAAGATTGTACCTTCTGCAACAAAACACTTTTAAACTCTGTGCATAGACACCTTCAGTAAAAGTAAAACCTTAAAAATATAGAGTAAATTGTGTTATTGTAGAGAACAATATAGAACCTCAGGATAGTTTTAAAAGCTAATATGATTAGACTGTCTCTTTGTGGCTTGAATTAAAAATGTTGGTGACAGAGCCATCTGTAGATTCAGGATAACTCACGAGGAAATGTGGCTGCTCTGCGAGGGTGGGTAGGGGGGCATGTGGTGCGACTCTGAGCAGTTTTGCTGAAGAGAAGACTCATAGCAAAGATACAAAGGAAAACCCCCTTCATGACATGAGAGAGGAAAAAGGCAACAGTCTCTAATTAATATACAATCATACACAATGAGTGATTTTAAAGTAAGCATGTATTAATAAGCTTATTTTATGAGTAGATATTGGATTACTTCATCTTACTTAATAGCATTTTATTTGGGGTGGCTTTGTACTCAAGCAGAAACTCAAAGGAGCAGGAAACTTCAAAACGTATTAATAATGGAATATACTGCAGCTAACGAAGGAGCAACATTATATGCCAAAAGGAACAGAGAAATAAAAATAACAGAAAATTTAAAAATTCAGGAGAAAAATAAGCTAGAAAATTACTCTGTGAGGTCCCATATCTGTGCTCCGGTAGAAGCAAAGAACAGGTAAGAACAAAAATAATTAAAAAAAAAAATCATCCATGAAAGTTTCCCGAACCTGGAAGAGCCCTGTTTCCAGAGTGAAACGATTCTCTGGGAGCCCAGTACAACGGAAGAAAAAAGACCCAAATGAAAGCACATGAGATTTTATACCACTGAGACCAGAGAAGATCCTATCAACTTTTAGAGCCACATACAAAGGATCAAACATCAGAATGGCTTTGGGACTCAGTAGCAACAACAGAAGCTGTTTTTTATTTTTTATTTTTTTATTTTTAAAAAATTTTTATTTATTTATGATAGTCACAGAGAGAGAGAGAGAGAGAGAGAGAGAGAGAGAGACAGAGACACAGGCAGAGGGAGAAACAGGCTCCATGCACCGGGAGCCCGACGTGGGATTCGATCCCGGGTCTCCAGGATCGCGCCCTGGGCCAAAGGCAGGCGCCAAACCGCTGTGCCACCCAGTGATCCCCAGAAAGCTGTTTTTTATAGTCACAACAATAAAACACTGAAAACTGATCTAACAACCAAATATGTTATAAATAACCGGAAGAAAAAAAAATAACTGGAAGAATAGAGGGAAGGTCCATGTGTGTATTTTGGGAACTTGAAGCTATAACACAACACAACCTTTTTACAGGAGTAAGTGAAAAGATAAAATCTTAAAAAAAAAAAAAAAAAAAAAAAGCAACCTAAGCAAGAAGAAGCAAGCTATGTAGAAATTGGGAGATAAATACCAAAAGAAAGCTAAGAGTTGAAAATGGTTATAGTTAGGAAGCAGGAGTGGATTTTTATTTTATTTTTTTTACTATAAATCAAGAGAATTCATTGACATTTTGAAGGATGTGTATTTATATCTTATATTACAATAACATTCAATAAATAAAAGACCCAAGGATTTAGTTCTTAGCTTTAGCACCCTGAGAAATCTAATGCCCCTTCTGGGTGATGGACAGTTGTGTCATGGCTGCTCTGTGAAAATCCATGCTTAACCAATGAAATCCCCGAAAATGGCCATGACTCATAAGTTGCTGTCCCAAAAACCTGTACATAGGGTAGCCTGGAGTAAGTCAATATTCTTACATTCAGATGTGACTTTCCCACTCCCTCTAGGAATAAAGTAAGGAGTCCAGCCACAGACTCAGAGAGGCGGCATGTCTGTTAAGGCAGCCACTACTAGCACCCTCTCACCACACCAGGTTTCTGTTTCATCAGCAGAAGATAAAATCCTACCTGTTTCTGCAAAGCAGTTGATAAAGAGAGAAGAAATATTTTCCCCCGTATTATTGAAATAAAACCAATTGTTCAAAATGTTCTTTAAAAAATTCAGTTCTTAACGTTTGCAAAAATATGCAGAATGCTGAAAATTTATGTACTACATGAGACAAAAGTGACCCAGTTCTGTTGAAAAACATCAATCACAACAACCAGGCAGCCTGTACTAAAGGATTATAGTAAATAATAACAGTAGGCCGTAAAATAAAACACAAGTCAATATTGCTTAATTATTAAAATTACTCAAACAGTGGTGTTTTTTCTACCAAGTTCTTCTACCTAGACCTAGTTCAAGTATCTTGAGACAGAATTAAATGCCAGGACACAAGGAATGCAGTCCTCAAACCTGTACTCTGTGTCCTCATGGGCAGAGAAGCCCAGAGCCTAAGTATGAACCAGGAATCCTTCTTAGGAAGACACAGGGTTCCAGGCAGAGAGCATCCTAGAGTGAAGGCATAGTACAGTGACACGCCTATTTCTATTACCAGCTCGAGAAGGGAGGTGATGGACAGCTGTGAAATCTCATACAACCAGGTTGAGAAAAACCCATCAATGCGGGGAGGGAGCAGGACTACCACTCATTTAAAGCTTGCCCACTGGGATCCCTGGGTGGCGCAGCGGTTTGGCGCCTGCCTTTGGCCCAGGGCGCGATCCTGGAGACCCGGGATCGAATCCCACATCGGGCTCCCGGTGCATGGAGCCTGCTTCTCCCTCGGCCTATGTCTCTGCCTCTCTCTCTCTCTCTCTGTGACTATCATAAATAAATGAAAATTGAAAAAAAATATTTAAAAAAAATAAAGCTTGCCCACTTAATAAAACTTTGTCAAGGAGATGTCCCCTCATTTGTACAATGGGCATCATCCTCACCCCTCACCCTGGAAAGGATCAAAAGAGATCATGCTTGTAGTACACGGAATTACAACTCTTGGCCTATTTTAGTGCTCAGGCATTAGTACCATCAATGTCTACATGTACCATTTTTAAAAAATATTTATTTATTTAAGAGAGAGACAGAGACAGAGATAGTGAGAGAGAGCACGAGTGGGGAGAAGAGGGAGAAGCAAGCTTCTTCCTGGGCAGGGAGCCGGATGTGGAGCTTAATCCCAGGACCCTGGGATCAGGACCTGAGCTAAAGGCAGACGCTTAACCAACTTAACCACTCAGGCACTCCCAATAAGTACTACTACTACTAAACACAGAAAATGTTTTTCTCAGATAACACAAATTATGAAGGAGCTATCACAGAACATTTATTTGTAAAATAAATTTACAAATGTTTATTTGTAATGTAAAAACATTTATTTGTATTCCTGCAATGTCCCTCTTGTTCTGCTGCAAATCCTCCTTCCCTCTATGTAGGCAAGACATATCCAGGTGGTCATCAGAAATGAAAAGATTCTATTAAAAAAAGCTGCCTCACAGCCTAGTGCAATTCTCAGTACCAGGTCTCAGTTGGAACACTCTGCTCTCTGTCCAAAACCAGCACAGATTTTTCAGATAAGATCTCATTCTAGTTATAAATGAAACGTGGCATCTTGACTCACAATACCTGTGTGCATGAGCGCGCTCTCTTGCTCTCTCTCACACACACACATACACACATGAAAGGAGCAGAACATTCGAGAGGAAAGAACTGGGAATGCTTCTCTCTAAAGGACCTAGGCAAGATTTTGAAGAATGTGCATGCCCTTTTACTGTGCAGTGGTAGGTAGAATATTGTGCAAGTCATTTCACTAGCTCTAGTCTATGTGGGTATGTATGCATAATTCAGAATATCCATGAGAACCCAGGTCATTCTGCTAACTAGAGTCCACCCCACACTGTACACAGCACTTACTTGGAAAAGTACCTATAGATAAGCCCAGGGTTTTAAGGAGGAAAGGAAGGAACTAGTCCTTTTTCGCCCATTGCCATTGCCAAATAACTACACCTTTTGCTGATGGGTCCCTCTCCTTCAGACAAATGCACATGTGCAGAATCCTGCTTACTCTTTTACGGACTGTATTGAGTTAGAAGTGGGTTTTCTTCACATATATAGGATGTAAATACAAACTCTGAAAAGGCACATGCCTCACCCACTCATTTTCATGCAAAAATCAATGGCCATTTCTTACAAAAATGAAAACAAATTTATATTCTGCAAATCAAACATGAACTTAATGTATTTCTGCTCAAATGAAAGTCTCAAAAAAAGGCTGCTTTTATTGTCTGACTTGAAAAATAAGTTGAGGGGATTCCTGGGTGGCTCAGCAGTTTAGCGCCTGCCTTCGGCCCAGGGCGTGATCCTGGAGTCCAGGGATCGAGTCCCACGTCGGGTTCCCTGCATGGAGCCTGCTTCTCCCTCTGCCTGTGTCTCTGCCTCTCTCTCCCTCTCTCTGTGTCTTTCATGAATAAATAAATAAAATCTAAAAAAAAGAAAAATAAGTTGAAATTGTGCTGTAGTCTGTGATGGGGCCAAATGAAGTCATTGGAAATTTCTAGTGCTAGCAACTCTGACGTACAAGGGATCAGTTTCCACAGTCACTCCAAAAGATGAGAGCAGATGAGGGACACCAGGATTCTCTAACCATCTTTAGCTGAACTCCTCCAGCAACATTTCTGTTCTCAATGACTCACTGAACTCATCTTTGGCAAAGTCTGTACTACTTCTGCTGTTCATGTTGTCCAGAGAAGATCACAAAATCCCTTTCCGATGGCTAAGCTGTTTGAGCAGAAAGGACCTCCAAATGGCTCTGTCCCCAGGACCCTGCAGATTTCTGCCTACAGAGAAACTCAGGAGGCTCTGAGCTCCAAGAGCCAAGCTGTGGGACACTTCCTTTAGGGATAGAAATTGTGCACATTTGCTACCAGTCCCCACCTCCAGAGTGGGAGCCTGGCCAAAAATCCTGTGTGTGTAGGTGGTGTTGGGAGGGGGGGGAGAATTTTATTTTAGCGTTATTCACTATGGTGGACTTAAGGGCTTTGAATAGAAAGATATACTCCATCTGTATGTAGCCAAAAATGTCTCTCAAGAGAAGCCTTGAATAAATTGAATAAATCGTTTTAGAGGGGGCTTTTTAAATGTGCTCACCAAAATTGAAACCACTGACCAGGATTCAACCAAGTACCTCTGTAGTCATTCTTTAGAAAACCTACTTTTTTGGAGTTCTTGAGAACAGGTAAGGTAAGAGTGTCAACCACAGAGCTGGTCTGCCCGAGTATGAACCCTGGCTCCTCCATTTCCTAGCTCTGAGATCATGAGCAAGTTTCTTGACCTCTCTCCTTAGCCTCCATGTCTGTAAAATGGATGCAGTATGCCTGCTTTATGGAGTTGTCATCAGGGTAACTGAGTGCCAGAACAGTAATTCAGTTCAGAATAAGCTCTCAATGTTAGCTATGATAGAGAAAAGTAATTTCCCATCTATATAAGCTTGTTGTTGTTGGTTATGGGATCTATTTGCAAAGGCAGTGATTCAAGGCCCGGCCTCTGAAGAAGCTGAAAGCCTCCATGGCAACAGATGAGCCTTTTTCCCGGGTTCTGGCAGCGTTGTTGATATCAAAGCACATTGATGCAGAGAGCAAGGAGTTAGGAAGATGGGTGGAGCGTTTCGCTTCACCCAAACAGTAAACCAGGGGCTTTGCCAGGTGGCGCAGATGCTGCATCTCAGAGTGCCCAGATTTTTCTTACAGTTGTCATTTTGCCTGGAAAAGAAAGTTTTCATCATTTAAAAGATACTGCTTCATCTCTGTCTATGCTCTCAGCCCCACGGCTCTGAGATGGACCATTTTCCAGGCTGCTTTCATGGCAGCTCACCTGAAGCTGGTCCTGACACCTCTATACCATCTTTGGTATGGGATCATGCAGAAATTCTGGCCTAAGATGGCCACCGCTGTGGCCAGAGCTGAAGTAGGCCTGTTAAAAACGATCTTTGATTTCTCTGGTCATCTAGACAAGGGTTTTGTCAGAGGGAAGCTGGACTCAGGTCCTTGAAGTCAATCTCCACCTTGATTTATCACGCCACTTTTGCCATAGGTTAAAATTGCCCTCTACCTCATGGTGTCTCCCTTATTATGCAGTGAGCATGTAGGATGGGGAGGGGAGGGATGCTCCTAAAATCAGAAGAGAGACATGGGGAGTACCAACCTAGGGGATCTGGTACAGAGCAGGGCCCCATGCCCACCTCTGTTACTTTGTGACCATGCTCAGATTACTTCCCTTCTCTGATCACAGTTTTCTTAACAGAGATACTCTGTGTGAGCACAAGTCCAATTTTTGAGCTGGAACATAAGCTTAGGGTTTGGCTGCCATTTGGGGTATATCCAGAGGAGGAAACCTACGGAGGCCAACCTTGGAAGGGTCAGTGGTCATGGTCTGAGGGCTCAGGTTGGAGTGTGTGTGTGTGTGTGTGTGTGTGTGTGTGTGTGTGTGTGTTGGGGTCTGGGGAAAGGGGAAGAGTGTGTGTGGGGGTGTTATGTTGTACAGCCTGGGTGCATGGGAGTGAAATGGGTATGTGCATGGGACAGAAGCAGAGAGATGACACCACCTGTGTTAGGTGCATGCGTGAAGAAAGAATGGGAAAGGAAAGGAGAAGATGGTGAGTGGAAGAGGGAGGAAGGGGAGGAGGAGGTGGGAGGAACAAAAAGGAGGGGTGTGTGGGGTGTGTGAGGAAGACACTGGGTGACAGCATTCAGAATGTGTGAGAGAAAAAGGGAACGTGGAGAGGGAGAAAGTACAAGGCAAAGCAGAGGCAGAGAGAGTACTTGTGGTGTATGTGGACCTGTGAGTACATGCCTATGTGTTTCTGTGTGTGTGTCTGTGTGAATACGTGTCTGTGCTTCTGTATGTATACACGTGAGTCCCTATCTGTGTGTGTGTGTGTGTGTGTGTCTGGGTGAGTGCATGTCTGTGTTCACATGTGTATGCATGAGTACCTGTCTATGTGTTTGTGACAGTGAACGTGTGTGTATGTGTGTGTGGGGGGGGCAGCTCCAAGCAGTGACTGGAGTAGTATACATAGCCCCGGTCCATATGCTTCTCAGAAAACTCCTAAGCTCCCTGGACAAGCACAGGCAGGAGGTTTGGGGAAGTCTCTCCTCTGACTGGCTCTACAGCAAGGCTGGATTCTCTGAGTCTGAAGGCAGGGGATTGGGAGGCCCCCCAGGGTCCTGCCCTCTGCTCAGGGCTGGATTTCTGGCTCTGTGTATGGGAAAGTCTGATTGGCTCTAAGCTGGATGGAATAGTCCCCTGTAGTTGGGGTTTCTCAGAGCAGCACCCCCTGTGTCTGCAGCAGCTGGATGCTGACCTACCCTCTCTGATCCTCCCTCAGGAAGGATCTGTTCATGGCTGCTTGGCCTGATGAAGTTTTCCAGGTAGGACATGAGGAACAGGGAATCAAGCTCTAGCCTTGTGAAGGACAGTAATAGCGTGGCACCAGTCAAGTTTGGAGAAGGTGTGAAGTCAGTTTGGGAAATCCTGTGTTCAAGGCCTGGTATCCTTTCCTTCTCTTCTCAGATACTTGGGAACCTGCCTCTCTCATTCCCAGCTCTCACTCTAGTGGACTTGACCTCACTCTCAGCAGTAATAGTGAGTCTGGCTTTTTTTTTTTAATTTTTATTTATTTATGATAGTCACCCAGAGAGAGAGAGAGAGAGGCAGAGACACAGGCAGAGGGAGAAGCAGGCTCCATGCACCGGGAGCCCGACGTGGGATTCGATCCTGGGTCTCCAGGATCGCGCCCTGGGCCAAAGGCAGGTGCCAAACCGCTGCGCCACCCAGGGATCCCTGAGTCTGGCTTTCATTGGGTGTCTTCCCTCCTCCCAGCTACAGTGATTAGGTCAGGGAGGGGCAGGTGACCCCAAGGCAGGCCAATGTGAGCCATGCCCAGGACTTATGTAGCCCTTGAGAGTGGGGTCGTCTTTGATGATGTGTGACTGACAGAAGGGAGGGCTAGAGCTGGGCCGTCACCTTGACATTGTGAGACCCTGAGTCCAGCAGTACCTGAAACCAGGTTACCCTTGAACCTCTTTGATTACATAAGTTAATACGTTCCCTTTTCTTTTTTGTTGTTGTTTTTGTTCTGTTTTTTTTTTTAAGATTTTATTTATTTATATATTTGAGAGAGAGAGAGAGAGAGAGAGAGAGAGAGAATGAGTAGGGGGAGGGGCAGGGGCCAAGGGAGAAGCAGGCTTCCTGCTGGGCAGGGAGCTTGATATGGGACTCAATCCCAGGACCCCGGGACCATGACCTGAGCCCAAGGCAGATGCTTAACTGACTGAGCTACCCAGGGACCCAGGTCCCTTTTCTTTAAGACAGCTCAGGTTGGGTTTTCTATCACTGGGGATCCACAGAGGCCTGGCTGAAGCAGATGTGAAGGTGATTCCCAAACCCCTACTGAGAGCCTACCATGTGCTGGGCAGGTGTAGGGAGGGGAGGAGGTGACCAAACACAAGGCTCCTGTCCCTGTCTTCCTGTACTCTGCACCTGAGAAATCATGGCTGAGAGAAAGAAAAAGAATCCTCTTCATGTCTTCCTGAATACCCACCTGGGCTCCACCTGAGTGTCTGAGGACAGAGCTTTTATGTGGCACTCCTGAAGGCTCCAAAGCCCCACCAGCCAGAATATGACTCAATACCGTGTGTCCTTGACCGATATCCATACAGGAAACACATCAAGTGGAAGTGGGGCACTACCACTGGGGAAAGAAAAGAGAGACACCTGTGCCACATAAGATGTCCCCTTTGGGCCTTTTATCCTGAATTGGCTCTGGGCAGAGAAGTGCATATGCCAGCAGGTTTGACAGATAATGAGTTAAAGATGAATGCAGCTGTCGGCTGAGTTAGGTTTTGCTTCCTAAAAGTGAAACCCTAGCCTGTAATACAGTTGACTCGGTCTCGGAGATGAATCCCTCCTTCAGCAGAAAGTCTGGCTGGTCAGTAAGGCGAAAGGGCTCTGTCTGCAGACTTCAGGCTCATGGCAAAGGCAAGCCCCTCCGCTGCCCATCCCCTTCTTCTTTTCCCCAGCTATCCTGGGGAGTTACACGGCCCTCCACGTCCACGTGCATGGTGCCACCGGAACACAATCCCTTCTCCCCACCATATCAGCAGATTTCAATGCAGAGCATCGGTCCAGCTAGCTCCTCACCGGCCAGCCCCCTGGGTGCTCATGAGAAATGTGTCACAGAAAGGCCCAGAAAGGCCAGGGATTTTGTACAAGGTATCAAAACTCACTAAGCAAGAAAAAAGTCCAAGCAGAAATAAAACTGAATATGTTTTCCTTTTCTGGATGAAATTTTGAATGCAGCAGTTATTCATGGAGTGCTTTTCAGGTCCAGCAGCACCCACTAGGTACTTAATACTCAGTTCCTGAGAACCATTTTCCCAAGGTCAAAAACAAAAGCACGGAAAGAAGCACTTTGTATCACTATTAGGGGCACACAATATAGGAATCTATTTCCTTGACCTTGTCCCACAAAAATAGATTCACAAGTTCTCTCACACAGTCTCACATACCTTGAACTGAAGGTCCAGTATATAATTTTAGAGAAAAAAAGAGAAATCTGTAGAAAGTGTTTTTAGGGAAGCAAATACAATTCTGCATAAACAACCCATTGCCAAGGTCATTACAATACAATAAGCCCAGAAACATCCTCCAAAGAGAGACTCTCCCTTGGAACTAATGTATGAAAGCTCTATGATGATGATACATTCCCCAAAACCTCAGAAAAATAATTCTGTAAGTCTCACATTCTCTTTTAACTTTGTTTGTTTGGTTTGGCTCTTGTTTGAGTTGATGTTTTTTGAGCCACAGACAAATCTAATGATCACTTCCAGCATTTTGGCATACTCTAAAGCTAGGACGCAAATTTTCCTGCTCTGTGAATACACCCCTGTCTCATGCCCAGGAGAGCATCTTGGAGTCTTAAAAACCAGCGTGGAGTCACAGAAATGAAAAGTAAAGTACAGGGAATATAGTCAAGAATGCTGTAATTGATGCTGTATGGTGACAAATAGTGACTACACTTACGATGATGAGCCCTGAGTAATGTATAGAAAGAATTGTTGAATCACTGTATTGTACACCTGAAACTAATATAATGTGTGTCAAATATATTTCAATAATACAATTTTTTAAAAAAACACCTGCGTGAAAAGCTACTAATTCTAAAGATGACTTTTGAAGATTATCAACAAAAAGAGACCATGTTCTCACAATCTCTACAAGCATCAATTTCTTCAGTTACAAAACTGGAATATTGGTTCCACATACCTCATGGGTGGCTGAGAGGTTAAGTTAACATAATGTAAGCCAATTGCTTCTAAATTTAAGTGCTAAGTAAGGCATGGCTGCATTCTTCTTAATGACCTAGAGTCCAGTTTCAGATTTAGGCACTATGGTACTGATGGCTAACAACCATAAACTCCTTAATATGGATTAGAAGGTGCCTCCCAGTCCTAGCGCAGTCTCCCTGCTGTTCAAGACAGGCTCCAGCCTTGGCGACACTCTCCACTCGCTCTCCAGATTCCCTGGCTCACACCTCAGGGCTCTGCACTGCCTTCAGGTGCTCTCCCAGCAAGGCCTTGAATTCTTTAGGGTTACAGCTGTGACCTTTCCATCTCCCTAGTCACCTGATTAGACTCTGAGATCCTGGTGGGCAGGGGCTCACCATGTTTGGGGCTGTGTCTCTGGCTCATACACGGTACCTGGAGTTGCCAATTTTCAGGTATCTGAGTGCCCCCCACCCTCTGCAGCTCACAATTGGGTTGACTGCTTTCTCCACTGCTGTGGCTTTTTCCCAATACTCCAAGATGCCTTCCCTTATCTTCATTTCCTTTCTGTTTGAAAAACTTCTTTCACCCAATCTTTAAGGATATACCTGCCAACTACAAATTCTTTTCATTTTCCTTCATCTCAGACCCTCTTGATTTCCCTTTCATTCTTGGAGAATAGCTTCCTCAGATATAGATTTTATAGCTGACAGTGTTATTCTCTTAGCACTTGAAAAATGTTGTGCCGTTTCTTTCTGGCCTCGATGGCTTCAGAGAAGAAATCTGCTGTCACCTGAATAGATCTTACCCTATAAGAAATATGTCATTTCTCTCTGGGTGCTTTTGAAAATTGCTTTCTTTTTCTTTAGTTTTTAAAAGTTTATTATTGTATTTGGTTTTCCAGGTATTGTATTTGGTTATTTGTCAGGGTCACAAGGACGCATTCTAGCATTATTCTCAAAGAACGGTCTTTTTTCTTCTCAAAATCAGCCAGTGAATTTATTTGGTTTTCATTTCCCATAAGTACCACCCACAAGCCTTATCTAGAAGTTTCTAATTTTCTCCACTCCTGCTTAGAAAATCCTCTACTGCAATGAAAAGGGTAGGTGGAATACTTTGTGTGATTCAAAGCAATGTCCTTGTCACAGGAAGCCATCTTCTGCCCTTCCTGCAGGGACTCAGCATGGCTTCCTATCTGTGCCATCCACTCTGGAACCACCAGAGCCTGAGTCTCTAGACCTCAGACCATTATAATAAAAGAAATTAAAGTTCTTCTCATTGGGTGCCTCCTAACCACGTGCCAGTCACCATGGGTTGGGGGGAGGTACAAGTCACCTTTTCTCTAGTCCTCAGCAATCTTATGAGGCCAGTATCATTAATTCCCATTTCTCAGATAAGGAAAATGATGTTCAGAGATATTTGGCAACCAACCAGTAGTCCCAAAGTTAAGTGGCAGAGCCAGGGTAAATGTCTCAATTTTTTAAAGTTGATTTTAGGGCAATAGGGCTTACATATGATAAAGTGTACTAAAACTGTCACACTCAATGAATGTTTATATATGTGTACACCTGTAAGACCGCCACTTAGTCAACATACAGGACATTTTAATCACTCCAGGAGGCTCTCTTATATCCCCTCCCATTCCAGCAGCCCTTTCTACCCCCAAGGGCAATTGCTATGCTGATTTCTCTCATTATATAGATCAGTTTGACCATTCTGGAACTCTGTATAAATGGAATCATACAGTATGTGCCCATCTGTGTCTGGCTTCTTTGGCTCAACATTATGTCTGCTCATCCATGTTGTTGCATGTATCTGTAGTTCCTTCTTTTTCATTGTTGTATAGTATTTCATTAGATCAATACAGTACAACTGATATACTCATTCCAGTTTAGGGGTATTACAAATGAAGCTAATAGGACACTTGTGTGTATGTCTTTCCTGGACATACACCATCATACAAAGACAATGGAAATTCCTCTTGCCTAGTTGTACCATATACTGAGAAGTTCCAGTTTTGTTTTGTTTGCTTTTGCTATGGAGATTAGAGTTCTTTTATTTCTAGCCACAGGGGCAGACGGAAGGAAGACTCTTATTGACTTAAGTAGTAAGAGTTCTGAGTAAGATTTTAAAGTGATCCCCAAGCAGTTTTCAATCCCTTCTCGGTGAATCCTTGGAAGCATGGTGAGAAGGTGATCAATCTTACTTCTCCAATAAACACATACACAGAAACACACCCTCAGACCTTCCCGCACTTTGCATCATCTCAAACTCTGCATTGCTCTACACAGTCTTAAATTTCCCACATCCACCAACTTTCCCACCTGCCTCTAGTAATGCACCCCATGCTTCAGCCACACCAGTTCTGCTGTTTCTACGAAAAACACAGTCCTTCACAATCTTGCACCCTGTTTTAAATCTCTGCCAGGCTCCATCCCTCTTTCAAATTTTTGCTTAAATGAAGGCTACCTTCTCTCTCATTTGCAAGTTGCCAGAATTGTAAGTTGGTGGGGATATAAATAGTAAATAAATACATGCACACACTATTTATATGAGTGTATACAAGAGGTTTTGGTTCCCTGAAGGCAATTTGTAAAGAAATAAAGGGCACTTTAATACATAGGACATTTATAAAAGGCAAGAAGTAACTCACTTCTATTTGATAATATATAATGCCCGAGACAGCTTACCTACTCTATGGTATATTATTTTCCCCAAAGTTAGAGACACAAGCTAAATTGATCAGAAGCAATGAAAAAGGATTAGTGCTTTATGATTGCATCTGAAAGGCACAGCTGACAAAAAGACTTTATAAAGTTATTCAGCTTATTTGGAATTTGTTACACTTCCTGAATTTATAAGGCCACTCCTACATTTCTGCCAAGCGATCTCATTTTAGAGGTTGGCATGAGAATCTCACTCCTCAGCCTAAACAAAAAAACCTGAGGAACACAGCTCTCAAAAATGCCAGATGTCTTTGTGTGGTTTCATTTGGATGAGGGTCTGGAAGTTACTTGACTAGGGAGCTGAGGTCGCTGGTACAATTCCTTTTTTTTTTTTTTTTTTTAAGATTTATTCATCCATTTGAGAGAGGAGAGAGAGAGAGAGAGAGAAGGCACAAGTGAGCACTGGGAGAGAGGCAGAGGGAGAGAGGATCTCAGACTGACTATAATGCTGACCACTGAACCAGACTTGGGGCTTAATCTCAGGACCCTGAGATCGTGACCTGAGCCAAAATCAAGGGTCCAAGACTTAATCAACTGAGCTACCCAGGCACCCAGATACAATTCTTTAGAATAAATTAAATCCTCTTTTCTTTCTCTCTCTCTCTCTCTTTTCATTGAGAGAGTGAGTGAGCCACAGCAGTGGGAGGGACAGAAAGAATGGGAGACAGACTCCCCACTGAGTATGGAGACTGATGTGGGTTGGATCTCACATCTCTGAGATTATGACCTGAGCCGAAGTCAAGTGTCAGCTGCTTAACCAACTGAGCCACCCAAGGGCACAAATCCTCTTTTCTTAATTATCTCATAGCCTCAGTTCTGCTGCTATAAACGACAAGCCTTTTCAATTCTGCCCTTACCAATGAATTCCTAAATCCAGGTGTCTCCTGCTTTTTGAAAGTACACAGGATGCAACTTCACTTTTACGAAGGACCTACATTAGTACCCGTTTCTGCTAACTGAAAGAAATCTGAAGAGGATTATCCTTTTTAAGAAAAAAAGGAGGGCAGCTCCAGTGGCCCAGTGGTTTAGTGCCGCCTTCAGCCTGGGGTTTCATCCTGGAGACCCGGGATCGAGTCCCAAGTCAGGCTCCCTGCTTCTCCCTCTGCCCGTGTTTCTGCCTCTCTCTCTGTCTCTGTGTCGGTCATGAATAAGTAAAATCTTAAAAAAAAAAAAAAAGAAGGAAGCAAAACAGCATTCAGTGTTTGTTTTACAGTAGGCCATTATAGGGCCAGCACACCCCAAGAATCCAAGCAGCGAGAGTGGTACCACTAGCTTTTTCCCCAAGAACCACACACAGCATCTCCATGTCAAGCTACCACAGCTTTGAACTATGTGAACATTTGTGCTTTATCTTGATTTATGTTGTGCATCCATTAGCAAGATGTGCTAAGGATAAGGTATCAGAAAAGCCTAAGAGGTAATTTTTGGGTTCTGGGAATGCTCAAAAAATTTTCTATATAAGTTAATGGCAATTGCTTCTTTGCTTTATGTCATTTCAGCTTATGAAAGTTTTCACAGGAACACTCTACTTTCAGATAGCAGGGTCTAGTGCTGCCTTTGAATTAAAAACAGCACAGCATTCTCTGATGCCTTTATGGTGATTCCAAGAGCAATTCACACCTCAGGCAGGATCCCTAGGAATCCTTATGGTGGTGTAGCCCAGGTGATGCTGAATTAAATTTTGCTTTCTTGCTCATGTTCTCAAATGAGAATTCAAAATATTTAAAAGTATTCTGCAGTAGTTTCTGATCTTGCTTTGAAGAATGGTTTGTTTATAGTCCCAAGAATGAATACATCATCATCTGCTATCTTTGTTCCTGCTGAACTCAACTGTCTTCGTGCTGAATAATGCTTTGTCCAAATTAGGCCTGTATCTATAATTTTAGCCCCCTCTTACGCTGGGGTATCAGACCCTTCTTTTCATCTCTTAAACTGATGTTCTATGGATCTTTTTGGGGGGAACTTTGCATTTTCATCCACAAGGCTCACCCTCTTCTCCCATCACTTTACAATTCATCTTTGGTGTGTTCCTTCTAGCCCCAGGTACCATCCATGCACTTATGAGCCCCTGAGATCTGGCCAGCTCCCCACCTGACAAACCCCTGCAAAGGCACCAACATGTGCAAAACCAGATATGTCGTCTTCATCTCATCCTCTCCATGGTACTTCACTACTGTTCTCTAACTCCATAAATGAGGCCACCCTTTCTCCCAGTTGGTAATCCAGGAACTGGGGAGTCGTCCTAGATCCCTTACTCACTTCCCAATAGCCAATGCATTCCTCCAACTAGCAGATATTTACTAAGTATCTATGAGCACCAAGTACTGGGCCAGATGCTAGGGATGCAGCAAGGAACAGGAGACAGGAACTCTGGTTTCATGAAGCCTTATTCAAAGGCATGAGGCAGAGACTCTACTTTTTATTCTGGAGAACTCTTAGAGCCTAGAACACCACCTGAACAGTGAAGGTGCTCACTAAAATATTTACTGAGTTAAAGGTCTAATCTTTCTGACCAAGATCAGATCAGGGCCTTCCCACTGTCCAACCTCATCCCTTCCCACTCTTCTTCCCCTTTTCTAGCTCCAAATATCTTGACCTCTGGGTTCTTTATTTAGGCCAAGTTTCCACTCATCTTAGAGGCTTCACATATGCTGTTCCTCTACCTGGAAACTTCTATTCCTCATTGTGCATTCATTTTGCCTTGTTAATACTTAATCAACCGTTAGATCTCAGCTTAAATATTAGGGAACAGGCAGCCTAGCCTAGATCAGGTCTCCCTTTTATAGGTGCTCACGTCTTTGTGACCTTTTTTTCCACAGTTCTTGACACCACTTGAAAATATTAATGGGTGACACGCACTGAGGGGGGCACTTGATGGGATGAGCACTGGGTGTTATTCTGTATGTTGGTAAATTGAACACCAATAAAAAATAAATTTATTAGAAAAAGAAAATATTAATGCATTTCTGGTCATATAAGCATCGTCACATCCTCCCACAATGCTGTAAGCCCCAATGAGTCAGGAATTGTGTGTATTTTGCCAACACTGTGCTGCCAAAAAAATGAGACCCAAATTGCCATCCTGATAAACAGAATGAAGGTTTAAAATCCAATCAAATAGGGAAAACTCCCTTGATGAGAAGGGGCTCTAAGCAGCCCTGCCCAGGGCCCATCCTTGGAGGGCTAATGCTGCTTTGGAGGCTAGAGCATTGTCTGCTTTTCCAAATTAGTTGAGACAGCTTCAAATGTGATCATTGCTTAAACTTATCCTCTTGCTTCTCATTTTATATTAAAGCCATATTTTAGGACTACTTGGAGACTAGTTCTTGGGTACATTCCTGTACTTCACAAGGCCTGGAAGATGGGCTCTTGAGGGAGAAGGCATCTCCTCTGTCAGTTCTAGGTCCACCACAAACAAGTGTTGGAGTTGGAAATTTTGAGGGGTGAAACCAACTGTTTTAGGCTTTTAATTAATGTCCATTGGTCCCTTACATACAGCCTGGCATGGTTTAGGAATATAATAAAGTTCCTGCAACGAATCGAAAAGGGCAAGCAACTCCTTTTCCCATTTTTGTGATAGGAATATTCTGATTCTATCTAGTTACCTCATGACTCCTTGGTGGTTGGTTCTTTTACTGTAAAAAGTAACGAGGCACAATGATTACAAGATCTCTCTACTCTCTTGAGCTGGAGAGTAATGGTCCTTCTGTAGAGTAGCAACCAGTTAGTGGTGCCCACAGAAGAATAACAAGAGAGAATCACTAGTGATGGACTCTTAGCACTTGTCAGAGCATCTCTATTAATCCTCACTACAGCCCTGAGTGGTAGGTATTAGTATCTTGATCTACAGAAGAGAAAAATGATGAGCAGAGATGAGAAGTAATGGGCTAAAGGTTACAGCTGGTAAAATTAAGAGTCAAACCTAAATCTGACGTCAAAGTTTGTATTAGAGGTGAAAGGAGGACCAGAGGCTCTGTTAGGTGTAAAAGGACCTTTCATTCATAGGCTGCAGGGATCAAAAAGGTAGAAGAAAATTCTAGAAGTAATTGCTTCCTATGGGATTTCTATCCTGGCTATTCTTTGAACCCTCCAGCCCAGGAAATCCTGAACTGTATTTTTACATGCTGGCAGCAAATAATTAGAAAACAAACATTTTAAATAATCATGTCAAAAAGCTTATAATAGGAAAAATTTGACAGAAGATGTTCAGGTCTTTTACACTCAAATCTATAAATTGCTGCTGAGAGAAATTAAAAAAGAACTAAATACATGGGAACATATACCATGTTCATGAACTAGGGGACTTGGTATTGTTGAGATGTTAATTCTTCCCAAATGGGTCTGTGGATTCAACACAATCTCAATCAAAATCCCAGAGAGAGTTTTTGTAGAAGTTGACAAGATGATTCTAAAATTCATCTGAAAATGCAAAGGATCTAGAACAGTCAAAGCAATTTTGAAAAGGAACAAGTTTGGAGAACATACATTATTTGCTTTCTAAACTTTATACTAAGTTGTTATTACTATGGAGTATTGTCATAAAGATCAACAAACAGATCAGAGGAGAACAGCAAATCCAGAAATAGACCTACATTTCTATGGTCATGTGATACTCAAAAAAAGGACAAAACAATCCAATAGGGGGAGAAACAACTTTACACAAATGATTCTGGAATAACTTGATATCCAGATTAAATTTGATTTTCCTTCTGAAAAAAACACTGAGGACAGAGACAATACACAAGATAAGTCACTTAAATTTCTTTACCTGAAAAAGGAATAGGTTTGCTAGAATTGTCTGAGTTTCACATACAAGGCCTGGCGAGGCAGATTTTTGTGCTGGCAGGAGGAAGGGTCTGGATGCTTAGCAGAACTTGAGTGTGTAGCTAATGAAGAAGCAAAGCTACAGTTAGGAGAACTATTAAGGTGGTAACCCAGAAAGCCAGGGCATTGGTACTTGCAAGGAGGCAGATGGAGTCATTACCAGGAGAAAAGGTAGGAAAAGAAGAGATAAAAGGAGTAGAATCTGACCAGAGGTTCTAGAATCTGCATCTCTAAAGTAAGCCTGCTTGGGGTAGCTTTTTCAAAGTACAATGCAGGAGATGGTACCTTTACCCCTGGCTCCCTAGGTCTCATTGCGGTCCAGTATTTAGGAAGCCCCAAGTGCAAGGACTCTTCTGATAGTTCAGTACTCTTCTTTCCTTTGCCTTTATTACCACTGCCATGTTTTATTGTTGAAGATGGAAACTAAAATAAAGAGAAGGGAAAAACGAAGAAGAAAGAGAAATAAAGAAGGAGCAATCTTGCCTACATCTGGCCTGGGGGATGTATTTTTCCCCCTCCTGCCTTCCTCACTGCCCAATCTGCCTTTATCTGATTAGCTCCCACCATCCTTTTAGGAGAACCGGAATGTCACACTCCTAGTCCCATAGTTTAAATGAAGATCCACTCATAGCATTATATCTTTCCCTTTCAGTACTTACTCTGACTGGAACCACACAGTAATTTTGCTTATTTCCCTTCTAGGCGATAAGGTTCATGAACCTGTGTCTTGTTCTATTTACTTCCAAGTCCCTAATGCTGGAACACAGTGCCTTGCACATAGTGGCCACTCACTAAATAATTGTTGAATAAATGACTAAATCCCTGCCAGTTCCTAAATGAGCTACCAAGAGATTTTGTTTTCTAATCTTAGGAGAACTCAAATGTCTATTAATGGACAGTCAATGTTTATTAAATGTAAGATCATGTTCAGTTTCTTCAAATTGGGGTCATTACTCAAAATTATCCAGTAATATTTTGGATTTTTTTTGGTAGACACTTTGATTTTAATCTGATTTTTATTTTATTAAGTGCTTTATTATAGAAAGAGTTATGGGACCAATTCCTCAACTTAATCTGCTAAAGAAATGTAGTTGATTTACTGAGAGTCAAAATGAAGAGTACATGTATTACATTTATGTCATTTCCCTTTCTGCTTAGGTGGCCATGTAATAAGCATGGTGAAAATTCATTGTTTTTGTTTTACCTCAGTCGATGTAATTGCATTGGCAATAAGATTTATACTTTAAATAAGCTGGTAACTAGGCCCTAATTAGAATTATAGAGTTCTCAAACCCTAATAATCACAAGTAAAGCATATAGTGCAGTAAATGCTAGAGAGATGAATTGTTGATTTCTGGCCCTGAGAATAAGCTTGAAGTTCATAATTTTTGGTAATTAAATATAAATTCATAATTTGGGGTAATTAAATATAAATTGACTAAATCATTAATGAAAAACACACAAGAGACAAGTATCTGAAATTTTGAGAGAACTCAGAGCTGTTGGGCTTGATTAAATGTGTACTTCTCAGAATGGCAGGGAACTACTGGTCTCAGCCATGAATTCATGCTGTAGCTTCAGCTACTGTGAGGCTCAGAAATGTCAGGTTGGGGGATCCCTGGGTGGCGCAGCGGTTTAGCGCCTGCCTTTGGCCCAGGGCGCGATCCTGGAGACCCGGGATCGAATCCCACATCGGGCTCCCGGTGCATGGAGACTGCTTCTCCCTCTGCCTATGTCTCTGCCTCTCTCTCTCTCTGTGTGACTATCATAAATAAATTAAAAAAAAATTAAAAAAAAAAAAGAAAAAAAAATGTCAGGTTGGATCTGAGAGACTTGTCCATGAGAGTATCACTGAACTTTGGTCATACTGTAACCTAAAAATGTATAAGTATGGTGGGTGATATACCTTAAATTATAATTTCCTAAAAACAACTAAATAAAATGAGAAATCTTCAAAGCTAAAAACTATGCAAAACAAGGAAGTGAGCAAATATGGAGATGCTTTTTGCCCAGAGGGTTTCACCACCTGCATTCAGATAATCTTTTGACAATTGTCGGGTGCAAGGCATCAGAAAAGAATTTTAGGGCTCCTATCAATGTGTAGAAATATAATAAGATACTCTTCATATAAAGCTTGGATACCATCGGTTATACTTTCAGTGTATCATCTAGAAATAAACCCACCACCCAGAAGAGGGCAGTGAAGAAACATTTGGTGAAGAAAGGAATAAACTTCATTTGAAAAATAGGTGTATTAGAATATCTTCTGAACATTTATCACCTCAGGTCACAATCACAAAGCTTTTGTGGAGTTTTAGCCTGAATTCTCATTACCTTTATTGATAAACAAAAACAAAACTAAAGCTGTATCTCCTAAATCTGGATAATCTTGAGCAAGAATCAGGAAAAATAATAGAAGAATCAGACCACTTAACATCTTAAGTATTAGAATTGTCAGATAAGAAAATAACTATGTTTAATAAGTATAAAAGAAATACAAGAACATTTAAATTATGTGTAAGGAATTATGGTTCTATGATGATCAACCCAACTTCAAACAATAAAGTATAATTTCCAAAAATGAAAAAAAATATACTTGAAACTGCAAGTTTGATGGACATGTTATATAGCTGATTAAACACAACTTGATAGAAAATTAGTGAAATAAAGAACAGTTGTAAACAAATTATCCAAAATGCAGTACAGTGAACCAAAGTGAAAAGGGAATATTTAACAACTGTAATCTGTAGGTAGCTAATAAGATAGCTTCAAAATACATAAAATATTAACTACATTTACAAGCGGACACAGACAAATCTATTATTTTGGTAGATTTTGAAATACCTCTCTTAGTAACTAATATATCAAGCAGTCAAACAATGAGAAATAATATAGATTTAAACAGCACAATACAAGGCTTGATCTAATGATCATACATATATGTATGCATGGCATATATGTAGGTATTCTACTTAGCAATTCATATATTTAGGGAAGTTGACCATGACTTGGGCAAGTCTCAAGAGACTTCAAAGGTCTGGTTTCCACAGTCTTGAAGTATCACTAAGTATGTTTGAAATAATAACAAAAACACAAAATTAGGAAAACCTCACAGTTTGAAAATTAAACAAATTCCTTATTTTCAAGGAATAAAACACTTGGGTCAAAGAAAAAAAATCAAAACAGAAATTTAAAATTTTTAGAATTGAATGATAATTTTAGAAACTACACATCGAAATTTGTGGAATGTCATTATTGTGGTACACAGAGAGGCATTTAGGGAAAAAGCAAAAGGCTGAAAATAAAGCTAAGTATCCAGCTTCAGAAGTTAAACACAGAAGGGGTGCCTGGGTGGCTCAGTCAGTTTAGCCTGTCTCTAGATTTTGGTTTGGGTCATGATATCAGGGTTGTGAGATCAAGGCTCTACCTCAGGCTCTGCACTGGGTGTGGAGCCTGCTTAAGATTCTCTCTCTTCCTCTCCCTCTTCCTCTCCCTTCTCCCCACCCTCCTCACACTCTCTCTTTCTTTCTAAATAAAAAAATAAATTGAAATTAGACAAAGAACAGTAGAAAAAGTACAAAGAAAATAAAAAGGAGAAAAAAAGCACAGAAACAGACTAGAAAACAAATATTCAATAGAGATGACCTAGGAAGTCAGAAGTTCATTTTTAAAAATGAAAAAATAGATAACTCTCTGCTTTAAAAAAAGGAAGAAATGAGTCATAAATAATAATAGGAATGATTCTATAGATGTAGGACAAAGTGGAGAGAGAATAAAATGCTATTACAAAAAACAGGATGCAAACTAAGTGGAAAGTTACATGGAATGGACAAATTCCTAGAATATGTACCTTACTAAAAACCAACTCAAGATAAAATAGAAAACGTGAATCATTCTACACTTATTAAAGAAACTGAATCAGCAGTAAAATGTTTTTATGAAAAAGAAACCACCAGTTCCAAGTAAATGAGTTTTACTACAGATTAAAAAAAAATTATTTTATATACACCTTTTCCCCCAAGAAAATGGAGAAAAAAGGCACAATACTCTATTCACTGTATGGGGATAGTGTAACATTAGTACCAAAAGCCAAAACTCAACAGAGCAAAATAAAAGATGAGGAAATTACGAACCAATATTATCTGTCAATATAGGTGCAAAAGTCCTAACAAATATAAACAGAGTATAAAAAGATAATATGTGACCAATTTGGGTTTGCTCCAGGAATGCACAATTATGTAATTAATGTAATTCATCAAATTAAGAAAGAAGAAAAATTACCCATTTATGTTAAAATCTCTTGGCAATCTAAGAATAAAAAGGAACTTGCTTATCCTGGAAAGGAACATGAAACTCCCTACAGCCAACATCATACACATTGGTGAAATACTAATACTATTCCCCTTAACATTAGAAACCATGCAGTGTCGGTGGGGATCCCTAATGTTATTTAGCTTTTACTGGGGATTTGGGCAGGGCAGAAAAACAAGAAGAGAAATGAAATTTATAAGATTGGGAAGAAAGAAAAAGTTCTTTTTTTTTGTTTTGATATATGGTAAGAATAATTTCTTATAAAATTAACACATAAATAATGAGAATTAATTTTTTAAATAGGACTTGATTTTTTAGAACAGTTTCAGGCTCACAGCACAACTGAGCAGAAGGTACAGATTTCCCATATTCCCTGCCCTCTATTCATGCAAAATCTCCTCCATTATCAACATCTACCACCAAAGTGGTACATTTGTTACTACTGATGAACATATATTAATATATCATTATCACCCAGAGTTCATCATTTACATTACCGTTCACTTTTGGCATTATACATTTTATGGTTTAAATATAAGTCAGTCGGAGAAGGACAAACATTATATGTTCTCATTCATTTGGGGAATATAAATAATAGTGAAAGGGAATATAAGGGAAGGGAGAAGAAATGTGTGGGAAATATCAGAAAGGGAGACAGAACGTAAAGACTGCTAACTCTGGGAAACGAACTAGGGGTGGTAGAAGGGGAGGAGGGCGGGGGGTGGGAGTGAATGGGTGACGGGCACTGGGGGTTATTCTGTATGTTAGTAAATTGAACACCAATAAAAAATAAATTAAAAAAAATAAAGGCAGAGGCTCAACTGCTGAGCAGGCATCCCATATGCAGATTAAAAAAAATAAATATAGTACCATAAATGTAAAAAAATAAAATAAAATAAATATAGGTATAATGACATGTATCTACCATTACAGTTTCACACAAAAAAGCTTCACTGCCCCCCCAAATCCTCTGTGGTCCTACCTATTCATTCCTTCCTCTGCTCTGAAGCCTGGCAACCATTGATCTTTGTACTGCCTCCATAATTTGCCTATTCCAGACAGTTGGAATCATACAATTTGTAGCCTATTGAGACTGGCCTGTTTCACTCATATGCATTTAAGTTTTCTCCGTTTCTTTTCACGTCTCTGTAGCTCATTCCTTTTTAGCACTGACTAATATTGTATTGTCTGGATTAATTTTTAAAAAGGAATAACACAAGCTTTGTGGACAGAGTTCTCTTGTATTGCTGTGGAAATATCGTCTCTCATGAAATACCTGTGCATAATATTAGAGTTCACATTCCCTTGGCCTCAGCCCTCTGAACTTGACTTAGATTAATTCATACGTTAGTTTAGCCAGCACATATACATTCCGGATCCTTGTTGGTTTTGCAAAAGGTCTTGGAATGAAAGGTTCTAGAATCCCACAAAAGGAGAGCGTGCCCAGCAAATGCATGGTGCCTGGGCACCTGTTGTTCTATCTTATGAACAACCAGAGGAAGTTCTGACTGTTTTAGCACACGTTTGTGTTCTGAGAGCTAAATGCTTTAAGGTTAGGGTCTGGGTTGGCTCTGGCAGAGGTGTGAGCTACCAACAGGACTCTTCAAGGAGGGTTCTGTGGCAATTGTGCCCTGATGAGTTGAATCTCTCAGACTCAGTAGAACAATCGTGTGAGGCTCCCTAGATCTAGGGTCACAAGCCCGCTGGGTATGAAAAGTTAGAAATACATTCCAAGGAGGGCTTTTCTGTGAATGAAAATGAGGGCCACATAATTAGGGACATCACATTGTCCAGTTTGCTCAGAACAGTCCCAGTTTATATCTATTGATCTTAGAGCAAATAAGGGCACTCCCTTTTACTCTCAGAAGTGTTCCCAGAAGGTTTGGCTGATACATCATGTGATCTTACACATAGTTAAATTCCAGATGCAGCCTTTTACATCCCTTTCTCTCTAGTGACAAGTATCAATGGAATGAGTTCCTCTGCCAGCTTCAGTCTACTCTCTGGGTTTGTCACTACTCAATCAGAAACTCTATTCTTTCTTCTAAAAGTCCTTTCGCGTGGCTTGGCCTCATCCCAGGGGTTACAGAGTTCCAGCTGGTGTAGAAATGAAGCAAAAGTGAAGAATCTAGGTGGCAAACTGAGGGAGAAGCAGGGTTCTGAGGTCTTTGAGCACAGAGCTCTCTACCTTCCAGAGGAGCTCAAACACATTCTGACAGGTGGAAGTCCTAGCACGCCCACACCTCCTTCAGCAGAACTGACGGTCGGTAGTATCTCTTAAAATAGAGCTCTTTTCTCCAGAGCCCAAGCCAATGCCTTCTGCAGCAAAGCAAGCAATGTCACAAATGCTAATCTGGGAGACTTGGGGGTGAGGAAGGGAGAGGAAACCACTGGAATCTTTCTTACCAGCAGTTGAGGTGCCTGTGGGAGGCTTAGCCATACAAAAACTCCAAGAGGAAGAAGAGGATCCTGAATTCAGCAGTGTTTGGGACTATGTACCATTTAAATTTTCTAAACTGCATTTTAAAAACGTGACACAAAGATCACTATACAAAAGGCTCATGGTTTTGTTTTACCCTCTAGCTGAAATGAGGAAGTCATATGGCAGTGCACTGTAAACTGTTACATGCGGTGAGAAAGCAGTTATCAATATTAATACAACCACCCTCATGGTGTCTGTATCCTATCAGTGGATCAGCTAATGAGATGCCATCCTCATGTTTGTTGATCGCTGCACCTCAGTTTTGAATGTCACTGTAGACAGCTGCCTTGAAGTACATTTACTTCATAGTAATGACATCTCATTTTCATAAGTTGAGAACTGTGTATTTATTTCACAAAACTCAAAAGAAAACTAAACGTTTCTTTTATTTCAGCTTAAAAAATAACAGAGTTTCCAAAATACATGAAACTATAAAGAAACAATTCGGCCATAATCCCTTCCTCTGGATAATCCTTGTTATTTTGGGGGGGGCGGGGGGGGGAGGATCCTTTCAAATAATCTATGTCATGATAGCTGGCCACCGAAATCTATTCTCTTCTTCCCTGGTAACAGGATTTTAGCCATGTGGTGGCCAGCTGTCCTAGAGCCAAGTGTGGCTGGAATGGGGGCAAAAGGGGATGAGTAACTTTTGAGGGAAGGCCCTTAATATGAAGGTGGGCCTCCTCCATGCTCTCCTCCTCTTTTGGGGGGCTGAAATCCCATGTGGCTTTGGCATCAACAATTAGATGATAAGGCCCCAGGGTACTTGGTTGCATAGGAATCCTCTAGAGTACTATAATAACCACTGATATTTAGATCTCACTCCAGTGATTAGAATTTAAGGGGCATGGAGTATGGCTGGGAAACATGATTTTTCCAAAGCTCTCCAGAGGATTCTAACAGGAAGTCAGGTTTGAGAACTCTGTGCCCCTAGGGGATGGTAGAACCCTTGAATGACTGTAGGGAGCAGACACATAGGCCAATCTGGAACGCTCACCTTGGACTGTTCTGAGAGAGAACAGACTTTGTTCTTTCTTTCTTTTTTTTTTTTAAGATCTTATTTATTTGAGGGAGAGAGAGTAAGTGAGAGAGAGGACGAGCAGGGGGAAGGGCAGAAGGAGAAGGAGACTCTTCGCTAAGCAGGGAGTCGACCAGGGGCTCTACCCCAGGACCCTGGTATCATGACCTGAGCTGAAAGCAGACACTGAACTGACTGAAACACCCAGAGCCACCCAAAGCCCCACAGCTTTTGTTTATAAATCACTATATTTTTGGAGTTTCTTTGTTATCACTAATTAGGTCTCCTAACAACACAGTTAGGTAATTCAGAAAATATAAACAGACGTATAAAACGAAGATGAAAAGTCTCTTCCTGCTACCGTTAAGCATTTCTATGCTCAGATCTAGATCTATCTACCATCTATGATCTATCTGTCATCTATCTATCTTTTATCATGGCCTTACTCCTTCATTCACTCCTCTCTTCCTCTCACACAAGACACCACACTACACACTGGTCTATATTCTGCACTTGTACCATTTAATAATATATAATAATAAGCATTTATTGAAAGACTATCCTATAGGTTGGCACTGTTCTAAATACCTCTTTATTAATTTGTTTAAACGTCACAATATACTGCCACCCACATTTTACAAATGGAGAAACTGAGGCACAGAGCAGCAAATAACTTGGGCCAGATTACACAGCTAGTATGTAGCAGAACTGGGATTTGCACCCATGTTTGGCTACATAACTGTGTTCCTAACCTCTCCCATCAGGATAGATGGGTCTACCTCAGTACTTCATAGAACGGATGTCTCAATTTTTAAAGCCAGTCCTTGGTTAATGGGCATTTATATAGTTTCCAGTTTTTCTTAGTCATTAGAAACAATGCTCCAGTAGGTTCAACTGTACTTATACCTTTGTCACTTTTTGGTGAATTGTTCAGTTGAGTGCATTTTTAGAATTGAACTGTCCAGAAGTCCTCTAGAAGTTTATACTAGCTTATAGTCTCATTAATTGTGCAACAGAATGCCTGTTTCCCATATAAAACTGGATATTGCTATTTTGTTTTCTGTAAGTCACTCTTTGGTATGCCTTTTTTTCCTATTGCAATATCTTATTTTATGCTTTTTGTTTTTTACTTTGAAAACTATCCTAGTTTTATTTTATTTTTAAATTTTTTTTATTGGAGTTCAATTTGCCAACATTTAGTATAACACCCAGTGCTCATCCCAAGTGCCTCCCTCGGTGCCCATCACCCAGTCACCCCAACTCCCTGCACCTCCCTTTCCACTACCTCTTGTTCGTTTCCCAGAGTTAGGTGTCTCTCATGTTTTATTTTTTGGTTTTGTATTAACTTTTATAATTCGAGGATATTAGTCCTTTGAGTTTATGTTATAGCTATTCTTTCCCAGTGTGTCACTTTTAGTAGTTTACCGGTTAGAGTAAATTTCATTATACAAATTTCTAATTTTTATGTGGTCAAATTAAGAAAAATTTTATTTTGGAATCTCTGGATTTAGGGCTCAGCTCCTTCTGAGGTTATACATTTTCTTATGTTTTCTTTTTTTTAAAAAAAGATTTATTTATTTATTCATGACAGAGAGAGAGAGAGAGAGAGAGGCAGAGACATACGGCAGAGGGAGAAGCAGGCTCCTCACAGGGAGGCCAATGTAGGACTCAATCCCGGATCCTGGGATCATGCCCTGAGCTGAAGGCAGGCGCTCAACCACTGAGCCACCCAGGAGTCCCTTTTCTTATATTTTCATCTACTTCTTACAAGGTTCAGACTTTGATTGAGATATCTGATTGACCTTGTAATTTATTTTCACATAAGGAACAACTGAAAGATACAGCCCCTCTTTCTCCAGGCTGGCCATCTAGTCAAACCAAATACCATTCACTGAACCTTTCTCCACTGAAATGAAATGACATTGGTGTCACAGACTAAATTATCCCAACTCCATCTTCTCCTCGTGACCTATTTCTTAGCTCTCCATTCCATGAGCTACCTATTGAGGGCCAGTATGAAACTGTTATATATACAGTAGCCTTATTACATGTTTAATATCTACCAGGACAGGGGCTCCCTGGGTGGCTCAGCGGTTTAAGTGCCTGCCTTTAGCCCAGGGCGTGATCCTCGAAGTCCCGGGATCAAGTCCCTCAAGCAAGCGTGGAGCTTGCTTCTCCCTCTGCCTGTGTCTCTGCCTCTCTCTCTCTCTGTCTCTCATGAATAAATGAATGAAATTTTAAAAAATGCTTTAAAAAAATAAAATCTACCAGGACAAAAACGCTCTGCATTGTTCTTTTTCCCCCTGAGTTTTCATAGTTTTCCTGTATTTATTTTTTCATATGAACTTTTACATTCAGCTTGGATAGCTTTAATACACATCCTGTTGAGAATTTTCTTGGGCTCAAATGGAACTTACACATTGATTTAGAGAGAATGGAGCTTTTATGATGTTGGTTCCTCCATCCAAAAACAGGGCATATTTCCATTCAGTGAAGTCTTCTTTGATGGCCTATAGAGATTTAATGTTGTTTTGTTTTGGTTTGTTTTTCCATTTGGAGTCAATGGATTTCCTGTTATTTTGAGGCATCTTATCCTTTTTCGCTACTGTTGCTGTTACAGATGGGATGTTCTTTTCCATTATATTTGTAACTGTTTCTAGGCAGGAGAGTCACTGATATTTATATCCTAGCCTGGCAGTCATTTATCTACTCTTATGACTAGAAGTGGTTTTCAGTAGCCCACCCTCCAGTTTCAAAGTTATGCCATCTGATAATAATAGCGATTTTACCTTCTCTTTCTATATTTTTAGATGTTTGACTTCTTTTTCCATTATGTTAAATAACAGTGGTGATTGTGAACATCCTGACTTTAAAGCCTACGCTCCTGGTTTTTAACTGCCTTTGGCTTCAGGAGGGAGAGTGAGTGGGCAAGCATGCACTCAGGTATTTATCATTAAGAAAATATTCACTTCTTTCTCTAGAATGCATTTTAAAATGAAAAAGATAATGGATTTTGCCAAATGCATTTTTTAGCATCTATTCAGAGATTTATATGGCTGATTTCCTTTGGCTTATTAATATGTGATATTATATTAATAGATTTCTGAATTCCCTTGTGTTTCCGGGATGAATACCACTTTATAATGAGATGTTGTTCTTTTAAATGTATTCCTGGATTCTATTAGCTCGTCTTTTATTTAAGAATTTTGCATTAACATTCATAAATGAAGCTGATCTAACATCTTCATATTTTGTATGATTTTTTTTTTCAGATTTTTGTGCTATCTTAGCACTGCGTAACATTTTTTCTCTGTGCTGTGAAGACTTTTTTAATGACTTAAAAATTCTCAGTTAAGGTGTAGAAATGGGGCAAGGGCTAGTGGTGATGAATTCTGGGAAGCAGGGCTGTAGTAGAGAAAAGTCAACCTCAATCAATACTCCATCTCTCCACTTTTGTTCTATACAACATGATGATCCTGAAGGTATACTGAATGATCACTCTACCTATGACACTTAAACATTTCTGCTTCTGCCAGTTGAGTTGTATCAAGAATCAGTATCCAAATGTGTTTATGCTAGTCATTCATAATTTAGTTAAATAATATGGAAGTTATGAAAGATGCATAAAACAAAAGTGTTCTATTAAAATAAAGTCAAAAGTTTGGGTTAGACTAGGTAGATTAATTTACAGGGGCAGGAAAATGAAAAGATAGGAAAAAGTAAATAAATTAGAATTCTGCTTTAAGTTTCTTTGCAACAATCTTTAACTTCTTGCCCTAGTTTAAAGAAGCTGCAATTAGGAACTCTTGGGTGGTTCAGTGGTTGAGCATCTGCCTTTTTGTCTCAGGGCATGATCCTGATTCAGGGATCGAGTCCCCCACTGGGCTCCCCATGGGGAGCCTGCTTCTCCCTCTGCCTGTGTCTCTTATGAATAAATAAATAAAATCTTTAAAAAAGAAGTTTCAATTAGAATTTTAACATAGCCCATGATGAATATGGTTTATACAGAACTTCACTAAGTCCATAATTGAGGATCACTGCTCAGTCCTCCATTAAAGTATTGGCAAACAAATGTGTACTTATATGTTTTAAGTTTATTTTTAAAAATATTTTATTTATTTATTTGAGAAGGAGAGAGAGAGCACAAGAGGGGAGAGGAGCAAAGGGAGAAGCAGACTCCCTGCTTCTGCTTGGTAGGGAGCCTGGCATGGGGCTCAATCCCAGGACCCTGAGATCATGACCAGAACCGAAGGCAGACACTTACTCAACTGAGCCACCCCCACATGTTTTAAGTTTAACTGACCCCACATGTTTTAAGTTTACAAAGTTTAAAGAATGTATACTTCAGTAGGATCATTTCCTGGGGAATTACAAACCAGTGAAGTCCTGATTATATTACATAAAAAGGCTTGTTTGTAACTAGCTACCAGCATTTACCACCTTTAATATCCCAAAGGTATATATTTATTACAAAATATCCTTGGTTGTCTTTCCCAGTGTACAGTTGCTATTAGTGCCTGGCCCAGAAAAAGAAATGGTTGAGAATTCTCCAGAACCAATGAAAGACATCATAATATGCTGATTCAAGAAGTCCACTAATACGTAAAAAATATCTTTAAAAAGCATGCCTAGACACACCTTAGGAAACTGAACAAAATAAAGGATAGTGGAAAAACCTTAAAAGCATCCAGAGGAAAAACGCAGATTACCTAAAGGTGTGGAAGACAGCTGACTTCTCAATAGTAATACTGGAAGTGATAAGATAGTGGAGATTTAGTTTCAAGGTGGTAAAGGAAAATAACTGCCAAACAAGAATCTTTTTACCATAGAAAATAACCTTCAAGAAGGAAGGCAAAATCAAAGTATTTTCAATCAGGTATTTCAGACCAGAATAACTTGCCAGCATAAGATCAGCAGTAAGAGAAATCCTTGAGAGTTCTGGGCACAAGGAAAATCATTCTAGTGTGGAAATGTAGAGAGGCACTAAGAATAAAAAGTGCAAAAAGTAGCAAATATACATGTACTTTGACTATACAAAGCAGAAGCCAAAAAAATTTTCTTGTAAAGGACCAAGCAATAAACACTTTTTGACTTTGTGGACCATATGGTCTCTGTGGCAATTAGTCTACCACTGTGACGTAATAGCGTTATAGACAATGCAGTATGTTTAGGCCTATAGCTGGATTTAGCCTATGGCAGGTTGATTTTAGTCTGCTGGCTATGGTTTGTCTAGTGGGAATGTGTGTGTACGCATGTAATTAAAAAAATAGTAATTTATACAAAGATGTTCATAGCAACATTACTCACAAAAGCAAACAGTAGAAACATCTCAAATGTCCATCAATGGGATGGATAAATAAAATGTGATATATCCTTAGAATGGAATATTATTTGGCAATAAGAAGAAATGAAGTTCTGACACATTCTATAACATGGATGGGCCTTGAAAACATTATGATAAGTGAAAGAAGCCAGTCACAGTAGACCATATATTATATGATTTCGTTTATATGAAATAGATATAGACAAACCCATAGAGACAGAAAGTAGATTCAATTGCAGAGGGCTCAGCAGGAGGAGAGAAGGGTACTGGCTACTAGCTGGCATGAGGTTGCTCTATAGGGCGATAAAAATATTCTAAAATTAGATTGTGATGATGGTTGAACAGCTCTGTGATATGCTAAAAACCACTGAAGTGTTCATGTTAAATGAGTGATCTGGATGGTATGTAAATTATATCCCAACAAACTGTTTTAAGAATATAGTATTAGAATATGTAGATAAAGTACGAAAATATAACAAAGATAGAATAGGAATCAAGAGGGGTTTAACAAAGTTAAAATGTTTAAAATTCTCATCTGTAACTTTAGGAGATGGATAAAAATAATAGTCAGTGTTAGGCTTCCACAAATCAAGGATGTATGCTATCATCTCTCAGGTGACCACCAAAAATACAAACAAGAGAATAAAATTTTTAAACTGGTAGAAAAGGAAAACAGAATGATGAAGAATTACTCCTATAATCTAAGAGAAGATCAAGAAAGGAGAGAAAAGGGGACATAGAAGAAACAGGACGAATAGAAAGCATATAAGAAAGTGGTATATTGAAACCCAAATAGTATTACCCTAAATGTTAATGAACTATATAGTTCAGTTTTTAAAACTATCAGACTAAATGAAAAACAAATGACTACAAAAAATCCCAAAAAGGCAACACACATCTATGAATTTTCCAATTTTCCTTCTGTTACTAATTTCTAGTTTCATTCTATTATGGTTAGAAGATACTTTGTATGATTTTAATCTTCTTAAATTTCTTGAGAATTGTTTTGTGACCTAGCATGGGATTGATTCTGGAAGATGTTCCATGTGCACTTGAAAAGAATGTATACTCTGTTATTGTTGGGCAGAATGTTATGTACATGTTGAGTCCATTTGTTCTATACTGTAGTTCAAGTCTGCTGTTCCCTTATTAATTTTGTCTGGATGTTCTACTATTGTTAAAAGGGGGCACTGAAATCCCTTACTATTATTGTATTGCTGTCTATTTCTGCCTTCAGATTTGTCAATGTTTGCTTTATATATTTAGGTGCTCTAATGTTGGGTGCATATATATACTTATAATTATTGTATCTTCCTGATGAATTGACCCTTTTAATCATTATATAATGACCCTCCTTGTTTCTTATGCAAATGCTGTATGAAAGTTCCTCAAAAAATTAAAAATAGAACTACCATAAGATCTAGAAATCCCACTTCTGGGTATATACTACCAGAACTGAAATTGGGATCTCCACTTCCAAGTTCACTGCAGCACTACCATAATAGCCAAATTATGGAAACAACCCAAACGTCTATCAAAAGATGAATGGATAAAAAAATTGTAGTATATTATTCAACCTTAAAAAAGACAGAAATCCTGCCATTTGTGACAACATGGAAGAACCTAGAAAATATAATGTGAAGAAAAATAATACAGTCACAAAAGGACAGATACTACATAATTTCATTTATATGGAGTACATTAATTAAAATAGCTGAACTGGGGCACCCGGGTAGCTCAATGGGTTAAGCATTTGACTCTTGGTTTCAGCTCAGGTCATGATCTCAGTGTTGTGAGTTTAAGCCCCACACTGGGCTCCATGCTCAATGGGGAGTCTGTTTGAGATTCTCTTCCTCTTCCTCTGCCCCTCTCCTGCCTGTGCTCTCAATCTATCTCTCAAATAAATAAGTAAATCTTTAAAAAATTAAAATAGTCAAACTCCTAAAAGCAGAGAATAGAACAGTAGTTACGTAGTTACTAGCGGCCAGAGGAAAATGGAAATGGAAAATTATCATTCAATTGATGTGAAGTTTCAGTTATTCAAGATAAATTAGTTCTAGAAATATGCTATACAGCATAGTGCCTATAGTCAACATACTGTACTATGCACTTAAAATTTTGTTAAGGAGGTAGATCTCATATTAAGTATCCTCACCTCTCTCTGTCTCTGCCTCTCTCTCTCTCTCACACACACAAACACACACACAATACAAAGGAACAGAAGGAAACTTTTGGAAGTAATGGATATGTCTATTATCCTTGATTATAGTTATAGTTTTATGAGTGTATGCATATCTTGAGGCTTATCAAATTATATACATTAAATAAGTGCATTTTTGGTATATCTGCTATACCTCAATAAATACCAACACAATAACAATCACAAAGAAACCAAAAACAGCCATAACATATTCTGCCTAGAAGAGGCACATCTAAAACATAGGGTACAGAACACTAGAAAGAAAAAAATGATATAAAAACCATATATATATATAAAAAAAAACCCATATATATGATGCAAATACTAGCCAAATGCAATGTGTGTGCCTATAGAAATATCAAATAAAATAGATTCTAGGGCAAATGACATTGCTAGACATAAAGAGAAATGATTCAAAATAAGACTTACCAGGACGATATAATCCTAAACATGTATGCATCTAATAATATAGCTTTCAGACACATAAGGAAATAAAGCAGATAATGACAGAACTATCAGAGAAATAGACATATAACTATACTGGGATGTTTTTAATATATATCTGTAAAAATTATGTAACAAGTAATTTAAAAGATCATTAAGAATACAGGAGAGTACGGATATGAATATGACATACACTTTCATGTACACACATATACACGCATATGATTTACATACCTATATATGTATGTAGATCACTTTACCCACCAACTGCAGAGTATACATGAATACACACAACATTTACAAAAACTATATACTAGGTCACAAAGCAACTCTCAAAACTTATCTCAGGACTAAAATCATACAGCAGACATTTGTGAGCTCAATTCAGTTAGGTTAGAATAAATAATAGAAATATAACCAAGATATGTCTATGTTAGAAAATTTAGAAAACACATTTCTAAATAACTCATGGTTTAAAAAGAAATTACAGTAAAAATTAGAATATATTTTGAATTGAATACAAAAGTACTACATATATAAATTTGTAACCATAGTAAAACAGTATTTACCAAAAAATTTTATGGTATCAAATGCATATATTGGAACAGAATAAAGGTTGAAATTTAGTGAACTAAATACCCATTTGGATACCTGTCCCAGATGAGTCCTATGACCTGCCTTCTGAATGCCAGACCCCAAGGCACTGAAGATGCTGCAGAAAAATCACATGACCAATCTGTCTGGTTTTCCAATAAATAAAGGCTGTGACTCAAGTGAGCATACCCTTTTGATCAGCAATCCTTTTGTGTTTCTCTAGCAATGCACTTCCCCTCTGCCACAAAGTCAACTCTTTTTTATGTCTTCTCTCCTCAGACTAGCTGATGCCCTTGCTTCACTCCTTAGTGATAAAAAGAAGCACCAAGAGTAAGTTCCTCATCTTCCCATCCTAAGCCTCCCAGGACCTTTCTCCTTACCCTCCAGTAATAGTGAGTATACCTCCTAACAGAAGTCAGTTCCTCCTTCATGCTCTGGATCCCATCTCCTCTTAGATTCCCAAGAGCCCCATATTCAGAGTTAGTGTTGTTGTGTTCCTGATCACAAATCTTTCCCTCTACATTGGATCATCACATCCCTCTATATTTTATATTGTAAATAAACAGACACCCACTCCTTGTTGCCCCATCTTTTCCAGCTGCCACCCTATCCTCTATGCCAAACTCCTGTGAAGAGCTGTGTATGGGCAGTCTGCATTTCCACATCTTCCACTTTCAACATCCATTTGTCTTCATTCCTGACCTTGTACCTTTCCAAACATGAACCATTACACCCCACATAATTATCTGAGTCCCCAGGTCCTGCCACTTCTCTCATGGCCCACATCCTGGTCTCAAACAAGATCCTTAATGCCTACCTGAGTAGCCCAAGGGACCTCTTCACCCAGGAAGTTACAGGAGCAAATGAGTCAGGTCAGAAGATTTGGGGATGGCGCCTACTGCAGGTTAGAATGTTGAAATGGCTCTTCCTTCAATGTCTTCCTCCCAGCCAGATTCTTTTGTCAAAAGACAAATGCCTCTTGCTTTGGTTTTGCCTGATACCTTTTTTGACTCACTCCATGTGAAAGAGGAAGTATCACCTACCCAGAGAGTGCCACCAACTCCACCACTTACTGGCTTGTGCTTTAGGGTATACGGAGCTTACCATAAACCAGCGCACAGAATGTCAGGAAAGACATCTGTCAGTGCATCTCATGGAACAAAAGCACAGTTGGAGAAAATGGTATTTAGGATGTTAAAAAACGCAAAGCCAAGATTTCTAGCCCCTGAATCAAGTCTGGCCAGCAAAAGCACTAGGCTGTAATTTGTAATCTCCCTGAGGGTAAGAACTGTGTTTCATTAGCTTTTATAATTCCCACTACATGAATAATGTCAACTTAAGCCATGACCTCTTGGCTCCACTCCAGAGGCCTTTCTCAGAGTACCTCTATGGAGTCAGGCCTTTGGCTAACTTTGGACGTCCACTAGGAGCAGTCTTGTGAAATCCTATGAAGCCATTATCAAAAATATTTCCCCCACACAAATGCTTTCCTTCAAAAAATGAAATGGGTAAAAAAATCTTGCAGAATTAAAGAGCTCAGAAATACTTCTTTTGCCTAGAAGTAGTTTCTCCCTCAGGATTATGTAATCAATCAATTTTTGTTTTGTGCTTTGGCCATCAAAGAACTCAGATACAAATGTGTGGTCCAACATCTGGAACTGTGTCATTCACTGCAGGGTGCATTTTTACATTATAATTAATCTACATTTTCCTGGTCCCATTTTAAAATTTATTTCTATGTGTTCTTCCATTTTAGAGAAGATCTTTTTGTAAGATACTACAAACCACTTTAAGATAAGCTGGAGTAAAGATGAAAATGTTTAAAAATGTAATTTCTAAGACATGAAAGGACAAATAGTATACAACTCTACTTATCTGAGGTATCTAAAGGAGTGAAAATTTATAGAGACAGGAGAGTAGTGGTTGCCAAGGGCTGGGGGGGGGCAGTATCTAAGGGGTACACAGGGTTTCAGTTTGGGATGATGAATAACTTCTGAAGATGGATGGTGGTGGTGGTGCATAACAATGGGAATGTACTTAATACACTGAACTATGCATTTAATCATGGTTAAATCATAAAATCAGAGGTTTTATGTTACGTGCATGTTACAACAATTAAAAAAAATTTAAAGTATCTTGTGAGATTTGGCCTGGAGGTAGGTTGGATTAGATGTTGTAAGTTTTTTAGATAAAATGAGCAAACGAAAAGTACCTGAGGAGTTACATATGTAATGGCAGTAGGGATAAAGGGGTGGTTGTGTGTGGCTTTTGTGCAACCACTACCAGGATATGAGGGTGAGATATATCTGGGTGCACCCCTAAAATGGGCAACAATCTCTTGCTCTTGCAAAAAAACCATGTTATTCAACCCTTTTGCTGTCTCAGTCATTTGTCCCATGAGTACCAGCTACCACTATATTCACTTATTTAGAAAGGCAGGACTATATTCCTATGCCTAACTATAAACATATAGATACATAGGAAAAGCTGGGTTTTGATCCTTAGGGTTTTTTTTTTTTTTTTTAATATAACAAGCAGGTGAGTGAAGATGGGGCTGTGCTCATTTTTTTGCTGCTGGTGACATGGAGCACATGTTTTCAAATAGGACATCTATAAAGGCATTATGCATTCGCACCCTTTCTGAGAGTGGATAGTGGAAACCAACACCCCATCTTATCACTATTAATACAAGCCTGAATAGTGCTCTCCACATAGAAGTGTAATGACCACCTGCTAAAACACTAATGAAAAACCAGCAAAGGGTTTGGAATTAAAGCCAAAGCTAATGTAGCTTTTTCTCTCATGTACCCCCTCACCTCAGTAAATCATCATTACCCAAGGGGACTAAGCTTGGGGGAATCTTTCCCTTTGTCATACACATAACTTGAAAGCCATGTCCTCAATCAGTATGTGTTTGATCCCATTTCACATCTCTTCAAGGTGGTGAAAGGATTAATGACTATAAGATTTCACACAGAGCTGCTGTTTGGCTTTCAGAGCTAAATAGTCTTGTTGGGGAAAATTTATATAATCCATCCTCAATACCAACTCTGGTTTCAGTGTCAGAAATCTGACACTATATCCCCAACCATCTCAAGAAGTTAATAGAATTTTTTAAAGAAACCAGAAGAAAACATTCAAAGTCATTGACGTATTTGACTCTCCCACAGCACAACACTATTTTATTCCTGCAAAGTAGTTTGAATTTAAAGATTGAGAGAACCTGACATTGGAGTTTGTGCTGAAATTGATGTTTATTGCTGATGGCAGAATAAGTTTGTACAATTCTGCGACAAAGCTATATGGTACTCTGTAAGAGGAGTCAGAGATATATATATATACATAGTCTTTGAGCCACAAGGTCTATCCTCAGAGATTTTCTTAAGACAATACCCAGAAGTAAAAAGTACATCCATATGAAGATGTTCATGGGAGTATTGTCTACAGTGCAAAACAAAATTGAGAAAAGAAATGTCACGGTTTAAACTCACAAAAGTGGGTTATGAATGTTGTATAAAAATATACAATGTGAAAAAAACAAAAAAAATATACAATGTGGATAAAGGCTGATATATTTAAATAAAATAGTAAATAAAAATAGTAGGTATTACCATGATGATCAGCATATAAAATTTAGGTTTAATGGATGATAATATGTAAGGATGACGAGAACGCCATTAAGGCGAGAGAAGAATGGGCTGGACCATACATAGCTCCTGATAAGCAATCCATAAATGTTAGCATTGACATCCTTACACCACATCTTAGACTTCATTTCAGGGTGTCTAGGGCATATCAGGAAGAGGAAAAGTTGGGATTTATATGGAATAGCCCCCTTTATAACAGAGGCAGAGCTAAGTAGTTCTCTTTGTGTTGAAATAAGGCCTATCAGTCATTCTGAGTATCATATCCAGGTTGATTTGGGGAGCCCCTCACCCTCCCCACTACTTGGGGAAAACCTACACAATATAATTGACTGCTGTTGCTCACCAGAACCCTCCTGGTATTTTGGAGGGAACAGCTCTTCTTGGCCTGACACTGTTCCACATACTGAAAGATACCTGGACACTGGCGCCAGAGGTCAGTAGTAATCCCAGTCATTGTGATACTCAAAATATTCCCACTAAATATATTTCTAAACTCCTCCTGTGCAATGGTACTGACCCTCGTGAGAACCATTGGGTCTATTCCTTCCAGACCTCAGCCTTGCTTTACACCTGTCTATGGCCTTTGTTCCATGTGTGGATGAGGGACACACATCTTTCTGAATGTGCAATTAGTTAATAGCATTTCTAATTGCAGGCATGTTCTCATCTTCTTCTGAAAGGTCATCATATGTTTATGGATAACAAGCATTGTTTTCCTGATTACATAAGTAGTAAGTGTTGATTGTAGAAACCCTGGAAACTATAGAAAAGCAAAAGGAATATAAAAGTTGTCCAATACATGGAGAGACTCTTAATTTATACACAAACACATGCATATTACTTGTATACAGAGTATATTTGCGCTGGGGGCAAATATAGTAGTATAGGGAGACATCTAGTAGGAATATATTAAGTTCAAGGTGGGGGCAATTCAGATTGCTGAAAACCTCTGACAACAATTAGTATTTTAATCCTCCATTTGCTCCTATGGCATAACCTGCGCTCCTATCCAAGTGAGTAGTAAGTGCTAGTTACTTGGAGTACAGACCTTCTTTATAACAAGATTCTACTGAGTAAATTTCAGGACTTTTAAATCCACTAATTAAAAAAAAAACATTCAAGCAGAATTCATAAGTTAGGAATCTGATATACATTTAAACTAGAGTTACAGCCTTAAGGGGATCACAGGTTTCCATTTACATCAGGACTTTAAAGTAATGGATTAAAACCCTTATTAAAGTGTTGAAATCAGCATTTATTAATAGACTCAATACCACCCCAAACAAACACCGCTAACACCTTTTGGGCAGAAGTGGGGAAGTCACAAAAAAAAAAAAAAAAAAAAAGGAAAGAGGTTTTCTCCAGGCCTGAAGACTGTTTTATGTCTCCACCCTGCTACTCAGAAGTGCAGTTTGGGGAGGCATTTCCTTTAACATATTGGGACGGCCTCTGCAGCCGCAGAAAGTGTGTAGTCTGAGTGAGTCAGAGCTTCCAAGGCAGAATCTTCCAGATGCACCTGCGAAAGAGCAGGACAAAGGCCACATTGTGTGTGTGTGTGTGTGTGTGTGTGTGTGTGTGTGTTGGTGGGCGGGGGTGGGACATCACAGGGCTTCCTGGTTTCATCAGGAAGTCTGTTCTTCCTCCTTCTACCTCTACTTCTCTGAAACAACGAGCATCACTGCAACCCGAAACCCATCTCTGCTCCCACTCTATGAGAGGCTGTGAAGAAATCTGCCTGGTCCTTCTCTACCATGCCACAGGCCTTTTCCTCCTAGAACTGAGAGCAGGAGCACATGTGAGCTGTCAGAGCAATGAAGCCATCACTCACCCACTTCTCCAGGCTTTGCCCTGCTCTGCAGAAGTGCTGGTCCAAGGGACACAGCTGGGCCCTGAGACTTCATCTTCACACTTCTGGGTATGCCCCATTTGCCAGGCATTGTGCTTCAGCTGCGAGGGTACAAAGAGGAGGAAGGCCAGATCCCATCTTCCAGAGTTGGTGGGATAAAGCTCAACCATGTGCTGAGATGAGGGACAACAGAGCCATTGGCTCCTTATGTGTGTAATGCTGTGAAATGCAAGATTTACGAAATCCTTCCTGGGGTTAAAAACATCTCCTTTTTCTTTTAAAACTGTTACCTTCTCTGTGGTATCTACATGTTGTGACTTTTTCCTACTTGCCATTGGCTGTTCCTATCTCTTTTTTAAGCTTCTAGCACATTGATGCCAGTCCCAGACTAACACCCTGTGGTCCTAACTCTGAGGGGTGCAAGCAAAAGGATTGGCACCAACTTCCCCCAAAATGACACTGATGGGTCAGAGATAAGAATATAAAAAATCCCTGACAGGATGCCATAAAAGTTGAATTGTGTGGTCCCTCTCTCTCAAAAAAAAAAAAAAAAAAAAAAAAAAAATCAGTTGAAGTCCTAGCCCCTAGCACCTGAGGATCTTATCTTCTTATTTGGAAATAGGGTCATTATAGATGCGATTAGTTAAGTTACAATGAAATCATAGTGGAGACCTTAATGCAATATAACTGGTGCCCTTATAAGAACACCGCCATGTGAAGACAGAGACAAACAAGACAGGACAATGCCATGTGACCATGAAGGCAGAGACAGGAGGAAGACAGCTGCAAGCCATGGAATGCCAGATTGCTGGCAAACCACCTGGAGCCAGAAAGAGGAGAGGAACGATTGCCCTACAAGTTTCAGAGGGAGCATGGCCATGCCCACACCTCAATTTCAAATGGCTAGCCTCCAGAAATGGGAAACAATACATCTCTGTCATTTCAAGCCACTCAAGTTTGTGGCACTTTGTTACAGTAGCCCTAGGAAACCAATACACAGGGTTCATGTTACTCATCCATAGGCTGCCTGGAAATGAGTGGGTTATCACTCCTGAAATATTGTTTACCAAGGGCCACAGTTGTCTTGTGTACCCCTCTTAGGGATATGCTCCTTTTGACACACCCACTGCACCGACTCATCACTGTTAACAGGGTGAGGAATGAAATCACAGGGTGAGGATTCTTTTCTTGAATCAACAAAAGTGCATTTTATCACTTTTTACAAATAAGATCATCAAGTGCTTTTGTGGGGCTGTGTAGCTGCTCCTAATGAAGCAAAGGAAACCGTCAGCTCAAGAAGCAGAAGTGTCAACCTGACTTAGGTGTCCCAGAATCTAAATGGTTTGAGGACACCCGTCCTCACTTGTCTTTCTCTAGATAATGTTTTACAACCTTTTGTTTTCATTACTGCCTCCCTGGGGAGTCTTTTTAGACTTTTTTTTCTAACTCCCCTAATGAAATTTTAATATCACAATTATATTGTCTATCAATGTATGTATATCTGTGCTTCATATATAAAAAGAGCAAGATCCTCCTTCCCTCCAAAGACCAGTTTTTGCCCACTTGTGGGGAGACAGTCCTGTTGGGAATGTACACCCTAAAGTCAAAGATTTGGTTTTAGATCCAGTTCCCACCCCTTACTTGGAACACATCCATAGGCAAGTTACTGCCTTGGTGAGTTCAGTGCCTACATTTATAAAAGGGAATGCTATCCACCCCACAGGACTAGATACCATGAAGTGGAGAGTGTTGGCACCTAATTGGTATCTTTCTCCCAAAATCTATTCTTCATCTTCAGATTCAGCTCTCAGAAAATTAGCCTTCACTAACTTGACCATGCTTACCAGTCTGCCCGTTTGCTCTCGCTTTACTTGGTCTAGCCTGTTTTTACCTCCTGTCCTTACCAGCTGAATTGAAACCTTGAAGAAGCCCAGCTTATACATCAGTTCCTTTGGGACACTTGTCTCGCTGTTGCTCTAGCTGTTGGGTCCCAAGCATTTTGCAGCCTCCAATAGAGGTCCTTTCACTGCTTCACAACTATGCATGTGTAGACCTTTCTCCAGGTTACCATGGAGGCTGCATGAGCAGTAGTGTGAGCCCTCTGACTCTCCAATCTTGACTGTTAATGTAGGCCTGGCCATTATTGAGTGAACAGGCATCTCTGCTTTATTGGAGAAAGTGCAAAAAGATCAAACTCTCATGCTGGCCCTTTCCCCAAAGTAACCAACCCAGAACTATGCAAAGAGGCTTCAGGAAAAAAGGAGAAAAGAAACATTACAAATAAAAGGCACATCACGTGGTGCCTGGGTGGCTCAGTTCGTTGATCATCTGACTCTTAATCTTGGCTCAGGTCATGATCTGAGGGTTGTGAGATCAAGCCCCATATCAGGCTCCATGCTCACTGGGGAGTCTGCTTGAGATTCTTTCTCTCACTCCTCCCTCCCTGCTCCACTCACAGGCTCATGCACATGCTCTCTCTCTCTCTCTCTCTCTCTCTCAAAATAAATAAATAAAACATTTTTAATAAAATAAAAGGCATATCAAGAATTAATACCCCCAAATTATAAATCAAACAACACAAATGAAGATGGGAACAAAGAGTTCTCTAGAAATTCAGTGATGGCCAGTACACAGATGGTTGTTTTACCATAGGCCTGCTGGCCGGCTGAACTCAGGAAGAATTTATGGAGAAAATAAGTGAAAAATATGTCAGTTTTCCATGAGATGTGTCAGTGCGTATTTCCAGAAAAAGGAATGCTTTTTTATGTAACCATGTGAAATGATCAATTTCAGAAAAATTTAAAATTAACCCAATATTATTCTATTATTATCCATATTCAAATTTTGTCCCAATGTACATTGTGGCTATTTTCTCTCACCTCAAGGAGTTGGTTGAGGATTAAGCATTTCATTTGACTATCATGTTCTGTTAGTCTTCTTTAACCTGAACATTTCCTTGGTCTTTCTTTGTCTTTCATGGTATCAACATTTTGAACACGTCAAGCCAGTAATTTTGTGTAGTATCCCTCAGTGTGTACTTGTCTGATATTTCCTCAAGATTAAATTTCTTCTGAAATTTGGAAGGGTATATTGCTTCTCCTGGTGTGTGAATGGAACTTCACACCAACATTTCCCAATTTATTTTTCCTCCAAATTCTTCAATCTAGTCAAGAGGTTTGTCAATTTTACAGCTTTTTCACTGAACAGCCCTGTGTAAGATGGGATTTTCCAAATACACAGTAAATTTATTTGACTTGCACCGTGGTGGGTAAAGACATCTGAAGAGTTAATCATCCAATATAAACTAAATGAAAATGGCTCATGGCACTACCAACAGAAAAAACTGAATCAAGGTGATCATTTGTAGAGTTGCCACCTTTTTACAAGGCCAAGTTTACAAGGGAATGGGCAATTATAACGATAATTTATTATTCTCCTGATGCTTGGTAAATATATGTTCATATCACTTTTTAAAAAAGTTTTTATTTATTTTCTTGAGAGAGAGCGATCAAGAGACAGTGAGAGAGAGTGAGAGAGCACATGAGCAGGGGGAAGGGGCAGAAGGAGAGAAAGAAGCAGACTCCCCACTGAGCAGGGAGCCTGTAGGACTCAATCCCAGGACCCTGGGATGATGACCTGAGCTAAGGCAGACACTCAACTGACTGAGGCACCCAGGTGCCCCCGTTTATAACATTTTTAAGAAATATGCTGATTTCAGGATCATTAAATGTGAAAACATAGGCATCTCATTATAATCAAATTAATAGCATCCAGAGTTAATCTTATCTGATTAGTCAAGATTCTGGTGCCTAGGGATTCTGGATAGGTCTCCTACAAATTACACATATTTTAGAACTTATATTAATTTAAAAATAAAATATATTTGGTACAAGTTTTACACTAAATAGTACTTTTAAATCTTTTGATATTGTCTCTCATTTCCATAAGAAAGTAGAATTTTTAAAAATGCATGCTACAATGAGCCTTTTAATCAAAGATATCTATAGTAACATTGGCATGCATATCCTGTTGAATGATTATGAAAGTACATTCAACTGTGTAAGTCTAAAATCTTTAATTTGTTGGTTTAATATAAAAATCTCATATTCAAATCCTTAATGTTTCCCAGGAAACACGGCCCTCTAAATATTCAAGTATAACCATGCATATGTAGGTCTTATTTGCAAAATAATCAGGAACAGAACATATACCTATTGTCAGTGTTTTTTCCCTTGGGAGAAGGAAAAATAAGAAAGCTTTTAAGTTTATTCAGAACATAGTCCACTAACCAAAAGTGGCAGAAATCTTTCAGCTCATCACTTTCATTTATAAAAGAAGCATTTAGACAGGAGCCTTCTGGTTTAAAAATAACAGGATAGAGGTATCACTGCCTGAACTCTTCTCTCAAACCGTCTAAGAAGAGCTCATAGTTCTCAGGCAAAATGATCAGAGCACAGAGTCCTCCAAAGTAGGGGTCATCCCTTAAGGGTAAAATTAATGATGCCTGGTGAAATTAAGAAAAACACTCTGTTTTTGCTGTTTGACAGTTGACAATTTTGGTTGTTGTTTTTTGTTTTGTTTTTGTTTATTTTTAGAGAGAGAGTGAGAATTCACAAGTGGGGGATGGGAGAAGGGGCAGAGAGAATCTCAGGCATAGAGCCTGACAGGGCTTGATCTCATGACCCTGAGATTCATGACCTGAGCTGAAATAAAGAGTTAGACACTTAAGTGACTAAGTCACCCATGTGCCTGGACAGTTGACAACTTTGAAGTCTCCTGTTTTCCTCTGCATTTTGCCCTACATCTGAGCAAGCTGGTAAGAAAGCCCACTCAACCTATATAAGCCCCAAGCCCTATGCAGGAATGTTCATCCTCATCCTGTCTTATGACCTAGGCACTATAAAGTCCTAAACACTCTCTGCTTTGCTTGCTACCTGGATTGTCATGAGCCTTCTAGGTGTCCCCAGAAAGTCAGGTTACAGGAGTAAAATACTTTTCCATATCCTCTTGGTGGATGTGGGGTCATCAGTCTCAACAGCTAAACAAATTTTAAGTAGTGTTGATCCACCACCAGGCAGTGACAAAAGACTCGGCTTAGATAAGCAAGGCCAAGGTACATGTAGGCTATGAGATCCAACCAGTATGTCATTCAGCATGGACTGGCAGGATAAGGGCCGCTAAACAAAGTAACACATAGGGAGTCACATTTGAAAGAATCAGGCAGGATGGGGGAGAAAGTGTAGGTGACAAGCTTCCCCAGAGACTGATTTTAGACAGCTAGAAAAGTAAATGCTGACAATTCATGTACACACACACACACACACACACACACACACACTGACACACTGTGGCATGCAGGGCTTACCTGCATGGTAAGCAGGGTGGGCAAATCTTGTTAGCCCTTGAGAAAGCGTTCTGTAGTAGCAGACCAAAATTCCAGGTTAACGGCTCCTTCATTTAGACTTTTTAGGCTCCTCTGCCATGTAAACATTTTGCAAAGGGTAAATACAGGAAGAATGCTCTCCATTCAAAATAAAACTTCAAAGGAGTTATCACATTATTTTGCAAAGATACTTTCAGACAAAATTTTTTAAAAAGAATATTAAAAGGAAAGAATATCCAATGGAAAAAAGACAGTCTCTTCAACAAATGATGTTGGGAAAATTGGACAACCACATGCAGAAGAATGAAACTGGACCATTTCCTCACACCATACACAAAAAGAGACTCAAGGATGAAAGACCTAACTGTAAGACAAGAATCCATCAAAATCTTAGAGGAGAACATAGGCAGCAACCTCTCTGCCCTTGGCCACAGCAACTTCTTGCTTGACACAGCTCCAAAGGCAAGGGAAACAAAAGCAAAAATGAACTATTGGGACTTCATCAAGATTAAAAGCTTTTGCACAGCAAAGGAAACAGTTGACAAAACCAAATGGCAACATATAGAATAGAAGAAGATATTTGCAAATAACATATCTGATAAAGGGCTAGTATCCAAAATCTATAAGGAATTTATCAAATTCAACACCCAAAGAACAAATAATCCAATCAAGAAATAGGCAGAAGACATGAACAGACATTTCTCCAAAGAAGACATAAAAATGGCCAATAAACACATGAAAAAAATGCTTACCATCACTCAGCATCAGGGAAATACAAATCAAAACCACAATGAGATACCACCCCATACCAGCAGAATGGCTAAAATTAATAAGTCAGGAAATGACAGGTGTTGGTGAGAATGCAGAGAAAGGGGAATCCTCTTACACTGTTGCTGGGAATGCAAGTTGGTGCAGCCACTCTGGAAAACTTTTTTTTTTTTTTTTATTTATTTTTTTTTATTTATTTATGATAGTCACAGAGAGAGAGAGAGAGAGAGGCAGAGACACAGGCAGAGGGAGAAGCAGGCTCCATGCACCGGGAGCCCGATGTGGGATTCGATCCCGGGTCTCCAGGATCGCGCCCTGGGCCAAAGGCAGGCGCCAAACCGCTGCGCCACCCAGGGATCCCTGGAAAACTTTTTTAACAAAAAGTTAAAAATAGAGCTAACATATGACCCAGCAATTGCACTCCTGGGTATTTACCCCAAAGATATAAATGTAGTGATCCGAAGGGGCACGTGCACCCCAATGTTTATAACAGCAAGGTACACAATAGCCAAACTATAGAAAGAGCCTAGATGTCCATTGACAGATGAATGGATAAAGAAGATGTGATATGTATATACAATGGACTACTACTCAGCCATCAAAAAAATGAAATCTTGCCATTTGCAACAATGTGGATGGAACTAGAGGATATTATACTAAGTGAAATAAGTCAACCAGAAACAATTACCATAAGATCTCACTCATGTGGAATTTAAGAAACCTAACAGAAGATCATAGGGGAAGAGAGGGAAAAATAAAACAAGATGAAATCAGAGAGCGAGACAAACCATAAGAGACTCTTAATCATAGGAAACAAAATGAGGGTTGCTGGAGGGCGGGGGTGGAGGGATGGGGTAACTGAGTGATGGACATTAAGGAGGGCATAGGATGTAATGAACACTGGAGATTATATAAGACTGATGAATCACTGATTTCTACCTCTGAAACCAATTATACATTATTTGTTAATTAATTGAATTTAAGTAAAATTTTTAAAAAGAATACTATAAATCAGAGTTAGGCAAAGAATTCAGACTAGAAGAAAGAAGTTCTAAAGAAGAGAATAGGAAACAACAGACATAGATAAGCAGTGAGATGGTGGGATTCAGGAAGGAAATGAAGCAAAAGGCATGATTATAGAAATGAATTTGTAGTGGCAAGAAGGAGAAGAGATATTGCTGCAAACCTGGCCGAGAACACAGCTGATGAGCTGGAGAAAGTACAGCCATATAGCAATGAGAAAGTACATGGCAGGGGTCCGAGGTCTAGAGATGACAGGATGGAGATGGAAGGTGAGTCGAGGAGGAGCACAGCTTGCATAACTTGCATAACATCCAACCAACAGGAAATCAATGATATTTTAGAACAGCACTTCTCCAAGTGAGATCCCCAGCCCAACATCATCACCTGGGAATTTATCAGAAATACAAATTTTAGAGCCCTTCCCAAGATCTAATCAAATCAGAAACTCTGGGTTTAGGCCTAGCAAGTTGTGTTTTTAACAAGCTCTCTAGGTGATTCTAGTGCTCATTGAAATTTAGGTTCACTATTATGGAACATGGTTTCCCCAAAACAAAGGAAGATCTCAATTATAAATTAAAGGACACTCTGAATTTTAAGAAAATCAGGCACTAAATAATCAACATAGAGACCCATCTATAGGCATTCAGGCCCCAAACAAAACAAAAGTAAAAATGAACTCACTGGCAGTGGGAGAAAAAAATTAGATTGGCTTCATTATTTCCCACTGCTGCATTTGATGACAGGAAACTGCGAGAGTAATTTCCAAGAAAGAGATTTCCAATCGTTTTTATTTTTTTTTCTTTTTTTTTTCTTTTTTTTTTTTTTATTGGTGTTCAATTTACTAACATACAGAATAACACCCAGTGCCCGTCACCCATTCACTCCCATCCCCCGCCCTCCTCCCCTTCTACCACCCCTAGTTCGTTTCCCAGAGTTAGCAGTCTTTACGTTCTGTCTCCCTTTCTGATATTTCCCACCCATTTCTTCTCCCTTCCCTTATTTTCCCTTTCACTATTATTTATATTCCCCAAATGAATGAGAACATATAATGTTTTCTCTTCAGATCGTATAAATCTTTCGCCTTTTACCAATCGTTTTTATTCAAACAAATGTAGAACATGTCTCACAGCCAGGCTCAGTGATAGTAAACCTAGGTTTCTTTTGCTCTAACCATATCATGCCTTAGAAGACATGTATTAACACTTCTCGATAAAACTAGCAATCCTCCTTTGTAGGAGGAGTGTTTTTTTCTTAGGCCCTTCCTGCTAGACTGCCCGCCTTGCTGCCATTTCACTTCAGGATCAGCCCCAAACAAGTGAATACACACACACACACAAAAAGAAAGCGGCAAACTCAACTCAATCAGGGATCCAGCAGCTTAATATACTGGAGGGTGGCCTCAGAGAACCTGAGAGAATCTTCAAGATTAATCAGAGTTCACCTCTTCAGGACAGTCTTCCCTGACATTTTGTAAAATGTCATCCTCCCTCCAGCACTCTCAGCCACCCTATCTTGCTTTGTTAAAGTTACCCACAGCAAATATATTTATACTAGTTCATTATCTGTCTTTGTTCACTGCCTATCTCCCTCCACTAGAGTATAAATTCAATGGGAGTTAGGACTTGGTCTCTTTGGTTTTCTTTTGTATCCTTAGTGCCTACCTAGCACAGTCCCTGGCACACAGTAGGTACTCAATAAATTTACTGAATGACTGAATAGAGATCTGCTCTTGCAGATAAGGAAACTGAGGTCCCACATAAAGAAAGGATGACCCTCAAACCAAATGTTATTGCTATTAGTAGATTTATTATTTGACAAATTGAACACCAATAAAAAATAAATTTATTATTAAAAAAAGATTTATTATTTGAGTTAAATCATTGATTTAAATAGACAGTTCTCAAATTTAGTATTAACTGTGTCGGCATTACTGGGAGGGATACCTGAGGAAAAGTCTGTACCTCTGTCAACAGGATTTCAGGATTTTGGTGAAGCAACATGTTATATAGATGAGTCAAAGATGGCCTCTGTGTGTTGGCCAATATATCATCTATTTGTCTTTGCAGGCTGAGACTCATTAGCTTAAAAGCCCACTGGAACCATACTCAAAATTTAAATATTTAATTATTTTAAAAATAACCCAAACAAGCAGATTTAGCCATTTAGAGCCTGCCTGCTTTGCACACCTCACAAAACTTCACTTCACAGCTGCTGGCTTTTTGGTGGTAAGACTCCAAGCTGCTATGGCCTTCCAGGGTTCTCTGACCCTGAGTCTTGCAGTGCCCCGGGGGGACATCCCTCTCCCCCAGGAGTCCCCTTGCTCTTCTCTTCTGAGTAGCAACTCCCAGGTAGCTCTGGACAGACCCCTGCTGTAAAAGACTCCTCTGTCATGCAACCCCATTCAAGTCTCATATCTCCATCACATGACAATTCATCAGTGCCCATCACTGCCTTGGGATCTATGCTGAATATAGGCATATGGTTTGAAACCTGAAGGACCATCTCCTCCCTCCACCATGAGAAAAAATCTACTCCTGTTTAGAGGAAAAGAAACCTGGTGCTGGAAGATGAGCTGAAATCTCAGCAGAGAAGCTGATCCCTCAATGACAAGGCTGTCTTGCACCATCCCAATGCTCTAAGGCCACAGAAATCTGCAGGCTGGTGTCAAGTAAAGTGTGTGTGGGGAGTAAGGAGGAAAATTCAAACACATTATATTATATAAAACAGAGGATCTGGACAGCGTTTCCCACGTTCAGTTCAGTCACAGTGAAAAGAATTAGGATCATAATTATGCAAACAGAAATAGCAAAGAAAAAGAGAATGAAGGGAACAAAACACAGGGAAGGATGGTAGGAAAAATTATGGACATGTAGTAGAAAGGGAGGGATGGAGGGGAAAAAGAAGCATATAAGAAGGAGAGAAAGAACCCAGTCTAGACAGTAAGAGAACCCAAGAAAAAGAAGAAACCCACTCTCCCCCCCCTTGAGGATTTGGGACAATGTAAAACTCAATAGGAACACAAACTCAACAAGACAAGTATTCAAGAACTTAAAGACAAACAAGAGGATGATACGGAAGGATGGTTACAGACCTAAAGAAACAAACTGAGGATAAAACACCACTGTTATACAGCACTAAATACATTAGAACATAAAGGAACACAGCAGACAATAGTCAAATTATGGACCTAAATAAAAGATGGGTAGCAATCAGAATGAATCCCATAGGAAAATGACAAAGTTTCTAAGAAGGGTCCCAGGACACCCTTAAAAATTTAAGAGAATAGGCATAAGGATATAAGGCATAAGGATATAAGGACATAAGGATAACTCCTGTTCATGAAGTTCAGTGAGCAACAAATGAAACAAAAGAAATACATTGCAGATATGATAGCCAAAAATTTCTTTAAACTGAATGAGAGATTGAATTTGCATATCGCAAAGGCACACTATATTTTATATTTTAATAAAAGTGTGAGCCTTATAGCTAGCCTTATGGTAGTTAGGCTATAACTTCATTGAACAGACAGAAATCTAGACAATCAGAGAGAAATGCGTTTGGGATCTACATGGGGGAAATGTCAATTTGGCCTGAAATTTCACCAGAGGGGCATCTACTGATATTCATGGGGCAACTTCTGTCATTCATGAAGAACAGGGGACCTGAGGACACTGCACTAGAGCAAATTGTTGTTAAGAAGGTAGAAAAGCATCAGACAGACATTCTCAAATATTAAAAAACAAATTAAATGAGTCACTTGTGAATCTTTCTTGCAAAAAAATACCTACTGGACAATAGAATCCAGACGACAAAATGATGGATGGACAAGCAGAAGCTCAGTGCCAGAAAGCAGTGGAGTTGTGTATTGATCAGATTAGACTAGATAGCAGCGCAAACATCCCTCACCTTTAAATGGCTCTTGTTCTCAAAATTTTACTCTGTGATCTTGCAAAATCTGCTCTAGGTCCATCAGCCTCTTCAGGGACTCTGCCTTCCACACAAAGGTTCAGTGCTGCACCTCCACAGTAATGCATGATTCCACATCCTCCAAGACAAGGAAGGAGAGCTCCAGAGATTCTCATGCAGGCAACTGAATGCTTCTATCCAAAATGACATATGGATGCTTGTATTCTTTCATGAGATGATCAGTCAGGTGCAGCCACAAGACAGGACAGAGGAGAGACTCAGGAAACAACGAAGTTTACTATACTTACAGGTCCTAGAGACAAGAGACACAGCACACCACACAGAGCCACACAGGAGAGACATCTGAGTGGTCAGGAGGCAGAAGACAGGAGTAAGGGGAGAACTTAGAGCCAGAGCCTTTATCTGGGTTTCCATGCCAAAGGCAACGCAGGGCAGGGTGAACAGGGTGACAGTTTAGGATTGGGTAATCTGAATAATCTCTACAGGATATGGGCTTCAGAACTGGTCCCTAGTTGGCAGCACCTGGCCCTGGGATGGTTAGGGCAGAGGACCACTGCCTTTTGGGATGTTTAAGTCAGACAGAGGAGGCAAAAGCCTAATGATGAAACCAGTCAGCTCACTGAAAGATTCAAAATCAAAATAATGACCTCCAAAATGGGCAAATGATGAGCATCAATGCCATCTGCCTGTAAAATGAAGACTAACAGCCATGTGCTCCTCCTAGGCTGGCAAGTATGAATCTGGCTTTTCTGTGGCAGCAGTGGCAGAGGTTCCAGAGCCAAGTTCTTCCTTCGTGGTGCTGAAAGGTGGCTATGTGGGATCTCCACATGTTGGCAGGAACTGTGGCTGAGATGGGTCATCTGGGAGCCAAAAGTGGAAAGGAGATCCCTGATTTCTGTGGCTTCCTGAAAGTTTCCTGCTTCCTGCTCTTGGCAGAGGAAGCAATTCTTTTTCTAGGTCAGTTCTCCAAGTTGTCCTGGGACCCTTCTTAGAAACTTGGTCTGGAGTATGCTCCTCCAGCCCTGTCAACAATATACAAGCATCTAATTCTCTATATTAAAAATCTTTCTGCTCAAAATAGGTACATTGGCTTTCTTATTTGTCATTGAACTGTTATTGAGACATATGACCTCAAATCTTTGGCTTTAATCAGTTTTGGGTGGATTGGAGAGTTACAGCAGTCCCTCCTTATTGGAGGGGGATACATTCCAAGACCCCCAGTGAATGCCTGAAACCACAGATAGTACTGAACCCTATATATGCTGTTTTTTTTTTCCTATATATATATACCTATGATAAAGTTTAATTTATAAATTAGGCACAGTAAGAGATTAATGACAGTAAACTATCTTACTGTGGTCTCTCTCAAGATATCGTACTGAGCTATACTCACCCTTCTTGTGATGATGTGAGATGATGAAATGCCATGTGAGGACATAAAGGGAGGTGAATGATGTAGGGACTGTGACAGAGCATTAGGCTCCTACTGACCTTCTGACAATTTGTGAGAAGGAGAATTATCTGCTTCCAGACTTCAGTTGACCACAGGTAACTGAAACTATGGAAAGTGATACCATAGGAAAAGGGGAACCACTACTGGACACTGAAAGCAAACAAAAACTTCTATAAGAAGATGTAGTAGAATATATTTCTACCCTGAGAGCTGGAATGAATCTCTTTCAAAGACTCACATTTCCTTTTTTTTTTTTTTCTTTTCTTTTTTTGTTTTCCTGGAGAGAATACATGTGCATGAATCGGTGTCAGGGGAAAGTAGAGGGAGGGAGAGAATCTCAAGCAGACTCCATGTTCAGTGCAGAGCCCAATGTGGGGCTTGATCTCATGACTCTGAGATCATGACCTGAGCTGAAATCAAGAATAGTATGCTTAACTGACTGAGCCACCTAGGCCCCCCAAAAGACCCAAATTCCTAACTAAAAAGGAAAAGACTTAAAAATTTTACTACATTAAAATGTACAATTTCTGATTATAAAAAAAATGAAGGGCAAGGCCACAGTCTGGGAGAGGATATTGGCAGCACAAATAAAAGATTAGGGATTGGTGTTCATAATGTAAAAGGAACTTCTACTTGTTTTTAAGAAAAAGAAGAAAATAAATATGAAAATCAGTAAAAGTTACAAATTGGCAATTCATCAAAGAGGAAATATAAATGGCTGGGAAACATATAAAGATGTATAAGTTCACTAGTAAAATAAAATGCAATTAAACCTTAACTTATATTATGTAAATTAAAAATATAATTAAAATACAATTAAAAGCATCATTTTATACCTATCAGATTTGCAAGAACTAAAAATACATTTTGATACCAACTGTGAGGATGTGACAGGGATTTTATTATACCAATTATGGGAATATAGACTGTTGTAATTCTGATGGAGAACATTTGGGATACAGCTAGTAAAGTGGAATATATATATACCCTACAACTTAAAAATCAATTCTAGCTATGTATCCTAGAAAAACTCTTGTGCATGTATATAAATGTGTAAGAACGTCCTGGTAGCATTGTTTTATAACAGTTAAAAATGAGAAACAATTTAAATATCCTTTAACAGGAGAACAGGGATTGTGGTGCAGTACAAAGGAGTACCATATGCAGTACAAGTGGCTGTATTGTTCAGGACAGAATAGACTTTGATATACTAACTTCCAAATTTTAGTTGGCTTAAGACTACAAGGGTATTTTTGTTTTTGTTTTTGTTTTTGCACATATTACATGTTCAGTGTGGCTTGGCAGGAGGCTCTGTTCCATACAATCACTTAGAGACCCAGGCAAAGACTTCGCCATCTTATAGCTGCACAACTTGAACATAAGGCCTTTAAGGTCACCATTGAAGGGGAAGAGGGAAGGTCCTCTAGTTAACTGTCTTGACTTGAGCATGATACGTGACACTTCTGATCAGAGTCGCTTGTCCAAAATCAATTGTGTGTCTCTGGTCTACCTGCAAAGGAGGCTGGAAAATATAGGGAGCATATAAGATATTTGATGAACACTATCTCTACCATATAAATGAACCATACGTGTAACACGAGTAGATATAATAAAGTTGAACAATGGGGGCACCTGGGTGGTTCAATCAGTTAAGTGTCTGACTCTTGATTTTGGCTCAGGTCACGATCTCAGGGTTGTAAGATTGAGCCCTGGGTCAAGCTCTGCATTATATGGAGTTTGCTTGAGATTCTCTCTCTCTGCCCTTCTCACTCATTCTCTCTCTCTCTCAAATAAACAAATATTTTAAAAAATATTTGTAAGGGAGGAAGATATAATTAAGGGGGGATACTGAGAGGCTTCCATTAGGCTACGTAATATTTTAGTTCAAAATTTAGGTGATGAATCCATAATTATGTGCCAAATAATTTTTAGTTCTCTTTGTATAACTTTATTATTACATAGTAAATTAAGAAACATTGGCTATTAAAGATGACATCCATATTGCCAAGCTAAAAATCATCAGCTGTATAACTTAGCCTGATGATTACACATTTTATTTGAGCATAAAAAAATGAAATGTATACAGTAAAATAGTTTTTACCTGATGTTTATATGAAAGTTGTGCACATTTTTTTTAGTTCCTAGGGGCACTAAAATTTTTTTTTTAATTTTGTTTTTTAATTTTTATTTATTTATGATAGTCACAGAGAGAGAGAGAGAGGCAGAGACACAGGCAGAGGGAGAAGCAGGCTCCATGCACCGGGAGCCCGACGTGGGACTCGATCCCGGGTCTCCAGGATCATGCCCTGGGCCAAAGGCAGGCGCTAAACCGCTGCGCCACCCAGGGATCCCCCTAGGGGCACTAAAATTAAATGATTTGAGTCAATAACCTGGAACATTCACTGCATGATCCTATGAAATCTTTCAGAAAGACAAGTGGACAAGTGGACAAGTGTCCTTATTTGTTGAGTGGTAATATCTTTAACTGCCTTGGTCAATGCTGGGAAAGAAACTATAAGAATTAAATTAAATTTAATAATATTAAAACAATTATTTTTGCTGTGCCTTGATGTTCATAAGCAATTATACTGTGTTTAATATTTTATAAAGTAAAGGAAATAGCTATTTAACAAGCTCAAAATGAAAACAACATAATAAGAATACTTTTTATTGTAGCTAAAGTGTTGCTAAGTGATTTATGTTTAGGTTATAGTAGTTTTTGAGGAAACTCTCATAACTTCCAAATTCAAAAGGACTGTATAACTTGCCCAGAGTCACATGGCAAAAACATGGCTGATCCAGGATTCAAAGCCAGATCTGTCTGATGCAGACCACATGAATGAATGTAGGGTTGAAGAGTACTTTGAGAGATTGCCAAACTAATCCCTTCCTCTGGGAGGTGCTGCCAAGAGATGAAAAATCTGGGTTTCCCTTTTTTTTAATAAAGATTTTATTTTATTCATGAGAGACACACACACACAGAGAGAGCTGGGCTTCCTATTAATGGACATTTCCAGTGTAGAGGATCATCACCTTTTTGATATAACTTAGGTTCCATCACCCTATGTGTGCACCACTGTGCACTGTGTTAGAGAAAGAATGAATTATGGATGGTCTGAGAGTGGTCATTTGTGTCCCTGAGCAGGACACACTAGGACCACCAAGGCACTTGGTACCTGTGCTGGGTCAGCAACCTTCTCCTTTCTAATTAGCCAATGGCAGATATAACCTGCCTAAGCTAACACTTACAGCTGCTCATGGCTGTTCCATTCCACTCAGGAGCTCTGCTGTGTTAGAAAAGAGAGTTTTCAATTATCTTTTGTGAAAGTCATTTTGAGAGATCAGTTGCCTTAACCCCAAAATACAATCTCAGTAATAAGCCTGTGGGGATGAGTCAGTTGAGGGAAAATGTGAAGAACACACTGGCTCAAGGCAGCCTTTGCCATAGGTCTTTGTTTAGGCTTCTTGGAAATCTTAATTGAGACTCTTCCTGTGCATCCAGAGCCGAGCCACTAGAATCCAGTAGATAAAGAGGCTGGTGTATGAGGTGGGGCAGGAGAGAAGAAGAGGGTCGGGAGTGGGAGGTTGGGGAAGTCAATAACAGTGTGCTCCACCATTGCTAAGGGAGCTGTTCCTTAGGGTCCTTAGAAAAGCCAGCCAGGCTATGATCATGACATCAACAACAGCAGTCATAATAATAGTAACTGACATTCACTAAACACCCAAATGTCAGGCACTAAAGAAGGTTCCTTCAATTAAATTCTCACAACTCCAAAGGTAAGGTGCTATTATCCTTTTCCCTTGGCAGTGAGTGGTGGATTTGAACTCAGATATGTAATTCTAGCATCTGTGCTATTTCCAACATGGCACAGACTGACTCATATCAGTAAGGTACCCAACCTGCTGGATTTATGATGTGCTATGGTTTTTCAGCCAATCCAATATCATCTATTGAACCAAAGCTGTTTAATAAAATCCAATCTATTCAACCGAAGTCATCTAACTTCTTCATGCTTACATTTCCTGGTACATAAAGTGGGACAAATGACAGTACCTACTTCATATACCATTATGAATATTAAAAGAGTTAATATTTGTAATACTTCTAGAGCATGCCTAGCACACAGCGTTATGTAAGTGGTTGTTATATAAAATTCTCCCTAAATAAAGCTTCCCCTATGGCATCTGGGAGAATGGTCATATTCTTCCAGCAGAGAAAACATGAGCTCAGAGAACCCGGAGGAAGATTCACGAGTCAGACAACAAGGAAGGTTCTTGTTGTGTTGGAGGGGGTCAGGAAGGAGGGAGAAGGCCTCTAGCTTGAAGCTGAAGGTCTTATGTCAACAGGCACTGAGCTGAAAACTGAGCCCACGAGTTCTATCTTCTCTACCAGGAAAAATGATAGTGAAACTGTTAATTGTAGTAGGAACAGTGTCAGGAGGGAGCTGAATCACAAGATATATATGGGGGTGGCAAGGGAAGTGTCCACTGCCTCAACCATATTCATGTGGAGTTATATCCCAGAGACAGAAAGAACGGCCATGCGTAGTTCTGGAAGCACTGCTGCTGATGTCCACAGAACCACAGATGTTCTCTAAAGAGCCAGAGGCTACCTATGCCCTGGCTTTCTGCCTCCTACCCAGACATCCCAGAGGCACTCTGCACACTAGTTATGCTGAACCACCTGTGGTTTTCTCAACATCTCAAGGAGTTTCAAGCTCTGGTCGCAGCCCACCCAGAGCACCAATGAACAACTACAGTCTTACTGGCTTAAGGGAAGGGTCCAAAACCTAGTTTAAGACCAGAGAAAACAAAATTCTTACTGCTGATCAATCTAATCACACTTGGTCACCCAGGCACCTACCCCGAGCAAGCCTTTCCTAAGGGGCTTCTCCCTCCCAGCATTGAGGCCAGGGCTGTCCCACTGCCCACTCCTGCTCTGCATGAGGATGAGGACAAGGTTGTAGAGCACACAGTGCACAGCCAGGGCAGAGTATGGAAAGATGAAGGGGCCCTACCCTGCCCCTGACGCCCCATGTCTGGAAAACGAGTGCCCAAGAAAATATGCTTGCTTCTAGCCTTCTCACACTCAATAGGGCTGGCGAAAGAGCAGGTGGGAGTGGTGGCTGGTGGTATTTGTTTGCAGAGTACTTAACATCCTAACCTTGCTATACATTGTCCCTCATCTTCTAGTCCCCAGCACATTGCCATGTTCTTCATCATCCATTCAGCTACTCTCCACCCAAGCCACAGCTTTATGTTTTGTTTCTCTGGCCCGTAGCATACCTCTGTGCCAACATGCCATGCTCAAGATGCATCTGGTGCCAAAGCACCAGAGCCAGATAGTGCCTATCACACCTGTGATGGTATCTCTGAAATGTCAACCTTCAACACCAGCCCTCTCCCCCCAAAATAAGAAAAGGAAAAGAAAAGAAAACCTTTAGGTTTTTAGGGGACAATAACAAAAGAATGCTCAATACAGTTGCCAGATAATGCTCTATTTTGCTTAATTTCTCTAATAAAAATAAAATTTGGAAGAAGTGATCTGTAGATAGTTTTGCTTTTTGGTAATTCCCTTTATGCTAAAAGATAGGGTCCACTCTGATTTACAATATCCTCCCCTGCTCACCACCCAGTCTTTTTGGTGGTCTCCTTATTTTCCAAGATGCTTCTTAAGGATCCTGACCTCTGTAGAGCTTTCTCAGATTTCTCAAGCCAGAATTGATGGTGGTTTCTTTTCTTTTCTTTTTTCTATTTATTTATTTATTCATTTATTTTTAATAATAAATTTATTTTTTATTGGTGTTCAATTTACCAACATACAGAATAACACCCAGTGCTCATCCCATCAAGTGCCCCCCTTAGTGCCCGTCACCCATTTACCCCCACCCCCCGCCCTCCTCCTCTTCCACCACCCCTAGTTCGTTTCCCAGAGTTAGGAGTCTTCATGTTCTGTCTCCCTTTCTGATATTTCCTACCCATTTCTTCTCCCTTCCCTTCTATTCCCTTTCACTATTATTTATATTTCCCAAATGAATGAGACCATATAATGTTTGTCCTTCTCCAATTGACTTATTTCACTCAGCATAATACCCTGATGGTCGTTTCTTTCTCCAATCACAACTTTTTAATGTGAATTCTAGCACTTACAACAATTAATTACATTGTAAAAACATGCTTGTAAGTTTTGGTTACCCCACCAACACACTCCAGTTTCTCAACTATGAGCTCCATGTGTCAAGAACTGTGTATTATTTATTGTTAAATCACATGGTAAAACACAGTATTTGGCAGCAGTAATGGACATTATTAAGTGTATTTGGAATGAATGTTTCTGGAATGAAAATTCTCAAAGTTAGCTAGCTTCTCCTAGCCTATCTTGATTCCCAAGATTGTTCAAAGGCATCTCCAGTAACTGCATCAGTAACTACAGTTAATCCTTCATTGTCTCATTCTCAGTGATATGATTCTTCTGAAGAAAACTGATCTGTGACGGGTACGGCTATTTCTCATCACACAGCTTGGCAGAGTATTGGTTGAGGGATGCTGGAGTTCAGGCCTGGGTTTCTCTATTCTTTCACAATTTCAACCACCAACAACTGGTAGCCTATTATGTGCTAGGAGCTGATCCCTGTGCTGGTTCCCAGCTTCTTGTGTCTTAACAGCGGCTGCTGAGTCTTCGTCTACCATCCAACAAGTGTGTAAACTTAGGTGAATCCCTTAAGCCTCTTGGCCTCAATCTCATTTATAGACAGGAAAAAAAAAGATTGTCCTGCATATTTTGGCCAGGATCAACTGATATAAGACAATTCATTCTTAGTTTCACTTGCTCTAGAAACTGTTCATGTCCCTAAACAAAAAGCCCAAGCTGAAAGCTCTGGTGTTGCTGAAAAGTGCTCATGGATAAGGCGCAGAGCACAAGAAGGTGTTTTGGGGACCTAAATTAGCTCAAGTTATAGGGAATGTGGGTAAGCTCAAGGATTTATGGACCTGAGCAGGGGCCAGTTAGGAGCAGAGGTGTCTGGACCTTTGGAATCACTCCTGCCAATGACACTATTTCTAAACTAGGAAATCTGACCAACTGCAGAAAGACTGCACCTTCACAGTTTTTGTAAAAGCCCTAGATTAATGAGACACTCATGCTTGAGCCAACTGGGAAGAGTCAGAGAGAAAGCATGACTGCTAGACCAAGAACCAAGAAGATGAATGGGGATGGGGACAGGGACAGGGCTGTCTCTCATAACTACTGGTCAGACTCTCAATTCTTTAGCAGGGAGGGATTTGACATTGACATCAGAACCCAGATGTGCAAGCATACCTTACTTTGTCATGCTGCACTTTATTGCACTGAGCAAACATGTTTTTTTTTTTTTTTAAATTGAAGATCTGTGGCAACCCTGTGTCGAGTAAGTCTCTTGGCACATTTTTCCAACAACATCTGCTCACTTTGTGTCTCTGTGTCACATGTTGGTTAGTCTCACAATATTTCAAACTTCTTTAGTATTAGTACATTTGTAGTGATCTGCAGTCAGTGATGATGACTCACTGTAAACTCACACGATTAACATTTTTTGGCAATAAATATTTGTAATAAAGATATGCACATTGTAATTTTGGACATAATGCCACTTCACACAACAGATGACAGTACAGTGGAAACATAACTTTCATATGACCTGGGAAATGAAAAAATTCATTTGACTCACCTTATTGTGAGATTTCCTTCATTGCAGTCATCTGGAACCAAACCCATAATATCTCTGAGGTGTGCCAGTGCGGTGTTCTATATTTGTTGAATTACGATGATGTTTATGTGAATGTTCATAATCATATACGGTTGAGTCCATGGCATGGCTTCAGTCATTCCCAATTAATTCTCTGGTTTCTATTTACCAAGTTAGAGAGAACCTCCAGCTAATGGTAAAAGTGGAATCTATTCTGGGGCTTCCAGCGGACACCTCTTGCCTAGGTGAAGGAGCTCTTTCTTTTGGCAAAAGCCATTTTAGCAAGGTCTCTTAGCCCTGGATGTACTCCTCAACGAAGACATTTGAAAACAGTGAAGTGTTAGGGAGGGCATTGTTACAATAATTGTAACAATTAAGCATTATTGTAAGCATTGTTACTATAGGGACCATCTTTCATAAGGCCTCTTCATGTCCAGTACAGTATGGCTGTTAATGGGAGGCAAACCAGAGAGATGGGCCTCTTCTATCTCCAGAACGTCATCAAGTATCTAGGGCATAGGTGCTTTTTATATTTTTGTCTCTTTTTTTTCCTCAAACAATGACAAACTGTTCAATCACTTGCTCAATTTTAAAGACTATCTTCTAATGATTTTCTCTCTTAACTTAATGTATCATCAATTAGGGGCTTGATGGTTGGTGGATATGCATTTGGCTAATTATAGGCTAATAAAGGTGGGGCTGGGGGAATGCCTACTGGCCTCAAGACTGAGTGCAAAAATTTAAATACCAGAGTCTAAAATGGCTAAAATTTGGCATTTTCCCTCTACCATGTCAATAGGCAAGTTCATGATGATGACACCTGCTAGACCAGTCACTGTTAGGAGAAAATGCTGCCAAAAGACCAACGATTTGTTAAGCTTCCTCACTGTTGCCAAGGCCAGAAAGTGGCTCTCTCCTTGGGGTTCCATAACCCATAGGTCTGCAGTCAATGAACAGAAATCCCCAGATATTTCAAACTGTACAACATAGCAGACACTAATGGTTGTCATCAAATCCACCCTGCTTCATCCTGGCAAACATCCTACAAGAGTGTCCCAGCATGTTTGGGATGGGCATGTGTTGATCCAGGTGATGGGCCATGATTGGTCTAAGCTGGGGGTTAGCAAACTTTTTCTGTAAGTGGACAGATGATAAATATTTTTGTATCTGTGAACTACATGGTCTCCACTGTAACTATTCACATCTGTTCTTTTAGTTGAATAAGCCATGGTCATGTACATAAACATGGCTGTGTTCCGGCAAAACTTGTTATAAAAACAGGTAACAGGCCAGATTTGGTCTGTGGGCCATTGCCGGCTGACTTCTTTAACAGCCAGAATATTAACATTTTTCATTTCTCTCTTTGAATAGATATTTCTATCCCACTTTACTTCCCTTTCAGAATTTCATTTTAATGTCACATATTTTTATGTTTATGTATTATTTATCACCCTGATATCATTCTTTGTCACAGAAATATGTGCAATAAATTGAATTTAATTAACTTTTGAGCCTTGAAGCTCAAAGTGTCAAAATATTTATCTTGGGTTTAGTTATCAATTCTGATTATTAAGATACAATTAGTCAAGAACATAAATATACAATATCTCATAGCATATGAAAACTGCATGAAATTCAACCTTCAGTGCTCATAAAGTTCTATTGGAATACAAAAAAAACCCCTCATACATATATTCAAATTCTGATAAATAGTAAAGAAACATAAACATAGGGATCCCTGGGTGGCGCAGCGGTTTGGCGCCTGCCTTTGGCCCAGGGCGTGATCCTGGAGACCCGGGATCGAATCCCATATCAGGCTCCCGATGCATGGAGCCTGCTTCTCCCTCTGCCTGTGTCTCTGCCTCTCTCTCTCTCTCTCTGTGACTATCATAAGTAAATAAATAAAAATTAAAAAAAAAAAAGAAACATAAACATACATTTACTTATTGAAAATGTGTCTTGTAGTGAGGTGGCATTTTTATTGGTTCCTTTATGCACAGATGGATATTTATTATTTGAATGAGATTGTGTTTAGCACTCATTTTATGTGTTCTTATTAAAAACTAAACTCTGAGGAATTTTTTTACTATAGATGGGAACAGAAGCAGTTTTTTTTAAATAGTAATGTCCTTCAACTTTGAACTCCATCTGAGTTATATGCCTGAAATCACATGGCAATATAGGATTCAATATTATTTTTAGTGGTCATTTAGGTCCTCCTTCAATTTCGTTGAAACTAAAGAAGCAGAAATCACCTGACCTACAAAAGGGGATAATGCTCAGCCGTTAGGTACAAGGACATGTTTGTGGCACTCCTGGCCTATACACAAACATCACTTACACCCTCACATCTTCCTCTATTCTCATAGACCAGCTCTTCTCTTCCTAGTACATATTGAATTAATGTATAGCTGAAACCCTTTCTGTTTATTATGCAACAGGGATTTTAGACAATTAGAAATTTGTGAACTCTTTTTCTTGCAGGTCACACTGAATTATTGGCTAGACATGCCAGTTTCAAGACAACACATTTAAGTGTGGAAGATTAGAAAACATGCAAAAAACAAAAATATCCCCTTCTCAGTCCCATGTCAGGAATGGTCACATGCCTCTTCTCCTTGGCCTAAAATTTCTATCTTGCAGCTCTGATTGTATTATGTCTACGTACCAGTTACAGTTCTTTAAGTTCTGTTTTATTTATTTTTTTGTAGATATTTTATTTATTTATTCATGAGAGACACAGAGAGTCATAGACACAGGCAGAGGGAGAAGCAGACTCCATGCAGGGAGCCTAATTTGGGACTCGATCCTGGGTCTCCAGGATCACGCCCTGGACCAATGGTGGCGCTAAACCGCTGAGCCACCCAGGGATGCCCCTAGGTTCTGTTTTAAACAGCAAGAATGAAATCTGGATGACTTCTTTGAAAAGGTAACTTAATGAAAAGGTCTGATGGCTTAAAGAATTGAGGGAAAAGTTGAATATCTAAGACCTGAGGCAGCAGCATCAGAGATCTCAGTAATGGGAACATCAACACCTGTCATCATTTTGTCACCTATCTTGGGATGACTCAGCTCTAATTGCCTCAGTTGATGTGTTGCTGTACCCAAGATTCAAATTTCCAGAGAGGATCAGATTGGCATTTTTAGGGTCATGGGCCCATTTATTGACTGAGGTGGTTCATCTTCCACTTTTTCATATCCCAAGTTTTCTTTTTTTCCTGCTTTGCCTAAATCAATGCCTGCATTACTGCTGCAACTCAAATTTCCCCAAGCTCCCCACCTAAGGGAAGATACACATATGTGGTAATCTTATTTACAATTCTGATGTTCTGGGTTCTGTGTCTCCTCCTGAACAAAGCAGGAAGGACATCAGTCTCCACCTACAGTGTGTCTCCTGGGTCTTTTTTGGAGTCCTAGGAAGTCTCCCGGGAAGTCACTGGTGGTGCTTCCCCTTTCTAATCCCTGCTAATGTCCAGTTGTAGAGAAACCACTGGATTTAGGATTCTCTACCACCAGGCCCTTCTCTCCTTTGCAAATGCCAAATCACTGTCCAGCTTCCCTCAGTGCTACTAGGGCCAGTAATCCTCCCTATGTTTGAGCTTCTGTTCTCAAATGGGAATGTCTCCCTCCCCAGGTCTATATCATACACTGTCCTCTAGGCTGCAGAGTAACACTGTTGGGTCCCATGTTCCATGGTGAAAACAGCTTCTTTGTTTCTGCCTGTAGCTTCCTCTCTCTGGGGCCAAGCAGGAGAATATACAGTAGTGTCTCCCATTTCACTTCTCTCTGTCTATCTCCCATCTCCCCTTGTCCTACATTCCTTGAAAGTCCCTGTATTAGTTCTCATTCCTTCAGGAAAAAAATGAACCAATAGGAGATCTATCTATCTATCTATCTATCTATCATCTATCATCTTCATCATCATCTCTTGAGGGAGATATTTATTTTAAGAAGTTGGATCATAGAACTCTGGATGCTGGCAAGTCAAAATCTTTGGCAGGGTAGACCAGCAGGCTGGAGACCCAGAGAAGAGTGGCTGTTGCAGCTTGTCTAAAGGCTGTCAGCCTCAGTCTTTTCTTCTCAAAGGCCTTCAACTGATTGGACAGGGCTCACACATTATAGAGGGTAATCTGCTTTACTAAGAATCTAATGATTTAAAAGTTAATATGATCTAAAAAATATCTTCACAGCAACATCTAGACTACTGTTTGACCAAATACCTGGGGAGCATGGCCTAGCCATGCTGACACATAAAATTAGCTGTCACAGCTCCTTATCTAAACAAACATGTTAGTAAAAAACCATGGTTATCAGCCGAAAAATGTATCCTAAATGCTCATTGTGAACACTACAGATTTAATCAAAAGCCTACTAAGCTTTGTTTGTCGAAGTAAATCTTTCTTCTCTTTTTTAAACCTATTAAAAGATGTGCTGAGAGGCCAATGGTTTACCAAAATATCTCAAAGATTTAGTTCATGCTCTTAATGCTCAGTGTCACACAATGTCATAGTCTGTATTTTCCCTTAAAAGGTAGGCTTTTAGAGAATCAGTCATTCAGTGGATATAGTACCCACTCAACCCTGGTGGTTCAGACCGGATACATGTGAGAGTGAAAGGCCTCAGCTAAGAGGGCCGTGAGGAGCTCAGAGTACCAAAGGGAAGGGAATATCATGTGGTACCTTACTCTTCCTCCCTGATATTCACTCCCGTGTCTTAGGCTGTCCTCATTGCTATGGCTGCACAGGAAGTGTGAGTGCCCAGTTAACTGCCTATAGACACACAGTGCCTTCAAGAGGAACAGAAATCTACACTACCCCTTTAACACTGGAGCACAGACTGTCTGGGGCTTCCACAGACTTAAAAGTAGGGTCCCAGTAGCTGGCTGAGCAAGCAGGCCTGCTGGGAAGCTGAAGGAATGGGGCCCAAGGGCTCAGGTTGTGTTCCTGGGGGAGCCTGTAAAGAGAGTCCTGAACTTGGGGCCGAACTAAGTGATCTTGGCTAGCCAGTTGGTCATTCCAAGTTTCAGACCTCCCTGCCTCTAAACTGGGGCTAATCTTGCCCTCTCACAGAGTTCTCGAAAGGGTTACATGAAATAACTCATCTGAAAAGGCAAATTCAATCCCATGCCCATAACAGGTACTCCTGATATATTTGCTATTTAATCTATTGATAGTAAAAAAATCGGAGACCAGAAAATAGATGTTTAGCTTTCACTGGGGGCAATTTACATTTCTCAAAATTCCCAACTGCTTCATGATTCAGGTCACTCTGACAACGATCAGACTGGGTGCTGCAGTCATGGTCTCTATGGAGATCTATTATTGACAGGCTGATATCTACAATCTTTTTTTTTTTTAATTTTTTTAATTTATTTATGATAGTCACAGAGAGAGAGAGAGAGAGAGAGAGAGAGAGGCAGAGACACAGGCAGAGGGAGAAGCAGGCTCCATGCACCGGGAGCCCGACGTGGGATTCGATCCCGGGTCTCCAGGATCGCGCCCTGGGCCAAAGGCAGGCACTAAACCGCTGTGCCACCGAGGGATCCCTGATATCTACAATCTTAAGTGCCCATTATTTGGAACTTCAAAATACAAGTCCCCTTTGATGGTTCCATTTTCCCTGGGAACCTGGGTGGTTTTAGCTCTGTGGTGTAATGCAGGGGGGCTGCTGGAGGAAGAACAACAATGGGGTGATGAGGGTAGTATTTGGAATGGGAAGGAGAGAAAGGAGCACATCCTAGATTTCTTTATGTTTGTTTTATGTATACCTGGTTATAGAAGCATATGTGTAAAATGTGGTAAATTTGAAACCTAAATGGAAAACAGAGGTAAAAGAAAAATTATCCATATGTTATCTCCCAATGTTAATGTTAACAGCATTGATGAGTGTAAACTGCCTTTCAGTCTTTATTCTATTTATTTTATTATATAACAATTATATTACATGTACATTGTAGCACTATTGTTTTTTTTTAAGATTTTATTTATTTATTCATGATAGACATAGAGAGAGAGAGAGGCAGAGACACAGGCAGAGGGAGAAGCAGGCTCCATGACGGGAGTCCGACTCGGGACTCGATCCCTGGACTCCAGGATCGCGCCCTGGACCAAAGGCAGGCGCCAAACCGATGAGCCACCCAGGGATCCCAGCACTATTGTTTTTAATCTAACATTGTATTTATTTATTTATGTATTTATTATTTATTTATTTTTAAAGTTTTATTTATTTATGTATGAGAGACACACAGAGAGAGAAACAGGCAGAGACATAGGCAGAGGGAGAAGCAGGCTCTATGCAGGAAGCCTGATATGGGACTTGATCCTGGGACCCCAGGATCACGCCCTAAGTCAAAGGCATAAGCTCAACCTCTGAGCCACCCAGGCGTCCTATTAATCTAACATTTTAATGGAAGAATTTACCCATGCTAATATAATACATATGCTATTTTATTTTTTAAAATTTTATTTAAATTCAACATGCCAACATACAGTAAACATCCAGTGCTCATCTCCTCCTTAAAGGCCTTATCATATTCCATCAAGTTGAATATGCCCCAATTTATTTCCACTGTTTTACTGTTGGACATTTAGATTACTTCTGTTTTTGTATTAAAAATAATTCCAGGGCAGCTCGGGTGGCTCAGCAATTTGGTGCCACCTTCAGTCTGGGGCATGATCCTGGAGACCCAGGATCGAGTCCCACGTCAGGGTCCCTGCATGGAGCCTGTTTCTCCCTCTGCCTGTGTCTCTGCCTCTCTCTCTCTGTGTCTCTCATGGGTAAATAAATAAAACCTTTAAAAAACATAATAATTCCATACATCTCGTTTTTTTTTTTTTTTACTTTCATTTTTTTTTATTGGTGTTCAATTTACTAACATACAGAATAACACCCAGTGCCCGTCACCCATTCACTCCCACCCCCCGCCCTCCTCCCCTTCTACCGCCCCTAGTTCGTTTCCCAGAGTTAGCAGTCTTTACGTTCTGTCTCCCTTTCTGATATTTCCCACACATTTCTTCTCCCTTCCCTTATTTTCCCTTTCACTATTATTTATACATCTCGTTTTTACATAATATTAAAAAATCTTCCATCTTCTCTTCAGGTATAGGTTTTCAAAAATGAAATTACTGGGTTCAGGGGCTTGGACATGCTATAGGCCCTTGATACATGTTGGTAAAAGGTTATGCCTATTTCGATCCCACCAGCAGTGGATGATTTCAATCTACCCTTGTCAACACTGAGCAGAATGATGAAAAAATCACTAATTTGATGAGAAAAACAAAACTACTTGAAGCATATATCTCTGTTGCCTTGCTTTCTAGTGAGGTTCAGTATCTTCACATATATTTGCTCACCTGTGAACGGCCTTATTCCATAGTGATGATTTTTTAATACTGTATCTTCTTTAGGGATATTGCGAATCCACTGGTGTATCTCTAAAACATACTGTGGAGTTTATACCAAAAGGGTAGAATGCTAGTTTATGATCATGTAGACCATGTGAATAATCAAGGAATAAGTGATTGAATACAAGTAAAGGATATTCAACTCCAAGTTAAAAGAAATGAAGCCTAAAGTTGTCTCAGAAAAAAAAAAACAAAGCAAATGACACAGGTATAATGAGAAGATGTGTTTTGATTTCAATTCCAAGGATAATTTTTTTTTTCACATTCTCTGACAACAATCTCCCAAATCGGTCTATGTTAAAGATAACAGCACATAGTGACAAAAATCAGAGAGGACAGGGACACCTGAGTGGCTCAGCAGTCAAGCGTCCATCTTCTGCTCAGGGTGTGATCCCAGTCCCAGGATGGAGTCCCACATTGGGCTCCAGTCCCACATCGGGCTCCCTTTGAGGAGCCTGCTTCTCCCTCTCCCTATGTCTCTGCCTCTCTCTATATATTTCTCTCATGAATAAATATAAAACCTTTTAAAAAATCAGAGAGAACAATTTTTATAATGAAGCAGAGAACTAGGAAGACCATTTGTTCTCAAGAATAATAAGAGCATTATTCTGGAACCAATTCAACCCCCAATGACAATGGCTGAGCAAGGTCTGGGCTCACTCTCAAAGTTTTATCTCCTGCAGAATATCTTAAATGCAACTACTATACATCCTTATTTATGATGTTTGAACAAATCTATACAATAAATTGTTGAAAGATAAATTCATATATATATGACAAAGGGAATGATTCAGTAGTATCCCATTGGCTTTATAACCTTCAAAATAAAGAATCCATCATTCATTTTCTAATAAATTCATCTAATATTTATTTTCCAAAGTTAAAGTTAAAAATTCTAAAATGACAACAAAAATTGCTTTTTAAAAATACATTATTATTTATTTATCTGAAAGAGCGTGTGTACGAGCGTGTGTGCACACACAGGGGGGAGGGACAGAAGGAAAGGAGCAGAGGGGGAGGGAGAGGGCCAAGTAGACTTCATGCTGAGTGCCAGAGCCCCACATGGTGCTTGATTTCACCATCCTGAGATCATGACCTGAGCCAAAACCAAGAGTCAGATGCTTAACCGATTGAGCCACCCAGGTGCCTCACAAAAATAGCCTAATGGAAAACATATGAAGCAAAAGAATGGATGATGAACTAACCCGCTGATCATAATTATAGCAATGACCATTAAAAGGGAGTTTTCACTTAAAATTAAAATACTTTTATTGTAATAAATAGCCAAACAGAAGACTAGGACATGAAACAAAAGAGAAGAAATCTGAATTTACAAATTCTACCAGTTTTACAGAGATTAGACACTATCTGGGTCTTTCCTGATGAACCCTACATTTCTAACCCAAGTTGCTCATTTAGAACTACACCATAGACAGGCCCAGGTGCCTGATAAAGTCATTTATTTCTGATGCAATTTGTTAATATTTTTGCATGAATGTCTACCCTCACTCAACTCCTAGCTCCTTAATTTTTTGTGGACAAGAATTCTTATAATTATTCATGGCTCTATATGCATATGGTTGCCTCTGGACAAGCAGCTTGAAACTAAATCAATGCAGCAAAAATGCGACTAATTTATGTAGGAAAGAAAAAGTACATTGTGGCCAGTGGACAGTGAAATATGGGTCTGAATGTGGCCTCACAAAAGTCGTTACTTCTGCAACTTCATAGAGCTGCTATCAAGCATTTCACTGAGATTTCACACACACACACACACACACACACACACACACACAATGTATTCTTCATAGATTCTCATGTATACAGTGGTTTTAAATCCAACTGCTTGAATATGAATCTGCTGGACAAATATCCACAATAAAATAAATCACTTCTAAACCAAGAGGTGAATCTCAGTTTGCACCAGGAGCAGAGAAACTGATGAACAATGTGGATGGCACCATAGTGCCCACAATGCCATCCTCCAGTGTGGCACCAGCTTTTGCCAAGTAAAATCTGTATTTAAAGTCTAAACAATCTGTTTTAAACTATTTTTTTCTGTTTCAAGAAACTGGACAGGCTTTACAAGCTGTTATTAATCAGAAATTTTTCATACATGATTCAAATCAAAGTAGTCCTTAAATGCTTCACATGATGAATTTGGCTGTGGCTGTTACGTAGTGCTGAGTTATACAGCCTGACCACATAAGTAAAATAAAGCTTCTGAGGCATCCTTCAAAATATGAAAGACTGTCAGCCTACAGGTCATATAACTGAGGTGCTTTGGCCACAGACATACTTCTTTACCAAATTGGGCCTTAGAGAAATTTCTAGAAGAAAAACCTGCCACACTGCTGATTTTTCCCTAGATAGGTTCCCATATTGAACTGGAGTAAAATAGAGAATGAGCTTCACTTTTCCATCAATATTACAATCCTAAGACTCCCAGAAATGTCTCCACATGACATGATGAACCAGCAAAATTTCCAACTTTTCCTCAGTATTCTCCTTCTGCCAACTTTGATTAAACAAGTGTGATGTGCTCTATCTGTTCCAGACACACAGAATGTAGATGACTTCTAAGTAATCCTCCTCTTTCTTTAAAAACTAATAAACAAAGGTTGATTAGTTTTTCGGATATCTTTCAAGGTATCCTTCTATGAATGGTTCTTTATTTTCTGATGCCCTTCCAAGGCTCAGGGAGTTGTCATGCAATGTTGACATGGAAATGATGCAACATTTAGTTTAATGGGTTTACCTAAGCCAACTGCCTCCTCATTAAGTGGTTAGCAATGTGAAATAGAAATTTAAAATATAGCCTTACAAACCATTTATTGCCCTTTCGATATCTGACTATTGCTTGAGACAATCTAATATAAGTGAAATAGCACAGTATTTTACCAGAAGACTGGCTTTTGAGCAAGGTTCTTCCATGTATAAGTGATATGATCTCAAGGTAGTGTAGTGCTCACTTAATACACTGCTGTTTGATGAAAGCAACATATGATTTAGTTGTAACTGATAATAGACCCAGACACACAACTCAGGGTATGTGGGGTCAAAAGGCTGTGACTGCATGTCGTATGGCTATTAACTGTTTAGTAGATTTGGAGAATTTTTCTGATCCACTGAGAAGAGGAATAGAGAAAAACTGAAAGAAACAAGATCATGCAAGTACTAGTATTTCCTTCTGTGTGGGGGTGAATACATTGATGGTAAAGAATAGCATATTTTAATAACTGCTAGGGTTTGAAATTTCAATGATGTCATAACCCCATGAGGATAAAACCCAAATTCTTTACCTAAACTTTCCTAATTCTACATGCTACCACAAAGAATGGTCTGTTCCAGGCCCTCTGCACACCCTGGGGGATCTTTTTTGCTTTTGGCATACCTTTTCCAAGAATGCCCTGTGATTTCTCTTCCCAACATGAGTTCCATCTGGGGTCCTCTCATCTTCCAGGAAACCTCATTAACACCCTATACTCTCTGGATCCTTTTCTCTTTAAAATTTCCGAAGCCTCTTTTGTACCATGCATTTGGCTGCTTTGGAACATTGTCCTGTTCTGTTACTCAACTCACAAAGATTTGTGTGCCTTTTGTAGGCTCTTGTGCTGCAACTGGAATTGAAGACAGGGAGGGTCCCTGTCCTTGAGGCATTCACTATGGATTAGGCTGGTCACTAATATGGGTGCAAGACGGTGGTGCCATGGCAGATGTTTGAGTCCAATGCTGTGTAAGACCCACCCAGCTTGCTGGGTGCACAATCGTGACATTCAGCCACACTATGCTCTTCCATTCCTTATTTCTGTCACCTCCTGGCCTGCTAGTTCTCCTTACTCAAGAAAATTGTGTCACCCATGGGTTAGTCTCCACCTCCATACTTCTGCCATCAACCTGGTCCCTTCAGAATCCATGTGCATTTGCCTTTCCGTCTCATGCCTTCTTCAGCTAGACCTCAGCCTTCTACACTCACATTCACCATCCAATGGATCTGCTTCGGAAACCCCTACTTCAAACATCTTTTCTCCTATACAAATTTTCTCTGCTAAGTACCCCCGTGGTGACAGTTCTTTAACTTTACCAGGTACTTCCAGCTGAATGACATCTTCATTTACTTCCAACTATTTACATCTCCTTTTTGTCCTTCCTTCCTTCTCTATCCAGATTAGTCTATCATTCTAATGTCTACATTTTAAATATCTGAAACTCTACTACCTTTGCATCTATTCCAAACCCTGTCTTTCAAAACTCCCCAGCCCAGGATGAACCTGACCATCTACTTTCCTCAGGTCCACATAGGTGAGATCGAGTATGGTTGGAGCAAAATGCACAATGCACTGGTTGGAAGTACACAAATCAATGATCAGAACCCAGCTCAAAAGCCTGGATCTCCAACTTCTAGAATGTCTACTGCACATCATCTCCTCCAACATCCAACTCACTTGTTATATGCATGCATTTGATCTTAACCCACCTTTACTGAGAAAGGGAAGACATGGAACAAATCTGTTTGCATCATCCACTCCCAACCATAATTGTAGGTTCACCTACAATTAAAGTCTCCTCCCTCTCTTTGCTGTCACAGGGCTTCTTCTCTTACCCAGCTGGTATACGGGGACTCGAAGAGGTTCCCTGCTCTGAAAGTCATATGCAGAACCTGGCCAGCACCACATCCTGGACAACAGACCATATCTGCTTCAGTTGGTTTCTCTTTATAGCTCAGAGACTGAGTCCCTGGGGATCTCAAGGGAGCTCAGCAGTCATCTCCATTAACTAACTTTATGGGAAAATGCTGGGCCTTGATAAATTAAAGGATATAAGTGAGCAAACAAGGCAGGAGGAACAAAGGAAGGAAAAGACAAGGGAGGCAGGAGCTCCTATATGTGTTCTTGGGACCAGCCAGTCTCTGTCTTGCTCACAGTGAAAGGCATTATGGAAAGATGCAATGAATACAAATGTGTTCTGCAGATGCTAGGATCAGCAAAAATTTAAGAATTCCAAGGAACAAAAACCAGACCCTAACTTATCAAACTTCTTAGTTTCCAAATACTCAGTGTATCGAAGAAATGCTCTGGCAGTCACTGAGGGAGAATAAAAACACTATCTCTGTGAGACTCCATGCTAGCCATTTCCTTCACATAGAGACCATCATCCCTACCCCTTTTTACGTTAGTAATTCTTTTTCATGTTTTACCATCCTGTCTTTATTTCTTGTTTTCTGTGAAGCTTTTTCCAAGCCCTAGAGCTAGTGGCTCCTTGCTCTGCATCCCTACAGTCAACAGGTGAACTGGTCAGGCCCATATCAGTCTATACCATGATCAACACTCAAGCATTCATCACCCCCCTAAGCAAACTGCCTGGTCCACCACCATGTTCTTGCACTCAGCATAATTCCTAAGAATCCAGCACACACCTGTAGAATGAATGAATGAAAGGACAAGACAAGAAGCACAGCCCTCCCTCATTCTCTTTGTGAAGGTCACATGGTGTCCTACACACTGGCAATCTCTACTGCGGTAAGTACTCTGCTGACCAGGCAACCTCTGCTGCTTCTGTCTGGCTAAAGGAAGAGAGTGCTACCAGCAGGCACCTTGAGTCCCCCTGGCCACTCACCTGGCTTGCTGGCAGACACAGCAGATCCACACCTTCTCATGCTTCTGGTAGGAGCAGCAGCTCTTGCAGACATTGAACTTACAGTCGGCACATCTGCGCTTGGTGTTGACCAGGAAGGTGAAGGGCGAGCAGCAGCGCATGCAGCAGTGCTCCACGAACTTCTGGTGCTTTGAGAGGATGCTGCACTTGCTGCCTTCCTCAGCCAGCTTCTGCTTCATCTCGCTGGGCAACCGGGAGGGGAAGAGAAATAGCACACCACGTCAGGACGCTCTCCCATAAAGCATCCACCTGGGCCACCTACAGGCCAAGCCACTATGTAGGATCTTCCCACAAAATGATAAACTCTGAAAGACCAATTGCTTGACATGATATCCAGAAAGGAACCCTGATGGTGGATTAATTTTTGTGCACTTCAGCATGTCATGATTTCTATGAGAAATCACATAAGCCTGATTACTAATATTTCAGACAATAGGTTGAGATAAAATTATAAAAACTAAGCACATCCTTGGAAAATAATACCTTTAACTTAATGCCTTTTTAAAGTAGCAGAAGATCATCTATGCTCAAACATTAATCCTCATAACAGCTCTGCTGGGAATAGGATAAATGTGGCCCTGGTCTTATTTAACACCCCTGAAACGAAAGCACCCAGGGATTTTAAAAGCTTTCATATCAATGTAAGTCAATAAAGATTCTCTGGATGATGGACAAATCCCAAGCACTAGTGATTCAGAACTGAATCAAAGACAATCCTTTCTTCCACAGAGTTCACGGTCATACTGGGCACACAGCCAGCCATATTAATGCAAAACATCACACTGCATATGCTTCTGTCTACACTCAGGGAGGAGGAAAGAGAAATCCTAAGATAAAGATACCCCCAAACAGGTGGAGTCTCCTAGGAAAACTGACTGACAGGTAACCAAGTTACTCTGACCTGGCAAATTTGAGATGTTTTTCCTGCTATAAAAATGGATGCCCACAACAGTAAAAGCAAAGTAATGGATTTTTTCCATGCCCAGTTTGTAATTATGCAATTCATCCCAGATCAATCTATGATGGGTATGGTACACACTTTCTCCCAGTTTGCACTTGTCTTTTCAGCTTGGCTTGTGCTGTCTTTCATTATTTAGAAGTGCTTCATTTTTCTGTAGTTAAGTTTGTCATTCAGTCTCTGCAGTGGGATGAATGGTGGACCCCCAAAAGGTTGTCCATGCCCTCAGCACAACAGCCTGAAATTCTTCCTTATTTGTGAAAAAGGGTGTTTAGAGATGTCATAATTTAAATCTTGAGGTGTGATCATCCTGGATTACCCCGGCAAGCCCAAAATCCATCAACAAGTGTCCTTGTAAGAGACATACAGTGGAGAAGACAATGGGAAGATGGAGTTCAAGTCCTCAACCATTTCTGCCTCTTGACTCCCTCCCAGGGCCCTGCCATGGGCCATAATGCTGTCCCATCTCTGTGCATTCAGACTCTCTCCTCACCCCTTTTTCTTTCCAGGGGCCTCCATGGCCCACCTGACCAGATGCAAATTCTCAAAATCCTTGGCCTAAATGGTGAACAATGGTTGCATAAATAGGAGTTGCCCTTGTCTGACACATTATGAGTGGGAGTAAATTAATCAGAACATAAGTAAGCAGAAAGGAAAAAAAAAATCAGAATTACCTGTATTCCACTACTCAGAATTATTTTTACATACCATTCTGTCTTCCTTTCTCCTTCTCCTGCCCCTACCATCTCCTCTTTCTTTTTGTTTCCTCTTTCTCCCTCCCTTGCTCTCCCATTTTGAAATGATGATAATATTATACATACTGTTTTGATTGTGAAGCCTAGGAAATTACCTATATTTCATTTAATTTTCAAGTATGTTGGCATAAAGTGGTTCACAGATTTTTCTCATGACTTTAAGACCTCTGCTATACTTGTAATCATGTCTCCTTTTCTTTTCAAATATTGCCTATCTGACCCTAAGCTTTTTTGCCCTTTGATCAGTACATTCTGAGATTTATTTTGTTAAACAAAGTACTAATGTTTAGTTGACTATGTTGCTTATTTATTTTCCATTCCAATAAAGTCTAGTCTTATCTTTATTACTTTTCTCTTCTACTGGTTTTGAGTTTGCTCTATTCCTTTCTCTTTTTTATTGAATTGTAATTAAAATACAGTATTAAATTAATTTCAGGTGTACAACACAGTGATTCAACAATTCTATACCCTTCTGAGTGCTCATCATGGTAAGCGATGGTACTCTTAATCCCCATCACCTATTTCACCCATCCTCCCTCCCTTCTCCCCTCTGGTAACAAGCAGTGTGTTCTCTATAGTCAAGAGTCTGCTTTTTGTTTATCTCCTTTTTCTTTGTTTCTTAAATGCTACAAATACATGAAATCATATGATATTTGTTTTTCTCTAGCTGACTTATTTCACTTCACCATTACTTATTTCACTTCACCATTACACCTTCTAGGTCCATTTATGTTGTTGTAGGTGGCAAGAACTCATTCTTTTTATGACTGAGTAATATTCCATTGTATGCACATACCACATCTTCTTTATCCATTCATCCATCAGTGAACACTTGGGCTGCTTCCATATCTTGGTGATCATAAATAATGCTGCAACAAACATAGGGGTGCATGTAGCTTTTCAAATTAGTGTTTTTGTTTTCTTTGGGTAAATATCGAGTAGTGGAATTATTGGATCAGGTGGTATTTCCATTTTTAAGTTTTCGAGGAAACTTTTATATTGTTTTCCACAGTGACTGCTCCAGTTTGCATTCCCACCAAAAATGTGAGGGTTCCTTTTTCTCCACATCCTCACCAACACTTGTTATTTCTTGTCTTTTTGATTCTAACCATTCTGACAAGTGTGGGGTGGTATCTCATTGTGGTTTTGATTTGCATTTTCCTGATTAATGATGTTGATCATCTTTCCATGTGTCTGTTGGCCATCAGTATGGCTTCTTTGGAGAAAAATCTATTCAGGTTTCTACAGATTTTTTTTTTAATTCACTACAATTATGTAGTATTTATTCCTGGGCTGCAAGGGTGGTTGAACATCTTGATAGAAGTGTGAACTCTTCTTACTGCAGCGTTCCAGCTGTTCTCTCTTTAAATCTCAAGCCGAGTTTGTAGGTTTTCAGGATGATCTGAAAGTTATCTAGGTAATTCGATGGGCACAGGTGACTTGGGGACACTACTCTTCCGCCATCTTGCCCTGCCCTACCGTTTCTACACATTTTAATAAGATTATTTCTTTTTGGGGGCATTGAGTTGTTAAGTTCTTTATATATTTTGGACAGTAACCCTTTATCAGATATATCATTTGAAAATTTTTGTTTTATTGATGATTTTCTTGCTGTGCAGGTTTTTATTTTGGTGTAGTCCCAACAGTTTAATTCTGATTTTGGTTCCATTGCTGAGGAAACATATCTAGAAAAAAAAAATGTTTCTATGGCCAACGTTGAAGAAATTACTATCTATGTGCTCTTCTAGAAATTTCATAGTTTTAGGTCTCAGATTTAGGTCTTTAATCCATTTTGAGTTTATTTTTGTGTGTGGTTGTACAGTTTCATTCTTTTTCAGGTAGCTGTCCAGTTTTCTATGTACCTGTCCAGTTTTGTCAGCACCATTTATTGAAGATACTGTCTTTTCCCCATTGCATATTCTTGTCTCTATTGTTTTTGATTAATGGACTGTATAAGCCTGGGTTTATTTCTGGGCTTTCTATTTGTTCCATTGATCTAGGTGTCTGTTTTTGTGCCAGTACCACACTATTTTGATTACTGTAGTTTTATAGCATATCTTGGAATCTCCAATTGTGATACCTCTGGCTTTGCAAGATTGCTTTGGTTATTTGGGGACTTTTACATACACATTTTATGAGTATTTGTTCCAGTTATGTGAAAAATGTTAGTGTTTCATGCAAATTGCATTAGATCTGTAGATTTCTTTGAGTAGTATGGATATTTTAACAATATTATCTCTTCCATATTTTTGCATTTCTGTCATTTTCAATTTCTTTCATCAATGTTTTATAGTTTTCAGAGTGCAGGGCTTCACCTCCTTGGTCAAGTTTATTCCTAGATTTTTTTTTGATGCAATTGTAAATGGGACTCTTTCTTAATTTCTCATTCTTGCTACTTCCATTATTAGTGTAGAGAAATGCAACAGATTTCTGTATATAGTTTTGTATCCTGCAACTTTACTGAATTCATTTATCAGTTCTAGAAGTTTTTATTTTGCAATCTTTAGGGTTTTCTAGACTTAATTTTTAAAAAATAAATTTTAAAAAGTAAAGCTCATTTACTTTTAATGTTTATTCTTTTCTAATGTGAATTTAAGGCTATAAAACTCTCCACATATCCCTTTCACTGCAACACACAGATTATCAATAAGAACATTTTTATTGTTAGTCTGTTTTACATATTTGATAACTCTCAGGTTTAAAATTTCCAAATATAGGACTTTTGTTATTGATTTTTTAAATATATTTTGATCAGAGAAGAGGGTCTGGAAGAAATTAATTCTCTAGTACTTGTTGAGACTTGCATAATAGCCTACTCCATGCTCAATTTTTGTAAAGTTCCATATGTGTTTGAAAATAATAAAAAAAAAAAAAAAAAGAAAATAATATTTATCCTTTATTTATTAAGAGCAAAACATTAAATTTTTCCATTACAATTGTGGATCTATTATTTCCCTTCAATTCTGGTTAATTTTTTACTTTATATTTTTTAAGAATATAATGTAAGGTACATCAAGGTTCATAAATGCTATGTTCTTAATGAAATTTTCCTTTTGTGATTACATACAACCCTGTTTATCACTAATAATACTTTTTTGTCTTAAAGTTGGCCTTAAAAAATAAATAAATAAATAAGTTGGTCTTATATTTATAATCTATATTAGTTATTTCTTTAGTTATTTTTTTTAATTGATGGTGTGCCAGGGAATATCTTTTTATACCTCCTCACTTTCAACATTTGTATTGTGTTTCAGATTGGGATGTTATGAGCAGACATAACTGAATTTTCTATTTTTGTGCTGTATGAGAATTCCTTTCACCATGAAAGTTTAAACCATTTATATTGAGATTACTAATATATTCATATATGTGCTGCTGAAGCAAGCACTAGATTACTAATATATTTGGATTTATTTCTACTATTATTTAGTGTTTTCTTTTTATTGTGTTTGTTTCCTCTTTTTCTCCTTTTCTACTTTCTATTAGGTTGATTTTCTTCATTCTCTTTGTTTTCCCAAGTATGATTTGGCATTTATTATTTTTCATTTCTTTTAGTGGTTGTCATGCATATTGGGATTAATACCTAATGTTAACAGCTTTCCTCTTATCAACAACATAAGCGTTAATTCCCTCTGATGTTCTATGTTATTATCGATAATATTTTAGCTCAATCTTGTTTTGTAACTGCAAAAATTGTTCTTAATATTGTTTAACTGATTCATACCACCCCACCTGATGCTGTCTGGGATCTGCTCTCAGACAAAAAGGAAATTCATTTCTTTCCTCCAGTTGTCAACATCCCTCCTGTATCTGCTGGATTTGGTTGCAAATGGGGTGCTGGGCAAATGGGGTGGTATGCAGTTTTTGTATTGTGTCCAAAAGGTATAGTTTCTACCTGCAGGAAGGTTGGTCAAATAGGAGCTTACCTAGCCATTAGCAGAAGTAGAATTCATTTACTATTTTTAAGTTGACATTTGCATAGATTTATCCACATTTACCAATTTCTCTGTTCATCATTGCTTTTTGCCTCTGATGTTTCCTATTCTTTAAATTTTTTTCTTTTTCTTTCTTTCTTTTCTTTTTTTTTTTCTTTTTCTTTTTCTTTCTTTCTTTTTTTTTTTTTTTTTTTTTTTTTTTTTTTGCTGAACTTCTTCGGGCAATTTTTCCTACAAGCAAGGAAAACTCTAGGAGCCCTTTATTTGGTGAAAATGTCTATTTCATCCTTATGTTGGAATGATGCTTGAAATGGGTATGGAATCCTAAGTTGACAGTTCTTTTTCCTTTTTTTTTTTTTTGTTTTTTTTTGTTTTTTTTTTTAATTTATTTTTTTATTGGTGTTCAATTTACTAACATACAGAATAACACCCAGTGCCCGTCACCCATTCACTCCCACCCCCCGCCCTCTTCCCCTTCTACCACCCCTAGTTCGTTTCCCAGAGTTAGCAGTCTTTACCTTCTGTCTCCCTTTCTGATATTTCCCACACATTTCTTCTCCCTTCCCTTATTTTCCCTTTCACTAAGCACCAGATAATACTGAAGGAATTAGTCCATTTTTTTTTCTGTCATCAAATGTAATGTAAAGTTTGTCAATGTGATTATTCCTTTGTAGGAAATCTCACTTTTCTCACTGGTTTTGTTTTGTTTTGTTCTGTCTTTGGCATTCTGTTTGGTGTTCACTATGACATGTTTAAATGGGGATTTGTTTGCATTGTTCTGCTTGGAACTCTTGGTAATTTTTTAAGGCTTTCTTGAATTCTAAACAACCCCTCAATTATAACTTTGAATGCTGTTCCCTGCTCTATTTTCTCTAATCATTCCTTCTGGAATTCTATGCCAAGACTTTCCTGATCCTCCATACCTCCTAATCCTTCTGTCATCTCTTTGTATTTCTGAGATACATTAGGAACAAGTACTTCAGTTCTAGTTTCTAGTTTAGAAATTCTTCATTCATGTTTTCTCCACTATTTAACTTTTTTGAAACTTTACTGACTTCAATTTTCATTTCCAGAAGTTATATTGATTTGTTTCCACCCAAGTCTGCCTTGTCCTTCACTCTTTTGTGCCATTCAACCCTGGTTCCTATTCACTCTTTTATCTTTCTTTTTTAACTATTTTAAATATACTTCCTTTATGTCCTCTTCCTGATTCTTACATTATCTTAAATTCTTAGAAGGGGTGGTAATTCTTCTACTAGGTGTGCCTATTAAATCTTGTTGAAGGTAGATTATTTGCTTTTATGATTTATCATTTTAAAGCTTACTTTTCCTGTAAGTGCATTTGTTCTATTAAGTGTTGCAGTAGAGCAACTATGCATTTGTTTTCACAAGGCACCACAGAGGGGTTATTGATTCCAAACCAGGTTCATATTTGTTTCTTAGCTTGGAAAATCCTGTAGCACATAAGTAATAAGATTTGGATTTCCAATCCCATGTGTACTGCAGGATTAGGACTTTGAGCTTTGATTTCTCATGGGAGACATTTTTTCTTCCACCCAGGGGTCTAGGCAAAGATCACCTGCTTTCTAGCTCCTGTAAACCAGTGAGTAGAAATTTTCTAGGTGCCCCTTGTCACCTAGAGTGAAACCCTTCAATGCTAAACATTATACAGGTGTTTCATTTTCAGCTGATTGTCCTCCAAAGGCTCAAACCACATCTCCTGCCCCCATGCAGAAATGAACACTGCAAACACCACCATAGCCCCTTCCTTCTCTAGCTATCTAGGCTGACCCTTCAGCTTTACTTCTCTCTTTACTTACACCCCCTGGGAGTTGCCCTTTCTTACTTTCCCCCCTTGACTTAAAAAAATTGAGATATAATCCACATGCCAAAACATTTACCCTTATAAATTGTACAATTCCATGGTTTTCGTACACCCACAAAGTTGTCTAGCCACCAGTACTATCTAATTCCAGAACATTTTCATCATCCTCAAAAGAAACCTCACACCAATCAGTCACTCCCCATTGTTGGCCTCCCCCACCCAGCCCCTGCCAACCACTCTTGTACTTTCTGTTTCTATAGGTTTGCCTATCCTGGACATTTCATATACATGAAATCATACTATACTGCGGTCTTTTGTGTCTGCCTTCTTTCTTTGCACATCTTCTGGGTTCATCTGTATTATAACATGTATCAAAATTTCATTCCTGGGATGCCTAGGTGGCTCAGTGGTTGAGTGTCTGCCTTCAGCTCAGGGTGTGATCCTGGGGTCCTGGGATCGAGTCCCACATCAGGCTTCCTGCAGGGAGCCGCTTCTTCCTCTGCCTATGTCTCTGCCTCTCTCTGTGTGTCTCTCATGAATAAATAAAATCTTAAAAAAAAAAAAGGAATGAAGATTCCTTTTTACTGCCAGATAATTCTCAATTTATGGATATACCATATTTTATTTATCCATTCACCAACTGATGGACATTTGGGCTGTTTTCTTCTTTTGGCTATTATGAATAATGCTGCTATGAACATTCATGAGCAAGTTTTTGTGTGAACATGCTTTCAATTCCAGGAGTAGAATTACTGGGTCGTATGGTAATTCTATATATTTAAGCTTTTAAGGAATTGCCAGACTGTCTTCCAAATGATAGCACCATTTTACATCATTAACAGCAAAACATGAGGGTTTTGATTTTTCCACATCCTCACCAACAATTGTTAGTGTCTGATTTTTTAATTATGCCTAACCTACGGAATATGAGATGGTATCTCACTGTGGTTTTCACTGTATTTCCCTAATGGTGAATAATGTTCGACAATTTTTCATGTACTTATTGACCACTGGTACATCTTCTTTGGAGAAGAGTTTATTCAAACCTTTTGCCATTTCGAAATTAGATTATTTATCTTTGTTATTGTTGTATTGTGAGAGTTATTTATGTGTTCTGGACATAATACCCTTATCAGATACATGATTTACAAATATTTTCTCTTTCTCATATTAAGTCTTATAATTTATTAATGTTTTTAGTACAAAGAAGGATTGCACTAGCCCACCCTACCCTGCTACTAGAATTGGAAATCTATGTATAGTTTTATAATTTCATTTTTCACTTAACAACAACAAACCATAAACATGTTTCCATGACAATTCAAGTGTGTTTGCAGTATTAACTTTCAATGTGTACTGAATTGTCTTAAATAGCTGCCAATATATGTGAGAACTAACTGCTTTGCATAGCATTGCTTAATATTTATTTGTTGCTTGAGCATTAGGGAGCAAGGGGAGGCTGAATCCAGAATTAGAAGGGGAGGTTACAGGCCAGCTGATAATTTATATTTGGGTGAACAAAATATTTACAGGGAAACAGGACAGAGGTTTTTTTCTTTGAGGCATGAAGATGATGTTCTCCAGTCTCTCAGATTTAGAGCAGGAGATGAGCTAAGTCATTGACAGCTCTGACATCTGTAAACAACATAAGAACAGCCTTAGCAATTGACTGGCTTCTATTGATATTTCAGAGCCACTAAATTAAATGGGATAAAACATCCAGGAAGGAAAGTCTTTGGGGATCAAAAGAGCTCTGTGAAGTCAATCCACAGATCACTGGAGCTTTATGAGTTTTGTTTCCTGATACACAGGGCTGCAAACTCCAATGGCATTAAAATCTGAGTATCTGATGATAAAACTGTTCCAACCTCTCCAAAATTTGTTCCAAGCAAATGGAGTATTTTGAACCAGAGGCTCAGTGGAGGAATAGTATGGCCTTCTTCTGAACTATCTCTTATTTATCAGATTCAATGCCCTATATAACACCTCATGGAGGAGGACATTGAGTAGAATTGTGTTGGACAACTTACAGTGGCTGGTGGCAGAATCAACTAAGAATCATGCAAGACCAGGTATCTGCTTCAAAATGTTCTGGGAAGAACCAAGCCCCAAATGGTCAGCCTCATGGGAAAGAGGGATGGGTTTAGAGACAGGCTAGGGGGCATAGCTGAGCTCAGCAATTTACCCAACAGCCCCAACCATTCTGAGCCTCTGTTTTCTGAGTGGCAACAATAATTCCTACTTTCTGGAGTTGCTTAAAGATTTTAAGTGACTAAAGCAACAATAATCAAATACTAGTTATTCATTTGGATTAGCAAGATATCCAGAGGTCTGAGTACCCATAATATTCAATCACAACTGTTTATATGTCAAGGTTTTTGTGCTTGTATCTGGACAAGAACGACCAGTTCTTACTTACTGCTTAAACACTGAGTTATTAGAGAGGTGTGAAGTAGTATCTTGTAGTTTTGAGTTACATGTTCCAAATGACTAATGATGTTGACCATGGTTGGTCTAGTTTTTAGCAATGTCGTCTAATCTGGTCTAGCCTTCTTCTGACTGCAATGGATATCTGAAAAGCCTATCAGTATTTCATGGTTTCTTTCACCACCATGCCAACTCTGGTTGGTTGGTAGTGGGTGAAGCACCATGTGTTGAGAGTATAGACACAAGCTCAATGGAGCTAGAGAGTCATAAATTAGCAGTGTCTGCCATGAGTGTAGCAGGGAGAAGTGATGGCACATGCCACTTGTTTGCTATTAAAGAGACAGTAATTCTGATACAGACATATGTAGCACCATTTCATGATCATAGACACTATTCCTTAGATTGCCAATTGTTCACTCAGTTCACACTTAATATTGAGCACCTATTATCCTAGGCATGAGGAAAAGAAAGAAAACAAGACATAGTTCCTCACTTCATGGAATATGTCCTGTAAAAATTAGCACTTTATACATTATTTATTTATTTATTTTTCTTTTTTTATCTAAATTTTACTTAGTTAACATACAGTACAATAGTGGTTTCTGCAGTTGAATTTGGTGATTTATCACTTACATACAACACTCAGTGCTCATCACAACAAACGCCCTCTTTATTACCCATCACCCATCTAGCCCATCCCCCACTCACATACCTCCATCAACCCTCAGTCTATTCTCTATCATTAGGAGTCTCTTATGGCTTGTTTCCCTCTCTCCTTTTTTTTTCTTTTCCCCCTTCCCATATGTTCATCTGTTAGTTTCTTAAATTTCACATGAGTGAGATTATATAGTGTTTGTCTTTCTCTGACTGATTTATTTTACTTAGCATAGTACACTCTAGCTCCATCCATGTCATTGCAAATGGTAAGATTTCATTTTTTTAATGTTTAATATTCCATTGTGTTTGTGTATGTATGTCTGTGTATTTATGTGTTTAATATTCCATCATGTCTGTATATACACACATGTATACACAAAACACCTTTATCCATTCATCAGTCAATGAACATTGGAATCTCTCCTTAGTTTGGCTATTGTTGATAATACTGCTATGAGCATTGGGGTGCATGTATTCCTTTGACTCTGTATTTTTGTATCCTTTGGATAAATACCTAGTAGTGCAATTGCTGGATAGCACAGTAGTTTTATTTTAAACTTTTTGAGGAACCTCCATACTGTTCTCTAGAGTGGCTACACCAGTTTGCATTCCCACCAACAATGCAAGAGGGTTCCCCTTTCTCCACATCCTTGCCAACACCTGTTGTTTCTTGTGTTATTAATTTTAGCTATTCTGACAGGTGTGAGGTGGTATTTCATCATGGTCTTGGTTTGAATTTCCCTGATGATGAGTGATGTTGAGCATCTTTTCATGTGTCTGTAAGCCATCTGGATATCTTCTTTGGAAAAGTATTTATGTCTTCTGCCTATGTCTTAACTGGATTATACACGCCATCATTTTTGTAAAGGAGAAATAACAGCACCTAGTATATAAAAACAATTGCTTTAGTATGCTCCCTCAGGGATTGGCTATTGGAACTAGGCCTCTTTCTTGTTTTCCATGGTCTCTTCCATGTAGCAAAGAGGGATGGAAACCTGGAAACTACATCTTCTAGACCCTCTTGGTGTTGGTTTGGGTCTACCAATGGGAGGTATTTGTGTGAGACCAGAAAAGTTGGAAGGAGACAACATTTTTTGTTTTCTGTTCCAGTAGAGGCAGGCAACTGTGGGTAAATGGGGCTTTCTGGTCCCCTCTTGGCAGTAGGGGCTCCTTCAGCAGCAAAGGAACAGCAGCCATTGACTCCATCAAGTGCAAGCCCGTGGAATCCAAGTTACACTTTTTCTCCTTTTCTTCTCCAGCCCTAAAAGCAGAAGCAGCTCCAGTGGTTACTGATCTCTGGAACATCATGTTCTTCCTGTTGCTTTACCAGCTCTTCAAACACTTTTATAGCCAATTCCTGAATTTAAAAACCTTTGTGTGAAGTATTAAGAGGGTTTCTGTTTTGATGGGATCCCAGTTGACAGATCTTCAGAGAGAAGAAGTCATTAATGTCATATCCAGAGATTTTTTTGAAGTCCCCATTCCATCTGACCTCCTTGACATTGGTTCTCTTGACCACTCTGCTCCCTGGCTACTAGAGACTCCCTTGGAGCTATGGTTTTCTCTCCAGATTAATTCACATTGCATTACATCTTCCCCAGAGTTTGTTCTTTATTCCTCATCTTGTTCTATTTTCCCCCTTTGAGGAGTTGAGTCCCATGTATGTCACAATAACAATATGTGTGCTAGTGGTTCTCACACCTTTGGTCCCACCTGCTCTCCTAAGCTTCAGGTGAGGGTTTGGAGCAGCTAAGGTCTCCAGGTTGCCATCTTATGTGGGACTGAACTCCAACTGTCTAAAATTATAGACATTATTTCCATCCCCAGATCTTTCCACAAAGAGCACTAAGTTGCTTCTATCCCGAGGCCCCTCTGGAATCCTAAGAGCCATCCCCAAACTCTTCCCTTTTGCTTTCTTTTGCTTGTGACTGTGCACCAAATCCTATCCATTTAGTACTATGATACCCCTTAAACACATCTCTCCTTAGCTCAGGCCCTCAGCAGCAGCAGCCTACACCACTGCAGACTTTCTGCAAGCCACCTGCAACAATGCATGCAGAATGACTGACCTTGAAAATACATGGCTGCCCTTCATCACTACTTAGAAAGGCATGATGATGACTCTGGCTATATGGCACTCCCTCAAGCTCCGAATAATGTCCCTGTGCTGACTCGTGTTCTTTCCCCCATGTGTCTTCCCTCACTCCTTACCAGTACATTTCTCCTCCTTTTCCTTCCAGACCCATTTCAAATGTCCCCTTCCCTACCGTGTTTCCAGTACCACCAGACATTGTGTCTAATTCTTTCATGGCACTCACCACACATTTGTTCATGGGCCTTCTACAGGACAATGAATTAATTCCTCAGAGAGGAGGACAGTGGTGGCCTCCTTTCTCCCTGGCACAGAAGGCCTGGCCTGGATTGTGTGTTTCAGTGTGTACTCTTTCTTCCCAAGCAAGCTCAGCCAATGGGCCAGGGATTACAGTAAAACAAAAGCGCTGGCCAGATGAATATAAATACCTCCTAACAGTCCATTGCTTAAGCTTCTACCATTATGGAAAACTCATATGCAAAACAACCAAACACTTTCCCAACTCTTACTTTGCATTTATAAATTTTGATCCTGCAGAGCAAGACATTCTGCCTTCTTCTGCTTATAATTTACTGAAGATAAAGCACCATAGGAAAGTTGAAAGGAGTATTCAAACACATATAATAAGGGAATAGGAGTCTTCTTTTTTATTTCTGAATAAGAGATAAGTATAATATTTCAGATTCTGGAATGTTCTTATTCATCATTCAAATACTAATATATGCAAATAAAAACTTCTCTGTGGCTGAGCTCATTCACCACTTTCTGCGCTGGTCAAACCTACAGGCTGTGGCATCCACAGAAACAGACACTTTTTCCCTGGAGAATTTTTTTCCTGCTGTTGGGCTTGTTGATATAGGTCTGACCTTGAGCAAGAAAACTCTCCGATGAGAAGTAGAGCTGTCATCACTCTCCAGGCTGTTGTGAATGAAACAGAAATGTTCCAGACTTCATTCTCTCATTTACCCTGGATGGACACAGACTCTAAAAATCTCTATACTGGAGACCACCATGCATATTCTGACATTTAATGCATCATGCATGATATGTAAACAGTTATATTCATTCAATTAATATTGGATTTATCCATCTACAAGAAGTCACTGTACAGGTCAGCCTGAGGAGAGATGCCAAATCTCACTGGTGATGTGGCATAGCTGCTAAGGCACTTACCCCTCTGATGCTCACGGACAGCTGACTCTCCTGAACTGAAATTTTCCTTCTTACTCGAGTGAACTACCTTCTCCAAATTTGAGTACAGAAAGGAAACTATTAGAAAACCTACAAAAACATTTTTTAAAGCCTTTTGTAGGGCAGCCCAGGTGGCTCAGTGGTTTAGCACAGCCTTCATTCAGCCCAGGACATGATCTTGGAGACCTGGGATCAAGTCCCATATCGGGCTCCCTGCACGGAGCCTGCTTCTCCCTCTGCCTGTGTCTCTGCCTGTGTGTGTGTGTGTGTGTGTGTGTGTGTGTGTGATGAATAAATCAAATCTTCTTAAAAAAAATAAAGCCTTTTGTAATATCATATTTCTTTGACATCTCCCTTCTCAGACAAAAAGGAAAGATTTCCTTTTTTAACTCACACTTCCACAAATAGGAGTGGCAATCACCTTTATAAAATGCATACTGTGTGTGTGGTATTTGGCAGAATTGATCCCTACAAAACTTTTTTGAGGCACAGAAGGAGGGGCCTCCACACTCTGCTCAGGTTGCTTTCTGGAGGGCATCAGCATGAGTTGTGTTCTGTATTTGAATGATGAGCAGCCCGTGGACATGAGTGCAATCCTTTGCTTGTACAGCATCTAGAACTATAGATTGCTCATGTGAGCACTTTCTAGCAATGTGCTAGTTATAATAGTGTCAGAGAGTATGTGTGCAGCCGGTTTTAGAACACCATGTACAGTATCAAAACTGCAAATTTGGAAAATCAGAGAAGGGACACCTGGGTGGCTCAGCGACTGAGTGTCTGCCTTGGATTCAGGGCGTGATCCCAGAGTCCCAAGATCGAGTCCCACGTTGGGTTCCCTGCATGGAGCCTGCTTCCTCCTCTGCCTGTGTCTCTGCCTCTCTCTGTGTATCTCTCATGAATAAATAAATAAATAACATCTTTTTTAAAAAAAGGAAAATCAGAGAAGCCCAGGAAAGTAATTATTGTACATATAAAGTATATTATTTGATATATTCACAGCTTTTCTTGGATGTTTTTTTACCACACCTGGAACTGATACTCTGAATCCAGACTGTGCTCAAGGAAAAGCTTATTTCCTAGTACAGCTCTCCTCATCCCACAGACAGATAAACAGTTGAAAACTAACATGTGCAAGATCCCACAGCTGGTTACCTGTCTGCTCCTGCCTTTCATGTTCACCTTCACTTGAAATTTAAGCACCGTCTGATAGGATCCGACACACAACAGCTCACCTTGAACCAATGGCAACACTGATTCAGAAAACTCAAAAGGTACAGATAATGAAGTATGCATTCTATTTTTAGAAACAAACTCAATGGAGTAATTTAAACTGTAACTATTTGTTGAAACTATCACCTATCTAAAAGTTAAGTAATAATAGATAAGGATAAATTGGTATTAAACACAATTAAAACATACGGATTCAAAAATAAAAGCAACTTTAAAAAAATCTCAAAATATGCCAGTTCAAAACCCTTATCTGTCACCTATTAGAGATACTAATTGTTGTGTTCACTAATCCCATCTGAATGCTCAAAAAGATTTCCTTGCCAAAATAGATTATCTCTAAAGTGAATCACTTCTAGCACTTCTGCTAACTCACATTCTAAAAATATTCTTTACACGTGTTCTATAACAAAAAAGAAATTATTAAGTTGGTTCTTTTATTTGTGGAACATTCATTCATTCATTTGTTTATTCATTCACCCAACATGGGTAAGCTCCTGTTCTATGCCTGGCCCTCTGCCAAGTTTTGGGGACATAAAACAAATCAGAGCACACAGCCTCAAGAAGGAGGCAAACACAGAGATAAGGGAGCTACAGAACAATGCCCAAGGTCCCACAGACCAGCGTATAAAATGCTGGGTGGCAGACCAGGAGAAATGGAGTATGATTTGCAGAAGTGATGGGGCTTGAGCTAGGTCTAGAAGGATGTACAGGGGTTTGCAGCAGGAGAATGGAGGGAGATTTTTCCCCAGCTTTACTGAGGTGTACAAGGTAATATTTGTATGTATCCATTGTGAGGGGATTCTCAACCACTGAGTTAATTAACATGTCCACTGCCTCATATATTAACCTTTCTTTTCTTTTACTTTATTTTATTTTTATTTTTGGTGAGAGCACTTAAGTTCTACTCCCTCAGCAAATTTCAATTATGTACTATGTATGGTATTATCAACTGTAGTCACCTGGTTATACATTAGATCCTCAGAACTCATCCATTTATCTTATAACTGAAAGTTTGTACCTTTTACCAACCTCTCCCTACTTCCCCCACCTTCGACCCCTGACAACTACTTTTCTAAACTCAGTTTCTATCAGTGACTTTTTTTTAAAGATTCCACATATAAGTGATACCATGTAGTATTTGGAAGAAGGTATTATAGGTCGGGACGTCACTTTGCACAAAAGTGTAGCAACAAAACTAAGCATGCAGTCTAAGAAGGGAAAAGTGGTTGGTTTGGTTTCTGGAGTCAGAAATGGAAGGAAGGGAATAAGCCAGGGGTAGGGACTTGTGGCTGGTCCTAAAGGGCTTTGGAGGCTACCTAAAGAGTGAGCATTTGTAAAAGTAAATGATAAGAGGACAATGATGGTCTTCACCAAGATGAGATCTGCTTCTAAGAGGGAGCACCTGACACAAAACAGTAGTAGATTATTAGGTGCAGGGTGGTTTAGAGGAGGGAAATTAGCTGAGACTTTTGTACAGTGATGGTTACTGGGCTGAGACTGTAACTGAAAACCAAGGCAATGAGAATGAAGAGGAAGAAACTAATTTGAGAGATTTTAAAGAAGTAGGCCTCATGGAATGTTGGGTTCACAGAAGTCAAAGATGGCAGTGGGGTTTCTGTCATGGACCACTAGGTAGGTGATGTGACTAGTATTTGCAATCATTTCTTTCCTTCCTTCTTCTCCTGCTATTTATCTTTTATAACCATTTTATCAACTTGATTGTCTACAATGTTAAAGGCATTGCAGCTGGAAGTGAGCTCTTTTAGAAATCCCCAGATTGCTACAGTTCCAGGCCTGCAGGAGGCATGAATGCTGGGTGCGGGGGTAGACAAAGGACTCATTCCTCCCAGGCCTGGAGAAGGGAGGTGGCAACAGGAGCAGAGGGACTGACATAGATGTGAGTCACATTGTGACAAAAACATCTGCGAGGACCTGGGGCCTAGAATATCAGGGTACAGGAAATGGGGGATCCAAAGACCACTGCTGTCTTCAGCTTTCATGACTAACAAAATGTCCATACTGTGGACATAAAGAAGTTTAAGTCATGTTGAGGACAAGGTGAGTATATAATGAGTTTGGATCTGACTTGCTAACTTGAAGTGGTGAAGGAATACAAAGTAAGAGAGATGAGCAGATGACAAAGGAGCAGACTGGAGCTCTGGAGAGAGATGCAGCACAGGATGTTCACCTTATAAAAGTGGGAGCTGAAGCTCTGGGAGGACATTTTTGAGGGTGAAAGAACAGAGAGAGTACTAAAGAATGAATATTGGGCCATATCAAGAGTCAAGGAGAAAGGAAGAAGGTATAAGCATGGATGAAGCTAAGAAATCAGTCAGTGTCAATAAAGTAGTAACAGTGGCTGAAGAAGGGGTGTCCTCGAGGAAGGGACAGAACACAGCAATCCATATACACCTCACTGGGCTAGGACTGACACATTTCATAAAGCAAAGGGAAAGCTTCCAGTTTAAAGTTCATACGGGTCTCAATTCTCTTAGAACTCACTTGCATGAAAAATTCACGTCTGCCTGCTTGTACTTTACTCTGTTATCTGAAATGCCAATGAAAATGCACAGTAACACCCAACACCAAATGTAGGGTCACAAATTAGCGAAAGACAAATGAACAAAAAAGCTTCAACAAGGCGATTCTCATTAGGCTAAATGGTAAGAAAAAAAGGATTTTAATTTGCAGTTTAGTAAAATGAAAATGAAACTGATTCCCCCTCGCCCCCAAAACTCACAAAATGTATCTGGAATTTCCAGAGTAAATAATTTCCTTGTCCAACACTGCTCGCGTTCAGAAAAAAAAAGTGATTTATCATTTGTCTTAGATTCTTTACTGATTTCCATAAAATCTACCTGATTAGGTGGATTTGGAAATCATGCGTGTAACTTCATCAGCAAAACTTCTGGTAAGTATTCAAACAAAAGGAACAGAGATACAAATATGCATATGGTATATCCAAAAGATCACCGAATCATTAGCCTGTCAGGCTAGGTTTGGGAGCTGAATTGTCTGCCAACAGGTTGCCTTTCCATGGGCAAATCGTTTATTTTACTGAGAACCCAGTTTGCTCAGATATTCAATAAAGGGATTGAACCTGATAAAGGTTAAGAGTAAGTTAAATTTATATATTTATTTCAATTTGTGCCTATATCTATAACTCCCTATGTATCTATCTCCTCTTAATATGGTGAGACTATATTAAGACAGATTCTGAGGGCACATCTGGGCCCTCTGGGAAGGCATGCCATGTTTGATTAGTGATGTCTGCTCTGACCCTAGGTGTGCAAGGGAGTGCGAGCTTGCATTTGGCTTTACTTCTCATGTAATCTCTAAGTTCCTTTCTAGCTTTAAAGTTGTATAGTCCATGAGTATAAATCCAACATCTTAAGTTGCTTCGAATAGTGAGTTCCAAAGGGAGAAATCACAAATGACAGAAATCCAAAATAGAGCATTATAGCTCCATAATTATGTCAATGAAGGGAACTGGGTTTGGGGTCCCAGAGATCATCACAACATCTATACTGTACATATCCTCTCAGAATCTCACTTTTCTCATCTGGAGAACGTAACACTTGGCCCTGCCCATCAGCCTGGGCCAGCTCTTTACAAGAAACCTCACTGGACTGTGAAATATAGCACAATCTGTAGTTTGACTGAGACACCAAGTTAAACTGGGTACACTCAAGGTTTGTGTACATTCATAAAATACTCTGTGAGGGGATGGGGAACAGTTAGTAATTTTGAGCTATTGATATGACCATTGTCTTAGCCCAGTTTCCAGAAGCAAAGTCTGAGATGGGGATTCTCTTGAAAATAATTCTCTTAGAAGGGAAGTGAGAGACTAGACAGGATAGGGGAATGAGTTGAGCAGGATCTCAGTGGTCTGCTTCAGCCTGATCCCTTGGGCTCTGGAGCAGGAATTGCTCCAAATTCATCCCACCTTGTGGCATGACCCCATGTCAGCTGGCCACTAGCAGAGACCTTGCCTTGGGGTGTGGTAGAGGCATAAAGGAAGCAGATCCAGTTGGATAGTGAGCAAGTTGTTTGGAAAAGAGGCTGCTAACAGCTCTTAATTCCTACAGCAGCTGGGGGATGGGTAAGCCTGGTGGTGATGGGGACCTGGATGGGGCATCAACTGCAGCTATGAAAATATTGGAGCAGAGATATGTAACAAGCAAGAAGACACACAGGTCTGAGACTCAGAGGAGAAGTCTGAGCAGGAAATGAGAATATAGAATTGCCAGCACAGAGATGGGAGTGGTGAGATTATCTAGGAGGAAATGACAGAGGTAAGAGAAGGAGTCCAGGACCAAGTATCTATCTCTAAGAGAAGTGCACAAGGTAGGGAGAAACAGGGCTGTGTGCTGGGGGAACATTTTTCAAGGACAGCATGGTCAGCTTTGTCCAATGCCATCAAGAGGTCAAGCAATAGAAGAAGCAAAAGGTGTCCCACTAGAGTTATTCAAATCAGTGACCTTCCAAGGCACACTTTCAGGGAAGTGGTGAGAGGGGAAGCCAGACAATGGTGAAGAGTGGTTTCTGAAGTAACCTTCTTTAATGAAATATTAAAATAGGTATGTTATGATGGTAGGTAATAAGTGTTCTCTCTTAAATGTTTCACTTATTATCATCATAATAATGTCTTTAAAAGACACAAAGTACAAAACCAGATCAATTGCGAAGAGCATGCATGCACAGAAGCCCCAGCGGTGGATACTCATGGAGTGCCCAGGGCTGGGTGAGGAATAGCAGTTGGAAGACAACTTGCTCTGGATGTCATGGCTCCAGAGCTCACCAGGCCATGCTACAAAACTAGCTGTGTGGTGCCCACCCTCTGGAACAGGTCCAGCTCCCTTGAAGACAGGGAGGCAGGGGCCCCTAGATTTCCCCTCCTCTGTCAGTGCCCTGTCTATGACTGCTGGCCCCAGAACCCACGTCCACTTGTCATGTGCTCTTGGAATACGACTGCCACAGCCTCAAATGTCACTCAGGGTCCTATCTCGACCTTGTTAGTGCCTGGTCCTTGCTCCCTGTGGCTCTGAGGTAGACTACAGTAGCTTACAAAAAGCCTGAACCAATTCATAACTTACACATGGCCTGATTTCCTCAGGCCAACTTAACCACTTCCAGAGTGAATTACATAAGCCAGAGGTACCCTGCACAGTTCCATGAGGAATCAGCAAGGACAACATGCAACTTGGGAAGGTAGGGTTTTTCTTAAGCTGTGCTTAACAGAATGGACCCATGAAAAAGTAAAAGCTATCTCTTTCATTCTTAGAGGTATTTCCACTCACAATCAAATCTCTACTAGGAAAGAAGAACAGAATGAATTTTATAACTATAGTGTAAAGCCTTGACAGTTTTTTGTTTTTCCATAAAGGAGTGCCTGTCTTAAGCTTTGATTGCCAAGCCATCCATTGCAAAGAGGCATGCTTAAAGGCTGTCTCAAATAAACTTGTTGCCAGGCCACCTTCCCCCGCTGAGTTTCTTTTGTCTTAGAGATCTTGGTTGATTTTGATAACTGACCATTTGGGCCATTTGTTTTTTCTCTTCCTGTGCTTTAAATTCCCACTCTTAAATTTTAAATTTACTAGTAGGAGAGGGAGCCTAGGCCTCCACCCTTGACCCTAGTAAAAGCAGAAGCCTGGCCCCTGTGTGTGCTCTCTTGCTCACTTGCTGTCTCTCTCCATGACCTTGCTGTGTGGTCCCAGGTGTGCTGTGTAATTTCCAAGTCTTGTAAGTAATAAACCCTTATTTTTTCAGTTTTTTCCTGGTGGTCGTTCTTGAAGGGCATCTTGCAATCAAATAAGAACCACAAGGGTTGATCCGGTAGTAGCATTAGTTTGAGAAGGAGAGATATCTGTGGGAAGCTCAGTGAGGCCCAGGCAAGCAACCCCCAGGCATTTTTAGCCAATAACCTTACCGTGGATAGGCTGAGATTGACACAAGACAGCTATTCTATGAGAATTATCCAAGTCTGGCGGGCACAAATCCTGGGCAGGTGGCCTGAGTGAGCCAGACCAGGGTAGGCAGGGAGCAGGAGAGCCAAGACTCTGACTCATAAAGGGGTGGCTATAACTCAAACCTGAACAAGAGTTACAGTGGAGAGCCAGTGTTGTAAATCCTCTGATTTTTCAATAAAAGCTTTCAATTGGATTTTTGTGTAAGCTTTCCAGTTTTAAAATACTGTATGGATCAGAGTGTGTATAGTCAGGTTCAGGTCTGTGAAGGTCACCAGCACTTAAATCCCACTGTAACATGTCTTGATGGTAAGACCTGTCCAGGGAGACAGAACCTACCATAGGCCAGATGGTGTGAGGGAGAGGCAGTGTGAGGAGCTGAAGGCTGAATGTTCTCACTGTACATATAAGGGAATGAAGGCCCAAGAGTGGGGTGCCCATGCAGGGAGCAGTGGTCTCTAGGTGTTCCCTACAGAGCACAGCTTCTTCCCACTGTTCCCTGTCTCCCTCAGAACCATACTAATGGTGGTAATTGTTCTGTTTCCAAGACCTCAGGGGTTTCTACTGAATGTCTGCATGCTTGCCAGAAAAAAAATGTGCAAGGGTCAAAGAAACTTAAAAGCTTTATTTTGGCAAATTATGTATACTACTTCACATGAAAAATGTTGGTTTATTAATTTTTTTGAGCTTTCCGTGGCACAGGGCTAAAATCCAAATAAAATATACCAAAGAAGCATTCTCAGACAATATTTTGATCTTGAGAATTTTGGAAATGTTTACAAATCACTCATAATTTTGCTCATCTGGGCAAAAATGGTGAAAGATATATTCAATTAAATGAGAATTTAATTTCTTATTGTTTTTAAAGATTTTATTTATTTATTCATATGAGACGCACACAGAGAGGCAGAAACATAGGCAGAGAGAGAGAAGCAGGCTCCATGCAGGGAGCCCAATGTAGGACTCGATCCCAGGACCCTGGGATCAGGCTCTGAGCAAAGGCAGCCGCTCAACCACTGAGCCACTCAGGAATCCCTAAACCAGAATTTTAAATCATCATGTGTTTCACAGAAAAGCAAACTCAAAAACTCCCAACACCAGCATCTACAGAATATCCTAAGAGATCTAAGATTTCCTCTCTTTATGAAAATAAGTTTAGGTTGTGAATAAATTTAATGCTTATGTACATCAATAGATTTTAATGCTTCTGGCAGTGGGGCCAAATACAATAGGAGCTATATTTAGAATATAAACCAGACAAGGCTGAGGAAAGAGATGAGAAAGTAAGCATCTTTTATTTTTAATAAGTTTGCCTACTTGTCTAAAATGACCACGTGTAACCTCCACAGATACACAAAACTGTCAAAGATGCTGATTCCATCTAGTTGCCCAGCGACCATGGGTTGTAGAGGCAGGCAGCTATCACTTCCTATTTTACAGACCAGGAAACTGAGGCACGGAGTTTCTTAACCAGAAACTTGCTCAGTCCCAAAAAGCTCACAAATGGTGGAGCCCAGGCTTGAGTGCAGATGTCTCACCCAAAACCCCAGGTTCCCTTTCTCACAGTAGGCCACCACCCATGGTTGGTAAGGAAGGCATGGCTGGCCATGGAAAACACTAAAAGGTTCTTTTTTTTCCAGTAAGATGCTGCTGGGTGAAATCCTGGAGGATGATATCAGGTAAGTCTAAACCCTCCAGTCTTGAACCTGTAAGGCACACACACAGCTCAGGTGCCTAAGATCTGGGTGTTGTGTGTTATAGACTACATCATGGCCTCTCTCCTTCCATGGGAATGAAAGGTTTCTGCCTTTTGGCAGAGACCAGTTTGCACATTTGTTTCTCCTCTCACACCACAGAAGGAAGACACTCTAGGTTCTTCTTCTCCAGGGTGGATACAGAGGGTAATGAAAGGAAGTACAAAAATGTGATTTTTTTCCTGTTAACCCTGCATCCTGCCTGCACCACCCATACCTCCTCCACCCAGGACATGCAACAAAGGATGTGAAGAGGGGAACATGGGGTCACCAGAGAGAAGCTGTACAGCCAGAAAACAGAAAGGGGGGATGAAGTAAAGAGCAGCAGTGCTGGCAGGAAAGCAAGAAAGCAGCTTACCTGCCCCCTCCTTTGGAAGTACAGACAAAACAAACTTGAGAAGAAGTAGCAGGACATGGAAGGAAGGGGAGTGTGATGCAGGCAACTTGGTAAGACAGAATCATACAATTCTCCACTTGAAGATACCACCATGGCCTGCAGGATTCCAGGGATTCCATGGCTGCTGGGTTTATTTTTTAATACACTTAATCATTTATGGAATCAAAAGAAAAAATAATATTGCCTTTAAACACGTTATGTGCTATTTATTTTTTTCGGAATTTTCCTTAGTTGAAGTACAGTTGACACACAACGTTACACGAGCCTCTGGTGTACAATGTGGTGATTCGACAACTCTGCATGGTATGCTGTGCTCACCATAAGTGTAACCACCGCCTGTCACAAGACTGCACTTTTACAACACCACAGACCGTATTCCCCACACCGTCCCTTTCACCCCCATGATGTATTCATTCCAGAACTGGAAGCTTGTATCTCCCCCTTCCCGTCACCCATTTTGCCCATCCTCCACCCCTGCCCTCTGGCAACCACTAGTTTGTTCTCTGTACTTATGGGTCCATTTCTTGTTACGTGCTATATTTTAATGTTTTGAAGCCACCGATGGCTTAACCTGAACTGTCAAGGGTCATTTACCACCATGGGCTGGGCAGGTTCACATAAAAGCTGTTCCTACTATATATACCACCCAGCAGAGCATAACTATAGTTGGGAGACAAGCTGTAAACACTCTCACCATTTATAACCACTTCGTTATGTGTATTCCAACCTCTCTGATGTTGCAAAATACATTGTGATATTACATGTGAAAATACATGCAAAATAAACCAGATATTAACATTGTAAGACCAGCCCTATAAGTACTGATTTCAAGTAGTTCTGTTCATGAATATGGCTTTATTCCATTGTTTAACTGATGGGATTTAGAAGTAAATATTACACATTTGAATGTTTAAAGTAAAGTAATGGAAATAAAATGCTGCTTTTATATCTTTACACACTGGGAATTGGCCTGAGGTTTTATTTTTAAGATGGTTCTTTTGCTTAGACTGAAAGTCACTGAATGTGTGTACCTGGAGGCTGCAGCTTTTGAGTTTTTCCATTTTGTGTATTTTTACTTGTTTTTGGCTAAAAGAGCTTCTACAGTTGGAGTGGGGATTGTTTACCTTTTACACGCCCCCAGGATTTCTATTTTCTTGCTTCTATCCATAAAGGTTGGTTCATTAAATTAAAAAAAAGAAAAAATTCAGGACAAACTGCATCTGTCTTCAGCTGCCGTCATGATCTGCCTGCCCCCCCCCCGCCCAGTGCAATCACAACACAGGTGTCCGGGTCCACACAGGGGGCTTGAGCAGACACAGTGGGAAGTGATGCTGTCCCTGCAAGAAGAGGGATAAGCTGAAAGCCCAGCTATGATCTTGGTGCTAAGTTCAGGCTAGACATGTGTTCATTTTCTTCCATGCTCAGTCAGTTAAAGACACTGAACCCTAAAGCAAACCCAAACCAACTGCTGATGAGCCTAGTCATTGTAGAGGAAGCAGCACGGGAGGTGGGGAGGAGAAGATAACCACTCTTATCTTTTTCCTCAATGACAGAACCTGGGCCACTGCTTCCCAGAAGAAAGAACATGCTTCCTCACACCTCCTACAGCTAGGTATGGCCATGTGACTACACTCCGGCCCATGAGGTAAAAGCGGAAGTGATGTATGGAATATATGGCGCTTAGACGGAGCTCATTCAGCCGGGAGGGGCAGTGTTTTTTGTCTTTCTCCGTTTGCTCTCCCATCTCACTTGGTGCTCACATGGTATGAGCTCTGGCTGCCATCTTTTTTTTTTTTAATAAATTAATTTTTTATTGGTGTTCAATTTACCAACATACAGAATAACACCCAGTGCTCATCCCGTCAAGTGCCCCCCTCAGTGCCCGTCACCCAGTCACCCCCACCCCCCGCCCTCCTCCCCTTCCACCACCCCTAGTTCGTTTCCCAGAGTTAGGAGTCTTTATGTTCTGTCTCCCTTTCTGATATTTCCAACACATTTCTCCTCCCTTCCCTTATATTCCCTTTCACTATTATTTATATTCCCCAAATGAATGAGAACATAACAGTGTATGTTCTGGCTGCCATCTTGATTGGGGATTTGAGCTTGGGAAGCTGTGTGGGTAGAAACATAGGAGTCTGGGCCCTCAGTGACATGGGGGAGCTACCATGCTAGTCCTTAACCCACCACTGAATTTCTTTTATGTGAAAGAGAAATCAATTTCTATCCTGTTTAATCACTGTTTATCCTGTCTTTCCACTGCTACTTTGGGTCTCTTTCTTATATGCAGATCAACCTCACTCTGAGAAAGGGAGGTAGGGCCAAGTTCAAGGAGAGTGAGAGCAAGGTAAGGATAGAAAGGAAAGGCCAGGTGATGAAGCAGAGAGTAGTAGGATTCAGAGCAAGATGGAATGGAAAAGAAGAGAGAAGGGAACAAGCAGCCCAAAACGGAGACCACGCATCCCAAAAGATGGCTGAAGCCCCCTTTCAGGTGGTGCCAGGGGAGGTCCATCAACTTAAAGCTACAACACTGGACTGGGGAATCCATGCAAAGCACAGTGCTGTATATAGAGCCATGCTAAACCCACCACAGAATGGCACTAGGCATGAAGATGATCTAAAAATGACCCTGCTGTAGGGCAGCTTTCTCTGCACGGGCTTCTGACATCTCCTGGCTCATGGGCTCACTACAGTAGGGGCTGCTCTGTTCTTCTCTTGAAATCAAAGAGAAGTATAAAGGTCTGCCTATCAGGAGCCCTCATTTCACAGGCCTGTAGGGTTCGCAACTGGTCACTGCTACTTGTCACCTCTATGGGTCCCTCTTACTAGAATTTTGGGATGGCCAGTGTTCTTCTCCCCTTTCTCTTCCTCTCAAGGCACTGGATGCTAAAGGAAGCTCTGCTGTTTCCTTGGTGGCTGTTCTCAGAAGCCAACTTTCCATGTGTTTCTGGGGGTCTGAACTCAAGACTTGGCACTGCTCTTTTCCCATGGCTTTGCTGTCCAGCAGGATTCCAGAAGTCTCCTGGCTATAGGCTTCAGTATGGCCAGCACTGCCTCATTCCTTCTCCCTTTGCCTGTCTGAATACACAGCTCCCCTGTTGGCTTGTCCTTAAATCTTCTAGGACTCTGATTTGCTGCCCTTCCTTCCCAGTTCCCAGGACAGCATTCCTTTCCCTAGACTCATCCTCTCTTGGAGGAGAAAGGAAAATCATCTTCGTCAGGAAAGTGCTGCATGAAGAGCACAGGCCTTGGCATCAGAAAGATCTGGGTGAGTATCCTGACCTGGTGAAGTATTTCAGCTCTCTGACTCAGTTTCCTCATCTGTAATATAAGGCCAATAATGCTCACCTCATAGAGCTCTAGGAAGGACTAAAAATGAAGTGCATAGTCACAGCACCTGTATATCATAGGCATATAATAAAATCAGTTTTTACCATTGCAATCGTATTAGGTCATATCTGTATGACCATTTATGGAAACATTGAGACATGCAGTCTTTTTATCAGACATGGCACCTCCAATTGAGGGATCTCTGGCCCCAAGACACCACCATCCATCCAGAAGACCTGTATCCCCTAGAAGCCCATCTCAGATTGCTCCTCAGGAGATCCCAAGCCACCACACTGGGAACTAGCAGCACTCCATCCCTCCATGTGCCCATGGTGACCCTGCCCAGGACAGGGCTCAGCAGTAGGCTCTGGTCGGCTCCACATCTGGGCCATGCAACCCTGGGCTCCCTGTCTGCCTGTCACAGCTGATCCTGCTGGAAGACTCACTCCAGCAGAGAACCTACATGTTGCAACATCTTTCTCCTCCCTCCCCCTCTGTTTGCCTTGGTTTTTCAACAGTGAGTCTGCCACCCCAAACCTAGTGCTGGGGCACAAAGTAGGCAGAAGAAGCTTTTAAGCAAGGGCCTAAAACATACTCAGGGAGCAGACTGACTCAACAAGGTCTCTACCAAAAATATCACTCTTGTCCTGAGGTTGCCTGGCACAAGGAAATGGAAAGACAAGAGGCAAGGCGACCGCAGAGAACCTGAAATTCTGTGCACTTCTCATTTCTTTAGCAACACGGCTGGGGGGCGGGGGATGGGGCGGAGGCTGATTAAACTAAGTGTGTATTTTGCCTTTGAAAGTGGTGGCCCTCTAAGGGCGAGTGTCCACTTGGAGAGCTGTGGTGTTAGGTGTCCTACAGGGTCCTGCAGTAATTACCAAAATTGCTGAAGAGCTCTCTGCCTTAGCTGTCTTCCAGCCTATGCTTTCTGTGTCTGCGCTGGTCTCTTGATTCTGGAAACACTGTGAAAGTGCAGTACCCTCCCCCTTTATACCGCGCTCTCCTATTTCCCTGGAGAGAAAACCAGGGCCCAAACAGGGACTTCCAGCCTGGCTATGCTCGAGAACATGATCTGAAATTATACAGAAATGACCATTTGGAAAACAAGGACAGCATTAATTTAATAATCTTCATGGACTTTGGCTGTATATTTTTATTTTTAACAATATGTGAAGATGTATATCCTGAAGCCCACATCTAAGCTTATCCATTGCTTTAAAATTTTTTACTGAATTAGTAAATCCACAGCTTATTGAAATTTTTATGATTTGCTTTTGTAAGTGAATTGCATATGATTTATGTGCTTCTTTATTAAATAAACATATACGGAGATGCTACCTTGTGCTGTATAATGTTCTGAATGAGGGAAGGTTTAGAAACAAAAAGAGGACAGAGTCACACAAGAGGCAAGTAACAGAAAGCATGAGAAGTGTACTTGAGGGCCCTTCTGAGGGTTAAACTGGGAGAGCTAGCGAAGTCTGAAAGGCATTTTAGAGCACTTGTGTGATGATTAATCTTAGAAGTCAACTTGGCTAGGCCATGGTACCCAGATATTTGGTCAAACACATCTGGATGTTGCTGCCAAGGCATTTTTTAGGTGAGGTTAACATTTAAATCAGTAGACTTTGGGTAAAGCAGATTACCTTTCATAATGTGGATGGGCTTCATTCATCAGTTGGATTTTTAAGAAAAAGATTGACCTCCCTCTTAGGAGCAGGAATTCAGCTAGCAGACTACCTCTGGACTGGAACTGCATCTCTTCCCTGGATCTCTAGCCTGCCTGCCTACCATATGAAGTTTTAATTTACCAATTGCATGAGTCTATTCCATAAAATCTTTTCCTCTCTCTCTTATTCTCTCTCTTCACACACACAGACAGACACACACGCATGCACATACCCCTATTGGTTCTATTTCTCTGGAGAACCCTGACTTCTTCAACCTGCCATGGGCCAGGAGTCAGATGAGGCACTCTATGCACATTGCCAGCAGATGCAGGAGAATCCGAGGTTTGTGAAGACTGATTTCTCATTACTCATCTCGGAGTCAGTGAGGGTTTGAGCCCAGGCTGTGTGCACTGATGGGACCACCTGGGTAAGACCAGGAACATTCATGTGCATTCGAGTTTCTATCCCCCTTCCTCCCACAACTTCCTCATTGGTTCTGCTATTTTAAAAACCACTTTCCATGTCTCCTTTTTTATATATTTAAACAAATGCAAAATCAAAGAACAGCCTGCTCAGTAGCTCATAGGAGAACAATGACCTGCCAAGGCCCCACTGCTACTGTCTCAACATGAGCTGTCCCCTAACACCTGATCAGGTCTATTCTGAAGCTGCTTTACCCAGGGTTGGAAGCATTAGCCTGAAACAGACTTCTGATAAAAATAGAGGTTGCCTCTGTCTCCCAGTGACCCTAAAGACTAAACTGATATGAAGTACTCTCTAAATAAAGAGATTTTCCCAAGCATTTGCTGAGGCCATTACATACAGCATGCCCCCGTTCAGTCTGGCTATTTAAGGGAAACAGAACCAACTTCCCATTTAAGCCAGCAGCTATCCTCCTTTCTTGAATGGTGCCCAGAGTAGGTACAGATGGTAGCTAGTGGATGCAGAAAATACACAACATTCCTGAGTGACACTAATAGTTTTTATCATTCCAGGTAGTACAATGAACTCTAAATGTGGAAATTTCTACGCAGATGGGTGCTCAATCACAGATTTATGAAGTAAGTGAATGGATATCATTTCACAGACATTGAAAATTGAAGGTTTTATTTATTTTTAAGATTTTATTTATTTATTCATGAGAGACACACACACACACAGAGGCAGAGACACAGGCAGAGGGAGAAGCAGGCTCCATGCAGGAAGCCTGATGTAGGACTTGAACTCGGGACCCTGGGATCATGCCCTGAGCCAAAGGCAGATGTTCCACCACTGAGCCACCCAGGTGTCCCGAAATTGAAGGTTTTAAATGCTGGATCAGTCCCTGCCAAGCTGCTGGCGCCGCAGGACTCCTGGCCTCAGTGAATGGCTGGCTCCTCCATTTACCCAGCTACTAAAGCCGGACATAGGGTATTTTCTTGGTCTTGCCTCTCCTTACATATCATGGTCAGTCCAGGTTCTACACATTCTAGCTCCTACATGTAAAATATCTGGCATCCATTTAGTTCCCTAATTTCTTCTCTAAACTACATCAAGGAGGACCTTTAAGAGAATGCCTGAGTTATCCACCTGCTTCACAGATTCACTTTTCTCAATATATAATAGAAGCCACACGGCCTGCCTCCAAACTCACCCCTCCCCTTATCAGGCTCTACCCATACCGTCTGTTCAACTACTCACTGTTCCTTGAATACTCTTGTCTTCTTTGAGGCTTTCCCATGCAGTCTCTCTTCTTGAAAGCTCCTCTCCCCAAAGTTCCCTCTGCTTGAGTCCATTCACCCTCCTCCATTTCTCCATGAAAGGCCTTCCCTTGCCCTTCAGAGGAAAGTAAGTCCCTTTTGGTCCTCCTAACATTTCATTTCTCCTTTATAGACTTTTCGCAATTTTTGGTTACATATGGGTATGCTTTTTTGTTTTACTACTATAGACTCAGTTACAAGGGAGATTTGCAAAATATTACAGGACATATATATTGTACTACAAAATATAGCCAAGACACTCAAAAGATGAGCATGGCGCATGCTACATACCCAGCATGCTACAAGGTGGGCCATGAATAACTGAGGAGCAATACTGCTAATGTTGCCATTACTGTTTTACTTTGATGCTCATGAAATCAAATCACATTGTTTCACATCACCTGCTCATGAAGTCTATTTGCACATTGTAATACTCTCATCTGTATTATTTTGAAAACCATATTAATGTTCTGGCTCATTAATTTTGTACATCCACTTTTACCTTGGAGCCATTAACAAAGAGAGGGTGGAATGGCTAATAAAACCAAAGAATGAACTTAATTATTTGTAGAAATAATAACTGATGGTAAAATTAAAGCCTCAGGCATAGATATGTGTTATTTCATGTATCTCACCAGTACTGAGTCAGTATTGACTTTCTCCTAGCACAGGGTCAGGTTTTGTGGGCCACAGAGGGGGATCAACAAGACAGGAGACTGCAACACACAGGAGCAGATGGACGCAGAACACACGTACATGAGGATTAGGAAGAAGTAGGATGTGGACTACCCAAAGTAGGCCAAAGGTGGGGTGGGCCAGAATCACTAGGCACAGTAGAACCCCAACCCCATAACCCAGCCCACTTTTATGCTGTCCTAGCATCAAAGTGGGGGGTGGAAACCCTCCCTGGGCACTACAGATTTTTTTTTTTTTTTTTTTTTGGCAAGACTTCTGCTCTGTGGCTCTATGTTCTAACAATGTACATGTTCTAATATTTCTCTGGCTCCTCTGATTACTGTAAGTCCTTCACTGTAAAGGTAAAGAAATATGATACTAATATAATACTTTAAGAACCATTTGGAGAGAAAACATTAGGGTAGTATAGCAGAAAGTTTGCTAACTCCAAGTCAGATATGCCTGACCAAAATCCACTGGATTTAAACAAGCGTGCTTAGCATCTCCCTTCATTATTGTGTCATCTCAAGCTGCTCCCTGGTCTTAGCTCTTCTTGTCACCAAGCACATTCTTACGTCCCTGAGGCAGAAGGGTGGCTTCTATTGTATTTACCTGTAGGTCTTTGGAGTGACAAGGTAATACAGGGGTCCAGTTTAAAACTGTCTTCAAAATGAAATCAAATGAAAATTTAAATGGGGCAAAGGGTACTGCTCTACACTGGAACTCAACCACTCATGCGACCTGACCTAAGTTCTCCACTAGACGTTGATTTTTATTTATTTTATTTACATTCAATTTGCCAACATATAGTATAACACTTAGTGCTCATAACATCACGTGCCCTCCTCAATGCCCATCACCCCCAGTTACCCAATACCCCCACCTACCTCCCCTTCTGCAACCCTTTGTTTCCCAGAGTTAGGAGTCTCTCATGGTTTGCCTTCCTCTCTAATTTTTCCCTACTCAGTTTCCCCCCTTCCCTCATGGTCCCTTTGACTATTTCTTATATTACACATCCACTAGTCTGTAAGTCAACATTGACCAAATGCCTTTTACATACTTGGCCTCATGCCAGAAGTATAAGGCACCATCTGTGCCCTTGGGGAGGGACGACACACAAGCCACAAATGGATAAATGGCAGTACTTCCTAGAGAATGTGATACCAACCCCCAGCATTGTGCTCTGTGAGCTCTAGGGATCTGGCATCCTCACCCACAGAGCTTCTGACACCAAAACCCTATAATTCTCCCCGACTTTCTCTCATCCACAATGTCCTATTAGATCTATCCTAAAATATCTCTTGAACCTGCTCATTTCTCTCCATTGCCACCACCACCATAATGTCTTCCTGCATCATGTCTTCTCTGGTGTATTCCAGTTCTGCTGCCTGTCCAGTCATGGGGATAGCCAGAATGAGCTTTCAGAAATGCTACTATGGGAAGTCACTCCCAAGCTTAACACTCTGTGATGGGCAACTTCTCACTCCCCTAACCCCAGCACTTGCCCAGTGCCTAACAGACAGAGGTGTCCTGCAGTGTTTGTTGAATGAATGACTAAAGGAATTCAGTTGTAGTTACTATGTAGTTATTCTCTACCTCTGAAAGTGAAAGACTCAGTGGTTCCTACCATATCTTTATGAGACAAAACCCCATTTGAATGGTTAAATAATCCCCACTCTGCATGGACAGTGTCATTTGGCAGCTGTACTTCCCAGTGGAGGAAAATCAAGTGCCTGATTAGAAAATCTTTCCATATGAGATTATGCTGAGTTGTCTCATTTTAAGGAACGGTCTCTAAAAGGTTCCATATCCCTTGCCTTTTAAGATATTGTGTCTGATGACCTCTGCCATTGAGCACATCACTTTCTCATTGTGAGTCTGCAGGCCACTTTCATAATTTTTATCATTTATCAACTTTACTACTATTTACTTAATACTCTTGTTTTAATCATTCTCACCTAAAAAACTTAAACTATCCTCCCTATTTTGACTAACTCTAAGTATTTCTATCCACGAAATACTGAGCAAGATATGTTTGTTAATTTTTTTAAATACACATTAAAACAAAAACATAACTATTAATATAAAAAAGTGTTTAGTCCTGCACCACCCACATTCATCTGGTTTCCCAGCAGTGATCCACATGCCACACTTTGGGGAACATTGTTACAAGGAATTTATGAAAATTGCAAATGAAATGAAAAAAACTTCTAATGTTTTCCAGGTATTCAGATCCTGGGTAGGAGAAAGAAGGAGGTAACCTGCCATGTTTCTAATATAAGAATATTGTTAGGAAAAATGAACAAGCATGTATAACTTCCATCTGTAAGATCTGGCAGATACCCAATGAAATGCCGGGACACCTGCACCCCGATGTTTCTAGCAGCAATGTCCACAATAGCCAAACTGTGGAAGGAGCCTCGGTGTCCATCGAAAGATGAATGGATAAAGATGTGGTCTATGTATACAATGGAATATTACTCAGCCATTAGAAACAACAAATACCCACCATTTGCTTTGACATGGATGGAACTGGAGGGTATTATGCTGAGTGAAATAAGGCAATAGGAGAAACATTATATGGTCTCATTTATTTGGGGAATATAAATAATAGTGAAAGGGAATAAAGGGGAAAGGAGGAAAAATAAGTGGGAAATATCAGAAAGGGAGACAGAACATGGAAGACTCCTAACTCTGGGAAACGAACTAGGGGTGGTGGAAGGGGAGGTGGGCGGGGGGTGGGGGTAACTGGGTGGCGGGCACTGAGGGGGACACTTGACGGGATGAGCATTGGGTATTATTCTGTATGTTGGTAAATTGAACACCAAAAAAATAAATTTATTATTAACAACAACAACAACAACAACAAAAAAGACCTCGCAGGTACCTGTCATCATGGCTGTGGGCTGCTCAGGGCTGTCTGTGGGGACGACCAGCCACTCAGGGAGGATTTTCTGCCAGTCTCATCAGATTTCTTGGCTTAGAGTCTGGCTTTTACCTCCCAAAATAAAGACTCACAAAAATTAGGGAAGGAAACAAAGCAATGTATAGATCACTGCACCTAAGTCCCTTAAGCACCTTCTTCTGGGTGTGAGTCTGTGTAAAAACACACTGTACATCTTCCTGTGACGTGGCCTGTGGACCAGCTTCATGCATGATCATGCAGAAAGGGCAGTTTGTGTGGGTTTTTTACTTGACTCTCTGCTTTAGGACTTAAGACACCAGTCAGCTGTGCCGTGGGAAGGAAGAAGCCTCTCCTGGGAGGAGCAGATGCTGTTTCCAGAACAACTTCTTGCACTCTCCCTAGCAGGGCTGCTCCAAGGAAAGTCTGACAGCAAATTACTTGGAAAATCTCAGAGCTGTCTCTGTGGATGATACTATTTCACACTGCAGTCACCAGGTGGTATACATTTATTCATAACATTTATAAGGTTATATTTATAAGTTCTTTTTGCATTTATAAGTTCTGTGTCTATGGGATTCCACCTTGTTTGAAATGTTTATGTTTTAATTATTAAGTGATTTAAGTTTATGCCTTAAGTCCTAAAAAAGAAGCCATACTTAAAGTAATCCTTTAAATTATTAAGTTCAAGTTATGCTGATTTAGCAGGCAAATTAAAAGCAGACACATGATTAAAAATGTCATTATTTCACTGAAATCATGGTAAAGAAGGTAACTGGAAAATTGACAGTCTTTGAAGGCTAAGAAGAGTTAGCAGAGTCAAAGTCTTATAATCCCCCAAATTCAGGCCTGCTGTGCCCATCCCTCTTGGTTCCTGAGATGGTGGGGATATTGCATCTACCCACAAATTGTTTACTGCTACCCATGCTTATTGTCCAGTCACCTTCCCTAAGAGGGAAAACAAAGCAGATCTGGTGGCAGAAAGATGAGGTAGTTGCTTCCAATTGCTTTTGTTTTCTTGCTGAATTAAGAAAATATTTAATCTAAAAAAAACAAATTTGCACGAATAAACATCAAAATGTTAACAGTGTGTATTTTTGGATAGAAAGTAGTCGCAACTCCTAACTTTGGGAAACGAGCAGGGGGTGGTGGAAGGGGAGATGGGTGGAGGGTGGGGGTGACTGGGTGATGGGCACTGAGGGGGGCACTTGATGGGATGAGCACTGGGTGTTATGCTATATGTTGGCAAATTGAACTCCAATAAAAAATAAATTAAAAAAAGAAAGAAAGTAATCTCAACTCTTTAAATGGAAGCTGTCCATCTTCAAAGAGGGGCAAAGATTAAACTAATATAACATAAGCTTTAATTTCTCTATAAAAAGCTTAGTAGAAGAGGGAAAAATTGAATGGGTGGCTAGATGACTTTTCTCTTAGGACCAATTTACTTCTAGTTGAAATTTCAATTACTGGTTCATTATTATTAATAAGCAACCATGCCTGGGAGGATAGAGTCTATTAATAAAACATGTAACTTTATTCTTAGTTCACAACGAATAAATAGAGTTAACCTTCAGGAAAAAAGATGTAATTAGCTGAAGATGAGGAGGGGACAGGGTTAGGAGGATGGTGGATAGAGGACAAGGTGACTAACTGACAGTTTGGAAAATGGAGATTGACTCTGGAAATGATTTAGGAACAGGAGGCAGAGCTCAGAGCCCACTGTCTCCTGTGGTCAGAAATTTAAAGTAGAAGCAATCAGCAAGGTGCATTTCCCTTCATCCATACTCAGCCGCTCAGATGCTGGGGTTAAATGGAGAGAGCAACTGACAGTTAACCAGGAGTGGGGATTGCCAGGTGAGTATGGTTGAGGAAGCAAAGGCCAAAGGGCTGAAAACGAATGCAAAAAAACAAATATATTAATGAAATCCCAGCTAAATAAGGATGAAGTCGGGATAAGACATGGCCTTGAAAATGAAAACAGGGTACCCACTGATCCTAGGGAAGAATTATTAGAGAGAGGGCACTCAAAGATAGGAAGTGGTGGTCAGAGACCAGGATGCTTGAAGTCAATAATGTAGGAGCTGGGTGTTGCTGAGGATGCCAGGACTAGAGAAGAGCCATGGACTGGAAGATTGATGGAAGGCAAAAAATTGAGAAACTAGGATTCAGGGTCACTGTAGAGATGTTGAGGTCACCAAAGAGAAGTGGAAGGGTCATAGGAACAGAAAGTGAGAGACAGAAATCTGGAGTGCTGGTGGTAGGGGCCTGCCATATTAAATAGGGGGACCAGGGTGAGAAGGTGACTTTTGTGAATGAGGGAGCTGGTTATAGAGCTGATAGACGCCCAGAACAAAGTCAAGTGGTAAGTAGTACATTTAGATGGGAAGTGCTTTAAAGGAGTAAGGTTCTGTTCTGGAGTAGGCCCAGAGTTATAATGGGGAAGAGAAGAAATAGCCACCATCTGAAAAGGCTTTGGGGTAGTGGTATCCTTAGAGGAGAGGTATGCTTCTCAGAGTGAGACAGCAATGGCAACTCTCAGAGAAGAGGCTGAAGATAGGGGGTCTCTGCTGCTGATGGTGGTAAGCTTGGGAGGGGGGCAGAAAAGAAGGATTTGGGGGAGATGAAGTGGTAGAGGTGGAGTCAGAGAAAAGGCTGACCTGTACTATATGGAGAGAAAAGAAAGCCCAGGGATGGAGAAGGTTTGGCCTTGTGGGCACAAGCAGGGTAGAGGCTTAATGGGAGGCCGTGGAAGCTTCTCAAGGGAAGTGGGTAAGGGGCTCTAATTACAGCATGCCTCTTGATACTGGTCTCTTGGTGGGCAGAGTTAAGACAGCAGTGGCCTGGTCCTTCATGAGGTATAGGACATTTGTTCAACCTCTCTCAGCCGCCACCAAAACTATACTTCCGCACAGGAGCACTGACCCTTCCATTTGGTGACAAATTCATTTTGGAAGGTTAATTAATTCAACACATACTTATTGAGTCCCTACTCTGTGCTATGCACTGTTCTAGGCAGATGGACTATGTCAGTGTACAAAAGAGACAAAGATCTCTGCTCTCAGGGCACTTATGTTCATCATATTACACAATGAATAAGTAAATTATATAGTATAACAGAAGATGATAAGTGCTATGGAAAAGAGAAAAATAGATTAGGGCAAGGGGAAATCTGGAGTGGTGGTGGTGGGGCCCTGCCATATTAAATAGGGGAGGCCAGGGTGAGAAGGTGACATTTGAGCAAAGACTTGAAGGTAGTACACAGAAGAGCATGGCAGGGAAAGGGAACAGCCAGAGCAAAGGTCCTAGAGTATGAAGCTTGCCTGTTGTGCTGAAAAAACATATCATGAGACGGTGGATAGAGATAAGTGAGCAAAGTGGAAAGAAGTAGGAAAGTCATAAAAATAATTAGTATTAAATATCATTAAACAAGTGAGAACCATTCATAGAGAAAGACTCCATGTCCATATAGACAGCAGCACATCACACAAAAAGTCTGAGTTGGAAACCAGGGCTAAGGAAAGATATGAATTGAGTTCTCATTCACCATGGGACAGTGAACAAGTCACTTCACTTCTCAGAATTCTGAGCTTCTTCTCTGGAAATAAGTTGGAACAGAGATCTAGTTTCGGGGTGCAGGGAGGAAGGAAGTTAGGGAGGGAGGGCTTCTTTTGGAGGAGGGAGGGAGGAGGGATGGGGTGAGGGAGGGGGAGGGGGGAGGAGGAGGTAGGCAGGAAGAAGGAATCAGGCTAATTAATTCATTCCTTTCCTTCACTCCTCCCCAATCCCTCCCTCCCTCCCTCCCTTCCTTCCTTCCTTCCTTCCTTCCTTTCTTTCGATTTTATTTATTCACGAGAGACATAGGCAGAGGGAGAAGCAGGCTCCCTGCAGGGAGCCCAATGCAAGACTTGATCCCAGTATCCCAGGATCACAAACCTGAGCTGATAGGGATTATGAGCCATCAGCAGTCAACACTCAGAACCGCTGGGCTATGGGAACACTGGACTGGTAAGAGAGATCTGGGTGGGGCACTGCACACCTACCAGCAAGCATGTTATCCAAGAATACTACTGGTAGATATTGGAGCAAGGATTTCAATCCAGGTCTGTTTGCTTATCACATCAGGTTCTCAAGGAACTCAAGAGAAAGAGATTTATTTGTGTTTATCATCACTTGTTCAGATATATAAATGTATAAATACAAAAAATCAAAAAACTAGGAAAAGTAATAAGGAAAAGAGATGAAAGGATCAAAAGCCAAATGTAAGCAGAATAAGGCTGGCATCTTTGGGACATCTGCTCTAACTCTATGGCCAATTTCAGGTCAGCCTCAACACTTCGATGCATCCCAAAACACAAATCCAATTCCTACCAAACACTAGAGAATAATGTAGATTTTACTGGGAATTTTGTGCAGAAATGGAAGTGTGAGTTATGTTACACATCATGCTGAGAAACTTCCTTTTAAATACTATCCTTCAAACATCTCTGCTCTGGTCTGAAGGATGTCTTTTTTGGTCTATCTAGATTGGCACTGGCCTGCCTCAGAACCACCCACTGTTTTATAAGCGTATCTTTAGAATGGGGGTACAGGGACCAGGGTGGTGTTTAGCTCATCGGCTGCACAAATATACTGACCAGAAGAGATATTTTAAAGTTTTAATTGGGCATTAAAGTTTCCTCCAAGCTTCCTGGAAACCAGAGCCAAGAAAAAAAAAACAAGGAAATAGAGTCAACTAGATAATTTTCTGTCTAAAAAAAGAAGCTCACTAGTTCCTCATAGGAGGTAACATTTTCTGGCACCTAATTCTAAATTAAATTTTTCATGTGGTGTTTATGTTGGGAAATGAAGCAATAAACAGATTCATGTCTTCAAATATTTTGTAGAGAATATGTCCCCATTAGTGTCTATCTCCATGCTCTATTTCTTTCTTTCCCAGCCCTTATGGCAATCTGTAATTAATGACTTTACATATCTACTCATTCCTTTACTTGTTAATTTCCTCCTCCTCTAGAACTCCATGAAGGTGGGGCCTGTGCTGAGTGGTCCAGCCCTCCCACGCGGTCAGGTAAGCAATCTGCAAGCTATTTTGTGAATAAATGGAAAAGGTTGAGCATCAGGGGGATGTGGTGTAGCAGAAAAAACATTAGGAACTAAAATAAGCAGGGCAAAACCAATCTAGCATAATAATCAAAAATGAATAATTTATGATGGAGAATATTTCTAATTAGTAACTCATATTACTCAAAGTTTAGGCTTAAAAACTGTGTTATACAACAAAGAGGTATATGGAGATATATCTATATATCTAGATATATCTATATATGATATATCTAGATACATAGATATCATATATACATATATACACATATATATGAAGAAAGAAGCTCAATTGATACGTATATATATATGTATATATCTATCTCCCTGGCATCCAAAGGAAACCATTTTGAACAAGAAAACCAACATTACCTTTTGTTTTGTTTTAGATTTTCTTTTTTCTATGCAGTATTATTTCATCTTTTCCTGACAATCTTTAAGTTAACGCCCTGTATCTTGCACAGATGCCAGCCGGGACGAAGGAGCTGGGTCACAGGAGGAAGGCTGAAATATAATCCAGGCCCACCTTTTCAAATATCAGAAACTTGTATTTCAGGTTTATATTTAGCAATGGTATTTGGTTATGGATTAAGCCTCGTCAAAAGCAAAATTTCAGAAAGATTTATGATGAAATAAGCTTCTATGGTCGCTCTAAAGCATATTTTAGTTTTACATATTTCTTATCTTTAAACACTAAGACCCCATTCATCATCATAATAAATGCATTCCATATTATTCTAGACAACTCAAACTCATGGACAATGGAGTTGGCATGTTCTCTTATCTATGAGTTTGACATTATTGGGTAAATAATCCTGGAGGAGATTTTGTCAATGCACCATGATATAATTTTGCCTCAGACACCAGGAAATATTTTTATGATATCATTGTCAGGGAAAACTAGGCCTAGTCTTTAGGATCATGACTCAGGCAACAACAAAAAAACTGAATACAGAACAGACACTAAAAAGACACGCACCCCTCTTTTAAAATACTTTTTAAGGTTAATGATATGTACTTGGTTAGCTTTCCCTAGTAGATATTTTATGATGTTGGAATTACTAAATTTGTTACGAAAATATCTTGTATCATTCCCAAGAGACTTGGCAGGGCCTGAGATTCTGAAACACAATGATTAGCAATTCTTTTTGTTTAATATGATCAAGGCCATTGGGTATTTGTAAATCATGTTTAACTGCAATTGTCAGTGGTTCCTTTGGTGATAAAATTGGTAATTCCATTAATAATAATGTTAATCCATATCAGGAGATCAAACCTATCTACTGAGGTCCAATTTCTCTCCCTACATAAACATACAGAGTGCCACCAACAGACATGGGTGTTGCTGCCAACACATATCATTATGGATGGATAGAACCACAAAATCTCATTCAACTCTCAGGCACTAATAACTCTATTAAGTATTTTTGGATACGCTTCACCACTATTCTACAGAATCCACTACTTTCTTCCTGTTCTGTACATATCTCCACTAAATGATGCCCTAACATTATCCATCATTCTGCTAAGCACTTTACATGCATCATTTCATTTAATAATCTCAAAAGAGAGGTCTTTCCCCTAGTTTATAGATGAGGAAACTAAGCATATAACAGTTTATTATAATCACGTGTTTGCAGGTCCACTTTCCCTTGTAGTATTTTGTATTCTTCAAAACTCAAAATGTTTTGTTTATCTTTATATTCTCCAAACCAGCCACTTCACTTTTCTTCACATATTTCCTGAGCTCCTCCAATATGCCAGAAGTCCCCCCCAACCTGGTCCCCACTGGCATACAGGAAACATTAGTTGATGTATTCTAACCTCCAGTATTAAATCGATCTTTAGATGTATGTCTTATAAGTAATGTAAGTTCCTGCAACTGGAAGAAATTTGTCAGATAAAATTGTCTCTTCAGGAACTTGGCAGTGTTTCAGATCTAACAGCCAGGCTGATAATGACAAGGACTCAAAACATCCCCAAGGATGGATCACAATGTCATCAACAGGGGACCTCTCTGCCCCAAGGCCTCAACGACATGTAGAGTAAGGGATGTTGCATTAAACATGTAAATTGCCTGGGTAACATTGACATTTTCACAATATTAATTCTGCCAATCCATGAGCATGGAATATTTTTCCATCTCTTTGTGTCTTCCTCAATTTCTTTCAGAAGTGTTCTATAGTTTTTAGGGTATAGATCCTTTACCTCTTTGGTTAGGTTTATTCCTAGGTATCTTGTGCTTTTGGGTGCAATTGTAAATGGGATTGACTCCTTAATTTCTCTTTCTTCAGTCTCATTGTTAGAGTATAGAAATGCCACTGATTTCTGGGCATTGATTTTGTGTCCTGCCACGCTACCAAATTGCTGTATGAGTTCTAGCAATCTTGGGGTGGAGGCTTTTGGGTTTTCTATGTAGAGTATCATAGGATTTCAACAAAAGACCAGATTTCAGGAACCTCCCTGGATTTGCTATAGGACAAACATGAAATGCTAAAATAGAACTCAGAAAGGTGAAGAATTCAAGGAGGAAAAAAAATTGATACCAAATAATAGAGAGAAGCACTGAAAAAAGCGGTGAAAAGAGCCCAGACAGCAGAGATCTAAGAGACAAAATCTAAATGCGGGAAGAAAGGTAGATGTTACAAGTAAGGATACAGCCCAGATAAAGAAGTCCACTGTATCCAGCAAAACTTTTGTGTGGTTTTAAAAATATATATGTGTTTTCTGACCCCAAAGACTCTTTCTATCTTCAACCTGGGCCAATTTCAAATGGAGACAGTAATTCTGGTCACATTTGGTGAAGGAAAAAAGATTTTTCTGAAGCCAGAAAAGTCATACCATATGTCAAGTTTTACCTTAAAGCAAAATTCTAGGGCACATACAGATCTTTGGAATAAAAATGTAAGACAACAAAACTGGGTGTCTCAACACATGCTGAAGAAATGCAAAATAATGTCAAAAATATACATTGCTGTTTAAATAGAAATGATAACTGAAAATCCAGCCCAACAGGTCCCACAGGCATTGGTAGTCCTTTTCAGAAATGTGGCTCTTTTTCTGGGTGATATAGGAGGCTGTCAGAGGGTTCTGAACAAAGAAAAACAGTGTATTATATGTTCTCTTAGCATCTCCAGTAGTTGCTGTTGGAGCCATGTCCAGGGTCCCTTATAACTTGGTGCACTTATTCTCTCAATTGCTATCCTCCTTCTCTGGAAAATGGTCTTTGGTCTTACACAAGCCCCCTTGCCCAGGGGATATACCCATCCTTCCCAGGTCAGACCCGGGTTAATGTCTGACAAGCGCAGGGCAGGGAAGACTATGAAAGACCAGCCCTGCCTTAAGGTGGGACAAACTCTGGAGTACAAGTCATGCTCCAGAGCTCCCATGGGATTAGGCTGAAGCTTATTCTAGCTGAGAACTCACCTTCCCTGCCTTGGCCTGATTTGGATACTCTCTTCCTACGAGCACTCCCCCAAGAAATCATGGACATCCAAACCCCTGTCTCAGGCTCTGCTTCTAGAGAATCCATCCTAAGCAGCATTATGATCCTTCTCCAACACCTGTGCTACAGCTGCAAGTTCTCACTTCTTTCAGCCATTCTTTGACTAATTTCTGCCCCCCCCCCCCCACTGGCTGTGAACTCCTGTCCTCACCTCTGTATCCTCAGCAAATAATCACAGCGATCCTCATTCCCTAAATACTTTAAGCAGATCTTGTAGAAATCTTTTAGCCACTGATATTAATTTTCATTGAAAAATGTCATGTTGATGCTAATCAAAGGTGACACAGTGTTTTTGTGGTGGTCATGTTCATTTGAAAATAAAATCAATTGCCAATTTATTGGCCATTTAAAAGTTACCTATTAATTGCCATGAAATCAAACGTTACCTGCATCCTCCAGCAGAATGGGTGATAAAAGGTTGTTCACATGACTATATTTAGCAAATTAGCTGCTTATTTTTAGTTACTAAACACTGCAAATCCCAAGAGAGACAAACGCATTAAAAACCCGCACTGAGTGCTCCACAAAGCTCTAGTATATGAAAACCTTAGGCCCTAAGCATTCTATAAGCATTGAGGTTGTTTTCATTCAGCAGTCAACAACAGCATAAATCAATGGGCCATTTCTACCAAGGGCCTCCTGCTCTCTCTCTGTAATTTCTTTATATTTTATACCATTTTTCAAAAGTAGGGGGGGATAAGCAACTCAATATCAAGCATCATGATGAAAGTGCAAAAATGCTACCACTGTGAACATAAAAGAGGCTAAGGGCCTACCTAGGTGATGCACAGGAAGATTCTGAGAACATTCAGTAAGACACACGATAAGTTATGGAGCACTTTTCTTCCCAATAACTGTCTTTGACAAGACGAAGGAGCTATCCACTTGCAGATTAGAACAACAAATTCAAATTCAAACTCCATCAAAGCTGAGGTTGGAACTGACTTCTTCGTGATCTCTAGGAAGTCCTGTCCCCGGTCAGCATGTGGTTAGGCTTATGCCAAATTTCTAAGACTATTTATGTCAACACAAACATATGGCATCGAAACATCATAATCCCAGGCAGAACATAATGTCCGCACATATTTTTACTATATAAAAGAGACAAGATGCATTAATCAGGGAGGAGCTGGACACTCAACTTTGCACAGCCCCAAGGTCACCTAAAGACAGAACAGATGGCCATGGGAGACACCAGCCAAACCCCACAGCATAGATGCCCCAACATCCACAGTTATTTCACCCAGTTTTAACCATAATGTCTCAAACTGAGATGCTATCTGTTCACTGACTTTATACCAATATCCTTATCTAGGCAAAAAAACAACCCTGCTGTCAGTCACACAAGTCTGATACATACCAATGCATGTCTCTTTATACTTGAGGACTACAATAGACATTGTTAAGTTCATGGATACACTGTATGTCACCCCAGGTCTCAATTCAAGGGCATCCATTGGTACCAGCCCTTGTCAATAATAACATGGTACCAAGCTGGAGCCTAGGACTATAATCCAGAAGACGAAGGCTAATATTTCTAATCACACAGTGAACTAATCTCTAAGAGGTCCTGCTGAGATGAGGGCTGGAGAGCCTTTTTGTTAACAAATAAAGGTTACCTTAATGGCCTGTGAAGTAGTCTACCTTACTTCATTGACACTGATGAATAAATAAGCTCCCAGGCAAACACAAAAGACGGGAAAGCTAGACACTGTATTAAAAGGTGATGACCAAAAAAATAAAAAATAAAAAAAAAGAAAAAAAATAAAATAAAATAAAAGGTGATGACCAGTGTTGACCATGTAGAAAGAAGGTAAAGAGTTTGATACAAGAAGACTGGAGTTTTTGTCTAAAGAAAGCACAAAGGAAGAGGTCAGAAGGTATAATGAAGGTTGACCTAGAAATTAAATAGTCTCAAGGTTTATGAGTTATATTTTAACTATTTTATTTTATTTTTTATTTTATTTTATTGTTTAAAGATTAATTTATTTACTTGAGAGAGAGAGGGAGAGAGAGAATGTGGGGGGGGGGGGGAGAAGGGGCAGAGAAACCCAAGCTGACTCCACACTAAGTGTGGATCCCAATGTAGGTCTCAATCCCAAGACCCCAAGATCACAACCTGAGCCAACCAAGTGTGGGAGGCTCAATGGACATCACCCAGGGTGCCCTCAGATCTGCATTTTAAAAGGCAGCTTCATCCCAGTCACAGTTAACCAAAAGTCCTCCTGCCAATCATTCTAGTAGGGGCATGGAAGTGGATGGCAAAAGTGGTCAGCCTGTGAGAGTGAGCCCTGTCCTGGTTCCATGCACACTGAACAACCATCAGCTATCGATCTAGCAGGGCAGAGATGTATGAGTCACATCAACAGGGGCATCCTTGTCCAAGAGATGGCAACCATCCAACCATGAATAGGAACTTGTGTGTTCTGACTTGCCTGTCACATTCTGGGAGCCTGGTTCTGGGATTTGTCCTTGAGAGATCTGCTCAGTGTGCTGACCATACAGGTGGCTGACCTGAAGGTCCCACCCCTGCACCCTTCCAGCCCTGGCACACACAGCTTCAGTGTACATCTCTTCTTTAGTGCTTTCTTTGGATGTGTTCCTTAGTGAATACAAATACACACACACACACACACACACATATATATATATATATACACATCTGTATTTATTTACAAAGTTGGAGTCTTATTATATACTCATTATCTTTATTTTCAGAATACAAAGACAGTTTAATAAACAGTCACACTACTCAAGTCAGTTGGAATGAGAGATAAAATCACGACTCTTAGGGCATGTATTTTTTCTGGCTCAAAGGAGATGCTCACCTCCTTCTGTCAAAAAATACGAGAATGTTTAAAACAAAAATAATAACATGAAAAAACATGACTGGGGTTTGATACTTGTTAAAGTATATTTGTTTCCTTATTTTTTCCAGGGTGTCAGGATTTCAGGGAAGGCAATATTCATGATTTTTTAAAAGTAACTTTTTTAAAAGAATCATAATAGTTAAAGTTTAACTGCATATTAAAATCATTTTGTGGCAGTGATACTTCAAAATCATATCCTCTGCTGATATGGTGCTACTTTCCCCCAATAAAAAAGAAATTAAATTAATATGTGAGCAATTACAGGCTGGGACAGTTAATAATCACATCTTCAGTACATTTTGAATAGGAACGAAGCTGCCAAAAAATCACTACTTGAGAGAAGATACTAGTGTTGTTAATAATTATTGCCATTGAAAGAGAAAATTTCAGGGTGAATATCCATATTTATTCCAAATCATCTTTGTGAGTCATTAAGTCTAGCTCATGTGAATATAAGATATTGTATCATAAGAAGTAATTGAGGTTTTAATACATTGCCAACATTTTTGTAGCTCAGAATTCTAGAAGGTAAGATATGTGATACTGTCTTTGAGGTGATTAATGCTTAGAAATAGCAAAGACCCATAACTGTCAGTTATATTTTTACTGGCATTTTATTGCTCAGTTGTAAATGCCAATGCTGTTTTACCCTAGGAAGTGGAAATCATGCATTTATTAGAATTCCTTAACTGGCTTTATGGTCAACAGATGGCTCATGAATTATTCATAGCTGTAATATGATAAACTGTAGCAGAACCTCCGACCTGGTTTTATTCACAGCCAGGAGTCTCATCCATGCAGACAGCACCAAGCATCTGTCCTAAAGAATGAGTAAGAATTTCTTTCAAAGGACCCGGAAGGTACAGATTTCTTTTTTTGCAAAGACAACAGATTCCCTTTGTATCATTTCCAAGATGAAATTTTAAGATGTTTCTATTTGATCTTCCATCTGACTTATGATCTAACTTATAACTACAGCTAAGTAATCTATACTACCATATATACACTATTATCTATATTATTATATCCATAAATCTTCCTTGGTAATCTTAAATACTCTAAAGAAGAGAAATTACAGAGGTGGGCATATTTATTATACCACAATGCCTACACTCACAGTTTCCACCTGCCTGTACTCACAGTTTTTATAGAATCACATCGAATTGTAGTAACAGTGAAGTCAGGCAATGTGTGTTAATCTCAGTTTCTCTCTGTTGATCCCAAATCTTTCGGCTTTTTTCCCTGTCTTTAAATTCCCCATCATGAGATAGATAGTGGAATGAAATTCAAAGTGGAGAAGTTTACTAATTTTCTTTTTATTCTCGGAAAGTAGGTAAAGTGAAAATGTATGGTAATAAGGAGCCTCTAGAGGACACACGAGTTTTGTTTTATTCATCACCAGAATTTAGGTTAAAGTATATATAAATGTTAGATGCTATGGTTATTCTAAAACAGTTTAAAATGCTCCTTAAATGTCTTACTTCTTTCCCTACTGGCATGTGAACCTCAGGTCTATGTTAAGTCATTTGAGACAGCAATGGTGGTAGTAAATATAATAACAAGGGCAGCTTTATATTAAGTAATACCTATTGTTAAAGGTAATCTACATATACTATCTGTCCCTAAACTAACTTAGCCAGATAATTATGATTATCCCAATTTATTTTATTTTTTATTTATTTATATTTTGATTATCTCATTTTAAAATGAGAAAACAGAAGGCTCAGGAAATTACCCAGCTTGTTCAAGTTCACATATCTGGACCTGTCTAGAACTTTAATGGAGGGCTTTGCAATCTTCCGTTTGCCCTTCTGATCTACTCTCCACTGTGCCCCCCACATGACTAACTTAAAGGGACCCCATCAGCAGGCTCCATGGCTCTCTGATTGTTGATAGGTTCAGCCAACAGAGAGCGCAGGCAGGTGGCCAGAGGGAGAGAGTGTGGTCTATTTTCAGGGTAAGGGTAGGTCTTTCCCCCAGCTCCCTCTCCAGAGGACTGGTCTCATCTTTTACCTAGAGGTCACAGCACGTCCAGCCCAGCCTTTCTCTTCAGACTTCCAGTGGCCTCTCCCTCCCCTAATTTCAGACTGGAGATGATAATGGCTATAAAGTACCACATTAGCATTTAGGATTTCCCTAGAGCTTTATAAATAAGTCTTTTTGTGAACTGCTCCTAATTTGATACACTGTGTCCTGCTGGGACCTAAATTGGCACAATATACTATTTATGTGATGTACTATTTAAGGATACAGAGTGCGTGTCTTCAAGAAGCTTTTATTCTTAGAAGTAAAACAGGAGCAAACAAACATACTAATCATTTGATGTTTCAAATGCCCAGTATCTGTCACCCCCCCCCCCTTTTCTGGCAATTGTTGGGGAGTCACTCCTTCAACATCATAGATAGAATTGCTAAAATTTCGGATGCCTTCCCCTGGCTTCCAGAGCTTCTGGGTTTAAGCCTGGCTGTTTTGAATAATCATTCAGCAACAGACACACTGAACAGCCAAGGAAAGCCCTCTTGACTTAAAGCCCTTCAGAAAAGGGAATTCTGAGGAACTAGAGAGAAGACAGGACCTATTGAGGGGCACCTACCTTGAAATCTTGGAGTTACCCGACCTTGCAATAAATGTTCACATATTTCTGCATCTTTCTGGTCCTCTGGGTGACCCTGACTGATGTAAATATCTACTAGGAAATGTAAAGAGTTGAGATTTTAAAAGTATTCTTAATTGCTATAATTAAGAAAAAATAAAGCTGCACTAATTTGGGGTCTGGAGGGATAGAAGGACAACAGCAAGTCATTAAGTAACTCCAAATGGGAAGAATACAAAGTGTAAAATGAGAAAAATCATTTTTATTTCTATAAAATGCTTTTGCTTCTTTTCCTACAATTCACAGCTATGTGGCATTTGGAAAATGGTATTAAGAAATGTGTGAGGTGGGATCCCTGGGTGGCGCAGCGGTTTAGCACCTGCCTTTGGCTCAGGGCACGATCCTGGAGACCCTGGAGACCCGGGATCGAATCCCACGTCGGGCTCCCGGTGCATGGAGCCTGCTTCTCCCTCTGCCTGTGTCTCTGCCTCTCTCTCTCTCTCTCTCTCTCTCTCTCTCTCTCTATGTCTATCATGAATAAATAAAATCTTAAAAAAAAAGAAAGAAATGTGTGAGGTATCATCCAAATAAATTCACCTAGAGGATTCTGGGATCCACAAATACATAAAGAAGGCTGACTCCAACTGGGTTAAAATATTAATAAATTCAATAAAATAAAATTTAATATGTAACATGTCCACTTGGGGGATTTATGGGAGGACATGAAGAAAATTATAAAGAATGATTTCTGCTCAATTTGTACTTATATATAAAATATCAAATTGTTACCCTGTGCCTCCAATTCAGTTGCAAATATGAATTTTATTATGAATTTGAGGTATTTCAAAAGATACATGTTAAAACATCATGAATTTATAAAAACTGACTTTTTATTATCCATGTAGCAAATACATCTGTCCTTTTCCCTCTCAAAATCAGAAAAAGTATGTATCAGAATGACCCAAGATTTATGCTTGGCATGATTCTCCAAGCAGTTATAATAATCAGATGTGTGCATAGTAATGAAGATTATGAGAAAAGTTTTAAGCTTCTTTAAAAATTGTCATTTTACATAAAAACTATGTTGATATTCCACTGCAGACTACAGTGTGCTCCAAAGCAGTATATGATTCCAAGCCCTTCTTGGATCAGTTTCATGACAATTTCCTGGAATGTCAGAGCTCTTCCAGATGATGTTTTACCTGCAGCCTGACCCTGAAGTAGGGATTTCATGAACAAAATCACACTCAGGCCTTAGTGATCTTGTCCTTAGATTAACATCTAAATAGCACTCCAGCATGAGCAAAAAACAACCTGCATCCAGTTTTTATTTTTTAAAAAAATATTTAATTTATTTGAGAGAGAGCACAAGCAGGGGGAGGGACAGAGGGAGAAGTGGACTCTACTGAGTAGGGAGCCAGATGCAGGACTTGATCCCAGGACCCTGGGATCATGACCTGAGTGGAGGGCAGACGCTTAGCTGACTGAGCCACCTGGGTGCTTCCTGCACCTGATTTTTAAAGGGAACCACTGACCTTGAACAGAAGTCAAGTATTCATCCAGAACAACTCAATAACTAATAGAAAAGGCCCTAAGAGAAGAGAGTAGTTCTTTCTCCTCACATTCAGGCCAAGATACCACAGTTGGGAAGAGCCATACTGTAGCCTCTTTATTGGAGGCCCACTGAATAATATCTTACTGCCTCTTTGCTAGGAATGCATACTTGACCTTAGCCAAAAGGCCAAGAAGTGATCTTCGCTGGGAATTCATGACAGCAATTTCTTATCTGCTATATTATCATGGATACCATTCAAAAATCCTTCATACTACTTAAAAAACTTTGTAAACAATTTTTTAAAGTTTTCTTCTGAAGTAAAACAACCAGAATAGAACCCAAGTTGCTCATAATAATAATTAAAAGCTAAAAACTAATCAGGGAGAGGTGAAAGGAGGATTAAAACAAAGATTTTGCCATTTTGAATGCACCAGGTGGCACTCTTGGGTGAAATGTCAAGCACTGACACCAGACAGGAATTGAAATGAGCAGTGAAAGAAGAAATCTAAAACAAGGATACCTGCCCAGCACCATGTACTGATAGACTACATGAAATGGAAGAGAGTCAACTAGTTTAATACTGAACTTTACAATTAAGAGTAGCTCTTAAGCATAAACCTAAAATAACTGATCTTTGAAGATGTACATTTTCCGATGCATAATATGAATGTGCAGATTATTGGTAAAATAAGCAGTAAACAACAATGAGCAAATGAGATCCCATGGGAAAATCATTGCTTTTACTTTTAATACAGATAAGTGATCAGTAGAAATATAAATATACACATGTTCAGATGTACGTTTAAATGTCAATTTTGGATACATGCAAAACAAACTTCTGGTATCTGTGATTCTAGGAACAAGCTTTATGTGTTTAATATGATCATATTTATACTTTTTTTCATGTTTTTATATTGAAACACCAGCACACAAGAGTGTGTAAGCAAGAAGATGCCCTCTCTGCCCTACATGTTGGGCTCATCTCTGCATCAGTGGCACACTGCACACCACAGGATGCTCAATGAAAACGACTGGATGGGCAGGTGAATGGAGGAATGCGTGCACATCTAAATAAATAAGGTGAAACGCGGACAGATAGATAGAAAGAAACTAGATAAGCTTAACCAGAAACTCACAGGAAGTTATCCCTCCTTTTAACACTCTTTCCCTAATCTTGACCAATTGTTCACAGCTCACTCCTCACACCATCAAACACTCCCCACCCACAACTGGCTGGGGAGGGGGATGGAAACTGGATCTGGCAGGCAGTTCACACTCAGCATTTCATTTGGTGTGTACAGCTGTTAAATCAACTCAACAGGGCCCACCACAAGACTGATGTTCTGAGACACGACATGCCTTGGCACTAGTCACTCTAAAAAGTGCTGAAACTGGATTCAAATCCAGACTGTTTCCTAATACAAAGTGTATGCTTTCCCTCTTTACATTTCTATAACATCTAGATTCCAGGCCCTCTCGTGCATGAGCTTATCTGATTATATGCACATAACTGTATTAATTTACTTTTGCTTTGTCTGTCTTATACATATGTTCTCTCATGACACTGAGGCATGATTTTATAATATAAAACAAAGTTGAAAAATATCAATCATCCATAATTCTACCACTCTGACATAGAAATAGTTCCCAAGTCAAGTGATTTTTGGCATCTATCTGAGTGTTTTGGCCAGAAATGGGCTGGAGGGATTCTTCTATCTTCCTACACAGTGATTCCAAGTCATGGCCACAGTCAGCAATTTAGAATCCTAAAATGTGGGGCACAATTCCCCCAAGAACTCTGGGGAGACTTTGGACCCTCATCCCAACCCTGGGACATCCTAGGCAGAGAAAGCAATGTTTTCTGTAGAAGTAACTGCACCAAAGTCCTTGGGCCCCTCCTTCTGCAAGGTACTCGAGGCCCTTCTAGATGGGCTGTGTATCTCTGGACAAGCAAACAGCTCCCTCTCACCAACAGAGAGTGAATTTAAATGATGCTCCATTCGTGTCCCTTTGTTGAATAAGGGAGAAAGCTCTAATTCAGAGAACATATAGACATGAGTGTCTCTGGGTTCCTCTCAATCTCCAAGTTATTTTCCAGCAGATTGACAGGCAATTTTATTCCTTCTAATAGTCCCTTAAACAATAAAAATGCAAAGTTTCAAGGTCATAACAACCACAGGTTCAAGAGTTTAGATGCAGTTACTACTGAAATTTATGAGGCATTGTCACATGTAGGGTGACATTTATTTTTTTTTTAAGATTTATTTATTTATTTTAGAGAGAAAGAGAGGAGGCAAGTGGAGAGAGGTGCAGATGGAAAGGAGAGAATCTTAAGCAAACTTCCCACTGGGCAGGGAGCCCAATGCAGGGCTCAATCTCATGACCCTGAGATCAAGACCTCGAGCTGAAATCAACAGTTGGACACCTAACTAATTGAGCCACCCAGGTGACCCGATACCTAAATTTTTGATGTGCATAATCCTACCTGACAATATAACACCCTGAGATAGGTGGCATTGTTAAAGTCATCGTACAAATGGGCCAACTGTGGCTCCGAGAAATTAAGTTCCTTACTTAAGGTCATAGAGCTAAAAAATGGTGGGTCTGCAGTTTGCACCCAGATGAATTAGGGGGTTAGACATAAGTGTCTATATTAGCATGCTATGGTACATAGTTCATAACAAGCCTTGGGAAATCTTCCGAGAAAGTCCATTTACTCTCTGTTTGTGAAATAGAATCACACAGTAATTAATTTTAACCCTACTGCTCTATCTATGTAACCAGCTACCTAGTATCCTTATGCCATTGGTCCTACCTGAAACATCTGGGTTTAATTCCTTTTAGTTACCCACAGGCTGACCCAATGGTCCTACTGCAAGATGTGGCTGACTGCCATAATGAAGAGGGGCTACCTCACAGCAGAACAGAAAAATGTTTTCTTGCAGAGGGAGCTAATTCCAAGCTAAATATGATGGAATAGGGTGAAAAGATGCAGTTGTGTGGCCCTCTACACCTCAACTACAAATAGAAGAGTTCATTCAAAATGTAAATTGGGAATTTTCCAGTGCCTGGGGCCCAGAAATAAGAGTGTTGTGGCTGATCTTATTGTGCTGCAAACCTGGTGCCTACCCCTTGGGCCTCAACCATCCAGACACTTTCCTGTTGAGACTCCAGAACACAGAGGAAAATGGACCTTGAGTGCTAGGGATTCCTAGTGATTTGCTCTAGAGTAACCTCGGTTCATCTATTCTTGCTCCTCCACCCTCACTTCCACCTAGTTCTTCCAGTTGAATGTGGTAACCAGGAGTCAGAAAGCCACTTGTCTAAGTAAAACAGAGGTGTCGATGAGTAAAGTATCACCAGGAAAATGTGTGTGGGTCCGTTTGCTCTCTGGGTATCCTGCTCCCATGTTCCCTCCACCTGTAAACTTCAGTCTTCAGTCTTCAAGGAAAACTGCCTGGGAAACTTGTGTGGGAAACATGGTCCTTGATTTCGACCCTGAACACAATGTTCTAAGATGTTTTTTAAAGCTAGATTTCCTTCCAGAATTCAACTTGCACAGGTCTGCCAGATAAACATTTTGGATCCAAACCATAGTTACGGAAATGTTTGCATGCTTAGATTTGAATGAGAAGAGGAAATTGCTGAGGTTGAGAGATTGCAAAGTGCTGTTCCATGTAGCAGGACATTAAAAGCACAGCAATAATCAAAGTGACATTTCTCCTTGCTGTGAGGATCCTACCCGCACAGCATCCCCCTCATGAGGGGGAAGGCATTGATTTTCAGAAGGAAGATCCAGTGTACAACTAGCTTCCTAAGAAATGCAATTGTTTAAAACCAGCCCCGACTAATGTGGCTTATGTAAGCTCACATTTCAGGCAAGGTCTGCCTCTGTCTTGATTCCCCAATTAGCAACCTGTTATGGCTAAACCATTCACATGGTACTCCAGAATACTCAATTCTTTTCAGCTGGAACTGTGCCAAAAGAAATACCCAACAAATGTACGTGGTGCCAATAGCATTATACAGATGTCTAAGCTAGTCATACTAGTTTCACTGTGGGTTCACTGCTGTCTTTATATAATCCGTGGAGCTGTATGGTTTTCTTAAACATCTGTTTATTGACTAAGGAAGGGAAAGCAAGCCAACCTGTTCATGAACTACAAATGACATGATTAAGGAAATAAAGGAAACAGAAGAATTGCATAATCATAAGCAAAAACAATTATGGCATGTTGTTCTGAAACTTCATCTCCCTAGGTAAAATTAAATCATCACTTCATAACCTGGGCTCATGCTTTTTTTACAAGAAGGTCTCAGGAATAAGTGCTCAATGAGAATGGATTCCCACTTTGAAGTGATGGCCTTACAGGAGAATGACAGGGGAAATGCGGAAAGAATGGGGGTGGGAGGAGACACTGTAAACAGACTGAACCACAGTCATGAGGTGGGACTAGTAGGTTCTACATCTTACTATCTTCCAAGACCCACACCCACCAACTCTCTGATGTCCCCTGGGTAAGTGATGGAGACTAGAGCAGCAAGTCATGGTCACATCCACTGCTGGTCCTGCTCATCCTCAAGGATAATGTTAGGACAGAGAAATTAGCATGCCTCAGGTCTGAGGATGGGAGATGTGTGGAGGCATAGAGAGTTGACATCATTTCCTGCTTTGTCCACTTGTACCCAAAAGTCCTTATTCCTCCTCTGCTTTTTTTTTAAAAAATATTTTATTTATTTATTCATGAGAGACACAAAGAGGCAGAGACACAGGCAGAGGGAGAAGCAGGCTCCATGCAGGGAGCCTGATGTAGGACTCGATCCTGGAACTACAGGATCATGCCCCGGGCTGAAGGGAGATGCCCAACCATTGAGCCACCCAGGCATCCCTATTCCTCCCCTTCTTGTATCCGATATCTAGAGTGCTCAATTCAACCTGCCCACATCAGTAGGCATGGAGAATAAAGATGAAATGCTTTTCATGGCTCTTCATTCCTCTGGCTCACTCAGGACTCTCCCAAACAAGAACTCCATGTGTGATATGGAACAGCAACCTGGATTGCTAGACACTGCCAGCTAGACAGCCACACAGAAAGAAAACTATTTTATATGTGAATCTATTTAATTCTGTTATCACTTACTCTATAATATGTATATATTTAATAATAGTTAATTGTTTAATATTAAAATTTCATTCCTCTACACAAATCCTCTTGCTGTTTTGGTAGCACATTTGAATAGCATAAATAAAATCCAGTAAGTTTTTTGGGGCCAATAAACCGATTATATATTTTATTGATAGTAACAAAAGAAAAATAGATTTTCCATAAGCTGCCTAAAAATGGAAGCATTAACCAGTAAGTTAAAAACACTATAGTACAGGACATCTAGAATGGCAGTGTAAGTAGCTTGGCAAATCCCCAGTGATAAAACTCAAAAAAAAAAAACAAAAAACAAAAAACAAAACTGTTCTCCAACTGTTCTCCAAAAAGCAATGATTAAAGTTAAGAGCAAAAAAGAAAATGTTAAACACAATTGTTTCAGGACGCTGGAAGTGGTCCAAAGGTACACAGCAAATTAAGAAGCACTTACTCAAATACCACTATTGAGCCACAGGTAAGAATTGCAGGAGTCTGTAAGTCTTAGCACAGTCCAGCAACCCATACCCACTTGCCAGGTGTTAGTTCTATGAAGAGGAAGCAAGCCATGAAAATCTGTGGTTTTGCTGCCAAAGGAAGCCAATCTGATTTAGAGTAGAGCATAGCAAAACCTCATGTCCCTAGGCATTATCAAAAACAGCAGCCATCTCAGAGACAGAAGAATGGGGAAAGACAAAATTTGTGATCTTATTTGGGCCAACAACAGAGCATCAGACAAGCTGGAGATTTACTAGGGAGGCCTGACACACAAAGAAGCCACAATAGATAATGATCAGCTTCCATATACCCCTAGGGCTCTGAAAGGCTGTGTAGAGGCTGAAAGGCTGCACACACACTCAGCGGAGACTGGAAAGGACTAGGAATAGTGGAGACTGGAAAGGACTAGGAATAGCTAGCTATTCCCATATTCCTATCAACCAAGAAATCAATATCCAGCAAAACTATCCTTTAAAAATGAAGGCGAAATAAAGATGTTGTCAGATAAACAGTAAGAAAATTCATTGCTACCAATCTTTCACAAATGCATTCAGAAAATAGAGGAGAAAAGAACACTTGCTAGCTCATTCTATAAGGTCAACACCAAATGTCAAAAACCAAAGCTATGCAAAGATATCAGAATGAAAGGAAACTACTGAGCAATATCCCTCAGGAACACAAACACAAAGGTCCTCAACAAATACTACAAACCAGATCCAGGACCACATAAAAAGGATTATACATCATGACTAAGTTTATAACATTTGAAAATCAACTAATGTTCTATACCATATTAGTGGGAAAAGGACAAAAAAATGCATGATCATTTTAAAAGATGCAGAAAAAGGACTCCACAAAACCCAACATTCTTTCAGGACAAAAAACTCAACAAAGGAGGAATGAAGAGGAATCCCCTCACAGCAATATTATCCACAATAGCTAAAGCATAGGAATAATTTATATATTGAATGGAAAACAAAAGGTGGTATTTCCATATAGATAAATGCCATGTAGCATTAAAAGGGAATAAGCTGGGGATTCCCTGGTGGCTCAGCAGTTTAGCACCTGCCTTCCACCCAGGGCGCGATCTTGGAGTCCTGGGATCAAGTCCCACGTCAGGCTCCCTGCATGGAGCCTGCTTCTCCCTCTGCCTCTCTCTCTCTCTATCTCTTCCTCTATCTCTCATGAATAAATAAATAAAATCTTTAAAAAAAAGGGGGGGGGATAAGCTACTCATGCATGCTACAATATGGAATAACTCAGGAATAGTTTGATAAATCAAAAAAGCCAAATGCAAGAGACGATATATTGCACAATTCCATGTATATGAAATGCCCAAAAATGCAAATCTACAAAGAAAAGCAGATTAGTGGTTGCCTGAGGCTGGGGTGGGAAAAGAAACTGAATGGAAATGCTCACAAGGGATCTCCAAGGAAGGTAATGAAAATATTCTAAAACTGGGTTGCAGTTATGACTGTAAATTAATCTATAAATTTATTAGAGATCATTGAATTTCACACTTAAAATAGGTTAATTTTATGGCATGTAAATTATATCACAATAGAGCTGGTATTAAAAAGCCTAAAAAGAGAAATACCATAGTGACTGAAAAGTGATGACTTCAAAAAAAACAATGATGAAAATCTCTTCCCAGATAGTGAGAAGTGTTTTAATGGAGAGAGAGATCTTTTAGCAGAGGTGGCCTAGAGCTGGGGTCAGTGAACTGTGGCCTGTGGGCCAAATCAGGTCCACCATCTGGTTTGCTCAGGTCCACCATAAGCCAAAAATGGTTTTCACATATTTTAATGATTGAAAAAAACCCCAAAGAAAGAATATTTCATTGCATGTGAAAATTACATGAAATTATAATTTTAATGTCCATAAATAAAGTTTATAGAAACATACACATGCTCATCCTGTACAATATTGTCTGTGGCTGCTTTTGTGCTACAAAGGCAGAGTTCAGTGGTTCCAACAGAGACCTTATGGCCTGTAAAACCTAAAATATTCAATCTCTACCCTTTACAGAAAAAGATAACCCCTGTTCTAAAGTAGTGTTTCTCTATTCTGAATGCACATTAGAACCATCTGGGAGTTTAAAAAAAAAAATTCTCAACTGAATTTCATCAATCTCCTTCCTCTTTTTCCAACCAATTACATGACACACTTTGGACAGTGTAGTTTTAAAAAAACTCTTTAGGTGAGGCACCTGGGTGGCTCAATGATTAAGTGTCTGCCTTTGGCTTAGGTTGTGATCCCAGGGTTCCAGGATCAAGTCCCACATCAGGCTCCCTACAGGGAGCCTGCTTCTCCCTCAATTTGTGTCTCTGCCTCTCTATGTCTCTCATGAATAAAATCTTAAAAAAAAAAAAAAAAAAAAAAGCCCTTTAGGTGACTCCAATCACCAAGACTAAGGATCACTGTTCCTCAGCATCAAAACCAGAGGCCTTGAGTTTTCTTTTCATATCACATCAAATTTTGAAAATCAGTATGCAAAACAGCTTTATATCAATGATCTGAAACTACACCACTGGCAGATTAAATTTACCGATCTGTGACAAAGCTACTTTGTTCTGGAGTCTCCTGGAAAGAAGGGACCAAGATGGCTGCTGTTCCTTGGTCAATGTTTCCAAGATATTTGAACTGAGTTGGTCACTAGTAACCAGTCTCTCTGAACCAAAGCACCTCCCAAGAGAGGATTTTTGCTAAAGAGCACTCAACCTGAAAACGAAAAGGTATAATCAGAACTAACAGATGGTTCCAAGATTTTAATTCTACTACATTCACTTATTTTCGATTTATGTGTCATGTAAGCCCAATACAGTCAACAACTCTTGAGAAAAATAAGTGGAACTGGGTAACAAATAGTATATATGGTAGATTAAATCTGACCACCGGTTCTTGGCAACATCTCTGATCAAGAGTTGAAGTCCATTAGCCTAACCCTGATCCTTTACAGCAAGAGCCCTTATGGCTTCTATTTACTGTGTTCTTCTTGAAATCCTGAGACTTACCACTTAGCAAAGGGTCTCAGGATGAAAGACCAAATGGAAAGAGACAGTCATCCCAGCTGTCCCAGCTGAAGCCAGGTAACAAAAATGAAAAAGTCATTGTGATGCTAAAGAGACAGACACCTTGAAAGAAAGGGATCATAACATCTTGAATTCTTAACAGTGAAGAAATGAAAAGCAGAGTTTAATCAAATGCAGGAAAGAACCTCAGGAAAGTATATTCTTCTAAAACCTGTGAAAAAGATGTATATCATCAAAATGGAATACAACTCTGAAAGGAAAAGAATATTTATAAGAGAAAACTGATTAATACAATTGCGGATGGCCTTGAAAAGGAAGAAAAAGGAAGAAATAGAAGTAATTACCAGTGTGGCCATATGGAAAATTCTTTGATTGATTGATTCATTCATTCACTCACACAAATCAACAGACATGGAATATTGACCATGTACAAAGTACAGTTGTGTTTTGAGGTCATATTTTCAAAAGCATAAACTAAACATGGAAGAACTCATATTTTTGAAAAGAGCATACTTAAAATATATTTTAAAAGGGGCAGAGATGTACAGGAATATTTACAGAAATGTTCAGAATAAGCGAAGACATTCAAAATAAATGGTACCTAAAGTTATGATACAGGGCAATGGGAGTAAGAAACAAAAAGCAACATTGCTTGAGGCAGATGGTATAATACTGTTTGATGGATGCTAGTAGGAAAATCAGAGAGCTTCAACATCTTTTTTCTTTCCTCTTCTCCATTGAAGAAACTGTTTTCCAGTTAAAATAAGAAACTGGAATCCAAGACAAGAGGTAAATGAGTTAAAACAGAAAAAGACACAGGTGCCTTATACTGACTTCCAGGTGCCTGCCTGAGAGAAGTCACATCTGGAGCCCCCATAAAAGTTGCAAATGTGATCACAAATCACTGTCAATGGTCTCTGAAGACAGACACCAAGAGTTCTGAGTCAGATCAGTGGTATTTCACTTCAAATAAGAAAAAAGAGGAAGGTAGATTTTGTTTAAGTATAAAGTCTAAAATCAATGCCTGATAAAAATCTAGAAAGACAGTTAATGAAACAGGTGGCTAATGGGCTTTTGGGAAAAAAGCTCATTTTCTGAGGAGTTAGAAATCACTAACTAAAATACATAGCATTATAGATAAGGTGGGGGTTTTTGTCAGATATTACATCTCTTTTAGTTCTCATACCACCTGAGTGAGGTACATGATATTGCTGCCATGACACAGATGCAGACATTGAGTATGTTATGTCCAAAATCCCTGCAGTAAGGGACTGAGCTGCAATGCAAAATCAATTCACACCAAACTAATCTTATTTAAAAATCTTCATTAAAAGCCTACTTGGTCCCATTTAATGCTTCTTGCTGTGAATTCTAACTTGTTTGACATTAACAGCCACACGTCAACTTTCTTGTCTAGACTGTCCTAGTGTGTGTGTTCTACTGTTGTGTAACAAATCACCACAAACTTGGTGGCAACACCACTCTGCTGCTAACTGTAGTATCTTTCCATGTTTGAGGGGTTCCCAGGTATTTCAGCTGGGGCCTCTGCTCAAGGTCTCATTAAGGCTGACATCAAGGTGTTGTCACTTTGTATCTCATCTGGAGGATGCAACTGACTGGGAAAAGATCCTTCCCCAGAGTATCTCAGGCTGTTGGCAAATTTTTTTCCTTATAGTTCCTTACAGGGACCAAGGTCCCTGATGTCTTCTAGCTGTGACTTTCTTCCTAGAGGCTGCTCTCAGGGCCTTGCCACATGGCCTGTGTCGTTCCAGTGATGGGGAACCTCCCTTGTGTCACACTTGTAATCTCTCTGACTTTCCCTTCTGCTATCATCTGGAGAAAATGCTCTGACCTAATCCCATGAGCTTTTAAAGACAACTCCCTTTCCTTACAGCCAGCTGTGTCAACTCATATGACACAATTACGGGATTTGGGGGCAGGGAGGTTGTGCAGGGCTTGTACACCAGGGTAGGGTTGGATGGGGTAGACTGTGAGGACCATCTTAAAATTGCCTCCCACCAAGTTCAGTACTTTATTTTTATCTTTTCTACATTACTTTAAGTGGGTCTCTGGCAGTTGCACTGACTTTGCTTTTTTATTCAATTTGAATGTCTTTATTGTTCAATAAATAACTTAAACAAATTCACATTGACCGGGAAACCATATTTGATCTTCCTGTGCTATTTTATCTTGTGCTTTCTTATTGTCCCCTTGTCCTCCTACCAGCTCCCATATCTTTTCCTGTAAGGATCAAAACTTCCTTTGATCCTTCTTCTCTTTCTCTGGTCATCCAGAAGTCATATGTAGTCTCTACATTTTTAAGGCAATTACCTGCATATTTTTAAACTATTCAATCCTATTTTTTCTATCATCATAAAGAATAAAACAGTATCCAAATATATGCCTATGTAATTTTCTCTCTTCTTCTCATCCTTCACCACCACATAAAGGAATCATGGCCTTAATATTCAGATTAGATTATTAATGCTTTTTATAAATGTCTCTTAATAATTACCTTTGATGTCATGTTAAGTTATATAATCATAAAAACAATTATTTAACACTAACCCAAACTTTGTAAGCTTAATTATTCACCATTTATTTTATATTTCATTTTCCCTTAATCTGAAGTCTCTCTTTTAATTAACTTTTTAACTGACTGGACAATTTTAGTAATTCTGAGTTCTTGAATGTCTGAGGAGTCCTCCTGGTTGAGAACTAGAAGCTACCCCCTTGTTTCTAGCTTGCTGATGAAACTCCTATTATTTTGACAAGAGTTTGGAATGAAGTTAAATGCATGGGAAAAATTGCAATTTTTTAGTCCAAAAATATATTCTTAAGGTAACCAAAAAATCATGAAAACAGCCAGGCATCCCTGACTAGCTGCAGACCTTAAGCATAACCTTTAATGGGGCCCAACTAAACCACTCTAGAGACTCTTCTATATGTACCAGTCAAGACCTCAATAAAACTAATAAAAATATTATTTAAAAAAAATTTTAATAAAAATACTAATATTTTATCAACACACTACCCCATAAAAGCAGACGAATTAAGTTCCAGAAAAACATGAATGAAGCCCACATATATGTGTGTAAAGATTCAGGGTCATATTGTAATGGACAACAAATATAAAAATGAGTATCTTTCCATAAGGAATATAGTCAATGATACTTTAATAGCGTTGTATGATAACGGATGTGGCAAGCATAGCATAGCATATAAACTTACTGAATCACTATGCTGTACACGTGGAACTAATGTAACATTGTGTGTCAATGATACTCAAATAGAAAAAAAAATTAAGGACAAAAAATAAATATTTCCCTTAGTGCCCTGCTTAGAAGAAAAAGTAGAAACTCATAAACAATACTTCTTCCAGGTATACATGCAATCGTATTATTTTAAAACTTAGGGGAAAGGAAATAAACTTCTGCTGAACCTTTAACATTCATCCAACAATAGCACATGAACAATTAAGACACTTATGAATGTTTTAAGGCTCCATTTATAATTGTTTTAGTGATGTGGTTCAAAATTTAGAAAGTATAGAAAGGTTTACAATAAAAGGTCTCCCCCTTAATTCTGTCCTTTTTTTTTTTTTTAAGATTTTATTTATTTATTCAAGAGAGACACAAAGAGAGAGGCAGAGAGATAGACAGGCTCCCTGCAGGGAGCCTAATGCGAACTCAATCCCAGGACCCTGGGATCATGACCTGAGCCAAAGGCTCAACTGCTGAGCCGCACTAATTCTGTCCTCTACCCAATTCCCCTCCCCACAGTCAAATCAAGTTGTGTTTGGAATATCCTTATGGAATATCCTTCCAGAGATATTTCATACATATACAGACTGTCTCTTCTCCCTTCCCCTCTGTTTCCCCCTTCCTGCTCCCTTTCTCTATCTCTCTGTATTTTTTAAAGAATTTTTTGTTCTCTTTTGATAAAACTGTATCATTCCATTGTTCTGAAATTTATTTTTTACTTAACATATCTTGGAAATCTTTGTATATCAGTATAGATAGAAAGCTTTCTCCCTCGTTCTTTTTTATAAAAATGTAACATTCCATTGTCCAAGTATACCATAGTTTATTTTCTCAATAACCTAGTAGTATATATTTTAAACAATATTACAGTTATAACCTCAAATCTGCCACTTCAAATGTGGGAAGTATATTTGCAGGAAAGTTCTCAGAGATGATGAAATCACTAGGTTATAGGTCACACACATTTTAATTTTGATAGTTATAACCACACTGCTCTCCATAAAGCAAATAACAATTTATACTTTTATCTAGTAATATACTAGCCTACTGTAGCATGATTTTTAATAGCTCTAATGTACACTATGTGGTGTTTTCAAATTTCTGTCCAAATTTTTTTGTTGTTCAGTTTTTGTGTGGCTGTTTAAGATGGGAATGTGAATACTCAGACTTGGTTTGTGCTCCAAACATCCCAGTTCCTCTGTCTTTTCCTTACAACACATGAATATCACAAAACACACTACTGCAATAAAGCTTCACAAATTTAGGACATATTAAAAGAATCAGGATCCAGAGTCCATTAAATTTGACTATCTCTATAAAGTCCATCTAAACGCTGAACTGCAATATAAAAGCAGCAGAGTGTTGGTGAATTCTTGGTCCTATGAATCAGTGTCTAATGAGAATTGATTTAACAGGCTCCAAGGGACCTTATCTTATTGCTAATAAAAGAAATCCCATCCGGTACTACCCTACACTGCCTAGATATTAAACAAGGCTTATGATGATTAAGCACCAGAAAAGTAATTAAGAGCTAATTCCAGGGACGCCTGGGTGGCGCAGAGGTTGAGAGTCTGCTTTTGGTTCATGACGTGATCACGGGGTCTGGGATCGAGTCCCGCATCGGGCTCCTGCATGGAGCCTGCTTCTCCTTCCTCTGCCTATGTCTCTGCCTCTGTCTGTGTCTCTCATGAATAAATAAATAAAATATTTTTTTAAAAAAAGAGGTAATTCCAGGGGAATGTACTGATCTCACAGGGCAGTGGTCTTTTACTGGATAACTTCAGGAGGAGATGGCAGTTATCAAATTTGAAACACCAGGAGAGGCCCCACAAAACACAATCATGTTGCCTTGAGCTCACCCCCATTCAGCCCTTGTCCACTGAGAGCTTTCTCCCACACTGAGGTGACACTTATTTCCACTTCACCTTCAGGACCTACTCTATAAATGGGACCTTTGCCTAGCAAAAAGCACAGGAAACAATGGCAAGGTGTTTGCCACTTATTTTACCTCACTGGATGGGAGTGCCATAACATACTAACAATATTAAACCAAAGGGTAGTATTTATAAAAATGTAGAACAAATGAGAATGTTATCATAAATTACAGTCAGTCACGAAAGCAATTATGTCCAGAAGTTTAATGAGCTATAGTTCATCCAAATCAGAAATAGAAAACTTCAAGAGTATTAAGGTTGCTTCACATCCTAAACATAGTCCCAGTCATGGGTGTCCCAGATGGGTCTACAGAAATGAAGGGTCAAGGTCATCTTCTTTTTTTTTTTTTCAAGATCATCTTCTGATGCTCATATGGGCACTCCATCATCATGTCCATAGCCGTTGTGCTGTTCCAGAACAAAAATTATCTCATTTAATTTTTTAAAAGCTATTTGTCTCTGTTGATGAAACTGCTATATGTAAAACACAAGGAAAATTTGCTAATTCTTATTTCTATGAAATCCAAAAATCTGACATTTCAGAGCTAACTGAATTGGGTTTTAGCAGGGTTCATATAACAAAGTTTTATTCTGTCACAAAGTCTCAAGAGCTTATTGTTTCTTAGAAGGCACTAGTGGTGGTTCTTTTGGCCTTCCATGCCTGACACTTAAGATCAAAGGAAATTCCAGTGACAGGGCTCTCTTTTGTTATTCTGACCTGCACTTACCCATTTCCTACTGTGAACGCACAGGGAGGTACTAAGTCCACAGGGCTGCTACCATTGTTATGTGTAGTTAGAACTGAGCTCTATTTGCTTAATTGACAATAAACAGAAATCCTTGCCAAATCCCACTTGCCATAAAGATCTCAACACAGGGCGTGTTCCCTTGGTTGCTGTAACAACTTTCAAAAGGAGCAAACATGAAACTTTTCACCAGTGAGCAAAAAAATGGGTAGGTGGCTGGCACAACTCTCTGGAAACCAATTTGGTGGTGTGTCCCATTGCTGGAAAAGTTTCATTTCATACATCTAAGCCAGTTATTCCATTTTCAAGAATGGATTTTAAGGAAAAAAGGTGAGAAGATGACAATATTTCATTATATACAAGGATGTTCATTGTGGCATTCTTTATTTTATAAAAATCATAAACATCCCGAATACCTAATAATCAAAGAATGGTTAAATAGATTAAGAAGCATGCATATGATATGATGTGATGTAATATTATACTATACTATCACAATGTCACATGTTTATAATCAGAAAAAAATTTTTAAATAAATGAATTTTAAAAGATGAAACAATATTTACACATTTATTTCTCTATTTCTATTCTCTTGTTTGGTTTGCTAGACATATAAGTGCACAAAATGAATAATGTCTCACTATCTATCCAAGTAGAACAGAACATTTGAGCATTAAAAAGAAATCATTAAAGAATAAAAGGATTCATTTTCTCTCTGTTAAAACAAGTTAAAAAATGGGGACTAATAATACATAAATCTGATAGAAAAAACAGACATTGAAAAGAGAACAAAGAAACATGACAACTTAATGCAGGGAATGATCTGTCTTACTATATCAGGGCAGCCTGGGTGGCTCAGCGGTTTAGCGCCTGCCTTCAGCCCAGGGCGTGATCCTGAACACCTGGGATGGAGTCCCACATTGGGCTCCCTGCATGAGGCCTGCTTCTCCCACTGCCTGTGTCTCTGCTTCTCTCTGTCTCTCGTGAATAAATAAAATCTTAAAAAAAAAAAAAAAAAGAAAAGAGAACAAAGCCAAGAATATATCTTCATTGTTGGCAAAAAATCTAATATAACATTCAAAATTCTTTTACTGTATTATCTACTTAAAGAGAGCTGTGTTTTGAACAGTATGGTTCAATGTTCCTTTGGAAGATAGATAACAGCAGTATCTCTCCACCACACTGCCTTTTCCTTCATAGTGTCCTTACCCACCTTAGATAGGAGACTTATAAATTTCAAACACTATCTAAGACCTTATGACTTTTTTCATTTAAACACATGTTCATCATTAAAAAACCCTGTAGATACAATCAAGTGTAAAGGAAAACTATTCCCAACACCACACCAAAAAACCCCAATGACGTTATTTTGTGTGTTTCCATGCAGACCTTTACATATATGACTTACCTGTATGGAAATACACACACATACAAAATTTGTACTTTAGTATATATATTTTATGGACTAATATCTATCTACTATAATACACATATTATACATATTTTACTTCCCAGTTCCTGAGCACCCCTATCTATCTTAAAAAGAGAGAGACTAATATGAATTAACATAAACTGATAAATAATATACATATATATAGTACATATAGTGAATTTGAGGAATGTGTGTATGCATCCACAAAGGTGCATATGGATATCCATTCATTCATCTATATATTTTTTTTTCATTCATCTATATTATCTGTACACAGAAATTATAATATCTTAATTCTACTTTTGGAATGGGTCTTGTTTTATTAATATAGATTCATTTCCTCATTGGAACATCGGCTGCTGTTATTCATTTCATTGTATTACCCCTACCATTAATCATTACATGATGGTGCTGTGATTTTTAAACATAATGATTTCAGAGCAAATGATTACAATTCTTATTTTTTCCAAATGGAAGCAGCAAAAACATGAAAGGGAAAATGTCTTTCTAGATACTATAAACTTGAAAGTTTTTTCTTTACAAAACTAATATAAGCAATTCACAAAAATTCCATAAAACACAAAAAAAGACTATATACCCAGGCACTATCCTATCAATATACCCAGGCACTATCCTATCAACCTAAAATAATCACTGTTAGCCATTTGCTTTTTCTTTCTAGCTTAAAGACATGTATGGGTATACATGTGTCTTTTATTAGATATAATTCCAATAGTCATAACATTTTAGATCTTGCTTTTTTTTTTTTTTTTCAACTACTCCTTACCTATTCATCATATCTGGTCCATTTTCTCAGTCTCCAAGAGCATCTGCAGAAAGGAAGCTATCATGTGAGAATGTTGCCCACTCTGGCTGTTTTCCCACTGGAAGGCTCTACTGTGAGCTGGTTGCTCTTTTCCTGCTGTCTGATGGAACTGGCCTCTTCCCTCAGAGGTTGGCCAACAAAGATAAAGAGATGAACCAAAAGTGAGCCAATTTTGTGGCTCACTGGGAAATTCATTAATGGGATTTAGAATTTTAAATTTGAGATCAAAGTGAGATTTGGGGGCAGCACGTAGCTCTTCCAAGTCTAGAAATTACATTTTTAAATTGGTTTGACCATTGAATGGCTGATGGCTGAGATTTTGTCAAAATATTTGAGGTGGGGGGACCTCAGAGGCTGACTGAGTTATTAGTGTGGTGGCTGGCCAGGGCTGATCAATGTGAGTCATCACAGGACACGAAGCATCTCCTGGGGGGAAGGAGGATAATCAGGCAGGGAGGAGCATGAACCCTGATGGGTACAAACTCCAGCTTTGCCACTTGTGAGATATGGAATATTTGGCCCCACTCCATACCTCAGCTTTCTCCTCTGTTATATTAGTACCTACTAGCCACCAGAATGGCTAATATTAAGACAAAATACAAGTTCTGATGAGGACACGGAACAATCCAAACCTTTACATGTGTGAATTGGTGCAAGTACTCAGGAAAACCATCTGACAATATCTGTCCTTGCAATACATCCATGCCTTCTGACCCAAAATTCCCCTCCTTGGTATTTACATAACAGAAATGTGTCCCCATGGTCACATCAAGACAGAATGCTCAGAGTGGAAGTATCTGCATCAACCCCAACTAAGAACTATGCAATGCCCATACAGATAGCAGCATACACTGAATACTATAGAGCAGTGAGAAGACACAATTCATAACTACATATATCATATGGATGAATCTCAAAACAATATTGAGCAAAAGAAGCCAAACTCAAAAGAGAATATACTATATGATTCTGTTGTTCAAAAATAGGCCAAATTGGTTATGCCACTAGAAGTAGAGATTGGCCTTATCTTTGAATAGCAGTGACTAGAAGGGGCAAGAGTGGCTTCTGGAAGCTGATCACAGCCTGCTTCTCCATCTGGATGCTTGTTACACAGGGGTGGTGTTCAGTTTCAAGGCTGGTGCCAAGCTCTCCTGTTTTCTCTTGGCATAGAGACCACAGTTTCACTAAAGCTGGTTGGCAGTTGCTTCCTTAAATCCCCATCCCTCATTTTTTCCTTTTCTTCTCATTTAAATCCTACTCTCTCTCTCTCTTTATAATTCTATCTATGATTTATTTCATTGCAGTTCTAAATTATCCCTCTACCCTCCCCCCCAAAAGCTTATACTTCTCATATATACAAAAGGAAGTTAATTCTCCCCTGGTTATAATTCAGGAAAACTGAAGCGCTCTTAGCACCACTCAATATAATTCACTGTTGTTACAGAAGGGAAAGTCAGCAATGACCATAATTTAGCGGTTAACCTATGATTAGTTGTTTTCATTTTTCTTATTAAATCATATATTTCAGGCCTCCAACCATTTTGCAGCTCATATTTGAGTTCCTTTCATTAGCTCTCTTTTTATTTGGCTCATACATGAAGGCCTAAAGAAAGGCCATATTGGATGTGACTAGACAAACTCCAGGTCCTCTGAATGGTAACAGGCCTTGAATACACTAGTACCAGGTGGCCTACATCACAGAGATTGGTTTGACCTGAGGATAAAGAGAAGGCATGTATTGGAACCCCAATTTGGAGGTTTTACCCCCAACCTGTGATGCTGTTCAGGGGGACCCTGGTACAGAGAAGACACAGTGCGAATGTTGGCACCTTTTTCCCACTCAAACGTGGGGAGACAAAGAACATGAGCAAAATGCTCCAGATCTCTGCCTCAGAAACCCTGGTGAAGATAAAGTGTCAAAGACTCTGGCTGGTAAGAAAAGATTATTTTTCAATATCATATCAGTTATAAGGAACACCCTTGCTCTTGTCCTGGTAAACAAGCATCTTGTTCCAAGTACCATGAAGGCAGCTTTGTCTATCTTAGGAAGATGAACATACGAGAATCAGACCATTGTTACCAGGAAAGCAGCCAGATTCATGCACCTGATTTTAAATAATCAGCATGGGCAGACTGGAACACAACCATGGTCAGTTATGCCAAGCAGTGATCTGACAAACAAGGGCAAGAACAAAGGACAGGTCTGGTCTGCAATGACCTTTTCAAATTATCTGTTGATCCCTTAAGCTAAACTGCGCATTCTTAATGGTACAAGCCAAGAAAAGAGCAGCATGATTTGACAGAATGAACGGCAAGACTCTCGTCTCTCTTTTACAGTTTACCTCTTGGCTCCATGCAAAGCACATGCAAAAAGCTAATGCTTTGGACAGATCATCTCCAAAAGGCGGCTGAAAATATCTTGCCTGTAGGTAAGAGACAGGCTGCCTCTGATCTCCTGAAGGATCTTCTAAAATCTAAGATTCGATTGCTGGAAGCACCAGATGATTTCACCTGTGCTGGAGCATGGCGGCCAGGTGTTAAGATTGGGAGGGACAGGCAGATCTGGGCTTGATCGCCAGCTCTGCTACGGTGGAACTGGGTGACTTTAGGTGAGTGACTTTATCTCACTGAACCCCTATCTATTCCCCAGTAAATTGGAGACAATAATGCCTAACCTCGCATAACTTAAGTGAGGACTAAATTAGACCAAGTCCATAAAGCGCTGAACTAAGCCAGAGCACAAATACAGGTGGGCTTCAGGCTTAAGGGCCTAGAGAATGACACCCTGGATGTGGTCCAGTTATTTCACACTAGAGCAAAAGAGATATATACATATAAATATATATGTAAATATAAATGTAAGTTTATGTGTAAATATGTAAATATATATATATACACAAATATATTTATATATATAAATCACAAGTGCTTCAGAGAGTACTTAGAGCTCTGGGAAGAATCTGCCAGAACCCTGAGCTCCCTGTCTTGAGCTTCCCGTCTTGATTTTGGGTGGGTGCCAGAAAACATATTTCTGCATGCTGCTGTTATAGGATCTTTCTTCCAGTTCTTCCCGTGCTTCCCATCTCTTGAGTTTCAGTGTGAAACACCTGGCTATGCACTCACACAGAGCCAATGAGAACATTCCAGAAAGTCTTCATTGAGAACTGACCGTCCACCCTACCACACATAGTGCTGGCTTTCTGAAGACAGCTGAGCTCTCAGGTTATGCTCACACTCAAGCCATCTGGTCGATCTCAGTGGCCATCTCTCATTCCCACCCATCTCCATCCAGCTTGCGAATCCCCAGTGCTCCTCTGTAGAGGCTGCACTGGCAATATGGTGGTTTTGGCTCCTCTTGTGGATGGACTTTAGCCAATGCTAGTGTTCCCGAATTCCCCAAAGATAGGAGATTCAGAATGAGAAATGAGAATTCTTGGGAAATCTCAAAATTGTAAGTTTCTTTAAATTTTTCCAACATTTGGGGTGCCAGGGTGGCTCAGTCAGTTAAGAATCTGTCTTCGGCTCATGTCATGATCTCAGGGTCCTGGAATTGAGCCCCATATCAGGCTCCCTGCTCAGTGGGGAGCCTGCTTCTCCTTTTGCCCCTCCCCACTGCTCATATTCTCTCTCTCTTGCTCTCTCTAATAAATAAATAAAATCTTAAAAAAAACTTCCTACATTTTTCATACTCTCTACTCATCATTATAGATATCTAAAAACTGTGCTTAACAGAAACAAATATTCAGTTTAATAGTATTTACAAAGAACTATAGTCTATACCAAATATTCAAACACTGAAAAACAAGGGTGAACATTATGTAGTAGTATTTGAATAATTTAATATTTGGATCTCCTAGTAAAGTTAAGAGTATCACACAGACTTAAAAGTTGAAATGGCTGATTTAAGGACTTTGTTTCAAAAACTTTTGTCTTGAAACATCACTCATGGGAACTGAGTAAAGTACACTATGCCTATATATATATATATTAGAGATTTATTTATTTGAAATAGAGACACAGGGAGAGAGCGTGCACATGGGCAGGGTTGGTGGCAGAGGTAGAGAATCTCAAGCTGACTTGTGCTGAGTTCAGAGCCTGACACAGGGCTCAATCTCATGACCCCAAGATCCTGACCTGAGCTGAAATCGAGTCAGACAGAGGCTTAACTGACTGAGCCACCCAGGTGCCCCAATGTCTATACACTTTTAATATTTATTTTAGTTGCAAAAGCAACTTAGGTTCACAGCAGCCAGGGCTGTAAACACATAGTCATAGTCATAACATGGAAAAAGACATAACCAAAAATGACTGCTTAGACCATGACTGCTTCTCTCCTGGCTGCTCTATCCTGTTCCTAGAAATGTTGACCTTCACTTTCAACATTGTGTGTCCATGTTTTTTGTTCTTGTTTTTGCTTCACAACAGTGGATTCCTTCAAATCAATAATTCTCTTCATTGATTGTTAAACTTCATTTCTCACAGAAAAATTATAACATTTCCTTCTATTTTCATGATGTCTCTACTGACTTTTCTTTGGATTTGGGAAAGAGTGCAAATTCCTTGAGTAATGCTGGGAAGGAATCCCTATGTGGATACACATGCCAAGGCTCCCAGCAGGAATGCCTGGCCTCCTACTCTCCCCCATTGCTTCCCACACAGCTATTTCCCTGACTTCCTGGCTCACTTCCCCCACCCTAAAGCTATAGGAAGGTTCCTACCTCCTCATAATTCCGACTGTATTCTGACAATCCACTCAGTTCATGAATGTGCTTTATTCTTCAACTCCGTTATTCTCTGAGCACCAAGTGTGATTGACAGAACCCTTCTTGCCTTGTGCCCCAAAAGATCCAAGTCTTTGCAAACTGACAGTCACTCCAATTGCCCACACCCCTGTCCAAGACTTTTCAGTCCCTTGAGTCCCTCCCCCCTTTTATTGCCACTTCACCCCATGATCCCTGTCCAGGCACAGTTAAAGACTTCTAAACTGGGTGGGCAGACTCTGCATGTCTAGACAGGTATAAGGAACACCACCTGAACTCAGGGCACATGGTGTTCTAGAGAGGGAGCCAATGTCCAGCTCAGCCTCAGTTTGTTTATCCCAGTTAATGCCTGAGCAGGGAGTAATGGTAGTAGAAGCAAGGATGGCTGTCATTGACACACAGTCAGAATCAGAGTGAAACAAAATATCATCTGGCCACAGGAGGAGGAAAAGGGATCAGCCTGGGAATCAAAGAAGGAAGCACAAGCTGTTTCTTTCTTTTTTATTTTTTTCTTAAAGGTCATCTCATTTTTATTCACTGCCTATTTTTATTATCCACATGTTGGGTAACACACCAATTTCATCCTATCTCTGGCCCTTTAACTACACAAACACAAAACAACCACTTGACAATGACATTGTTAAGCTATTGTCTGGACCCTCTGCACTTGTATTTAACATGTTCTCATTCAAACTCTGTTTCTGGACAACTTTAAACTCAATCTCCTATCCAGAAGTTTCTGCTTCATGGTCTCTGGGTTCATGCTCCATCACAGAGGTGTCTCTGCCACTCGGTTCTCAGCTTTTTCAAATGCCTTTGTTGATTTTATTACTTTAGCTTTGAGTAGAGGCAGTCTCTATCTGCTCTGTCCACTTCTTTGGTGGGGCTACTTTCAGATGACATCTACCTACAGTCTAAGTGTTGGAGCCTTCAAATCACCAGAGTAGCAGACTATTCTGTCACTTCCTATTATCCTCAATTATTGTCTGTTGCCTCACTGGAGATTCATAACATTTCTCATCTATGAGGACAAATCTGACTTTTCAAAAGAATAACTCAGGTACTGTTGCTCTCTGCTTCTTTTCCAGCTGGACTCCAGAGTTAGGTTTTGGATCTTAAAGCATCTCATCAGATCCTGCAGCCCAGCACACCCAGGCATACAAAGAAAAGAAAAAAAGCAAGTCTTTTCTGTTCCCTTCTGAGCTGTTCGCTGCTGCCTGTGGTATGGTGATCCTGCCTGCTTGGCATGCCAGTGTGGGCTCTCCTCTAGCTTCCAGCCTGGGTTCCAGGCTCACCACTGCAACCCGGGTATGGTGCTTGTTCATCCTGCTTCCTGAAACCTGTGTCTCAAGTGTAACCTTATGTCCTCCCTCCAGAAAAAGTAGACATGAAAAGTAAAATCTATCATGTTTGCCAATTCTGCCCTCCTTATTCCAGGCTTGCAGAGTTCATGCGTGTCCAAAAGATTCCACATGCCATGCTGCAGTTAGTGTTCTTATGCCTGCTTCCCTTGGAGGCCAGAGCCTATGTACTTTCAGGCACAGTAAGGAATCAGGTACATAGCCACAGGATTAAGTAATGTTGGCTGAACTACAACTAAGACTCTTTATCACAATATTAGCCAGTGTATGGTAGGACATTACAATCCAGTGCTTCTCAAACTTTTCTAGAGGCTTTGTGTAAACACACATTGATAAGTGCCACCCCAGAGTTTCTGAGTCAGTAGGTCTAAAGAATGAGAATTTCATTTCTAACAAGTTCCCAGATGGTTCTGATGCTGCCCTCTAGGTTCCAATAAAACTTCACTTACAATAACAGGTGATGGTCCAGATTTGGCCTGTGGGTCCATAGTTTGCCAACCTCTCCACTAAAAGGTTCCTAATGCTGAGCTATTAACTTTTCTTGATGGTTGATTAGGCAAGAATTAGAAAGCTAAAATTCCAAATTGCTGCTTTTAGATTCATCTAGTTTGTCAGAAGGCCACGTATTCTAAAGCAGTCCTAAAGATGCTATGTATTCTGTCCTTGTTTAAAATCTGGTCTACTTATTTTTAGAGGTAACACCATTCATGCAAATGTAACTTTAAATTTTATATGCAAATTATGATTGCTTTAACATATCCAATTCAGAAGCTTGGACCAATGCTCTGAGGAAAATCCAAGCACATTGCTGGGAAGTGAGGACTGAGGGTCTGGCCACTGATACTAGACACTGTCAAAGCATAAGACAGACCCCAAGGGTGGAGAGCAGCCTCAGTGCCACTGGCTACAAGAGTGGAGGGAAGACTGATTGAGGTCTCAAGGTCCTTGACTGTGGGGCTCTCTGACCTCTTCTGGCCTCATACACACTAATCTACAGACACTGATAATCTATCAGATGAGAGATAGGACTCATTCTGAGGGCACAGGGTGATTGATAGAGTGACCAATTTCCAATTTGGAGGCATTTTCCAAACTTGTTTTCTTCTTCAGGGTGGCTCTTTATACCCTAGTGCTAGACTTCTTCCACAGTATCCTGTTGTCTCTCCATGGCTGATTGTGGTATTGATTCTTTCCATATCCTTACTGATTATCTGTCTAGTTCCATTAACTGTTGAAAGAGGTTGTTGAAGTCTCCATCTTTAGTCATTGACTTGTCTATTTCTGGTTTTAGTTCTAAAGTTTTTATTCTACATATTTTCAGGTTCTGTTGTTAGGTACATACACATTTAAGATTGTTATGTCTTCTTGGAAGATTATTATGATTATATAATGCCATCCTCTGTCTCTGGTGACTTTCTTTGCTCTGCACTGTAGCTTACCTATTATTAATGTAGCCACTTCTGTTTTTTGAAAATTAAGTTTGGCATGATATATCTTCTTTCATACTTTCACGTTCAACCTGCCTATATTGTTATGTTTACAGCAGGTTTCTTATAGATAGCAGATCTTTGGGACATATTTTTTTATCCACTTTGCTAATTTGTCTTTAATTTGTATTTTTAGGCCACTTACACTTAATGTAATTATCAATATATTAGGACTTGAATTTTCTATTTTATTTTATTGTTTATTCTCTCTCTACTTTTCTTGTCCTGCCTTCCTATGGGTTACTTGGACATTTTTCAGAATTTCATTTTGATTTATCTAATGTTTTCGAATGTTATGTTTATATAACTTTTTAGGGGTTAGTAGGTATGACATTTTATATGTACATAATTTGCTACTCTCTACTGATGTAGTCATTTTACCAGTTCAGGTGAAATATATTAATCTTATCTCCCTTTAAGTCCTTTTCCTCCATTTATAGTATAATTGTCTTAAATATTTCCTCCACATACACTTAGTGTCACATCAGGCAGTGGTATAATTTTGCTTCAAGTGTCAAGCATAATTAAAAAAAAACTTATTTATAAGAGGATAAAAAAACCCTATTACATTTACTCCTATTTTTGCTCAAATTCCTCTTTTCTGATGTTTTAAGTTTGCTTCTTTTATCAATTCATTTCTTCTTAAAGAATTTTCTTTATCCAGTCTTTTAGCAAAGGTCTGCTAGGAACAAACTCTTAGTTTTTTTCACCTAAGAATGTTTTGATTTTCCCTTCATCCCCGAAGGCTGTTTTCACTGTGTATTCGGTTCTGGGTTGACAGTTCATTCCTTTCAGAACCTGAAAAATAATGTGCTGCTTCTCTCTGGTCTAGATAGTTTCTGTTGAGAAATCTGCTGTCATTCTAATTGTTTTTCCCTTGTATGTAAGGTGTCATTTTTCTCTGGCTGCTTTCAAGATTTTTCTTATCTTTAGTTTAGAAGTTTGATTATGACGTGTCCTGGTATGGATTTCTTTGAGTTTATCCTGTTTAAAATTCTATCAGCTTCTTAAATCTTAGGTTTGTCTCCTGACATCTTTGGAAGTTTTCAACCATTATTTTCTCAAGTACTTTTTCAGCCCTCTTTGGCCTATCAGAAACTCTGATAACATGAATGTTAGATCCCATATTATAATAACACAGGCCACTAAGGCTCTGTTCATATTTTGTTCCAGTTCACTTTCTCTCTATCATTCACATTTGGCAATTTCTATTGTTCTATCTTCTAGTTCATTGATTCTTTCCTTATTCATTCATTCTGTTCTTGAGTTTCAGTTGCTGTATTTTTCACTCAAAAATTTCCATTTGGTTCTTCATCGTATCTTCTATTTCTTTGCTGAAACTTTCAACTTCTTTGTTGAGGTTTTTGTTTCATTTGCGTGTTGTTAGCATGATCAAAATTGATCATTAGACCATTTTTATCATGATTGCTTCAAAATATTGTTTGATAATTCTATCATATCTGTCCTCTCAGTGTTGGCATCTACTGATTGTCTCTTTTCATTCAGTTTGAGATATTCCTGGGTTTGGTATGCTTTTTTTTTTATTTTTTAACTGAAGCCTGTATATTTTTGTATTATATTCTAAGACTTTGGAACTTATTTAAGCCTATTTTAGCTGGCTTTCTCTGATACCAATGTGGCATTGCTTCTTGGCCTTTTGGCTAAGATCAAGTGTAATATCAATGTGGCACAGCTGCTGCCAGATAGAGAAGTGCAGGTTTTCCACTTGGCTTCTGTTGACACCTGAGGAGGAGGCTTCCTCATTATTTCTGAGTAGGAATTGCAGCTCCTGAAATGGTCTTCAGTGACTCTATAGTGGGGATGGCCTCATTGTTTCTGGGCAATGGTAAAAGTTTAGACTCTTGATTAGTCCTTCACTGACACCACCCTGGCAGGGATAGAGAGGAGCACTTTGTTTCTGCCTGGTGCATGTGAAAGCCTAGCTCCCCAAGAGGCCCCACTTATACCACAAGAAAGGTGGGGGCTTGTTAGTAACCACTGAGGATAAAAGTTCTAGCTCCCTATTTGGCCTTCTCTGGGTGGGGGGTAGGAACCATAGATATTTTTCTGTGGTGTTTGGATCAAGGATAGCAGTTATTGTCTAAAAGTTTTGTCTTGCTCAGCTACTCTTTTCCTGGTCTTTTGGTTTTTGTTGGGTAGTTTTGTTTGGTAGGGGGTAGTTTGGGACTTTTTTTTTTTTTTTTTTTTTTTGTCTGTGACCACTGCATTTCCAGGCTGCCAGATTTTTTACTTCTAAGTCTCAGATTTATATGAGGCACACAGAAAATGCAGGGAACTCCCTACTATGTCATTCCTCAGTTCCAAAGGTACTTATCCAGTCTGCCTCTTGTATCTTTTATGGTCTTTTTCCATTTGTCTAGATAGAGTACCCAGTGTTTCTAGTTGTGTTTAGCAGAAGGAATAGAGACAAGTACCTCTGCTCCACTTTCCAGAAGCAGAAGTCAGCCAGCTGTTGGCATCTGTACAATGTCCCTAGAGTTGGGCTCAGATATCCCACATGAATATGTATGAATTTCATAACAAAGGATACAAATTCATTACTCAATGTTCAAAATCAAATCCCTTAAAAAACAAATTTATTTTAAATTTATTTGATTATTTCTATTTAAACAATACAGTGAGTTTAAATATTCTCTTGAAAATAGGTGAGGGCTGTGGAGTGTTGTTCTCCTGACATTTAACTGCACCGCAAAACAAAGACTAAACAAGAGACACATTGTCATGATTGAGGAAACAGGATGAGACTGCCAGTACTCACTTACTGTGCTGCTTTATGTAACACGCTTAACTCCTGGGGACTTAGATCCCTCATTTATAAATTGAGTAGGTTATACTTGAATTCAGAACTGATTTTTAAGTTCTACTTTAGCTCTTAAGCCCATCGCTTATTCTAGAATATTTTCTCCCTACTTCAGAGAGGAAATTAACATTTGATAATGTCAGTTCTCAAAGTAAAGCTTTTCTAACCAGAGGCATCTTTTGCCATTCTCAATAATGGCAACAGTGGACCAGAATCACTTCTATGTCAGATGGTTTTTGAGCACATTAGCAATTTTGAGGCCTCTAATGGCTCATTAGAGCAGAGTGTCTTTAGAGTAAAGGGACTACAGGACAGGGACTGGCCCATACAATGCATGAAGATACAGCCCAGGACAGAGGCTCTGCCAACTATGGAACTGTGTGTGTGTGTGATATGCAAGATTTTGGAAACCACATTCATGACAGAAATGTTTCTCCAGAAGAAAACAAACACTCTCAGCGGCTACAGCTAATGTCAATTAATTCTGCTGGGATGCCTGTATGCGTACAAAGCTTCTACTTTGTATTTAAAAGCTTCCCTTTCATATTTAAACTGTCAAAGCAGAAAGTGTGATTTTTCTCATAAATCTACTCTTCATGGGCCCACTGAGCCATTTTCTACTTCATATAGAAATACTTTGTTTCTATAATGAGAAAGAAAAGAAGCCAATGAACAATCCTACAGAAGGTATGTAGGGAAACAAAAACTACATAGAATAACGTCCCTAAATAAAAAAGCATTGGAGTGTCCAAATCTGAAGAATCTCCTTTGGACATCGTGGGTCAGTATTCAAGTGAATTTTAAAAATGAAGAGAGATATCAAAGGTCCAAATAATTAGTATTTTTTTGAAAGACAAATATAATTACACCCATATATGGAATTTAAGAAACAAAATTTAAACTAACTGGAATTTAAATTAAAACTTTTTTTAAAAGGTCCAAATAATTAAACATTGGCTATAAAATAAGCACTAGCAGATCCTTCTACTTGTTGAGATTTATTTAATAACAAAAAAAGAAAAGAAAAAGAAAGTACCTTGTTTTAGGAAAAGCCAAGCCACAAAACCATTCAAATGTATTAAACATATGTGAAAATATAAATGTAACTATAATGATTTAATGCCTGCATCAGATGAACCAGCCAGGAGCAAGCCACTAACAGCTCTCCTGAGTCCTTTCTATGTTCCAAGCAGTGTCCATAGGACTGTTCATTATTAACTCATGGAAACCTCTCAGCCTCCAGACAGGCACCCCTATCATTCTTACTCACAGTGGGAAAAGCAGAGGCACAAAAGATGAAGGAACATGCCCGAGGTCATACGTCAGGTGAGGATTCTTTGGCTATAAAGCAAACCAACATTGATTAATTCCTTAGCTCTTATATTTTCAACAAGACATGTAGTATAGTTGAACATCAGGCGTTACATACTACCCTCATGCTTTTGCTCTGAGGTTCATGTAAAATGAATAAATACTGTGTGAAGGAAAGAAGATAAAAAATATAGTCAACAATGAATCTTAGAATTTTCTTTCCTTCTCTCACCACATATACCCAAAGCATGGTAGAGAGTGTAGGCTATTATGATCTACTTTGGGACCACACATAGATGTTTTTTATGCTTTCACAGGAATAGAAGCTTCTAGAATTTGGTTCTGGACTCACCCAGTTGGATAAACCTGGCTGTAGGGAAACCACCCCAGGAGGGGAAGGAGAAGACAAGAAAGAAAGGGGGAGGGCAGAAGGGCAAGGGAAGGCAAGGCCACATGGCAAAAGCCTAGGGCCTGCAGAAATGTAGTTCCTCTTGTGGCTCAGAGATGCAGCTCAGGGACACAAGCCACAGCCATCAAGCAGTCAGACTGGGACCTTGCCTACACCTTGGTTCTGGGCAGGGCAGAGATCTGGTGGATCAGGCAAGAATGCTCTGGTAGGCTCCAGCACTGGTAAGTAGGGCAGTGGGGTAGGGGATCCTGTAGATGGGATTCTGAGAACAATGTAAAACCACATCTGTCTAACCAGGGACCAGGAGGAGCCCTGGGAAGTGAGGAAGCACAGGCTCCAAGTCACAGCCCAGCCCATCTTATGCTGACTGAGAGATGGGCCCTGGTGACTGTGAGATGCTCAACCCAGAAGACAGAAGGCAAGGAAAGCATTACACGATGGGAGATGACCAGGGGTAACCAGCACAGCTACATTTGGGAAGCCTGGTAGAGGCCAAGGAGATACTCCATTCCAGAACTAATTCCAAAGGCAGTCAGAATCAAAGACCCTGCCAACCTCCTGGACATGTTAACATGTTGGGACCCAGAATCTGGTTAGACACGTAGGAGCTAGGCACTCTGGCTTTAGCCTGAGGCATGGGGAGAAGAATCACTGAGGCCAGGGCACTTGAGTCCTAGGCCTACATATGTTACTAGTTAAAGCAGAATAGAGCCTGTGAGTCAGGCCAGCAGGGGCCAGGGTGAGCAGCAGAGTGCTGGGACTCAGGGTGCTGAGGCTCAGCTCTTCATGGAATTGGAGGCCTTGTTCCAGTTTCCAGCAAAGGAATCTCTACACTGGGCCAGGAGTCTCCCATCTGGGAGAAGGAGCTCATTTTAAGTCACCTGTGAATCAGACAGGTTGTTCATGAACTTCCTTACAAATCTATCAGATTAGGAACTGCTGGCTTTAGGAACTGGTGAGGAGGGAAGGCAGCCAGCGGCCACCGAGGAACTGAAGAAGTTCATGGAACAAGGAAGCTGTCATGCCAGCAGCACAGCATAGAATGAGGAAGTATGAGAAAGTCCGACCTCCGTGCTGCCCATGGAGGGTTGGTTCCCACTCACCAACTCTGTGTTTCTGGTGAAACGATGGTGTACGTACCTAAATTACTGTAGTTGAAGAAAGCTGCTTTTACAATGGCTGAGAAACTTTCCTCCTTAATCTCTTTCAAATCCTGAATTCTGTGCACACCTAATGCCTTCTGCAGCCAGAGGTCTAAGGAATGAAGGTCAGGCTAAGAATTTGTGCCAAAAAGCTTTATCACAGCCCAGCAGAGCTGAGGCTCTGACATTTGCAGTGGAAAAGTAAATATGATCAGGAACTAAAAACCACAAAAGCAACCTCTTAAGAAACAGTTATTAAAGAATGGGGGATTATGGAGAGAATATATCCAGAATCTACAAATTAGTAACGACTTACCTGTGAAGGGCTGCAAGTTTATAAGTGAGTAAGGGCTTTAGTTATCATTCCCTTTCTTCTTTTTGCAGCATCAAACTCTCCTAGTCATTCCTAAAGGCAAGCCCCACAGGTAAATATATGGTAACTTACAATTTTATGGTACCAGAGACATTACACAAATTATGAATATAAGGCCATTCTAAAGTCACATATTATTTCAAAGGTCACGACATACTCGGTCAACCATTAACTTCAAAGAAACATCAAAGGGTTTATTCCATCCTGTGATGTGCAAACTCTGCAGTAAATATGGCACACACACAATGTACTTTCCTTTTAAACTATACACTGAGGCCAGAACCAGGGCATTATTCAGAATCACCTTCACATGACAGAGATGACAATATTTCATAGCAAAGGCCAATTTACAATTAGGTAGCTAAGACATTAACTGGATCCTTCAGATACCTAAAAACCTCATATAGAAAAGCACTAGCCCCAAATAAAATTGATGAAGAAAGCTTACTTTTTGGTCTTATAAATTCCAAACTGCTTAATCTAGCATTTGAAACCAGTGTTGTCCAATAAAAACATAATGTGAATGGAACCATGTATATAAAGTATTGTCATAGTCACATTTTTAAAAAGTAAAAAAAGGTAAAATTAATTTTAATTATATGTTTTATTTTAGATGTAATTTGGACACATTTCCATTTGTTTTTAATATAAAAATTATTAATGATATATTTCATATCCTCTTTTTCATACTAGAGCTTTGAAATCTAGAGTGTATTTTATACCTGGACTACAACTCAATTTGAGCAAGCCATATTTGAAGTGCTGAATGCCACAGGAGGCTAATGACTACTATAATGTCCCAAGTATCCCTCCCCATATCCTAAGTGAAACCTTACTCATTACCCATTCCTGCAATACCCTAGGTTTCAGTAAGCACAGGTACCAGATTTTCCACAATGGCCTTAATTTCCCCTACTCTGCCCCATGGCGCCTGGATGCCCCTTGTCTCAATGCCAAGGCTGTGCACTATCTGCCATACTAGTTACTGGACCTAGCTCTGGGGTGATGCAACCTGGGCTTGAATTTACCTCTCACTATGTGCAACCTGAGTAAGTTACTTAACATTTTTCTTGGTCCTCAGTTTCCCCATTTTGGCAATGGATAAGAAAAGCATTTTTCCAAGGGTTGCCAGGAATAAGAGGTGATGTTCCTGGAATAGCACACTCTATTCCATGAGATTAGGAACAGTGGAAATAGAACTACTGTCTTCATCCCCAGCACCCCATAGGTCCTGATGTGGGGTTGAGAAAACGTGCTGTTTTCTATCCTTATTACTTTCCCCAGGATGCTCCCAGATGTGGGTTTCAATGCAGTTAAAAAATCCTGTTCATCTTCAAGAATCAGATCAAAAGTTACCCCTCTTGAGGAAATCTTTCCTTTTTCCTACCTCCCACTGAGAGGCAAGTATCCCTATAGATCTGCCTTGATGTTTTTATTTCTTGCTCTCTAAAGCATCCCAATTATACATTAAGACTTAGCCCACCTTCTGGACTCTTCTGTAAGAGTCAAGGCATTTATTAAAATTGTAAATCTCTCCCCTCTCGCCCCCTGGTGTTTCCTGCCCTTCATGTTTGCCCAGGACAGTCCTGACATTAAGTCCATGATTTTGAGATAAATGAATTCACAGCTCTGATTTAGTATATTTGACTTTTTTGAATTACTAAAACTTCTAATAATAATTTAAAAAGGAGATTTTTAAAAAATTTTTGGGAGGTCCCCTCTAGCTTTGAGATTGATCCTCTACACCTTCCCTTTCTCTTTCCCTTTTGAGGTCCCCACACCTGCCTCCACAGATTTCCAGGCTCTCTCCTGGTACCTCCCAGTTCTGACTACTGGGCCTGCCTCCATCACAAAGTGACTCTCAAACAGAGCTATGCCAGGCCTTCCACTCCACTCAAAAACATACCTGCTCTGGATCTATCCTTTGAGGGTTCAGCCAGGTGACTGACTGGCTAATCTGATCTACCAGCAGAGAGCAAGGAATTCCTGCTGTCCCTTCCCAGATGGAAGATTCATTAACTAGACAGGTTAATGCCGCAGTGTCAGTGTGGAATCCCAAGAGCTACAAAGGGCCAGTGCAGAGATGTTGTACAGGGGCATTTGGTGAATGCTGTTATTTCATAAATCGTAGGGCACATTTATTCCAGCTGGGGAAAGACAAGGCCATCTGACTTCCAGCTTCACAGAAGGATAGAACCAGGAGTATTTGTTAATTCATTAGATCAATTTAAGTGTCCCTACAAAAGACACTGAGAACAAAGGCATTTTACTCCGTGAAAAAGAAACTTCTTGAAAAATTAAGTTCTTATAATAAAATTTTAATTTGTTTAAAATTAAAATGAATTTTGAATGAAGAAAGATCACTAACTCATTTTATTAAAAGCACTGTGTTCTTTCTTCTTAAGAAAAATGGTGATTAATCCTCAAAGGTGTGTCTGTATAACAGACTAGAAACAAACTATGTCTAGTTCGGGGATGTACTTCACTTTCTTACCATAGTTCTTCTACACGCCTGACAGCTCTGACTTATTTCTTCACAACTCTTAGACCTGATTCTTGGGAGGTGGAATGCTGCCCTCACCCCAGGTGGCAAAGCAGTGCAGGTCCTATTAGCGAGTAAGCAATTGAGACCATCAAGGCAGCAAGAAGCAAGTCCCCAGATGTATTTGGTTCTCCTTCCTTAACACAGGGAAGGGGGGTGGGGGGTTGGAAGCTTGCATACAATCATCACCAAGCCTCTCAGAAAAAAACAGGCAGGGAGTGCTGTGCCACCGCCATCTCGCCCCTTCCCTCCCTTCCTTCCCCTGGCCTGGCCCAGCCCAGCCCCACAGTCTGTGGTAAGCTTAAGTACACTGGCAGTTCAGCAAACCCTGACAATTAATGGCCAGTTGCAGTTACAGGAAATCATTTCATTACCTCTAACCCCTGCTCCACCACAGACCATGTCCACTAGAGCACCAGCAAATCTTTGGAAGATATCCAGATGCTAACTAGCTTCTGGCAAGCATGTATTCAATGAGAAATTTTAAAGACTGTGGCCTTCTCATAAATACCTTCAGGACTCAGTCTGAACACCAGAGTACTCTGTAATTAACAGTCACTTTTAAAACTACTTTATAAACATGCCTGACAATATAAAATCATAGGGTACAACTATGATTCTACTGTGCATCTGGAGATCTTTCCATGGTATCTTCTACTACATCAGGGGCTAGATGGAAGAAGAAGACCAGGAGCCCTTCATCAGGAACCTCAGGTCCTGGCCAGACTTTACCACTTCCATGCCTGCTTCTTCAGCAGCCAAGATGGGGTATAATGAATACTTGGGTCCCTCTGAGCTCCCAGAAACTATTAGTCAAAGAATACAAGAGTATATTGATTGCTATACCAAGTAAACCCCAAGGCCTCAGTGACTTAACCCAACAAAAGTTTATTTCCTTGTCAAATGAAATCCCCTGCTGGTCATCAGAAACTCTTCCACTGAATGTCTTAGATATCAGGCTCCATCCATCTGGTGATGCTATGTCTCAACATGAGGCCTCCATGGCCCCCACAGCAGGCAGGAGGGTAGGGAGGAATATTAGCTTTTAAATGCCTTGGTCTAGCAATGATACATACCCTTTCTCCCACAGCCTATTGGCTGGACCTAGTTACAAGGCCTTGACCTAACTGCAGCGGAGGCTGGGAAATGTGCAAGAACACATGAGATATTTGGTGAATACTCTCCATCTCCACCATACAGAAGACATTTCATTTATTTATTTTACTGATTTAATCTGTTTATCTGAGAAGACATTAACAGAATATCATGATATGCTACATTACAGAAGAAAAAAGTTCTTACAATTAAGTATGCCAGAAACACAGAAAGGCAGATGGAGAGAAGGGAACACGAAGCCAAGTGCCCAATACTAAAGCAAACACAGCCCCTGAGTAGAGACAATATGCAAGCCTGTGGCCGTGCCCTTTGTGGGCTACCACAAGGAGACTGGCATGCTTCAGTGGATGCCAGGCCTCCTGGATCTGAGTCACTCGGGAAGCATGGGAGTCCATCAAAGAAGGCACCAAGACTTGGCCATCCCCACCCTCAGCCATACTGCACTATGGTGGTCTGTCTGCAGTCTGCCTACAGAAGCTATATTTAGCACTTCTTCCTCAATCACGGCCTCACTCCTCCCCTTAAGGTTTTATTGCTGCCATAAAGGATGTCATCAAAATCCTGGCTGGTCCAAAACTTCCATGAGTGCCTGTTGCCAGCCTCAGAGCTGCTATAGATACTAGAACAATCCTGCCTGGGGTTCCCACACTCCCACTGTCCCCAGAAACTCAAATTCTAAGAAATAAAGTGGTTGGGTAAGACTTTTAGAATAGCATGGCCTTCAATGCAACATATACATCTAGCTATTTTTTTCTAATTTATAAAGATTTTTTAAGAGTTGCATAACTGAGGGAAGAAAGGAAGAGAGAAACTTCATATGCTGATGATGAATTTCATCAGCTGCATCACACCGTTGCCAATAGTTGAATATCCTGAGTTTTTAATATGAATTAATTTATTATTCTCATTGAATAATGTGTCCTGTGTAGATACAATATAGCTAACCCTGTTTACCCTGTCAAAAAGACCAACACTAGAAGCAGAGAGGGCAATTCAGCAAAGAATTGCTGAATGTAGAAACCTTAAATCCATTAGAGGGTGTGTCTCTACGGGGGCATCACTGATGCCTGGAATTATGAAACCTGGGGACGGATCTAAGACAGTGAAAACAGGGTCCATTGCATGGGTTGCCTTCTCCCCAGAGGCTCTATCCACAGAGGTAAAGTGAAAGTCAGGGCACTTTCCAAAAATGTCAACTTTCCTGAGGATAGGACAATGTTCATGTACAGCAATGACCGGCCTCTTCTGGACTCATTTTGACCTCCAAGGCTCAGAGGCTGGGTAACAAGCCTAAGATAAGAAATGGTAGAAGGATTCACACCCACATCTGTCTGACCAAGAGGGTTCATGTTGCATGCTGGAGTGCTCTTCATCTCTGTATCTTCCCCAGGGTCCTCACAGTCCTGACTAGCAAATCCAGATGACAGACCAAGCAAACACTTAGCAGCCTCTCCTCCTTCCCAAGACTACTTCAAAATGACAGCAAAGAAATAAAAGTGCAATTAATTTATAAAAGTAAAGAGAAAAGGAGGAGAACAATCAGCCACCTACAGATTTCAGTGAAGTTCTAAAAAAGAAGGAGGGAGCACAACAATATGTTCAATCATAATTACTTCAGGGCTGCTTATTGATTTTCAACATTAGAGTCAACTTCTGAAAAAAACCAGAGAGGCTCAAATATGTTTGCAGAAAAGCCTTTGAATGCCCTCAACTTTGGATATGTAAGAGTAAAGGTACTGCAGGGACAGATGTGAGATAAAGAGAGTGGAAGGAGGGGTAGAGGGAAGGCAGGGGTGCCAATATGCACATTTGCACTATCAGAATCAGGAAGGAATAGCAAAAGTTGATGGAATGAGACTCAAAGGTTTCTGTATATTGTTTAAGGTTGAAAGATGACTAACAGAAAACCAAGCCAAAAATAATACAAGAAATATCAAGAAACAAGAGGTAATGGTAGCAAGTGAGCAAAACCCTAATCATTCAGAGCAGAGAACTAAAAGAACATATAAAATTAATTAATCAAGAAAGAGCAACATAAGAATGCTTTTCAGGTTTACAGAGGTAATGCCAGGAAGACCAAGAACTAAGAACAAAACATTTCAACATTTTGAAATGTATCAACAGGGAGCAGGGGACATGTACTTTTCATTATAAGGTCTTCTTCACCACTTTGCTTTTTACTATTTGCATGAAATAATCTGATAAAAAAGAAAAACAAGGAATAAAATTAACCAAGAATAATGAGTATTTCTATACATTTACCTGATTAGATTAGGTCCCTGGAGGTGGGAGCAGGAATCAACATGTCCTTTGTTCTCCAACATCCTCTATCAATAGCTTTAATGCTGTTTTGTATGGAGAAATGCAATCAGCACTCACTCTACTAAACTTGTACATAAGTTCCTCTCCCACTGTCTGATACTGCATGTCTACCATTCTCAGGCCTGTCCAGTCCTTGATCTTTCCCCAAACAGTCCCACTCTATATATAGGCTTTAATGGGATTACATGTTCAGCACCCTGTATCTCCAGTGCTGGGAAAGCACATAATATTAATGATACGGGGTCCACAGAATCACATTATATAGTAAGACCTATGAGTGTGCATATACACAGAAGTTGATATATACATTCCTTGTTGTGATGTGACTGTCCCCATTATAAGCTGTGGGGGCAGGAATGGGGGTGGAGAACAGGACTCTTCTCACTGTTCCCTGGGAGTTCTAGAAAAAAAAAAAGGTAGCTACAACACTTCCCACAGTGCTTTTCTCCACTCACCTGCCATGACAATAGTGCTGTCCCTTCTGCATGTGCTAAAATATCCTACCAATCTAAATACATGGTTTTTGGAAAGAAAAAGGAACACATAAGTTATGGATTATAAAAATGCTTCACTATTTAAAGGGAGGCCAATGGAACAAATTATAAAAAAGGAACTTCTTAGAGGAAAAATACAACAAAATTAACTTCCAGGGGTGCCTGAATGGCTCAGTCAGTTGAACATTCGACTCTTGATTTGGGCTCAGGTCTTGATCTCAGGTCATGAGATCAAGCCTTGTGTCAGCCTCTGCACTGAGAGTGAGTCTGCTTGAGGTTCTCTCTCTCTCCCTCTCCCTCTGCCCACCCACACCCACCTCACTTGTACTCACTCTCTCTTAAAAAGCAAAACAAACTAAGCCCCATCTCTAACTCTGCCTGACTACAAGAACAACAAGTCAAAACTATTCCCACAGACATCCAGTACCACTCTTGCTTTCTGATTTAAGTCAGAAGTCATGACAAAATTGACTTTCAATTCAAAATGGTTAAATTAATGAGTGGATACTGTTTCCATTCTGATTTGAAGACATTCACTGTGAAAAGACTTTTTTAAAAAGACCATTGGATATATTTACTGGATATTAGAGGACATTAAGGAATTATTTAACTTTGTTAGCTATTAAAATGCATTATGCTATGTAAGACAATGCTTTCTCTGAGATTCATAATGAAGTATTGTTGTTGAGGTAAAACAACACTATGTCTGCAACTGGCTTTGGATGCTGATAGTTGCTATAACTGGTGTGGACACACAGTGGTTTTGTTATACTTTCTACTTAGGTGTAGCTCCCAAAGACCTAGTAATTCTAACTCTAAGAATTTGCTCAAGTGAAATGAAAACATAGTCCACACAAAGACCTGTAATTAATAATTAATTACAAAGACAATTAATAACAGGAGAATGGGTCCGCAAGCTGTGGCAGCATGGAACACACCATAGAGCAATACCCAGTAACAAAAAGGAACTAATTGTGGATGCACATCACAACATGGACAAATCTCAAAGGCATCATACTGAGGGAAAAAAAATGCAGATCCTAAAGAGTGAGATAGAAATCAAAACACTTGCTACCACTGAGGCATGAAGACTGACTGGATGGACTCCTGTGAGGAGTCAATAACATAAACTTGCAGAGTACCTAGGACAATGCCAGTACATAGTGCTGCTTTACACCTTTTAGTTCTCTTTTTGTGCATTCATTTCAATGACCTAATTGTGTTTTTGGTAATGATGGACGTGTTCTATATCTTCATGGGAATGTTGGTGACATTTGTGTATATATCTGTCAAACTTTACTATACATGTTAGCTATGTACGTTTAACTTTATGTGAATTGCATCTTGAAAAACAAAAATGTAATTCTATACAAAAATACAATGGTGGTTACTTTGAGTTCTCAACTGAAAATGAAAACCCAAGCCAGACTATGTTCTTCACAACTCAAGCAGGCCCAAGGCATTTTAACCTAGGGATAAAGTGAGGAGAGAACCAAAACTTCCACTTAAAATGTGCCATTATTTTTCTTTAAGATTTTATTTATTTGAGAGGCAGAGTGAGTTAGAGAGCACATGAACAGGGGCAGAGGGAGAGGGAGAAGCAGATTCCCTGACAAACAGGGAGTCCGACACGGGTCTTGATCCAGGGACTCCAGGATCATGATCCAAGCCAAAGGCAGATCCTCAACTGACTGAGCCACCCAGGTGCCCCGCCATTATTTTTTTTTAAATCTGTCCAGCGTACCCTAAATCATATGGGACCACCTGGGTGTATCTATGATCCCAAAGGCCCTACCGAAGCCTGGGGCTCCTCCTGCTGAAGGCCAGTGAGCCAGCTGGTCTGCAAAGTCAGGCCAGGGTCTATGAATTTCTATCCCTTGATACCTCGAGAGAGGGCACTGTTTGGGCATGACAGACTGAGGTACCTGTGTGATATCCTGAGAGAGCCATCCAGAGGGCCTATGCTCGCAGTCTCTGAGGCAAATTCTGCAGGCCTGAACCCAGGAGAGAGACCCTGGCTAAAGGTGCAGACTGTCATCCTACCTGCCCGTTGCTCCAGTTCATGAGGATGCCATCCTGGCTCTCCATTTTGGACGGCTTCCCCAAATCATAGTGCTTCCACTGCCTGTCAACATTTTCTTCCTATCTATGTCAGTTACTTTCACCTATCCTCATGTATCTTTAATAACAACTCATAGAGCACTTTTAAATGCATCACTTATTTCAGTAATAATGACAACATAATGGATTAGATAGGGCAAATGCTCTTAGTCCCATTTTACATAGGAGCAAATTATATTGAAGGATTAAGTGCGTTTCCCAAAGTTGGGGCTCATGCTAAGACCCCAACTCACATTTTCAAACTCTAAAACCAGGCTCTTTTCAACATTTCTGGCTATCTCCTGCTTAAACAAATCCTAACTACAAAAAAAGAAGGAAGAAAGAAAGGCAAGGTGAAAGGAGGGAATGGGGTGGGGGAGGATGGAGAGGAAGGAGAGAATAAAGGAGGGAAGGAAGGAGGGAAGTGGGGGAGGTAGCAAGGAAGGAAAGGAAACAGTTTACTGAGAGAAATTGGGAAACAAAATCCTGGCTCTACCTCCAATGAACTGTGCTATTCTGACCAAGTTTTCCAACTTCTTTGTAACACGGAGATCCAGCTTATAGGGACTCCTGTGAGGAGTCAATAACATAAACTTGCAGAGTACCTAGGACAATGCCAGTACATAGTGCTGCTTTACACCTTTTAGTTCTCTTTTTGTGCATTCATTTCAATGACCTAATTGTGCTGAATTCTTCAGCCCCACTATCTCTTATGTTCTGAGGACATTTAATTCACACTTTCGTCACCTATTTATTCACTACACTTTATGTCCACACAGAAGATCATTAGAAACAATGCATAACTTCTATACCGAAGAGCTACCCTCACAAAAGTTCACCAGAGAAACTAGGTTAAAACTTTAAAAAAAGTTGGCCAGAATGAAAGACATGTAATTCAATATAAAACTTTAAAATTAAAAATCTTCCATTTGAGTCTTATGTTCATTAAAGCAAATATTAAAGAATTTAAAAATGCCTGCTATAATACAGCTTCCTATACTCTTCCATGCACCCTAAATCCAAGCAATAGATGAGGAAAATGTTTGATTATTTCAGTGGTTTTGAGGTGGTGTTGTCTCAACCTCTTCGTATCCAATAGTAAGGTCCTATGCCAAAATTATCAGAGTTTGAGAGGCACCCGTGGAGGCATGTTGACTGGGCCGTGGGAAGAGGGACAGTAGTGATGACTGTCTTCAGAGGAAAATCATCCACTCCCAGGACCAGACGAGGTGCTATGTCACTCCTCTTTAGGCACTGATGGCTTCATGTATCATTCTTTTCTCAACACATGCAGGTCTTTGTGACCATGTATTTGTATGGAACTGCAGCAGAGCCACTGACTGCTGGCCACTAAGACCACATGACCAGAGAGAAAGATGATGTCCACCTTATCAAGCTACTGCAATGGCAACTTCAGTGCATTTAAAACTCTTCTCCTCAAACCAAGCCATAAAGCAACTTTTCTACATAGACCAGCACGTGACTCCAGTGGAGCTGAGGCAAGTGTCCACAATTGGAAGACACTAAATAAGTTCTTGGCTTACCCATATTTGAGTTTCCAGGAGATGAAGAATGATACACAGATGGTCTTAATGATTCTTAGAAAATATTAAGACTGATTCTTCAAGGAATGCATAAAGTTGGTCATAGAGATTGACAGACAATCTACATTTATCCATCTGTTCCACAGATATTTAGGGCATGTCTATTATGTGTGAGGCCCAGTGCCCAGAGCTGGGGACACAAAACTGAGAGAGACATGCTTCTTGTTGATGGTCCTAGTGAGGACAGAAACTGAATAATGCAGGAGAAACACATACTACCATGCTGGAATTGGTCTCAATGTAAATTAATGGTCACAAATTCCAAACAGTGGCTCTGCTTACTCTCCTGCTCTTCGGTGACCATTTCAATTACAAATTTTTTTATCTCTGGCTTGGATTTCCCATTTGAACTCTAGACACAAATATGCAAACTCCAACTTGACATCTCTACTTGGATGTATAAAAATGATCTCAAGTTGAAGATGCATAAAATAGAGCTCTCAGTTCCAGCTGTTAGCCAATCTCTGCTTTTCTGTCTTCTCCACTCAGTGAAAGGCAACTTCATTTTCCCAGTCGCCCAAGCCACAAAACTCATAGTCCTCCTTGAATCTGTTCTCTCTTACATTGCCTATCCCAATAAGGAAATGCAAGTCCTGTTGGCTCTACCTCTGATATGTATCCAGGATCTGACCATCACTTACCACTCCACTACCCCACCCTGGCTCTGAGAAAGCACAACCTTTCACCTGTACTGCTGCCCTCTATCAGTTCCTCTGCTGCTTGTCCTGCCTTTCTATGATGCCTTCCCCACTGAGCAGCCATGTTCTATAAAGCAGATGTCAGGTCATGTCACTCCTGTACTAAAAACTCTGATTTCTCAGCCTAGAGCAAGATTCGGAGCTTTCCCACAGATTCACTACTCACTACATGGTCTGGGCTTACACTATTGCTGAGACTTCATTCTATACTACACTTCCCTGGCTCTCTCCCTCCTAGATCCTCAGAAAAAACACAAGGCATGTTCTTGAGTCAGAAATCTGACATCTGTGGTTCCCTCTGCCATACTTGATGTCACCCCAGATAGCAGCACAGCTCCCTCTCTCGCTTCTTTCAGATCTTTGCCCAAATGTCCCCAGAGAGGTCTTTCCTGAGCAGCCCACAGAAAAACAGCACCTGCCACCCCACACCAGGTTCTTCCCCTTCCCTGTTTTATTTTTTTTTTCATGACTCTCATCACTATCAAATATGTATAAATACATATTTTTTGTTCATTTCTTCTCTCTCTCCTCCCTCTAGAGCAGCACTATCTAGTAGAAATATAATGTGAGACATATGCATAATTTTGAATTTTCTAGTAGCCATAGTAAAGAAAATAAAAAGAAACAGAGGAAATTGTCAACTTATAATATTTTTTGGTTAATCTTATATAGCTAAAACATGAGCACTTCAAAGTAAAATCAATATAAAATTATTAATAAGACATGATATATATTTTGGTACTAAATTTGAAATCTGGTGTGTATGTTACACTTACAGTGCATCCCAATTCAGGCTCACCACATTTTAAGTGCTTGGTCACCACCCTTGATTGGTGGCTCTGGTACTCATCAGCTCAGCTCTGGAATATAAACTCCATGGAGCAAAGAATAATTTTGCTTACCATGTACCCAACAGCTTGAACAGTGCCAGGCAAATGGTTTGCAAATCAATTAATTATTTAATTAACAGAGGTGTTTTTTTTTTTCGTCTTCTCTCTAATAAGCACATATTGAATATATACAATATAAGAAACAAACAAAACGTGGTAAAAAATAAAGACTATTATACCACAGTGCTTTTAATCTAGTAAGGGAGGAATGCTGTAAAGAAACAGAAAGTCTGAGGTATCCCAAGGGAAAAGGAAAACAATCTACACCAATTTTAAGCTGAATGGGAAAGGACCTGATTGGGGCTCAGATGTGGCACAACCCTGGCCAGTTGGAGGAGTGGAGAAAGAAGATCATATAGATTATGGCAACGCCCAGGATGACAGTGATAAAAGCTAGACTCAGGGAAGGTCAGGGAAAGATGGTCAGGAGGCAGAATCAACAGTGCCTGGCCCAGCCCTGTTCAGGGTCCAAGTCAGGGGAAGAATTACAAATACTGGGGTGTTGAGCTCAGTGGCTAAGGAAGAAAATGATGTCTTGATGAACTCATGCAATCCTGAGAGATAACAGACTGATGAATGAGGGCAGCTAATGATGACTTATCATCTAGTTCCAACACCCAGACCCAATATATAACCTCATTTCAATCACCCTGACTTCTTCCACATTTAGATATTTCTACCCTAATGAGCAGCAATGATATTTCCCAGAACATTCTACAAGGATGTGCCAACTGGAGAGTCAGAAGGGCCCCTTTCTGGGCCTCAGTTTCCTCCTCTATAAAATTAGGAGGGTGGTGCTGGGCCAGGTGATTGTAGCCTGGTCTAGTGGGCCCTTTCCCTATCCCATGTCTTCAGTGCTCTTTTCCTGTACCACAGGAGCTGAGCTCTCTAGCAGAAGACTGTACAGGTGTGAGTATAACTCTCTCAAGAATTGTTCACCTAACACTCTGGTTCTTCTTCAGTAATATCTGCCAACATGAAAATTAAAGCCAAGAGCAAGCTCACAACAGACACTGTCATCACAAACTTCGTACAGCTAAAAGTGCAGGGGGTGAGCTGCACAAAGAAAACCTTGATGCACAGTGGGAACAGTCACATTTCTGAACTGACATGGTGCTGAGCGCTAAAGCTGAACCTTTCTACAAAGGAAAGGGCATTCTTCCTGTAAACAGACATGGGTGTGTATGTGACATAAAGCCTTCAAACTTTGGGCTAGCAGCAAGCAATACTCTCGGAAAAGCTGTCTCATTGTACCCAGGAGGGCAACAGAAGCATCTCACCTCAGCCGTTCTTCCTCTTTTTTTCGAAGATTGAAGTCTCGCTGAACCACCTGGAGAACATGCTCCGTTTCATCATCTGTCAGACCAGACAGATCCAGCTTCCTCCCCATGATTTAATACAAAACACAGATGGTGATGCAAGACCTAAGAAATCAAGGAGAGACCACAAATTGAGGGCAAGATGAAAGCTCTACAGGGACAAAAATCAACCCACTTTGGTTTTTTGGTTTGTTTTTTAAAGATTTTATTTACTTGAGGGGGCACCTGGGTGGCTCAGTGGTTGAGCGACTGTCTTCAACTCAGGTCATGATCCCAGGGTTCAGGGATCAAGTCCTGCATCAGACTTCCTGTGAGGAGCCCTCTGCCTATGTCTCGGTCTCTCTCTCTGCATCTCTCATGAATAAATAAATAAGATCTTTTAAAAAAAGAGATTTTATTTATTTGAGAGACAGAGTGAGTGCGAGAGAGCACATGAGCAGGGACAGAGGGAGAAGCAGATTCCCCCACTAAGCAAGGAGCCCAATGCAGGGCTCGATCCCAGGATCTGGGGATCATGACTTGAGCCAAAGGCAGATGCTTAACCATCTGAACCACCCTGGTATCTCCTCCATTTTGTTATTAACACAGAATTAATACAGCTTGAGCTAAAGTAGTATCTTGCTCTGCTCTCATAGTCAATAAACATTTACAGACAATTTTGGCAAGGCTGCAGAGAAAGAGAGAAGGTAACAGTATCTGCCAGTTTTATTCATCCCACCCAATGCTTAAGTTAGAAAAAAAATCATAAATCACTTTTTTTCAACACAATGAAGCATACAGAGGGCTAGTGTGGATTACTACAAAATGCCAAAGACAGGATCCAAAAATTCTAAATTTTTGTGACTTGCAGTTTTAAATTCTATGTATTGTAATAATTGCAAAATAAAATAAATTATAATACTCTTTTAAATATCCCATATATACTATATTCCTTTAATTTTCATCATGTGGCCATAAAATATAAACTAGAAATCGATAAACTCTGTTCTGCAAAAGGAGAAAATATAGTAAAATAACCTTATTTAGCCATTTCTCAGCAGTAGAAAAGATAGTATTTTAAAGGAGCACTTCCAGCAGTGCTTACCTAGAAATTATGGGAAACTATGTTTTTAAAAGTGATTTTAAATGAATGGCTGCACCCAGGTATAAAATAAAATGCACAATTCTGGAAAATTGCCTAGAACTGACAACCATCATAAACACAAATGCAACTATCCTCAATAAAGTATTAGTGGAACCAATCCAGCAAGATTCCAAAAAGATTATTATATATGATGACTAAGTGGATTTTCTAAGCAATTCCAGATTAGTTCAACATTCAAAACTCAACCAGTGTAATTCACCACATTCACAGAACAAAATGAAAAAATCATATGATCAATGCCCATTTATGACAGAAGCCCTCTGCAAACTAAAACTACAAGGAAATTTCCTCCATTATATAAAGGGCATTTTCAGGAAAAAGAACAAAAGAAAATCTAAATTAAAATTAACATCATATTCAATGATGACAGAGGGCATTCTTTGTGATGAGTACTGGGTGTTGCATATAAGTGATGAATCACTGAATTCTACTCCAGAAATCAATATTGCTGTATGTTAACTAACAACATTTAAATAAATAAACAAACAAGCAAACAAACAAACTAGAAGTGCAGCAATTAAAAAAAAAAAAGGACTGAATGCTCTCCCTTAAGATCAGGAACATGGCTTGAACATCCACTCTCATTACCTTTACTTATTATGGAAGGTCTTTATTATAAAGCTACATTAATTAAGACAGAGTAGTACTGCCATATAGGTAGGTATATTAGTTTGCCAAGGCTGCTATAGGCTAGGATGGTTTGAACTCAGAATTAATCTTCTGAGTACCGTAGACTAGGTGGTTTGAACACCAGAATTAATCTTTTCACAGGTCTGGAGACTAGAAGTCTGAGATCAAGGTATTGACAAAGTTGGGTTCTTTTGAGGCTTCTCTCCTTGCCTTGGGAGATGGCTATCTTCTCCCCAAGTCTTCACATGGTCTTCCCTCTGTACATGTCAATGTCTAAATCTCTTTCTTTTTTAAAAATTTTATTTATTTACTTGAGAGAGAGAGGGAGAGAGAGAGAGTGCGCGCACGCGCACAGAAGGAGAGGGAGGAGCAGACCCCTGCAGAGCAGAGAGCCTGATGTGGGGCTTGATCCTAGAACCGTAGGATCATGACCTGGGCCACAGGAAGACACTTTAACTGACTGAGCCCCCCAGGTGCCCCTTAAATTTCTTAGTATAGGGGCACCAGTAATACTGGATTCTGGTCCACCCTAATAACCTCATTGTAACCTAACTCTCTTTTTAAATATCCTATCTCCAAATACAGTCACAATTTGAATTAGGACCTCAACATTTTGGAGTGACACAACTCAGACCACAACCTTTCATGTTTTGGTTCCCGAAATTCATGTCTTCTCACATGTAATATATATTCAGGCCATCCCAGCAGCCACAAAAGTCTTAGCCCATTCCAGCTTCAACTCTAAGTAAGTAATCTCCTCTAAATATCATCTAACTTAGGTACAGGTGAGCTGAGAGCAATATTCATCCAGAGGTAAAATTATTTTCCAGGGGTAAACCTGTGAAACCTGGCAAGTTATCTGCTTCCAAAATGCTATATGTAGGAGAGGCACTGGATTGACGTTCCCATTCTAGATGGGAGAAACTAGAAAGAAGAAAGGAGTCTTGGGTCTCAAGCAAGTCTGAGGGCAGAAAAAATTCCATTAGATTTTTAAGGCTCAAGAATAATTCTCTTCTTCTGTGCCTAGCAGAGTGGCTCTACCTTCTGAGCCAACCAGGTTGGCTATCCCAGCCCCTCGGCCCTGGGTATAGCCACAGCAGCTTGGACCTCTGTAACTGAGGAAAAGAGAGTCCCACCCCATAGTGGGTGGCAGACGTAGCCCTGAGGACCTCCAAATTAATTGCCTTCAGGATATTCCTTCTCTTTCTTGAAGGATAACACATGTGTGTAGCCAGATAGCTCTACTGGCCAGGCCTGTAGAATCTCAAAGGGCCACCAGCCTTCATTTCATCCTGTCTCAGTTTAGTCTAAACTGGCAGTGTTTCCACTGATAATAAATTCTCAAAAACTTCATTGGTTTCCCATGAAATGCACAGAAGGCCAACCCTTCAAGCAAGAGGGTCCTCTACAGCTCTTCCCTGGGTAAGCAAAGCTCCATTCCTGGTTTCTGCTGAAATGGCTGAGTTGAAATCGCTCATAATCTGTGTAGCGTGTGCCTGTCCAGCCAGACCCCTGATGTTCCCTCCAATCACACTTTCTCATTTTTTGTAACATGGATAGAATGTGAACTTTCCAGATCTTTAAGATCTAGATCCTTCTGCTTAACAATCCTTCTTCAATTTCTCTCTCTGCTCTTGCATTTTACTATAAGCAGCAAGGACAGACCAGGTTGTGCTTCAACACTTTGCACGGACATCTCATCAGCTAAATACCCAAATCTATCACTTACAAGTTCTACCTTCCACAAAACACTGGAACACAATCTGACCAAATTCTCTCCTACTTTATAAAGAAAGGATCCAATTCCTCCACTTCTAATAACGTGTTCCTCATTTCTGTCTGAGACCTCACCAGAAGTACCTTTAATATTCATATTTTTACCACCTTTCTATTCACAATGATACCTGTATTCTCTCAGATGATAGAAGCTCTCTCTCCAGCCTCCTCTCTTTTTCCCAAGCCCTCAGCATACACCTTTACCATCCATATTTCCACCAACAGTCTTCTCAAAGCAACCTCAGCTTTTTCTAGCATGTGCCTCAGGACATTTCCACCTCCACCCATTAGCCACTTCCAAAGCCACTTGCACATGTTTACATAGAAATGGCAAATACACATATGAAAAGATGCTTAATTTCATCGGTAATTGCAGAATTGCAAATCAAAGCCACATTTCACACTCACTGAAATAAAAAGTCTTTATCAAGTGTTGACAGGAATTGGGACAATGGCAGCTTTCATATGGTTTATATAAACTGGTGCAATTGCTTTGTGACAGGAGTATCAAAGTTTATGATGCACCTTACTTATGAACTGGCATTTCTGCCACCTCTGAGTATATTCCTCCAATATAATCTTGCAAATATACACCAAGAGATAGGAATTTGGTTAGAGCACATGAAATTTCTAAATCTGTACCATTCCAGTTTATAAAAATGCCTATTTCATGTCGTTCAACCTAACAGAAGACATTAACAGCAGTCACATTCAAAAATGCAGAAAGTCAAACAAATCAAATAAAACCTGGAAACTACCCTGAATATCCATAAATGAGAGGAGGATAAATGATGTATATGTGTGTCATAATAGAGTTCTCTACTGCAGTAAAAAAGAACACACTGTAGATATACCCAATAACATGAGTGAATCTTAAAAACATAATGTTGAGACAGAAAATCATGTCATTGGTACATACATGTGCAGCAGGCACACGTTATAATCTTTTTTATAAAAAGTTCAAAAATTTGGAAAGCCAAAGCATGTGTTTTTTAGGAATAAATACGCAAAAACTATAAAGAACAAGATGGGGCCTCTGAAGGAGAAAAGATTTGTTTGCAGATATCACACAGAGGCTTCACAGCTGTCACTGGAAAGACATAGTAAGTACTGTCTTTTATAAGAAGGTACTACTTATTATTACTACTATTGTATTAAGTAATAATTATTATTAACATTTTATTACTTATTGTTATTACTATTATTATTATGAAAAGATTCAAGTTGTTTCTGTCTGTAAGGTATTTTTCATAAGCATAAAGTAAACCTAACATTAAATAAAACTAATCTAATTTCATCATAATTATAGCAAATATTTGAAACACTGTCCAAGGAATATACTGAGAAGTATAATAAAGATGATGACAATGATTTTGGTAAATATGTTAAGAAGATGAAAAGTACAGCATGCAGAATGTGGTCAATAATATTTTAATAACACTGTGTGGTGACAGATGGTGACAACATTCGTCATGGTGAGCACTGAGTAATGTAACAGAACTGTCAAATCACTACATTGTACACCTGAAATTAATATAACACTGTAGGTCAACTATACTTCAAAAACAAAACTTTTTAAGTTGTTAATGATTTTGATGGATCTAACATTATTGGTTGAACACTTACTATGTTCCAGATGTTTTGGCATTTCATACATGTATGTGTATGCATATATATACACACACCCACAAAATTCTACAGGGAACTACAACCACTGTTACTACTCACAGATGAGAAAGTATAAACTCATAGTTACATGTTCTGAATGTAAGATAAATAATGAATGACAGCTAAGGTCTGACTGTGTTTAAAGTCCATACCTTTACTCCACACACAGACCTTCCTGTGAGATACAGAAGAAAACTCTGGACCTCAGGTTTTCATACTTGGAATCCAGAGTTCCCTACCATGTCCTAGCATGTGAAAGGTAAGAACAGGAACTCCCGTTACTTGGTTGCTATTCAGGCAAAGGTGACCTGCCCTTTTAGTTTCCAAATAATGGCAATAAACACAGAGAACGGACAAGTTTCCATCATTAAAAGACTTCTGTTAAATGATTTAAAGCCTCATACTTGTACGATGCAAACCAACTTCAAGATTTAACCAGCAAATCACAACAGGAATCCCAGCTATTTTTAAAATATTTTTTCACGCCACTTATGCTATTGGTCAAAAGTAAATCTGTGGTCCACTTTGCTCATGTGATGTTGGGGTTGGGGGGTAGGGGCAGGGTGGGTGGGGAGACAGTCTAGTTCACCTGCTGGTCTGCAAAAGTAAATTAGAAGTAAGGCTCCACTTTTAGGCTGCAAGGCAAAGGGGAAGCTTCATAAGATGCCATCTTCAAGTCCCTCAATGAGCAGGAAGAAACAGATCAGAGGGCACAGGGAAAATGCAGACTGATTCCTTCCTTCAGAATACCCCATTAAAGGTGATAATGGCACCCTGGAGTTTCCTCCCAAGGTGATATATCTGTCCCCTTCACTTCACTTCACCGGCTTTTGGTTTCTGAGAATTATATATGAACTTCTAAGATGTGCAGTTAGTGAAAGACAGAAGTGGCAGCTTTGATCATCTCAAACCTAAAAATAATGATCAGGACTCAAAAGGGATAAATGGTTTCTGTAAAGATATAAATAAAGTAGCTATAAATGAACAAGGCAGAGAACAATGAGAAAACCCTTTGGGGAAATGAGGAAAGCATCTTCCTTTTCTACAGTAAACATGATTAGATTTCCTGTACAACAGAGATAGCATCTCAGGGCTAGAGAAGCCTCACGTCCAGGAATCACAGATCACATAGGTATGGAGCCTTCATTTATAGATGAGAGAGGGTAAGCACAGGAGAAGGAAGTGGTTTCCCCATGACACAAAGCTGGTTCAGAAAGTCCTGGCTTCTAGAACAGTGCTTTCCCTCCTTGATCTCTCGGGTTTATACCTAACTAAGATGGCAGCAGAGAGAATACGATATTGTATTATCACATACTTTTGGTGAACTGCATGCTGTATATTTCATTTGATTCCTTCCCTTAAAAGGTCACAAAATTCTTTCCTTTAATACATTTCTATGGGTACAAAATATTCCATTGTGTGGCTGTACCACAACTTAAGCAATCATACTTGCATACTTTCTGTTTATTTCCAATGTTTTTCTACCATAAATAACACTAACACCTTTATACATATTTACTTGCACATCCTTGAAGAAAATTCTTAGATTGAATGGCTGGGTCAATGTTTAGGCACATTTGATAATTACTGCCAGATTGCCATGAAAATGTTTACTCTTGTCTTCCTCCTACTAGGATATATGAGTGCCTGTGTTCCTCAACTCTTATTAAATGAAAATGGAAAGTTATTATAATTGGTAATGCTTTGGTCACTAGTTATTTGGAATGTTTCATTACACTGTGTTTTGAACCTTGATACTTGTGGAATTGCCTTTTCTTATGAACTTTGCAATTTTATATTTTAGAGAATTTTATATATTTCTTAGTATTTTTTAAAGGACACTTAACATATTAAAATAGTCATCCATCCTGTTGTCCCCAGATTGTCCCTTGCCTTTTAATTGTATTCATCTTGTGTTTTGCTATGTGAACTTGCTTGTTTTATGCAGTAAAATGTTGGGTGTTGTTTTTGTTATCAAGTTTTCATAAGCTTCTACCTATTCTCAATTCCTTTACGAGAATACCTAATACTATAAAGATGGCAGATTTTCCCCCAAATTAACAGATTCATTAAAAAAAATGGTCAATAAAAAATTCATGTGAATTTTTATTCCTAACTTGATAAAAAGGTTTCAAAGTTCACCTGGAGACATAAATGGATAGTGTTAGCCAGACAATTAGGAGAAGGAACAATAATGAGAGGTGATTTGCAATACTAGGTTTTAAGGTGTGTCACTCACATGAGATCAGCTGGTAGATCACCAGCTCAGGGCAGGTCAGGAAAGAAAGGCCCAAGAAAGACCCTCTGTGTCTGTGTGTTTGTGTATGTATGTATGCATGTATGTATCTATTTATTTCTTCATGGGTCATCTAAGTCAGATAGATTGGTCTATAAATGTTTGGGATAGTTGACAAATCACATCAGGTCTATGAGGTTTCTTTTTTTTTTTATTTTTTTATTTATGATAGTCACAGAGAGAGAAAGAGAGAGAGGCAGAGACACAGGCAGAGGGAGAAGCAGGCTCCATGCACCGGGAGCCCGACGTGGGATTCGATCCCGGGTCTCCAGGATCGCGCCCTGGGCCAAAGACAGGCGCCAAACCGCTGCGCCACCCAGGGATCCCCTCTATGAGGTTTCTAAGGTCATTTGTTAGTGAGTTAAAGAAACTAAAGTTATTAAAAAGAAATGAAGAGTAAAATGGAAAATGTATTGCTGAGATGAAAAAGCATTTGGTGTATAATTAATAATTATACACCCAAACTGGGAGTTGTGCAAATACCCTTCAATAGAAGACTAAATTATGGTATATTCACCAGTAGAATACTACATAGCAATAAGCACAAGTAAACTACAAATACATATGACAGTATGAATGAATCTCATGAATATTCTTCTGAGCAAAATAAGATAGACACAGAGAGAAAATAGTGATGAATCCAATTATACAAAGTTCAAAATCAGGCAAAACTATTCTACAGTGTTAGAAGCAGGAGAGTCTTCGTCACTGAGCAGGAAAACAGTGACGAAAAAGAGTAAAGCTGAGGAACTGGTAACATTGTTTCCTGATCTGGGTGCTAGTTATATAGATGTACTCAATTTGTGAAAATCCACTGAAGTATACACTTTTGATTTATGTATGACATGGTTCAATAAAAAGCAAAAAATAAAAAAAAATAAAAATAAAAAAAAAAATAAAAAAAAAAAAAGCAAAAAATATAGTATGAATAGTAAAATCCTATGTAATTAGATAAACTGCAAATACACTGAAAGATAATCACAAGAAATATTACCAATAGTTACCTCTGAGTGGTAAAATTTCATAAATGCAATTTTTAAAAAATGTACTTTTGGGTGTTTTTTCCCTTCTACAATAAACAGTTTGAAAAATTAAACAAATGCCCATTAAGCATATGTACGAGGATAGTCTCCTCAATGCTATTTACAATAGAAAATTTGTTTAAGCAACAGAAATATTTAATGTTGGATCCCTGGGTGGCTCAGTGGTTTAGCGCCTGCCTTCAGCCCAGGGCATGATCCTGGAGTCCCGGGATCAAGTCCCACATCAGGCTCCCTGCATGGAGCCTGCTTCTCCCTCTGCCTGTGTCTCTGCCTCTCTCTCTCTCTCTGTGTCTCTCATGAATAAATAAATAAAATCTTTATTAAAAAAAAAAGAAAAAGAAATATTTAATGTTAGACCACTGGTTAAATTTGCTATGATATATCTCTGCTAGGATACTAACATGCTATAAAAATGACATATTTTTAAAATATGATATATTACTGACATGGAAAAATATTCACAACATATTTATGAATGAAACATTACAGACTGAAGAACAATATTAAGTGATCTCGTTCTGTTATTCTAAAAAAAACAGTGTGTGAATTCCATTAAAAAGAATAGAATAATAAATCATATGCCAAATGTTCACAGTTGTTATTATTTCCGGGTTATTGGATTTCTTATAAATTTTAGTTATTTTTTAATGTTTTTTTCATGTTTTCCAATTTTCCCACAATGAACATGGATTACTTTCTTGATGAAAAATAAATGTTATTTTGAACACTAATAAAAGCCAGTAATAACTTTACAAGAGTAGCTCAAGTTTATAATATAATAAATGGTCTTGACATTACAAGAGGATCACAATAACTAAAATGTCAAAGGAGAAGCCTGATATTATCATATTCGAGGGGACAGCCTGAAAACTGTTCACTACTCAATTATATTTTATTTCACATCAGTTTATAGCTGCAAAGACCCTAAAACAAGAAGAGATACAATACCAATCACTAGGGCAGCCTGGGTGGTTCAGCGGTTTAGTGCCGTCTTCAGCTCAGGGCTTGATCCTGGAGACCCGGGACTGAGTCCCACGTCAGGCTCCCTGCATGGAGCCTGCTTCTCCCTCTGCCTGTGTCTCTGCCTCTCTGTCTCCCTCTCTCTCTGTGTATCTCTTGAATAAATAAAATCTTTAAAAAAAAATTTAAAAAATACCAATCACTAAAAAAAAAAAAAAAAAAAAATCCCATTTTTTGTCAAGGTCATGAAATAATGCCTGATAGATACTCTATTAACTTCAGCTGATAAATAACTAATATCAATTCAGTTTCCTATTATTTTCTAAGAATCAAAGCATTATATCTTGAGACTTGGAAAACTTTCAAAAACCTGATGATGAGCAAAGGATAATTAGAAAATTCAGTGTTCATTACAAAAATGGGTAAACCCTTTCAATCTCAATAGGCCAAAAAATTAAAAGTTCAGCCTGAGGCCATATATAAACAGTATAATTATCAAAACTTGGAGAACAGAAAACCCACCTATAAAAGAGTTGGGGTCTTACTTATGAAACCATGCAACCCATTCAAGACTGAACTGTGTTTTAATTCTGTGCTTGGTCAAATTTAATTACAGCAGCTTAGAAAAGAACCAAAACAAACTCTCATCATACTCAGCCTCCATTTGAAGGTTTACCATGTGACACAAATAGCAGTGTGTTCACATGCATTTCCCCAACTTTCACAAGACATTATGGGAGAGGTGTTTTATTGCCAGCATTAGAGAAAAAGTGACTTGCATCAGCCACCCTGGAAGCAAACCAGAAGGTAGGTTATAGCAAAGTGGTAGAAGCCTGACAGCAGTTGTTCATGAGTGATTTTTATATTTTCAAAGTTCTCTACAGCGATAAATGACTCATAACTTTAAAGTTAGAAGACCTCAAAAAAAAAAAAAAAAAAAAAAGAAGACCTCAAAAAAGGTAGAATTGTCTATATTATTCCTGGCTAGAATAACAAACATGAGGAAGGACACTGACACTTCTACAGGAAAATGGTCAGTACATACCTTACAAATGAAAAGAAAAAAAAGGAACTCCAAAGATATTAAGTACATACATAATGGAAAGTTCATCATAAAAGGTCAGTGTTTACACAAGTGACATTCTAGAAAGATACTTAGAACAGAAAGATCAAGGACAAATGGTTGAAAGAGATTTTATAAACCCACAGTCTGTGTGTTTATGTATGTGTGTGATATCATGAACCTAATAGAAAAGTAAAAAGATTAACTTGCAAAGTCCAAAGTCCTAAAGGTGATAAAAAGTAAGTACTGCTGGAGCTTCCCTCTTCAGCCATGACTAGATGTTGACTAGAACTGAAAAGAAATTTCTTATTCCTCCAAAAAAAATCTAAGTGTTAGGACTCTCATTTAAGGCACTTGCTATCAGGGAAAAAAGAAAAAAAAAACTTCCACCTGGGAAGAAAGAAAACAACACACATATGAGATGTACCTTTCATTGTGTCTATTCTTTGAAGGAGGTGGTACTTAGACTATAGAACTCACTGACCTTCATTACTTCAGCTTCAAGATTGCTATCCCTACTAGACAGCCTGCTTCTCTGAGACTCATCATTTACCTATAGACAGGAATGGCCTAGAGCAGACTCAATTACAACACTAGGCCACAACTGGTTGGACCAGGGATGGCAGGATGCTATTAACATTCAGCTAGGATATGTTGATCTTGGTGGCCTGCTACAATCCCACCTGAAAATGCCACCAAATGGCTTTTACAGTGAAGATGTATTATTGGCCTTTTTGCAGCTTAAACAATATCTAGGCTGACTTCTAGTCTGAATCTGTTGTGTGAAAGTCAACATTTCCCCCTTCTCATTCTGGAAATAATTCAAAAAGCAATAAGGAAAATGAGAAACAAAATGTAAATTTCATTTCAGCTAAGCCAAGAGACAATTAAAACTACAGATACCAAATGTAAATGGAAAGGCATCTAAAATAAAGGAAATTAAGTTGGAAAAATTAAACTCCTTTGGATGGTGAATAATGAAAAAGAAAAAAACTCAAATGATATAAAAACACTAGAAGATAAAATAAATGAGCAAGAAAGGCAAGTAAGCAAGTAAATCTCTCACTGTAAGATATGTGATAAAGCAATGGAGTGACCAAATACTTTTAAGATATTAAAAACTTAATGATCAAATCACACCTATGAATGAAGAAATAGGAAAAATATCAAAGTAACACAAAATGACAAAATGTGAATTGACAGGGCTTTGGAAATAGGCGGGGGAAAATAACAACCATTGCAGAAATTATGCCAAGAAGGCATACCAGGTAGCTGAGAAACTAGTGGAATAAAGTGGGGGAAAGATATGAGGAAGGGGACCAAAGTGAAATAGTAAGACAGATTGTGGAGAATACTGCAGATATGGAGGGAAAAAGAAGAGACCCTAAAGAAAGGAAATGAAAATACTGGAACAAATACATAAGCAATTCCTGAAAATTTTGAGACTATATTGGGTCCCAAGGAAAACTGATCTTTTAAATTAAAAAAAAAAAAAAGTCTTCTTAGAGGGGAGAGAGAGAAAGGGAAGGGGCAGAGGGAGACAGAATCTCAAGCAGACTCCCTGCTGAGCACAGAGCCTGATACAGGGCTCAATCTCACCACCCTGAGATCATGACCTGAGCCAAAATGAAGAATCAGACACTTAACCAACTGAACCACCCAGATGCCCTTAGACTTTTAAATTTTTTTAAGCTACAAAAATAATGAGTAACATAAACATACTTCATACACCAACAGAATAATTCCAAAATGCATAACTAACCTAAAGGTAAAAAAATAAAATAAAATCATAAAGGTAACAAAAGAAAATGAAACAAAATTTTTTCATAATCTCTGAGTGAGAAAAGCATTCCTCAATATGACACAAGATTCAGAAACCATTGAAAATAATGGATAAATTCAATATAAAATTTGAAATATCTGCATAACAAAGAACCAAAACATTATGAGCAGAGTTAGGTGACAAAAATGAAAAAAAATGGCAACCTACATCAAAGACAAAAAGATAATTTCCCTCAATACAAAAACTTTGACAAGTGCATAAGAAAAAAGAGCAAAAACCTAACAGAAAAATGGACAAGGAGAGTAATAAAAATCAGAAGAAACAGAATGCCCAGAAAGAACTATAAATGGCTCATAAACCTATCAAACACATAAAAAGACAAATACAAATTGAAAGACTTTTTTTTCACCTATCAGATTTGCAAAGATTCAAAAGCTTAGTAATCACAGGATGTTGGTAAGGCTGTGAGGAAATGGGCACTCTCATACATTGCTGTTAGGATCATAAGTGTACCATCTCTATGGATGGCAACTTGCCAATACTTATCAATATTATAGGGAAGTAGACAGATATCCTTTCATTCAGGAATTCCACCTCTAAGAATTTATCCTACAGAGGTAACACACATATATTTATGCAAAAATGACATATTTAGAAAGATCGTTAGAGAACCAAGTGAAAAATAATGATGGGATAGCCATACAATGGAAAACCATGCATCTGGTAGGGAAAAATGAAGAAACTTTATGAACTGTTATGGAATTCTTCAAATACAGGGTTAAGTAAAGGTTGCACAATGATATGTACAAACAGCAAGGTGCAAAACAGTAGGTATACTATGCCATTATTTGTATAAAAAGAGAGGAATAAAATATAAGTTTCTAATGTATATACGTGTACACATACTTACTTGTATGTGCATAAATCACTCAAGAAAAATTCATAGGAAAAACCCAGTGGCATGAGTTACCTAAAGAAAAGGGCAACTACTATGGTCAGTGGTGTGAAGCATACTTTCAATGCTTTTGAAATTTTGAATGATTTAAATGTATTGTGTATTCAATATTTTAAATGTAAATATTTAATCTTAATTTATTTCATAAACAATATATACTTTAAATATATCATATTTAATATAACTAATAATATAACAAAATAGATTGTATATAAACATATTATTATATATAAGTATAATATAAAAATAGTATAGTACAAATTAATTTATTTTTAATAAATTTTTAAAATTAAATTTAAATTTTATACACACACAGACACACACACACACAAACATAATGTTTTAAAAGAGATAAGCTGGGCAGCCCGGGTGGCTCAGGGGTTTAGCGCTGCCTTCAGCCCAGGGTGTGGTCCTGGAGACCCAGGATTGAGTCCCACATCAGGCTCCCTGCATGGAATGGAGCCTGCTTCTCCTTCTGCCTGTCTGTGCCTCTCTCTCTCTCTCTTTCTCTTTTTTTCTCTCTCTCTCTCTGTCTCTCATGAATAAATAAATCTTTTTTTTTAAAAAAGGGATAAGCTGATCAAGTTACCTCCATGCATAAAAATCCTTTCATCATTCCCTATAGCTTTGGGGATAACTTTGAGAGGGCTTTGCTTACCACCAAGGCCCTTGAAGACCTCATTCTAACCTGCTCTCTCTCTGGGCTTGACTTTGACCTTCCTTCTGGATCTCTATGAATCAACCACACCACTGAGTTACTTATCAGAACATATCCTTCTCTCTCTTGCCCTTACCCCTAAATGTGTTGGTCTTGCGTTATTGTCCCATAGATCCTTGAGGCTCTGCTCATTTTCATGGTCTGTTTTCTCTCTGTTTTTCAGTTTGGGCAAATTCTTTTGATCTGTACTCTTCTTGTTCACTGATCCTCTGTCATCTTCACTACAGTTTTTTGTTCATCCGGCAAGTATTTTTTCTTTCCATTGTTATATTTTTCAGTTCTATAATTTCTTTTTGGTTCTTTTTTATAACTCTCATTATTGTAATTTCCTATTTTTCATTTGTTTCAGGTGGATTTGTAATTATTTACTGAAGCACTTTTATAACGGCTGCTTTATTTTTTTTGTATATTTTTTCATTGGAGTTCGATTTGCCAACATATAGCATAACACCCAGTGCTCATGCTGCCAGGTGCCCCTCTCGGTGCCCGTCACCCAGTCACTCCAACCCCCCACTCACCTCCCCTTCTACTACCCCTTGTTCATTTCCCAGAGTTAGGAGTCTCTCATGTTCTGTGAATCTCACTGATATTTCCCACTCATTTTCTTTCCTTTCTCCTTTATTCCCTTTCACTATTTTTTTATATTCCCCAAATGAATGAGACCATATACTGTTTGTCCTTCTCCGATTGACTTATTTCACTCAGCATAATACCCTCCAGTTCCATCCACATCGAAGCAAATGGTGGGTATTTGTCGTTTCTAATGGCTGAGGAATATTCCATTGTATACATAGACCACATCTTCTTTATCCATTCATCTTTCAATGGACACCGAGGCTCCTTCCACAGTTTGGCTACTGTGGACATTGCTGCTAGAAACATTGGGGTACAGGTGTCCCGGCGTTTCACTGCATCTGTATCTTGGGGTAAATCCCCAGCAGTGCAATTGCTGGGTCGTAGGGCAGGTCTATTTTTAACTCTCTGAGGAACGTGCACACAGTTTTCCAGAGTGGCTGCACCAGTTCACATTCCCATCAACAGTGCAAGAGGGTTCCCTTTTCTCTGCATCCTCTCCAACATTTGTTGTTTCCTGCCTTGTTAATTTTCCCCATTCTCACTGGTGTGAGGTGGTATCTCATTGTGGTTTTGATTTGTATTTCCCTGACGGCAAGTGATGCGGAGCATTTTCTCATGTGCTTGTTGGCCATGTCTATGTCATCCCCTGTGAAATTTCTGTTCATGTCTTTTACCCATTTCATGATTGGATTGTTTGTTTCTTTGCTGTTGAGTTTAATAAGTTCTTTATAGATCTTGGATACTAGCCCTTTATCTGATAGGTCATTTGCCAATATTGTCTCCCATTCTGTAGGCTGTCTCTTAGTTTTGTTGACTGTTTCTTTTGCTGTGCAGAAGCTTTTTATCTTGATTAAGTCCCAATATTCATTTTTGCTTTTGTTTCCCTTGCCTTCATAGATGTATCTTGCAAGAAGTTGCCGTGGCCAAGTTCAAAAAGGGTGTTGCCTGTGTTTTCCTCTAGGATTTTGATGGATTCTTGTCTTGCATTTAGATATTTCATCCATTTTGAGTTTATCTTTGTGTATGGTGAAAGAGAGTGGTCTAGTTTCATTCTTCTGCATGTGGATGTCCAATTTCCCAGAACCATTTATTGAAGAGACTGTCCTTTTTCCAGTGGATATTCTTTCCTGCTTTGTTGAATATTAGTTGACCATAGAGTTGAGGTCCCATTTCTGGGTTCTCTATTCTGTTCCACTGATCTATGTGTCTGTTTTTGTGCCACTACCACACCGTCTTGATGATAATAGCTTTGTAGTACAACCTGAAATCCAGCATTGTAATGCCCCCAGCTATGGTTTTCTTTTTCAATATTCCTCTGGCTTTTTGGGGGTCTTTTCTGATTCCATACAAGTCTTAAGATTATTTGTTTCAATTCTCTGAAGAAAGTCCATGGTATTTTGACAGGGATTGCATTAAATGTGTAAATTGCCCTGGGCGGCAGTAACATTTTCACAATATTAATTCTTCCAATCCATGAGCATGGAATATTTTTCCATCTCTTTGTGTCTTCCTCAATTTCTTTCAGAAGTGTTCTATACTTTTTAGGGTATAGATCTTTTACCTCTTTGGTTAGGTTTATTCCTAGGTATCTTATGCTTTTGGGTGCAATTGTAAATGGAATTGACTCCTTTTTTTAAAAATTTTTTTTATTATTTATTTATGATAGTCATACAGAGAGAGAGAGAGAGGCAGAGACACAGGCAGAGGGAGAAGCAGGCTCCATGCACCGGGAGCCTGACGTGGGACTCGATCCTGGGTCTCCAGGATTGCGCCCTGGGCCAAAGGCAGGCGCCAAACCGCTGCGCCACCCAGGGATCCCTGGAATTGACTCCTTAATTTCCCTTTCTTCAGTTTCATTGTTAGTGTATAGAAATGCCACTGATTTCTGGGCATTGGTTTTTTATCCTGCCACACTGCCGAACTGCTGTGTGAGTTCTAGCAATCTTGGGGTGGAGCCTTTTGGGTTTTCTACATACAGTATCATGTCACCTACGAAGAGGGAAAGTTTGACTTCTTCTTTGCCAATTAAATGCCTTTTATTTCTTTTTGTTGCCTGATTGCTGAGGCTAAGACTTCTAGTACTATGTTGAATAGCAGTGGTGAGAGTGGACATCCCTGTCGTGTTCCTGATCTTAGGGGAAAGGCTCCCCGTGTTTCCCCATTGAGAATGATATTTGCTGTGGGCTTTTTGTTGATGGCTTTTAAGATGCCGAGGAATGTTCCCTCTATCCCTACACTCTGAAGAGTCTTGATCAGGAATGCTGTATTTTGTCAAATCCTTTCTCTGCATCTCTTGAGAGGATCATCTGGTTCTTGTTTTTTCTCTTGTTGATATGATCTATCATGTTGATTGCTTTACAAGTGTTGAGCCAGCCTTGCATCCCAGGGATAAATCCCACTTGGTCATGATGAATAATCTTCTTAATGTACTGTTGGATCCTATTGGCTTGTATCTTGATGAGAATTTTTGCATCTGTGTTCATCAGGGATATTGGTTTATAATTCTCATTTTTGGTGGGGTCTTTGGTTTTGGAATCAAGGTGATGCTGGCCTCATAGAACGAGTTTGGAAGTATTCCATCTCTTTCTATCTTTTGGAACAGCTTTAGTAGAATAGGTATTGTTTCTTCTTTAAACGTTTGATAAAATTCCCCCGGGAAGCCATCTGGCCCTGGACTTTTGTGTCTCGGGAGGTTTTTGGTGACTGCTTCAATTTCTTCCTGGGTATTGGCCTGTTCAGGTTTTCTACTTCTTCCTGCTCCAGTTTTGGTAGTTTGTGGTTTTCCAAAAATGCATCCATTTCTTCTAGTTGTCTAATTTATTGGTGTATAGCTGCTCATAATGTTTTTTAAATCGTTTGTATTTCCTTGGTATTGGTGGTGATCTCTCCTTTTTCGTGATTTTATTAATTAGAGTCTTTTCTATTTTGTTTTTAATAAAGTTGGCTAATGGTTTATCTATCTTATTAACTCTTTCAAAGAACCAACTCCTGGTTTTGTTGATCTGTTCTACAGTTCTTCTGGTCTCTATTTCATTGAGTTCTGCTCGAATCTTTATTAACTCTCTTCTTCTGCTGGGTGTAGGTTTTATTTTGTTCTTTCTCCAGTTCCTTTAGGTGCAAGGTTAGCTGCTGTATTTGAGTTTTTTCCAATTTTTTGAGGGATGCTTGTATTGCGGTGTATTTCCCTCTTAGGACTGCTTTTTCTGTATCCCAAAGATTTTGAATGGTTGTATCTTCATTTTCATTAGTTTCCATGAATCTTTTAAGTTCTTTTTTTTTTTTTTTTAAGAAAATGGAAGCCTGCTTTTATTGATGCACACATTGACGGACTTGCGATTGGAAGGGGCAGTGACTTTAACATGACACTGGTGGTTAACGCAACGGAAACATGAGGGCAGGAGATGGCTTTGCAGGGACATGATGCCCTCATAGGTTAGGGAAACGGACTGCTAGCTGGCTGCCCTTTCATTTCATGTTCTTCACAAACTCCTCTCCCTTTTTGATGGAGGCCTTCAGCTCGGGGATGGCTTCTGCTATCATCTTCTCTTCAAAAGGGGAGATCTTGCCAATGCCTAGATTCTTCTCGATGTCCTTTTTCCCCAGCAGTAATGGTGTGGAGAAATAGGCACAGTCTGCTTCCTGGGATTTAACAAAGGAACATTCGACAACTCCTTCCTTCCCATTCATTGCATCCACAAGGGAGAAGACAAACCGAGCTCCAGCGTATGCCATGGACAGGGTGGCAGAGCCTGCTCCAGCTTTGGCCTTCACCACCTCCGTGCCGGCCTCCTGAATCCGCCCAGTCATGGCTGTCAGCAGGTCCTGGGGAAGGTCCACCTTGGGGGTGCACTGAGAGATCAGGGGGATGATGGTCTTCCCGGCATGACCACCAATGACAGGAACATTGACTCGCGCGGGATCCAAACCCTTTAGTTCTGCAATGAAAGTGTTGGCCCTGAAATGTCCAGGGTCGTCACCCCGAAGATTTTATTGGGGTCGTAAGCTCTGTGTTTCTTGAAAACCTCCGTTGCAATTGGGATGGTGGAGTTGACCGGATTTGAAATGACGCAGATCATGGCCTCGGGGCAATGCTGGGCACAGGCAGCAGTCAGGGTGGCCACAATTGAGGCCTTGGTGCTGAACAGGTCATCCCGTGTCATGCCTGGTTTTCTTGGGACTCCGGCTGGAATAACCACCGCATCGCAGCCTTTGAGGCAATCCGGCAGCTGCGCAGGTCCGAGGTGGCCTTTCACGGTTGCTCTGGTCTCAATGTGGCTCAGATCTGCGGCCACTCGGGGTGTATGAGCAATATCCAGAGGGTCAGGCGGCTCCCTAAGGGGCTGTTCTTCAGAAGCAGCACAAGGGGCTGCCCAATTCCTCCAGAAGCCCCAAGCACAGCTACTTTAGCATTGTTCTGGGCCGAGGTGCTGAAGCTGCGGCAGGGCGAGGGCGCAGAGCATGTTGGTTGGAGCCGGCAGGGAGCCGAAGAGCAGGTGCAGGAGCCGGCGGCTGGCAGGTGACACCAACGACCTCCACCCTTTTAGTTCTTCTCTAATTTCCTGGTTGACCCTTTCATCTTTTAGCAGGATGATCTTTAACCTCCACGTGTTTGAATTTCTTCCAAATTTCATCTTGTGACTGAGTTCAAGTTTCAAAGAATTATGGTCTGAAAATACGCGAGGGACAATCCTAATCTTTTGGTATTGGTTGAGACCTGATTTGTGACCCAGTATGTGGTCTATTCTGGGGAAAGTTCCGTGTGCAATTGAGAAGAATGTGTATTCAGTTGTGTTTGGATGTAAGGTTCTGTAAATATCTCTGAAATCCATCTGGTCCAGTGTATCATTTAAAGCTCTTATTTCTTTGGAGATGTTGTGCTTAGAAAATCTGTCATTTGCAGAAAGTGCCTGTATGAATTCTACCAGTATTAGTGTATTATTATCTAAGTATGTCTTTAGTTTGGTTATTAATTGATTGATATACTTGGCAGCTCCCACATTAGGGGCATAAATATTCATGATTGTTAGGTCCTCTTGTTGGATAGATTCTTTAAGTATGATATAGTGTACCTCTTCATCTCTTACTACAGACTTTGGGATAAACTTTAATTTATCTGATATGAGGATTGCTACCCCTGTTTTCTTTTGAGGACCATTTGAATGGTAAATGGTTCTCCACCCTTTCATTTTCGGGTTGTAGGTGTCCTTAGGTCTAAAATGAGTCTCTTGTAGACAGCAAATAGATGGATCTTGTTTTTTTATCCAGTCTGATACCCTGCGTCTTTTGATGGGATCATTAAGCCCATTCTCATTCAGAGTTACTATTGAAAGATATGAATTTAGTGTCATCGTAATACCTATTCAGTCCCTGTTTTTGTGGATTATTTCTTTGGGCATCCTCTTTCTTTTACAGAGTCCCCCTTAATATTTCTTGCAGAGCTGATTTGGTGGTCATATATTCTTTCAGTTTCTGCCTATCTTGGAAGCTCTTTATCTCTCCCTTTTATTCTGAATGAGAGCCTTGCTGGATAAAGTATTATTAACTGCATGTTCTTCTCATGCAGGACCCTGAATATATCCTGCCAGCCCTTTCTGGCCTGCCAAGTCTCTGTGGAGAGGTCTGTTCTTAATCTAATATTTCTCCCCATATAAGTTAGGGATCTCTTGTCTCTTGCTGCTTTAAGGATTTTCTCTTTATCTTTGGAATTTGCAAGTTTCACTATTAAATGTCGAGGTGTTGAACAGGTTTTTATTTGTTTTAGGGTGGGGCCTATCTCCTGGATCTGAATGCCTGCTTCCCTCCCCAAGTTAGGGAAGTTCTCAGCTATGATTTGTTCAAATATGCTTTCTGGCCCTCTGTCCCTTTGGCACCCTCTGGAACCCCAATTAAACGTAGATTTTTTTCTTCTGAGACTGTCATTTATTTCCCTTAACCTTTCCTCATGGTCTTTTAATGGTTTTTCTCTTTTTTCCTCAGCTTCCTTCCTTGCCATCAACTTATCTTCTATGTCACTCACTCTTTCTTCTACCTCATTAACTCTCGTCGTTAGGACCTCCAGTTTGGTTTGCATCTCATTTAATTGATTTTTAATTTCGGCCTGATTAGATCTAAATTCTGCAGTCATGAAGTCTCTTTAATCCTTTATGCTTTTTTCCAGAGCCACCAGTAGCTTGATAATTGTGCTTCTGAATTGGCTTTCTGACATCGAATTGTAATCCAAATTTTGTAACTCTGTGGCAGAGAGTACTGTTTCTGATTCTTTCTTTTGTGGTGAGTTTCTTTCATTTTGCTCAGTGCAGAGTGGGTAAAAACTTCCTTTTATACTAGAAAAAGGAAGAGAAAAAAAAAAAAACAAGGAGGGGTATCCTCTGGTTCTATATACTGTAAATCCCTCGACCTCCCCTGGAGCTTTCCAGCGCTGCTCAGCCAAGAACTTGCTCTTTCCCGTCCTTCCAGCTGGTGTTCTGGGGGAGGGGCCTGCTGTGCTGATTCTCAGATGTGTGCGACCTGGGGGAGCTGCCCCGGCCCGTTGGGTGCTGGGCTCAGTGGCAGCTGTTTATCCTGTGAGGCCCCTGTTCCCTGGCAGCGCTGCTCTGTCCCAGGCACAGGTGACACCAGGAGGAACAAACACACTGGCGGCGGCCAGCTCCCCAGCTCTGGATTCAGCTCCCACAGTAACTACCACAGTCTCCCAGTCCGCACTGGCCTGGATGCTCCGGGAGCCGGGGGTGGGGGTAGAGGGGGTTGCTGATCCACACAGCTCCGGGCCGCGGGGCAGCAGGAGAGTCCTGCACTGTCCTGTGTCCTCCCCAGCCTCAGCCTGTCCCGGGGGGAGGCAGGATCGTGGGATGGTTCCCCGGTGCCCTAGGATCCAGGGCCTGTGCTGCTGGAATCGCGCTCCCGGGGGGCGGCTCCCAAAGGCAGGAGGGCACAGACCCCTCTGCCGGGAGCCACCTCCTGAGCTGCTCCCAAGGCCATAAGGGATGCTTTAAAATTCTTGTCAGTTATTTCCAACATCCGATTAATCTTCACGTTAGTATCAGTTGTCTTCCTCACTCAAATTGTAATATTCCAGTTATTATGATGAGTGTTTTTCATTTGTACCCTGGAAATTTTGGCTACTATGTTAGGAGACTCCGGGTCCTATTTAGCTATTTTGTTATTATAATAGGTAGTCCTTCTATTTAGGTATATTTAGCACAAGGCCCTGTCCTACTTTTTTAGACTAAGGATCCAATGAAAATTTAATTTTCATAGTATTCAAAAATCCACTTGGCTTATCTAGTGCCACTGAGGCTCACACTGGTTCTTGCTGTGCTGCATGAAGGGGTGCACTGGGTTTCCTTAGACCAGAATGCCAGGTGCCTCTCAGTAGGGTAAGGAAAACTCCACCTGTGGAACTAAAGAGGCTTTCAGGGCTAAGCTGCCTAGTATGATAAAATTCTTCTCAGTATATCAAGGGGGAGAAAGGTATTAGCCCCATAGGGATGAAGAGGCTTCCTGGGCTGGGCACTTATGGTGGGGAGATACCCCCCAGCCTGTGGTGATACAGAGTGCTTCTCAACCCAGTTACTTGCTGCTCAGTGATAAAGGGGTCTCAGACCCAGCAGGGAAGGAGGGCACTTCCTATGTCCACTTGATCCTCCACTGATCCCAAACTCCCAATCTCCACTTGATTCCCAATCCCTACTTGGCTCCCAATTGATTTCCCTTGTGGGTGGTGTCACGTTCACCTGCTGTTGTTGTAAGACTCCTATTCCATCTGGGGAAGGAATGAGACTACCAAGAGGTTGGAGTCCAGGAAACATTGAGCCTGAGTCATTTTCTGCTGTTGATTTGGGTATCATAAGATGTCTTGCCACTACATTATTTCTCCAGTCCTGGGTGCCCAAATAATTTGCTTTTGCTTCTCTTCTTTCAAAATTCTCCTTTGGTTATTGTATTGGCCAGGGTTCTCCAAAGAAACAGAACCAACAGGATAGAGAGAAGAGGAAGAGAGAGATTTATTTTAAGGAACTGGGTCATGCAATGGCAGAGGCCAGACAATTCCAAGATCTGATGGGGGAGCCTGGCAGACGGGAGACTCAGAGAAGAGTTAGTTTGAGTCCAAACACAGTTTCCTGGCAGAATTTCTTGCTCTGGATGGAGCGGTGAGGGTGTCAGTCTTTATTCTGTTAAGGCCTTCAACTGATTGGATGGGGTCCACCCACATTATGGAGAGTGATCTACTTCACTCAAATTCCACATATTTAAAAAAAAAAAAATTCCACATATTTAAATGTTAATCACTTCCAAAGGAACATACTCACAGAAACATCAAAATAATGTTTGAACAAATATCTAGGCACTATGGCTCAGCCAAGCTGACACATAAAATTAGCCATCCAGTTCTGTTTTGTAATTATGCTCTCTTTTGTAGAGAGTCTGTAGTTCTCATAAACTTCCATCAGTTTTGTAAATTGTTCAGGCATTTTCTCTTCTGATAATATTTCTTTTTTTTATTATTCTTTTTTCTTTCTGGTGACCATGAATCACCTGTGTTTGTCGGACCTTTTCAGTGTACTCTTCATGTGTCAAATTCTTTCTTTTGATTTTATGTCCCGTTTCTCATATTTTACTCTGGATATTTTCCCAACTTAGGTCAGAATTCTTTGAGTGTTGATTCATTTTTCTCTTCATGTATTTTTAACCTATCATTAGACCGCTATTTTTTAAGTGGGCTCCATGCCCAATGTGGGGCTCAAACTCACAACCTTGAGATGAAGAGTCACATGCTCCACTGACTGAGCCAGCCAGGTGCCCCATAAACCTGTTTTTAAGTTTTTTAATTGGGCAATTTTTCAATTCTAAATTTTCCATTGCATTTTCTTACTTGTTCTAGGTTTTTTTCTGTCTACATTTTCAATCTTTTCCTTTATCTCTTTGAATATAGTAACATAGTTATTTTTTAATCTGCCTGATAGCTCAGTATCTGGGAAATCTGTAGGTCTTTTTATATTTTCCCTTCCTTTCTGCTTGTTTTTATTCATTTCCTCTCATCTTCTCTTGTACCCAGTTATTTATTTATTTATCTATTTATTTGTGCATTGGTTTTGCAAAATTGAAGTCTATTTGTAGTTACTTTCCTCTACAGAGGATTCTTGTTTGTGTCAGGTGCCTTTAGTGCCAACAATCCAGGCATACATTCTCATCTCTAAGATTGAACTTCAACTTCAAAACTGAAACAACTGGTGGTGCCTAGTTGGCTGTCAGTTGACCAAATCTTTGGTCAAATTTGGTTTGACCAAATCAAACCAAATCTTGGTTTCAGCTCAGGTCATGATCTCGTGGTCATGAGATCAAGCCCTATCAGGTTCCACTCTTGGCATCGAGTCTGCTTCAGATTCTCTCTCCCTCTGCCCCTCCCCCCTCCCTCATGCACACACTGTCTCTTTCTAAAATAAATCAATAAAATCTTAAAAAAAAAAAAAAAAACTGAAACAACTGGAATCTTAGCTGATGTTCCTGCACAGGCTTTCTTCATCCAATTCACCCTACTTCAAAGGTGGAGCTTTTGGAGATCTCAACACAAACTAAATGGTTTTGTCAGGCTCCTTTGGCAAGCCTCTAAATCCAATCTCCCTAATCCCAAGTAACTGTCAAAACTGCTGCTGTCACAAACTGTCACAAACTCACAAACTGGCAAATGGCCCAGGGGAAAGCTCCAAATGTTGGTTTCTCCTCCTTAGGCCATGGTCCCCCCAGGGCTCTGGTCCACTGATTCCTCACTATCTTGTTAGCTAGCTCTCTCATGCTTTAAATGGATATATTTTATTATTTTTTCTACATACTTTATTCAGATTTTCCAGTTGTCCTCAGTAGAAGAGTAAGTCCCAATTGCCTGATCTGCCACTAACAGACATGTTCTTCAACTATCTTAAACAGGAGGAAACTATATGATTATGATGTATGGATTACCTAGCTCTGTACTCTAAATAAAAAGTACATAACAGCAAACATACCACAATTACTACAAACCAGGCAGTCTTTTTCTTCATTAGGAAGTGGGTACTAATATTAGCCTCATTTTTAAAAGAGAGAAACTAAAGCAAAGAGAAAGCAAATAACTTGCCCAAGAGCATGCAGCTTGTAACTGGCTCCAGAGTCTATGCTCCTAACCACCAAGCAAACCTGCCTTACCTACTTAAATTTCTCAAAATCATACTAGCAAACTATCAAGAAATAATGTATAATCTCTTTCCAGAAAAAATAAAATTACATTTAAGATCATTTTCAACATCAATTTGGATTGCTAAATCTCTATTTTGATACCTACCTTTACAAACTATCTTAAGACTGGTGATAGGATTTAATGTGTCCAACTGGACAGGCAAAGTAGTTCAACGTACAAGCCTAAAGATCCTTTTATGGGATACAAAAGAGAAGGACATTCTGGAGAGGATCAAATATGCTCAGAGCACCTAACTGCAACTGGGGCCACAGGTAAAGGACATGCATTAGAAAATTTTTGGTAGGAAGACACATGGTATCTTAAAAATATTCACTGAATACCTTCTGAAAGTACCAGGTGTGTATGGTTGAAAAATTACGCCAAAGTTCATAGAGAAAGAGTTGGAATTATTAAGAGAGTATATTCTTTACATTTCCCTAAGTATTTATTAACTTTATAAAAAGAAATTATATATATATACATATATATTTATTAATAACAGTTTTGGGGCATCCATGATATGTGACAGCTGCAGACAATTACAGGATATACAGCAGCTTTGCACCAGGTTCAGTTTTTGCTATATATTTTGTGTAATATTACAAAATACACATATATATCCTTGGCACTTTGGAAGTCTTCCTATGATCATTCTCTCTTATGCTAATAATATTAGAAATTGTTTTTATAAAGTTAAAAAATGATTCAACATAATTTCTACATTAGTGTTCATTCTCTGCAAACTCTATTGGCCAAACATTTGGATCTAAGTGATATTAATGATGATTATAATTAATTAATAATAGCAACAATGGCTAATATTTTTTATAAAATGTGTTGGTGGTGGCAGGCTTTGCTGTAAAGTCTCTCAAAAATCAGAGTTATTATAGTTCCTACTCTTTCATTGAGGGAAATGGAGGCCCTGAGCGTTAAATCCGTAGCTCAATGTCACCAATTGGTAAGTGGCTGTGCCAACCTACTAGGTGAGGAGACTTGACTCCAGAATCTATGTCCCTAACCTGCTTTATCCTACCCCTTTAAAGGGTCATTGTAAGAAGCAATCACACTGACCAAATCTTTCCCACTATGTGTATGAAAACAATTGTTAAAAAATAATCCCAAAGTCTATGCTGTTTTCAAATTTGAACTTGGAATGCAAACCTACATTTATTCAAATTTTAAGTGACTGACTTTTCAACTTGCAAACAATCTTATACACTTGAAACTCTTGACTAAACCAAAATATCTAACTTAATTGGCATATATTTAAGCATATGTCCTAGAATCTTTCTACTTGGAGGTTGTCAGAATATAATCAGCCTCCCCCAAAGGTATTAACTTCTTAGATTAGATTAGCCACCACTGGCTTCTGGTGGCAGATGTAGCTATGAAGAACTGGAAGGTCCCAAGAGCATGTGTCATTAAATCCCAGTAAATTTCCCACAGTTCTGACAGTTTACCCACACAAAAAAGGACATTGCAGAGAATAAAATCCTCAAATGGAATATAAACATTATTATGTTTTTGGCAGAAATCGAGATCAGAAAATCTGAAGATACGCGATTGTTCGTTTTGCACTAAAAGACTTATCAGTCAGTATATCACCAACTATAGTATAATCTTTCGCTAAGACCCAGAGAAATTCCTGTTATCACATTCCCTTGTTGCTCAAAAAGCTGATGAAGCATCTGCTGAAATTAAGCTCATAAATAAAAATGCAAATTAAATACTAGTAAGGCAAATGAAAAGTAGTGATTTTTTTTTTAACTACACAGAATTTCCATTCAAGTTTATATTTTGGCTTCCTTCATTTATAGGATTTAGGGGAAAGACAGGAATACTAATTGAAAATACCCTTTAAAATAAAAATTTCCTAAAATGGATAGAAAATTAAAAACTAAAAAAAAAAAAAAAAAAAAAGAAAATTAAAAACTGAAACAAAAGATCAAAATCATTACTAACCTTAAGGCAGTCCTATAGCCAGTAGGAAACATGAAAATCAGCCTTAACTCTGGCTAACTGAAAACATATTCTACCTGCAGCATTTGAGAATTCTGTGCCATGTCAGCTGTTACTTTGTAAAGAAATAATGGCGCCTGCTGCAATCTGATCCAGCTTTTCCTGACATCAAATTCATGAATATTATTCAGTCCACACCTGATATTCCCTCCTTCCTTCTTTCAGGACAAAGTAAAGAAAATCCAGAAGGACTACATTTTGCAAAAGAGATTTTCCAGGACCACAAAAAGACAGAACTTCCTGGCTTGAGATCCTAGTCCTTCCCATCCAAGTAAACCCTGGCCAGCTCTCCAGCTCTGTCCCTGCCCTGAGCAGGACTATACTCTGGTCATGCCAAACCGCAGCAGTCAGATTTCCCTCCTTATCATTTCACTTAGGCAGTGCCTCCCACCCAGTTTAGGATCCATCTCAACTTTAGAGAAAACCTTCCCTGATCAGGCTAGGTGCCCTCATTTTCTACTGCCCACCCCCCCTGTCTTGGCACCCCTCATGCTGCAAGCCTACAACCATCTGCTTATGGCAGAGCTCTTTGAGGGTAGGGACCACACATTGTCAGTCTCAATTTTCTCAATGCCTTGAATAAATGTTTTGAGGGCTGTGAGAAGTTTGCAGGGAAGAAACATCAGTACTATGGGTTTATCAGAGCATGCATTAGCTGCTGTATATAAGGTCACTTAAGGTGAAATTATCAGTCCCATGTTACAGATGATAAAACTGATGCTTAGCTTGATTAAACAGGTGCCTGTGCTGTGTAAAGGAAATCAAAGAGGTGGAGTCAGACCCACATAGTTTGAGCTCTAGGCTCTCTACCTCTCTACTCTGAGGGAATGAATCCTTTATATCTCTCTTGAGAAATCAGTATCAGAACTCTACTGGAACCTGAAGCCATCTTTCCGATAACATGACTTTTCACCATCTTATCTACTACTTTATAAATCTTTACCACTTGAATTTCCATTGGAAACAAAAGATGGAGAAAGGGTTCTTATAAGCCTCTGAATTTAAAGCATAGAAGTCTGTTCACATCAAAGTGCTTTCTGCCCACCAGCTTTGATCAATTCAGGCAATTCCACCGTCCACCAACAATTTGGTAATGCCACCCAATTTCATTCTTGGGAACTTCCATTCCCACATTTCATGTGGTATTGGTGGAACCATTCGTTTTGAAGTTTTCATCACTTCAGGCCAAGTACAGGCACAGAACTCAGGCCAGGCCAATGAGACTTTCTCCCCCAAAATGTGACTCTTATACCAAGTAGTCCAAATACTGTAATTGGAGCTGAGTATTTCTGAAGACCCCTCCATGAAGAGGTTCTCCAGCTGTTCACACTACCAAGAACAAGATCCTTAGAGCCATCCTCGTTCCATTATCTGAAGCCTCCAAGTCTCTTTCCAAACATTTCCTTATTCTCCTTGAGTAAGTCAAAGGCTATTCTTGTCCTTTGCAATCAAATGATTCTAACTAGCATATGCACATGTATGAATAATAGGGCTTGCTTCCATACCTGAAAAGGAGCTGAAATTATCTTCTAAGCATTTTAAACTAAAACTGGAAAGCATCAACTTATTACTAAGCATTCATAAAGCTCTTTAGAGGGGAGCCCACGTGGCTCAGTGGTTTAGCGCCACCTTCAGCCCAGGACATGATCCTGTCGACCCGGGATCGAGTCCCACATTGGGCTGCCTGCATGGAGCCTGCTTCTCCCTCTGCCTGTGTCTCTGCCTCTCTCTCTCTCTCCCTCTCTGTGTCTCTCATGAATAAATAAATAAAAATCTTTAAAAAAAAAAAAAGCTCTTTAGAAATAACCATGTTATTTTTATGGTAAAGAGGTTTTTTGCAGGGGGGGATAAAAATTCCAAATTAAAGGGAAATCACAAGTAAAAAGTAGACAAAGTTGATTTCTGGTTTTCACAAGTAAAAAACAGCCAATAATAGCAGTTTTATAAATCCTTACCTAACTAGGCAACAGACATCTATAGTCTCATTCTTCCTATGGGGAAACAGCCTCAGAGAGATTCAGTAATTTACCCCAGGTTACAAATCTAGTCATTCAAATAGACATTGGTCTCTCTCCAAAATCAATGCTCTGCCTACTGTGACACATTGCCTCTATATAGTATGATTCATTGAAATCCACCCAAAAGGCTCAAACATCATCTACCTGTATCTTTTTTTAAGAGATTTTATTTATTTATTTTGAGAGAGAGAGCATGAGTGGGTAGAGGGACAGAGGGAGAGAGAGAATCCCAAGCAGACTTCCTACTGAGCACAGAGCCCAATGCGGGGCTCCATCCCAGCACCCTAGGATCACATGACTGGAGCCAAAATTAAGAGTCCAAAGCTCAACTAAGCCACCCTAGGTGCCCCCATCTAACCCATACCTTAAGCTCCTTGTCCACCAATGTAGTAATTTAAGCAGCCTATGATTAGCAGAAATGGATCCTATCTTTCTCTGGCCCTGGATTTCCCCATGATTGATAGTAAGTATGCTTATTATGAAACATGAAGATTGCTTTATCAGGAACACAGACACAGACTCAAAGGATCTCACAAACCAGTTCATTACCCTTGAGTTACCAAGAGAGTTTCAGATTACAGGATTCAATATTTAAAATACAGGTTTCCCTGCTGCCTGAAAGTAGAGTGTTCCTATGAAAACTTTCTTAAGCTGAAATGGTGTAAAGCAAAGATATAATTACCATTAATTCATATGGAAATTTTTTTTTAGCATTCCCAGACCTTAAAAATAACCTCTTAGGCTTTTCTGATACCTTAGGACATATCTTGCTCATGGATGCACAAAATAAATCAAAATAAAACTTGGATGCTCACAGAAACAGTTCAAAGCTATGAGGGTTTGATGCTGAGATGCTGAGTGTGATTCTCAGGAAAAGAGCTGGGTAGTGACAGTCTGGCTGCTCAGGATAAATGCTGCCTCTATAATGGCTCAGCTTGCTGCAAAACAAAACACTGACTGCTATTTTCGGTTTTGGTCATATTTTTTTTTAAGATATGAAAGTCCTCTTTGGATTTTTCTCAATTAGTAAAAACCAGTACTAAAGGAGATCTTTTGTAAAAGCAAAGTGGCATAATATGAACTTTCAAAAGCAGCATATACTTGTATAATACTTTAGAAATTGGCTGTACAACAATGTGAATATACTCAACACTACTGTACTATATACTTATAAATGGTTACAATGTAAATTTTATGTTATGTATATTTTACTGCAGTTACGATTAAGATTAAGATCTATATATATACACACACACATATATATGTATAAAAATATATATATATTTATTTATTTCCAAAAACAAATGTCAATTTTATATCACATCTACTTAGGCTATACTAAGGAATGTGAAGCAGGTTATCTTCTGTCCCATGTTCCAATGAGCAAATCTATACTTCCTAGCAAATGATATCAAGCTTTAAGTAACAGATATGGCTTGATTTGAAAAAGTCAGCTCTGTCCAGCCCAGAGCCAGCAGCCTTGACAAACCAGCATCAGGAACTGAATGATGTTCAGTATACTTCAAAAACATAAATAATTCCCACATTTCAAGTACATGCCTGACAGGTGAGAGGCTGCAAAGAAAGGTTCATCCAAAAAGAAATCCTATTCTAAGTGCTAAATAAGAACTTTAAATGCAAGATAGTAAACACCACATATCCTATGCAGGAGGAATTTTCCTTGTGTTATAGAGTCCATAAATAGTCATTTGTTCCAGAAACATCTGGGAATACATTTTCAGATGAAAAAGAAAAAATACTGATTACTTCTCCATGAGCATCATAATTTAGTAGGGGAAGCATTCAAGTCAACAGACTATCTCACATAGAGAGTGAGCAATGCTCAGTCTAGGAAATGTACAAAGCTCTACAAGGTAGGAGTAGAAGGACCATAAAGGGGGCCCATAAAAGGCATTGAGTAAAATTACTAGTTAAGAACAGTAAGAGGTTTATCAAAATATTTAAAAGGAAAAACTGAGAAATGAGATGTCCATGGGAAGTTTTGAAAAGCTTCAATATATGCCTGGGAATCTACAAAGCTGTGTGCATTCACAGAGCTGAGTGGATACTCAAGAGAAGAGGTACAAAGACTCTAATCTCTCATCTCTTGATGAACCTTCAGGCACCAAGCAAGGAAGAAGTGAAGACTAAGACAGAAGTATAAATTGCCTGCCACTGAAAACATACTCAAAACACAGAGCCCTTTAGCAAAGGCTGGGAGACTTATTGACTCAAAGCATCTAGAAAATCTCTGTCCAATCACATGACCACTAAACTAACCAAGAAAAACTTCAGGAATCATACATTACGAAGAATACAGAATTTACAGAATTAGTCTAGAGAAGTCACTAAATAAACAGAAACAATAATAAATCCAGGGGAAGGGGAAATCTGATTTTCAGAGTTGCCATGTTATATTTTTTGAAATGTCCAATTTAAAAAGTTATGAGACATGTAAAGAAATAGGAAAATGACTCACATGGGGAAAAATAGCAATCAATACAAACTCTCCCTGAGAAATACCATATATCAGACTTACAGGACAATAACTTTAAATTAGCTATTATAAATATGATCAGAGGCATAGTTAGGTGGCTTAGTTAGTTAAGCATTCAACTCTTGATTTCGACTCAGGTCATAATGTCAGGGTCTTTGGATCATGCCCCATATGAGCTCCAGGCTCAGCAGGGAGTCAGCTTGATTATTCTTGTCCTCTGCCCCTCCCCCTACTCATATGCGCTTTCTCTCTCTCTTTCTCTCTCTCTCTCTCAGATAAATAGATAAATCTTTCTTTAAAAAATAAATATAATCCAAAACTAAAGGAAACCATGCCTAAATCATTCAGGGAAGGTATGAGAGTGATATTTCACCAGAAAATATCAACAAAGGGAGAGAAATTATGAAAAGGAATCAAGTAGAAATTGTGGACTTGAAAAATACAATAACTGAAATGAAAAAGCACTAAAAGAATTCAACCACAAATATGAATTTGCAGAAGAAATACTCAGGTAACTTGAAGATAAATTTTGAGACTGCTTGAGATTGAGATAATCTAGTCTGGGGTAAAATAAAAATGAAGAGAGTCTCAGAAACCTGTAGAGTACCATCAAGCACACAAGAGAAACAGGAGTGAGTAAAAGGCATAAAAAAATATCTGAATAAATAATGCTGGATAACTTCCCAAATGTGATGAAAAGCATTAATCCGCTCATCCAAGAAGCTCAACAAAAATTCTAGGTAGGTAGGATAAAGTAAAAAAGGCACACTTAGATACATCATAGTCAAATTATCAAAAGCACCCCCCACCAAAAAAAAAAAAAAAGGAGAAGAAAGAATCTTGAAAGCAGAGAAAAAGTGACTCATCACATACAGTGGATCCTCAATCAGATCAACTGGTAAACTTCTTAACAGAAATCATGGAGGCTGGGCAGCCCAGGTGGCTCAGCAGTTTAGCGTTGCCTTCAGCCCAGGGCCTGGTCCTGGAGACCTAGGATCTAGTTCCCACGTCAGGCTCCCTGCATGGAGCCTGCTTCTCCCTCTGCCTGTGTCTCTGCCTCTCTCTCTCTCTCTCTGTGTCTCTCATGAATAAGTAAATAAAATTTAAAAAAATAATAATGGAGGCCAAAAAACTAAAAGGACTATCAACCCAAAAATTATATGCCCAGAAAAATTACAGTAATAAATAATAAATTAGGACAATAAGGCATTATAGATATACAAAAACAGAAAGACTTCATCACTAGTAGACACACCTTATAAGAAATACTAAAGGAAGGGCAGCCCGGGTGGCTCAGCGGTTTGGCGCCGCCTTCAGCCAAGGGCATGATCCTGGAGACCCTGGGATCGAGTCCCATGTCAGGCTCCCTGCAGGGAGCCTGCTTCTCCCCCTGCCTGTGTCTCTGCCTCTCTCTCATGAACAAATAAATAAAATCTTAAAAAAAAAAAAAAAAAAAAGAAATACTAAAGGAAGACCTTATAGTCAAAATTGACAGAAGTAAAGGAAGAAATGGATAATTCAGCAATAATATTTGGATACTTCAATACCACCTGTCAATTATATTTTGCTAGAATAACTAGCAAAACCAACAAGAAAACAGAAGACTTGAACATCATAAGCTAATTAGACTTGACATCTACAGAACACTCTACAGAATAGACCAGTATACATTCTTCTCAAATGCACATGAAACATTCTCTATATAGACCATATATTAGGCTGTAAAATAAATCTCAATAAATGTATAAGAATTGAAAGAACACAGAGTATGTTTTCTAACCATGGTAGAATAAAATTAGAAATCAGTAACAGGAGGAAATTCAGGGAGTTCACATGCATATGGAAATTAAACAACACATTCCTAAGTAACCAGAGTCAAAAGTCATCCTTAGAGGGATGCCTGAGTGGCTCAGTGGTTAAGCATCTGCCTGAGGCTAAGGTTGTGATTTCAGGGTCCTAGGATTGAATCCCACATCAGGCTCCCTGCATGGAGCCTACTTCTCCCTCTGCCTATGTCTCTGCCTCTATGTGTCTCTCATGAATAAATCAATAAAATCTTTAAAAAGAAAAAAAATAAAATACTTAGAGATGAAATAAAGTGAAAACACACATACCAAAACTTAGAAGATGCAGTGAAAGCATGCTTAGGGGTAAATTTATAAACACCTATACTGAAAAATGATTAAGTATCACAAATCAATAAGAAATTGATTCTAACTTCTTAAGAAATTAGAAAAAAGAAAAACAAATAAACCCAAGTAAGCAATAGGAAGGAAATAATAAAGTCCAGAGAGGAAATAAGTAAAATAGAAAAACAACAAAGAAAACTCAATAAAACCCAAAGCTGATTCTCTGAAAATATCAACAAAACTGACAAACTTAGTGACACTGACCAAGGAAAGAACACAAGATTCAAATTACTAAAATGAAAGAGAGAGGTCAATACAGAAAAAGCATCATAAAGGAATACTGAGAACAATGGTATACCAAAAATTGGATAACCTAGATGAAATGGAAAAATTCCTAGACAGAACATACAAAAATTGACTGAAGAAGAAAAAGAAAACAAATCTATAACAAGTAAAGATTTTCAATTAGTAATCAAAAACTTCCCACATAAAAAATACACATGTTTAGATATCATGTGTTTAGATATCATTCACTGGTATCATACCAAAAGCAGAAAAAAAAGATACCACAACAAAATAAAACTATACACCAATATTTTTATAAATATAGATGAAAAATCCTCAATGAAATTTTAGCAAACAAAATCCAGCAACATATAAAAAAAGATTATGTATACCATAACAAAGTGTGACGTGTCAGAAATGCAAGGTTGGTTGAATATGTGGAAAAACTAATCACTGTAATAGCATATTAATAGGCTAAAAGACAAAGATTACATGATCATCTTAATAAAAGAAAAAGCATTTGATAAAATCCAACACCCTTTCATTGATATATATACTCAACAAACTAGGCACAGAAGGGAACTTTCCCAACTTGATTAAGGCTATCTATAAAAAAAAAAACCTCACAGTGAACATCATACTTAATGGTGAAAGGATGGAGGCTTTCCCCTCAGATACCACTGACATAACAAGATTGTCACTCTTACCATTATTGTTCAGTATTGTACTGAAGGTTCTAGCCAGGGCAATTTGATAGTAACAAGAACTAAAAAGCATCTAGACTGGAAAGGAAAATGTAAAACTATCTCTATTTAGAGAAAACATGATACTTATATTGAAAATTCTAAGGAATAAGCACATACACAATCAGAACCAAAAAACTGAGATCAACAAGGCTGCAGGATAGAAGACAAAAATCAGTCATATTTCTTAACATTCAAAATGAACATTCAAAAAATAAAATTAAGAAAACAATTCCAGGGGATCCTTGGATGGCTCAGCGGTTTGGCGCCTGCCTTCAGCCCAGGGCGTGATCCTGGAGTCCCGGGATTGAGTCCCACATCACGCTCCCTGCATGGAGCCTGCTTCTCCCTCTGCCTATGTCTCCGCCTCTCTCTTTCTCTCTTTCCCTGTGTCTCTCATGAATAAATAAATAAAATATTTTTTAAAAAACAATTCCATTCACAACAGCATCAAAAGAATAAAATACTTACAAATAAATTTAACATAAGAAGTTCAAGACCTGTACACCTAACACAGGAATGACATCCCATGTTTATAGACTGGAAAAACCTTAATGCTGCTAAGCAAAACTCTCAACACTGATCTATAGATTCAATTCAATTTTTATCAAAATCCCAGCTGCTTTTTTTGCAAGAACTGACAAGCTGTTCTAAAAATCCATCTAAGAGTAAGGACCAAGAATAACCAAACAACCTTGAAAAAAAAAAAGTTGTAGGACTCACACTTCTCAATTTCGAAAACTTATTATAAAGCTACAATTATCAAGACAGTGTAGTATCAACATTAAGGATGGAGATATAAATCAATGGAATAGAATTGAGAGTTCATAAATAAACCCTCATATTTGCAGTCAATTGATTTTGGACAAGGGTGTCAAGACAATTCAATGGAGAAAATAATGGTCTATTCAACAAATAGCTGAGACAACTGGATATGCACATGCAAAAGTTAGACTCCTACCTCACACCACATACAAAAACTAACCCCAAAAAGATCAATTCTCTAAATGTAAGTGGTAAATTATAAAACTCTTACATGCAAAAATTATAAACTTTCATGATCTTGGGTTAAGAAACTTGGGAAGTTTCTTAGCTATGACAACAAAAGCACAAGTGACAAAAGAAATAGATAAATTGGAACTCACAAAAATGAAAAAACTTTTGTACTTCAAAGGCACTACCAAAGATGTGAAAAGACAACCTACAGGATAACACAATATATCCAATAAAGGACTTGCATCCAGAATATATAAAGAACTCTTACAACTCAATAAGAAAAATGCAAATAATCCATTTTTTTTAAATGCAAAGGATTTGAATAGACATTCAAAGAAGATACACAATGGCCAATAAGTATATGAAAAGATGTTTGAAAACCATAGCCATCAAAGAAATGAAAATCAAAATCACATGAGACGCCACTTCACATCTAGTAAGATGGCTATATCAAAAAAAAAAAAAAAAAAGCAGGTGATAACAAGATAGTAAGATAATAACAAGAGTACTTGAAACACTTTTGTTTCAGTATTTCACAAGTTCATCTCCTTAAATGTTCAATCATCAGGACTTTGTGCAATGCCTGACTCAGAGTGGGTGTGGACAAAATACCTGATTACCAAAGGAATGAAAGAATGAATAAAGAATTCCCTTCTGACTCTAGGGGCACTCTGGCCCACGAATGGCTGTCCCCAAGCACACTCTGCAAACCAGAATCCACTAGGAACCCTTGCATGGTATAAGGAGCCAGATCAAGTTCCAGGACCAGATACATGGGGGAACCCATGGCTCCTCTGGCCTGGATGCCATTACTCCAAGACTTCCAGGCACCTGTTTCTATAATCCTAGTGACCTCCATCTGATGCCCTACCTCTCCCGATACTCTATGGGGACTGTAAGCTCATACATTTTAGACAAAACTTCCCCTCATTAAGCAGAAGAGGCACTAGGATTTTATTTCTAGCAAGTAAGAATAGGCCTGGAAGTTGAAAATTGGTTGGGAGATCTTGTTATCCTCCATCCATTAGAGGTTAAACTGTATCTCCTACCTATCGGATCATGGTGGAAAATATCTTCTGAAGTAAGGACGGTAAAGGTTGGGGAGATACTTCTGTGGCCTCTTCTGGTGGCAGCAGGTCTTGGGAGATGGTTTCCAATGACATTACATAGGCACTCACACAAGCCCCAAGCACAAAGTAGAGGGAAGGGAAAGAAAGTAGAAGTCTAAACCAATTGTTCTCAACTGAGGACTATATTGGCTCCCAGGGGACATTCAACATGTTTGGGGAAGTCTTTAGTTGTCACAACTAGGGGTATACTACTGGCATCTAGTGGGTAGAAGCCAGAGATTAATGCTAAAAACCCTATGATGCACAAGACAGTATCCCACAACAGAGCATGATCTGGTCCAAAATGTCAATAGAGCTAATTTATCAATGGTTGAGAAATCCTGGTCCAAACAGAAATGCCCCCAAGCATACCCAGCAGAATTCACAAGGATTCTGTTACTTACACTGTTACTATGTAAGATCATTGCAGATTCTGGGCTCAGAAATCACTCAGAGCCCAATGGTTCATTTTATGTGTCAACTTGACTGGGCCACAGTGTGCGCAGATTCTTAAACATTATTCTGAGTATGTCTGTATGTCTGTGAGGATCTCTAAATGAAATTCACACTTGAATCAGTAGAGCAGATTGTTCTCTATAATGTGGGTGGGCCTCATCCAATCAGTTGAAGACTTAAACAGAGCAAAAGAGGAGACCTCTTCCTCAACTAAGAAAGAATTTTCTATCGGATGTGTTCAAATTGAGACATTGGCTATTTCCTGCCTCAGGACTGAAACTGGAACATCAGCTCTTCCTCATTCTCAAGGCTGCTGGCCTTTGGACGGGAACTATATCATTGGTTCTCCTATTCTCAAACCTTCAGATTCAAACTAGAGCTATACTGTTGACTCTCTTAGGTTTTCAGCTACAGAATATGGGATATATCAGCCTACATTTAATCATGCAAGCCCATTACTTATGATAAATCTCTTTATTTTTACACATTTGTATACATACATATACTTATACACATACACATCCTATTGATTCTGTCTTCCTGAAGAACTCTAATACAGACACCTATACACATTACACATGATTGACAAATGGTCTCATTAACAAACTTTGATTGTATTTTTCTGGCTTTATCTGCAATGACTGTACTTACAGGAAACAAAAAGCCCAATGTTTATTTTGAAGCCCAGTGCTTTTCTCTCCCATCTTAACATTAAAGCAATGTCTGCAATCCTCTACTTGTGTTTTCTGAGCCTCTGGACACAGTGGAAGCCCTATGATGCCTTTCCTGTCATTTGGGTTTTTTCTCTGTCTGCTTTCCATCCTTTGGGTGTTTTCATGTAGATTCCCTGCACAGAGGATAGCTAATGAACACTCGATAAAAATACACAGCTCTTCACCCCACTGAGAATTTCCTCTTCAGTTTCAACTGGATAATGATGCTCTTTGCTCTCTCTACTATATAAAAGTCTGGTACATTTCTTCTGTCTGTAATAAAAATGCATCAAGATAAGAGTTGGCAGCTGGCTGTATTTGGAGTTAGATCACATAATTATAGTGGAGAACATAAACTATAAAGAAATATACACTAAAACCTCACTAATTCAGACTCATCAATTCTGAATTTGTGATCAAACATGGTAGGCTAAAATTTGCTGTTCTGTTTGTTCTCAAAGTAAAGGGATTAAGACAACTAATAGTAGATGAAAAAACGAGAATATTTACCTTCCAAAGGGAGCAAATTATTATCAGGTACTTACTTAGGAGTATCAATTTATATGTAAACACCACAATTACAGTGTAAGCAAATAACAGCTGCAGAGCCTGGCTTTTTAGTATGCAAATCTCAGATCTGAGGGTTTTCCTAGTCACAAATGCTGGGACTTAAGCCCAGGACCAAGGTGAGTCCTGTTTATTCAAACTTTCACTGAGTGGAGGCCAGGATAGTGGGCAGCAAAGGATGATCCAGGTACAGTGTGGAAAGGGCTACCTGAGGAATGGTCAGTGAGTCACTACCCGATGATGGAGAAGGAACCAGAGATGGGAAGGCTTCTGGGTGTTGTGATCAGGGTCGGGGCCCAAAGGAGACTCCTCTAAGGAGGAGCAAGCTTGGCCAGGTCTCTAGGCTGAGAGAAGAGCACAGACAGAGGCATCCCTTAGAGATGTGCCTATCATTCAATATGTCTCTCCCAGTGTTGTGGAGGGAGTCTGTGAAGCCATGTTGAAGAACTTGGACTTCATCTGAGGGTCCTGGGAGCCACTGCAGGATCCTAAGTAGGGGAACACCTGGAGGCACAGCATTTTTGCTTTCCTGCAGTCACTCCGGTAGCAGTGAGAAAGGCAGAGAGTGGACAAGAACACAGGCAGGCAAGTGGGAGCCACCATGGTGATCTACTCAAGAGCTCTAAAATGAAACCAGAGAAGATGACTCAAATCTGCCTATTCTCTCCCCAGTTAAAACTCCTTCCTCCTGGAAAATGTTCAGGAAGTTTAAAGTTCAACTCCCCAATGGAGACACTCTTTGCATGGCTATGAGGGATGGGATGACTAGTGCATATGAGGCTCTCATAGCCTGGGCTCTGCCACAGGGGCCAGTCTGGTGTCTGGACCATATCTATTAAGAGGTAACCAGCCTTCTTTGTCCTTTGTCATGAATGGCACACCCAGCTATTGACTGTGACACCACTGAGGCAGCTCATGATCAGGGTCCTTGTTCTCGGAAGTTCTGGAACTTCCCCTTCCAGATCCCAGGCTTCAGCAGCTCCAGCTGTCCATGCAGCCATTCAACGTTTGCTCACCAGGGCTCATGGGAATGCCTGGCTCTCTGCATGCCCTGCATAAGCTATAGGGCTATGAGAGAGAGCTCCTCCAATCAGTGTTCCACAGTCATTCCTGGGCCATAGTGCATGAGCTTACACAGGGCTTTCTGGAGACAGTTACAATGCACTCCCTCCCCCCAACTAGTCTTTCCCACCATATTCTAAGGTCCCATACCTGCTTCTGAAGGTTCTACTCTACCCAACATAAGGCATACACACATACCACTTACATCCCACTCCAAGAAGGAGAGTCAGGGTACATGATCCTGACCCCATTGTTCTCTTTATCTCTCCTCTCTTCCCCATCCATACTTCTTGGCCCAAAATGTCAGGCTTTCTTCTCTCTACCTGCCCACCCCCCACCCATGTTTCATCCTTTGGGCCTCACAGCTCAGTCTTAACAATGGGATAGTCAGCCTCTCTGCACTGTAGAAGAAACTCCAGTGTGAGTGAGATGAAATGTGGCTGCAGGAAAACTGAAGACCAGGGACAGCCAAGGACAGGAACTCTTCAGTTTTACAATACTAAAAATTTCTCTCCTCTACCAAACTTGAATGACTGAGAGACAACTGGAAAGTTCACACTTAGAGCATTAGTTGTAAGTTATCAGAGGTTATCAGGTTATAAGTGATCACCATGACATGCCCATAGCCACTATTTCCATACCACAAAGGGCTGGTTGGACCTCTGTCACCCATAGCCCACTGCCACATTCTGTGCACTCAAGAAAACCCCTCCCTAGTATTTATCCTGCCATCATTTTTCAAATGTATCATCAATTTAAAAAGCTTTGTAAAAATATAGTTGTTTCGATGGTTTCAGTATATAATCTCAGAAATAAATAAGGATCAGAGAGATGGCTTTATCTATTTTAATCCAACTTCTTTCTGACTACCCAAAGCATCCTGGGAAAATCTCTCCCCATCTTCTGGTAATGGGACATGGGAGCCTACTTCAGGATAAGGGTGTGCAGTGTCACTTGCTAGTGGCAGCAAATCATCTCAGATCATTTGTCTTTTCCTTCTGCTCCCATTTCAACACTGTGGTTTATCTACAGATGCAGATTTCATTTCTAAGTTACATCTTAGAAATGGGTTTCCCAGAATAAAATACTCTTCTGTAGCTTCTCAGAACTGGAAGAATGAACACTCTAAAGTGATTCATTCCCTTCTTTGCAAATTACTCCCGTGCATGTTTAATAGAGAAGTCTGAGTTACCTCCAGCATATTCGACCTGGATCTTCCCTTTCTCTTGCCAACTCCTTCCTACACAGAGCTCTAAATCATTATAACTCACGAGGCCTTCCTCTTCCTCAATGTAAAAACTCTGCGCTACTTTTGGGGAAGAGACAGCACTAATTAGAGCAACATACTTCATAGACTTGCCTTCAAAAAGTGCTGAACACCGCAGGAAGGAATTCTTTCAGCTGTTGTTGAAGTTGAAGTCCAGTTTAGATGTTTCAAAACAAGATTTTCCAAACTATTCACACACTTTAATTCTCTAGTATACCCTTCAGAAGGCACACACTTATATCTGATCTGTATGTTCCAGAATTGTTCTGTGACTGCAGGAAAGTCATCTCATTTTGCCCTGAACTTTAATTATTTAAATATGACCTAAGCTTTTGTTTTTTTTTAAGATTTTATTTTATTTATTTATTCATGAGAGACATAGAGGGAGGGAGAGAGAGAGAGAGAGAGAGAGAGGCAGAGACACAGGCAGAGGGAGAAGCAGGCCCCATGCAGGGAGCCCAACATGGGATTCAATCCAGGGTCTCCAGGATCAGGCCCTGGGCCGAGGGTGGCGCTAAACTGCTGAGCCACCTGGGCTGCCCCTGATCTAAACTTTTTAATCTGTACATTCAGATCCAAGTGACTCCTAGAAGAATGGGATTGGTGGGGTGTGGGGGTGGGGCATCTGTTCAGCAGGGCTGACTGGCTTGAGTAAAGAAAGCATCAGAGCTTAGAAGATGTGGATGACAATTTCTTCTGCACCTGGAGGGCCTTCTAGCCTCTGCCTCCTCTCAGTTACTCAGGGGTTGGTGGCATTCATTTGTTGATTGATTTGAGAGCAGGTCATTAAAAAGAACTTGCTAAATTTCAGGAAATCCAGCCACAACTGCTGTTACTAAGATAGTGCCAACTCTTCTGAGCCAAATAAGATCATTCAAAATTCCTACCAAGTGCCTTAAAACTCAATATGTGACTTTGAAACTCAGAGATATAGTCTATACAAAAATAGGAAAGAAAAATGACCCCAATCATAGCCTTCGATAAGCTAAAGAAAGACGCAGGAATATTGATATTACATTTGAAAAAGGGGAAATGAAATAGAAATGGTAGATTCCCTGATAAGGGAATTACTCTTCAGAAGTGTGATAAAAAGTCTAATTCTAAACCAGCTCCTGCAGTACTTCAAAAACAAGCATTTGTGCCCCCAATAGTTCTTGCCCCCATCTGCCTACCAGTGCCTCCCCAGGCTCTAGAATGAGACAGAGTCAGCACACTACTTCACCAGCTGTAGCCTCCATCCCAACCACCTGAGTTTGGTCATTGTTCTATGATGGATTGGCCTAAATACTCTAGGGTTGTTGGTTTATTATTGTTATTATTATCATCTTATTATAATCATCATTTAGCCTCTCAGTAAAAAAAAAAAAAATAGAGGCTTGAATCTTTGTGGGCTATTTTTGGATTTCAGAGATGGCACACAGAATCATGCAAGTATGCTGCTCTCAGCTGTTTACTAAAGTAAACCATAAGGCAGCAGTACTGAATGGGGCCCAGAGTAAAAGAAGACTCTGTAGCTAGTCCAGGTAGCAATGCAAGTCACTCTGGCCCTCGGTTTATGCAGGACCCAACAGACCCAGTGACATACCAAGTGTCTATAACAATTAGAGATGCTGTGAAGAACCTCTGGAAAGTTCTAGGAGAGGCTCCACAAGGTCTCTAAGTGTGTTAGAACACAGCCATGCCATGCCCTCTTCTACAAATAATCATTCTCCTGGGATCCCTCGGTGGCTCAGCAGTTTAGTGACTGCCATCAGCCCAGGGCGTGATCCTGGAGTCCTAGGATCGAGGCCCACATCAGGCTCCCTGCATGGAGCCCGCTTCTCTCTCTGCCTATGTCTCTGCCTCTCTCTCTCTCTCTCTCTCTCTCTCTCTCTATCTCTCTCTCTCTCTCTCTCTCTCATAAATAAATAAAATCTTTTTAAAAAATAACCATTCTCCTTGTGAGAAACAGCTTATGCTTGTTACCAAGCCCTGGTACTGAAGACCTGACAATGGGACATTGAGTGACCCCTGTGACCAGGAGAACCTAGCTTATAGCCTCTCATTAGTCTAGGCATGTGCAGTAGGCATTCATTGTAAGAAATCAGGCTCGAGCAGTAACAGATGGTGTAAGCTGCATGAGTAGTTATCTCAAACTGCTAGGTCTCCTACATCTGTTGCTTTGTTGTCTTCTCTCCTTCAGTCCACACCTATGTCCTCATAGGAAGTTCCTGATGATCAACCAACATGAGGAAAAACCCCAAGCCTGATTTGTGGACAATTCTCTGAGATGTCATTAGCACCAACCCAAAGTGGAGAGCTGTAGCATTAAGCCGGGCTGACGGGGTGGCCCTGGAGAAGAGCAGTGAAGGGTAATCCTTCTGGTGGGCAGGATGTCAAGCAGTATATTGATTTTCCATGTTGTTTGGACCAAGAGATGTCTGGAAGGATGTACACTAATTCATGGGCAGTAGCTAACAGTATGGCAAGATGGGAAAGAAGAGGATCAGGAAGTCAGTGACAAGGAAGTCTGAGGAAGAGGTGTGTGGATGATGGGCCTCCTGGAGGAGCACAGTGTGACGATGTCTCAAAGTCTTTGTGGAAGCTCTCAGTAATCAGGTGGACAAGATGACAGCTGGGGAGGTCAGGCAGCCTCTTCCCCAGTGCCTTTGTACAGAATGGACATGGCACCAGGGTCCACCAACACGGCTACACATGGGACCAACCCTACAGACTCCCTCATGGCAGCCTCATCTGACTGTCACCACTGAGGAGTGCCTGTCTTCCCTGTAGCAGAGACAAGTGCTGAGCCCTTCCTCCTGGATATGGTGGGAAGGAAACCAGTCAACCAGCTAGTGGGAAGTGATTACACTAGACCCCTTCTGTTACACAGAGAGCAGTGGTTCCTCCCTGGAATAGACATGCACAGATTTGCCAGAGTGGGTAACGCTCCTGCATGCATCTTTACCAATCACTTACAGAATACTTAATCCACTGGCATCCTTCCCTTACCTCCTCCCCCTGTACATTGTGACTGACCAAGAAACTCATTCTACAGCAAAAGAAGTTTGCTATGGACTCATGTCCCTAAAATTCACTGGTCTCACCCACATAATCCATCACCCGGTAAAATGAGGTAATGACCTACTAATGATACTGGGCCTACCAGCTTTCTATCTCTGTACTAGACAATTTTCAACCACCCCACCCCCGATCTGATCCTTTTAAATTGTGTGGTTTCTTCAATGACTCAAGCCCAAGTGCAATAAATAGGTTTCTTCCTTCCTTTTCTTTTCTTTTCTTTTTTCCTTTTTTTTTCTTTCTTTTTCTTTCCTTCCTTCCCTCCTTCCTTCTTTCTGAAGCCTCAATATAGTGAAAGTTAAAATAAATGTTTGAACTAGAATGTACATTTTCAAAGGGAAAATAGTTTTGAATAGAAAAGCTTATAATAAAATATTACACTGGGCTAGGCCTTTCAACTGTGGTTATAATCAAAGATATACAAGCCATAATAGTATTGTAAAGAGATTTGACCCTAGATCTTATCCTTTTGGATAGATAACAAAGAGGAAAGAAAATTTGTTCTAGGCAGTAAAAAAAAAAAAAAAATCTCCAATTCAGTACCATGGCAGGAGGGAAATTATTTAACGATCTTTAACATTAGCCTGATCTGTGGCGGGTTTCACAAACCCAGCTATGAAGTAATACATCTTCCATCAGCAGGGGGTTCAGAGATACATGCTTTAATTAAAGTTAGTTACTTCAAGGATAATTAAAGGTGTGTTACAGAATTCTATAGACAAGATTACAGAACTCTAAAGCATACACTAACTAAAATAGCTACAGCTTTATTTTAAATAAAGTGGTTCAGCAATTTGAGAGAAGGCAGGGAAGGCAGTTTAGTCTTGAGTAGTAATGCCCATGGACATTTAATTCAAATTGGATATAAATGAAATTTTTTCTTCATTTTTTTCCTCAAAGTCTAAAGATAATATCCTAAAAGCATAACCTAAGCATTCCATAATGTGGCCAATGGAATCTGCTACAGTCTCTGCCCACTGATTCTCCAGTCAACAATTGCTGCTTGAGTGCCTACCTATACCCAGATATATGCCCGACAAAGCAGAACTGAGACATAAAGCCCTCAGTCCTGCTCTGCATTTCTAGACAGGCATGAGAGATCACCTCCTAACAATGTGTATTTCCATCTGGCCCAGTTGGGGCACCTCTCTTATATCATCTCTTTTTGGGGGGTTCTCAATACTGCAAAGTAGTTCTCAAAAAGAAACAATGTCCTAGATGCTCATCAGGAGTCTCTAACAGCTCTCTCTGCCCCTTCTCATTCTTCTGAATTTTTCCTTCAGAACTTTTGTGTGGCTTCCAGTACACCCCAAAATTCCCACGTAAGAAAACTTGAAAGACATGATAATGTAATAAAAGAAAATTAATCCCATGACACTACCAAACAAATAGAACTGATACTAACACATTGCTTCACTGAAGTGCCATTCTTTGAAGGTACTGTTGTTGTTTTTGTCCAATTATACACAGAAGTGTGTCTTTTTCTACTAAACACCTTATCTCCAGCATATTTCCATGTTAGTAGGATTACTTTTAAGCATTACTCCTAATGGTTACATGACATTTTGTCCTATGCATATACTTATCAACCTGTTCCCAGTGTTGTACATCTGGATTAATTCTAATTTTGGACCATTTCACAGAGAACTATGATAAACATCTTTGGGCATAAAGGGTTTTCCACATTAAGGACTTTTCACCTTAGGCTAGATTCCCAGAAATGAAATGGCTAAGTCCAAGGTTATAAAACTAAGGCTCCTGAGGTACATTTTGGGGCATCTGTCTGAAGGGCAGCATCTAAACAGTGCCATCTCAATGAGCAAAAATTGACAGAGATGACAGTAAGCCTAGAGTGGATCCATCTTATTTGTGCAGGCTCATTGGGGGCACCACTCTACACTAAAATCAGGCCTTCGCTTCTACACTGAACCCCAAACAACTTTATTAAGTATTTTTTTAAAGATCCATTAAAAAAAAAAAAACATTTTTGCTGCTGACTAGATTTTCAGGAAGTTCCTTCCTGAGAAATGAGTGCTTTATGCCCCAAACTGGCCATGCTGCAGAGGAGAGGGATGGCGTTTCCTCCAAATTTTTTTTTATTTTATCAGATTTATCTGATGTAAACACTGAGTACTGAACGCCTATCCTACCAAGTCCTGAAAGCTTATTTCTAAGACCATTTCAGAATAATGAGTCCAAAAGGGCAAAAACACAAGATCTTAACCTCTGTATCTCTATCTGGCAATTAAGTGAATTTCTTATATGTTTTCTAACGGAAGAAAAGGAAACACCACAAGACATCCTTTTCCACTGGAAAAGTAATTATTTGTGGAGTTTTTCCATGAACCTAGAGAAGTCTCTTGAAGAAAATTAATGCCAGGGAGCTACAGATATCTATGTCCTGGGTTATAACCCAGGGCTCACCCCTATTCAGGAAGGAGACACTGAAACTATTGACAATAAAATATTATGCTTGGCTAGGCCTTGCAAACTGTGGTTATATTCAAAAATATATAAACAATAGCATTATAAAGAGATTTGACCCTAGATCATATCCTATTGGATAGATAATAAAAGAAGAATACAGCTGCTCCAGACAAAATTCTTGACTTCCTTCTAACCAAAAGAGGGCTAGATGCTATGCAAAATAAGTCTAACTTTTCCTGTTAAATGATATTCAATTCAGCTACAGGAAAACATTTTTCAAAATTTAGAACAACTTTGGTTTGTGGATAGACTTTAACTGTATGTTTCATTAAATCTAAATATGAATCAAGTAATTCTGGTGAAAATTAAGCATCTAAACTAAGATTTGCCATGATTGAAAAATACACACCAGATTTCAAAGAGTAGTATGGAAAAAAAAAAGGGTAAAAAAAGGCATTGGGCAGCCCAGGTAGCTCAGCTGTTTAGTGCCACCTTCAGCCCAGGACGTGATCCTGGAGACCTGGGATCGAGTCCTATGTCGGGCTCCCTGCATGGAGCCTGCTTCTCCCTCTGCCTGTGTCTCTGCCTCTCTCTCACTCTCTCTCTCTCTCTTTCTGTGTCTCTCATGAATAAACAAATAAAATCTTTAAACAAAAAACACACACACAAGGCATTAATAACTTTAGATTGATTATATTGCTTGGGACCTAAGCAACTAAATGAGAAAAATTAAGGTAGAATGGGTTTGGAGAGACTATTTGAGTATGATTACTGCACATCCAGTAAGAGATGTCAAGTAGGATATTCAAGGAATTTGAGAGAGAGGTCCAGTCTCGAGGTAAAGGTTTGAGATCACTGACACAGATGGTATTTAAAACCATGAAACAAGACCATGGTGAAATCTGTAGGGAGGGAATATAAATAAAAAGGCAAAGGGGATCAAAGACTCAGCCTTGGAGCACTCCAACATTCAGAGGTCAAGCAAAAGACAAAGAAGCACTTGAAAGAGGATAAAGAACTATCAAGAGTATAGAAGGAATCTACGAGTATATCCACCAGACGTAGGAAAGAAAGTATATCAAGGAAGAGGGGCTGATTGGCTGAGTCAAATGGTTCTAATGGAGCAAGAAGGATGAGGATGAGAACAGCCCTTGTGTTTGGTAAAGTGGGATCATTAGTCATTGGGCAGTTGCTGGTGAAGTTGATGATGAACTGAGCTGGCAATCCGCAGGGGTGTGGTTAACAGAGAATGGGAGGAGAGAATTTGCAGAGTGAGTCCAGACAACTCTCGTTAGCAGGTTTTATATATAGAAAAGCTAAGAACTGGAACCACAGCTAGAGGTGGAAGTAAGTTACAGAGGGACTGTTTTCTAAGAAAGGAGAATAACATGTTTGTAAGCCAATAAAAATTACCTGATAGGGATGAGAAAACTGGTAATACAGAGGGAGAATCACTGGAGTGATATCCTTGATTATTTAAGGTAGGTGGGCTGCAGGGCCAGGGGAGAGAGGCTCTGACTTTAAATCTGAGCACAGATATTTCATGGTTAGTGCCAGAAAACAAGGCAGATTATGTGGCTACAGATGAAGGCATATGGGCAAATGGCAGAGCAAGTCCATTTGCTATCCAGGTGGGAGCTCCCCTCCTGGATAGCCCTATTTCTCCAGCAGGGACACTGTTAAGAATGAGGATAGACAGAAGGTCACGATGGGGGGAATGTGAGATAATCAATGAAGAGAACGGGAGAGGGCCAGTCCCAGGGAAGTTATCAGGCAGCACCACAGATCCACCCAATGTTCATGACCATGTGAGACCAGTCAACTGCTTGTGAGTTTTCCTTTGGCCACATTCAGCAGCACAGATGTAGGCAGGAGGACACAAAGATGGGGACTGAACCACTCTGTGCTTCTGCTGAGTGAGAAGGATGCTATCTGGGATGGGTACGTGAACTGAGGGTGTACTCCAAGGATTGATTATACTGTACCACATGAAATATAGGCTGGAAAAGGCAGAAGGAGAAAACCTCAAGGGTTTGGGGTCATGGAGCAAAAGTCAGGAGACTAAGGGACTGTTAGAATTGGAGCAAGAGATGGAAAGAGCTGGAGATGGAAGTTGGTTCTCTAAACACATGATGCATGCAACAGATGATGAAGCATTGGCCATTATAAGGACTGAGAACGTCCATCTATGACTATGGAAGTCAGTGGCAGGGTGGGGTGAAAGACAGAAAATTGGAACAAAGCATGTCAAGGAACTGAGAGACCCAGATGTTAGAAGAATCTTCCACCTGTATAATTGAAGTGCTCCCTCAATAACTGATTACCTAAGCTGCAAAAAAAAAAAAAAAAAAAAGAGTAAAGAAGTAAAGATGGAAGATCTGTATATCACAATTAATTAGCTTAAGCTAATGAACATATATTGATCACTGCAACCATTTACTTTGGTTTTTTTTCTCTTTTCAAGAAGTCATGGAAATTTGTAAAAACTGACTATGTACCAGGCCATAAAACAAATCCCGACAAATTTCAAAGAAATGGAATCATGTAGACCACACTCTTTACTCACTATGTATTAAAATAGAAAAAAATAATGCCTAAAAAGTTCTGGAAATTTAAAAAATAAAACAAAAGCATATAAAGAACGTATAAGTCAAAGAAGAAATCAATGAAAATGTTAAAACTTACATGTGAACAATAAAAACACTACAAATCAAAACTGTGGGATACAAATATTGCTAGAGTAATACTTGAGGCAAATCTCTTGGGCCAAATGCATATCTGAGTAAGAAGAAAGGCTGGAAGCTAATGAATTAATCTTGGAAATTTAAGAGATTAGAAAAAGAATGAAGTCAAAGAAAGTAGAAGAAAGGAAATAATAAGGATGAGAACAAAGTTTAATAAAATAAAAAATAATGTTACAAGAAAGAAATGAAAGCCAAATATTGGTTCTCTAGAAAGTCTGAAAAGAATCTGTACCTCTGGTGAGACAGATCAGGAGAAAAAGAGAGATGGCACTCATCTGGGGCGGTAGGAAGTGGTGGCCGCCTCTATAGGCTTTCTTACCCCACTGTGAACTAAAAGGAACTTAGGTTTTGTGCCCAACCAAGAGTTCTTGCCCTCCTGAGATGTGATCTTGACTGAACACCCACAGCACATCTCCGTGCCTCCACTGCGTTCCCACTCCATCCCACTTCAGGTAGCCCTTCCTTTTGGGGAAAACAATTTTAACCATCTCCCCAATTTGCCAAAAATGGCAGTGGTTTGTTTCATTTTTCATTTTCTTCATTGTTTTTAGATCATTTAAAGAAAAGAGAAGGGAGAAAATAACAGCATTGTGTTGCCATCCCCTATCAGTAGCAGTCTGATGGGAAGGAAACTGAGGCAGAAAGTGGGTGTAGCACTGAGCCAGTGGGAAGGGAAGCCACAAGGTACCTGGAAGCTGTGGGAAAACAGATTCAGAACTAGAAGCACAAGGGGACACCTACAGGGTCTCCAGAGCATGCAGGCACCAGGCTGCAAGATCTGCAGTCCTAGGAGAGGCACCTGACATTTACTGGACCGCGAAGCTGAAAAACCAACTGGCAGATTTCTAAAAGACTAAACAGGGATTCAATTAAAGCAGTATTTTTATTATTTTTCTTCTAATTAGCCATAAAGGAAAGACAGTAATCTTGAATACTCTGGTTACATGTCATTCTAGTAAATCAAAGTCCCTAATGATCAATAAATTGCTTTGCAAAAAAAAAAAGCAAAACAGCCAAACCACATTTATATAACACAAACATAAAACAGCACCTGCCACCTTCTGGGTCTGGAGCTACATAGATAAAATAAATTATGCTTGAGACAATGGTCCTCAAGTGGAGGTTAGGAAGGGGTTTGGGGCTAGCAGGACTGTTTCTCCAGATTCAGGAATCTTCAGAGAAAATAGTGTAAAGAGAAAGGTTCTTTTCCTTTCCTGCAATGTAGCTATCACTTCCTACACTGTAGATATCTAGGCTTCCAAGCCTAGAAAATGACCCTGCATGCCTTGACATAGTTACATTTCATACCAAAAAAGAAAGAATCATATAGGATGACATGGTTAACTGAGCCACAAGTCGGTATCAAAAGATTATTTGGGGACCTTGGCAAACAGCCACATCAGACCCTGGGGCCACGGGCACCTCTGTCTGCCAGGTATCCGCCCTTCCTTGCATGTCTTGCAGTCTTTTCTCAAGTGTCTGCCCAATGAGATTAAATTGTCAGCCCACAGAACAGATTTGTACATCCCAGCTGCAGACTGCGTGTCTGTCATATCTGTAGCATTATGCTGTAAATCACAGCCACAAAAGAACTTTCTTCAAGTGTTTTTCTTTCCCCAGCTGATGATATATAAATATATACAAAAAATTTAACTCATAATTACTTACAGAAGGTAATGGGGGAATATAACACATGGCTGAATACCAAACCAAAAACAGTCTTAGCATTTCAGCAATTTCATAAAGCTCTTTTTATGCTTACACAAATGCAGACTTGATTCTCCGAGAACACTTGAAGTGGGACACATTTCTCTCAGTAAAGTTTCCAGCCTGTCCCCAACCAAGTTCATCATTCAGCCTTTTCCCTCACTAACCTGGTAGTGGTTTCATGTTGTTCTAGTCTCACTCTCACTAGCAACTGATCGCATAAACTCTTTGGCATAGGGTATTAATGGCACAATATTATTCTAGAGTTATTCTCCCGGTCTTCTAAATTTTACAAGACAAGGTGATGAAAAGGGACAACTAACTGTCCAATGGTGGAACCCACACTCTGAGGTGGAGAGGCCCAGCACTGGGCCCATTTCCTTTTTCGGGCTACCCTGAAAAAGCACTACTAAACAGATTACCTTTTACTTAAACTCTTACCAACTCTCCTAAGCTAAGGAAGTATTTATATGATGTTCATGATTTATACTTACATATAATTGTTTCTAATGATGTCAGTTTCAAAATGAAATGGTTAAAAACCTCTGAATTTTCTAAACAAACTTTGGGATATTTATATACATGCAAACATACATACAGATTCACTTTTTCCTTTAGCACTTTTGTTCTTCATTCTCTAATATTATTGTTTCCTTACTGTGACAGATACTATTGGTATGCACTGCCACAGAAGTTTAAACGACCATGGCCACTTTGGGGAATAATTTGGCACCAGGTGGTCAAGCTGTAAGTGTGCATAAAATATGATCATGCAATCCCACTTCTGGGCATATATCCTCAAGATTTTCTTTTGCATGTGTGTAAATACATTTCAAAGACGTTTACTGCATGCATACGTGTAATAATCAAAAAATACAAAAATAATCTAAAATTCATCATGGAGGAACAGATTTTTTTCAATATGGTATTTTCATATGATGAAATGATATTTAACATTAGAATATGAACATGATTTGTGCAAAACAATCTGCTCTCTCATAAACACCAAGTGATAATACAAGTTTCTTTTACAGAAAGTAAAAGAGAGGCACCTGGGTGGCTCAGTCAGTTAGGCGTCTGCCATCAGGTCAGGTCATGATCCCAGCATCCTGGGATTGAGCCCAGCATCGGACTCCGTGTTCAGCTGGGAGTCTACTGCTCCTCTCCCTCTGCCCTACTTTAAGTGACTCATCTCTGGTCCCAGATACCTTGAATAATAAGGAGCATTTACTCCTTATTTAATAAGTGAGCTCACTCACTCGCATGCTCTCTCTCTCCCCCCTCCAAATAAATAAATAAAATCTTTAAAAAGAATAAAAAAGAGAAAGTAAGTAAAAGAGAAATAATCTTCATGGAAAATTCTATAGTGGAGTCTGCTATAAAGAACCAATAAACATGAAGATATGTTCTGTCTTGCTAGAAAAAAGCAAAATAAAAAAACAAGAGCCTGGTTTTTCCCTGTGTCCGTTAAACTGGAAATGATGATGAATAATTGTATTTATCACTGGCAAGGCATGAGGATCTGGTGCACTCATACATGACTAATAGCAAAATAAATTTATAAACTTTCCTGGAGGGTTATTTGGCAACATGTATCAAAAATTTAAGGAAAAGTAAACAACTTTCAACAGAGTACTTCATCCTAAGGAAACAAAAATGTGTAGAAGGATGAAGTTATAATAAAAAGTGTAAAGTGCTCAATGTTTTAAAGAATAATTTTGTTGAATAAACTATGGTATCTAAATGAAATGAGTTATTAGGAGGATAAAAACAATGCCCCAGAAGAATAATCACTGACTTTAACATTACTCGTATGTTGTTGAGTTTAAAAATGATCTTATGTGTTTTAAAAATCATATGCAAATGCTCCTTATTATTCAAGGTATCTGGGACCAGAGATGAGTCACTTAAAGTAAATCCACTTAAAATGGAAAGCAAACTTTCACAGTAAATAATGGGAAGTTAAAAGTTTTGATTAGCATTACATTTGAAGAAAAAGAAACAATGAAATAAGTTTTATTTGATATCTTACCAAATTTTGATAACAGTATTTTTCATGAAAAGGGGTATTTAGGAAAGATCCTAAAATTCATGTTGAAGTCTAAGGGGTCAACAAGACAATTTTGAAGAAGAAGGCTAAGAAGAAAACATTTATTATAAAGGTTTAATAATTCAATGAAATGGTATTAGCTCAGAAATCACAAAGAGATGAACAGAACAGAGTTCAGAAATAGATTCCAAAAATATAACAGAAGCTGGTATGACAGAGATGGCAACAAAATAAGTGAGAAAATAGGTAACTATTTATTAAATGACAGTGGGAGAAGTGGTTTTCAGTATGGAAAACAATTAGATCCTGGCCTCACACAACACAGAAATATAAATTTCAGATGTGTTTAAAGATTTGAAAGTTTTATCTAGAGGCACCAGGGTGGCTCAGCAGTTGAGCATCTGCCTTTGGCTCAGGATGTTATCCTGGCGGTCCTGGGATGGAGTCTTGCATCAGGCTCCCTGCAGGGAGCCAGCCTATCCCTGTGCCTACGTCTCTGCCTCTCTCTGTGTCTTTCATGAATAAATAAATAAAATCTTTTTAAAAAGTTTTATCTAGTAAAGAATAATAGCAAGGTACAGAAAAGAAACTTGGAAAACCAAAATATATTTTTTAACAGTCTCTATGGGAGAGGTGCCTGGCTGGCTTAGTCGATAGACTCTTGACCTCAGGGTTGTGAGCTCAAGCCCCATGCTGAGTATAGAGACTGCTTAAAAATAAAATCTTTAAGAAGCAAACAAACAAAAAAACCTCTGCAGGAAATGCAAAGTAAAAGAGCAGTGAAACACATTTCATGCCGATTAGATGAACCAAAGGTGTTTTTTTTTTTTCTTTTTTTTTTTTTAGATGAACCAAAGTTAAAATATCTGATGGCACAGTCGCAGATAGCCGGATACAAGGAACTCCAAAACAATGCTGGTGGGAGTAAAGTGACCCAACCACTACAGAGAGCAATTAGCAAAACCTAGTAACACATAGATGTTGATGCGGGCATATTATCCTACTCAGTCATTCAACTTTTGGGAATATAAATCCAAGACACACATATATTTGTACAGAACCTAATCAAGGATAAGCAATATTATCAAGGATATGCAATATTTTTCATAATAGCAAAAGGGAAAAACATCTTTTTGTCCATCAATGAGCAATATTTAAACTCCGGCATACCAAACAAGGAAATACTATGTTAAAATGTATCAGCTAAACTTACAACCATCAACAAATGTTATCAACATACGTTTAAAAAAAACAACAGTTTTGTGTGAAAAAAGCAAATCACAAAAACAAATAACAGATCTCCATTTACATAAACTTTTAAACATGAAGTAGGACTACACATTTGGATGGGCACACACCGACCCAATGTTGCAGGTTGCACGGACTCAACCCCAAATTCTCATCCTTTGCTGTCTGGATTTCCCTCTTGCTCATCAGAGAAGTTTCTACCTAATGGCAATCCCATACCTAACCTTAGGTAGCTACTCCATGTAAGGTGCTATACCCGGTGCCAGAGAAGACAAAAGAACTGTGCAAGGCTACTCTGACCCTGCAGAAGGGCACAACTCAGCAAGGGCAGTCATCTGAGAGACTTGGTTCTGTCTTTGCTCTGGCTCACATAACATGCAAATTCAGGAAGAGTGCTTCGAGGCCCAGTTCCTTCATCTAGAAAATGAGATAGCCACCTTCCTCCTATTGTGGAGATTGACTATATATATATATATATATATATATATATATGCAGTGTCCAGCACACGGCAAATACTCAAACACTCTTAGCAACCGCAGGCATAGCAGCAATTTGCATGAATATAATCTTCTAGGCAGCATCTCGGTCACATTGATGGTAAAAAGAAAAGGCACTAGATGCTTTTGCCTATCCTCTCCACAGCTGGATGTAAGAGCCCACACCCTGCGGTCTCCCCTTGAGACTTGGCCCCCACCCTGTGGAACACAGGGGCATTTCGTAGGGCAGCAGTCTGCCTGTTTATTTTTCCGAGTTCACCACCACAGTGCTCTGCCTGCCTCAGGAAAGAGAACTCCTTCTCTCACACCTTTGGGGAAATTCTGGGGTGAAATGAGACAAAGATAACCACAACACACCTGACCTAGCTTCTCAGTCGACCCTCTTTAAAATCCCAAGGACATACCACAGTTCCATAAACCGAAGAGAGTGTCTCGGCCTCCACCTTCTCCAACATACAAGAGCCTCTAACCCACAAACCACCCTCCTGAAAAGCTGGGGCAGGGTTCCATCCATGGACTTAGTGCAGCAGGCACGAGAGGGAAGGCCTGCCTGCCAAACGCTGGAAAAACCACAGTGTTTGAAAATCATCTCTGGAGATACCGAGCTGTTGGATTTTATTCCTGGGAGTCCTTCCTGGGGGCTTGGGAAAGAATGCCAGGTATTGCCGGTGTCTAGCCACGGTGGCGCCACCTTGTGGCAACAGCACAAAGAGTTTATAACTCATTCAGCCTTGACATTCTGGCATCCTCTACCAATTTTTAATTTTGAGAGATTCAAAATATTCCCATTTTTATGTTTCAAATGATAATTCATTCATATTTTTTGATTTACATTTTATCACGACACTATGTCAGACTTGCATTTTTCAAATACACTTTATGAATAAATTGCCTTCAATTTATCAGTATCAGCCCTATTGTGTCTGGGGTCTGGCTTGATTCACTGCCCAAGAACATCCTGGGGGGATGGGGGAGGAGACAACCAGTTTAGATTCCACCCAGGTCTTAAGACCAAATTCTCCCTTCTAGATTTCTGGACTGGCTTACATATAACTACCTTTGGTTTGCATACATTAAAAAAAGAGGTAGAAAATCATCAAGCAGTTTCATCTTAGCTTTGAAACAAAACTGGTGAAATAAATAATAATAGGAATAAAGACAAAACTTGCCTGACAAAACTAAGCAGGATGATGGTTACCCTTGGGGGACAGTTCCCACAGAGGACATAGGGAACCTGGTAACATTCTAGATCTTAATCTGGGCACCGGTTACACAGGTGTGTTCAGTTTGCGAAAGTCCAGAGTGTACATTTCAGATCTGTCCCCTCTTCTGTGATTATGCCATAGCTTAATATGATATTAAAATAAATTCACCAAGTTCTAACCAGTCGTCCCTCTTTAACTTGCCTTTGGGACAAAAGGCTATGCAGACACAGTACGAACCAAGAACGGAGGATGCTCATTCCTTTCTGAGGTATTTCAGTCTGCATCAATTGGTTTCTCAGAAGGCCAAGACCACAGATGAGCTCTCCTTCTGCCCCTCTGGGCAGGGAGGAAGGAGAAAGGACACAATCTATATCACTGTTAGTTTACATTACTGAGCCTGGCTATTACTTCACTTTTCCGAAAATGAACAGGCAATTACCTGCCCCCCCTCCACAGGAAACCTTGGCCACAGAGAGATACACACATCTCTACAGAGACACACTTCAGCTCCACAAAGACAGTGCCCCCCCCACACACACACATACCTGGTGGCTCACCACCGCCACAGACAGCCCCTCACCCCCCACAGAGACAGCTAGCTTCTGGCCCAGACACCACAGATGGGGTAGGGGATCATTGGAAGAGATGCAGCTACCCATGGACAGGTAAGGAACATCAACTGGAATATGAAAAGTTGTATTTTCAAAGTCTTACCAAACTAAATTTCTCTGGAAAGATTTTTAGATCTGTAATAGGGTCCCAGAGACTGCTGTAAAAAAATTCTTTAAATCACCTCCACTTCTAGCCCCAGCTCAGACCATCTGAAACCATCTTCCTTCTATTTTCACCTCTACCATGTCCCATGAACCCTAACTGCCTTGGGAAGACTAAAAGACAGGGATTATTCTGCTTTACTGATTAAAAAATTGAGGCTCAGGGGCACCTGGATGGCTCAGTTCGGTAGAGCATGTGACCCTTGATCTTGGCCTCTTGAGTTCAAGTCCCACCTTGGGCATAGACATTACTTAAAAAAAAAAAAAAAAAGTTGAGGTTCAAAGATATCTGTCAGACATCATAAAGCTATCTGAGTAGCCATCTGATCAGCCTGAGTTAGGGCGAGGTAGCCTGAGTTGGGAGGAACAGGGTAACAATGTCAAAGAGGAGGGGTGACTCTCTCCACAGCCCAAAGCTGGAGAACCACCCACAGCACCACAGAAGCTGCCTCAAAGGAGCTGGAGTAAACTACTCACATCCGTCAACAGTTGCACATTCTGGGACTGGGCTCCACCCTCCCCATCGAAAGTGCAACAGACCCAGATCACACGTCCTGGAGTAGGGCGGGCAGGAACGAAGCCAGACTCCAGGCATTTTCTTAGGGTCGATGAGAGCCAATGTTGGCTAAGCCAACAGCAGAGCGTACCTGCTTCTCTTACAAAGTCCTTGGGCCCAGACTGGGGTGCACAGTTAGTCTCTCCCATACTTATCCTCGGGGACAGGGCTTATTGGGGAGAAGGAAACGGAGCAGGATGGATCTAAGAGCAAGCACCTAGCAAGTTCCCTTACCTTGCTAAGACATTAGCAAATTAAGTGCCTGGGAATGGGGGTGGGGTGGGGAGGCGATGCTACAAATGCTGCGGGTCCAGGGGTTCCCGCCACGGAAGCGCTTGGCTCCACGCTCACTCCAGAGGTCCCCCCGGATGCCCCCATGCCTCTGTAGGGTCCCTTGGGATGGGCTCCCGACCTCTCCAAATCCGGCGGAGGGGAAGGAACTATGAAAAGGAGACCGGGATGGAACTGAAGTGACATCCACCCGCAGTAGCCCCCCCCCCCCCCCGGCGGTCCGCGGCCCCCGCCGGGCGCGATCTACTAGGGCTCTTACTCCGCGCGCCGGCCACGACCTTGAGCGAGTCCCTGAATAGCCCCATTTCACAGAAAGCAAGAGTCGGGAAGAGTCCAGTCCGCCGCGCTGGGCGGCCCGCAGCCCAGCAGCTGCGCGGCCAGTGGAGTGGGGGCTGCAAACGGAGGGCCGCGGGGGGACCAGCTCCCGCCCCGCCGAGGAGAAACGGGCGGGTCCGACTCTGCGGCGATTCTCCGGCAAGTTCAGCGCCCCCCGCCCAGCCCCTCCGCGGAGCCGTTGGCCGAGCGGGGGCCCCGGCCCAGGACTCGCGCGGGTGCGGGCGACGGGGCGGCACCTCCACCCCCCCCGGGTGCGGCAAGGCCAGCGGGAGAGTGGCGCAAAGCGGCCGGGGGGGCGGGGGGACTCACGCGGAGTGGCCGGGCTGGAGCCGATCCGTGGCCGGGGTCACCGATGGCGGCCGCGCTCAGGCCACGGCGTCTCGGGGCGCCGGGGGCACCTGCCGCAGCGCCGCGCCGCGCGTGGACGAGGGAGCTGCGGGCAGCGAGGCAGGGGCGCGGGTCGGTCAGCGCCGGCTCTGAGCTGCAGCGCCGCGGGGCCTCGGCTGCCAGAACCGCAGCCGCAGCGGGCGCCGGGGAGCGGGCGGGAGGCGGGCGGGGAGCGGGCGGGAGGCGGGAGGCGGGAGGCGGGCGGGAGGCGCTGGCAGCGGCGGCGAGGGAGGCGCCCGCGCCGCAGGAGCCTGGGGCAGCCTGGGGCAGCCTGGGCCAGCCCCGCCGCCGCCGCCGCCGCCGCCACCTGCTGGCCCCGCCGCTGGCCAATCAGGACGCCCGGGGCGGGGGCGGGGGGCGGGGGCGCCGGCGGCGGGGCGGGGGTGCGGGCCGGCCGGAGGTCCGCAGGCTCCCGGGGCGCGCGGGCGGCAGGCGCCGGGAGGGGCGGGGCGCCTCGGGGGGAGGCGGCGCCGGGGCGGGGCGGGGGCGGGGGCCGGGCCGGGCCAGGCCGGGGCTGCGCGCGCCCCTTCCCGGCTCTTCCCCGCCGCGCAGTGTCGCGCTGGGGCCGCGGCGCGGGCGCCCCCGGGCAGACCTCGGGTCGCTCCGGTGTTTCCTGTCGCCTGCCCCTGAGCCCCGGCGGCCGGACCCTTCTGGCCGCGGAGGGACTGGTCTCGGAGTCCGGGTCGGCCTGGCCCTCCCGGCGCGGCCGCTCCCCCGCCCGAGGGTGGGCGCCCTGGCTCCCGAGCTCCCCAAGGCGGCTTCTCCAAAGGCAGCTCCTGCCCGCTTCGCCGTCCCCGGGCACTTCTAGTCAGCGTGGCGGCCCATGCCCCGAGCTGGGTTCCTTCCACGCTGCGAGTCTGCAGCAGAACGTGCGTGGCTCGCGCGGGGCTCGGGGTCCGTCCCCGGCAGCCGCGCCCAGCCCCGAAGCCCCGAAGCCCCATCGCGGCCGCGCCGGCGGGTCGGGGAGCCCGCGCTGCCCGGAGGACCCGCCAGATCGCCGCAAGCGAGGGACGCACTGGGGCGCCTGCCGGGAGCTCCAGGGGCTGGACGGACGCCTGGGAGTCGGAAGGCTCCTCTCCAGGCCACGGCTTCACCGCGCGTTCGCATCCACTAGGCGCAGGGCCCGGAATCTCCCCGAGACGGGCTGCCTCAGCCCCGCAACTGCGCTGCGAAAGCACGTTGTCGGTTTCAGCTGCAGCGTGGAAGTCACTCCATCAAAATAACGCGTTTGTGGAGCTACACTGGTGATTCCTAAAACCCCACGAGTCCTCTCGCAGGACGTGAATTAAGAACGTTCTCTCCGTATAAATTTGCTCAGTAGAAATGGATGGCTCCTTTGCTGATCTGTCCGCAGCAGGAAGAAAAAAAAAAAAAAAGCCATAAATAAGAACCTTTAAGAAGGGAACTTGGAAGGTAAAAGAGTTGAAGTCTCTAAAGATCTAGTGTCCTCTCTTAAAAGGATTTTATCATCCACAAACTGGCTAAACTGGAAGAAAGTTTGTGTTTTGTTCCTATTTTGTTTACATTTAATGTGAATTTTATTTACCTGTGCTTGGTTAGCATTGGCATGCTATGAAATTCAAAAAGTGCAGATGGGTACACAGCTGAGAAGACCCCTCCCATCCTTGCTCCGGGCCTCTCAATTCCTCTCCCTGGAGGAAACATTACTGTCATGTTCCTGCTTACCCTAGAGAAAATCTAATCAACCAAATGTTCTTATTTTTACCTTTTGTTATACAAAATAATAGGTCTAACTTCAGGCACAGGCCAGCAGAATAAAGGGTTGAATATAGAATGTGAAGAGATTACTCTCCACATGGGACCCAGTAGTGGCTGCCTCAGGACAAGAATGGGGACTGGGTTCAAAGATTATTTGATATCATACTGGTGTTTGCAAAACTGGCCTAATATATAAATCCACCTCTTTCCAGAGTCTTTCAGAGTCAAGATACTAACATCTTGCATGACTCATAAACACTTCAAAAAAAAAAAAAAACAAATTACATACAGAAGAGTTCAGTGATTTGAGTAAGCTTACAAACAAGACAGGGAGAACATACAGATGGAAATCCAGAGACATTATGAACAAGAGCCCCAGTTCCCTATTCGTCATCTTGTACGTCAGAAACAGGCACAACTTCCATTCTTCACCTGAGCTATTACTGACTTTTTTTTTTTTTTTTTAACATTCCCCATGAAAGGTTTGGCATTTGAAGTTGAGTTGGGTAACAATGAGCTCCTAAGATGACCTAAACTGCTACCCCCTTGATTATTCCATCCTGAGCTGTCATTCAGCAAAATTTCACTGAATATCCATCCCTTCTTTTGCTTCTCATGACTCATAGGCAGTATTTGTTTTTCCCTTATCTGCATGATCCCGACCACTGCAAAAGTTTTAATGGATTCTTCCTTTATCAAGAAGAGCTCATTGACTTTTGTGAACCAAGGATATGTATCTCATCTTCTTTTAAAGCATGAATCAGACAGTCCATTTCTTAGCCAGAAGATTGATGAGTTTATCCTGGCAGAAAAGGACATGTCTCAGGAGGATTCTGGGTAGAATTAAAAGAGCATTAATCACAAGACTGGGGTGCCAATATGACCTTACTGCTTCCTGTCTTTGTGACCTTGGACAAGTTACTTGAATTTGCTGAATCCTAGATTCCCTAAATATAAAATATGGTGTAATCCTCTCCACTGCCCTGCAAGATTGTTATTATTTGATACAATGTACGTGAAATTGCTTGATACATAATAAGACTTAATATGTTAGCAATCTAAACATGATCATTTTAATTTGGAAAAAAATGAGTTTATTAAGGAAGTTTCTAAGACATTTTGTGGCATGTGCTGGAATAGAAGTGATGAAACCTTCACCCACTACTTCCCTATCAGCCAAAATATGATACCTGATTTTTCAAAAAACTGTATCTCTCTCTCTTCCATTTCAATTTAGCATTTGTTATGTAATACAGTTATTTGGGTGTATCTCTAATCTCCCCAATTAGACTGGAAATGCCTTGAAGTTGGAATCATGTCACATCTTTTATTCCTAATGGGCACCTCAAATGTGATCTTGATAAATTGTAGACATCCAATGATTATATGTTGAATGAAGAGTAAGAGGGTAGGGAAAAAATTGTTAAATTGGACCTCATCAAGAAAGATGTTTTAAAATTCATTTGTTCTGTAAAGATCCCGTTAAGAGGATGAAAATACTATGGTACACTGGGAAAAAATATCTTCAAATAACATATGTGACAAAGGACTTATATTGGAATATATAAAGAGCTCTTGATATTCAATAGTAAAAACTCCCAAATGGTCCAATTAGAAAATGGGCAAATGATATGAAGAGATATTTAACCAAAAAGTATATACAGCTGGCAAATAAGCACAGGAAAAGATGCTCAACATCATTAGCCAAGGGAAATGTATATTAAAACTATAATGAGATATCACTACATACTATCAGAATGGGTTAAGATTTTTTAAAAATTGTGACAACACCAAATCCTGGTGAGGAGACAGAGAAACTGTGACACTTACGCGTTGCTGGTGGTAATGTAAATGGTGCAACCACTCTGAAAACAGGGTGGCTATTTCTTTTAAAGCTAAAATTGAACCTACCACACCACCCAGCAATTTCACCTTGGGCGTTTGTCCTGGAGAAATGAAAACTTGCATTCTCACAAAATCTTTTACAAACCAAGCCACACAGGACCAGTCCTCAACAACTCCACCCAGCACAAGAGAGCAGAATACCATGACACACAACCAGTCTACTTGCCATACAAAGAAACAGGATGGAGCTCACTGGACTAAGTGAACACTCATGGTTTTGGATAAGTCAAGGAGAAGTGGAGGCTTCAAAATGGAAATCCCGGACTTTCTGCTCTTAAGCAGCAATTAATTGGAAAAAAAAAAAAAAAGACATGTGACCTTATATGTATCTCACATTGATGAAATACAGCATATTGCACTAAACAGAACTAGAAATAGAAATGCACAGAAAATAATTCATTATTTATGGTAAGTATAGTGTTTTTCTCCAAGGTATTTTTTAGAACAATTAATATTTTACTATACAACTATCTGCTCCCTACTAAATAATGGCTTCTAAAAAGTTGTATTGCTTTCTTTAGCAAAGTTGATTCTATTTTAGAAGGACAGGACAGTGTAGAAGTAATTATAGAATCTTGTCATTCACTGATTACAGCATCCAATTACAGATCCTGGCACTGCTAAGAGATACTGATAACATTATTATTTTATATGAGTAGATGATTACTGACTTACAGTCTTTGTGACTGTATCCTCTTACAATTTTTCTTACTATAAATTAAGTCCCTACAATAAAACCCAGACTTGGCTAATAACCTCTGTAGCCAAATCAGATACTATGCTTCTCTGAATCTTGAACCAACTGACATCTAAAGCAGCTGACTCAGCCTGCAGTGTGCTGAGAGTTAATAAAATTAACAGTAATGCCCGGAAACTTAGCCAGTGCCTGTGTGTAAGTGTGCATCCCCTTCATAACAATCCTCAAAGCCTGAGATATGATTTATTCACTAAGGGATAGCAATAAGGTTGCCATTGAAATGGCAGTCAGGCCTCCGCATAGAGAAGCATACAGATGAATCTGTCCCCTTTCCCTCAGTGCCTGATCCTTCCTACCTTGCTCTGCATTTTCTTTATTCCACAGCATTTGTCACCCTTTAACATAATCATAACTTTCTTATTCTGTCTAATACTTACTGTTTGTCTTCCTCACCAGGATACAAGCTGCATGAGGGCAGAGATTTATTTTGCTCCCTGATATCTCCAAGCACCTTGGACAGAGACTAACACAAAGAAAGTGTTGGATAAATATTTATTATATGAATGAAGATTCTCATCCACCAACATTCACAATTCAAAGATGTTCAGAAGTTTTTGTGCGTGCTGAATATTCACATTGATATTTTTTAAATCAAGTGACCTCAATTGTTATGTATTTTAAAATTCCTTCCAAAGGTGAAGAATCTCAATGCCAGCTGCAATGATACTACCAGTTCACTGAGGATATTTCTGCTGTTAGTAATTCCCCCCTCCACTAGGATCATCACTACCTTTAAGGCAGAGCCAAGAGGCTTATGGTACCAGAGGACCATGCCTGGAAGATAGAAATCTAAGGGTAAGAAAGAAAGGGGATACAATGTGAGAGAAGTTTCTACTCTATAGAAAGGATGAAGAGGAAGAGAAGGAAGAAGAAAAGGAGAAGGAGGAAAAAGAGTAAAAAACATGTGGAATATAAGTAGTGAAAAGGACTCTAAGGGAAAGGAGGAAAACTGAGTGGGAAAAAATTAGAGAGGAATACAAACCATGAGAGACTCCTAACTCTGGGAAACAAAGGCTTGCAGAAGGGGAGGAGGATGGGGGAGATGCGGTAATGGTGACAGGCACTAGGGAGTGTACTTGATGAGATGAGCAATAAGTGTTATACTATATGTTGGCAAATTGAACTTAAATAAAATATTTTTTAAAAAGAAAAGAGTAAAAAAGGAGGAGGGGCGAAAAGGAGAAGAAGACGGAAAAGAAGGAAGAAGAAAAGAAGATGATGATGAAGAAGATGACGACAATGAAGAAGACAAAGATGAAGAAGAGGAAGATGAAGACAATGAAGGAGGAAGAAGAAGAAGAAGAAGAAGAAGAAGAAGAAGGACGAGGAGGAGGAGGAGGAGGAGGAGGAGAGGAGGAGGAAGGGGAGGACTCTCTCTGCCAGAAGAGCAAGAGATTTGGAATGAATGAGGTAAGTGAAAAATACTGTTTGGTTCTCCCAAGGATCCAGGACTGAATCTTTCTTGGTCCGCAGGGGACCCAGAATGGGGAATGTGGGAAGGTGGTGAGAAGATGGAGATGACATAGCGTTTGGGGCTAACAGAGTTTAGCCCCTGAGAGACTGAATGTACAAATGGACAATAGTCAGACCATAGATGACAATAGGACTGACCCATGAATGTTCTCTTTGGTTCCACCTGCCTGGAGGTGCTGATGGTCAAGTCTGTGTTCAGAGACAGCAAACCATAAGGTTGGGGGCCAAGATACAAAGTGTATAAGCATCACTTTCCACTCACAGTTGCATGCTCCCAAGGGATCATCTCAAGTCCACATCCTCTTCTTCTCCTTCTCCTCCAGGAGAAACTCCTCCTTTCTACCTGAACTCTTCTTATAATCCTAATTCTTGCATATGTTGCTCTAAATGGCACATCTTCACCAATGATGATTTGGAGCTTCAGTAGCCACTCTGGGAACATTTGGCTTGAATAAAATTATTCATCTGAGAGGTGCCTTGGAAAAGAAAGGACCTAAAATTTCTAAGATTTAATAGGCAACATTTGTGTTGATATGCAGAGGCCTCTAAATGAAATTCTTTTTTAAAAAGATTTTATTTATTTATTCATGAGAGACAGAGAGAGAGAGAGAGAAGCAGAGACACAGGCAGAGAGATAAGCAGGCTCCACGCAGGGAGCCTGATGCGGGACTCGATCCCAGGTCTCCAGGACCACGCCCTGGGCCGAAAGCAGACACTAAACCACTGAGCCATCCAGGGATCCCTCTAAATGAAATTCTGATGGAAAAATTCCTTCACTAAAAGATTCTTTGGACAAAGTTAATGAGCAACCTGACAGTCTTAAGCAATGACAAACTAGACTCATTTCCTGAGTAAATTCTCCCTCTTTGTCCTCCAGTTGCCTCTTTATATCTAGCGCTCCCTCATCCCTCTTATCCTTCTGATCTCTTTCCTTCCATTTCTGGTAACTTCTCTCTCTTCTTTCCTTTGTCCAGATCCCCTTATCTTTTCCTACTGATTTCCTAGGACCCCCAAATGCTGGTTGCTTCTAAAACTCTATCCCTCTCATGAGTCAGGTATACCTTGGATCTGAGCTGAATTCACAGTTATAATTCAGAATTTCCCTAAAGAGGCAGCCAGCTGCTAGTCATAGAATTTAGCCTGCTTTTCATTGCACATGTTCCAGGGTTGCCAGAACTATATCAACTTACACACATGTTGGTCAAAACTTCAGATGCTAAATCCTGGATGGCAAAAACTGATTGAACAACACGGGAAGGGATCTCCAGAGTCCCTCTTTTATAATAAGCCCAAGTGTCAAAAAAGACCCCAAAGTTAGGGCAAAGTCTACTAAAAGCCATACCCAAAACATTTCCAACAAAACTTATTTAGACCATAATTCAACCATGAACATAAAGAAAAGATGAAACTTAGAAGATTGTGGCCATAGAAGATTGTGGCCATATTGTTCACTCCCTGAGGAACACAACAGTTATCCCCCTATGATCTGGTAACTGCAAGATCCACACATTTAAGGATTTCACCTCTGATAGTCTGCACTGCTTCTTGCAGAATTGGCAAAATATTGCCAGGGATTCATGTATTCAAACCCATCATCAAAAGGTCAAGTCTGCCTTCCCACAAAATCTTAAATAGCCTCAGCCTCCTGACATTCTTTTTTTTTTTTTTTTTTTAAGATTTTACTTATTTATTCATGAGAGACACAGAGGAAGGCAGAGACCTAGGCAGAGGGAGAAGCAATCTCCCTGTGGGGAGCCTGATGTGGGACTCGATCCTAAGACTCTGGGATCACGACTTGAGCCAAAGGCTCAACCACTGAGCCACCCCGGTGCCCAGCCTCCTGACATTCCTAAACCAGAAAATTTCATCTATTAGAAGAAACATCAGAGAAAAAACTACTTTTGAACTTCATTGGAATGGACCTTATCGTGTACTATTAGCAACAAATATAGCAGTGAAACTCCTGGAAGTCAATCCTTGGGTTCATGTTTCACAATTCAGAATTCCACATAGTTGGCGGACTAGTCCAGTAAAGGACCTCATATTTCAAGTATTCAGAGATCGACTAATAAGCAACTTTTGTAAGTAAGTAGCTGGCTCAAGGTCTGTGGAATATGCAGTTGACCTAGGATATGGATAACCATGCCTAAGACATGAGACAAGAATTCCTGTTTTATTATTCATCTGTTTGCTCATAACCATTCTTCTCATTTTCTACAGACCCTACAGACCCATAATGGTCCTTTTCCTCTTTTCATTCCTCTTTATTATAATTTTTAGGTCAGAACATACTCCTAATTCTATTCTTAGATTATCTCAAACAGGGCAACCCCCGTGGCGCAGGGATTTAGCGCTGCCTGCAGCCCAGGCATGATCCTGGAGACCTTGGATGAGTCCCACCTCAGGCTCTCTGCATGGTGCCTGCGTCTCCTTCTGCCTGTGTCTCTGCCTCTCTCTCTCTCTCTCTGTGTGTCTCTGTGAATAAATAAGTTTGTTTGTCTGTTTTAAAAAAAAGGTTATCTCAAACAGTAGCCACTGCCTTGAGTCTTACTGATTGCTCTATATGCCACCCATCACCAGATCATCATGATAGAAACCTCGAGAGAATTTCAGTCTTAATAAGGAATGGCAGCTGACGTCATTTGCATCTAAATAGACAAATAACCTTAAATAAATCAACACGTGAATTTGGTAACGCTCTTCTCTCACAGAAAAAGAACCAATTATTACAAGATATTTGAATTCAACAACTTTCATGGGGTGATGGGCCAATCACTTGCCACCTGGAAGAAGTTAGTAGAGATCAAACTGTAACTGGGCTAATCTAAGACCTTCTCATCTTCCACCAAGAGCGACTCCTTTCTCCTGTGTCTCCATGTGCCCTCTACTGGATGCTGCTTCTTTTGCAGCCAGGATGCCTGGTCTTGTTTGCCTCAGACTCCTACTTCACGCACTTTACCAATACTATGCCAAGACTCATCTGTATACAGAGACCCTATTTCTAGAAATCACAAACTTGGAAAATTCCCTGATGATCCCACCCTTGATTATCCAGGCACTCCAACTGAGAAATCACTAACCAGTTGTTCATGTGAACTATCAGAGCAGGTGTTCCCAATGGGGAAATCTTATAAGCAGAAAGTACTATAAGAAATTATCATTAACTTTGGCAGAAGTTATTAATAATACCACCTCCTCCACTCTAGACGATGTACAGACCAATCTCAACTCAGTAGCACAAGTGACGATGAATAATTGTATTGCTCTAGATTTTTTGCTGGCTAGTCATGGTGGTTTCTGTGCCATTGTTAATACTTCTTGCTGTATTTAGATTAGTGAAACAGGTAAAATAGAACAGGCAATACATTGCCTTAAGGGAAAAACTACTTAGTTATTTAAGTTTGATCTTCATGGCCTATAGAATTTGTTTACTTGACCTGGCTTGGGAAATTGGGGTTCCTGGTTCTTGTAGGTGTCTTATAGGGACTATTAGTTATTCTTGGTTTTGTCAGTGATCATGATGTTGGTCTCTGACATTCTATCCAGAATTGTAAATCCTACTACATAGATGCTCTCTTGACAGATAATCAACATGACAACACAGCAACAAAAAGTTCAAGATGATCTTGCAATATGGTTGACCATGGAGACAACTGAACCATCCCCACAATAAAGATCCAGATTTGTAGCCTTCCCTGAATTGGGCAATCTACCACGTGCAAGAATGATAGAATGACCAAAAAGGAGACTGGGAGACTGAATATGCAAAGGAAAATGGCCAGTCCATATATGACAATAGAATGCTGACTCACAATTTCTGCAGCAACCAGTCCAGGAGTGAATACACAACCTCTCTAGCAATTGGCCCAGAACCATTAGCACTTTGTTAATAATTGCCAACTCTATAATTTTTTGCCCTGACTTCCAAGTAAGGATCAAACAGAGAAAGCCAAATATACTTTCCAAACCAATCACAGAAGATGCCCCACTTCTGGTTAGACTGATTCAGAGTCCTATGCCAACAACCTCCAATCAGATCATACCTAACACCTTCCTTTTCATTTTGTTATAAAGCTTTCCTACTCCCCTACCTGCTTTTGACTCTACCAAACATAAGCAATGATGACTTTCTTATTTGTATGGTCTTCATTTATTTCCACAGCTCATCAGGAACTCTGAAAGGAGACAGCCCCACGTGGCTCCCATCTGGCAACACAGAGTAGCTGCTGCCAAATAGGAGTGGGACCATGTCAGATTTAAGGTAAGAAAGAATAGGAGATGGAACCCCACAGTCCCTTGGCTATCACACAGCATAGAAGAAATCCCCAAATGCCTCCATACTCCCTGTGAAAGAATGTGGAAGGTACTGATTGTTGACAGCCAGCAAGCCTGCAGAGGTCACTGTTGGGAGAAGGTAGGCAGTACCTCTGTATCATTCCCACACAAGGGATATAAGGTAGTTTGCCAAGGCCAGGGACCTGATGTGGGATTTGGCTGAAATTCAGAGGTTCTGTCAGGACATTAAGAGCCAAAGTGAAGTCAGATCATCAAGGGAAAGACTCCAGATCCTCACTGCCAAGAACACTGTATCGGTTAGGTTTTGCTATGTAACAAACCACCTCAAAACTTAGCAACTTAAAACAATAAGCACTTGCTAGCTCATCATTCTATGGGTTGGCTACATGGTTCTTTGGGACTAGGCTAGCTCAGCTGATCTTGCTGGGCTCATTCAGGAAGCAGGTTAGCTGGGGGCTGGATAATTTAGAATATCCTTACTTAATGAAATGGATTGTAAATCAAAGGTCATCTAACAGTTTATCTCAGTGATTTTCTATGGGTTTCCTTCACTATTCTTGTTCCTTGTCCACCATTTTGAAAATAAGACAGAGTTGCAATTCCAAGGCATTCATAAAATGCTTTGGAATATTTATCAGTTATATTAGCAAGCACAGTAATGCTCATCATCATTTGTCTGGTGTCTCTTTCTAGCAGAAATGTTCAACTTCTTTCCATTTATGACCTTATAACTCTACCTAATACATACTCTACAGTATTTTTGAAAATGAGCATGTGCAGGAGGCAAACTCTGGAAGGGGCTTTCTGCACTGACTTTTGAGTTATGTAAAGGTATCTCTCTTTTTTGCCACATGAAAAATGAGAATATAGCATAATTCCCATGCCATGGTCATCATGTCATTTGAGTCAAGTCATTGATGATATGCTCTTCCATATGCTTATGTAGTAACCATATGTATTACATAGGAAGTTCTGTAATTCAACAGATAAAGCTCAATTAGCATTACTAGAAGGAAACACTGCTTCATTAACAATACACCTAAATTTTACTGTACATGTAGAGAGAGCCCTTGGTGGACTTGGTGAAGTTTTAGACACTTTCTATTCCATAACCAAGGTTTATTTCCCCTTGGAGCTCATGACTACTTCCACCATGTTGTCTTCAGAAGATAGCTACTCTTTTTCTAATAAACATATCCAAACAGGAATTTAAATCCCTTTCTCATATTTCTGGGGACACTTGAGATAAGATTTGGACATTTTTTAAAAAATCACTGAAGACTAGGGGAAATTGTAAATAACATTGAGAGTACCATTATTTGAGGCTAGTGTTTCTCAAATTTTATTCCACAGAACACTAATTTGGGAGGCCAATAGAAGATGCTCAATGAAACGATATTTATGGTTGAACAAAGTTGTGCAATGGCGCACACTATATCTACCCCCATAGATACTAAAATGTACATGAGCATGATAAAGGCTCTGTGAAGTCCTGCAACAGACCTCTTAACTTTTCCTAATGCAATGACTTATCAAAGTACAATCTTATCAAAGTACAGAATTTTTGTGTTAGCATACAACCAATATCATGTGGGCAGCATGCCCTAAGATATCAATTTGGTTACCTGAATTGTATCCTAACCCTTACAAAGGTGATCCTTGTAAGACAAAGATTGTCCTGGGGTCTCTTCTTTCCCACATCTCCATTCAGCTTCTCTATGGCAGATGCTGTCCTGAAAACTCAGGTGAATTCCTCCATGAATAAAGAGAAGACCATCAAGACCTTCTTGCAGCTACTTCAGCTCTGCATTCACAGTTCTACTTTCTTCTCTAAGAAGTCTTTCCTTTTCAGATGAGTGATACCTGGAATGGCCTGCCTTACAAGACAGAAGAGAACTGCAATAGTTGTCAAGAGCAAGAACCCTGGAATCTGACTCCACCATGTCTTAACTTAAAATCTCCATGCTTCAATTGTTTGATGTGTAAAACAGTAGCAGTAGTAATTACCTCATAGGATATTGTGAGTAGCCCATGAGTGAAGGCTATTAAAATACTTAGAACAGGATCTGACATAGAGTGTGTACTCTGTAGATGTCAGGATTATTTAGTTTAGCTTTGACCTGGCAGCCCTCCAAAGAATATCCTCCATCAAACTACGATACTGATTTCAAAATTCATTCAAGAGAGACACATCATAAGAAGCTAGAAAATCATTTTTTCTGGTTGCAAATATTATGTCAGCATGATTATCAATAGGTTAATTGATACATTTTACATTTTTATTTTTATATTTTATAATTACAAAAGTAATACATTCTAACACTGGAAGCCTGTAAAACATAAAGAAACATTAAAGGGAAAAATGCACTCAAATTATCTGTCTTTGGAGATCCCACTAGTAGTATTTTGTTATATATACAACATACATATATATTATGAAAATGATCATATAATACACCACTAGAAATATTTTTCACTTGGCAAAATGTTATATACACTCACCCTGTCACTATTCAACAGTTGCAGATTATTCCATCCTATGGATCTATTATAATTCATTTCTTGATTCTTGAGTGATTTACTCACCAGGATGATTTGGTGAATTACCCATCACAAAACCAGTGTTTTAACAGAAGGAACCTATACACTCTTCACCTCCTGGAGGGTTATTAAGCCCTATCAATTCTTTCCACTGGATTTCCTGCTCATGCACCATGTTCACCTCTTAGTCTTCATTATTTTTTAGGGTAAATACATTCAAGTCAAGCACATCCACAGTCAGCCAGAGAAAATCAAAGGGCTAGAAGACAAAGCTTATTAAGTAAGATTAAAGGAAATAGTATTCTTTTGTCCATTATCTCTCAATTCTCTATACTTATTATTCAAGCATTAATATCTTTCTTCATTTTTTTCTTCTTATTTTATTTTCCATAAAAATGAGAGTATTTGCTATAATGTGTGTCATTCCATAACATGTGACAGTGTAAAATTGGCCAAAACCTCCTTCCTTCACTTTCAGGAGAAAAGAGCTCTGGTATGCTTCAAGGATAAAACATGGTAAAAAATAAGTTATCCAGAAATCCCAACACTAAAGCATCCAAAGTATGAAACTTGTTTTGAATTGACCCTTTTTCCTAGTGATCTTCCATGTTTCAAATGATGCAACTAGAATAACTAATGAATGAATTGCTCTGGTGTCTGTGGTTATGACAGAATCTACAGAACAATGAATAACGACCAGTTGGGAACATCATAGCAGCTGAATTCTCACATTTGAGGCAATGAGATACAGTGTGTCCTGTGCATTGGAATATATCTGTGAGCATTCCCTAAATTGGCTGGATCCAGCTGATCTAGGATGGCCTCACCTCGGATGACCTATCTCTAGTCTATGTAGTTTCTATTTATCCAGGTGACGAGCCCAAGCTTACTCACATGGCAGGGGCATGACTCCAATAAATTGAGCACAGTGTGCAAAACCTCTTGAGCATTAAGCTCCAAACTGGGATGGCTTCACTTTCCCTACACTCTGTTAATCAAAACAAGCCTCAAGTCCAGTCCAGATTCAAAGCAGTGGTGAATTGGACTCCATATCCATAAGGAAAAACCACAAAGTCATAGTGCCATCGAAGTCTAGATAGAGGGAAGAAAGTAACTCTGGCCATTTTTGTCAGTAATCTGCTACAGTTCATCTTCTGGCGACAATTACTCATGTTTCTTCAACATGTAAAATACACTTACTTCTTCCCAAGACCTCTTTCCATCTGTATTAGAGTCCATGATTTGGGGACCTACATCCTTCCACATGAGGCTTGACAGGAGACATGTGAACTAAAAAAAAAACAAAAAACAAAAAAACAAAACAAACAAACAAACAAAAAAAAACAAGTTACATGCTCTCAACTCACCCAACGTACAAATAGGAGGCATGGGCAGGACAAGCACAATAGACTTTTCCATTGAGAATATTCTGTTAAAAACAATTCATACAGTGAAAATATTGTACATTTTTTGGCCAAAGGATCTCATCACTATTGGGGAAGGTCATCAAGAGGATGTGATCGCCGGCTGACCCACAAGATATAAGTGGGCAATTGAAGGCTCCTCACCCCCTTTCCTGTCCTTGGAATGTAAGTTCTGCCCACCATTCCTACAACTGGAGCCATTTTCAGGGACAGGACACAGACTTGAGATAATGAGGTGGTGTTGAAACCCTCTGGATAGTTGTTATACATGACTGAACTCCATACATGCCTCTATATAAACTTTTAAGATTCCAGCAATAAGTGGGGGGGCTACTAGTCTCATGACCACCCAGGACAAGCCTCGTAAATAAGTTCCCTTGCTTCTTAAACCTGTCACCTGCCTATCTGAAGTGGCCTACCTCTTTCTTAAGTCTCTGCCTGGTGTTCATATAAAGGGGGTTTGTGAACTAACAATTCCAGAGCAGGGGATGCTGCCAATTGTGCAGACTGAAGAGAGGTCCCAACAAAAGGCTATGCAAAGCACTGAAGCATTTTAAAGTAGTGATTTTCTTCTTTGGTTTCTGCAGATGCTGACACAACAAATTCTGATTCTAAGTGGCTTGGCCAGATTCCTACCTACAGATCAAGCAGGATTTTCTGGTAAATAAAACATTCATGCATTTTTTATTAGTGCATGATTCATTTTTATGAAGTTGTCATTGCCATTTTAAAGTGTGTCCTAAATCCTGATGTTCTGTGTAAGATTTTGATGAGTGAATGCTTTAAATTGTCTTATCATTAAACATTTAGGGTTTTCTATAACATGTTACTTTCTTTTTTTTCTGTTTTCTATGAAATCTAGATGACTTTGGTTAATGTAAGCTGATAGCTACTTAATATATTCTCTCCTTGAGTCCTAGAATACATTTTTATTAAACGAAGTTTTCCAAAGCATAGGTAGCTTTTTAACATTTTAAAACATTTTGTTGTAAGGTAATGTACATATAGAAAAGTACACATACTGTATGTGTATAGCTTGATGAATTTTCCCATTGAGCACACTTGTGCAATCAGCAAGCAGATAAGAAACAGGATATTACCAGACCCCAAAAGCTTTCTTGTGCATGCTTTCAGCCATTATTCCACTAAGATAGGGCTTCTCAACCCCAGCACTATTGATGTTTTGGGCTGAACAATTCTTTGCTGCTGGAGGCTATCCAACGTATTTTATCCAACGTATTTTAAGACGTATTTTATCCAACGTATTTTAAGACGTATTTTATCCAACGTATTTTAAGACGTTGAGCACCATCCTTGGTCTCTACCCACTACCTGCCAGTAACAACTCTCATTTCCTGTGGGATAACCAAAAATATATCTCCAGACATTGCCAAATATGCCCTGAGGACAAAATCATGCCTGATGGAGAACCTCTGCCTCTAAGTTAACCACTATCATGACTTCTAATAACATAGATTAGTTCAGTTGACTTTGTACTTTATATAAATGAACTCATACACTTTATTCTTTTGTATCTGCCTTCACTCTCTGAATTATATTTGCAATATTTATATTTTTCTGTGGAGTTGTAGACTGTTTATTTTGTTGAATAGTACTCCAATGTGTGAATATATCCCAATTTATTTATCCATTCAACTATTTTTAAAGATTTTATTTATTTATTTATTTATTTTTATTTGAGAGGGTGGGGAAAGGAAAGGCAGAGGGAGAGAACCTCAAGTGGACTTCACAGTGAGTGTGGAACTCAATCTCATGACCCTGGGATCGTAACCTGAGCTGAAACCAAGAGTCAGACGCTTTACTAACTGAACCACCCAGGCACCTCTATCCATTCAATTATTGAAGGCCATTTTGGTAATCACCAATTTTTGACTAATACAGTTTTAAAACTCATTTCTTTATTATCATATCTTATACTCCAAATTAAATACCATACCTTATCTCTTAAAAACTTTTTTTTAAGTTAAGGCATCTGAGTTGTGGAAATTTTGTTAATCTGGAACAAATCACATGCTAGGCATTATAAATAAAATATTTTTATGGTAATTTCATAAGAAATACACAATGGGGCCATTGATCCTGAGGGTGAGATTGGGAGGAAGGAGAAAAGGAGTTCAAGTTCAGTGAAACCAAAATTATTGAACATCTGTGACTGCCAGGCACTGATGGTAGCTCTGGAAATGTGAAGATGAAGAAGACAGGTTCTCTGCCTTTGAGAATTTTTCCATCCATTCCTCCTAGTCCTGGCCAATTTTTCTCTCCTGGAGCTGATATGATCTAATGGTACCTCCTGCATGGAAGGGTTACCTCTGATGACAGGACCTGGGCAGTGCCAGGGGGAGCAGCGTGGGTGGGCAGAGGAGTTGCACCTACTTTTGTTTTTTTTCAAGTGTAAAGAGGGGGTTCTAGAGTTGTAGCTCCATTCACCACCAGGTAAGTAAACAGGGAAGGGTTTAAAGCAGAAACTTTAAGAATGGGTAGGATGCAAACTGCAGAGGGGAAAATTCTCTTTTCCCCAAAGACCTCCAACTGCAGAAGAGACTGGATAGGGCAGGTCAGGGGAGGTGGCAGACACAGCCCCAGAAGGAAATCCAGCTGACAGGACAGAAATGCTTGCTGATGCTCACGAGTCACTTCATAGCTGCATCTATAAAGTTCATTTACATTCAGAACATACATCCCACTAGACAAAGGAAAATATGAGCCTAGGGAAAGAATGGCTCTGTGGAGCTTCTGTGTTTTAAAAATAGACTAATTTGGTCTTTAATAGGCATCAACCAAGTTGAGTGGCTTCTCTTTCACAAGAAGACTTTCATCAGCAGTATTTCACTGGTATCTTTGTCTCTTATCTTTGCTACTCAAATATTTCATTAATTCTCTACAACTTGAGGACAATGAAACAAGGGCCAGTGTGGGTGGTATCATCCTCCTACTTATTCATCATTCTCAGCCTTCTGAGACTTTCACTTCTCTTCCTCAGTTTATGTTTGCTCATTATTGTTATGCATTCATTAAATTTCAGTACTGTCTAATTAAATTGACCAAATGTTTATGTTGTGAGTTCACTTTGAATTAAGCTTTCAGTTAAGTTTACATTCCACTGAGGGGGGCACTTGACAGGATGAGCACTGGGTGTTATACTATATGTTGGCAAATCAAACTCCAATAAAAAAAATAATAAAAATTTAAAAATTAAAAATAATAATTACCAAATTACAAATATTTAGGAAATTAAAGAATTTCAATCCAACATGGAAAGGTTTCTCAATTTTCTCTTAAGTAAATCAATAGGAAATAAAAAAATATTAAAGTTTTTATAACCATATAAAAAGATTTAAAAGATTTAAAAGATCATTTCATTAAACCTAGACCTATTTCTAAGAAAATGTTAGATGATATTTATAAAGATGATATTCCACCTACTTCCCCGGGCAATCCTTTAATAAGCACCTTGCCTAATTTATTAAAATAGCAATAGGCAAAGCAAAACAAATGTGAACTCAAACTTTTTAATGGTCCTGTTGTGCATGCAGTCTCAAGAACATGCCACCCTCCCCAATACCAACAACCCCTCTGCCCTCCTGCCAATTAGCCAATTAGAGAACAATGAGCCATTGAGCCACTGACTTGCAGAGCCTTAATATTTAAAAGCCTGTCTTTTATGTTTGTTTTCTGTCCCTCAGGAAAATCCCCAAAAGACACATTTTTCACCATATTTATCCATCACATGCTAAAATAACTCAGAACAAATGTACAAGACTTTCCATTGAACTACTTGGGCCTTCCAGTTAATATGCCTCAAAACTTTCACTGCAAAGGCTTTATAATGGGTTATCACATGATAACAGAAGTGTTTTTCTTTTCAAAATTCTTGTTTACTTATTTTTGAATCCCAATATTATAAATTATTGTTTAAATAGGTATGCTTATTCTTTAAAGGAAACTGCATCTTTATTGTAAAGCAAAATGTGCATATGTGTTCTTTAAGACATTATATATATATATATATATATATCTGCGGGGGGTATACTCACACATAGCATACATATGTATCTAGATAGATGTATATATACATTCATATACTCAAACAGAGTGTATATAACATATATATAGATATACACATATGAATGTATATATATACAATTCAAAGTAATGGTTTAGAGCATTGATACTGCAGCCAGTCTACTTAGGTTTAAATTCCAGATGTGATATATATATATAATGGAATATTACTCAATTACTCAGCCATTAGAAAGGATGAATTCTTACCATTTACATCGATGTGGGTGGAACTGGAGGGAATTATGCTGAGTGAAATAAGTCAATCAAAGAAAGACAATTATCATGTGGTATAAGAAACAGCATAGATAGTCATAGGGGAAGGGAGGGAAAACTGAATGGGAAGTAATAAAAGAGGGAGACAAACTATGAGAGACAGTTAACTATGGGAAACAAACAAAGGGTTGCTGTAAGGTTGGTGGGTGAGGGGATGGGATAATTGGGTGATGGGCATAAGGAGGGCACATGATGTGATGAGCACTAGGTGTTATATGCAACTGATGAATTGCTGAACTCTGCATCTGAAACTAATAATACACTATAGTTGGCTAATTAAATTTAAATAAAAATAAATTCCAGATCCATATGGTAATAAAGGCAAGTTACTTAACCTTTGAATGCCTCAGAGTCCTCCTCCTAAAATAAGAATAATACTTGTATCTATTTCATCAGGTTGTTAAAAGGGTTAAATGAATGAATATCACATAGGTGTATATAGAGCTTAGAATGGCATCCAGCTATGTATCTGCCTGTAATTAATCTGTGTGTATCTGTATCTGTGTGTACAGGTAAAAATTATTAACCTTTCTTGTGTCTATTTCACACATTTTTGAATACTAATACTAGATTTTCTTCATATGATATATATGTATACACTTAAAGATTATTGAACAATTAACTGTTTCTACTAATTCTTCTTCTACCAATTCTACTTCTCCAGACTAAATAAATCTAATTTTTTACTTTTGGCTCATATATTTTATATTTCAAATCCTTAAATCTTTCCATCTACTCTTTCTTGACTCTTCCTAAGTTCTCCACATCTCTAGAGCTGTCAAACCCTAAAGTGTTGCCAGTGTTCTAACTAGGATGTGAGCATGCAGCTGTGAAGCCTTCACAGGGCTGGGAGTTCTTCAAGGAGGCTGAGACCAGCTGTGGTTCCTGGGTCTCACCCCAAGAGCCTCATACTTGGCTCTTCCTGAAATGTGCCTCCTTTCAATGTTACCATGGCATCAGCACTCAAGAATTATAGAACAGAGGCTGCCCCCCTGGCTGCACATTAAAATCACCAGGGAAGCTTTTAAGAAGTGTCAATGACTAGGTTTACCCAAAGCAATTAAATCAGAATCTCTAGGGGTGTGGCTATATACTGCCATTTCTTAAAAGCTCCTGTCTGGGTCTAAAGAGTAGTCAGAGTTCACAGTTGGAGTCGAGTAGAGAGGATATCACCATCAAACAGATGCCCATATCTTTGCTCTGCTGCAGGAAAGGTACTAGCAGGGTGCATTCTTCCCTCCCTGTGTGGCAACATCTTCCCAGCTCCTCAGAGAAGGTCAGTGGACAGCCTCTTAATGCCGTGCTCCCTGCTTTGTCACCTAATGCCTCCAGAAAAAAAAATCTGCACAACGAGACTGGAAATTGTGTTTTAGAGCAACTATTCTAAAATTTTTCTTTTATTGCCACACATATGATGGACAGTATCATGTGCATGATGCCATCCTGTTGGAATAGGCAAGGGCCAATTCCCAGCTATAAAATACTACCTAAGGAAGCATTTTAAAATGCAAGTTAGTAACAATGACCTAATTATAGGGACAATTTGGGTTGTCATTAAGCAAAATCAATAATTTGCAAATTTAGGTACTTTAGATATCTTTCACTTACTCTGCATATATTTACTGAATATCTACTCTCTATGCACTGATCTAGGGGCTCAGCAAGAAATAGTTTAAAACAACAACAACAAATTTCTTGCCATCCATAGAAATTACATTTTAGGGTAATTACATCTTAGTGAGAAGATAGACAGTAAACAAATAGATAAATGAATCAATGTGTGTTTCTGTGTTGAAGGGTGAGGATGCTATGGGTAAATGTCATGGAGAAAAGAAAAGGTTAGGGAGTGCCTTGTTGGGGAAAGTAATCAGGAAAGACCACTTGGAAGAGGTGATATTTGAGTAGAGATCTGAAGGAAGTGAGAATGCCAGTCTCCTCTGTGTTTGGGGGATGAGTGGTACAAGCAATTGTAAAAGCCCTGGGAAGGGAGCCTGTTGTGTAGTTCAGAGAACATCAAGCAGGTCAAAGTGACTAGAATAGGAAAGGCATGGGGAGAGAGACAGGATGAATGTCAGTGGTCACAAGGAGTTTAGAATCTGCAGGGTCTCTGGATCTAATTCTTAATGCAGTGGGAAGCCATCAGAGGGTCTCAGCTAAGGGATGCTCAGACTTACCCTGTAAAAGGATTGCTTGAGCTATTGCATTGAGTACTACTATAGTAGAGGGATGGAGCTGAAAGCAGGAGATCTGACAGGTGGTTACAATCACAGCACAAGGGAACTATTGGTCAGAGATGCAGTAGAGGAGGTTGGGGAGATATGGTGGTGTTTTGGATATGTTTAGAAGCAGAGTTACCAGGATTTGGTGATAGAGTAGAAGTCGAGTGGACAGAAAGAGGACTATGGAATGTAGATGCCATTTATTGAGACAGAGGACACAGGGAAAGAGAGTCTTAGGATGAAAATCAAAAGTTTGAGATATGTTAAATTAGAGATGCATGTCAAGTGAAGATACTGAGCAGAGTTGACTATTTGACTGCATTGAAAGGGAGAGGTTGGGACTCATGATTTCAATTTGATAGTCATCATTATAAGATTATATATTTATCTGTTTATCTGTTTTTTTTTTTTTGTCTCTTTCTTCCCCAAGAATATGCATTTCACGAGGGCAGAACATCAATCTGTTTTGTTTTTCACTATATCTCCAGCTTCTAGAACATGGACTGGCACATAATAAGTGCTCGATAAATATTATTGAATGGATAAAAAATTAAATACCAATTCAGGACAGTGTAACTTAAGTGAAAAATAGCAGGATATAATAAGTGCTAAAGGATGATATGGTGTGTGTAAGTTGAGACTGGGGAGTCATCAGTGTGGGCTGAAATGATCAAGAAAAGTCTTGGAGGAGGGGCACCTGGGTGGCTCAGTGGTTGAGCCTTTGGCTCAGGTCATGATCCCTGGGTCCTGGGATCGAGTCCTGGATTGGGCTCCCTGCAGGGAGCTTGCTCTTCCCTCTGCCTGTGTCTCTGCCTCTCTCTGTGTGTCTCTCATGAATGAATACATAAAATCTAAAAAAAAAAAAAAGTCTTGGAGGATATTGACCTTTATCAGGTCTTAAGGAATGGGTAGATTTATAGGTAAGAAGAGTCAGGAAGAGTGTCAAATTTGGGGGAAAATGATGACTTTGGTTTTGGTTTTGTTGAATTGGAAGTAACAGAGGACAATTTGCATTCAATAGAAAGACATTTACTTTAGTTCTTTAGATGGTTTGAGATATAGACTTGCAAAGCATTCTTCCTTTCTGAAAATAGAACACACAAAGCTACATTAGGATATTGAACCATAAATGTGTTAACAGAATATTAAGTAGGAAGTTTTGACTGAGACACCAAAAAACAGTTGAAGAGTTCCTAAAGCAGCACTTTTCAAAATTTAATGTGCACACAAATTGCCTGGAAATCTTGCTAAAATGCAGATTTTGATTTTGTAGGTCTGGGACAGGGGCCTGAGATTCTCTGTTTCTAATAAGCTCCCAGGCAATGCTGCAGGGTCCTTGAACTATATTCAAGTAATGAGGTGTTAAACCAAAATGAAAATTTTTGAAGGAAATAAGTAAAAACCAGTTACATGATTCTTAAACTCTTCACCGACATTGAGAGTATAAAAAGATTCAGTTGCTGGGCATCAAAGGGAGTTTATTTTAGATTGGACTGATTTTCAGAGAGCTGTTAATGGGCTGTGAGCAAGGGTGTAGGGTGGAAGGTACATCCCCTTAATCTCAGATCAAGAGAGAGGATGTCAGTGAAACTCTTGACAGCACAGTACCTATCACCTATAGATAGAGACAAAGTGGACCAAGAAGGCAAAGGGCAGGACACAGGCTGCTACCTGACAGGTTAAGGCAGCTGCTTAGTAATGAGGCAGTTCACACAATCTGCCAGGGCAAAGCAAATGTAGGTCAGCAACCAGGCTAGTAGACAGAAGGAGAGGTAGAAGGGAAAGATTGCAGAAGGCCCTAAATAGGGAAGCCGGGAAGACTGAATCAGGTTTGGAATCTAGTGTGGAGGCCGAAAGAGATAAGACCTCTGGCAGCCATCTTAAGCCCCTAGATAAGTAAAAGTAAATAGCTGCGGCCTGTAGCCCAAGTCAGTTCCAAGAAAGACCGCAGAACGTCCTTGACAGAAAGTCCCATATCGGAATGAAAACAGAGCTTAAGAAACTCCCCCACCCTTTCCCTCATATCGGAATGAGAAAAAAAAAAAAAAAATTCCTTCACCCCTTCTGGAAATCCCCTAGACCAGCCCATAAAAACCCAGCTGTAACCCACCTCAGGGTCCAAGTCCCTGCTCCGCTGTGTCGGGTATACTTGGACCCAAGCTCGAGCTTGCAAATAAACCCTCGGTGCGGTTGCATCGGTGTTGGCTCCTCGGTGGTTTCTCAGATTCGCAATCTTGGGCACAACATCTAGATTATTTTAAGGGACCAGAATTTTAATTTCTGAGTGGAGATTCTAAATACAGAATTTTTAAATGTTTTTAGGATCTTATATGATCTATGAGAGATCAGAAAGCAATTCACTGAGTGAGTTTTCATCTAGGGTCAGTTCTCCCACTGAGCAAACTCTGAAGAGGCAGTGGGAAACAAAGTAAAATTGATTTATGGTTATTAAGCCCCTGAATTCTGCCCATTTCATGTTTTGGTAACAAGTGGATTCAAGGCAGAGAAGAAAAATCAGCCTTAGATCTGTATATTAGCTACAACTTCAGCAGTTACAATAATGTTACTGTTGAGTTCCTTTGTCGAAACCAACTGTAAGGAGATTATTTTCCTTTTTTTTCTTTTTTTTTCATTGTCAAGTACTACCAAGTGTATTGTTTTGGTTTTGCTGTATGATACTTAACATCAATTTTTCACATATCCATAATAAAATACTAGAAAGTTATGAAACTGATTTTTTTTAACAAAAACACCAAAATTTATATACGAAATGATTCATTCAGAGCCCATGGTAGTTTTTGTATAAACCTACTATTAACTATTTAATGGTTTCACAGAGGCCAAGAAGTCTGTTTTAGGGATGAGTTTATCCATGCCAGTAACTAACACTTCTAATAAGAGACAAGTGTGGTAAACAACATGAGAAATGAGGAGAGGCAATATTTCGAGGTTGAGAACTTTTTTTTTTTTTTTTTGGATTGCACTGTTATAAAAAAGGTTTCTAATGTGGCTCCTACGCTAGTAATGAAGATAATTCCAAAAAAGGAATTGCACAAGTATTTTGACTAATAATGTTTCCTTAAAGTAAGTGTATAACATGCTTGAGAAGGAGCATAGTCTTTTTCAATACAAAAGCACTGATATGCTGGTTTAAAAAAATAATCATATTGGTTGAAACTTTGGCTTGGTTATTTTCTGATGGGAATGAACCTAGTCATTTATGTTATTTCCATAGATGTGCATCCTAAATATTGGACTTTATTTGCCATTCTGTTCGACCTCTCATTCAAAAGGCAGCCCATCTATACACTTTATGCTGGCTGAGGACTGTCAAGTCTGTGTTGAACATTGGGGTGAAGGTACTATTTTGCAAATACTTTTTTTTTTTTTTTTTTAATGGGATGAGCACTGGGTGTTATTCTGTATGTTGGCAAATTGAACACCAATAAAAAATAAATTTATTATTTAAAAAAAGGAGATTATTTTCTAAATGCCGATCCTCTCAGAGATCTTCCACAACACACTGCTATTAACACCACTCCCGTAGGCCAGCCTCACTGTGTCTGCTAATACTGGAAAGAGTTCAGAATGTTCCCACTTGAATAAAACTTTTGCTAATTCCCCTTCTCATTGGGCAGACGAGGGAGGTGGAAGAGCAGTCGTCACTCCTTGATCTCCTAGCAGCTGCATCTGAAATACATTTTTTTCACCTGGGCACATCAGAGTTAGGACAAATGTGGTTTGGAGTAGTTGTGTGTCTGGTATTGTCATCTATGCTGAAGGAGTCTGTGCACATGGAGATCTAATGAAACACAAGTGGTTCTTTGCCCAGCAAACACTTACTACCTCTGACATAAGCAGAGGTGATTTTGTTAGGTGCCGTGCTTGGAACCTGAGAATTATCGTGTGAGATGGTAGAGTGGAAAGATGCATGCACCTCCTAATCTGCCCTTTCTAGATAGAATCTTCTCTTTTGCTCTCAACTTACATTTCATGCATCAAATACACTAAGATTTCTTGAAATCCAAGCATCTGAAGACTTCCTTCAAGACTCTACCTCAATATCCCTTCTCTAAGAGCCTCCCTGATCCTTTATCTTTCAGGCAAGCTTGGCTAATTGAGACAATCTTCTGAGCCTCAAAACACTTGGGACAAAACTCTGTAAGAGCTTTTCTCTGTATGTAGTCATTTTTGGTGCATTACCTGATATGTATGTAAAGGAATGGCCTCCTATTAGTGGGTAGCTTTTCTTTTATTGGATGTTTAATTCCTTGTGTGGTTAAGATACCATTACATTGTCTGATGCCCTAAAAGTTAAGAAAACTCTGGATGAAAAGAGCCTTAGATGGATAGCAGAGAATCATGAAGGAGTCATGGGGTCTTGCAGCAGATTGTGAGCAGGTGAGTCATGAAAGGCAACCAGGCAAATTGCCTTCCAAGTTGCTCTAGTCCTGCAATGCTAGAATGGCAGCATCTCAGCCTATATAAGCTGGAGGACCCCCCAAATCTTGCATTCTTTTTGTTCATTGCCCTTATGTTTTTTCTTAAAATGTAAATAGATTTTGAAGTAACTCATTTTTCCCCGACTATAGACTATAAAGGTAACATATATGTCTATGGTACTTTGTAGTACATGCTGGTGTCTGGCACCATCCCTGTTGGCACCTGTCCTCCTGGTGTAGTTATTAACAGCACTGCCTTTCACACTCAGAAGTATCCTGGCTGGAATCATAACTTACACTGGCACCCTCCTGATTGTACAGGATTTGAATGACCCCTTGCACATACACATACTGGTGCTGTAAATAGCATTGGATACAAATTATTGTACATCTGATTGTGTATAACTGTGTACACATGTTATTTTCTCTTAGGAAAATTCCAAAAATAGAATTTCAGAATCAAAGTTTATAAAAGTATTTCAGACCTTTGATACATTATATCATTTTACTTTCCAGGAGAGTGACAACCATTTAGTTCATAAAAATCTATGGTATTACTAAATAGGAGTTTGGTTATTAAAATCAATGATCCCAACACCAACACCACTGTAACAACTTCAGAAACCAAGAAGTTTCCGAGGCACCTGGGGGCTTAGTTGGTTAAGCATCTGCCTTGAGCTCAGGTCATGATCTCAGGGTCCTGAGATTGAGCACACTTTGGGGTCCCTGCTCAGCAGGGTGTCTGCCTCTCCCTGTGCTCCTCCCCCAACCCTGCTCATGCATGCACTCTCTCTCTCTCAAATAAATATATAAAAATCTTTAAAAAAAAAGAAACCAAGAAGTTTCTATTTTCTCACAATTAAAGCATGAAAATTAGCAACTTATTTCTTCCACCTCTAGCCCCATTTCTCATTATTTTCAAATGTCCTCTGAGTTATATTTCTGTCTTAAAGATAAATTTTTTGGGGATCCCTGGGTGGCGCAGCGGTTTGGCGCCTGCCTTTGGCCCAGGGTGCGATCCTGGAGACCCGGGATCGAATCCCACGTCGGGCTCCCGGTTCATGGAGCCTGCTTCTCCCTCTGCCTGTGTCTCTGCCTCTCTCTCTCTCTCTCTCTCTCTGTGTGACTGTCATAAATAAATTAAAAAAATTTTTTTTTACATTATTTATCTTTTCATTTAAGAACTATACAGATACATCATGTTTGTAATCAAGATACTATAATTATTTAGACTATGATGAATCTATGTAATTATATATTAATCGTGCATATTAATAAATATAAATATATATTTTATATTATAAAATATATATTTATATATGTTATAAATATATATTTATATATTATAAAATATATATTTATATATGTTATAAATATATATTTATATATTTGTGTAGTAATATACCATACATATCTATATATTGTACACAGACATCTGTTTACATATAATAGTATATTTAAATGGAGTCAAGAGTTTCTGTACCCTTTTAATGCCATAGCTTCTCCATTTGTGAGTTCTTTTCTTTTTGCTCTTTTCTCCTTCTCTTTCTTTTGGGCTAGGTTACACTTTGAAGTAAATTCTTTAGTTGGGGAGCATTTATTTTAGATTTCCTGACATATTTGATCATATCTCCATTAGGACTTCTATAATTGTAGCCCTGGTCAGGGTGGGACCACAGATTTCCAGTTCTCTTCCAAATCTGCCTAAAGTGGACAAAATGGAGCTCTTTGTACAGCCAGGCTTTTGGAGCACAGGTATATTTATTGGGATACAAATTGTTGAAATCATAATAAGGCCCCAACTACTATTTCATTCTACTTGTCCTATTTTTTAAGGCAGGGTACTCCTTTGGTTGGAGTTCCACAATCTTGGGGAATTCTTGTTTTTCTTTTTTTTTTCTTTTCTTTTCTTTTACTTTTTTTATTCTTTTAATAATAAATTTATTTTTTATTGGTGTTCAATTTGCCAACATACAGAATAACACCCAGTGCTCATCCCATCAAGTGCCCCCCTCAGTGCCCGTCACCCAGTCATCCCCACCCCCCGCCCTCCTCCCCTTCCACCACCCCTAGTTCGTTTCCCAGAGTTAGGAGTCTTCCATGTTCTGTCTCCCTTTCTGATATTTCCCACCCATTTCTTCAAATCTAGTCTTGACACATAGCCATTTCTGGATTCCATAATTATAACTGGGAAGGGGTTGAGGGACAAATCCGGATCTCTAGTTATTTGCTCTGGAACTATTAGACAACCACAGGCTGCCAAGGCCTCACATGACTGAGCTGGAACAGGGGCTTAAAGTGTTTAGCTCTTCCCCTCCTGGTGTCAAAAATGGTCAGTTAGGTCAAGCTCTTAAATAGCCCATGAGCAGAGATGGTAGATGAGTAGGTAAGTTCTGTGGCCTAATGCCTTTGAAATTTCTTTGTTCCTTAAATTTGTCTAGCTCAGACTTTTAGATCGTTTTTGGTCTACATTCATATACATTTGCCTCTCACCTGTTTCCTTATGGCATAGATCCCTGAAGACATTCACACACCAGAGGACATTCCAGTATTGACTTCACACAGCTGATTGGTGTTAGGCTACAACTACTAGGTGTGTATCCACATTCAAATATAGCACAGTTTCAGTTAGCCAGTTATAAATACAAGACAAAGAAATTCAAAGAGTATATGATCAATGCTTCCCATGTCATTTTAAATTCCATTATACCTTTTTGTCTGTAGATGATGCTTGGTATAGAATTTTTGGTGCATATTCTTGTATCTTCTGTGATCATATATGTAGTTCTATACTATTCTGAGGTTGGTCTAGTTTGTTTTCCTTTGTAAGTTGTTGTTTCTTTTGCATGCTGTTGTGTAAATGTCAGGTGATGGCTCCATCGCTTCTTCTTTTGGAATCTATGGATCCCTTCACTCTGCAGGGCAGGCCATCTTTTTTGTCTCAAAAAAAAAAGTGGTTTTATTAATCCTTGTGTGATTTTTCTCCATGATTTTTCACCCTCAAGCCTGAACTCCATATTCCTGATATAATTTCCTACATGGCCAGTTCTACTTTTTGCTGTTTCTAGTTTGAATTTTTAGTTTTGAGGCAGGTTTAGGTTTCTCTGCCGTCTTTTTAGTCTGCTAGCTTCCCTTACATCCCATTCTGTGGCTTTATTGCTTCTTTGAAGTACTATGTCTCTTCTTCAACTTCTATTTCATTGAATCCCTGTTCTCCTCTATGATTCTTTTTCCAATGTGAGTTTATATCAGAAAATGTTCTGGTTACAACTGATGGAAATCCAACTCAAACCAGTTTAAGTACAAATAGGAAATGTATTGGTTCACATAACCTAATTGTAGGAGAGTCAGGGTTGAAGCTGACTTCAGAGGCACAATGCCATCAGCAGTCTTTCTATCTTCTGCTTCTACTCTCAGGTAGAGGTAGCCTGGTTATGTTCCTATCCCTGCATCAGTGAGCATGGCCAAAAGGTGAAGAAGAGATTGGCTCAACATGGTTCTGCCTCTGTGGCCAGGATATGGGATCTATTACAATAATCCATATATTTTTCCCTATCTTTCTTTTGCAAGATGTTTAGTCTTTAGTTTTATTGATTGCTCCTGCTTGTTATTTGATTTATAAATTGGACAATTCTAACTGGGCTTGCTCTTTGCCCAATAATAATATGAATGATTATTCTGAACCATGCTTTTGCCTACCTTGTCCAAGCCTCTTTGTGTATTGATAACTGATGGTTGTTATTTGTTTTCAGTTGATTGGTACATGTAAGGGACTGAAGCAAGAGCTTCCATGTGCCCATGGCTGAAGGCAACCAGCTGCCACTGCTGCCTTGAGCACTTTCCAGTGGATGAGTGAATAACCGATTAAATGTGAAATCACAGCAACTCTCATTGGGTGAATAGAGGATATAGTCTAGTTGTAGGCCTCATTGAGGCACTGAGTACCATATAGACCCTAGCAATGTAAATTCAGCGTAGTCTGACTCTTCTAAGATTTTATCAATATCTTTAACTGCTTTATTGAGGTATAGTTTACATAGCATCACATTCACCCATTTTCAGTGCACAGTGATTTCTAGTAAATTTAAAAGCTGTGCAAATATCACCACATCCAGTCTTAGAATATTTTTATCACTCCAAAAGATCTATCATGCTCACTTGCAAATAATCGCTGCTCTCGCCCCTGAGCCACAAGCAACACTAATCTACTTTCTGTTTCTATAAATTTGTCATTTCTGGACATTTAGTGTAAGTGGAATCAGAGTATGTGGTCTTTGGCATTCGACTTCTTCCACTGAATATGATGTTTTTGAGGTTTATTCATGTGGCAGTCAATATCAGATGTTGGGGCCATTCTATTGCTGAATAATATCCCCTGGTATGGACTTAATGGCTATATCTTTTGAAGCTCTAAGTGAGGTACATTATCTGACAAAGATTGTTTTCCTGATTTTTAGGGAGAATAAAATATTTTAAATTGAGCCTGGCCTGGATAATGGCTGTAAATAGGGCATGAAAACATTCTTTCCCTTTTCCCCTTGGTAGAGTTTGGAACATACCTGCTCAAAAAAATTAACATTGCCACTTGGACAGAATAATCTGGCCAGAGCATACACATTCATATGCCAATGCAGCTGTCATGGTGGAGATAGGGGACCGAGGAAAGAAGGATAGCAGAGGATTTGTACAATTCTTGGACAGGTAAAAAGCAGCGCCTCTTTAAAACACAGACACACAAATAAACTTTGACACACACACACACACACATTTTACAGACACAAAGTACCAGATATGTACACGGAGACACACCCATGCAAAACAATGAGTATATATCCACACAAATGCCAAACAGATACACAAAAGCACTAGCTTTCTTCCAGCATCACTCAGGATGCAAAGTATCTTTGATTTCATTTAAAGTGAAAATAATGATGATATATTCTTTCTATTTCAAGATCATTAAAGACAAGGAGACACCGGTCTTTTTGGAGTTAACAAATTTCATATCTTAGTAAAGAAATAAGCTTTATATAAGATAAGTATGTTATTTCTACCACCCATCCCTCTTTGTGTTGCTTATATTTCTGAAATCACAGGGACAATAATCATGTTAAAGGAAGAGAAGGCAATAAACACACACCTATTATGGATCTATCATTTATGTATATTTATCTATTTATTATCTATCATTTACCATCTATCTCTTTCCTCCCTTTTAGAGACACATGGTATTTCATATATCCATGCACTTATTTATTTTCAATTCTCCTTTTTAGGCCTTTATATTATTATTAATTTTTCTGAATATTTTCCTTTGTGGACATTTAGAGTGTTTATAATTTTCTGACCCAATCTTTCAACTAGCATCCTTGTACACATATACTTGTGCATGAGTGAGAGTATTTCTCTAGAATGTTTTCCCAATGGTTGATTTGTTCAATAAAGAATATCCCAAGCTTAAACTTGATAGATGTTGCCAAATTGTCCTCAAAAAATGTTGCACCATGTTTAGTCACCCTCACTGATATTTTCACTCATTTTCTCTCCTTTCCCTTTATTCCCTTTCACTAATTTTTATATTCCCCAAATGAAGACAAAACATGAGAGACACCTAATTCTGGGAAACGAACAAGGGGTGGTGGAAAGGGAGGTGGGTGGGAGGATGGGCACTGAGGGGGGCACTTGGGATGAGCACTGGGTGTTATGTTATATGTTGGCAAATTGAACTCCAATAAAAAAATTTTTAATAAAATAAAAAAATAATTTAAAAAATGTTGTACCAATTTTAATTCCCATAAGCTCTCTAAAGTAAATTCCCATGCCCCTCAGTCCCCATTATTAGCATTCCTTTTAATTTTTTGATGTCTATGTTGGCATATGCCATGTCTCTTTGTTTTGATTTGCATTTTTCTGATTATTTAGAGTCTTCTCATAAAAATATTGGTCGTAGGAATTTCTCCTTCTGTTTGTATTCCATTTCATATTCTTTGTCCAGGCAAACCAGATTGTTTGCCTTTCTGTTATTGATTTGTAGGACCTCTTTATGTATTTCAGTTTATATATATAAAATATTCTTTCCATTCTGTCATTGTATTATTGTCTTTATTTGTGGTCGGGATTTTCCATTTATTATCAAGATTTTAAACATTTTTAAATATTGAGATAATTTTAGATTTACAGAAAAGTTGCAAAGATAGAACAAAGAGTTCCTGTATACTCTTCACCCAGCTTCTCCTGATGTTAATATCTTATATAATCATTGTGCATTTGTCAAAATAAGAAATTAACATTGGTATGATAGTACTAAGTTACAGATTTTATTCAGATTTCACCAGATTTTCTAATAATGTCATTTCCTGGTCCCAGATCTCATCCAGGACACTCTGATGCACTTGGTCATCATGTTTCCTTTGTCACCTCCAATCTGTGACAATTTCTCAGTCTTTATTTTTCATGACGTTGACACTTTGGGTGAGTACTTATCTGTATTTTGTAGAATATTCTTAATTTGGGTTTGTCTATTATTTTCTCATGATTTGACTGGAGTTATGGATTTGAAGAATACCTTGGAAGTGAATTTCCCTTCTTACAACATCATGTTGGGGATACATGATATCCACATGACTTACTAATAGTGATGTTAGTCTTCATTACTCACTTAAGATGATGTCAGCCAGATTTCTCCACTGTAAAGTCATTATTTTTCCCTTTCCATTCTCTATTTTTTAAAAGCAAATCACTAATCCAGCTTATACTTAAGGGAAAGGAAATTAAGTTCCACCTCCTGAAACTAAGAAAATAAACTATATTTATTATTTGAAATTCTTCTGTAAAGAAGGTTTATCTCTTTTACTCCATGTATTTCTTTATTCTTCTATTGTTCATTCTTGTCAGTATGACTGTATGAACATTTATTTTATTTGTTGGACTGTAGTTTATTATAGACATTTGAATTTTGGTATTTTCAATTTTATCAACCTTTTATATATGTCTTCTGTGTTTTACATCTTGTGAAGGAAACTTTTGCCACTTTAATAATAATAGTATTTCCCTGAAGTTTTTTTTACATTTAAGTATTTAATCTAATAGCAATTCAAATTTGTGTGTGATATGAGAGAAGGCTCTAAATTTGTTTCTTCCATGTTTGCCTTTATTTGTCCTAACATCAATTATTAACATTCTCTTCCTATTGGCTTGCAATGCCACCATTATCAAGCATTAAGTGGCGGTCTGTGTGTGTGTGTGTGTGTGTGTGTGTGTGTGTGTGAAAGAGAGAGAGAGAATGGAGATTCATTATAGACTTTCTTTCTTCAAGTATATTTAGCATATAGTGCTATATTAGTTTCAGGTGTACAATATAATGATTCAACAATTCTATATATTACTCAGTGCTCATCAGGATAAGTGTACTCTAAATCCCCTTTATCTATTTCATCCATCATCCCACATACTTTCCCTCTGGCAACCAGAAGACCTGAACAGACATTTCTCCAAAGAAGACATAGCCAACAGACACATGACAAGATGCTCAACATCACTAATCACCAGGGATATGTTTTGCTATTTCTATCAAAATTCTACATTGTTTTAGTACTGTTATTTTACAGTATGTTTTGATATCAGGCAAAACTCTTCCATTTCTTCTTTTTCAAAAGAAGCCAGACACAAAAAGGCACATACTGTTATTCCATTTATAGGGAGATGTCCAGAATAGGCAAATCCATAGAGACAGAGGATAGATTAGTGGTTGCCAGGGATGGAGGGAGGAAGAAATAGGGAGTGACTGCTAATGGAATTGAGGTTTCTTTCTGTGGTGATGAAAATGTTTTAGAATTAGTGGTAATCTATGCACAGCTTTATCATACACTAAAAATCACTGGATTAATACATTACAAAGATGAAATTTATGGTATGTGAATTATATCTCAATAAATCTATCATTTAAAAAATGAAGCTGAAAATGGATACAAGGTTTCTGCTTGAGATCCTAAGTCTTAAACTTAGATTTTTGATGATGATTGCAACTCTGTAAATACTAAAAACTACTGAGATGTACACTTCAACAAGTTAACTTTATGTTTATAAATTTCATATTCCTAATGCTGTTCAAATATATATAGGCAATTTTTGTTAAATTTGTCTTCTGATAAAATAAACTTGGAAAATTAAAATAAGGACATTGAGAACTTGAACTTTGATTAACGTTGCATTGAATTAAATTATGGAATAATTTGGAAAGAATGGTTAACTTTACATTATTGGCTTGTCCCATTGGGATCATGATGGTGTCCTTCTGGATAATTGAAGTTTCCTTCAAACAAGTCTTGCACATATTCAGAGTGTCATTTGTTAATTTATGCTTCCTTTGTGAATCAATCTTTCTCTATTAACATTTTGTGATGTGTATAAAATTAATTTTTAAGTTGTTGGTTATGTTTCTGGCTCCCTTATTGAATTGTCATATTGATTAAAATAGCTTTTCATTTGATTATTCCTGAATTTCTAGGCACATAGCCATATCATCTACACATAGAGTTTAATCTTTTCAAAAAATATATTGCATCTCATATTCCTATTTCTTGTATTGTTACAATGACAACGTTCTATATTATAATCTTGTACATTAGATGAGAGAGCTGGTCTCTCTTATTCCTTGCCCTTTTATGTATGTTATTTGTTCTTGGTTGCTGTATCTCTCTTAAACAAAAGTAGTATCCTTGTATCTCCCATTGTAAAGGTAAATTTTTCCCTTTGCAAATGAGAGATTTATGAAAAGATCATTTGAAACCATTTGAATATTCTGTTTACCAATAAATTATAAACTAATGATGCTAGTATCCGTTAATAATTCTTTTAAGATTTATTTATTTGTTTGTTTATTTATTTTTTTATACACAGAGAGAGAGAGAGGCAGAGACATAAGAGGAGGAAGAAGCAGGCTCCATGCTGGGAGCCTGACGCAGGACTCGATCCGGGGACCCCAGAATCGTGCCCCAGGCCAAAGGCAGGCCCAAACCGCTGAGCCACCCAGGGATCCCCTCCATTGATAATTCTTGCCTGAATCAATTATTACATTGACTTTGCAAGATGGTAATTTTCCTCACTAATTTCTTTTGTTTCTTTTACATCTATTAGCCAGCTTTCTTCTCTAAAGAAAAGATCTTTCCTTGTTTATCTCTATTTTGGCATATCATCATGGACTCATGATGGATTCTTTCCTAATTCATGTGTTCTAATCTATTACTGCCATTATTCTGTTTGGTATTCACATTGTCCCCTATTTGGCCAGGTGTGCTCCTTTAACTTAGCTTTATGACCTTCTCACAAGGCACAACAAAATTTCAAGTTTTATCATGTACTCTCCTAGCCCCAGACCTGGAATCAGTCATTTCTCTAAGGACTTATGGTTTCTTTAATTAGAAGATGATATACGGAAACTACAGAGTGCCTGGGTGGCTCAGTCAGATAAGCATCTGCCTTAAATTCAGGTCATGATCTCAGGGTCCTGGGATTGAGTCCTGAATCTAGCTCCTTGCTGAGTGGGGAGTCTGCTTCTCCCTCTCCCTCTATCCTTTCCTTCCTGCTCATGCTCGCTCTCTCTCTCTCAAGTAAATAAATAAAATCTTTAAAAAAGAAAGAAGAAAGAAGAAAAGAAAGGTAAGAAAGGAAAGAAAGAAAGAAAGAAAAAAGAAGAAAAGAAAGAAAGAAAGAAAGAAAGAAAGAAAGAAAGAAAGAAAGAAAGAAAGAAACTAACTCCAATCTGGGCATTAGATGGACTCACTACTACTGCTGTATCATAGCTTCCAGACTCAGAGTGGACCAGAAGTAGGAAATATATGTATGTACATGTAAATATACACATCTCTCTCCCTCTATTATCTATCAATCTGTCTATCTCTATGTCAGAAATCATGAGTTTATGCCGATACTTTCAACTCTAGTCCAAAGCCACAGCTTTGATTTTAGCTTCCCCATCCTTCATACATTTATTTATTTGCTCAATCTTAGAATATATAAAAAGTAGTTTTAAAATTGCTAACACACAATGGTGGAGGAAAAAAACACCTTACTAACTAGAATTCAATATTTACTTAAGGTTCTTTTTTATTTTAGTTTGAGGTATATAGTCAAAATACTGTATTGAAAAGTTACATGGGTTCTTTCTTTTTATTTCCCCCTTAGCTTGGTGATATTATACATTCAAAGTATCATTAAATACATCTAGTTCTGTTTGTATTTGATTTTAGGATTTCCCTTCTTGTACTTGGTAATTTTCTTATTTTACTTTTTGTTTGTATAAAACACGACCATGATTCCAAAAGTCAAAACCATCCAATATCAAATACTCAGAGGAGTGAGTTATTGCCCTCCTTCCATCCCATTCCCATCCACTTCCTTTAGGTAAACAATCCTGTTAGTTTTGGGTTTATTCTTGTTGGTTCACAAGCTGGCTCCATACAGGGAAGGCAAGGAGAAAGCGAAGAAAGAAGCAGACCATTCCAGATTGGTAGGTGGCAGGTTTAATAAGCAAAGGGAACTTACATAGTTATAAGACTTGTCTTGAGTGGCTGCAAGACGAGTAGGTCCCCGTGCCTCCCTACCAGCATCTTAAAAGTTTAAAGGCAGGCAGCCCGGGTGGTTCAGCGGTTTAGTGCTGCCTTCAGCCCAGGGCCTGATCCTTGAGACCCAGGATTGAGTCCCACGTCAGGCTCACTGCATGGAGCCTGTTTCTCCTTCTGCTTGTGTCTCTGCCTCTCTCTCTCTCTTTCTCTCTGTCTCTCATGAAATAATAAATAAAATCTTTAAAAAAAAAGAGTTTAAAGGCTTAACAGCATTGAGTCACATATACTGTGCAGATGGTCTCAACACCACAGCACTATCTGAAGGCTGCATCCTTGAAAACAGCTCCCACTGTAGGAAAACTGGGGAGGGGAACCTCCCAACTGCCCCGGTCCCACTTATGGGTCAACTAAGGGTCACAGCCTCTCAAGTACTATCTCCGAACAATCCTTCCTGTGTTTCCTTTTGCAAAAATAAACATACATAGGTTCATACATAGTGTATTATATCATTATTTCTCTTACATAAAAAATAGCCTACTATATTTACTCTTTTCATTTTAAAATGCAAACCATGGGTGCAGAGAAGTTAAGTAACTCTTTTAGGCTCACAAAGCCAACAAGTGGAAGAACTAGGAAAATAGACTCACACCCTGATACTTTCCATCTTTTAAATTATCTCTTCTATTGTGTTTGTAATTAATTTGTAACTTTCAGTATTCAGGTTATCGGGCAAAAAAGAATATTTACATTTTTATTTTCTGGAAATATTACTGCTTCCCAGGGAGCAATCCCAGCTTTGCTCAGACAGGTTGATGATATGTTTAATGGGCATTTGGAATAGCTCTAATATTTCCTGTTGTGTCAAAGCTTACTTTCAAAAAAATTTTTTTTGAGAATTGAAAATACCCTGCAAGATTACTTGCTTCCTTACCATCCCACACTCCTTCTGCTTAGTCCTACTTTAAGCTTCCCAGCTGAGATGTATATTGCCTTCAAAATCTTTCCAGTTTAATGTATTAGGGGGTTGACATTACCAACAAAATCATAGCAACTGAAGCTAGCATACAATTTCTCCTTTTTTTTCCTTCTACAGTCAGAAAAAAAATCTGCTTTGGCCTTATTTACAGAAAGGGACACATGTAGCAATACTACATTTCACTAACATGTAAATTAATCTAAAATATCCATCAATCACAGAAGTAAGTTTGAAGAGGGGAGAGAGGATCAGTTAACTTCAGGCTTTGGATACCCATCTTTCAGCACAGTGAATGATTTTTCTGCCATGCAGCATTTTAAGTGAGAACCCACTGCTTTCTTTGCTGCTTGGTTCAAAAGATTCTAATACAGCGACAAAGCCACCAGAAGTGTAAAGTTCAAATTAAGGGAAATAAAAGGAAATCTAGATCGGAAAAAAAATGCCCTCAAGAAAAAAAAATATGATCATTGAATTGTACAATACAATGGATTCTCTAAAATTCTCAGATATAAAATTATATGATATACATATAATAATATTTTGCCTTGCCTTTCTAATACATTATGATTTGTACCTCTTGTTCTTTCTCTTATCTAATTGTATTGGGTATTAGTTATATTACATATATTTGTTTTTTTTCTTTTTTTTTAATTTTTATTTATTTGTGATAGTCACAGAGAGAGAGAGAGGCGCAGAGACACAGGCAGAGGGAGAAGCAGGCTCCATGCACCGGGAGCCCGACGTGGGATTCGATCCCGGGTCTCCAGGATCGCGCCCTGGGCCAAAGGCAGGCGCCAAACCGCTGTGCCACCCAGGGATCCCCATATATTTGTTATATAGCTACAGTGATAATAGGATTTTCAACTTTTTCCTGCCTATAGGATTTTATCACTATTTATAAGTGAAATTGATCTACTCCTTCCTTCCTTTCTTTTTTCTTTTCTTCCTTCCTTCCTTCCTTCCTTCCTTCCATCTTTCCTTCCCTCTTGCATGTGCTGTGTGTCCGATTTGGATAGGAGTTATGTTGGCTTTTAGGAAAAGAGTTTGGAAGTCTTACCTCTTTTTCTATGTTCCAGAGCAGTTTACTTTGGGTTAGTAGTACCTCCTCTGTTTGTGTAAGAGCTAGATGCTATTCCACATATAAAGATCTTACATCAGTGGCAAGCACATAGTAAGCACTTAACTAATATTAGCTATGACAGGACGTGGCTAGACCTAAGTTTCAGACAGTTTTTGTTTTTGATATGAGTAATGAATGCATAATTATAGAAGTCAGTATAGGAGAAGGGTGGCATAGGATTCTTCCTAGGGAGAAAAAGCAAAATAACCATTGCTCTTAATCCATTCATCAAAAGACATGCCAAAAAAAAGGGGGGGGGGATGCATAATTACAAATGAGCACATTGGAAGTTCCAAGACCTAAGTCCTCTTTGGTCTTGCAAAGTAACTCAATACCCCCATTTTAACTGCTCTTGATACCCACTCAGACCACATTATTCAGTTGGTGCCCCCATCACCTCAGCATTGTGAGCATAGGCTTCTAATGGCTCACAGCTGTCCCTTCTCCAAAATGATGCCCTCAGCCAGAGGGGAGCTGCCTTGCTACGAGGTTGCAGCCCTCTGCCCAAGACAGCCCCAAAGCAATGACTGGCTGACAGAAGGATTCAAATGCTGGCTCTTTATCTCAAAGTGGGACCAGCTCTGTAGTGCAGTTCATACTCCTGAGCTGAAGCTGCACCCTAGCTGAGATCATGTTCCTTCTCAGGCCCTCTGTTCACCTTATCTACATCTTTTTCCCTTTCAAGTTTCCCCTGAGAATGCCTCCTGAATAAGTCCTGTGCATGTGAATCCCTGTCTCATATTCTGCCTCTGGGGATCTCAACTCTACAGAGCCATATAAATGGAGGAGGTTCTGTGGGCATGGGTGTTGAAAGGTATTTAGAAAGAAATAAAAAATTAAAAGTTGCTTTAAATGAGGCAAGGTGTGGGATTTGTTGTTTGGATCCTGAAAGGAAAAGAGAGAGTAACCTAGTGAACCATGGTGGGAGCCAGTCGGCCAGTGAAGTGAGCTGGACTACTGCCCTTGACACTTATGCAAGCTTCATCCATCTGGGCCTGTGACTTCACACCTCAGCTCATTCCTAAATTACTTTTACTGCACCCAGCCTCTTTGTCATTAAACAGCATGACTTTTCACACCACCTTGCCAGCATCCTGAAAGCATCCTACTGGCTTTTTTCCTTACGGGTACCCAGAAACAGATCTCTGCTAGAAAGCTGGTTATGATGTAGATGTTACATCTTTGAGGATGCTCTTGACCTTTGTCAAAAACAAGGGTCATGTTCTTCCCCCTTCACATGCATCAATGTGAACAGTATCTGCCAGAGGTGGGAAAGTCTGACGCTTTGTCATATACACAGTAGTATACCAATCCCAAGACACCTCTGTGATAGGAATAATATAGGTAATCACTTTGTTTTTAAATGATGACCAAGTCAATGCAGTGGTTAGATCACAGACTCTGAGATCTGCCAGGTCCAGGTTCCAGTTTGGACTGGAGGATATTCCTGCCTATCATTTATCAGACAAGCTTCGTATATACACACACACTGTGTGTGTATTCCCTGAAACATAATTTGGTAAGTTGGTTTAGATATTTTGACTTTGAATCAGTTTTCTTAAAATTTACTCTTTCATCAAGTCACTGAACAACCATTTATTGAGCTCCTGCTGTATACAAAGCTGTGTGAGGGTTCTAAGGAGAAAGCCTTGAGGAACATGGACACAGACCAAACTCATGGAGTATAACCTTGTTAGGGATAGAGATAATACACAAATAAATACAACATCTTGTATTGTGATAAGTGCTCCGAGGAAACAAATGGGGTGCTCTGAAAGAAGCAGAAACAACCTGTTTTGGATTTGTAAATGGGAGAGTCTTAGTTTGGGTTTCCTCCAAAGTAGACTCTGACACAGACCATGGAGAGCAGGTGGCTTACTTGGGAGGTGAAGAAAACACTGGTGGGTGAGTAGGGAAGTGAGACAGGAAAGGGAAGACAGCCAACCAAGGATGTGTCACCAAGCAAGCTACCACGGGAGGTACCTGAATCTTAATCCCAGTATTGTCTTTCCTATTCCAATGGAAAATACCACTGGAATTTTGATAGGAATTGCATTGAATCTACAGACCACTTTGTAGAATATGGACGTTTTAACAGTATTAATTTTTCTGATTCTGGAACATGTGATATAATTCCAGTTGTGTCTTTTTCATTTTCTGTCATCAATATCTTATAGTTAGCAGTGTATTGATCTTTCATGTTCTAGGTTAAATTTATTCATAAATATTTTTTTTTGTTTTTGAACTATTGTGAATGAGATGGTCTTTTTTCTTTTTCTTTTTTTAAAAGATTTTATTTATTTATTCATGAGAAACACAGAGAGAGAGAAAGAGAGAGAGAGAGAGAAAGAAAGAGAGGCAGAGACACAGGCAGAGGGAGAAGCAGTCTCCATGCAGGGAGCCAATGCGGGACTGGATCCCTGGACCCGGGATCATGTCCTGAGCTGAAGGCAGATGCTCAACTGCTGAGCTACCCAGGCGTCCCATGAATGGGATGTTTTCTTTAAAATGCAAGACATAGGTCAGATTTATTTATTTGCACGCAGATGGTCAGTTGTTCTGGAACTGTTTATTGAAATGACTGCCCTGTCTCCATTGAATTATCTTTGAACCTTTGTGAAAAATCAATTGATCATATTCATGTGTCTATTTCTGGAGTCTAATTTTATTCTAATGATCTGTGCATCTATCCTTTCACCAGTACCACACTGTCTTGGTTACTGTGGCTTTATAATAAGTTTTGAAATGTGTTAAATCTGAGTCCTACAAATTTGTTCTTAGGACCCTCACTTTTATAGCTCAATCTTTATATTCCCTTCCCCAGAGGCAACTGCTATTCCGATTTCTGTCATGATAGACTTGTTCGGTCTGTTCTTAAACTTCATAAACATAGATGTTCTTTTGCATCTGTTTTTTTTTAATTTAACATAATGTCATTGAGATTTATGTTTATTTCTGCATCCATTTTATTGCTGAGTGATATTCTGTTATATGAAAATTTTTGTCCTTTTGAACATGTGTTTCTACTTTTCTTGAGCAAATATTTAGTCATAGATGCTTAGAGATTACTTTTTATTCCACATAAAAGATGAGTTTTGATGACAGTGATTTAACAATTATTGACATTGAAAGCCAGATGTTACCTTAATCTCTTCTCATAATCAAATTTAACTACAGATATGGACTGAATTGACCAATGGCCCGCACCTCCCTGCTAAACAGAAATATTAGCCAGATAAAGAAGCCAGTCACAGACATCTAGCTACCACGTCCAAAGAGATTCTCTGGCCTTGGTGTGCCTTTAGAACATAAAGAATTAGGAAAAGGGATTGAGAGAGTGAGCTTACTCTAAGGGATACTAAACATGGTATCCTGGTTAAAACAATTTTATTTGGCAACATAGCTCCTCACTGAAAAGGTTAGGGAATTTCCTGTGGTCCAGCATGCTTGGCCATGGGTGGGGGCCAGAGCTGGATCAGGAGGACACTTACCTGTCAAGCTACATAATTTAGATTTTATGTTGAAAGCAACAGGAAACCACTAGAGGTTTATAAGGTAGAAGGTAGCAGGATTAAATTTAGGTGACAAAATGATCTTTCTCATAATGGTAGGAAAAAACAGATAAACAAAGGAGAAAGCGGGCAGCCCGGGTGGCTCAGCAGTTTAACACCACCTTCATTCAGCCCAGGGCGTGATCTGGAAACCCAGGATCAAGTCCCATGCCTACTTCTCCCTCTGCCTGTGTCTCTGCCTCTCTTTCTCTCTGTGTCTCTCATGAATAAATAGATAAAATCTTTAAGGAAAAAAAAAAAAAGGAGAAAGCTTGCAAGCAAGGGGACTACCTAAGAAGACGTGAGGGTAATCTACATGAGAGTCAAGGTAGACGTAGTGAAGATGGAGATGGAAGGATACAGAGCCATCCTGGAGAGCTGGGACTACAGACAATGAGAAAACCAAGGAGTTAAGAATGACACTCTGATTTCTGACTTGGCTACTAAGGAAATGCAATGCCATCTGCTGCTTCCAGAAACAAAGAGGCAAGTGGGGTTTTGAAATGACAGAGGCATAGAGATGAGTTTTGGATACGTTAAGTTGGAGATGTGCCTGTGGGACAACTAAGTGGAAGTGCCCAGGAGACAGTTGATATTTTGGACTGTATCTCATAGCAGAGAAGGCCCCATTGGTGTGCAGCCTGTGGCAATCACACAGGGCCCCAAGTTCAGAAGAGCCCTCTGCTGGGTTTAATGTTCTGCTGTCACCTTCTTGAAATTCATGATAATTTTTAAATAAGGCATCACACAATTTTATGGTGCACTGGGCCCCACAAATTCTGTAGCTGGTCTTATTTAGTAATCAGTTGTGGGGTTATAAATTTGTAAGTAACTAGCATATAGGTGGTCACTACAGCCAATGGAATGAGTAAAAATCTACGTAGGAATTTCCGCAAGAAAAAGTATAGAATGAGAAGGATCTAAAGATGTCTCTGAAGAAAGACACATTTATGAATAAATGAATAAAAGGAGTCCCACATGGGCAGCCCGGGGGGGCTCAGCGGTTTAGCACCACCTTCAGCCCAGGGCGTGATCCTGGAACCCCGGGAGCCAGTCTCATGTCGGGATCCCTGCACGGAGCCTGCTTCTCCCTCTGCCTGTGTCTCTGCCTCTGTGTGTGTGTGTGTCTCTCATGAAAAAAATGAATAAAATATTTTTTAAAAACCCACATGTGAGCTCTTTCTCTCTGATTTCCTGCTTCTTCTCCCCTTCCCCAGGATCCATTTCCCTATTCTATACTTCTATCTCCAGAGAGCTCGGCTGGGAAGGAGACACAGGTTCTGGAATTATGATAGCTGGTCTTGAAAATCTAATCCTAAGGGTAGGGGAGTGGGAAATAAAGGCAGCAGGAAGACTATAGCTCTAGGCCCTTCAGATTCTTGAAAAAGATATCTTCAAAGTGAACGTATCTTTCTCTTGCTTATATTAACCATCTCCAATGGCATACCTTTAAGCATTATTATGACAAGCATATTCTATCTCCTTGCTCTGTCTTATCAGAGACATACCTCCATCCAGACCAGATAAAATATGGGGTAGGAGAGGAAGGATAAAGAAAAATGGAAATCCCAACCTATCACATAAATCAAAAGGGGAGAGAGCATTAAAAGGAAGTGGTAGTTATCTGTCAGATAAGTCAAGTAATATAAGGTCACCAAAAAATATGCATCAAACTCTACAATATAAAGATCATAATTGACTTCTTCCAATCATGGTAGGATAGCTTGTAGCAGACTGAGACTAGCCACATTGATTATTTTTAAAATATATTGAAAGGCATAATACGGATTCTGGGGCTACCAGGACATCAGGGGGCAGTATATTCTAGAAAAAAGGAAATCCTGGAGACATGGACCAGACCTCTACAGTTGCTTCTGCCTTGGGGCATTTGCCATTTCTAGGGTCAGGGACAAGACCTGGGAATCTGAGCAGCTTCCATGGCAGAGAGCTACTATTAACAAGTAGAGAAGCAAGTACATTTTGGAAAAGTCTTATAGCTGAAGGGACAAAAATTAGAGACATGGAGGGCAAGACTGTGGTAGATTAAGAGGCCTTAGAAGGAGAAAAGACAAATAGTAAATGGTAGAGAAACTTGCAAAAACTTGGCTTTCAAAAGGAGAGCAGAGATTGGATAGTAACTTTGAAGAAGCTTCCTAGGTGGATGGGGATGTACACACATGTCAAACTGATCAAACTATTTGTTGAATCATTATATTATGCACCTGAAACTAATATAGCATTGTAATTATATGTGAATTAGAAAAACTTTTTAAATCAAACCAATCGCCTTAATATTTGTGATTTTATTATAAGCTTAATTTAAAAAAAAAACTATACATTGGGAAAAAATAAAAAATTAACGATAAAGTACCAGAAATGTTCATTAGATCACTTAGATTTTTCTTGTAGGGTTAACTAATACTTATGGAAAACCATTTTTTATTAGGTTTTTATATAAATTCCAGTGTAGTTAACATACAGTGTTATATTAGTTTTAGGTGTACAATATAGCAATTCAATAATTCTGTACAACACCTGGTATTTATCACAAGTGCACTCCTTAATCCCCATCACTTATTTCACCCATTCCCCAATGCACCTCCCCTCTGATAACCACCAATTTATTCTCCGTAGTTAAGAGTCTATTTCTTATTAACAAGGCAGGAAACCAAAAATGTTGGAGAGGATGCGGAGAAAAGGGAACCCTCTTGCACTGTTGGTGGGAATGTGAATTGGTGCAGCCACTCTGGAAAACTGGGTGGAGGTTCCTCAAAGAGTTAAAAATAGACCTGCCCTACGACCCAGCAATTGCACTGCTGGGGATTTACCCCAAAGATACAGATGCAGTGAAACGCCGGGACACCTGCACCCCGATGCTTCTAGCAGCAATGTCCACAATAGCCAAACTGTGGAAGGAGCCTCGGTGTCCATCGAAAGATGAATGGATCAAGAAGATGTGGTCTATGTATACAATGGAATATTACTCAGCCATTAGAAATGACAAATACCCACCATTTGCTTCGACGTGGATGGAACTGGAGGGTATTATGCTGAGTGAAATGAGTCAATCGGAGAAGGACAAACATTATATGTTCTCATTCATTTGGGGAATATAAATAATAGTGAAAGGGAATAGAAGGGAAGGGAGAAGAAATGTGTGGGAAATATCAGAAAGGGAGACAGAACATAAAGACTCCTAACTCTGGGAAACAAACTAGGGGTGGTGGAAGGGGAGGAGGGCGGGGGGTGGGGGTGAATGGGTGACGGGCACTGAGGGGGACACTTGATGAGATGAGCACTGGGTGTTATTCGGTATGTTGGCAAATTGAACACCAATAAAAAATAAATTTATTATTTAAAAAAAGAGTCTATTTCTTGGCTTCTCTCTCTCTCTCTCTCTCTCTCTCTCTGTTTTCCCCTTTGCTCATTTGTTTTGTTTTTAAATTCTACATATGAATGAAATCACATGGTATTAGTATTTTTCTGGCTGACTAATGGAAAGCCATTCAAAAACACATCAAAATTCATGCATCGTAAGTATATGGAAGGAAGATTTGTCTTAGACAGCAGGTAGCAAAAAAATCCATGTGGTTCAGTCATAAAAAGCTGGAGGAGGCTACATCCACTAAAACATAGTTTCTGGTGTAAAAATGACATATAGTATGCAGTCTCTGAGGCAGCCTTTCACATACTCCCAGTAACATACCATACTCCTGTCAATGTCCCAAAGTCAACAGATTGCCAGGATTGCGGAGATGTTCACTAACTTTAATGCTCTGGTGAGAATCTAGAATAGTAACCCATATCAGGTCCCAGGTGGAAAGCACATGCCATGTTGAGGGAAGTGACACAAACTACATTCTTTCCTCCTAGGGCTAATCTTTGATTTAGAGCTCCAGAAATTCTAACAATTGAAAAATCAGGAATCATCATGGTTTGTTGAGATGTTCAGAGTTCCCTATCACCGTGATATCCCTAGGAATTATTTTTATAAATCCCCCCAAATGGAAGCTCCCTCCCCCTACTCACTACCAACCACCACAAAGGGAATGGAGTCCAGGAGGTATAGGCAGGAGCAGACCAAATACTAATACTCGTGAGTGCTATGGACAGTTTTCTTTTTAGTACAGTGCTCTAACTGTTGAGGATGCCGTGGTACCTGACTAGGGCAGGACAAGAGGAATTGCCTTTGTTCCTGGGAAAGCACCTTTGGATGAAGACCTGCTACACTATGAAAATGGCACTAGGATCAGACACATCACCCAGCTTCCACTAATCACGTGTCTTAGATGAGAATGTCACAACACCTAGGTGTCTGGGCAGTGGTCCAAGAGAACTCCTTTCCAACACTCATAATGTTTTCAGAAACACTGTGTCTAGATGAAGCTTTTATCAGTCAAAATCAAGACTTTGATTTTGTAATTTTTAGAGATTTTAGACAAAAGCATGTATTTAATCTGCCATCATGATACAATCTTTGCATCAATCTTGTGCAAGTTATTTTTTGCTTGTAATTGTATTGCAATAATCACTTCTCATGGTTATGAGTGGAAAGGGAAGAGTTTTAGTTTAAGTAGAAGATGTTTGAGGATACTCTTGAAAAATCCAATTTCTACATTTTATAATAATGCCAGAGTGATGTCTACTAACAGCTTACCAGTCTTGAGAAATGAACTTCTATTCTCAAGTTATTTTGCCTTTATTCCTTATAATAATCTTTGCTATGCAAAATCCTGTCTCTGAATATGCCAGTTAGTACCTTGAAGAATGGTCCATGTCTCTCTTGTTAATATCTGTGCAGGTTGTTGCCTCTTCCCTTTAAGATCTTTCTTTGCCAGATATTTCTTTTTCTGACAGAAAAGTTCAAGAATACTAAACCTCTGGCATTGCCATCTATTCAGAGAGAACAATTGGTCTTTATTTCATTTCTACACAATTGCAATTACATTAAAATGCTCCCTAAGCTCCAGAGCTGGGCATTTTAAAGATCCTGATTGTTGTCTTTTGAATTGAAAGTGGCCCAGATGAGACTGGACTGAGAGGTGTAAATGAAGAGGAAGGATAGGAAAGCTTTGGGTCATACCATTAACAAACCAGGAGGCTCCAGGTACTGTCTCACACAAAGATGTGTGAGATAGGGTCCCAACCCTTAAGGATCTCTTGGTTTCAATGTTGAGACAGACAGAATAAACACATTGATAAACCCAAGGGCTACCTCAGAGGTAGACCAGGGAAAGCCAACTAAGAGACCTGGGCAGTCCTAAACAAAGGCTACTGCAGGAAAATGTACATTTCCTCCCAGTGGTACTTACTATCCATACACATGAAAAAGAGGCTCCTTCATTCTGTGATGTAGTAAATGCTCGTAGTAAATGCTTGTAGTAAATGCTCATTCTCGTAGTAAATGCTGTTGGTGCCCAGATACATTTTATCTGGCAGATGCTCCCATCACCAGCTTCTATGAGTGTTATGTAGCTGCCTCTTTATGCCAACATTTGCCCTTGGTCTGTTAGGAACCATTTCTGGAAATGCCTGGATATTTATCCTTCCCATCAGTGGCATACCAATCACTGACACAGGGTACAAAAGGCTGACCCCTGGCCTCAGGGAAGGAACACTGTGATGTACTCACCCTCCACATGGAGTCAGGCTGAGGCTAAACTTCAGCTTACTCACATCGTTGCCTGGTTTCTTTCCTTCTCCTGCCTCCTTTCCTCATTCTCATGGGAATTGAGATCATTCCCTCTATTATTTGCAAACATCTCATTTCAGGTTCCGCTTTTAGGGAATCCACACAAGACAGTTTTCTATGTTTATTCTCAGCCTGTTGGTTATATGGCTTTCATGAAAGGAGGGAAGGAGGGAAGGAGAGAAGGAGGGAAGGAAGGAAGAAAGAAAGGAAGAAAAAGAAAGAGGAAGGAAGGAAGAAAAGAGGGAAGGAAGGAAGATGGAAAGGAGAAAGGAAGATAGAAAGGAGGAAAATGGAAGGGAGGAAAAAAGGAATAAATATTAGCAGGGGAAGGGAAAGAGGAGGGTCAGAGAATAATCTTATTATGGCACCTGTCAGCTCCATACCGCTCTTCTAAATGAAAGAATCACTGTTGTAAGGAGCAAGCCTGCATGGAGAGATGATCTGGGAGGGAGAGCACATAAACAGAAGGCTGGCCTCCTCCAAGAATCTTGGAGACCTTTAACCTATCTTAGAAGTTAAGTTGAAAATTGATTAAACTTAGGAGTACAATCGCTTGGATGCTCGGAGTTTCAAAATTCACTTCCATGGCAAAAAAACAAAAACAAAAACAAAACAAACACACAATAACACTGGAAGAAATTGAACTCATAATAAATTTGTGATGTCGTTGGCTTTAACTTCTGACTTTCACAAAGGATTTAAATCTACCTGGGACTGTCCCTGAATTCCTCAAAGCCCTCCTTCACTGGGGCAGCTGAAGCTTGCCCTGGGGATCATCTGGAACAGGAGTTGTACTTTCTAAGGAATATCCTGGCTACCTAGGTAGGCAGTACAGAGAACTGAGTCCCTTCAGGAGAGAGCATTTATCCAGAAGAGCTTTCGTTCTGAGTACAAGCCCTGAAGGAGGCACTAGGAAGTTTTCTTGGATGAAGTGTTTTTGTATGCCTTAGCAGTCCTTCATTAAGAAGATTGGAGCAATTAATGTTATCTTGATTAATGAAGCTGAATTAGCTTTCTAATTTCTAATGCTTCTTCCTTCTTGCTAGGCAAGAATTTGCAACTGACTTCACGCAGCCCACCAGGCAGACTTTTATACAATGCTGGAAATTGGCTGCAGCTGCTTTTCAGTGAAGTAATTGGCAAAGTCAGGCCTGATCTACTTGTCTACAACATTTGGCAAATAGAGCACAGATTTTAAGAACATGGATCCCTGAGTGCAAGTTCTGGCTTGATCATCATCAAGTTTCAGTTTATTAACATGAAGAACAGTTTATTAATATTAGCACCATCCTCAAAGTTGTTCTAGATTGATGGTTCTCAAAGTGAGGTCCTCAGACCAGCAACATCAGTGGTCACTTGAGATCTTGTTAGAAATGCAAACTTGTGGGCATCTGGGTGGCTCAGTTGGTTAAGCATCTGTCTTCAGCTCAGATCATGTTCCTAGAGTCTTGGGATCAAGCCCTGTGTTGGGCTCCCTGTTCAGACTCCCTGTGGAGCCTGGTTTTCTTGCTCCCCCTGCTTATGCTCCCCCCTCTCTCTGTCAAATAAATAAAATCTAAAAACAAAAAAAGAAATGTAAAACTTTGGTCCCTATCCTCGGTCTACTAAATCATAAACTCTAAGAGTGAAGCTCAGAAATCTTTTTTATCAGCCCTCTGGGGCATTCTGATGCACACTGGTCTGGAAACCAATTTTAAGCAAGGGGTCTTCACTCTGATTGTTCTTTACAAGCACCTGGTGAATTTTTAAAATGTGCTAATGCCTTGTTCTAACCCCAAACAAGAACAATTTAACTGGTCCACATGGGGCCACCAAGCATTTCTATGTCTAAAAGCTCCCAAGTAATTCTAAAGTGGTTATCACAGTTGTTCTGATGATTGTCATACACAATGTATAGCATACGGTAATTTCCTAAATGCTATTTATTTTTCAGTTATCATTAATACTATAGATGGATATATGGTCGGTGACGCTTGAGTAGCTGCATCTACTGGGTTCTTCTGACCTCTACAGGGATGTGTACCAGCCCCTCCAGCTGTCTGCTAAGTATAAAGCTTGTGTTGGCTTACAAAGTACAAGTATTGGTTTTGGAGTAAGACCTTGTTTGAATGTGGGCTTTGCCACTGACTGACTAAATCACCTTAGAGAAATTACTTAACTTCTCTGAGCTTCAGGGACATCACCCACAAAATTAAGATGACACTGTCTCATGGGCTGGCAGCAGGAAGCACTACGATCCAGCTCACAATTCTTTCTTCCTCTCTCTCTTCCTCCCTTTTCTTCCTTCCCCCATACTTCCTTCACTATCTCCCTTCCTTGAATTCCAACACAAGTGGCACTCTAGTCATAGATACATTTCATTCTCAGTTTGGTCTTTTACCTGGATATACATATACATATATATATACCCTTATGCTCTAGAGTAACCCTGGGCCACATAGAAACCTCCAAGACTGGCCCTCCTCCATTAAAGACTTCACATGAGCCAGCCCTCAAGAGCCCAACTCAAACTATCAACTCCCTGGAGCCCTGCCTGGTGCATCTCATCCCTGCAGTATGAAAGACCCTTACACGCAAAAGGCACCTCTTGCAGGAGAGGAACTTGCAATTATATTCCTATAATCTTTTCATCTGTTCTACCAAACAGCCAATTCATAACATCCAGAAGAGATTTAGGGGGACATTTCTCTATGGCGGTCCCTTATGTCCATGATATAGGTTAAGGCAGGTCCTCCTGTAGATCAGAGGGATGTGGAATCAGTTTTTCTAATAAGCTAAAATCTATCTAAAGCTATCTAAAATTTGATAGTGCTGATCAAACTGATCGAATTTCATATTGTGAGGTTTACAGTAACAACTTCTAACCTCTTTCCTCTGTGTGGCCCACTGTACCAACAGAAGAGGAGACAGAAGAATGACCATCAAGTGCAAAGATCATGTAAATCCAGAAAGAATAGGAAATAAAGAAACTGAGCAAATACATGTATTGTGCTCCACATTGCTCTAAATTGAACGGGGAATGTGAGTGGGGAAGACATTAGTTTTCAGGACTCAAGATTCACAGACAGTGGTACCAAGTGCTTCCTGAGACTAGAGGCAAGACATAGGACTCACACCCTTTTACATTTTCTTTTTTTTTTTTTTTTAAAGATTTTATTTATTTATTCATGAGAGACACAAAGAGAGAGGCAGAGACGCAGGCAGAGGGAAGCAGGCTCCATGCAGGGAGCCTGACGTGGGACTCGATCCCGGGTCTCCAGGATCACTCTCTGGACTGAAGGTGGTGCTAAACCGCTGAGCCACCCGGGCTGCACCCTTTTACGTTTTGTGATGTGTTTATTTTCTAAGATCTGGTTTCTATCTGAGTATTGAGTCTTATGCACAGAACCAGGAGCTGCAGAGAGCAACAGATTTTATCAGTGCCTCTGCATATTCCCTGGGGCCTTGCCATTTTAGTGCGCACTGGCCAATCTCCAGCTGCCAGCATCTGTGACTCCGGCAGCCGGGGTCTTCTGCTGGCACACAGAGCAGGTCAGAAGTGAACACCACGATTTAATGTAACATCTTCCTTCCTAAGAGGCATCAGCCCAGTGGGATAACCCAGCGTATTCTACACTGGTTTCCAGAGCTCTCCAGTGGAATCGAGCTCCAGTTACCCACACAGCCACTAGCTTAATAAGAAACCCTTTATTGGATGCCTGCCCTGCCCCATTTCCCAATGCCACTCTCAGCGTTTCCTGGCATCATTTCTCAAGGGAACAACTTGCCTCAAATCCTTGTCTCTGGGTCTGCTTCTGGGGAACCTGAACTAAGACACAGAAGAATCCCAAAGTGGCATTGTGGTCACCACTTGCAGTAAGGGTGTGGGAATGGGGACCACTCTACTGAATTTATCCTCACAGCTTAAATTTTATACCTGAAGCTGCTCAGGGGAAAGCCTTGCCCTTTCAGACTACAAAGAGTTAATTTTCCTCTGATCTACAATCTTCAAGGGCAGACAAAACAAATTGAGCTCTTGGAACAGGCATGGTAGAGATAAATTTATTAGTGCCCATTGAATTAGGAAGGAAGTTGACTGCTTGTCCTGCTTCTCTCTGCCTCTGTTCTGGGTGATGACTCATGTCCTAAGTGTCCTCCCTTGGGAGGGATGTGACTAACAATGGCTCAGCTAGCAGTGGCTTCTGAAAGTCCAGTTCTGAGGAAGGCTAAGGGATAGAGGGATAGTATCAAAGATCAATCATTCAACTACTGTCAGTGCTATGGGACAAGGGGGTGGTATATTTATAAAGATTGGACGTTGCCTAATTGTGGGAGAAGCTGGGGGAGTGAAGTTCTGAAAAAGGGAACAGAAGATCAGAGAATAAGCCCTATCTATACCTCCTGAAGCACAAGTAGACAAGTCAGAGCTTGCAGGGATTTCTGAGAAGTCAAGCATGTCCAGTTTCCCAAGCAGGACTGTCATGGAAAGAAAGCTGTGTTGTCTTGGGGCCCTAGGTGGCTCAGTCAGTTAAGCACCTACCTCTAGCTCAGATCATAATTTCAGGGTCCTGGGATCGAGCCCTACATCAGGTCCCTTACTTAGCAAGGAGTCTGCTTCTCCCTCTCCCCCTGCCTGCCACTCCCTCTGCTTGTGTGCTCTTTCTCTCTGTCAAATAAAGAAGTAAAATCTTTAAAAACAAAACTATGAAAGAACACAAAGCTGTTGTCTCTGAGCTACTGCCTCTGCACTTCCACAGTTATGTTTTTGGTGATGAAGTGGGGTTGATGTTGGTCAGGCAGGACCAGCTGTCAGGAAAAACCCAACAAGGAGTGGAGGACAATGAGGACAAGCTGGAGTCAGCTTTGCATTTGTCCATTATTCTATCAGACCCCAAAGTTCTTCTCAGAGTGATGGCTGGTCCCTCACTTCTGGTTGCCAAATTTCAGGCAAGTTCCTCTGTTGACCAGCCCTGTCTGAAGCCCATCAAGGATAGGGCTTCTGGACAACCTAGTTCTAGCTTACAAAGTTGACAACACAATGACCCAGCACAGCCAAGTCATCATGCCAAAAGACTCACCCCGCACTCTGACCAAATCTCGGGCTGCCTTTTTGTTTATGCTGTTTTGTTTTTATATATTCTCTCCTGTCCTCAGAAATGAGGGCCTATTTATTATTGATTTATCTACTCTAAATACTATGTGACTCTAAGACGAAATTCACTAGAACAGTGATTCTCCAGTGGGGGTAGTTTTGCTCACCAGGGTACATTCAGCAATGTCATCAATTTTTGATGTCATGACTAGGAGATTAATAGACCTGATAAATATTCTATTATGCACAAGACAGGCCCCCGCAACAAAGAATTATCCCACCCAAAAGATCAGCAGTGTCATTGTTGAGAACCCTGCACCAGAAGTAAAAGCCTACTTCTGATTTATTCACTTCCCTTTATTTTGTTAATCAAGCACATCTAGAAATACTAACAGAATATAAGAGCATCTATTGATAGCTATGGGGTCTTATCTCCTTCCTTTACCCAAAGCTATGCATTCCAGACCTAAATGTTTGTAATCCTCTCAGGATGTTTCCTTTATCTTTTCCTAACTGGGTACCATAAAGACATCATTCTTCAGTATACCTTCTCTAAGATGTAAAGCCTCCCCTGGGCCCCCTGACCAACCCAGATCCCCATTAGTCACTCTCCTGCGGTACCCTGAATGTTTCCTTTTCGTCATTTGTCATGACAACCAAACTCTAGTATAATCATGGTTTGCTGGCTGCCTGCCCCACTAAGATGTACACACTATCTCACAACAATCCTATGAGGAACCCATTCTTATCCCATTTTACAGATGAGGAAACTGAGACCTAGAAAAGTTGAATGCTTTGTCTAAGCTCACCCAGAGAGTATGTGGAGGAATCCAGTATCGGCTATCGTAAACAGTCCTAAGAACAGATAAAATATTACTAACACAAAAGTGAGTTGGAATATCTGCTTCGTAAGTGTTTTTCCTTAGGTATTTAGATGAGAGCGCTGCTAAAATCTCTTCTGCCTGCAGGTCTGTGGATAGAGGCAGACCCAGCTCCCAGAACCATCAGCCAGCCTGTGTAAGCTCTTCTCTACATAGCCGTTAGTAAGAAAAATGCAAATAAGGATCCCTAATTGCAAATTGCTCCAGCCCCATTTTGAGACCTTCTGCGTGTCTGAGCTAAAACTTCCTCCTAAGCAGACAGATGTGCTGGCTCCACTGTTGTGGAGCTTAGCTGCTTTCTTGGCAGGGAACCAAGCCTACGCTGGAATGACATTGGTGTGCCCACTTCAAGAACTCTGAAGATTGTGGTCCCTGCTGGAATCCACCCACCAATGGCACAGCTGTGAACAGGAGCCCTTCTGTGTCTGCTGAGAGTGCAGGACTCAGAACCTTGGCTTCGTTTTTGTTTTTTTAAAAAATATTTTATTTTTACTATTTATGTGAGACACAGAGAGAGAGGCAGAGACACAGGCAGAGCGAGAAGCAGGCTCCATGCAGGGAGCCTGATGTGGGACTCGATCCAGGGACTCTGAGATCACGACCTGAGCTGAAGGCAGACACTCAACCACTAAGCCACCCAGGTGTCCCCTTGGCTTCGTTTTTAATTACAAACAATTATGTTCCCATGTTAAAAGGTAGTCAGCGAAAATAACATAAACATGTATGAAGACATATGAGTCTAGGGGCCCCTGGTTGGCTCAGTCAGCTGAGCATCAACTCTTGTTTGGCTCAGGTCATGATCTCACTATTGTGAGATCCAGCCCCAGGCAGGGCTCTGTGCTCAGCATGGGGTCTGAGTCAGATTCTCTCTCCCTCTTCCTCCTGCTCACTCTCCCTCTCTCAAATAAATAAATAAATAAATAAATAAACAAACAAACAAACAAATTAAATCTTTTTTAAAAAAGACGTATGAGTTTACACACGCACACATGCACAGGCACTTGTATACATGAAGATGTATGACCATATAGTATGTAAGTGACTAGAAAGGTTAGGCTTTCCAAAAATGAAAGGACAGTATGTGGAAGATAACACTTCTTTGAAATTTTACCCAGTTACCATTCAATAATGTCTGGTGCCTTGGTGTTCCTGTTCCTGTATTAAGCTAAACCAAACAAAATTGACCTTTATGTGGGTAAAAAAAATATGGGTAATATGGTTGAAGCTAACATGTAAAGAGCACCCAGCAGGGTGGAGTTAAGAAGCTCCCTTCTTCAGGAGGCCCAACAGGTGAGGGCTCCAAGCTCAAAATGGAGAAGCTAGCAGACCATAGAGGCAGGGTCTCATTAATAGGGTCAGGGGGACAGGACCCCCAACTAAAATGGGGCAAAAGAAATTAAAAAAAATGCTGTCTTGTCAGAGAGCTGGGCTGACAATGGGACAAGCAGCAAGTGTCAGTAACTGCTTTTCTCTGAGCTCCTGACCTAGGCTGGTTGGCCAGAATCTAGTGGGAGCTTCATTAAACCACAGCTGAAAGGGAGCACCCGTCCTGCAAAACCCAGCATCAAAGAGGCTGCTTGTGGAGAGGAGTGTGAGAAAGTGGCATTAAGAGGCCTGGGCCTGTCCCTGGATCTTATGGAATAACCACTCTCAGGAAGGAGCACCGCCGCCCCCTATAGGCAGAAGGCAGGAAAAATGTCAGCTGAGGCTGGGGAAGGGGATGCAGGGAAAGGTGGGCCAGAGGCTAAGTTCTTCCAGATGCAAGTGGTGATGGGGTGGATGCAGAGGACCGGTATGAAAGGAGGGGGGGCAGAGTGACCTCTGGTCATGGAAGTGTCCAGAAGAGCCAGGAAAAACTGCACTCTTTGGTGGGTACCACAGAAATTGCATATGGCAATCAGGAAACTTGCTCTCATGTCAGACTTGCTTTCAGCCAGCTATGCTCCTTGGCAGATTGTGTAGATGTTCAAGTACTCTGAGCCTCAGTTTCTTCATCTAAAATGGGAACACGATTCAGTTTCTGGGACCAAAGCACCTGGCAAAGGACTGAGGGCTAGCTGGTCCAAAAGTGGTTCCCTGGGAGGAAAGGAATGACATGCCAGAGCATTTTCATTTATCTCACCTGTGGGTACTTCCAGAAAACTGAGTAGTGGCACCCAGACATATTTTAATCTAAACAGCCCTAATTCTTGGACCTGATTGCCATCACATTTGCTGAGATTTCTTGTATTTAGAAATAGCTGTTTCTAGCTGTTATGAAGCTATTACGAAGCACAGACCTGTGATGTAAAGAGCAAGTCTAGGACTCTCCCTTTTGGGGATATTTATGTCCATAGATAAGAAGTTCCCTTTCAGAGAGCAGAAGAGGTGTCCTAAACCATGGCCACCTCTCCCAGCCCTCAACTTATGACTCAGAGCCATCTTCACAATGGCATTCTGCTAACAGTTCATTTCTAAGAGGCCTTTATGCAACCTTGGATTTATGTGTACTAATAAATTAAAACCTAAAGTGACACATGGAAAAACTAAATAAGGTCTTATGCATAACAAAAAATGCTCTTTGTTTAGGAATTAAATTGATCAGAATTTCTAAGATATTTAAGAGTTGGCATATAGTTATACACATTGATAATTTTCCAATTTACAAAAGAACAAATTTCATGCAGAAAGCTTGAGGGTACATAAATGAAAGTGCAGCTCCTGGCACCACCATCCAAAGTTCAGCATTATTAAAATTTTGGTATGTAAATTTCTGATCATCCATTCATTCCATAAATATTTATTGAGTGACTACCAGTGCCAGGCACTGTGCTGTGTGCTAAAGAGAAGGAGGTAGCACTGGGGTTCCATTTCTCTTTCCACACCATTTTTTCCTATGCTAGTTTGTAATGGAATGAAAACATGGCAGCATGGCACTGTGACCAGAGGCAGGTGTCGGCTTTATTCCAGCCTAACAGATTTGTTGCAGGGTTTATGATGAATAAATGAATGGAACCTGGCAGAGAGCCTCCCAGAGCCTCACACTTTGCAGGTGCACAATCAACAATAGCTATTGTTACTTTTTATTACTGCTATTTTTATGTAATGGTTCTTATTACCTATTGTAACTAATTTTAGGTCCACTTCTAAGATTATTCCAGATGGATTTTTAAGTACTGAACCTCCATCCTTGCTCTTCCTAATGAAGAGTGTCCTTCCGTGCTGTCTCCAAAGTTCTTGCTGCCAGTTATTTATTTCCCCCAGAAATGGCTTTTCTGGCCATTTTAGCTTTTAGATTCTATGCCTTTTGCTCAGCCAATTGCCTGCCTTCTTCTGATTATGGAGGTGAGGGTCAGTGCTGATGTTACACTTCACCCCTTTGGGCATAAGAATGACCCCAGGCCCCAGGTAGGTCATTCAATTAAGTGGTGAAGGATGGCCCCTTGGGGAAGAAAAATGTTTTTTATATATATTTCTTGCAGCCTCCTGCTCAGATTTCTCTAGTTTCAACAACTCAGTAGTTTAACCACATATGAATCAATCACAGGGGTGGGGAGGACACAACCACCCAGGCATTTCCAGAGTGAGGTCTCCTTGGCTGAACACAATTCTTCTCCAGAGAAGAGGATAGCAGAGAGCCAATGAGGGCATGGGTCCACTGGCTCCCTAAAGAGGATCTGGGACAGGCAATGCCAACATCAACTATACCAGCCTAATGCATAACTCAAGAACTCTAAATATTCCAAGAACTCTGAATATTCCAAATTTCACTTGTTGGAAGTGTTATAATTCAACTGCATATACACACACATATATACACATAATTGTAACAATTATTATTTCTGGAATTCCACTTAGGGAACTGGAGCCTTCTCACGGAATGAGGGAAGAGTCAGGGACTTGGGATTGGCAGATTCATGCTATATTAAAAAGGGAATAAATTTGGTGTTACATTAGAAAAGGAGGGAACGAAAGGAAAATGGTTAGTGATTTCCATAGAATTTTGGCAGGTACCACAGTCCCCATTCCCAACACTTGGAAGATTATTTAAAACATTAGGTAAGCAATAAAGAAGACATACCAATGGCTAACATGAAAAAATGCTAATATCCCTTGGAATCAGAGAAATAAAAATCAAAGCCATAATGAGATACCACCTCATACCAGTTAGAATGGCTAAAATGAACAATCTCGGAAACAACAGGTGTTGTGAGTATGCAGAGAAAGGGGAATTCTCTTACACTGTTGGTGGGAATGCAAGCTGGTGCTGCCACTCTGGAAAACATGGAGATTCCTCAAAAAGCTAAAAATAGAGCTACCCCATGACCCAGTAATTGCACTACTAGGTATTTATACAAAGGGTTCAAGCAGTGATTCAAAGGGGTGCATGCACCCCAATGTTTATAGCAGCAATGTCCACAATAGCCAAAATATAGAAAGAGCCCAGATGTCCATTGACAGATGAATATATATAAAGAAGACGTGGTGTCATATATGGTGTCATATATGGTGTCTATATATATATATATATATATATATGACACCACGTCTTCTTTATATATATTCCATTATGTGGAATATATATAATAGAATATATATAATGCATCTGTAATATATAATATATAATGGAATATATAATGGAAGAAGGTGGTAATGCCTTCTTTATATATATGTATATATATAATGGATTATTATTCAGTCATCAAAAAGAATGAAATCTTGTCATCTGCAATGACATGGACAGAATTACAGTATATTATGCTAAGCAAAATAAGTCAGAGAAAGACAAATGCTATATGATTTCACTTATATGTAGAATTTAAGAAGCAACAGATGAACAAAGGGGAAGGGAAGGAAAAATAAAATACGATGAAAATTGAGAGGGAGAAAAACCATAAGAGATGCTGTGTTTAGATGCTGAACTCAAAAACAAATGGGCTTACTAGAGGGGAGGTGGGGAGGGGATGGGGTGTTTGGGTGATGGGCATAAGGAGGGCACTTGAAGTAATGAGCACTGGGTATTATATGTAACAGATGACCACTTAATTCTACCTCTAAAATTAATTTTAAAAAACATTGGGTAAGCACTATCTAAATAACAGAAAGTACTGCATTTATTTATATATAACTTCTGTATATTATATATACATATAATAGTATATATCATATATAAATATATTCAGCACATATAAAACATTAAGTGTGTGATTTGAAAATAGCCACTGGGAATTTCTGGGGGACAAAAGCTTCAAAATACACTTTGTTCACCTACATGGGACCCCCTATTCAGATCCTCAGCTTCCCATGGGCACAGAATTCTAACATGTCACTCACTTTGGTCCTCTCTGTAACCAGATGGCTTTTGTCACTGTCATTTTCTATGTCTGTCTAGTCTTAGCCATAGTTGCTAATCTTTCCAATTCTATGGGTCCTGATATCATGCCGGCTTTCTATGATTTTTCTTTCATTTGAGGTGCCATGCCAACAGCCCCCTCCTGTTGCCTCACGAAGGATGCAAAGGAACTTAATCCACATCCCTGCCCCTTTACATTTTATTGGTCAGGAGTATGCCTCGGGCACTGGAAATACTCATCAGACCTGGTTTCTTAAAAGAAGGCAAACATTCTTCTACACATTTTAGCTAAAATAATCTGAATCTGAGATTTCCTGGAGCCATTCCAATTTCACATTATGAGTCATTGTCCTGAAAGTATTTATCAAACCATATGTCTTCTCGTTGAAGTTATACTGCTATCATTGTAGTTGGGCAGATTTCAAATAAAGTCTCATTTAGCTCTTGGATCCTGAGTCTATTAGAGTTGCTGTCCTCATTATGGATGACTTAGGACATTGAAATAGTATTTGCTGTGCCTGGCAACCAATTAATTAAACAAACCATTAGGCTAGGAGCAAAATGGTCAACATTATTAGTTTCCTTATCGTGGTCACACTGCAGCTAGACACCGTAGTCGTCTAGCAACTGACAAGTGAAAGGTACAGATGTGTGGCTGAGCTGCCAGGGCAAAGATAAACAGGGTATTTCAACCTCATTGTCCCAACTTTGGGGTGCGATTTCAAATGGTGAAAAACTAGAAGATAACAAATGAAACAAACATATCATCCTATTTTTAGCAGCTGAGATGGTCTGTGTCACACAGGCTTCTTGGATTCCCTATGCTGATTGTTATCACTGAGTCAGGCACAGAGTGGGAGACCACTAGAAAAAATATTATTAACTGCTTCCCTTTGCTTATGTATTTACTAAGGAATGATTGGGAAACATAGAAAAGTGAAAAGAATACTGGAAATTGTTGCAAAACTATTTTTTTCTAAACTACATGTGGTAGCAACCCATGGTGGTAATGCCAGATGGAACAGGTGGCGAGGCTGCTTGAGCCTCGGACACTCTAATCTAACTACGTATTCAAAATTGTGCCTTCTTTTAGGCTACAATAATTTTGTTAGCATCCTAATAGCGCATGTGAATTTAATAGGTATGCTATGCTGTTAAAGGTTAATTACAATGACATATTTTGCTGGGGCTTAAATCTGGAGTATTCACCTTGGTTCAAATATTAAAGTTCAGGTTAGTGGAAGTCCATTCAACAGTTATTCAATAAGAATTTATTGAGCACTTACTATGTGGTAAGAATTGTTTATGCACTGGAGACACAATGGTGTATTGTGGTGTTCACAGCCACTCCCATGCTGCCCTCACTCACTAACACCAGCACTGCCTCTAGCTCACCACACTCCAGAGAGAGGAGAAGAGAGGGTAAGAAAGGAGGTCTCTACACCATGGCTCTTACAAGGCCGCCCGCCCACCTGTACACCGGCTGTTAAAGCCGGGAGGAGGCAAACGACTACAAATGCCGCTAGCAAAAGTGCGGCCTCCACTGGAAGGGTGAAGAAACTTCGTGGTTAGAGACGTGGTACTGTGGCACTCCGTGAAATTAGACCTTATCAGAAACCAGCTGAACTGCTGATTCACAGACTTCCTTTCCAATGTCGGGTGCAAAAAACTTGCTCAGGACTTCAACAAAATAGATCTGTACTTCAGAGTGCAGCTATAGGTGCTTTGCAGGAGACAAGGGAGCCCTATCTAGTGGACCTTTATGCAGACACCAACCTGTGTGCTGTCCCGGCCAAATTTGTCACAATTATGCCAAAAGACTTTGGGCTAGCATGCTGCATAAGTGGAGAATGTGCTTAAAAATCCACTATAATGGAAAACATTTCATTCTTAAAAAAAAAAAATCTCTTCTTCCTGTTATTGGTAGTTCTGAATATTAGATACCCCCCCCCCTCCAAAAATGGGGTCAAAGGTACCTAAGGATATGATTGCAAGTGGAAAAATAGGGGACAGAAATCGGGTATTGGCGGTTTTCCCAATTTTGTGTGTGATTTTTTTTTTTTTAAGATTTTATTTACTCATGAGAGACAGAGAGGCAGAGACACAGGCAGAAGGAGAAGCAGGCTCCACGCAGGGAGCCCCATGCGGGACCGATCCCAGGACCCTGGGATCACGACCGACCCAAGGCCAAAGGCAGATGCTCAACCACTGAGCCATCCAGGTGTCCTGTGTGTGATTTTTTAATATAAATGTGGGAAGGGATCCCTGGGTGGCTCAGCGGTTTAGCGCCTGCCTTCTGCCCAGGGCATGGTCCTGGAGACCGGGGATCGAGTCCCACATCAGGCTCCCTGCATGGAGCCTGCTTCTCCCTCTGCCTGTGTCTCTGCCTCTCTCTCTCTGTCTCTGTGTCTCTCATGAATGAATAAATAAAACTCTTTAAAAAACCATAAATGTGGGGACATAAAGCATTAATGCAAGTCAAAATATTTCAGTGAACAAGCTCAACTTTATAACAATTATAAATAAACCTGTTAAATTTTCCTGGAAAAAAAATAAAGTGAACATTGCTCTTGCCTGCATGGAATTTACAACTTGGTGGGAGAAGTGCCAAACACAAGATCACAAATGGAGATAGAACTGCAAATCATGCTAAGTGCAATGAAGAAATAGTGAGAGCGCTAAGAGAAAGTGTAGGAGAGAACTGTTCCTAGGGGAAGGGTGTCTTTAAGGCAGGTATCCCTGAGGAAGACCTTTTGGTTGACCTTGAAATATGAGTAAGTGTTAAACAGGTGGAGAATGAAGGGAAGAGAATCTCTCACAGAGGGAACAGCATGCCTGAAGGCAAATTTTAGGAAGGCTTTATGAAATAGTGATTGAAACTTAGAGAACAGGGGATCCCTGGGTGGCTCAACAGTTTAGGCGCCTGCCTTCGGCCCAGGGTGTGATCCTGGAGTCCCGGGATAGAGTCCCATGTCAGGCTCCCTGCATGGAGCCTGCTTCTCCCTCCTCCTGTGTCTCTGCCTCTCTCTCTCTCTCTCTCTCTCTGTGTGTCTATCATAAATAAATAAATCTTTTAAAAAAAAAGAAACTTAGAGAACGAAGTCACAGGGGAAGGGACTCAAGTTGTAGAGCCTTGTGAGACAGGATGAGAACATTGAATTTTATGGTAAACAATGAGCAAATGAATGTAAAGTAGGGCTACAATTAGTTTCAAGCCCTTATTATTATGGGAACTGATCCACCAACAAACTCTGCTCCACATATTACTAGAAGACGTTCTACTGCTATTGTCTCCAAAGCCAAATTGATATCACATAGTCCTGAGGCTACAGGGGGAAACATTCCATAGAGAAGAGGGGGAATTTCACCAAGAAAAATCATTGCCTTCTAGTGTCTCATAAGAAAAGAGGAAGTCTGCGAAAGTGCTGTTCAAGTTCTCGGCAGAAGGACTTTTATTTCAGCTACAAAGTGAGACTCACAAATCCCATTAAAACATTATCAAAAGAGGTTTAAAGGCTCCTGAGCTATTTCAATCTCCTCTCTTGTTCATTTCTCCTAAAATTCAGATCTTTGTAAAATGCTGATGACAGACAAAAATGTTTTGTTGAAAGGGGCACCACCTTCTTACCTTCTCCCCCTTCCCACTTCTCCACCTACGACAGAGGGCTCAAGGAGCTTGATTTGGAAAGATTACTGTCCAGGGGATATCTTTATACCCGTGTAGTCCTTATTTCTTAGAACACATAAGCACAGCTCATCTCTGGCCATGTGAGTATTGACCTGCTGACAGGATATTTCTGCTCTGAGATGTACATGGACCTGAGGCCACAGCTAGATATGTTGGGATGGAAGCATCAAATTTGTTTTCTGCATCTATGGAGATTATCATATGACTTTTCTTCTTGAGTCTGTTATGATTTTATTGTGTATTATGTATATTGTGTGTTATGTGCATATGTGTATTATGATTATAAATTGTGTTGATTCTTAGAATATTGAACCAATCTTGCATTTCCATGATAAACTTCACTGAGCTGTGAGGTATTACCCTTATATAGCTGAATTTGATTTGCTAACATTTGGAGGGGGGTTGTATCAATATTCATGAGGGATATTGGTCTGCAGGTTTCTTTCTTATGTTTTTGAGAAGTTTCTTTTTCTTCCATTTTCTTAAATGATTGTGTAGAATTAGAATTATTTCTGCCTTAAATGTTTTACAGAATTTTGAAATCTCCTGGGCCTGGAGTCTTTTTAATTGTTTTAAAAACAATAATATCAAGCATGAATCCAATTTCTGCAATAAATTCAACAATATTCAGTTATCTGCATTTTTTTCTTGAATGAATTTTGATAGTTTGTGTCCTTCAAAGAATTGATCCATTTCATTTAGGTCATCAAAGTGATGCACATAGTGTTTTTAGAATATTCCCTTGTTCCCTTTTTATCTTTTGTAATATTCTGTTATCTGTTTAGTTCCATTACCTTAATATCTTTATCACAGATGAATTAAGTATCTTTGTAGTGTCTTGTAGGATCTGTAGCAGTGACCCCTCTTTTATCCCTTCTGTTGTTAATTTGTAACTTTATTTTTTTTCTTAGTAAATCTAGCTAGAGATTTACCAATTTTTGGAAAAGATTTATTTATCTATTTGAGAGAAAAAATGAGTAGGCAGGGCAGAGGGAGAGAGAGAGAGAATCTGAAGCAGACTCTGCTAAAGACAACATATGCTACCTCACTGATCTGTGTTTTTACTGTCTTTAGAGTCACTTCTTCAATCTTAATACTATTATTCTGAATTGTACCAGAGAGATCTACACCAAGGGGAATCATGGACAATAGTAATTTTCTGGGTGGGTAAGAGATGGACCTTTATTTTGTCAAGCAGAATAAGGGTGGTCATTAAATGGCAGTTTGGAAAGAACCCAAGCAAACTAGTTCTAAGCAATAGTGCATATATTCAGGATGCAGAAATTGATTTTCATGACACCATCTGTGCCCATTTATCTCCCTGGAAAATCTTGTATACTCCTAAGGTAAATGTATCTTATATTGAAGACTGTTTATATATTTATGTAATATTTCAAAAAGAATTGTAAGAATAAAATGCTTGAAATTTTTCTGTTGCTCTTAAACATAAAAGCTTGACAGGTGGGGCACCTGAGTGGCTCAGTTGTTTAAGCACTGACTCTGGATTTTGGCTCAGGTCATGATCTCAGGATGGTGAGATTGAGCTCTACCTTGGGCTCTGTGCTCAGCAGGGAGTCTGCTTGAGGATCCTCTCTCTCTCCCTCTTCCTCTGCCCCTCCCCCTACTTGAGCATGTGCATGCTCTCTCTCTCTCAAATAAATCTTTTTTTAAAAAAGATTTTATTTATTTAGTTATTTATTCATGGGAGACCCAAAGAGAGGCAGAGACATAAGCAGAGGGAGAAGCAGGCTCCCTGCGAGGAGCCCGATGCAGGACTTGATCCCAGGACTCCGGAATCATGACCTGAGCTGAAGGCAGATGCTCAACCACAGAGCCACCCAGGTGCCTCAATAAATAAAGCTCAAAAAACAAAAGCCTGGCAGGAAAATTTTTGCACAGGGTATGAGGTGTTATGCTACAGCTTTTTCTTAAGGTCTATAGAGGCTTCCTGATTGTCCTTTGGGGTTTAGTATTTCCAGGGAAACTAGAGCCCAGTTTGATTTCCATTCCAATTTTTTTCCACTTTATTCAATGCTGATAGAAAGCTCTGCCTTCTTCCTCTCTCATCTATTTGTCTATCTACCTATCTACCTACCTACCTTTCATTCTTTAAATATAAAATTTACCCAGGATGTGTTTGGTGTTGATGTGCATATGCTGGTGTTATTTTCAGTTCAGAAATCTTTTTCTTCAACTATTAAAATGACAAATAGTTATTTATTTTTTAAATATTTTATTTATTTATTCATGAGAGACACAGAGAGAGAGACAGAGGCAGAGACACAGGCAGAGGGAGAAGCAGGCTCCATCCAGGGAGCCCGATGAGGGACTCGATCCCGGGACTCCAGGATCAGGCCTTGGACTGAAGGCGGTGCTAAACTGCTGAGCCACCAGGGCTGCCCAACAAATAGTTATTTAGTGAGTACAATGTGGCAAAATAATATGTGGAGGTGCCTGGGTGGTTCAGTGGTTGAGCATCTGCCTTCAGCTCAGTTTGTGATCCCGGGATCCTGGGATTAAGTCCTGCATCGGGCTCCCTACAGGGAGCCTGCTTCTCCCTCTACCTATGTCTCTGCCTCTCTCTCTCTCTCTCTCTTTCTCTCTCTCTCTCTCTCTCTCTGTGTGTCGCTCATAAATAAATAATAAATAAATAAATAAATAAATAAATAAATAAATAAATAAATATAATCTTTTAAAAAATATTCTAATATGTGTTCAAGAAGAAGGCACAGTGACTTTCACTTCGTGCTAGCTTTCCTCCTCTGTTTCATAAAGCATGACAGTTTTTTTAAGTTTTATCATCCATACCAAGTCATTTTTTTCAAAGACTATTCTTCCAATCTTCAAGAGATGGTTCTCCTATTACTAGTCATTTTAATAGCTACACATAAATTTTTTAAAGTCTTATGCATCTTGAAAAGGAGAGAGCTGGCAACTTTGTACAAGAAGAGACATTGAGAATAGTTGGATTTATTATTCACAGTGCACAAGATGTATAATAGCATAATTGTGGTGGTGGAGAGAACTTCTCCCTTACGTGTGTGTGTGTATGTAGGATCAAAGAAACTTCAACATTTTTCATGGCAGCTTCGGTCAAGCAACTTTATATGGAGGTGGAGAAGGAAACTGGGGGTGTGGATGGTGAGCATTAATATACCATAGAACAAATGATGAAAGTTCTACATGGCACGGCTGCTTGCTGCTGGCGTATTTGCATTCACTAAAATTAGAGAATTGTCTCTGTTTCCATAATGAATGCTGAGATGAGATACACCTACATAAAATAAAATTACATGGAAGTGGCCTATAAAGAGATGGTATGAGTCTAAGCAGGCCAGACATTTATTTCATAGATGCAAAATTCCCTAGAGCTGATTATTTTACTGTTGACTGAGTGAATAACAACTTCATTGGAAAACTCTGCCTCATGTAAAGAAGAAACTTATCTCAGATAACTTATTTTTGGCAGATAATGAAATTAAAAACTATATTGGATATCATTTTTTAAAAATCCACTATTCCTCTCTCTTTCAATTCCATTTCATCGACTACATAAAGGGATTAGAATTTGACTTTATTGCTTTGAGTATTTTAATTAAAGTTTTATATTTAATCTTGAATAAAAGAAGTTTTATATCAGTGAAAAGACACTTGTAGACACTCGTACCTATAAAAGCTCTTTGAATGTTAAAAGTAGAAGTTATCAGTAAATTATTTTTATGAGACATTACAGTTACTAAAATAATATAAAGATCAAACTGGGTAGGCATGCAAATCAGCATTGGTTTATGGCATAAAGCCTGGGTATATTTGTGCTGAACCTAAACAGTTACTATCCAGTGATAAAAAATTTCTACTCAAAGGTCAGCAAAACATTAAGAAGCCTACATCCTAAAAAGGTCAGACTTTATAGGTGATTCAATTTACTTCCTTTAAGTGAATGAGTGCTTTAGGAAATCAAAGAGACTGAAGACCAGCGGCGCCTGTGTAGCTCTGTTACTTGAGCATGGGACTCATGATCTCAGCTCAGGTCTTAATCCCGGGGTCGTGAGTTCATGCTCCATATTTAAAAAACGTCAGGGCAGCTGCATGGTGCAGGGCGTGGTCTTGGAGTCCCGAGATCGAGTCCCGCATCGGGCTCCCTGCATGGAGCCTGCTTCTCCCTCTGCCTGTCTCTGTCTCTCTCTGTTTCTGTCTCTCTCTCTCTCTGTGTGTGTGTGTCTCATGAATAAATAAGTAAAATCTTAAAAAAAAAAAAAAAAAGGCTGAAGACTAAAGAGCCAAGGACCTTGTCACAGTTAGATACAGTGTCTCATACCGTGATGTTTGAATCTAAATTGTGGGGGAAGGGGAGATGGATGATAAATGTGAAATGTGCAACTGATTTTCAACCAATGTGCTTGGTGCAACCGTATGGGTTATTTATGGGGAGGGGGGGTTCATTCCTTCTAGATGGCTTGAGCCTGAACATATTCCTTACAGTATCAATATTAGACTGCCTGGTGCAGTCTTTCCTACAATGTTCTGAGGCTGTCCTTCTTTGTTGTTATTTCAGAAGAACAAGTTTCTAGTCTATAGCTTATAGCGGGCCCTCAGGCAAAGTGAGAAGAGAACAGAGAGACCAGCTATTGATGATACAACACAATAGTTCTGTTTAACTTTTTGCAGTGACACATTTAAAAATGGAAGATGGTACAATCCTTCAATGCATGAAGATTTTTATTATTAATGATTTAATTAATTTATTGTTGTTGATATGATATGATGTGTAATACTATAGTTACATAAATATATTTTATCTTTTAAAAGAGTCCACCATCCTCTTTTGGGTAGGGGTGTGTGTATGTGTGTGTGTGTGTGTGTTTTTTTAAGCAGCTCAATCAGGCCAGATTATCACCCTGAAGGTAAGAACATACTGTGGCTGCAGAGAGCCTTACAAATCTCCAGGGCTTCCAATTTATCCTGTTAAGTGGACACAACATTTAAAAAAAAATAAAGTTGTTGCACTCTGAGAAGACACATGTACAAAAGATGTTTCTAAAGGTATTAAAGTTGCATTGTCTTCAGAAAAAAAAATTGTTACAGGAGACTGACCTCTTCATTAGGATAGGAACACAATAGGAGTCTAAGAATAAGAAAAGCTGGTTGCTTGGGTTCCTTATTAACAGGAGCAGTAACAAAACAGTTTCAAATAGATACAGCAGAAGGTAACTTAGAAGCTTTAACATCTTAAAGGCAAGGAATTTTCAATATTTATTTATAAAGTAATTTAAGAGCATGGCAAAAGTCAGCACAAAGACACAAAGTTATCCAGCCCTCAAATGAGGATTTTGGGGAGAGAAAAGGAACATCTGGTTTTGGACCGATTACACAAAATACAGAGAACAACTCTTTATTAAGAGTTAATTGAGGGATCCTTGGGTGGCGCAGCGGTTTAGCGCCTGCCTTTGGCCCAGGGCGCGATCCTGGAGACCCGGGATAGAATCCCACATTGGGCTCCCGGTGCATGGAGCCTGTTTCTCCCTCTGCCTGTGTCTCTGCCTCTCTCTCTCTCTCTGTGACTATCATAAATAAATTTAAAAAAAAATTTAAAAAAAAAAGAGTTAATTGAATACTCCAAACAATAGTTTTAAGTTATTAGTTCTCTTTTTCATCATCCATAGGCTTCCTTTGTTCATTAATTATAATATACCTTTATATGTGTGCAAAAATATACACAATAAACAAATAGATGACACTATTGAAAGATTTTGACTTTAATTTTAGAATAAAATTAATTTTATCCACTTGTCACAAATCATTGCATATACTCACTGATATCATTTTAATTGAGAAGTTAATTTTTAGTTAGAAATGAAAAAGCTCAATATGTTAATCATTTTTAGAGTACCAAATTATAAGAAACTCTCTTGCAAATATAAGTGGATTTTTAAAAGGAAAGTATATTTTTGCAGCTTTTTAAAATAGAAATAATAACCCATTATTGTAGCCTAGAACAAAATTTGGAAGGAAGGTTATTTTAGAACCATTAGATTTCTGTTCATGTCTTTTGCCCATTTCATAATTGGATTGTTTGTTTCTTTGCTGTTGAGTTTAATAAGTTCTTTACAGATCTTGGAAACTAGCCCTTTATCTGATATGTCATTTGCAAATATCTTCTCCCATTCTGTAGGTTGTCTGAGTTTTTTTGACGGTATCTTTTGCTGTGCAAAAGCTTCTTATCTTGATGAAGTCCCAATAGTTCATTTTTGCTTTTGTTTCTCTTGCCTTCATGGATGAATCTTGCAAGAAGTTACTGTGGCCAAGTTCAAAAAGGGTGTTGCCTCTGTTGTCCTCTAGGATTTTGATGGAATCTTGTCTCACATTAAGATCTTTCATCCATTTTGAGTTTATCTTTGGAAAATGAAATGTGTTTGTAAACTGGTGTGCCCATTCACTAGAATCAGTACAACTCACTTCTCAGTACAAGGCATAGAAATCCAGTGATAGCAAAAACCAAGAGCATGGGTACTTGCTTGCTTATACTCATTGATGACCACTGTGAGCTCTTCAAGACAGAAAAATGTTGCTCCATCTCCAGCACTCAGCAAAGCTTGTGTTGCTGAATGTTGTTGGATGGCAGAGTGAAGTCAAGGCTGGAGCAAAGGGGGTATTCCTTTCCATACACCCATGGGCCGGGCTGAGGCTTTATCATTCTTCAGCAATTTCTCCTTTCCTATCCTGACTCCCTTGCTCACTTTCAGGTTTTTCCTAAGGAGCACCCCCTCAATAAATTCCATAACCTGCAGTCCCTTGTAGACTCTGTTCTAAGAAACCCAACTCAAGATTTAGATGAACACATGTCTGATAACATGGCCTGCTCTCCTGATAGTGAAAGACATTCTAACACTTCTCACTCCTCTAGTTACTGAGAAGCTAGAGTCGCTGGATTACTATCCTCCTTCCCCTCTCCCTACATCCGTCAGTCTTTCATGATTCCTATTATTAGGGATAAGAGAAACTTCTTTTTGGGTGTAAGATCTTAGTAATGATTATGCTCAAGGACTCTGTTTCCTAAAGGGTTATCACGTGCTTCTCTTCTCCCTTGTGGGGAAAACACCCCAATAGAGGAGGCCAGTCAGTGCAGAATGTGCTCCAATAGACTGCCCATGCAGAGTCTATCTCAAGATAAAAACTATCCCCTGTTTCAGCTTGAAAGGTGATACAAAGTCAAGACAAGAGAAAGCCTTGGAACAGATGTTAAGGTCCTCCTTCCACATAGCTACCAACCCTGCTCTGAGCTTTCTTGGCTCTGATCCAGGGAGGCACACCATAGTCAGCACTTAAAGTTCTGTCTCAGGCTCAAGTTTTTAGGTCTTCAGCTATCTTTGCTGTCCCATCTCTTCTTCCAGGGACAAAGTCTCAGGATACCTAGGTGGGGAGTTTCAGTGAGTCTTTGCTAAACCAGGCAGAAACATGCTCAAGACATTGTTCCCCATTTCTGGCTATGCCTACAGAGCAGGAAAAGGTCAGCTGGAGCCCTGACCTCTATGTGCTGGCTGCAGCTGAGTCCCAGTATCAAGAGTGAGGATGGAAAAGCTGACAGATGGGCAGAGAACTTGTAAGGGCCTGGTGGAGGCCCCCGAGACTCCGGAAACAGCTGCAAAGACTACACACAGTTTGCAAGAGATAATTAGGAAGCCACAAGTGTACAGCATCTACTTAAATGAGGCCACTCAGACTGTGTCTGGAGACAAATGGACAGATGTTAATGCAAAAGTGTCATCACTGCTCCTCTTACCTCAGCAGCTTCAGGTCTGGGGAAAAGAGGGAGCTGGTGGGACAATACAGAACTGATTTGTAGCCAGCCAAATGTATATCAATCAAGAAATAAGGTTGAATTTCAGTGAAATCACAGGATATAAAATCAATATGCAGAACTCTGTTGCATTTCTTAACACCAATAACAAAGCAGCAGAAAAATAAATCAAGGAATAGATCCCATTTGTAACTACAACAAAAACAATAAGATACCTAGGAATAGACCCAACCAAAGAGATAAAAGATCTGTATTCTAAAAACTGTAGGACACTTATGAAAGAAATTGAAGAGGACATAAAGAGATGGAAAAATGTTCCATGTTCATTGATTGGAAGAACAAACATTGTTAAAATGACTATACTACCCAAAGCAGTTTACACATTGAGTGCAATCCTTATCAAAATACCAGCAACTGGGGCACCTGGATGGCTCAGCTGGTTGAGTGTCTGCCTTCAGCTCAGGTCATGGTCTCGGGATCTTGGGATGGAACCCCGTGTTAGGCTCCCTGCTGAGCAGGAAGTTTGCTTTTCCTTCTCTCTCTCTGACCCTTCTCCCCCCTCATGCTCACTCACTCTCTCTCTAGTAAATTTTAAAAATCTTTTTTTTTTTTTTTTTTTTTTTTTTTTTTAATTTTTTATTTATTTATGATAGGCACACAGTGAGAGAGAGAGAGGCAGAGACACAGGCAGAGGGAGAAGCAGGCTCCATGCACCGGGAGCCCGACGTGGGATTCGATCCCGGGTCTCCAGGATCGCGCCCTGGGCCAAAGGCAGGCGCCAAACCGCTGCGCCACCCAGGGATCCCAATTTTAAAAATCTTAAAAACAAAACCAACACCCCCCAAAAACAAAATACCAACAGCGTTTTTCTCAGAGCTAGAACAAACAATTCTAAAATTTGTGTGGAACCACAAAAGATCCCAAAAAGCTAAAACAATTCAGAAAAAGAAAAACAAAACTGGAGGCATTATGATTCCAGATTTCAAGTTATATTACAAAGCTGTAGTCATCAACACAGTATGGTACTAGTATAAAAATGAACACATAGATCAATGGAACAGAAAAAGAACCCCAAAATGAGCCCACAACTATATGGTCAACTAATCTTCAACAAAACAGGATAGAATATCCAATAGAAAAAAGACAATCTCTTCAACAAATGATGTTGGGTAAACTGGACAGCAACATATAGAGGAATGAAACTGAACCACTTTCTTACACTATACACAAAACAAAATCAAAATAGATGAAAGGCCTGAATGTGAGACAGGGAACCACCAAAATCCTAGAGGAGGATGCAGGCAGAAACCTCTTTGACCTTGATGGCAGCAACTTATTAGACACATTGCCAGAGACAAGGAAAACAAAAGTGAAAATGAGCTATTGAAACTTCATCAAGATAAAAAGCTTCTGCACAGCAAAGAACAATCAGCAAAACTAAAAGGCAACCTCCGGAATGGTAGAAGATATTTGCAAATGACATAATGACATATCTGATGAAAGGATGAGTATCCAAAATCTACAAAGAACTTAACAAACTCAACACACAAAACCCAAATAATCCAGTTAAGAAATGGGCAGAAGACATGAATAGACTACAAAGAAGACATTCAGATGTCTAACAGACAGATGAAAAGATGCTCAACATCACTCATCATCAGGGAAATACAAATCAAAATCACAATGAGATACTACCTCTTACCTGTCAAAATGGCTAAAATTAACAATGCAAGAAACAACTGGTGTTGGCAAGGATGTGGAGAAAGGGGAATGCTCTTGCACTGTTTGTGGGGATGCAAACTGGTACAGCCACTCTGGAGAACAGTGTGGTGGTTCCTCAAAAAGTTAAAAATAGAACTACCCTACCATCCAGCAATTGCACTACTAGGTATCTACTCAAAGGATTAAAAAATACAGATTCAAATGGTTACAGGCACCCCAATGTTTTAGCAGCATTATCAACAATAGCCAAACTACAGAGAGCTCAAATGTCCATTAACTGATTATATATATATATATATATATATATATATATATATATATATATTCAGCCATCAAAAGGAATGAAATCTTGCCATTTGCAATGATGTGCATGAAGCTAGATTGTATTATGCTAAGTGAAATAAGTCAGAGAAAGACAAATACCATATGATTTCACCCATATGTGGAATTTAAGAAACAAAACAGATGAACATATGGGGAAGGTGGAAAGAAAAAAAGGAGAAAGAGAAACAAGCCGTAAAAGACTCTTACCTATAGAGAACAAACTAAGGGCTGATGGAGGAATGTGAGTGGGGGATGGGCTAGATGCATTATGGGTATTAAAGAGGGCACTTGATATGATGGGCACTGTGTGTTGCATGTAAGTGATGAATCTCTAAGTTCTTCTCCAGAAACCAATATTGCACTGTAGGTTCAATAACTAAAATTTTAAAAAAGAACTAAGGTTGAAGGGGAGGGGACGAGGGGTAGGAAAGGGCGGGAGGAACTACCAAAAGTTGCCTCATTAACTTTCTTAATTCTCATCCCAGCCTGCCAAACCATCCTTGGCTAACATACTAGTACTATTCCTTCACCCTTCCCAATATATTCTCCTATGTTAGGTTTCATCTATAATTTTTCTATCATTGTGATTATCAAACTTTATTTGCAAAAAATTAGATGCAGGAGTTTTTGAGAAATGTAAACTTTTAGGATCTTATCCTGGGTCAGAGGGAAGAAAGCTAATTATTGTTCATATCTCAACACCAGGATCCTCAGTGGTTGGCAGAAAGAAATGATCGTGTTTGGACATAAAATGGCTAGAAGCCAATACATTCCCACATTGTAGTTGCTACTTGATAAGAAATACCAAGTCTTTAAGCCTCACAGTCATAGGACTCAGCCTCTTCTATAATTCACTCCAGCTAAAGAGAAAGGTGGTTGTGGTACTGGAAAGCTAGCAAAGATTATGGCAGGGACGGTGATGTGCTAGGAAGCTTGCTGTCCTCTCCTCGGTTTTGTGCAAAGCCTCATGAAAGGTATCCCATCTTTCTCCACATCAGCATGGCAGGGGACAGGCTGATTAAAGAAAAAGATATTAGTATAAGTGCTTACATGGATGGAGTTCTTTAACTATGGTCCACATTATCATTGTCTTACCATGTATTATAGGTCCTTTTTTTTATAAATTTATTTTTTATTGGTGTTCAATTTGCCAACATACAGAACAACACACAGTGCTCATCCCATTAAGTGCCCCCCTCAGTACCCGTCACCCAGTCACCCCCACCCCCCAACCACCTCCCCCTCCACCACCCCTAGTTCATTTCCCAGAGTTAGGAGTCTCTCATGTTCTGTCTCCCTTCCTGATATTTCCCACTATTATAGGTTCTTGCTGGACATAAAGTCTTAACTGCTTAAAAACAATTTCGGGAGCAAATACAATACTGGCTTTTACACCAAACTGGTCAAGTCTGGGTCAAGTTTGAGGTCTCTCCTGGGAAGTTCTTGACCCTCCCATCAGGTCTCTAATAGGACATGTGAATTATAGCTCCTTATTGTGGTCTCATGAAGACGAATGGTCTGTCAAAGATCTTCCCCAACTTTCTCAATTTGTATATGAAGAAGCCTCTCTAGATACAAATGCTTCCATGAGATCAGAAGACATGCTCTTTCTAAGGATTTCAGGAGTGACTCTCTGAGAAGCTTGACCATCTCTTCTATCCTTCTGACCAAGATGGGTTTTAACTGGCCAGGATTACCCTGCTTCCTTCAGCATTAAGTATTTACAATAGTCCAGTGTCTTTAAAATGGTTGGTTACTCATTGATGAAGAGTCATTTACTCACTTAGTTCAAACAAAAATCTTTGTATTCAGAAACAATACCTTTGATAATATCATCAGTAGTTTTGTGAAGGTATATAAACTTGAATATGGGAGCAGAGAGAGAATTAAATTGCTCTGTATAAGAACTAAGAAGAGATGATGAGAAGCCTGCAGGCAGATGGATGGAGAAGAGAGAAGAAATCCTGTGACTGCAAGTACAAGAAGAATTAGAAGATATCTAGGAATTTTTGAGTGAAAAGCTACCATGCCATGTAAAGTATTTCCTCTGCCTCTCTTACAAAATCTTTAATAAAACCTGTGTTTGTGGAGAGGACTTGGTATTGGGGAAATAAATAACAAGTAGTGCTGTGAGGTTGGCCTTAGTTGAGGCCAGAAGCTGGGTACCAGTGGCAGGTGGAATTATAAGCAGTAACACATAGGTTATACTAAGAATTAAAAGTGTACGACTCTTGGATTATCAGATACACCTGAAATGATTCAAGTATGTAGAGGAGTAGAAGGCCTTTGACCTTGGGAACCACTCCAAAAAGAGAAGGTCCAAAAACATCATAATGAACTTCTCTTACAAAAAGGTAAAGCTATATGAGAAACAATGCAGTTATGTATCCCGACTTACTTGGGGCTGATAATCAGCAAACTCTTTCTTAGCTGGAATGCCCTATAGAGTAGTGTTTAGAGTATGTAGTTCTGAACTCAGACACAGCTAACTTCAAATCTTGGCTGGCTCCAGCTTTCTCTATCTTTGACATGTTACTCTATCCTCATTTTCCTCATGAAGGTTCTGTTAATCCAACTCTATTGTTTTTGAGATAGTCCAATCAACTCTCAGAGCTCTTTTCTCTAGGATGGCAATATTACTAGAAGACTAGTGCAGCATGAGCTGAAGGTAAATGAGGCATAAATGATTGGGTTCTAAACCATTTTGATGGCACTTCCTGTCCAACCTAAGAATTTGGAGCCTTTCTCCACTGCACCTGAAGAGATCTTCTCAAATCCCTTTACAAAAATAAAAGGCATTCAATGATGAACTGGTTTAAAAATAAAGATAGTTCAAAGGGACTCAAGGAGTTGGAAGGAGGGAGGAGAAATAGAAAGAAGGAGGGACAATCAATGGTGCTGGGGAGAGATGAGGTCTCTTTTGGCAATTCTGGGCTCAGTGGCAGATGATGAGAGAAGACAAGTGCACTCCAGCATGGTAGAAACCATTCACAAAGCTGCCCCATTTGGATAGGATACCCGAGACTCTAAGTCCTTCAGCTGAGAGTATCATGAGATGAAAAAATTATGAGCTGTGAGTATATCATTCCACGGGGCCATCACATCTGTCTTCTCTGTACTTTGATCCCTTATCTTGACAGTTAGTTCTTATTTGCCACTAAGGATTGATTCTCTGTCTTTTTCATGTTCATTGGCCCTGAACACACAGCTCATAGTTTGAACTAGCCTTCAAAGCCACGTTTAAAAGGAAAAAGAATCAATATACAAACTATCCTCTGGAAACTTGGAGTAATCACAAAACTTTCTAAGTTGTGTCATGTAGCATGAAGATCTCTGATGAATTAAGATTTGTTCTAGCATTTCCATTGATGTGATGTGAGAATTAAATGAAATAATGCATGTAAAGCACAGACTATGCCTGGCACCTGGTAAGCACTACAGAAAAAGTACTTGTTGCTCTAACTACTACCATCACTACTACTTGATGGTTAGGCAATAAGCAGCAAAAGCAGAATCTCACAAGTAGTATCCAGTGGACTCTGATGTTTCTCAGATCACATTTCAGAGGGCCTGTGAAAGAGTGGCAGGTGTCAAAGGTATGCTCTTTGACTTCAGACCCAAAGGAATACAGTGCATGAAGCCAGTCTGTTCTCTTGCTCTACCAGTGCAAAAAATTCTCCAACTTTTCTCAGCCATGACAATTTCAGAAAATAATGCAGAGGTGCAACAAAGGAAAAGGGATTTCTGGATAGCTTTAAATATTTCCTTTTTATTTTTGGAGTCCCTTAAGCCCCAACAGGACCTCAGGTTTTTCGTTTTAGAGAACCAAAATCATGAAGAATTCAGGAAAAATAATCTGATATATAGTTTACCCATTTAAATATTATATGACAATGCTGCCCCTATACCTTCAATGTCTTCTTCTAAAACATTCTCAATTTAGGAAGTTAATGACAAAAAATACATTTGCATATCAAAATTATGTAGCATACTATCAAGTAGCATTGACATTCCCAGCTTAAAAGGGTGATTAGTCTCTTCCTTAAGGAAAGCCCTGGTGGCTTAGTGGTTTAGCACCGCCTTCCACCCAGAGTGTGATCCTGGAGACCCGGGATCGAGTCCCACATCAGGCTCCCTGCATGGAACCGGTTTCTCTCTTTCTCGCTAATAAATAAATATAAAATCTTTTTTTAAAAAAACCAACATTAAAAAAATCTCTTCCTTGAATCTGTTGATTTAAAGGTGTAGGGATCCCTGGGTGGCGCAGCGGTTTGGCGCCTGCCTTTAGCCCAGGGCGCGATCCTGGAGACCCGGGATCGAATCCCACGTCGGGCTCCCGGTGCATGGAGCCTGCTTCTCCCTCTGCCTGTGTCTCTGCCTCTCTCTCTGTGAGACTATCATAAATAAATAAAAATTAAAAAAATAAAAAAATAAAGGTGTAATACTTTTTATAATTGTTGGGATGCCTGGGTGGCTCAGCAGTTGAGCATCTGCCTTCGGCTCAGGCATGATCCTGGAGTTCCGGGATCAGGTCCCACATCAGGTTCCCTGTGAGGAGTCTGCTTCTTCCTCTGCCTGTGTCTCTGCCAATCCCTGTGTCTCTCATGAATGAATAAATAAAATCTTTAAAAAAAATACTTTTTACACTTGTCATACCAAAATGCTAACTGAGGGGAAGAAATTGTTTAATTTACTAATATAACAAAAATTTCAGCTTCTATTTTCCTTTACTTCTTACAAATTCTGTCTAAAAAATTACCTTTCTTCTTTTCTTTTTTTGAGATAAAGTTGACATATAACATGGTATTAGTTTAGTTATACAACATAATTCACTATTTCTATATTTTGTGAAATGTCCACCACAATAAGTCTAGTTAACATCCATCATGATGCATAGTTACAATTTTTTTTTCTTGTGATAAGAACTTTTAAGATTTCTCTTCAGCAACTTTTGTTGGGAGAAATTATTGAGAGGATGTGACTGCCCATTGACCCAAAAGCTGGACTCTGGCACTCAGAGGCTCCTTGCCCCCACCCCAGTCTTCGGCATGTGGGTTCCACTTGCCTTTCTTGCTCCCAGAGGCTGCTCCAAGGACACAGTCTTGAGATGATGATGTGGTGTTGAGAACACTTGTGCAATATATGTGATTGAACCCAGTTAAGGCCTCTTTACAGACTTTTAAGGTTTGGTGTGTAAGTGCAAAGATCCACTCGTCATGCTGCCACCCAAGACAAACCTCGTTTGTAAGTTCCTTTCCTTATTAAACCTGCCACCTACCAATCTAGAGTTAGCTAAATTGTAGAATATGACTCAGACCTGAGGCCAAACTCCATTTCAGTGAGCTCCTCCAACCTCAACTCAAAGGTAGACCTTGCTACTGCACAGGAGAGAATTTCGTCTGCAGAGGTGACTCCCACAGTCACGTGGATGAAGGATGTGGAGTCCCTTAAGCCCCAACAGGAAGCCCAACAAGAGTGGCTGCACCAGTTCACATTCCCACCAACAGTGCAAGAGGGTTCCCCCTTCTCCACACCCTTTCCAACATTTGTTGTTTCCTGTCTTGTTAATTTTCCCCATTCTCACTGGTGTGAGGTGGTATCTCATTGTGGTTTTGATTTGTATTTCCCTGATGGCAAGTGATGTGGAGCATTTTCTCATGTGCTTGTCTCAAAAAATTAAAAGTAGAGCTACCCTATGACCCAGCAATTGCACTGCTGGGTGTTTATCCCAAAGATACAGATGCAGTGAAACACCAGGACACCTGAACCCTAATGTTCATAGCAGCAGTGTCCACAACAGCCAAACTGTGGAAGAAGCCATGATGCCCTCCGATAGAAGAATGGATAAAGAAGATGTCACACACACACACACACACACACACACACACACACTGGAATATTACGCAGCCATCAGAAAGGACAAATACCCACCATTTGCTCTGACGTGGATGGAACTGGAGGGTATTATGCTGAGTGAGGTAAATCAAATGGAGAAGGACAATCATCATGGTTTCCACTCATATGGGGAAAATAAGAAATAGTGAAAGGGATTATAAGAGAAAGGAGGGAAGCTGAAAGAGAAAAATTAGAGAGGGAGACAAACCATGACAGACTCCTAACCCTGGGAAATGAACAAAGGGTTGTGGAAGGAGAGGTGGGCGGGGGGTTGGGGTAACTGGGTGATGGGCACTGAGGAGGGTACCTGATGGGATGAGCACTGGGTTTTTTTTTTTTAAGATTTTATTTATATATTCATGAGAGACACAGAGAGAGAGAGGCAGAGACACAGGCAGAGGGAGAAGCAGACTCCATGCCGGGAGCCCGACATGGAACTCGATCCCGGGTCTCGAGGATCATGCCCTGGGCCGAAGGCAGGCGCTAAACCACTGAGCCACCCAGGGATCCTCAGCACTGGGTGTTTGTTATATGTTGGCAAATCGAACTTCAATAAAAACAAATTTTAAAAAAAATAAGTCCAACAAAAGGTGTATTTACCATTTAAAAGTGGAATACAGGGAAGAAAATAGCTGTCTCCATGCTAATCAGCCAAAGAGAGAGCCACAACTTTTAATCTCACCCATCAGGTAAGTCACTTCTTCTGCCATGGAAAGTGTGTAAGGTCAAAGGCTTGTCCCAGCTCTTCTCAACTAGTAGAAGTACCAACAGATCTATCCTGTAGACCAATCAGGAATATCTGTAGTAGAAAAAGAAGGGTATCTCTTATTCTATAAGCACATCATTCATGAGAAAACAGTGCAAATGAAACCATAAAATTTATCCCAAACCCAATACCAATATCCAATCGGATTATTACATGTTTGGAGAGCCGGAACAGGAGAAATTATTTTTCCTATCTGTGGGCCTTTCTAACCAGTACTAAACATTCAAATGGAGAAAGTCTATGTTCATTACAAACTTCTAAATTATCTCAAAGGTCTTGGGCACACAGGAAAGAATCATTGCTGTTTTTTAATAGCTTTATTGAGGTACAATTGACACAATAAGTGACATCTACTTAAAATATACAATTTAATGATATCCATAAAACAATCACCACAATTAATTGTCCAGAAAGTTTTCTCATGCCTTTTCTAACTCATACCTCATCCCTCAGCAACAAACGATCTGCTTTCTGCCACGATAGATGAGTTTGTCTTTTTTTAAAGATTTATTTATTCATGAGAGACACAGACTGAAAGAGAGAGGCAGAGACAGAGGCAGAGGGAGAAGCAGGCTCCTTGCAGGGACCCTGAGGCAGGACTCAATCCTGGATCCTGGGATCACAACCTGAGCCAAAGGCAGGCGCCCAACCGCTGAGCCACCCAGGCATCCCAAGTTTGTATTTTATATAAATGGTCTCATGCATTTTGTAACTTCTTTTTGTATGTTTTTTTTAATTTAGCATAATTATTTTTTACACATTCATGTGGTTATGCATATCAATTGTTCATCTCTTTCATTGCCAGGTAGCTTTCCATTATATGCACGCATCACAGTTTGCTTTTCGTGTACCTGTTGCTGGACATTTGGATTGCTTACATTTGTGACTCTTAAAAATAAAGCAGCTGTGAACACTCATGTTCAAGTCCTTGTGTGGACATATGCTTTTGTTTCTTTTGGTAAATACCCAGGTTTGGCTGGGTTATTTGGTAATATATGTTTAATATTTGAAGAAACTGCTAAGCTGTTTTCAAAATTGCTTGTAATAGAGACATATTCTGGGATTTTTTTTCTTTTCATTTCCGACAAATGTGAAGAATTCCTTGCAATTTTGCATTTAACAATTGAGCCTTCTTTGTATTTTTTCTTATGTTCTCTAGGAAATGTTTGTCTTCATTTGTTGTTAAGTCTTGGATTTCATGGGATTTTTTTTTCAGTCATTACATTCTGGCCATACTACTGGCCTGTTTCTCATATGAAAAATAGGGATAAGTCACTTACCTGGGGTTCAAAGAACTTATATTCACCTCAGAGACTTGCTGTGAATATTAATGGAAGTTTTCAAACAAAACACCTCATCTCTCATGGACTAGATTTCCTACCTGCATTTGTGAATGGGGGCAGGATTGTGTTGGTTGAATGGCAGTGATGGCACCCTGAAATGGGGAAAAAAATAAAAGCCCCATACCTTTCATTTACACTGTGATCTCCTCCTGGGCCCACCCACATTTGTTCCAAGTATTTTAGATGTCAACCACAGAAAAATCTATTTTGCTCCTCAGACCCCTCACTGACATGTAGGAAGAGAAAAGAAACAGTCTCATGAAAGCTTTAAAGGACAACTCGGGACCTGGAAGGAGGAGTGAGCCACTCACCATAGGGAGCTTCTGACCTAGCTTGAGCTGCTCGAAAGCATTGTGGGCCTTCCTAAGTTTAGTTTACTCTGTTGTTTCTGAGAAAATTTAAAACACAAATTCACCAGGAAGATGGATGTCTGAATTATAAGCTTCAAACAAACACGGCTCCTTAGTCCCACTGCTTTTACCGTTGGGAAGAAAAACTCATTTACCAAGGTCTCTGAAGTGTGAAAGCAAGCTTTCAGCCTCACTCCCCATTCGCCTTCTTCCCTCCAGGCCCTCGACAGGACAGCCTGCTTGATAAAGCAAGGAAAATGAAGTCTGATGCCTAGAGTGTGAAGGAAAGTTGTCGAAGGCCTAGGGAGATCAGTCAGCAACAGGATGGGGCCTGGCAGCCTGAGGAGAAAGGAGTTTGGACAGCTGGCTGGAGAGAGGAGAGAAGGACTTTATATTTACTCCATCTGTCACTCACAATCAGTGACTCAGAGATGAAGGGAACAGTCAGGAGGAGACAGAGCCTCTCAGCAAAGGGAGCCCTGAGAAGTGAGTCACTCATGCCCCCGCCCTCCTCACTGACTCTGACTCTGTCTCCCAAGCAGTCCTGCCTCTGCAAGCCAGCTTCGCGTAGCATTGGCATGATCAGGAAGTCTTGCTTCAACTGGCAGCATGTGTTTGCCAAATTGATTTCTCTTCTGCCCAGTTATTTTGAAAGTTTTGTCTAGTGTGGGCAGAAGCCCCCAAATGGTAAAGCCAGTAGAAGCCCATTTATCTGTAGACTTTTGCCCTTTCTCTGCCCATCCCCCGCCTTACCACAACTACATAATAATGAAAAACCCTGTCTTCCCCGTCTTCTTTCTGATTCTTGTACTAATTCTAACATATATGCTATTTTGTGACTTGTATTATCATTGAACATATGTCATTCTGTGTCATATTCCATTGCATTAGAGGTGGCAAGTAGGTGAGGATGTCATAAGGAAACATAAGGACATGTCTCAGGGCAATGACAATATTCCATTACCTAACCTACCATAGGCTGGCTGGCTTCGAGTAGGGCATTTGGTTTTTTCCAGTACACAGATATTTGAACATACACATACCTCATGAATGAACACTGTGTGCCTACCTATCTACACATCTATCTAGACTAGATATCCATACAGATATTGGTGTGGGTAGAATTTCAAGATGGGTCCAAGCTCCCCTTCTCCCTGTTATGCGTACCCTAGGACTGAGAAGGTAGTGGGTTTCACTCCATGATTAGGTTAAGTCATGCGGGACAGTTGTCTTCAAGAAAGGAAAATTTTGGGCAGCCCGGTGCTCAGCGGTTTAGCGCCGCCTTCAGCCTAGGGCGTGATCCTGGAGACCCAGGATCGAGTCCCGCGCTGGGCTCCCTGCATGGAAAAAAGGAAAAATTTCCAGGTGGGCCTGACCTGTTCACATGAGCCCTTCAATCTGGGTCTAGAGGTTGAAGGTCAGAAAGTCAGGAAGACTCAGAGCATGACAGGGACTCAATAGGAGGGGTGTTGTCTGTTGAAAATTGGGTCATATGGGAAGGGATGTGGGCAGCCTCTGGGAATGAGAGTGGCTCCAAGTTGACAGTCGATAAGGTTCAGTTCTACAGCTCTTACAAGGACTGAATCCTACCAGACTTCTGACCTGCAGACTGTGTTTAGTAAATGGGTGTTACATTTGAAGCTGCTAAATGTGTGGTAGTTTGTTATACAGCAGTAGAAAAATATTTACACATGTACATATGCGTATACACATATATATTTTTTTCATTTCACTTATGTCCCTGAGATATAGTGGTTCTAGTTTCTCTTTGAACTCACCAACATGTGATGTCATTTTATTTCCCTATTTTGATGGGCAGAAGTTGATATTTATTAAACAAGTTCTTGAGAAAACTTTCAGATAATATGACTGTTCATATCCAAATACTCTGAAAAATTCCTTCTTGTTGAGGCACCTGAGTGGCTCAGTGGTTGAGCATCTGCCTTTGGCTTGGTTCGTAATCCTGGGGTCCAGGGATTGAGTCCCGGAATACGCTCCCTGTGAGGAGCCTGCTTCTCCCTCTGCCTGTGTCTCTGCCTCTCTCTCTCTCTCTCTCTCTCTCTCTCAGTCTCTCATGAATAAATAAATAAAATCTTTAAAAAAATTCCTTCCAGTTAACACAGCCTGAAAGGCCTATAATCATTGGGTTCTGTGCACTCTAACTTCTTCTAGCGCTTCCCTTGCTGTGTCAGTCAGGATTCAACCAGAGAAGGGAAGTTCATGAACAGGATCCAGGCTTATGCCCAAGCTGTCAGCCACAGATGGAATGTTTTTTCTCACTAGCTCTCCCTCAGAAGCCTCAGCCCTGCTTTTAAGGACTTTCAGCTGGATAAATCAGGCTGACTCAGATTATCCACGATAATCTTCCTTACCTAAATACGACTGATGAGGGACCTTAATTACACCTTCAGAATCCGCTATAGCAACACTTAGATTAGCATTTGTTTGAATAACTGGGGCTTATAACCTCAAAAAGTTGACACGACAAAAGCCATCACACTCTCTTAACTCAGCTATTAGCTCCAACCTCTTGATTTTTCTTTTTCTTTTCTTAAAGCATCTTTATCTGATATTCTAAGGGTGATGCTGGCCTCAAAAATGAGGTGGGAAGTGTTCCTTCCTTTTTTATTTTCTTAAAGAGCTGTGTGATATTGGTATTATTTCTTCCTCAAATGTTGGCTAGAAGTCACTGGTAAAGCCATCTGGGTTTGGTGTTTTCCTTGTGAGAAGCTCTTTTTTAAATTTTGATTTCAGTTCCTTTAATAGACACAAAGCTCTTCAGACTTTTAACTTCTTTTAATGTCACTATTGATAATTCTGTCTTCCAAGGAATTATGCTCTTCATCTAAGTTGTCACATTTATTAGCATAAAGTAATTCATAGTACTCCTTGGTAACTTCTTAGTATATGTATATTATATAGCAACATCCCCTCCTTTTTTTTTTTTCTTTTATATTTGTTTTTATTTAAGTTCAGTTTGCCAACATATAGTATAACACCCAGTGCTCATCCCATCAAGTGCCCTCCTCAGTGCTGGTCACCCAGTTACTCCATCCGCCCACCCATCTCCCCTTCTGCAACCCTTTGTTTGTTTCCCGAAGTTAGGAGTCTTTCATGATTTGTCTCCCTCTCTAATTTTTCCCACTCAGTTCCCCTCCTTTCCTTTATCATCCTTTTCACTATTTCTTATTTTCCCCATATGAGAGAAACCATACGATGATTGTCCTTCTCCAATTGACTTATCTGATATTGGTAGTTTGCATTTTCTCTTCCTTTCAGTCCTACAAGAGGCCTATTAAGATAAGGTCCCTCGAATTTATGGATCTTTTCAAATGACTCACACTTGGTTTCTTTGCTTTTCTCTGGTGTGAGACTGTCTTCTGTTTCACTGATTTCTGCTCTTTACAATTTCTTTCCTTTTGCTTTTTTAAAGTTAATTGCTCTTATTTTCTACCTTTTTAAGAAGATGAAACTCTACCTCATTGATTTTATAGCATTCTTCTCTACAGCTGGGACTCCATGTAAAGACTTCTTTGGCTGATATACTAGGTTTTAATTTTCATTAGTTCAACTCTTCCACAATTTCATTTTAGATTTTTGCTTTGATCTATAGATCATACAGAAGTATTTTGTTTAATTTCTAAACACTTGGATATTTCCCATGGATCATTTTATTTTTGAACTTTTAGTTCCACTGTGGTCAGATAACACATTCTATGATGTCTGCCCCCTTAAATTTATTGAGACTTTTCTGGGGCCCAGCTTACAGGTATATAGTGGGTATATGGTCCCTATACCTTTGAAGGATGGTATATTCTCCAGTTATTGGGTGTACTTTTCTCTAAATATATAGCTGGTTAAATTATGTGATAGTATTACAATCCTCTACACATTACTTTTTTATTTAACTGTTCTAACAATAACTAGATAAGACTCATAAAATCTCCAACTATAATTATAGATTCATCTATTCCTTTTTTTACTTCTGCTATTTTGCTTCATGTATTTTGAATTGCTATTCATAGAAGCGTAAAGATTTAGGATCACTATGCCTTTTTATGAACTGAAAAATCCCTCTTGTCTTGAACTGTGCTTTAATATTAATGTAGAGACTTTGCCTTTCTTATGAGTAGTGTTTGCATGTCTGTAACTATTCACAGTATGCCTTGCTTTAATACAATTCTTTAATAATCTTACAAAAAATATTTTCATTTATCCCTCTTCAGTCACCTATTTTATTTCTATATAAGTTTTCACCCTATGATACATTATTATTATTCCTCATCTTTTAAACATTAGGAATGTTTAGAAAAAAACTTTTTAAAAAAGATTTTATTTATTTATTCATGACAGACACACAGAGAGACAGAGAGAGAGAGAGAGAGAGAGAGAGAGGCAGAGACACAGGCAGAGGGAGAAGCAGGCCCCATGCAGGGAGCCCGATGTGGGACTTGATCCCGGAACCGCGGGATCATGCCCTGGGCCGGAGGCAGATATTCAACCACTGAGCCACCCAGGCATCCCTAGAAAAAACTTTTTGATTTATGTATACATTTACTATATCTAGCAATCTACGTTCCGTTGTGTAAATCCAGGTTTCTCTCTGGCATTATTTCATTTTTGCCCTTCATTCCAATGACTTCCTTTAGTGCAAGTCTGCTGGCAGTAAATTCCCTCAGTTTTTGTTGATCTGAAAAGTCTGTATTTCATCTTCATTTTTTGTTAAAGATTTCATTTATTTATTCATGAGAGACACACACACACAGAGAGAGAGAGAGAGAGAGAGAGAGGCAGAGACACAGGCAGAGGGAGAAGCAGGCTCTATGCAGGGAGCCCCACTCAGGACTCGATTCCGGGCCTCCAAGATCACGTCCTGGGCTGAAGGCAGCGCTAAACTGCTGAGCCACCTGGGTTGCCGTCATCTTCATTTTTAAAAGATACTTATGCTGAATATATAGTTCTAAGTTTTAGTACATGAAAGATGCTGTTACATTGGCTTCTGGTAGCATTGTGTTTGATAAGACATAAGTAGATATTCTTATCATTATTCCGTATATGTTTTTCCCCCCTGCTTCTTTCAAGACTTATCCTTTATCTTGGTTTTTATCTGTTTGAGTATAACATATGTCTACTGTGGTTTTCCTTGTATTGTAACCAGCTTGGATTTGTTGAGCTTCTTAAACTTCTGGATGTATTTATTTTTAATCAAAACTAGAAACTTTTCAGCCATTTCTTCAAACATTTTTTTTTTTTTGCACAATTTCTTTCTTCTTCTTTTAGGATCTCAATTAATCATTTATCAGACCACTTGATCTTTTTCCTTAAGTCACCAAAGATGTTTATTTTTCCAATATCTTTTTCTTTGTGTTTAATTTGCATAGTGTCTATTGATCTATTTTCAAGTTCACTCATGATTTCTTTTCCAGTGTCCACTCTGTTCATCATCCAGGTAATTTCAAATACTGAAAAGTTTCTGAATTTCTCTTTAGTTCTTTTAGAGAATAGTTTTCCATCTCTTCACTGAGATTACCCATCTGTTCACTCATTTAGACTTTTTCTTTATATCTTTAAATTTATTTATATAAAAATTTAAGGTCTTCTTAAAAAAAGATTTTATTTATTTATTCATGAGAGGCACATAGAGGGAGGCAGAGACATAGGCAGAGGGAGAAGCAGGTTCCCTGTGGGGAGCCCAATGCAGGACTCCATCCCAGGACCCCGGGATCACACCCCGAGCTGAAAGCACATGTCCACTGAGCCACTCAGGCATATCAACTTTTAAGATCTTTGTCAGCTAATTCCACAATGTGCATTTTCCATGGATATGTTTCTCTTGACTTTCCCTACTAGTCATAGCTCACATTTTCCTGCATTTTGTATGTCTCAAAAATGTCTATATTCTTTTTGTGCATTCAAAAATGCATTGTGGCTGTTATGTAGTTGAGAGTTTGCATTATGTTGACTTTAAAGAAAATAAAAACATGCTGAGCTCTGTTTTGGCCAACAATTCATTTACTGGAGACTTAGCTTGATTTTATCAAGTCTTGATTTTGGCCTTTATTTGGATGGGTATAGAGTATAACTTCTCATTCTGTGGCCTTTATAGGATCTCAGCTGAATTCTCAGGTATACAATGAGATCATTCCACTCTGGCTGTTTGGAGTTCCAAACATCACCAATGTCCGTAGTCTCCAAAATCTGTTCACCTCAAAGGTGAATAAAGTCTCTGCTCCTCTTAAAGCCTAGTAGCTGTTCTCTGCCAAGCCTTTTGCTGTCTTACTCTGCTTATGTACATTTTAGTATTTGACCAGGCTTAAAGGGGCTTCTTTGAAGAGTTCTTGGGTTCCTTCTCTCTACAACTTCCTCTTCTCTGCTTCCCTGCTCAAAAAATTCCATTTGCCTCCAGAGCTCTAATTTTCAATATGTGTTTCCTTTGCTCAAGGAGATAACTGATCTCTGCTTGTGCTCTTTTCCCTATGCTACCATTTTGGAAGTGCCCTCAGATGCTTCAGACACCAGGATGCAAGTGGCATTCACTTCATATATTTTTTCCTTTCTCTCAAGGATCACAGATCTGCATTGTTTGTGGTCCAAAGCCTTAAATATTTCTTCATACATTTTCTAAGATGTTTATACCAGGAATATAAGTCTAACACCCATCATTCCATCATGATCAGAATCAGAAGTTTTCTTTAATTATGTTAAACATCTATAATGTATAGTTTCTATCAGATTATTATATAATATATGTGTCTTATAATTTGGGATTGTGAGCTAATCATTAACAGAACTTTCCTTCTGGAAATTCTATACAGTACAGGCTGAGGGTATATTCTTCAGGGTAATTTGTTTTCTTTTCTTCCAACAGCCCATGAGTAGTTCTGTAAATTTACACATTGATTGCTTGTATTGTTTAGTTAAAACATTTTTTTAAATCTAAAGCCCAGATCTGGGACAGGCCCATGTTTTAGTCTCAGTTGAGGGATTGTCTTTTTTCCTTTTTCTTTTTTTAAGATTTTATTTATTTATTCATGAGAGACACAGAGAGAGAGAGGCAGAGACAGGCAGAGGGAGAAGCAGGCTCCCTGCAAGGAGCCTGATGTGAGACTTAATCCCCAGACCCCAGGAACACTCCTGAACAGAGCTGAAGGCACTCAACTGCTGAGCCACCCAGGCCTTCAGAGGCATTTTCTTTTTATCCCCCACCCAATGCTAGCAGGGGGATGAAACTGATTTTTTTCCCCTGGGTTGCCCTTGCAGTTTGGGTGCAGTCTATCAAAGATCCTAGATTTATTCTAGGGTCTTGGTTCTGCCTCTCATGGGCCTAAGACTTCATCTTCTTTCCCTGCCTATCCATTAGAAGACAATTCTTTATGTCAGTTCTTAAGCAAGACCAACTACTCTTCTCTTCTCATCACCAGACATCTGTGGAAGCCACAAAAATAAACTCAAGCACTTATGTCTGTGATATCCAGTTTTCTTAGTTTCTGACACTTGAGAATTTCCAAATTGTTTAGTTAATACAATTCAAGAATGTTATATTTCCTCCCTCCAAAAAAAGGTAGGGGAAGGGACCTGCATGGCTCAGCTGGTGTTCAACTCTTAATTTCAACTCAGGTCATGATCTCAGGGTGGTGAGCTCAAGCCTCACATTGGGATCCATGCTGGATATGGAGCCTGCTTAATATTCTCTCTCTCCCTCTGCACCTCTCCACCTCCAAAAAACCCCCCCAAAATGTGATGTTTCCCATAATTTCTTAATGTTTTTAGTGGGAGGAGTTTTGGATCTCTTATCGCATATTACTGAAACTAGAACTTTCTTTATATACTCTTTCAAAATTAAATATGGTTTAAAAATTTTTAAATGATGGGCAGCCCGGGTGGCTCAGCAGTTTAGCCCTGCCTTCAGCCCAGGGCATGATCTTGGAGACCTGGGATTGAGTCCTATGTCAGGTTCTCTGCAAGGAGCCTGCTTCTCCCTCTGCCTGTGTTTCTGCCTCTCTCTCTCTCTTTCTCTGTGTGTCTCTCATGAATAAATAAATAAAATCTTAAAAAAATTAAATGATAACATTACTGCATAGTCCAAGCAATGTTAACTATCTCAACATGCTCAGTCCTCTGTGATTATTCCAATTTATTGCCAATTGCCTTTTTCTTAAACTCATGAGAATACTTTATTATTAACATTTTCCCCAATCCAACTGAAGTCAATACTTGTGATTCTACTCTGCATATAATCACTCTGAACATGGCCAACTTAAAGCCTTATTGCAGAGACATTGAATCTCAAGGGAAATATCCATTTCCTCCATTTAATGGGTGCCTAGAGTCTTTGGCTTTTGAATAGTGTAACTATTATAAGAGTAAGAATAAAGATAGGAAACCAGGAATAAGGAAACTAGGAATGTCAAATAGGTTTTTTTTTTCCTTCCTCATATTTGAGCAAAGCTGATCTTAAAGGAATTCAAGAAGTTTGAACTCCCTCTCGATCCAGCACCATTATTTAATTACTTAATATACACTTGTGGCATAGGTTATCTTTCTGGTACTTCTCTACCAGATTCAATACTTCACTGGAAAATGTATTTTAAAAAAGTGATTTGTTTTTATTTTGTATATTCATAATTATGAAACATTAAAAAAAGGAAACTCAAAATAAGAACAAGAACTCGCTTAAAACAAACATTGGTAGGAAATTATTTTTTCTGTAACTCTAACCATGTGGTATATAAAGTCATACCTCTCAGTTTCCCCCACAAACCATTTGATATGCTATTACATGCATTTTATAAAAATCTTAGTCTAACAAATGGACTATAATATTATTTATCATTTTTTGGTAGTTGGAAGTTTGGATTTATATCAGTTAGGATTGTCTTGAGCTGTCCAACAATAAGTGGGGGGATATGGGGTCTGGGGTGTATACAGTTGCTCAATTTTTCCATCAGTAGCCCAAGATCTCAGTTTCTATCACCCTTAGCATGTGCTTTTTTTTGTCTTCATATTTACATGTTCATTATTTGCTTAAAAAGGCTTTTAGGGACACCTGAGTGGGTCAGTAAGTTGTGTCCAAGTCTTGATTTCGGCTCAGGTCATGATCTCAGGGTCTGAGATCACATCAGGCTCTGCCCTCAGTGGGGAGTCTGCTTGAGATTCTCTCCCTCTCTCTTGCCCTTCCCCCCCTGATTTCTCTCTCTAAAATAAATAAATTTTAAAAATCTTTTTAATATGAAATTACTGGGCCAAAGGATATGAATGTTTTTAAAACTCTTCTTATATTCTTAAAAGAAAGTTTATACTACATCTTTTTACTAATATACAATGCTATTGGATTCACATTTAAGATTCTATTCACTTCAGCTTTTCCAGCATGGCACATCATAATTATGATTACTAGATGTAAATATGGTGGTCTTAAAGTGGCTCCACAGTGCATAATACAAGTATAATACATTATTTATTTTTATGAAACATATTTAATATGGCCCCAAGATCCCACTCACTATACTCGTGATGATCCAATATCATTCATTCTGGAGGAACTTTATCCCCTTCCATAGTTACACTAGAGTCTTAGAGGGCTAAATGACCAGCAGGTGGAGGCTCAGTACTTGAACTCAGGCAGACAGGTTCTAGCACCAAAGTTTTTAAACACTTTACTATGTCACAGTTCCAAAGACAAAAACTAAGTATTGTATATCATATAAAGTAGAGTTATTGACATGGACAATGCATAAGCAATATCTTCATTAGATAAAAGGATAAATTAGTAATATGATGCAGAACATGCAGTCACATAAAAGAAGCAAGTAGAAATATGGTACTCAAAATAGCAGAACGGGATAAAGAAAGAATGGAGAGTAAAAGAGCAAACAAGTAATCTAGAACAAAAGGTGACAAACCATGGCCCATGGGTCAAGTCCAGTCCTCCAACTGATGTTTTATCGGGAGAAATAGCAAATGTGAAAAGATGTCCAATGTCATTAATCCTTAGGGAAATGTGAATTAGAATCATGATGAGATAATATATTATATACATGTCTATTAAAATAATCAAAATAAAAAATATGGTGTGATCGCCTATGGACCCCTGGGTGGCTCAGTCCATTAAGTGCCCAACTCTTGATTTTGGCTCAGGTCATGCTCTCAGAGTCATGAGATGGACCCCCACATAAGGTTCTATGTTCAGCATGGAGTCAGCTTGTCCCTCTCCCTCCTCCTCTGCTCCTCCCCAATCCCCTCCTCCTCCACCACTTGTGTGGGCTGGCACACACACTCTTTCAAATAAATAAAATATTTTTAAAAAGTAAAAAAAAAAAAAAAAAAAAGGAATGGTGAGAGTGAACATCCTTGTCTCGTTTCTGAGTGTAGGGGAAAGACTCAGTTTTTCTCCCCTGAGCATGATAGTAGCTGTGGATCTTTGGTATATGGCCTTTATGATGCAGAGGTATGTCCTTTCTATCCCTACCTTGCTGAGAGTTGTTTTTTTTCAAGAAGAAATGCTGTATTTTGTCAAAAGTTTTTTCTGCATCTATTGGCAGATCATATAGTTCTTATCCTTTCTTTTATTAATGTGGTGTATCATGTTGATTGATTTGTGAATATTGAACCACCCTTGCAACCCAGGAATAAATCCCACCAGATTGTGGTGAATAATTCTTTAAAAAAAAATATGGTGTGATGGATGGCTTCCTTACCCTCCGTGGTATGGACATGGAGTAAGTGGACAGAGACCTCCAAACCAAGGCCTTGCCATGCCTCATCTCTGACTTCATTTGTGCCACCGTCCAACTTCTACAGCATCTTCTTCTTCCACTTTCTCCTCAATGTGTGCCTCAGTTTCTGGCAAGAAGAAATGTGTTGAACACTCGGAGAGACTATCTGAGGAGGGAGGAGGACCTGGGGGCAGTTCGGCCCACTCCACACCCCCAGCCACAAGGGCTTTAGCCAGGGCGTGGGGGAAAAGGGAGTGGCTCTGTGCTGTGCTCAAGCACCCTTTCTACCCCCTCCCTCTTTCCTACTGCTGTCCACAGTGAATAGAAGGGAAGTCTAGTGTCCAGCCCTTACGTCTGTGTTTACTTGATTTTTAAATCACTAGTTGGGATCAAATCCCAAAGAAATAAAACTTCAGCAGATCCCAGAGGGAAAAGCCTCACGATCACATCACACCACACCATCACACAGCACGTTGAGGGGAAAGTCCCAAATGCTGGCAAGGATGTGGGGAACTGGATCCCTCATACATTACCGGTGAGAATGTAGAATGACAGTCACTCTGGAAAACATTTTGGCAGTTTCTGAAAAAGCAAAATGCATACTTACCATATGACCCAGCAACCATACTCATGAGCATTTACTCTAAAGAAATGAAAGCTTATGTCCATACACAACCTTATATATGAATGTGGACAGCAGATTTATTTGTAAAAGCTAAAAATTGGAAAAAACTCAAATATCCTTAAATGGGCAAATGGTTAAACACACCATGGTACTGCTGTACCATGGAATACTACTCAGTAGCCAAAAGGAAAAACCACTGATACATGTAATAGCTTGAATGCATCTCAAGGGCATTGTGCTGAGTGATAAAAGCCAATCTCTAAAGGTTTCATACTATGTGATTCCATTGTATAATATCCTGGAAATAACAAATTATAAAGATAGAGAACAGATTAATGGTTCCCAGAGGGTAGAAGTAGAGGATGAATTTGGCTATAAGGGGTAGCCCAGGGATCTTTGTGATGGTGGAACATTTCCGTATCTTGACTGTGGTGTAGTTATATCATCTCCACACTTGAAATCATTGCATAGAACTACACACACACAATGAGTATATGTAAGTATATATAAGCTTAAAATCTGTGAATTAAATCAATGTCAACTTCCTGGTTTTGTACTATACTACAGTTTGGTAAGATGTTACCTTTGTGAGAAATTGATGGAGTACATGGGCCCTGTCTGTTCTATTTTTGCAATTTTCTATGGATCTATGATTATTTCAAAATTAAAAGTTAAAAAGATTCCTAAGATTAAAAAAAAAAGCCATTAACCAGAAAAAGTTGATGAATTGGCTCTCATTAAGCATCAGCATGCGAGTGAAAAGGCAACCTAGAGATTGAGGGAAAATAGTTGCAATGCATACAACCCACAAAGTTCCCATGTCCAAAATATACAAAGAACTTCCACAAATCAATAAGAAAAAGGTAAACTATCCAATAAAACACAGGCAAAATAACTGAGTTGCCACTTCACAAAGTAGAAAATTCAAATAGGGCTGCCCCAGTGGCCCAGTGGTTTAGCGCCACCTTCAGCCTGGGGTGTAATCCTGGAGACCGAGGATCGAGTCCCGCATCCGGCTCCCTGCATGGAGCCTGCTTCTCCCTCTGCCTGTGTCTCTGCCTCTGTGTGTGTGTGTGTGTGTGTGTGTGTGTGTCTGTCATGAATAAATAAACAAAATCTTTAAAAATAAATAAATAAATGATTAATTAATTAATTAATTAATTCAAATAACATCAAGCATATGAAAAGAAGCACCTTAGTGGCATTTAGGGAAATGCAAAGGAAAACCTCAGTAAGATATCACTGTGCTTACGCAAATGACTAAAATTAGAGATACTGATTATAACCAAGAATTGTTAAGAATATGAAACAACTTTCCTGCTGCAGTGTAATTGGCACAATCATGTTAGACAACTGGTTGTAATTATCTCGTAAAGCTAAATGGCAGCCTACCCCATGACTCAGCAATTCCACTACTAGGGGCATGTCTAAGGGAAATGAATGCATAAGTCTACCAAAAAACAATAGATGGATAATGAAATTGTAGATTATTCATACAATGAAATAATACAGAATAATGAGGACAAATGAATCAGTGCTACATGAAACAACATGGGTGAATCCCAGGGAAGTTACATTGAGTGAAAGAAGCTATACATAAGAGAGCATATACCAAATTTTCCTAGTTTTATGAAATTCAAATAGTCCTAAAAGTTTGAATAGAAGTTACCACTGGGGCCAGGGTTGGGGTAGAAGTTTATCATACTGAGGCATGAGAAGCCTTCTGTGACGTTGGAGATGTTCTGAATCTTGATCTCAGTAGTGGCCACACAGATATATACATATGCAGAAATTCATCCAGCTGTATGATTGAAATGAATGTCAAACTTCAATAAAAATCTTTTTTCTAAGTAGGTATTATACAACAATCTTTGAGAAATAAAACCTAACTCTAATCTTTAGAAATACAGATTAAACCATTTTAATTTAACTTTGAATGTGAAATTAAAATGTTTTAAAATTCCTCTTCACATTTGTTAATTGCAAGATGAATCTTTTCATAAAAACAAAGTAAAAACCAATTCTTTCAAACAAAGAAGCCACAAATACTCTTATGCCTTTCCAAAAGTTTTATATTTAGGGTTTTTGTAGACTGTAGGAACTAAATTCCATTTCATACTTGAAAATTTTTCCCCTGCCAGATGCAGGATTGCCTGTTTGCCACTGATAACTTAAAGGTGCTAAATTCAGATACTTTCAAACTGTGTTTCTCTAGAGATCACCCTTCTTTCCTTTCTATAGACGGGGCAATTAAAACTGAGCTTCTCTTCTGCTGCCACTAGCCTGCAGATATCAAAGTTGAGAATGTAAGGGGTTTGGAAATAAGCTATTTAATGGGGTCAGGGAAAGTATGTCTTTTATCAGGGATTGTGCTAAGTTTCATTTGTACTAGATGAAAGATTCATTTTTGAGGTTTGCTGGGATCAATGATATTTGATGGTATTTTACCTTTTTATAGTGTACCATATAGGATGACTCCAAGGATTTCTCAGTATAATTTTAACCAAGATCCATTGTTGAAAATTTTTGTATGTTCGTATTGAATCAGAAAAAAAAGTTAAAGTTTTTTTATATCAATCACTCCTGAAACAGCTCTGTATCCAAAAGCTAGAATTAATTTTATATTAAAAAGGAACAGTGAACTTTGCCACAGTGGATACATATGGCTTTGTCTTCAACAGCATGCCCATTCTTCTGGGAACTGCTCTTCCCCTACTGCCCTGAAGTTCCCATCCAAGATCTGCCCACAGCTCCACCCTCCTGGTCACATTTGCTTGTTCCAGGAGTAGCATCTGAATATTTATTTATTTATTGGTTTGTTTACTTGTCTATAGTCATTTTTGAATTGGAATTGCGGGAGTTAATCAGTTTCTTTCCAGTGGTATAATTAATAAGAAACTTACTCAGGAGTTGTCAATGGACCTATTTCTCACAAAAGCCCATAAAAGATGAGCATATGCCCAAGATCTTGGCACAACCTTTCCTTGTCAAGTCCAAAGGACTTCAGGACCATTGCCATGTGCTAAAATTTTTATGATCTGAGAACATGGGATGGTAAATTGTCAACAGGAGGGCAAGATATAGCAATGCCTGGGTCGCTCCATTTCCTTGAGATTAATTTTACGTTATGAAAAAAGAAAAGAATACATGAATGAATATGATCTTCTTGCACCACCATATAAAATTTTTGCTCCCTTGTTACTTTGAAATACCTCTTCAGAGAATAGACAAAGCTTTGAATTAAAAAGAAGACGCTGGAATAAGCTTCATCACCATTAGTCACCCTGGATGTAAAGGAAACATGCAGGTTATCCTGAGGGAGAGCCACTGACCGGTTCATGTCAGTGGATGAATAGTGGATGAACTTTTTGTCTTCTTCTAATACTAGGGGACAGGGTGACCTCAGATGATCTCAGGGCAGATACAATTGCCCTCTGAAATGATTAAACAATGGCTGCATCACCAGCAGAGAACAGAGAGAAAATAGAGGGTAGCCTCAGATTTTTACCTAATGTTATCTTGAGGAGGGAAAGTATTGAATTTTGTCCAAAATCTTTGCTGAGTGATGTCTCCAAAGTTCCAGACCTTCTCCTTGTGACTTTCTTAAAGGAACCAGTTAGTTTATTTGGTACCTAGCTAAGGGAAAGGATTCTCCTGTGACCTTTGGCCAAAATTTCCCTAAAATATCCTGATGTCATCTGCTAGAAGTCTCAATGAATTCAAGATTCTTATAGACATGCAATATGAAGAAGAGAAAACAAGTTGAGTACTTGTAAGGCAAGCATGAATGCATGTTTGTTGCTGACTCCCCAACATCTGGGTCAGTGCCTGGTGGGCAGTAGATGCTGCATAAACATGTTTTGAATGGATGAATGAATGGTTTCATGTTGAAACATGGACCAGTAGTCTGATATTTATTAGTGTTTTCCTTTTTCTTTCCTCCATTGTTTGCATTTAGTGATGTGCATAAAAACGTACAATGGTTTGAAAGGTTTTCCTTAAAAATCACAAGAAAAAGTCCACCGCCCATTAAATGGAAAAAGATCTAAAGGGCATCCTTTAGGATGTTACAGTTAAAATTCTTGCGCCCCCTAATGGCCATCTATGGGATCACACTTCAGATTTAGAAATTAACCAAGTTAGAAATAGGACCATATTTTCAAGGAAAAATTATATTCTGGACACTGCACCCAGCCAAGCACAGTCAAAGGGCACGCTTTGGCAGGACTTGTATGTTTTTTTATTGCCACTAAGAAATGACATGTTATCTCTATTTCTGAACAAGCTCTCTGTACATTTAAAGAGTGAGATCATGGTTCACAACACAAACTAATAGAAACAATCTTTCGTAGCTCCCCTTTGGAAAAATAGGAAAATTTAGAATGGAAGAAACCCCCACTCTAGTTACTTGGAAAAGTCTAGTTTAAGTTTGGATTCTAGGATGGGGAGCTGGGGCATTGTCAGCTCCAGTAGTCTTCCCAGAAAAAGATGCTGGCATGGACAGGGCAAGAGTATGGTGGAAATTAGGTGGCCCCGCCCCATATCAGACTTTGTCCCTTCCATTCTGCCTGGGTCTTTATTTGAAGGTAAAAAATAAAATCATATCTTTTCTGTAATATACCTCAGATTCTGTAATATACCTCAGATTCTCTCTGCATTATTATGGATGTGAACAAGGAGACTACGGAGGAAGGCCAACTATTATACAAAATTCTGAAATGTCTGAGCCAGAAATAAAGCAGACTAACCCCAAGAATATATGTCTATTTCCTTACAAACCCATTAAAGTAAGAAGTAAAGAATAAAAAGTCCATCAATTCATAAGAACAAGGAGAACATGAGTTCAGTCAAACAAAACTAGAGATTACATAAATTTCCATAAATTCCCAAAAGCTAAGAGTGAAATGGTTATCTGGTAACTGGCTTAGCTAACCAGGTGAATCTTACACCTGGTACTGCAGAGGTGAAGGCATCAAGAAACAAGTCAACTTTCATCACAGAATCAAAGAAGATGCAGGAATTAGAGACACTAGTTTCGGGGGTGGGGAGGGGAGGGTTGGGGGAAGTGTGTTTGTGGGGTAAAGCTAAAGATGATTTGCTGATAGTTTGAAGGTGGAGCTGATAGAAGCCACCCATCAGATCTGTCCCCTATCCTATGAAGCCCAGGGCACATACTGGGGGATGAAGATTCACTTTCTGTAGAGCTTGTACATCCCCCCCCCCCCCACAGCTAGGGATGGGATGAGATGTTGTGTGAGGAGTTGAGCCTGTGTTCTGGGTGATGACACCACACATACCTTGTTGCCTATCTGATATCAGGATTCTGGTGTCAGACATAGGCATCTCAGGAAGGAGACTGGAAGATTCCTTTCTGGAGATGTTGACCTTTAAATTTATTTAAGTGTAATACTTGGACCCAAACAAAACTAAACTGAAATAAAAAGAGTGAGGGACTCACCAGGAAGTTCAGCTCAAGTCATGATTTATAGCAAACCTGCACATTCACATTACCATGGCTGCAAAGGTCATGAGATGAGCATGGGAGGACAATCAACTTAGTCTGGGGGCTCCAGATGTCCTCAGTGGGGACAGTCCTCTGAAATGCTTGTGTGAGAAACTGAACTCATACTGGGTTAATTCTTTGGGTAGAAAGAGTCCAAATTTCGGTATAAAGAGGAACATTTCTGGTCATGGGAAACCCGAGAAAAAGGAATTGGAAATTTATAAAGGAAAAAGATTGTCTTTTAGTTTTGTTGACTGTTTCTTTTGCTGTGCAAAAGCTTCTTATCTTGATGAAGTCCCAATAATTCATTTTTGCTTTTGTTTCTCTTGCCTTCTTGGATGTATCTTGCAAGAAGTTGATGTGGCCGAGTTCAAAAAGGGTGTTGCCTGTGTTCTTCCTCTAGGATTTTGATGGAATCTTGTCTCACATTTAGATCTTTCATCCATTTTGAGTTTCTCTTTGTGTATGGTGTAAGAGAGTAGTCTAGTTTCATTCTTCTGCATGTGGATGTCCAATTTTCCCAGCACCATTTATTGAAGAGACTGTTTTTTTTTTACAGTGGATAGTCTTTCCTCCTTTGTCGAATATTAGTTGACCATAAAGTTGAGGGTCCACTTCTGGATTCTCTATTCTGTTCCATTGATCTGTGTGTCTGTTTTTGTGCCAGTACCACACTGTCTTGATGACCACAGCTTTGTAGTACAACCTGAAACCTGGCATTGTGATGCCCCTAGCTATGGTTTTCTTTTTTAATATTCCCCTGGCTAATCGGGGTCTTTTCTGATTCCACACAAATCTTGAGATGATTTGTTCCAACTCTCTGAAGAAAGTCCATGGTATTTTGATAGGGATTGCATTAAATATGTAAATTGCTCTGGGTAACATTGACATTTTCACAATATTAATTCTGCCAATCCATGAGCATGGAATATTTTTCCATCTCTTTGTGTCTTCCTCAATTTCTTTCAGAAGTGTTCTGTAGTTTTTAGGGTATAGATTGTTTACCTCTTTGGTTAGGTTTATTTTATGCTTTTGGGTGCAATTGTAAATGGGATTGACTCCTTAATTTCTCTTTCTTCAGTCTCAGAATGGGAGAAGATATTTGCAAATGACCTATCAGATAAAGGCCTAGTATCCAAGATCTATAAAGAACTTATTAAACTCAACAGCAAAGAAACAAACAATCCAATCATGAAATGGGCAAAAGACATGAACAGAAATCTCACAAAGGAAGACACAGACATGGCCAACAAGCACATGAGAAAATGCTCCGCATCACTTGCCATCAGGGAAATACAAATCAAAACCACAATGAGATATCCTCTCACACCAGTGAAAATGGGGAAAATTAACAAGGCAGGAAACCACAAATGTTGGAGAGGATGCGGAGAAAAGGGAACCCTCTTACACTGTTGGTGGGAATGTGAACTGGTGCAGCCACTCTGGAAAACTGTGTGGAGGTTCCTCAAAGAGTTAAAAATAGACCTGCCCTACGACCCAGCAATTGCACTGCTGGGGATTTACCCCAAAGATACAGATGCAGTGAAATGGCAGGACACCTGCACCCCGATGTTTCTAGCAGCAATGTCCACAATAGCCACACTGTGGAAGGAGCCTCGGTGTCCATCGAAAGATGAATGGATAAAAAAGATGTGGTCTATGTATACAATGGAATATTACTCAGCCATTAGAAACGACAAATACCCACCATTTGCTTCGACGTGGATGGAACTGGAGGGTATTATGCTGAGTGAAGTAAGTCAGTTGGAGAAGGACAAACATTATATGGTCTCATTCATTTGGGGAATATAAAAAATAATGAAAGGGAATAAAGGGAAAAGGAGAGAAAATGAGTGGGAAATATCAGAGAGGGAGACAGAACATGAGAGACCCCTAACTCTGGGAAACGAACAAGGGGTGGTGGAAAGGGATGTGGGTGGGGGGTGGGGGTGACTGGGTGACGGGCACTGAGGGGGCACTTGATGGGATGAGCACTGGGTGTTATGCTATATGTTGGCAAATTGAACTCCAATAAAAAAGAAGAAATAGTCTTGAAAAAATATATATAAAGGAAAAAGACTTAAACTCATAGCTACCCTCAGAGAAGTAAAAGGCAAGGGTCCTGAGTGGCCTTGATTTCCTTTTTTAGTGACATGGAAGAAATTGGCTTCTTTTGTCTCTCTCAGAGTTTATATCCCACTCTCTTAACATCTTTTAGTGAAGGCAGAGTATGACGAAGCCTGTTTATGGCCTCCTGAATTCTCCTTACTATCTGGCATACTCATCCTCCACTACTACAATCACTGAAGCTATGTGGGAAAAATTTCTAGATTGCCTGTGGCTGGTGTAAGCTGCCTCAGTAAACAGGAGCCTTAGAAATGAACCTTTCAGTCCCCAGGGATGGGATCTATATAGGCTCTTTGTCTTTCCTCTTGGGAACACTTGTCCTTTTCCCTGAAACTTTTCTGTCAGGCCTCCCTAAATGTAAAATTACTCAAAGGAGAAACCACTCCTTACTATTTGGGTTCAGGGATAACTTTTGCTATAAGATTTATGGGACTCTTATCTTGGTATTCCCTAGTTTGGCTTGGTTTCCAGACTTTGAAGTTTTCAAGTTGACCATACGCCCAGGCTTTTGTCCTGCTTGCAATGATGTCTGACAGTTTAGCCCTTATCCATGTTCATCAATTTCTTTTAAAATTTTGTTACTTAACTAGTAGGCTTGTTGAAGATTTGAGGTTTTGATATTCCTAAATCTGTAAGCCCTGAATAGACACTTTGTATGGAATGGGCAACCTACCATATAAATAATATAAGAAATTGGCTATGAAATCCTTTGTCTTCCACCAAATCACTGCTTCCTTCTGCAGTAGCTTTATGTCCTACATTAGATTAACCAGAAGTACAGTCTGAGAAAGGGATTTGTATGCATGTGATTTATTGGGGGAGTGTTAGGAGGGTAGGAGGGAAGCAAAAAGAGGCAAGGTAAGTAATTGGGCAAGGATGTAGTCCCAGGTGAAGTCCAGTCTATGTCCTGAACCTCAGCCAGCTCTGGAGCAACTATTTTATCCCAGCACTGTCCCACCTTGAGGTAAGGGGGCAGTATTTTGTAGCCTTATGTTAATTATTGGTCCTCTGGGAGTGGGAATTAACCTTTCAGGCATCTGCAAGTGAGGAGGCTCTGTCAGTCAGGGGTAACACTGAGGAGAGGATCATAGTCAGAAAATTGCTGAAAAGGAGTTTGGGGAGTCAGGGGCCCGTGGACCTGGAGTTTGGCCAAAGAAGAGAGGCAATGTGGGGCATTGTAAGTCAGGACATGATTCCATGTGAGTTAGGCGTCATTGGATGAGTGTGAGCAGGTGACATAAGTGATTAGATGTACACTTCGGAAGGCTTACACTGAGTTTAGGCAGGCAAGTATGGAAGCAGGAAGCCCAGTTGAAGGCTCTAGGAGAGAGATGATCATGGTTTATGATTATGGTATGAGGGCTGGGGAATCATGAGAAATGGCGAGATTCAAAAATTTAAAAGAATTTTATATTTTGAGTGAAGCATGTTTTGAAAGTAGAACAAACTTGATTTGCTGTTAGAGCATGTGTGCAACAACCAGAGTAGTCAAGGTTGGCAACAGTTTTGTTCTGAGGAAATCAAGAAGGGGCAGGCTTGACAGAGGGAAGGGGAGGATGTGGAAAAAAGGGTTTAGTGTGTCAATAGTTCTTCCCTTCTTATTGCTCAGTAGTATTTCATTGTGTGGATATACCAAAGCTGGTCTATTCATTCACCCATTGACAGACATTTGAGTAGTTTCCAGTTTGGGACTATTATAAAGTAAAGCTTCTAAATGTATACTTATACAGATCTTTAGAGAATACATGGACACATTTCTGTCAATGTATTTAGGAGTAGAAGTCTTGGTTTTTTAGAGTAATTTCAGTCCTTTCTATTCTCCTGTGAAATTCTCTTTTCTTCAACATGTTATTTATAAACATTTCAAAGTCACTGATAGCTCCAATAACTGTCTCATCTGTGAATCTTCTATTGTTTGTTTTTCTTTTGGTCCAGTTTTTTAGCTTTATAATTGCTTATTGAGTGTTGTATATTGTGTGTCAAACTGCAGCAACTCTGAGTGGAGTTTTCTTTCTCTAAAAAGGCTCAACCTCTCTTCTGGCAAGCAGAGAGTGAGGTGATGGATTACCTTAATCCAGTCAGGGACTGGGCTAATTCAAGGTTGAGTTGTACGTTTTGTATAAGTCAGTCTATCTCTGACTCCACAACTTCTAGGCTGTGGTCTTTTGGGGTTCCTAATTGAGCTCCAAGGTTGTTAATTAGCCCTGTCTCATCTGATCAGTCCTGAACTCAAATTTTTATTTTTTAGGTACCATGAAAGTGCAAAAATTCTCCTTTGTTCTCTTTCTTCTCTGTGCCTTATATTTCTTCCCTGCACTGTTTAAGAATTTGACAAATGCCTCCAGGAAAATCAACAGCATCAGACTCATTTCCAAGTACTCCAGCTTCTCCTACTGGGGTCTTATGGCTTTTTGGGCAACCCCAAACTCCATTTTTCCTCTCCAGATCTGTGGGATTGCTAGAATTTCTGCTGGCTTCTCTGGCTATACACAATGGCTCTTTTCCTTTCTTAGCCATCAGCCTGGATTGGTGCCAAGAACTGGCAAATTCCCTGAAGGCAGAGAAACTCTAGAATGTCTACTCACCAATCTTCATTCTCCTCACCTTTCACTAGAGTCATGGCCACCTGAGCTCACCAGTTCTCTGTAGTCTCCAAACAGATGGGATTTTGTAGTTTATTCAGCTTCCCTCGTCAGTCTTAGGAGAACATCAGTCTGTTGCAACTCACTGCATCATATCCTCTCATTTAATTTTAACAATTGTTCATCATATATCACATCTCTTCTTTTCATTGTTTATCCTAATTTGCTATTTTTAAATTTTATGTATCTATCACTTTTCATCATTTTTAAAACGTTAGTTATTTTAAAAATATGAAATTGAGCCAACAGTGCACCAAGAAGAAAGTAAAGAAGCATGCATATTTTCATGTTCAAACAAAAGCAAATAAAGAAACTAAGTTAATAAACATTTGACTCACAAAGTTAAAATAAATCTGAGAAAGAGTAGAAGAATTACATCAAGGTTAAAGAAGATATTAATGAATTAGAAAAACAAACATATTAAGAGAATGGAAAGATAAGCCAGAGACTGGGAGAAAATCTTTGTAAAACACATATCTAATAATGGACTGGTGTCCAAAACATACAAAGAAGACTTAAAACTCAGCAGTAAGAAAATGAACAACCCAATTGAAAAATGAGCAAGAGAACTGAACAGATGCTTCACCAAAAGATAAACAGATGGCAAATAAGCCCATGAAAAGATATCCAATGTCATATGTCATCAGGGAATTGTAAATAAGACAACAATTATATGATTGGTCAAAATCTAAAACACTGACAACAGCAAATGCCAGTAAGGGTATGGAGCAACAAGAACTCTCATTTATTACTGATAGGAATTCATAATGGATAGCCAGTTCAGAAGACAGTTTGGCAGTTTCTGAGGAAACTAGACATACTCTTACCATATAATCAATGCTTCTTGGTATTTACCCCAATGAGCAATTAATGCTTCTTGGTATTTACCTCAATGAGCTGAAAACATATGTTCACACAGACACTTGCACATGAAAGCTTATAGCAAATTTGTTCATAATTGCTAAAACTTGGAAGTGACCAAGATGTAATTTAGCAGGTTAATGGACAAACTGGTCCAGACAATGGAATATTATTCATTGATAAAAGGAAATGGGCCATCAAACCACAAAAATAACGGAAGAAATTTAAATGCACTTCAGTGAGTGAAAGAAGATTATCTGAAAAAGCTACATACTTTATGATTCCAACTATATGACATTCTAGAAAAGGCAAAACTCTGGAGTCGGTAAAAAGATTGGTGATTGCCAGTGGTTCTGGGGCGGGGGGGCGGGAGGGACAGATGAATAGGCACAGAGCAAGGGATTTTTAGGTCAATGAAACTATTCTTTTTTTTTTTTATGATAGTCACAGAGAGAGAGAGAGAGAGAGAGAGGCAGAGACACAGGCAGAGGGAGAAGCAGGCTCCATGCACCGGGAGCCCGACGTGGGATTCGATCCGGGTCTCCAGGATCGCGCCCTGGGCCAAAGGCAGGCGCCAAACTGCTGCGCCACCCAGGGATTCCAATGAAACTATTCTATATGCTATTGTAACAGTGGATATGAATCATTGTGCATTTGTCAAAACCCAATTTATGTTCAACACAAAAAGTGAACTCCAATGTAAACTATGGACTTTAATTAATAATAATATATCAATGTTGGATTATCAATTGTACCAAATGTACCACATTAATGCAAAATGTTAATAATAGAGGAAACTATGTGTATGTTGTGGCAGCCAATATGGAAACTCTGTGCTTTCCATTATATTTTTCTGTGAGCCTAAATATGCTATAAAAATAAAGTATATTTTGATAGGGATTGCATTAAATGTGTAAATTGCCCTGGGTAACATGACATTTTCACAATATTAATTCTTCCAATCCATGAGCATGGAATATTTTTCCATCTCTACGACCCAGCAATTGCACTACTGGGGATTTACCCCAAAGACACAGATGCTGTGAAACGCTGGGACACCTGCACCCTGATGTTTCTAGCAGCAATGTCCACAATAGCCAAACTGTGGAAGAAGCCTCGGTGTCCATCGAAAGATGAGTGGATAAAGAAGATGTGGTCTATGTATACAATGGAATATTCCTCAGCCATTAGAAACGACAAATACCCACCATTTGCTTCGATGTGGATGGAACTGGAGGGTATTATGCTGAGTGAAGTAAGTCAATCGGGGAAGGACAGTGTATGTTCTCATTCATTTGGGGAATATAAATAATAGTGAAAGGGAATATAAGGGAAGGGAGAAGAAATGTGTGGGAAATATCAGAAAGGGAGACAGAACATGAAGACTCCTAACTCTGGGAAACGAACTGGGGGTGGTGGAAGGGGAGGAGGGCGGGGGGTGGGGGTGAGTGGGTGACGGGCACTGGGGGGGACACTTGACGGGATGAGCACTGGGTGTTATTCTGTATGTTGGTAAATTGAACACCAATTTAAGTATTAATTTACAGGAATGGTTGTTACTTTGGGAATGGAATTGTTAAACCTGATGTCTTGGAGAATATGCTGACTGTTCACTGGGGGACAGGGGCAGGGAAGAAGTGAGAAGAGAAGGGTTCTGTGCCCTTGAGTCTTTAGACTAAAATTCTGTTTAAAAAATTAATTTATTAAAAAAAAAAGAAGATGTGGTCTATGTATACAATGGAATATTACTCAGCCATTAGAAACGACAAATACGGGATCCCTGGGTGGCGCAGCGGTTTGGCGCCTGCCTTTGGCCCAGGGCGCGATCCTGGAGACCCGGATCGAATCCCACGTCGGGCTCCCGGTGCATAGAGCCTGCTTCTCCCTCTGCCTGTGTCTCTGCCTCTCTCTCTCTCTCTCTCTCTCTCTCTCTCTCTGTGACTATTGTTAAAAAAAGAAAAGAAACGACAAATACCCACCGTTTGCTTCGACGTGGATGGAACTGGAGGGTATTATGCGGAGTGAAATAAGTCAGTCGGAGAAGGACAAACATTATATGGTCTCATTCATTTAGGGAATATAAAAAATAGTGAAAGGGAATAAAGGGGAAAGGAGAGAAAATGAGTGGGGAATATCAGAGAGGGAGACAGAGCATGAGACTCCTAACTCTGGGAAACGAACAAGGGGTGGTGGAAAGGGAGGTGGATGGGGGGTGGGGGTGACTGGGTGACGGGCACTGAGGGGGGCACTTGATGAGATGAGCACTGGGTGTTATGCTATATGTTGGCAAATTGAACTCCAATAAAAAGAAATTAAAAATAAAATATATATCTTTTTAAATGAAACAATAAAATAAAACTAATAAATTAGGCCATGTACTGGTTTGTTGGGGGCAGAGAGGGTAACAATAAACAGGACTAAATTTTGCCACAGTTAATAAAGAAAGAAAAATAGCTGATACTTATTACCCACCAATCTTGTTCTCAGCACTATACAAAAGTCCAATGATATCAGTGCTACTATATTCCCCTTTTACACATAAACAAACAACTGGGGCAGATTTGGATCACTCGTCCCATTTTACACAACTCTCCTGAGGGTCACATACCAAGTGGTGAGGCTGGGTTTTAGCGCAGTTCATGGTGCTCCAAAATACCAAAGTATATTGCCAGAACATAGTAAGTAGTCAATAAGTGTTACCTACTATTATAAAGAAAGCCCAACTAAATATACAGCATATGAAATGATAAGTCAGAGTTTGTTAATGACAAATTATTACTCTAGTAATAAAGTTGAAAATCTGGAAGAATTGACAAGTGACTGTGTGATGACAACTCTCTTGTCTGAGACCCCTGCCAACCTCTCATTAGTATAGAGTTCTGGGAACTGCCCTAGTTTTCATTGTGCTGTACCATCTGGCTGCCAATCCTAGTGCCCCCCCCCCAGCTCCACTCCCTGACAGATACTAATCTACTTTCTGTCACAATAGATTTGTCTCTTCTAGACATTTTGGATAAATGGAATCCTACCATATTTGATCTACCATGCTTGGCCTCTTCGGTTATGTTTTCAAGGTTTGTTCATGTTGTAGCAGGCATCAATACTAAATTCCTTTTTATTATTGAATAATATTCCACGGTACGGATATACCACATTTTATTTTTCCATTTGTTAGTTGATAGACATTAGATTGTTCCCACTTTGCTGTTATTATGAATAAACAATACCACTATAAACATCCTGTGCAAGTTTTTGCGTGGACATATGTTTTCATTTCTCTGGGATATATACATAGGAATGGAATCACTAATTAATATGGTAACTCTTTGCTTAACCATTTGAGGATAACTGCCAAATTATTTTTTAAAGTTGTTTGCACCATTTTACATTCCCACCAGCAGTGTATGGGGGTTCCAATTTTCCCACATCCTCACCACCCTTTTTATTATCTGCCTTTTTTATCATAGCCATTCAAGTATGTGTGTGGTATCTCATGGTGGTTTCTGATTTGCATTTCCCTGATAGTAAATGTTGAACATGTTTTCATGTGCTTGTGAGCCATAGATGTAGCTTTTTTTTTTTTTTACTGCAGCATTATTTGTAATAGCCAAATTATGGAAGCAGCCCAACTGTCCTTCAACTGATGAATGGATAAAGAAGATGTGATATAGATAGATGATAGATAGATAGATAGATATAGATATAAGTATAGAGATATAGATATAGAAATATATAGGAGTATTACTCAGCTATGCAACAACATGGATAGATATAGAGAGTAAAATGTTAAGTGGAATAAGTCAGTGAGATCCTGGAGTAAGAGAGGAGCAGAGATAGCCAGTGATCAGAGGGATGCTCCCTGAGCAGGTATTCCAGGTGAGGCTAGAAATGTAAGCCCAAGGTTGTGACTGAACTAGCTTAGATCAAGTCTCATTCCAGGCACCTCTATCTGTGTGACTTTGGGGGAAGTTGTTTAACCCCTCTGATCTTGTTTAATGAGAATCATTCCTATCTAATAGGATTGCTGTGAGGATTAAAGAATATGCAGAACTAAAATGCCCAGAACAGTGCCTCTAGTGGCCACTCCAAAGTCTCCCATATTTGGGAGAAAATAAAAACCAATATGACATCAAGGTGCTCATTCCTGCCTCTGGCTCTCCCACCTCACCTTTGTTGTAGTCCTGGGCCCCTGTATCCTAGAAGCCCTTGAGCCCCTCACTATTTCCCCTGCTTAAGTCACAACTTTCTTCCTCCAATGTATGTAGCTTTTGCTCCATTATCTTCTAGTGTTTTCTTTTAGAGATGACAATAGAGGAATTTTTTAAAGTACTACAGTTCATATTTACTAAGAAAATTTTAATAATTCTTTCCTTCTAAATGTAAATATACCACCTCCTTATGGCAGAAAATTTTTGAAAATAAAAATTTATGGACTCATTCATACACTCATCTTGTATTTATTGAACAACCACAAGATGTTCATGAATCATGAATCTGCCTTCATGAACTTGGGCTCCAGTGGAGGAAGAAAGAAATTTGTCATCGAGGCTCAGGATCTTGGTTTTATCAGGGCCTGGGCTGAGGCATTTCCTGAAGTTTCTACAACTTGCTTACAGATGTCTTCTTCCACTAGCATTGGCAGAGATCTCTGCAGGGCATATGAGTTGTTCTTTTTTTTTTTTTTTAAGATTTTATTTTTATTTATTTGACAGAGAGAGAAAGAGCACAACAGGGAGAGCAGCAGGCAAAGGGAGAGGGAGAAGCAGGCTCTCCATCTAGCAGGAAGCTCAATGCAGGGCTCGAACCCAGGACCCTGGATCATGGCCTGAAGCAAAGGCAGATGCTTAACCAACTGAGCACCCAGGTGCCCTTGAATCATTCTTATATATGTAAAGCTCATCAGAGTCTCTGTTGTTTCATCACTGCAGGTGTTTGTTTACAACATAGAATTTCCTGATACAAGAAATGACAAGCATACTTAGTTTGACAACTTCAGCCATACTATAATCTGTGAACTTTCTGTTTTTATTATTTTTATTTTTTTAAAGATTTTATTTATTTATTCATGAGAGACACACACAGAGAGAGAGAGAGAAAGAGAGAGAGGCAGAGACACAGGCAGAGGGAGAAGCAGTCTCCCTGCAGGGAGACCAATGTGGGACTCGATCCCGGGACTCCAGGATCAAGCCCTGGGCCGAAGGCAGACACTCAACCCCTGAGCCACCCAGGGATCCTCCGACTTTCTGGTTTTAGCAAGTATAATTCCTCCCTAGCTATGACTGCAGCATTCTACCAAGTCAGCCATATAAAATTCAGTTTGATCAGATGTTCACACCCACCATACCCACATATTCAAGGAAGATGTTGCTTCTTTATTTCCTAGAACTGATCTAATGCCTGCTTTGTATCCCCACCCACAGCGTTGTGAGGAAAAACAAACCTAGAAAGTCCCAGTGGATGGTGTCCCAGTCCCTTCTGGTTTCAACCATTTCCTTTACATTTCTGAGTCTTTTTGAGGTACATATTCAGGGAATTTGAAGATCATCTCTTTACCACAGAAATTCCTCCCTTCTATCTCCTTCACAATGTGGCAAGTAGGTATAAAGGAAAGCTTAGGAATCTACCTTCCATAGGAAAGTAGAGGCCTCAGGACGCCTGGGTGGCTCAGTGGTTGAGTGTCTGCCTTCAGCTCAGGGTGTGATCCCAGGATCCAGGATTGAGTCCTGCATCAGGTTCCCTGTGGGGAGCCTGCTTCTCCTTCTGCCTGTGTCTCTGCCTCTGTCTTTCTGTGTCTCTCATGAATAAAGAAATCCTTAAAAAAAAAAAAAAAAAAAGAGGAAAGGAGAGGCCTCTTTTTGTCCTTCATTCTGGGTCCTAATGGACTCCAGTTAAGATATTGGATCTTGCTTATCTCTGGGAAGGAGACTCTTGCTTCCACGCAGCCACTGACAAAGTCAGTGGTTTTCTTTAAATTCATCAGAGACCAAAGATACTTCAAGCTTTCTTTTCCGCTGTCATAAAGGATATTCCAGGATGTCAGTTGGAGTTCTAGTCTTTATGTCTACATTCCAGTCAGCTGAAAGAAGAAAAGAAGGGAAGTGCAAGCCCCCCTCCCTTTAAAGGAGGGTCATTACACATAATACTTCTGTTTATATTCTGCTGGCCAGACTTAGTCACATAAGTATATGTAGTGCAAGTCAGATTGGCCAGGACTAATGGTTATTCTGGGTGGCCATGGGCTCAGATAATATATGGAGGCTCTACCGAAGAGGAAGAAGATGAGCTTTCCAAGGGTATTGGTAGCCCATTTCCTATCTGTTAAGGAAGACACTGAAATTGTGCTCAAACAGATGAGTGAATCAATCTTAGACTCTTATCCTGAGGAATTTTTCATGGGACTACTCCTGCCCAATGTCTGTATCAATCAAGGTTCTAAGGAACCACTCTAAATATTTAAAACAGAGGGAATTTATTTATTTATTTATTTGTTTATTTATTTATTTATTTATAAACCAAAGGAATTTAATGCAGGAAATTGGCTACATAGGGGATGGAAATGCTAAAAATCCAAAGAGGAGATGGTAAGGTGACCTAGAAATTAACCTCAGCAAAAAAATACTTCCAATCCGTTTCATAGCAGAAACCCAATTGCCCATTACTTATCAGGACTGATCACCCCAGACAGTTAATAAATAACCTGTTTCAATCACTGTTTTGCCTACTGTTTGTTTCAGTGGCATGAGGAAGTCAATCTGGCCAGGGACAACATATGTTTCAAATTTGATGGGGGCCATCCTTTGTCCCCTGGTGGAAGTATTCCTCCCATAGGATTGAAGATCTTTATTTTTAAAAAATTATTTTATTTAAATTTAATTTGCCAATATATAACAACCAATGCTCATCTCATCATGTGCCCTCCTTAGTGCCCATCACGCAGTTACCTCATTCCCCACCCACCTCTCCTTCTGCAACCCCTGTTTGTTTCCCAGAGTTAGGAGTCTCTGATGGTTTGTCTCCCTCTCTGATTTTTTCCTACTCAGTTTCCCTCCCTTTCCTTATGGTTCCTCTTTCACTATTTCTTCTATTTTGCATATGAGTGAGACCATATGATAATTGTCTTTCTCTGACTGACTTATTTCACTCAGCATAATACCCTCCAGTTCCATCCACATCGATGCAAATGGTAGATATTTGTCCTTTCTGATGGCTGAGTAATATTCTGTTGTGTGTATATATATATATAGTATATATATTTTATATTAAAATATATTTATATTTTACATATTTTATTATATTATATATACTATATATTATATACATTTTATATATATATATTTTATATAGATACACCACCTCTTCTTTATCCACTCATCTGTCGAAGGACATCTCAACTCCTTCCACAGTTTGATTATTGTGGACATTGCTGCTATGAACATTGGGGTGAAGGAGCCCTGGTTTCACTACATCTGTATCTTTGAGGTAAATACCCAGTAATGCAATTGCAGGGTCATAGGGTAGCTTTATTTTTAACTTCTTGGGGAACCTCCACATTTCCCTGATGACAAGTGATGTGGAGCATGTTTTCATGTGTTTATTGGCCATGTGTAGGTATTCTTTGGAGAAATGTCTGTTCATGTCTCTGCCCATGTCTTCTGCCCATTTCTTGACTCGATTACTTGTTTTTTGGGTGTTGAGTTTGATAAGTTCTTTATAGCTATTGAATACTAGCCTTTTATCTGATATGTCTTTTGCAAATATCTTTTTTCATTCTGTAGGCTACCTTTTAGTTTTGTTGACTGTTTCCAGAAGCTTTTTTATCTTGATGAAGTCAAGATTTTGATTATTGATTTTGTTTCTCTTGCCTTTATAGACACGTCTTGCAAGAAGCTGTTGTTGACAAGGTCAATAAATTCTCTACCTGCATTTTCCTCTAGGTTTTAGATGGAATCCTGTCCCACATTTACATCTTGGAATGAAGACCTTTAGATCAAGAGGTCCTAAGGTTCTGGAATGGGAAGCAAAAACTGTACCCAGTTATTAAGAGTAATAATGAGAGGGATCACTACTATTTTTTCTCAAGCTCTATGTATCAGCTGGAAGTTGAGAATATATATACACCACATTTTGAGCACCCTGACCATGCAGAGGTTTATTTTCCATTTAGCAACATAACCATTTTAAGTGGCTAGCTCCTTCTCAGTGATAGGGTAAATAGTGAGTCTTGGGAATTCCAGCAGTGGGAGCTAAGTGTCATAATTTTCATGCTGTGAAATGGGTTGCTCAGTATGAATCTATATTGTGTAGGATACTTGATGTGTTCTAATGCATTCAATAACTCCATGTATGGTGATGCTGGTGCCAATAGAGAAGGCAAATCCATTCTCTAAATAATAACCTATTCCAGTGAGGCCAAATCACTGCCACTTCTGTGATGAAATGGGTCCAGTGTTACTGACTTAATGTTGCTCACTTATTCATCACAATTTGTATTGTTAAAAAAGGAAAACTGAAAAAAATTATTATTGATCCTTCTAGAAAAAATAAATTCATCCACTGTACATGTGTGTATGTCTACATACACATGCTTATTTGCATCTTTCATTTGAGGGTAAAGTTTTTAAGGGAAAAAAAAAGCAATAACCCAGATAATTCACAAGAAAACAGGAAGTCCTAAAAAACTGAAAATTTTCAAAAAGATACCCGCTCAAACATAGACTTATTCCCTACTTTTCATCCCACCCCACCCCCAACCTGCATGCCAAATGTTGTCAGGAGACTGGCACTTTTAGAAATAGCAATATGCTAGTTTCATGGATTTGTAAGTCTTGTGCCAGATGTTTAATATCCTGTCAAAAATACTGCTTGTTTTAGTAATGTCAGCTCTACTTGCATTAGGTGGCTCATTTGGGATGAGGACACCAATCTATTTCAAGTACTTTTATATCTGTGGCAGTTTGCAGGCCATGACAAGGACTTGGGAATTAATTTCAAGGAGATAATAAACTTGTACCTTTGCTTTTGCTGTGTAAGGTCTTCATATGATATATTCAGTCACCTAGGTTTGAATCTTGTGCCTGACCGTTGCTTGAGATATTCATCTATTTGCTCTTTTTAAAGAGGTTTTTAGAAATCTTCAAATGCTTGATTACTTCATCTTAATTTACCCTTTGATTTTGTTTTTTGCTTTTCTGGTCACATACTTTGCTACTTCTTGGCACTTCCCTTTAAAAAGACTCATACTGTCTGCTTAGTCCACAACTTTGCCCAGATTCTGAGTTGGTGCTTAGACTGAAAAAGAGCTTCACTGGGTTATTATCTGATTATTTAATTAAGGAATAAGATAATTGAATGTTGAATTCTCCCTTCCCTTAAATAGACCTGCTGGTTAAGGATTCCAACCAACTGGCCAGTTAAGGGCTAATAATGTACATGAGATATTTTGCCCAATTATAAGGTCTAATCACTAGATTTGCAGTTCAGAGTTTCAATGCTATCAATATCCCAAACATGATCATGGTCTAAAGAACAGTATCACATACATCATACTCTCAGGAGACTGGTGGAAGGAGACTTTGTGGCTGCTTCTCTCTACATATATTTTTGGCAGTTTTGAGAGTGAGTTTGATCCCTCTATAACATTAGATTCAGCAGTGAAGTTAAAGTTCTATGTCTGACTCCACTAGTCGTCAAGGACAAGATCCTGTCATTAGCCAATTGTAAGACCTTAGCATGGCCCATTGTGATTGGACTAGTGACATAGAATCCACCCAGTGCAATTCTATAGCTCCCAAGTATTTATGTCTAAATGTAAGCCTTACAAATTTATCTACTGTGAACATCTGATGCCAAGAAGTTGGTCATAGAGAACAATGTAAGAATAAGAACTTAAAACTAGAACGAAAGCTGGTTTTATGTATAATAAAAATGGATTCAACTTCAGAAAAGTCATACAAACATGCTTGAATATATTTCATCTTAAGCAAAGCAAAACAGAACAAACACTCCCTTGACTTTTTATCTACCTCCAGAGATGGCCACATTTTTTATCCCTTCAAAACTAAACCACAAAATAATTGTCCACACAGTATTTCCATTTCCTTATCACCCAATTTCTCTCCTCCTACTTCAAACTGGCTTTTCCCCTATCATTTTCCTGAAATTTCTCCTGTCAAAAATCACCAACATCATCCTATGCTATCATATATAACATCTTTATCGCCATCTTGACCTCTCAGGAGCATCTGGCATGGTTAACCTCTCTGGTTTTCATGAAATGCTTTCTTCTCTTAGATTCCATGATACTACCCACTCCTGTTCTGTCTGATCACATATCATGCGACTTTCTTCCTAGTACCCATCCCATAGATACCTCTATGAATTGGAGTTCACATTTCAGTTCTCACCTTACTATTTATCTTAATGTTGTTCTACTGGGTGGTATTTTATTTGTCCACAACATGGGTCATATGCTTACCCTGTTGGGAGTCATGATTAAGATCTCCATTATTTGTACATGGCTTGGATAGAAAGCTCTCCAAAGAAATCAGAAGGGATTGCATGAGAAAGATGCTGGATCTAGCTTTTTCCCATTGCCCTCAGATTAGTTTTAAATTAATTAATAGCCTCTCCTCCCATGGTTCTAACCCTATGGAAAAGTGATGCTCAGTTCACTTCTCTGTGCTCTGTTCTCCTCCCAGATCCTGGACCTATAATTCTTCACTAACTTATTAATTCATTGATTCTTTCAAACAGATTTTTTTTTAAATGGAAGATCAAAGTTTATTTACTACCTGCATACAAAAACATATTGCACATCAAACAACCAAAATCAAAAAAAAGGGGGGTGGGGAGAAAAAGGAAAAAAAAAAGAAAAAGGAAAAAGGAAAAGATACTCTACTGAAGACTAACATGTACTTTTATACAGAATAAACCTCCTGGAAATTGATCTTTTCAGTAGTTCAGGTTATGTCTGAAATGGACAGGACTAATTCTTTTACATTACATTTTACAATAGTGCTTGTACAAGCTTGCCAAAGATAGAATATGGATCGCCAGTCTTTACATCGCACTTTCAGTTCCTCCATTTGGAATTCAAACAGATTCTTTAAAAATATTTAATTCTATTTTCTTAGTGTTCTTAGTGAGAAATTGCTCTGAATTATTTAGGCACTGTTAACAGAACAGAAAATTCTCAGGGTGGTATCTTCGTTTTATAAAAACCCAAAAGTTTATTAGAGTTTCCAGTATCCTGATTCTCTAGCCTGATGGCCCAAATGCTCTGGTATGAACAAAAATGCCCTCAGGTCTGCCTTTGGTAGCCACAATGTTTTTGAACAGAAACTCTTATCTAGAGTTCTTAGACACATTGAAGACAGAAGAAAATGTTCTGTTTCCTGAATTAAAACTCACACAACTCTAAGTAGCATCTGAATTGACTATCCTAATTTTCCAAAGACAGTGTGGCATTTAATCTGTTAACTAAAGCTCATTCTTGATGAATTATAGCTTGAGAGTCTAGATCACACACCAGTGATTTTTCTATTGATGTAACTAATTTGCAGAAGAAAAACTGTGACTCTCTGATAGGTGATCTAGTTTAATAGCAGGAACTTGTTTGATTTGTTGGATTTCCAATAAGCACTAAAAACTCAGGGGAATGGCACCTGAGTGGCTCATTTGGTTAAGCATCAGGCTCTTGGTTTCAGCTCAAGTATGGTCTCAGGATTGGGGAATCAAGCCCCATGTTGGGTTCCATACTTGGCTGGGAGCCTGCTTGAAATTCTCTCCCTCTCCCTGTGCCCTTCCCCCAACTCATGTACTGTCTTTCTCTCCCTCTCTCTCTCTCAAATAAAACAAATTTTTTTAAAAAAAGAATTGAACAAGTACTGTTTTTTAAAAAGAAATAACATAAAGTAAATCTCAGAAACATGAGTGTCTTGAAATATTTAGTCTACCATCTATGAGCACTATTTCTTCTAAGAAGACCATCATCCTTAGCTCAGAGCTACTTTGTGTCCACAAATCACACCATATTACCTTCTCATATTTAATTTAGTTCAGTTTACTAATTCAGAAGAGAGAAGAGAAAAAAGCATACCCTACGCATTTAAGAGTGAATACAAGCCTCTGTTCAGTAATTCATGGCTCAGATGGGTGAGACCTTGAATCTTCAGGCTGGATCTGTGCTAGTAAAGTCTTGTGGGGGAAAAAAAGAGGGGCACTGGGTAGCTCAGTCAGTTAAGCATTTGCCTTCATCTAAGGTCATAATCTCCAGATCCCAGGATTGAGCCCCATGTCAGGCTCCCTCGAACCCTCCCCCTGCTCACGTACTTCTCTCTCTCTCTCTCAAATAAATAAATAAATAAAATCTTTTAAAAGAGGGGGAGAGGGACACCTGGGTGGCCCAGTGGTTGAGCATGTGCCTTTGGCTCAGGGCATGATCCTGGAGTTTCAGGATTGAGTCCCACATTGGGCGTCCTGCATGGAGCCTGCTTCTCCCTCTGCCTGTGTCTCTGCCTCTCTCTGTGTATCTCTCATGAATAAATAAATAAAATATTTTTAAAAAGAAAGGGGGGAGAGATGGCCCTTTGTATGTTTCTACAATCAGAGCCACCTACCAGCATATGTCTAGGATCCCTGCAGGCTCACACAGCCACCAAACATAACATGTGGAGGAGAGGGCACCATTAAGCAAACTTAACTAACAGATGCACTCAGGCAGATATCCCACCAGTTTTTGCCTTTCTAGCCATTTCTGAATTTCTTCAAATACAGCTAGGACCTGCTTACCCAACACAAAGTCCTAGTCCTTGCAGTACACTCTTCATATTTGCTAAAAAAGATACCTGTCATCACCTCTTGAGACATATTGCATAGAGTCTTAATTAGAGATCCTTAGTACATCTGTGTTCAGTTCCCAGGGATTCTGACTTCCATATGTCATGTAGAATGACTTCTCAAGATAGCTTTTTCAGTCTTTAGCTTTTAAAGCAGTATAGGTTAGAAATTCTGCTTCTAGAATGGTGGGGTAGCCTCCCAACAGTTTAACTTTCCCATAATGGCTGAAAACTTCCTCAGTTTGGTGAAAGACATAAATTTAAAGACTCAGTAATCTCAGAAAACTCCAAACAAGATAAACAAAAAGAAAACCATGCTTAAGCATGTCATAGTCAAACTTCTAAAAATCAGAGATAAGAAATCTTGAAACTAGCAGAGAAAAATGCCAAGTTACATGTAAGAGAATGATCTGAAATATGGCATACTTCTCAACTGAAACCATAGACACCAGATGACAGTGGAAAACACTTTTAAAGTGCTGCAAGGGATGGGGAGTAAACCCAGTTAACCTGGAATTTTATACCCAGCAAAAATTATCCTTCAAGACTTTTGGCAAAATAAAGACATTTCAAATAGGAGAAAACTAAGAATTTGTCCAATAGATGTGCTCCTGTGAATGAGGGTACGGAGGGAATACTCAGATTTTAAGGAGGCAGAAAGAACATTAGAAATGATAAATATTTGGGTAAATATAATAGATATTTTTCCCTTACATTGTTTAAAATACATATAGTTGGGGCCTCTGTGTGGTGCAGTTAGAGTTTTCAACTCTTGGCTTCAGCTCAGGTCATAATCTCAGGGTCATGAGATCAGTCCCATATTCGGCTCTGTGCTCAGTGAAGAGTCCGTTAAAGTTTCTCTCCTTCTCCCTCTGCCCCTCCCCATGCTCACTCTCTCTTTCTCTAAAGTGAACAAATAAGTCTTCTTAAAAATAAATAAAAATAAAATACATGATTGTGAAATTTAATACATTACCTTGTCGAATTTATAATGCATGAAAATGTGATACATTTGACAACCATAGTATGAAGAATAATGGGGAACAACTGAACTTATATTGCAAGGTTTTATTTTTACATAAATTATTATAATACAAACTCTAAGTAGACTATGTACATATCCTATATGCTATGAATAGAATTTGAAACTCTAAGGGGCTTTCACATTGTTTTGATTCTAACTATCTCAAGGCAAGAAAAGTTTTCATTATCTCCTTCTTTAGATTAAAAAAAAAGGCTCAGAGTCATTAAGCAATGAGCCTGAAGTTACACAACTAGAAAAAATACAATTCTAAATCTTTTTAAAAATATTTTATTCATTTATTCATGAGAGAAACAGAGAGAGAGAAAGAGAGAGAGAAAGAGAGGCAGAGACACAGGCAGAGGGAGAAGCAGGCTCCATGCAAGGAGCCCGACGTGGGACTTGATCCCGCGACTCCAGGATCACGCCCTGGGCCAAAGGCAGGCTCCAAACCGCTGAGCCACCCAGGGATCCCTACAATTCTAAATCTTAATTCAGGGTCCACCTAGTCCATCTTTTGTGTGTAACCTCTTCTTGACTCAAGTTTATTATGGATTTTTCTGTGATGTGATTTCACCTCAATAAAGACTATTGAGGTGTTTATGAGTGAATTTTATTCCCCCCAGGAAGCTGGGTAGCTAAGTGGTTTAGCGCCACCTTCGGCCGGGGTGTGATTCTGGAGACCAATGATCGAGTCCCATGTCAGGCTTCCTGTATGGAGCCTGCTTGTCCCTCTGCCTGTGTCTGTGCCTCTCCTACTCTGTGTCTCTCATGAATAAATAAATAAAATCTTTAAAAAATAATTTTATTACCCCCAAATTCATATGTTGAGGTCCTCATCCTCAATCTCAGAATGTGACCTTATTTGGAAATAGGGAATGTAAATGCATTAGTTAAGATGAGATCATACTGGCAAAGGATGGGCCCCTAATTCAATATGACCAATGTCCTCATATAACAGAGAAATTTGGACACAGACACACCTAAGAAGAATGCCATAAGAAGATTGAAGTTATGTTGACACAAGCTAAGGAAGTATCAGGAGCCAAGAGAGGAGCGTGGCCCAAATCCTTCTCTGCTGACTACCCCTACTGATCTCAGCAGCTTTAGCAAACTAAAAAAGGTCTGTGAGTGGAGTTATTGCTCTTCACATGTGTCCATTCCATCCTTCTCGTATTCCTGCCCACCACCACCATCATCCCACCATGTTCTCTGTTTCCAAAGTGCTTCTGAGTGAGTCAGGAAGCCACATACCCATGGCTGTTCCAGGTATCTGAAAATACAGAAAATAAACAGTTTCTGAGTTGGAAGATGATAGACACAAGAACTTAGATTTAACTTTGTATAAGAGTAGCAACAAAAGATGAAGACAGTTGCATATTGGTTGATAGAAACAAATGGTTTAGGTTTGAAACAAGTCTTGCTGATTATTTTGCAATGACTAAACCCCAAGCTCTTCAATCACTGGGGCAGAATTGGGAGCAATCAAGTGTCCTGAATCCAGCTTCTAGTTTCTTGTCTTCTCCTGTAATGCAGCATCACTGCCATATGACTGTTTCCTTTGGAACTTTTACTTTTGATAATCAATGTCAGTAAATATTTAGAGCTTTTCTGTAGAAGAAATTCCTGTACCAGAAATGGTGGGTGTGATGTCCAAAATCAGAAACACAGAAACTTGGAGACACAATAAGAGAAATGTCCCAAAAGTTAGTTGTGTGGACAACTCGGTATGTGCTTTAAATTTCAAAGGCAGGCATATTGGCCTTGTTCTCAAAACTGCTTTAATAAGGTCTTTAGACTTAAATAAGCCCAAATGGCCAATTCCTAATTAGATTATTGTTAACAGGTCAATAATTTCTTCAGTAGCATCTGCTTCCTGTGGTAACCATCAAAATAGCTTTGCATTCCAATAGACTTTAGTAACCAGGTCAGTTTTCAATGACTGCCACTGCTTCCAAAAATACTTCAGGGTGATGGAGTACCTGTCATCTATGGCCTGTATGTTTTGAGAATAATTCATCCTTAACATCTGTAAGAATGAGAAGCTTTTCCTTTTGATTAATAAGCTGATAAAATGATGGCACTAAGACTTGCTCATTTCTAACCATAAGCATCTGGCATTTTTGAGGGAAAAAGTCACCAGCAAACACATTTGGTGTTTAATATTTGCTCCATATTTTTCTTTTTTTCTTTGAACACCTACCAATCTCTTTCCTCCAATCGTCCTACTGCCTATTCTAACCCCACTCAACGTGATATGTTTGCAAATCAAATACACTTTGAGTCTGCTTAATGGTGTATCTGTGATCATAACAGAGATCATATGGGAGGCAGGAAAGGGAGCAGGACAGAGCCCTAGACCAAATATTCAGAGATTCATAATTCTGGTCCCTGCATGAAATTGAAGTCTTGGGTTTGACTCCCTGTCCATGCAGTGAAGTGGGACTATGTCAAAGACTCTATTGCTGTTTCCTAAACTGCTATCTCAAATGTTGCTGGGATGAGGAAAAGGAGGAGAAGAAAGTAAAAATCCAGCTGGCCTCCTTTTACACATACACATTCAGGCACACTTGCTCATCTTGGGTAGAAAAACTCTGTATTATTTTTATAATAGAATTCCACATGGGTTACTTAGAAAATGTTCAATTTGTAAAGAATTTTTTTAAAAATCATGGATCTTGATAATCAAGATGCCCTTTGACTAAGGTTTCAGGGATGTTATGAGCAGGCTCCACTTACAGACTAAAATGTTTGCCTTGAATAGAGAAGGCTAGTTGATTCTTAAGGTTTTCCAAGTTGCCTGCACTGGAGGGAATGAAAATCTGCCCCTCACTTTATTTGGGCATTTTCTGATACCCATTGGGTTGAAGGCTAAAGAGAAGGCTATCTTCTGGGAGAGGTGATGCTGAAGGCTATCTCCAGCATCTCTGCACCCCACCCCACGTAACAGACTTCCTCACACTAAACATAACCTTTTGAGGCAAGGTAAGACATTCCTCCTCAAAAAAGTCTGGGATTTCAGCTAAAGTAACTCCTAGTCTGTGTCTCTTAACTTGAGGAATTATCATGTGGGATCTCTTTTGTTCCCCTCCAGGCCAGCTCTCCACTCCTTCCACTTTGCTATTTTCCCCCATATGCTGATTTCTGTGGATTACTTAATAGATTCTCTTGTCCTTTCAGCTTCCACTTGGATTTGGCCAATGGGAATTGCTGGAGATTGGAAGGAGGGAGGTCAGATAAGTCAGGAGAGATAAGTAGGAGTCCTATCATGCAGGGTCTTGTGGGCCATGAGAAAGACTTTGGCTTTCAATCTAGTATAATGATAAACTTTGCTAGGATTTCAAGCCAGGAAGCTAATGATCTCATTTACACATGACAAAGATCAACCTAGTGTTACACCTGGCTAGAGAAGGGGGAGCCAAGAGTAATGGTGGCTAGCACATTGGCATGCCAAGCATTCCCTTACTTCACAGTTCCTTCATCTCTGATCCAGTGGCTGAGCCTCTTACAAGAGAGAATGAAAGCTCTGGGCAGAGGTCCTTCAAGGATAATGGTCACCTGAAAGAGGTGAGAAGATACTAACAAGAGTAAGTCAAACCCGGATAGCAACACCTATTCCTTTCTTCTCCATCTTGAGATGCTCCTGTTCCATTTCTTAACTAAGGTAAGAAAAATGTTTGAGTTGCTCAAGGTAAGAGTTAGGCTTATTATATGCTTCTTGGGTCACATTAAATCATGTTAATTGGTAAAACAAAATAACCCAGCCTTTAAGAAATATAAACACTCTTTAAGAAAAGCAGACTGAATGAACTATATGGAAGATGGCCAAACTACAAAACCATGCAAAATAAGAATTTAAAATATGTTTAATACATAGCCTCAGAGTGATAAAGTTTTTTGAAACAAGAAGCTTGACAAGCTGTTATGGAAAAGAATCAATTACACATATTGAGCATGAGAAATAAAAATTGTCCTGAATCTGATGTAAGAACTATTTTGTGTAATATAATTAAAAGTTAATATCAAACAAAACTGCTGTTTTGCTATATATTTTTCTATAGTACCCATAATGGCATTTATTTTTAATGGACATTTAGGTTGTTGCCAAAATTTCACTATTATAAAGAATGAAGCTATTATCATCTTTTAGTCAAATCTTTTCACATCTCCTTAATTATAGCCCATGCTCTTTCCACTGTTCCATGCTGCCAAATTCGTATCTCACATATATATAGCTCTATAGGTGCTAACAAGGAAATGTGTCCAAGACAAAGTGTTAAGTGATAAAAACATGTTGAGGAACAGTATGTATATTAAATCCCACATCTGTTAAAATATATTTATATGTCTTTATATAAGCAGAGAGTATTTCTGAAGTAACACAGGAAATGTTTGAGACTGATTCCTGCTGAGGAGTGGCCCCTGGGTACCCAATGTACATGGAAGGAAACTTCATTTTACGTGGTTTTGCACAGTTACCCTTTTTCCATTTGCACATATTATATTTATAATACTTTCACTGAATATTATTTAAGAACTAGTGGTCATAAATACTAGATAGTATTATTTTTTTAAAGATTTTATTTACTTATTCATGAGAGACACAGAGAGAGAGAGAGAGAGAGAGAGAGAGGCAGAGACACAGTCGGACAAGCAGGCTCCATGCAGGAAGCCCATGTGGGACTCGATCCCGGGACCCCTGTATCACACCCTGAGCCAAAGGCAGACGCTCAACCGCTGAGCCACCCAAGCACCCCTACTAGGTAGTATTAGAAGCGGAAGTAGTAGCAATGCTATTAAAAGCATCAAAACTAGTAAAAATTACAATAAGAATGAAAAACTACAGGCATAGGATAATTGGTAGCTCTCTTTCTCTTTCTCTGAGAGTTTTTGAAAGTCTGTTACCTCTCTAGCATCTTGTCAGGAGTGCTCTGTCTCTTCAAGCTTGAATTGCAGCACTAAGTCATCCTGGCCAGAGAATGTTCCCCATCACCCCTAAGTCTTCTGAGCTCCAAAAAGACAGAAAATCAAACCATTATTTAAGTCACACATAGGATCTGGGACATGCATGTCTTCTAATTCTCCATCATTACTAATGATTCCTGTGGGATTATGTGCCTTCAAAGACATGGGATCTTGTATTCAGTTTCCCAGTATCCATTTCCAATGTCCAGTTATGGATTTACTGTTGCATTATCAAGATATTCACTTATATAGGTCTGATCTCTGAAGTTCTACTCAGATCATTTCTACCAACTTGGCCTCAAAGGAGGAATATAAACTACTTGCTTTCCCTACAGCATACTTTTCCCTTTATTTTATTTTATTTTTTTTTTTTGGTGTCAGGATACTTTTCCCTTTATATACCAGAATGGGTGCATGTTCTATCCACTCTGACCTTTACCAGTGGGTTTTAGGAAATTACTTGATTTTCTTTTCAAGGAGAATATTACAACACTGGCAACCAGACACCATGATGCAGATGGTAGATCTAACATCCAAAAGCTGTTTGATGGTCACACATACTAATGTTGCAGGCAGAGACACTTCTTTTCTGTACTTTGACAGACCTTGAAATTGAGCTCAAGGGGATCCCTGGGTGGCACAGCGGTTTGGCACCTGCCTTTGGCCCAGGGCATGATCCTGGAGACCCGGGATCGAATCCCATGTCGGGCTCCTGGTGCATGGAGCCTGCTTCTCCCTCTGCCTGTGTCTCTGCCTCTCTCTCTCTCTCTCTGTGTGACTATCATAAATAAAAATAATAATAATAAATAAATAAAAAATAAAAAAAAAGAAATTGAGCTCAGATCTGCAAAGTAGAATCTTCCTCTTTCCTGGACACAATAGGGCTCTCAGTGGATTACTGGGTTTACCAACCTTCCCCTCTACCACCTCAAATCTAGCTGATGTTCAACCCTGACAATAAGCCGTGGGTGAGTGAGTCAAGAGTAACCACTTCTTTGATGAGGTAGTTTTTCTGTCCTTACTAGGCCCACACGGAATGTCAAAGTTTGATCCAATGTTGAGGAGACTTGGAGCGGAGTATTAGAAACACGCTAGTTCTGTGAATGTGAGCATGTTGATAAGCCTCTCTTAGCATTCTTGTACTACTGTATTTCATCAAGTCTTAGATGGAATATTAAAATATGGAATTGTATGCATCTTAAGTTGATGGAATATAGTAACCAGAGTATGCTAGATGATATAACACAAGCCTCCAAATCTCAGTAGTGTAATACAGTGGAAGATGATTTCTTGTTCATGTAACTATGATTTAGAACTCATGAAGCAGGCTTTTCCATCATGTAGCTCTACCCTCGTGTAAATAGATCTTCAGCATCCCCATTCAGCCATAACAACATAATTTCTGTTCACTATCTGTTGGCCAGAACTAGTCATGTGACTGTGCCTAGTTGCAAAGGAATCTGGAAAGTTGTCTCATTGTGTATCCTAAGAAAAAAAGGAAAGAAGTTTTGGTGAACACCTAGGAGTCTCCACCACAGTCTGGCAGCTTCAAGGCTATCCAATGTATTCTTCCTCCCAGATAGAGACCACCTTCAACCTCTTCTGCAAGAAAGACAACCTGGTATCCCCTAATTACCCACACACAGCTCAAAGTCCAGGATCTCAGGGTAATGTAAAGTCCTCTCTATTAGTTTCACTCTTTTAGGAATGGGGCAACTGATGCCCGGTGAGCAGACATAGACTTCAAATTTTAGGTGAGACACCCAGATATCTTTAAGAAAACCTAGAAGTTCCTAAGGAGAGGGGAGAAGTTGGAATATGCAACTAGCAGCTCTAACTCCTATATCCCTTGATATTTCCATGACCTCAGCTGCAATCCTGTGCTGATGAGGACCTGGGATGTTCAAGGAACATAATAAAAAATGAAAGTGAAAAGAGGGTTGTCTAGCGACTTTCCTAGGGCACATGGCCAGATAAAACCTTCTCGATTCCTTGCAACTTTTTACATATCCTTTTCTTTTAAATTCCATCTAGCATCATCACTTGACCCTCTGCGGTGATCTCCTAAGATCCAGATTCTCCTTGCTGAGCAGACTAGACACCTTCTCCATAGAACCCTCCATGACAAAGAGTGACAGGCTAAAACCCTGTGTAATGTAAGCATCTACATGTGACTCCTGTGTGACAAGGGTGGTTCCATGCCTTGCTTTGTCCATCACCTAGCACAGAGCCTATCTATATAGACATATCCAAAAGGGGTCAGCAGCTTGCAAAGGGCAAGTAGAGCTTTCCTTTCCTAGAAACCGGGGCCTGGGAATATCCTAGTCCCATTCTGTTCCTCAAGTGTTGAGAAATTCCCTTCCCTTCTCTGAACCTTGAGGGTGTTGTTTTGTTTTGTTTCTCCTTGAAAAATGATAAAAGTGGACATAATTTGATAATATCTTTCAACTAGAATATACCATGTCCTTGTAATGAGATTTGGCTGATTTCTTTAAAAAGGGTCGGCTAATTGTTTCTCTTTCTTCGTAACTTTTACACTAGGAGTCTGGAAGTCTTTCTTCCAAAACTTGTAGGTTTCGTTTCTACCTCTAATTATATATCCATACCATCACATGTGATTCTTTCTGACTACTACTCCTAACACACGCACATGCTATCACTCTCTCTCCCACAAACACACATGCGCGTGTGCGCGCACGCATGCATGCACACAAAGACACAGTTCCATTGGTCTCTCTAGAACAGTTGGCTAGGCTTCCTTATGATATTTTTTTTTTCATCCAACAAGAAGCCATAACTTTATTAATGATAGAAACAGTACAAATTTCAAACCAAGCTGCAGTTATTCTTTTGAAACACCAAAAAAAGTCCTCGTTTTCATACGGTTACATTGTTAATTCCATAATAGCATTTACAATATCATTACTGTTGCTCTTCAGGGCTCGAACTGCCTTTGCTCTTGACACATTTGCTTGTGACATGACCAATTCTATGTCCTTAACCTCTACACCCGTTTCATCAACCTCTTCTTCTTCTAGAAAACACCCTGAATCTCTGTGGAGAAGTAATAACATTTTATTCAGTGCCTATTATATACCAGACACTTTTCATTTACCACATTTAATCCTCATAGTTTTCAATGACAGCCCTAATCTCCCTCTCTACATATGAGGATATTGGGACTCGAAGAAATTTAAAAAGTATTTGTTACCACCTCTTCTTGAGGGAGAAGCTGAAGTCAACCCCAGGTCTATCTGATTCTGTAGCCCTGTCTCCTCCTGACAGTTTGTTTATGTTAGAATGGCCATGAGGTCTCCCCTTCATTGTGTATATTGTGTATATTGGCTCAAAGACAATTACCTTTCTTTTGTGTGTGTGGAGGGAGGCAGCAAAGCAAAGTTTATTGAGCTACAGTACAAAACTCCCGAAGAGGGAGGTCACCTGACAGGGATTGCAGGTTGCTCCAAAACAATTCAAAAACACTTAGGCAGTCCTTGTCTTTTGCTCAGTTCAAACAATCCTTTAATCCTACAGACACTGTAGCAGTACCATGAGCCCTCAGGAGGTTACACAGGCAGAGTTAGAACACGTTTTCCTTCTGGACTTGGAGGTATTAGCGAGGTCCCTGTGAGAACAAAGGTCTACTTTATAAGCCTGGTCACCACATAGCTTTCAGTTGGCCAGTGCTATGGAAACAGAACTCAGCTGGTGGATCTTCTTTTATTGCAAATATTGTCATAGATTTGACAAGTAAGAGAGTGTGGCTCAGATAAACATGTTGCTTAGTAATAAGAGAGCTTTACTATTTTCACCAGGAAGAGAAAAATGAAGCTATAGGAAATACTTGATTAAGAGTAAGAATTGAAGTTAAGACATGTAAATAAATGTACCTGGTTTTACAAACTCCTCTTGCCATCCACTCTGAATTAACTGCCCTTTGTTTATTTTGCTTTCAAGGTAAAAGTAGCAAAAATATCAAATGGATTCCTCTCATTTGGCAGAAAAGTAAACTAAAATCATCAAGAATAATGGCTTGTTTACAAAGTGAACCTCTTATTTAGACCAATATGCTTATACTCTGAGCCAATGTGTATATTTGGGAAGGATTATTTAAGCTCCCATATATTCCTTTTCATAAATGTAAATGTCATTTTCTTTATGGAAAAACAATACATACTTATTAAGTATAGCTTTACACATAGAAAATGGAATACAGCAGCAACAAACCATTCCATGGCCCCTGTGTCCAGTCATAAACGACATTTTGATTTTCTTTTTTCTATCTTTTTTCCCTAATATGTGAGACTTTTAAAAGTACAGTATTTCTATTTGTACTATAAATATATAATCACTGGATTTTTTCACATGCTATTATATCATAAATATGTTTCCCTACTTTTACATATTTGGTAAAGATTTTAAACAAAATGGTAAACAAAGTATGGATATCTTATATTAATCTAGTATATTTAATGGATTTTTAAAAATATTTTATTTATTTATTCATTAGAGACACAGAGAGAAAGGCCTAGACATAGGCAGAGGGAGAAGCAGGCTCCTCGTAGGGAGCCTGTTGTGGGACTCGATCCCTCAGGTCCTGAGTTAAAGACGAGGCTCAACCGCTAAACTACTCAGACATCCCTATTTAATGGTTTTTTAAAAACTTATTTTTTCAAGTTTTTTATTGAATATGATGTATATACAGGTAAAGCCAACCTATTCAATATATAAAATTCTATGAATTTTGATCAATTTATGCTTGACAACTACATAGCAAATGCATGTGACCATCACTGAAGTCAATATATAGAACAATTCCATCACTAAATCCTTCCTTTGTGCCATTTTGTACTCAATCTTTCTTGTATTCCCAGCCTCTGGAAACCCATGATCTGTGTTTTGTCTCTATAACTTTGTGTGTTCCAGAATGTCATGGAAATGGAACCATACAGCATGTAGCCTTTGAGTCTGACTTCTTTCCCTTAGCCTAATAGAGAATTTCAGATTTGTCCTCATTGTTGCATATATTAATATTCTTTTCTTTTTATTGGCAGATGGTACTCCAATACATAACTTATTTACTCCTCAACTGAAGGCCATTTGAGTTCTTTCCAGTCTGGGGAGATTATGAATAAAGCTGTTATAAATATTTGTATTCAGGTTGTTGAGTGAACTTAAGTGTTCATGACTCTTGGGCAAGTTTATGTTTATAAGAAACTGCAAATCTGTTTTCCAAGTTGGCTGTACCATTTGGTGTTCCTACCTGCAAAGTGTGGACTTCCAGTGCTGTTTCTTCACTAGCATTTGGTATTGTCAATTTTTTTTTCATTTTACTCATTCTCATAGATAAATAATAGTATCTCATTGTGATCTTAATTTCATTTCTCTAATGACTAATGATGTTGACTGCCTTTCTGTGTAGCATATTTAAGTTTGGCAAGTAGAACTATAATGTCATTATAATATTTTCTAATTCTTGAAAATTTGGGTTTAAAAAATTTTAACTATAATCAATAGTGATGTATCATGTCTCTTTCCTTATAAATGGGCTGAGAGAGATAAATTTTCACATTCTTTTTTAAAAAAACATTTTTTAAATTAAAAAAAATTTATTTATTTAAGTATTCTCCATACCCAACATGGAGCTCAAACTCACAGCCCCAAAGACCAAGAGCATGCAAGTGCTCTTCCCTCTGAGCCAGGCAGATGCCCCTATATTTTAACATTCTTGATAGAATTATCCAAGATAATTTTATCAAATTTTATACCCATTAAAAATATATAGGAAAAGCTGATTCAGTCACAGTTTCAACACATTTAAAACATTTTTAATAGCTTTTTAAGAGATAATTCACATAGCATACAATTCACTCATTTAAAGTATATAATCCAAAGTTTATTAGTGTATTCACAGAATTATACATCCATCTTTTATGACTGGCTTCTTTACTTAGTGAATGTTTTCAAGGTTTATCCACATGTATCAGTACTTCATTTCTCTTTACTGCGGAATAATATACCATCATATGGATATCACATGTAATCTATTCATCAGGTGATTGACATTTGGGTTTTCCCATTTTTGAGCTACTATGGAAAATGCTGCTATGAATGTTTATGTACAAGTGTTAGTGTGGGCATGTTTTCAATTCTTTTGAGTAGATATCTAGGAGTAGAATTGCTAGATCATATTTTATTTTTTTTTTTTTTTTTTTTTTTTTTTTTTTTTGCTAGATCATATTTTAACTCTATGATTAACCACTTGTGGAACTGCCAGACTATTTTCCAAAGTGGCTGTATAGTTTTACATCCATACCAGGAATGTATGAACATTCTAATTTCTCCATGTCCTTATCAACACTTGTTATTATTTTGGCTTTTTTATTATAACTATCCTTGTGAGTGTGAAGTGGTATCTCACTGTGATTTTGATTTGCATTTGCCTGATTTACCTGATAGCTAATACTTTTCCATGTGTTTATTGGCATTTACACATATATTTTTTTGGAGAAGTGTGTATTCAAATCTGTGTCCATTTCTAAATGGGTTATCTGTCCTTTTTATTATTAAGTTTCAAAAGTTCATTATATATTTTAGACACAGGTCCCTTATTAGATACATCCTTTCAAAATTTTCCCCTGTTCTGTGTGTTGTCTTTTTACTTTGAAATATAGAAGTTTTTTATTTCAATGATGTCCAGCTGATCTGTTTTTTCTATTATTGTTTGTCTTGTATTTCTTCCAAGAGTTTTATAGTTTTAACTCTTTAGGTCTTTGGTTCATTTTGAGTTAATTTTTTATGTGATATGAGGTAAGAGTCCAGCCTCATTCTTTTTCATGTGGAATGTAGATTTAATACATTTACACCTACCCTGAACTTTTGCTTATTTTATCCATTTAAAATGGTATTTCAATGTAATTTCATTTGAATTTTTAGTTGCTAAGAAAATTAAGCATCCATATTTTCAAAGCGAGACAAGTACTGACCTCCCTAGATGTTAGATTGCTAGACTAGACTTATCAGGAAAGAATTCCTTTATTAGTAAGCAGTGGGATTTTGAACTAGGTGACACTGAGGCATCTTCTGCTTATACAAGACTAGGTATAAAAGAGCAAACAAATGCTTCCTGCATCTCATGTTTTCTAGGGGAAAAAAATAAACAAAGAGCAAAGCAAACAGAATAAATCACTCACACCCACATTCCACAGTATTTTACCAATTCAATCCAATTCAGCATGTTCACCAATTTTTGACTGTGTGCCGGGTACTGTACTAAGAACTAGAAAACAGCAATAAATTCTGGAACCCACAATCTAACAAGAAGACAAACAAATAAGTAAGCATTTGCACTGTAGCAGGAAATGTACTCTGACCGGGGTAACTAACAGGTATTCTGAGATCCAAATAGTAAAGACAACAAGGCCTGATCGGAAAATTTTCTAAGTAAGTTGCTGGTCAGATGAAGGGTCTGGGAAGCAGCAGTTCTAGAAGTGGGAAAGGGAAACATCATTAGGTAGTGTCAGGTCATCCATTAAAGTTGGAACTTGGAGCTAGAGGTGAAGACATGGTGAGAGATGCTGTGAAAGTGCTTGGGAGAGGAAAGGTCACACAAACCTTGGGTGCCGCGGTAGCACGATGTTAAATTGGATGTTTTTGCCTTAAATAGCTACTATAGATACTTCCAAAGAGTATTCCAAAATACCTCTGTTCGCAGTGCAAGAGAGTTCCAGGTATTGCACATATTTACTAAAACTTGGTATCATCTGTGTAATAAAAAGTTTGACTTCACTTTTTGATTGCTGACAAGATTTATGCCTCACTACCTCCTCCCCAGTGCCTCACATCTGTGTCAGCTGATAAGAAAGCCTGGGTGTTCCATCCTTTGGCATTGATGCTAAGTTCAAACCATAAATGGGAATTCTCACCACTGCCCCACACAGTAGTTTTTATTAACCATGATAAAAACTCCAGACCATTCTGCTTTTCCTTGTTCCCTCAGGCCATTTCAGATCTGCTTGGGAGATACTCTGCTCTCCCTAGGAAGCTGCATTATGTCAGCTTTAAATCTATTCAGACCCTTTTGGGGTGTGTGTGTGTGTGTGTGTGTGCGCGCGCGCGCGCGTGTGTATGTCATCCTCAATCTTGACTTGTGAACCAAATTTTGTGTGAGGTTCTATTTGGTTTCTATAGAATAGCTACACTAATTTAATTTTTTAAATTCTAGCCATTCTGCAGGGTGTGTAGCGGTACCTTCTAACCTTAATCAGTACTTCTCTTGGGCCTGATAAGATGGAGCATTTTCTCATTTGTTAATAGGACATTTGGTTATCCTCTGTGAAATTCCTGTTCATGTATTTTGCCTATTCTTTTTTTTTTTAATAGGAGGTTTTTTTTTAATTTTTATTTATTTACTTATGATAGTCACTGAGAGAGAGAGAGGCAGAGACACAGGCAGAGGGAGAAGCAGGCTCCATGCACCGGGAGCCTGATATGGGATTCGATCCCGGGTCTCCAGGATCGCACCCTGGGCCAAAGGCAGGCGCCAAACCGCTGCGCCACCCAGGGATCCCTGCCTATTCTTATATTAGTTTGTCTGTCTCTCTTTGGGAGTTTATTCCACATGTTCTGTAAATGAGTATTTGTCATTTACATGTCATGGAAATATATTCTTTGCTATGACTTGACCTTTTACTTTTAACGGTGTTTCCAATAAACAGAAATTTCTTAATTTACCCAATTTATCAAGCTTTTACCTTAAGATTATGCTTCATGTATTTTGTTTATAAGAAATCTGTTCCTACTCCAACCTCATGAACATATTATCCTGGTGATGTTCTAGAAACTTTGTAACCCTATCCTTTACATTTAGATCTGCATATGGTATGAATGATATATAGATCCGTGTAGTGTGAAGTAGAAGTTGAGATTCTTTTTTTTTTTTTTTTCCCACATGGATATCCGGTCAGTGCCATCTGGTTTTTGGAAAGATAGTCTTTCCCCACTGCTCTGTTATGCCAACTATGTCAAAATCAATGTTCTATATATATTTGGGTCTGTTTCTGAACTTTTTATTCTGCTCCACTGATCTATTTGTCTATCTTTGTAGTAAAACTATACCATTTTATTAATGGAGTGTTACAATAAAATTTGATAAATGGTGATTCCTTCAACCTTCTCTTCTTTAAGATTTACATGGCCCTTTGAATTTTCATATAAATTTCAGAATAAGTGTAGCAATTTCCATTTGAATTATGCTTATATTGTGGTAACACATTAAGCACAGTTTCTGCTATAGATTTTTGTAGCTCTCCTTTACCATAATAAAAAGTTTTCTTTCCACACCCATTTTTCTAAACATTTTTTAAAAACATAAACAAGATGTTGAATTTTACAAATTATTTCCTCCATCTATTGAGTTTGTAATTTTTCTTTCCCTCAATGAATTTGTCAGGTTTTGGTATCAAGGTTGTGTTAACTTTATAAAATAAGCTGGGAAGTGTTATCTCTTTGTTAATATTCTAGAAAAGTTTTAATAATTTAGTAGAATAAATCAGTGGAGCCATCTAGATCTGGAGTTCTTTTTTTTTTTTTAATGTAGGCTCCACACCCAGTGTGGAGCCCAAAGTGGGGCTCGAACTCCACAACCCTGAGATCAAGACCCAAGCTGAGATCAAGAGTCAAATGCTTAACCAGCTGAGCCACCAAGGCACCCCCGTATTTCTTTCTGAAAAGGTTTTTAAATGTACATTTAATTTCATTAACATCTACGGGTCTATTTTAGTTCTCTTTGGATCAGTTTGTAACTTGTTTTTTCCTAAGAATTAATTAATTTCATGTATATTTTCAAACTTATGTGCATGAATTTGTTCTTAATATTATCTTAATATCTGTAATGATATATCATCATTTATCATTATCCTCATTTATTATATATGAATATATATGATATATAAATATCCTAACTTATTCTTATTATGGGTTATTTGTCTTATCCTCCTGTCCCTCTCTCTCTCTCTCTCTTTTTCAATCTTGCCAGGGTTTGACAGTTTTATTCATCTTTAAAAAAAAAAAAAACTTTTTTGGCTCTGTAGAGTCTCCATATTTTGAATTTCCTTCTGTTTCATTAATTTATTCCTCTTATGGTTTCCTTTTTCTATTTTGTTTGAGTTTCATTTTCTCTTCTAACTTCTTTGATTATTGGCCTTTCTTACTTTATAACATATCCATTATATTTACTTAGAGCCATAAATTTTCTTTTAAGCTCAGCTTAGGTGCAAACTCCAATTATTGATTTTAGCATTCTCATTATATTCATTTGAAAATTATATATATTTAAATTTTCCATTATGATTTCTTCTTTGATCCAAGCACATATGATTTCTTTTAGGGTGGTTGTTGTTACAGATGTCTAGTTTAATTGCACTCTTTATGATTTCAATCCTTTCAAATTTCTATTGCTTTATGGTCTATGATTTTTGCAAATGTTCTCTGTGACTCAGCTAGAGCAAATATTCTGCTGTTGTTTATATGGTATTCTAATATACATGAGTCAGACCAGGTTTGTTAATCATGTTGAAGTCTTCTGTATATATACTTTAAATCAAGAAAAGTTTTGGGAAGGATAGAAGAGGACATCTTGGATCTTGGCTTAGCACTCCTACTTCTTGATAGAACCTAAGCCAAATGGGACCAGAGCATAGAAGCATGAATAGATTGATGTCCATGGTAAGTTTCACCTAGAAATGGTGTCTTATTACAAGTATTTTTAAAACACCTCACACTGACTCCCAGAGAGAGATGATCTCCTTCCCTAGATGGGTCCCTTCTGTTAGTTTCATAGGGTGAGGGATTTTGGAAGGATGTGAGAAGAGCTTAGCCCTGGGGACTAGGGCTGGGGTTATACAGGTGGGTAGAACAAGGCAGAGCAATCCTTCCTGTGCGAGAAGCCAGGCTATTGAAGACATGAGCCTCAATTTTCAAGGTTTTAGTTTTCAAGATATATCTATTCTGTGTTGTTTTCATTAACTGTAACTTTAAGCCTTTTGGAGAGGACTATAATTTAAGTATTTGCTCCCCTAGTCTGGTCTCCTGCCTCCTCCTCCCCTTCTATAACCATCCCTCAACACACACATGTACACATACACACACACACTATATCTGGTGTCAGGATATGTTGTTTTGGCTTTTGGGGGGTATATAATAAGGTGAAGCCTCCTAGAATTCCAGCTGTCATGAGGAATGGAGAGTCCTACTTTTGGGGTAAACACTACAAATAAGAAAGCCAGAGATGCTATGTTTCTCTATATTTGTAGGTCAGGATAAGACCTCTCATGACCCTGTAAGTGAGGAGGAACATGTTGGCCACAGTTTAGGGTCCAAGCATCTGCCTCTTTGCAAAAATTCCTCCCAGTGTAGCCCACAGGTCTTATATGGAAAACATTTGTCTATATGTATGTTCCTCAAAACCTTCTTTCCATAAACACACACAGTCCTGGAAATTATGGGAAAGAAAGCAGTCATTTTGAGGTTAGGCCAAGGCATCAAGCACTTCTGCCTAATTCAGTAAAAGGGCTCTTCTGGATGACCTCAATCCCTTCCTCCATGGACTTCCATCCATTACAGTCTTTTCCAGTTGCATGTGGTATTCCGGTGACTATCCTAAACCTGCTTTAGCTTCATTTTGGCTATCCTATCATTATTTGACCCACCAATCTTATTTCCAGAAATATTTTCCAAAACACACTGGAAAATTTGAAACAAACTAGTAGTTTTAGATTGATAGAAAAAATCTTTAACTAGGCTTAATATTACCATGACTTTGTGTGCAAAGTTCCAGGCATATTCTAGGCACTCTTGAAAGAGCAGGTATTACCTTCTGGGTGAGATTAGACAGTAGGGAAGTTTCAGAAATAGGCAATTTGGAAGTAGAATAAGGACAAACTATGAAGCTTAAAAACTGCTGAAATTTTTCCTCCTCTTTCCTAAATCCTTAACTGTCCTCCTTGGAATGCCCTTTCAAGCACTGCTTAGCCACCACCATTACATTTTAAATAGCCATATTGATTTTTCCTTCCCTTTGCCAGTGAAATCCCCCAGGCTCTGTTGACAGAGCAAAGCACATGCTCTGCTTCTTTCAAGCACTCTTCAAATGCAGTGCACTGCGTCAGCTCTCTGCGCCTTGGTTTGTGGAGAAAGCAACTGGAGGATGCTGTAGGGCTTTGCAGATTACCTGTCCATTCCTGGCCAGTGTGGGCAAACCAGGGAGGGTTGGAATTGACTTGGGGTTAGGACCTGGGGAGATGTGAAGGCTCTTTTTTCTCTTCATGGTAAAGAAAGGGAGTCGGAGGGAATTCAGAGCTTTGGTTCACTTGTCATTTCTCTTCATATGTGCATTGTGCCTCACACACTCACTCTGGTGCTGCTGCCAGCTCTTGCTGAGACAATTGCTGGATACTGATTTCTCATCAACAGTGCTGTGACTCAGTCAGAGCCCAGGCATGTAGAAGGTGGCACATGACCCAGAGACATATTGTGAGGACCGACCCTGGTGGCCTGATGCCACCCTCTGTATGTTTGTTAGAAACCTTGCCCACTGGATAATGTCTACTGGGAGTGTGGTGAGAAAGAGGCTACCCTTACCCTCAAGTGCCCTCATAGGCTTAAAGTGCTGACCTCTATGGTCAGCAGCCTCTGAGCCAACCAGTGTGGAGACAGTAGAGGGGAGGCAGGGGATGAACCACATAGGAAATCAAGGCATATTGTAGGGAGATCCTTTGCTGACCTTTCCTTGCTGGGACAGAGCGATTAGAAGAACCTTGGAGACAGCCTCCTCCTTATACTGTGAGAACTACCAGAAGCTCTGAATCTCCCTCCCTCTATTCTTTCCTTTCTCCCTTTTACCCCTCCTCCTTCCCTCTGTCCTTTCATTCATAAACATGTTTTTTCAGCATATCTAGTGTTGTAGGCACCGCCTTGGGTAGTTGGGATCCAATGGTGAACAAGACAGAATCCTTAATTCTTAGTCCAATGGTGGAGAAGACAAGAAACAACCATTTCTCTCTAGGGATTTAAGTGCTGTCCCAGACGCTGAGGAGCCCAGGAGTCATAGGAGTACATGGATGGGTACCTAGTGAGGTGGGGGAGGGTGGGAGTGGAATTGGGAAGAGCTTCATGAATGAGATAGAATCTTAAACTACAAATAAATCTAGCCAAGCATAAAAGTTGACAGACTTCAAGGCGCTCATGCCTCTCAGCTTCTTCCCCAAATGATTTCTCAGTTCAAACCTTCCACAGCTAAGAATAGCATCTCTCTTTTGAAGATCCAAAGTGTCTAAATTTACAAACTTGAAAGATGTTTCAGAGCCATGCAAGGCTAATAAAGGCAAATATAGATGCAATGAACAGGCATCGATATTTTAAAGCAATTAATTAGACCACTGGAAATCTCTGGGCATTCAAAGCATTTTGCTCCAAGCTTACTATTAAATACCTGTGGATAAAACTCAACAAATATTTGTTAATGGCCAGTTTTCTTCCTATTCTAGTTAATGGGGATAGAGAGTCCATTTCACTCTCTCCCCTAAAAGATCTTGTACTTTAGTGGGGGAAGATGGAAAATAAACAACAGCACCCCCTTTCTCTCTCTCTATCTATACATCTATAGATAGAGATAGATAAATGTTTCACACACACACACACACACACACACACACACTAGGGGATAGTTAATATAAAATAGAGTAAATCTAGCTTTGTATTGTCCAGTATGCTAGCCACTAGTCATATTTGACAATTTGAATATACACTTAAATTAATTAAAGTAAAAAATTCAGCTCCTTAGTCTCACTAGCTATTTCAGTTGCTCAATACTAATATGTGGCTAGCAGCTATAATATTGGACAGTGCAGGGCAGCCCCAGTGGCTTAGTGGTTTAGCGCTGCCTTCAGCCCAGGGCGTGATCCTGGAGACCCAGGATCGAGTCCCACATCAGGCTCCCTGCATGGAGTCTGTTTCTCCCTCTGCCTCTCTCTCTCTCTCTAATAAATAAATAAAATCTTTAAAAAAATATTGGACAGTGCAGATATAGAATGTTTATAACCACAGAAAGTTCCACTGAATGGCACTGTTCTCACTTAGCTGTTTGGATGGCTAACTTCATTTTCTTTTAATATTAAGTCTCTTCAATTGTGTTGTCGGGGTTCACTGGAGAAACAGAGCCAAAACATATATGTAAAGAGAGATTTATTATAAGGAATTGGCTCAAGCGATTGTAGAGAATGACAAGTCCTAAGATCTGCAGGGAATTATATATAATTATATATAATCTGAATTATAAGCTGGAGACCCAGGAAAGCCAGTGGTAGGAGTTTGAAGACCTTAAAACCAGGAGAGCTGTCCAAAGGCTGGTAGGCTTGAAGCCCAGGAAGAAGTTTATGTTAGAGTCTGAAGACAGAAAACAAGCTCACATCCTAGGTCAAAGGCAGTGAGGCAAGAGGAATTCTCTTTTACTCTGGGGGAAGAGTCAGCCTTTTTGTTCCATTCAGGTTTTCAAATAATTCCATGAGGTCCAGCTACATTATGGAGAGCAATCTGCTTTACTCAGTCTACTGATTTAATTTGAATCTCATCACCAAATACCCTCACAGAAATACCCAGAATAATGCTTGACCAAATATCTGGGCACCCTCTGGCTTGGTCAAGTTAACACATAAAATTAGCCATCACATCAAATTCAGTTCATGGTAGCACTACTGGTTGTGACATTCTCACGCACTGTCAATCCATACTCAACTGTCTGGCTACTAAAATACCAATTCTACTTTCATTTCATTTCCAAGGATTTAAATCTCGTAGCCAGAGGGAAGAAGCAGCTTCCACTTGAACTCTATTGCATGCTATTTTAGGTCATTTCCTTATGACAATATAGAGCATGACATACTGGAAAGAGCTTGGATTTATGGGATCCCTGGGTGGCGCAGCGGTTTGGCGCCTACCTTTGGCCCAGGGCGCGATCCTGGAGACCCAGGATCGAATCCCACGTCGGGCTCCCGGTGCATGGAGCCTGCTTCTCCCTCTGCCTGTGTCTCTGCCTCTCTCTCTCTCTCTCTGTGACTATCATAAATAAATAAAAATTAAAAAAAAAAATTTTTTAAGAGCTTGGATTTATTATGACACAATGTGGATTCAAATCCCAGCCCTGACACTTGCTAGCTATATTGCATTGAGCAAGTGATTTGATAATTCTGAATCTTGGTTTTCTCTCCTGTAAAACCAGATGACAATAACACTCTCACTGTTCTGTAAAAAATAAATGAGGTAATGCAAAAGAATGTCTGAGAGATGTGTATTATGTCAATACCTCTATAATGTAACATTGAAATGGGAGACCATTTCACTGTGAGACGAGAGGGCATAAGATATGTTCTCTTCTTTATAATTTACCCCCAGCATACCTGCCATGTCATGGTAGATACTGAAAGAAATATGAATGAATAAATGTATACATGAGTTTTGGGCCCAATCAATTGTGAGCTTTTGAAAAATTAACACCAAATTTTGTCTTCCTATACTTAATACAATGTTATGCTGTTATTATTAAGCTTTCAGAAATGGTTTATCATAGAGTATCAGTGTTTGAAATTCGAAAAAGAAGAGTTTGTTCATAAGCAATTCAAGTCTTAGAGATTGACTACTCTATAAAAATGCAAAGCTATTAGATATGCGTTTTTGTGTCATTCCTCTTAGGGTGTCAGAGATCAAGATCACATTTAATAGCTTTTTGTTATATTCACACCATCCAACCACATTTTGAATTTAATAATTCACCCACTATGGAAGTTATTACATCTCACTTGGGGAAAGAGAATAATTCTGTTTCACTCAAAGATGGCACGTTGGTCTTTTTACTCCCTCTGAGATCACCTAGAAAATAATTTCTGATTTTCTATTTTTCAGCTTAGTGTGACCTTTTTCTGTAACGAATAAAAATGTGCTCATCAACTAATCTCAGTGAATTTTCTTTCTAAAAATAAATGCCATAACTCTGTGAAGAGACTTCTTCATTGTATTAATGAAAGGAAGAAGGCTGAGTCACCAGTGGCTTATGATTCATTGACTTAGCAGGACAGTGAGTGAGTCAGTTGGGCCCTGACTGGAGATGGTGTGTATGACAAGGGAGCCAGGTAGACCTCTGTTTCTTGAGTTGACAATATAGAACAAGGGAACAGATCTATGATCAGGACCAGAGAAGGTAGATGGACTTCAGACAGCAGCCAATGAAGGCAAGTGGGCTTCCAAAAGGAATGATCTAAAGCCTAAGGAAACATGTAAAGTTTCACAGAGATGGCAAAGACATGAATCAGTCACATGTGGGCTTGTCTGTGAAGTTTGAAAATCAAAGCAGCCTTAGCCCTGGAAAAAGTATGCAATGATATAATTAAAAAATCCTTTACAACAAAGTGCTTAGTAAAAGTGGAAACACTCATTTCTAAGGGACAGAAGAGCAAGAATATAATTGAGTTCAAGAAAACTAAAGGGGCAAGGAATATTTACCAAGCACCTACTAAGTGGGTACCACATAGATCATTCTATTTAATTTTCAGCACTCTTGAGGATTACGATGAAGCATAGATGTTGGGCAGGATACAATAATGCCCTTTTTTTTTCTTTTTTCAAAGATTTTTTTATTCATTCATTCATGAGAGACACAGAGAGAGAGAGAGAGAGAGAGGCAGAGACACAGGCAGAGAGAGAAGCAGGCCCCACACAGGGAGCCTGACACAGACCCGACCCCAGGTCTCCAGGACCACACCCTGGGCCGAAGGTGGCACCAAACTGCCGAGCCACCGGGGCTGCCCAATATTGCCCTTTTTAATGATGGTACTAAGGACAGTGCCATATTACTGTGCAAACAGGGGACCCATTTCCAAGCAGGAAGGGATTCTTTTGTCATCTTCCATACACACCTGTTGGTAGTAAAAATGCTCTCAGCTTTTTTTTCTAGATAGCAAATTTGCCTTTGCTATCTAGAGTATGGTGGATATACACAACATTATAGCAACTATGATATCCTTTATAGTGCCAATGATACAGAAAACATAAAAATGACTTGATTACATAATGCAAGACTAGATAAAGTCCAGAAAGAATAATAAGTATAATGATATACTATTCAACCACTTAAAATGCCAATGCAAAAGAAAAAATTAACAATGTAGTATAAGCATGTGTGCAATACATGGTTACATGAACAAAGTCAGAAAGTAGTGTGAATAGTATTATATAATTATCACTAATACAATAATACCCTTTCATTCTAGAATAATCCCATGTGTGCTATACAATGCATCATATTGGGCAGAGTCTTTTGATCACCTAAATCTAAAACCTTTTTTTTCTTATATCAGACAAATTTTTATCTAAAACCTCTTTTTTTCTTATATCAGATACATTTTTCATTGTAATTCCTCAGATCTCAGCTCAATTATTATCCTTCTTGGAGATTTCAGGGACACTTTTCCCTGGCTGGGATTTCTTTATCCCTCCTCTGTGCCCCAGAGCATTTTTTGACCTCCCTGTGGAATGGATCTTCCAAAATATGTTGTGTCTTAATTCTTCTATTTGGTTGTCAACTCTTTGAGAACTTGGAGAATTCATCCTTGAGTTTCCTTAACTCAACAAAAATACACATTTTCTCAGAGTATAAGAGTTCTTGTCTCCTGACTCCTTTCCTATTGAATGTAAACCACTCATTCTATCTAGCCTTCAACACGACCGTTGAGGCTCAGTTGCTGCTCTTTCTTGGCCTCATAGCCAAACTTTTCAACAGAGTAGCTAGCCTATTTGTAGTCTTCCTTTCCTGGCATGTTGACTCTTCCACTCACTACATCTGGCTTCTGTTCCCAGTGGGGCCACCTTTGGGCAGGTGTTTCCGTATAGTCTGCACTACTTCTTACAACTTCGCATGTGCCTTGATTTTTTAGCCTTCTGACTCGTGTTTTTGTTTGTTTGTTTGTTTGTTTGTTTAAGTAGGCCCCATGCTGGGCCCAATGTGGGGCCTAAACTCTTGACCTGAGATCAAGACCTAAGCCAAGATCAGGAGTCAGATGCTTAACCAACTGAGCCACCCATGTACCCTTCTTGACTCATTTTAGAAATGAGTTTTATATAGTGTAGAGCTCAGTGTTGTTTTGTGAGTTAATCTCAAAATTGTGTTCTTTTAATTCAGATGAGTTGCAATTACATTTTTTTAATAGAATTGATTTGGCTTGTTCTCAACTGTGTCATATGATTTTATGTTATATTTACTTTTGTTTTATGTCATTTTTCTCTGCAGTCCATTTTCTCTGCTATTTGTTTTTTGTATTCTATTCACTATTTATAAAAGTCTGTATTTTTGTCCAAGTCATTCCTTTTATACAAATGCATTTATAGTCCTTGGGTCCCTTTCCTTACTTAGGCTTCCACTAATGATTTGTTTAGTCCTAAATTATATACTTTTATTCCTAACTACTACTCATGTGGCAACCAATTAGATTATTTTATTTTCCCCTTTCTATCTTCTTCCTCTGTTTTTAAGATACTCTGTTAGAAAATATTTCTCTTATTTTATTTTTAAAGTTTTATTTATTTATTTATGAGAGAGAGTTCTTGTGTGCAAGTGTGACCAGGGGAGGAACAAAAGGAGAGAGAGAGATCTTCAAGCAGATTCCCCACTGAGCATGGAGCTGGTCACAGGGCTCAATCCCATGACCCATGAGATCATGATCTGAGCTGAAACCAAGAGTCAAACACTTAACTGGCTGAGCCATGCAGGCACCCCAAGTTATTTTAAAAGTTTAATAGGATTTATCTTGAATACAACCATTTTGGATCAATTTTCAATATTTAGATTTAGACCTTTTATTTTTGAAAATATTTTTAAAGTTATAATTCTATATGTTAATAGCATTTCAAGCTGAAAAGATTCCTTAAAGACTCCAACTGTATACATGTTTATACTTTCCTTTTTTTTTTTTTAAAGATTTTATTTATTCATGAGAGACACACAGAGAGAGAGAGAGAGAGAGAGAGAGGCAGGGACACGGGCAGAGGGAAAAGCAGGCCCCATGCAGGAAGCCCGATGTGGGACTCGATCCTGGGATTCCAGGATCATGCCCTGGGCCAAAGGCAGGTGCTAAACCGCTGAGCCACCCAGGGATCCCTGTTTATACTTTCTTAATTCTATCTCTATTACTTTCTCTTTGATTCTTTTCATTTCTTTCTTTATTTTGCTTTTCTTCTTTTGGCTGCTTTTTTTCTTCTCCTCAATGCTCTTTTATTTTTGGTCAAAGCTATTCCCTGTGTGTACCTTATAATTTAGTTCATTTCTAAGAAGACTTTATCTTGTTGGGTTTTTTTTTTTTTTTTTGCAATTTTTACTTGAATTTTATCAACTCCTATTTCACATTTCCTGTGTGTTCCATCCATTTTTATTACAAATTTTAAAATTTCTTACTCAAGATCATTTTTCATAATTACAAATGTTAGTTTAACAATGTTTACTTTAGGTTGGAATGTCATAATTTTTTTTCTTTGCTTTATAGTTGGATTGAAGGGAAAAATATTTTATTTATTTTTTTTTAGATTTTATTTATTTATTCATGAGAGACTCGAGAGAGAGAGGCAGAGACATAGGTAGAGAGAGAAGCAGGCTCCACGCAGGGAGCCTGATGTGGGACTCGATCCCGGGACTCCAGGATCACCCTCTGGGCCGAAGGCAGGCGCTCAAACGCTGAGCCACTCAGGCTTCCCAAGGGAAAAAATATTATTAGGTGAAATGTTTATTCCCATTTAAAATTTTCTTCTTAAGGTAGCTATGTACAAATGCATAATGCCATTTTCTTTTTCTTTTTAAAATGTTTATATGTTTCTGGGCCAGATGAGATCCAGGCTAAGGAGTTTGGATAGCTCATTGGCTTTCTGAGTTCAAGACCACCCTCTCAGTTGGTATTCTGACATGCAGATCCTTTAATGAGTGGTGTGAGGAAGGAAGGAAATTAGCTTTCTAATTTTATGATCCTTTGGTTTCCCAATGACCCTTAATTTCCACGTTCTGCCTCATTCTTTCCATTCACCATGAAAATTCCAAGAGATAACCTTCCCTTTTAGTCACCTCTCTATCTCCCAGATCAGTGCCTTCCATTTTGATCCTGTGTCCTTCCACATGTCTTCCTCTCAATTTCCTCACAGCCACCCCAATCCCATCCCATAGCCAGTGCTCTGGCCTGCCAGATTTCAGATCTGTTCTCATTTTTCTCTGTTTAGGGTGGAACCATCTCTTTCTGGTGAATTTTATTTTGTATTTCATCACGCTAGGCTCCTGTTATCCTCTGCTTTCCATGCAGTCTCTGGCCATTCTCCAATTGAGTATGAATTCTGGAGCTGCCTCTGGCTTTGCTGTTTTAAATATTTATTCTCAAAAAAAATATTCTCTTCTTCCATGTAAATTTATTATTTTAGTAGTCCTTGTCTCTTGGTTATGCTGTTGCATGGTTTACATGGGTTTCTTTGCTTTCTTTAATGGTCTATATGTTTTCTGGAGGACATATAATAGATTCTAATTTAGATGGCTATCATTGTCCTACAAAAACTTGGACTCTATTCACATCATTTTTGAAGGCATCTTCAGAGAATCCCAAGTGTAAATTAGATGCAAAGTTGAATTCTGGCATAAACTTGGGAGTATAGTATGTTGGGGGCCACAGAACCCCTCTCCTCAGCCTTTTTTCTATTCTTGGGACAGCCCCTGAAGGAAATCAGTGGAACCCCTACAGAGAGCAGTATAGAGACCCTTGATCTTGATACTTACTACAATCCCTCCAAAACCATATATTGGCAAGCTCCTGGTACATGAACCAGAGACATATTGTGAGGACTGGCCCTGGTGGTGTGGCTCCTGGCACATGAACCAGGAGCTTGCCATTGATGCTTAACTAATAAGAAGATTCTGTTGACTAGAATGGTATCACATACAACTTAGTCAATTGATTATTTCTTGGATTTTCCTCCCCTTCTTTGCACTCCAGATTGTCTTGCAAGCAGTCATAGAGATGTGTGGATTAGGGGTACACAGATAAATTCATTCCTGTGTATTGTGAACCCCAACCAGTGTTCTGGTCTAAAGTTCCTAGCTGTTATGAAAAATTGCCACTCTGCTAGAAAGACTCCTGTCCCTTAAACAGAATATTTTAAATGCTTTCTCCTCAACCATCATTTTCTGAAATCTCTGAGCTCGATCTGCTAAAAATGGCTCTACAACATTCCCTCCTGCTTCTTGCTAATTGGAGTCCATAAGCTTCTCTTTGCATTAACGAATTTTGAATTCCCTTCTGAGTGTCTGGTCTAATGCTCTTGATCCAACAGTAAGAAACCTTTTCTAATCATGGTGCTTCTTATCCTGAATGTAATGCTCTCACTCTTTTCCCTAAACGCTTTCAAATCCATTATCTCATCAGACCCTTCTCCTTGAGCTTAGCTGGTCAGGCATTCTCAAAAGTTCTTTATTTTTCATAAGATAAAACAAAGGCCAAGAAAAGTGAAATTACTTGTTGAGGATGTAGTTGAGAAAACTATATTTGTAATTCATGTTTCTTTATTCTCAGTCAAATGCACACTGTCCATTAGATATCCCCAAATTTATAATTAATGTAGATTAAATTAGAGGGCGGACTCTCTCTCTCCACACTCCCAGCAGACATTATCCAATGGGTTTTTTAGCAAATATACAGAGGGATGCATCAGGCCATACCACCAGGGCCAGTCCTCACAATATGTCTCTGGGTCATGTGCCACCTTCTACATGCCTGGGCTCTGACTGAGTCACCGCACTGTTGATGAGAAATCAGCATCCAGCAATTGTCTCAGCAAGAGCTGGCAGCAGCACCAGAGTGAGTGTGTGAGGCACAATGCACATATGAAGAGAAATGACAAGTGAACCAAAGCTCTGAATTCCCTCCGACTCCCTTTCTTTACCATGAAGAGAAAAAAGAGCCTTCACATCTCCCCAGGTCCTAACCCCAAGTCAATTCCAACCCTCCCTGGTTTGCCCACACTGGCCAGGAATGGACAGGTAATCTGCAAAGCCCTACAGCATCCTCCAGTTGCTTTCTCCACAAACCAAGGCGCAGAGAGCTGACGCAGTGCACTGCATTTGAAGAGTGCTTGAAAGAAGCAGAGCATGTGCTTTGCTCTGTCAACAGAGCCTGGGGGATTTCACTGGTAAAGGGAAGGAAAAATCAATATGGCTATTTAAAATGTAATGGTGGTGGCTAAGCAGTGCTTGAAAGGGCATTCCAAGGAAGATGTGTAAGGCCTTGAAGGATATTATGCCTCAGACTTCAAAGATAAAGGAATGTCCAAGGAAGTAAATTTTGGGACAGGTTGGCTGTTTCCACATTCATCTTTCCTCTTCTGAACTTTCTTCCTTGGAAGATTTCTTACCACTGTCATCCTACATGGCCCCAACAGTAGGTCTCAGGTCTTTAGTACCTACCTCGTGTCAGGTCTATTCAGCACTTACTCTATCTTGGAAATATGCTGAGCACTTTGCACCTAAACAGAGATTCAAATATTACCTCTAGTTTGCATTTAAGGAAACTCAGTTCAGAGAAGCTAATTAACTTAGCCATCTTCACACAGCTAGTGAGAAGCAAAATTCAGTTAAACCTAGGTCTGTTGGCTTTCAAGGCACACACCCGTTATATGTTAGCATGTCACTCCAGTGAAAGTCATCCAGGAATAAAATTATCAAAAATAATGCAGAGTTGGTTAATAGTTTTGGAGCTTCTCCCAAGTATTTCACTTGGTCATTTGGCTGTAGTTGAGTCCCAAAACTACTTATGGGTCAACTCACTAGGCATCTCGGCAAGGGTAATGGCCATATAAGGCCCAGGCTGCAGAATGATAACAATTTTAGTCCTTGGTGACTGAGTTAGTCTTTAAGTTTCCTAAAGTCCTTTGGTGCATGGTCTAATAGTCAGGTTCCACTTCCCATTTAGGAGAGGGACTGGTGCACCCTGGGACTTTCATGTCCAACTCAGAACTTGAAAGGGGGTATACAGGCACCTACCAGTTCACTGTTTCTCTTTTTTCTCTGTATCTATAAAGAAGTTCAGAACATGAGGCTGTCAGTAAGAGTGAAGAGAAGGTGGAAAGACAGCAGCAGCAAGGTTGACATAGTGGCAGGAGAGAGAGATTGCAAGAGAGAGAGAGCATGCAGAAGTAAAGGGCAGACCTGGACGATGTTTGGTGCTTGCCTTTATCTCTGTAGGGGTAGCGTGACAACATGATGGAGAACAACCACATGTGTGATAGGGGGATTTTTGTTGTGAAGCTCACTGTGTGGATTAAACTGAAGAGCTCCGGTACTGTGTTACCTTGATGACAATATTTTTTTCAATATTTACAGAGTTCATTTTAATCAGGATGAATCTCTGTAGTAAAGAATTAAACAGGGGATCCCTGGGTGGCTCAGCAGTTTGACGCCTGCCTTTGGCCCAGGATACGATTCTGGAGTCCCGGGATCGAGTCCCACATCGGGCTCCTGGTATAGAGCCTGCTTCTCCCTCCTCCTGTGTCTCTGCCTCTCTCTCTCTCTCTCTCGAATAAATAAATAAATAAATCTTTAACAAAAAATAAAAATAAAGAATTAAACATACAAGTTGAATGATAGAATCCACTGAACACTTCTAACAATTTCATTTAATTTACTTCATCATTACTATAATTAACAGCCAAATAGCCCAGCATATGAAATAATGCTAATAAGGGCTCATTTCTATAAGATAGCTGTTTTGAGATTTGCTTTCTGGAGGAAAGCATCTCACACACATCATCCAGCTGGACTCCCAGGTAGGAAAAAGAAGTGATGGCATTCCTCAAAATTTCCCTCCACCCTCCTGTATGTAATTCCTGGCAAGCTGACTGCTTGGTTTTCTTCCTCACTGGGCAACACTCGAGCAAAGTTTCCTTCAGGATGGAGTTAAGTGAACATTTGACACTCAGAATAAGAATGAGAGATAGGGTCCCACTTCCCAGAAAACCCAAGAATGAATTCCCCAGGGTAGAGAGCCCGGCCTTTGCCTGAAAGACCCTCTCTTGGATTCCACTCGGTGCTGTAAGGGACCTTCCAAACCACAGGCTTCCCCCCAACATGGGGTAGGTAACTGTACCTGTTTGCTCCACCACACCGGTTGAGAATCTATGCATGCTCTATCCATCCTTGTCTTTCAAACTTCCCAGCCAAGAATGGTGTCCAACTTGCAGTCGTGGAGTGGATAATCCAGCCCACAGGAATGAGGGACAGCAGGACTCTACAGACAAAGCATGTGGCCAAAGTTTCTATTTGAAGAAGAACCAGGCTCAACTGTCTTGAGCCCAACTGCCTTGGTAGCCTGGCCCAGAATCTAAAAACCTCACAAAAACCCTGTGAGGGCCATAGTTTTATACTGTTTTTAAAAATTGTGTTTTCTAAAAAAAAACAAAACAACAAAAAGAACACCTAATATAAAATTTGCCATCTTAATTTCTAAGAGTGCAACTGAATAGTGTTAAGTATACTATATTTATATTGTCATGGGGCCAATCTCCAGAACTCTCATGACTTGTAAAACCAAAACTCTGTACCCATTGAATAACTCCCCATTCTCTCACCTGCACTCCCACTCAGCCCTAGCCCCCTTCCAACCACTGTTCTACTTTCTGCCTCTATGAATTTGACTACTCTAGGAACCTCATATAAGTGGAATTGCCTTTTCGTAACTGGCTTTTCTCACTTGGTGTAATGTCCTTGAGGTTCAGCCATGTTGTAGCATGTGACAGTATTTCTTTCTTTTTTTAAGGCTACATAATGTTCCACTGTGTATATACACATTTTGTTTATCCATTCGTCCATCTATAGACACTTAGGTTGTTTCCATCTTTTGGATATTAGTAAATAGCGATGCTATGAACATGACTATGTGGCTTTATTTTTATGTTTACAAATGATGTTACTTAGATTCAGAAAGTTCAGGTAATAACCTGAAGTCACATAGGTAGTTAGAGCCTGGGAAACTAAAAGATCAAGAGACTAAGGGGATTGCTCAAAATTGCAAGACAAAGTGCCACTCACTGGAGGCCCAGGGGCAGAGGCCAAGTTGTCACTCTGTGCATCTGGGCTCCTTAACTGACATCTTGCAGAGGCTGCTGTAGGGATGTTCTTCAAGGTGATTGTCACCAGTCCCAAGGGTGACTGGCTGGTCTTGGAGACAGAAGGGGCCATCTTCAGAGCTCTCCTCCCAGAAGAGGAGCAGGATTGGGTGGAATGGGAAGGGACTGTCTTCTGAGGGATACAGACAGCTACCAGGGATGGGGAAGTCTGGATCTGTGTGCTCTAAGGTGGAAGGAGCCACTTGGGAATGCAATCCTTAGATTGGCAGCATCAGCACAACCCTGTAAAAATGCAGAACTCTGGGCCCCACACTAGACCAACTAAGTCATTTCATGTTACAGGGTCCCAGAGGCCTGAGTTAACATTAGAATTAAGGAGTACAACTTTATTTTTTTTTTAAAGGAGTACAGCTTTAGAGCTTTTCAAGTTACGTACACATTTATAACATTTCTTCCTCATTTTTAAACCTCATAAAGTCCTGACATGGCAATGGGGCAGGGAACCAGCTACCTGCTTTTCCCATGCATCTGGGGCCTCAGGCCTCTGAGGCAGAGCAGAGCTCTCCCGGGAAGAAGGGCATTTCTTCCTGTGCCCCCTCTGAGTCTTGGAGTGTGGCTCCAAGTCCCAGAGGGAGGTTGCCAGAGCAACAAGAGATTATGTGAGGGGGCAGAGACAGGAAGGGAAGCATCACTCTGGTTGAATCAGGCATATACTTTACAGACTTACATCATTGAACATCTCTGAGGAAGTTTCTGTGTTTATACCATTTTCTGGAGAAGAAAAAGGAGATTGAGATTGGTGAAGTGCCTCATCTAGGGTTACACAGCTCAGTGGCTAGTTCCCCTGGGGATGTTCCCAAATGTGGCTATTTTCCTTGCCACCTACTTCCCCATAGGTCCCAGTGTCAAGTTCTTGGCCCTATGGTTTTAGGACATTCAGGCAGTGGCCTATAAGGTCAGTCCTCACCCTAGGGCTGGAAGCACAGAGGATGTGAATTTAAGGAGGTGAAGTGAGGAATAAGTGAAGTATGCACTTTAATCCATTACTTCCAGGCACTATATGGGTCACTCAATAAGCATGTGTTGAGTGAATGAATGGAATAAAGAACAGATGACTGCCGTGTCGCCTCCTTCTTGGAGACTTGGAAACACCTGTAAATGTGTTTTCAGCTTCCCTCTGTGCCTGGGGCTGATGCTGACCCAAAGGAAATACCTCAGAGGCCAATGGTCTGCTCTCTTGCACACTGTCCACACTGTGGCAGCCCCAGTCTCTCCAGGAAACCAGCTGCCAGCTCAGAAACTATTCCTGGAAAGTAAAAAGATAATTCTTAAAATGGAAAAATTTATCAAAAGCTTTTTCTAAAGCTCAAGAAGTTTAAAGATTCAATCCAATGCAATCATGAGCCCCCCCCCCATTTTTATGTCTTTCAAGAAGCAACAAAGAAATGCAATGCTTAATTATAGATTTTATTTTTGTCCTAGTCTGTGCTATAATTTTATACTATCTAATCATTTTCTATGCATTCTATAGTTTATACTTTCTCAGTACTGCTGTGGGGAGATCCCTGGGTTGGTTTTGTTTTTGTTTTGTCTCTCCCCCAGACCTGCCCTGAGAGAATGTCCATCTTCATAGCAAGAGGACAAGAGGGTGGGAGTAGCCCTCTTTCTCTCTCTCTCTCTCTCTCTCTCTCTCTCTTCTCCCACTGCTTTGGTCAGAAGGCAGCCTTAAGGCACAGAGAAATCTGTCTCTGTGGCCAGAGGAGCCAGGAAAAGGGGCCTAAGAGTTGGAAACTGTTGCGGAGATCCTAAGGAAAAGAGAGCATTTCTGTGGGATATACAGCTAGTAGTGGAATTACTGGGTCACAGAGTTTGGGCTCTTCTTGCAGTTTTAATTCGCATTTCCCTGATGACTGATTTGCATTTCCCTGATGCTGAGCATATTTCAAATAATGTATATCCTTTTATGTAAATTGCCCATTTTTCTGTTGAGTTCTCTACCTTGATAGTGATTTGTGGATGTTCTTTATATTGCTAATATATGTGTTGCAAACACTTCCTGGTGTTCTGTTCTTTTTTTTTTTTTTTTCTGCTGTTCTGTTCTTTAACGGAGTTTTGATGGCTGAAAGTTCTTTTTTTTTTTTTTTTTTTTTTAATGAGGAGGGAAGATTGAGGCAGGGCATCCTTTCTTTAAAAATTCTTGATTTTAATGAATTCCAACTCATCCATTTTTTTTCTTAGGTATTCATGCTTGTTGTGATCTACTGAAGAAAATATTACCTAACCTAAAATCAGAAGATATTCTTGTATTATCTCTGAGAAGATTTAAATCATTCCATTTAAATCAATAATCTGTCTGGAATTGGGTTTTGTGATTAGGGTAAAGTTGAGAATCTGACACTATTTCTGGAAGAGACCCTCCTCCACCACTGCGTAGCAGTTTGTGACAACCAGATGATGCACACATATGGATCTGTGTTAGGACTCTACAGTCTGTTGCATTGATCTATTTGCTCAAACTTATGTTAATTAGGGCAATTATATAATAGGCCTCACTATACTCTAATATTTTTTTCTTCAATATTGACTTGGCTATTTGTGTTCCTTTGCATTCCTTGTAACACTTAAAGCCAACTCGCCAATTTTCTCCTGAGAAACACTCTTCTGAGGTTTGACTCTGATTACATTGAATATACAGATCAGCTTGGGGAGAACTGATATCTTCATAATAATGAGTCCTCTATTTCATGAACATTGTATATTGTCTTATTTTTATAGATAGTCTTTAAAGTCTCTTGTTGTCATTTTTAGTTTTCCATTTGGAGACCTTGCACATCTTTAGGTACACTTCCTAAATCCTTAATACATTTTATGCAATTTTACACTTAATTTGAAAAACAGAACTTAAATTTTATATTTATATACTGACCTTGTAGCTCAAGGACTTTTTAAATTCACTTACAATTTTTTAAAATTCATTTATTAATTCTCATAATTCTATTAATTCTACGACTATGTCCTTGCCTTCTCTTCCTTATCCCTCACTGCTGGCCCATTTGTGGACAGTGCACAGAAGAGAAATGAAATGAAGTCCAAATCACTTTATATCTCCTTTTTAGATTAATGCTGCCACAAATGTAAAAGTGAGCAACCTTAACCTACGTGCCACAGACTGTGACAGGGACTGTCACTTAAGATTGGCTGCAGACTCCCTGCTGTGCTTGCTTCATTAGCAGAAGCAGCCCCAGCTCCTGCAAGCCTAATTCTAATTTATCTCAGTTTGTTGTCATCCTGTGACTCCGGCAAGAGGCTGCATTTCTGTTTCCAATTAAGGCTTGATTAGCTCCCAGGCAAGAAACTTGGGTGAAAAGCCGGTAATAGAGAATCAGGAGGATTCGACTTGGTAGAGCATAACAGAGCTTTTAGCATATCCTGGCCATCCTTCATCAAATTGTCCTGTGCCGGTGGCTCTACAATTGCAATAGGAAAAAAAGAAAATATACATTTTCCGGATCTCTGGGATGGCTCTGCATTTCTGCCCAGCCCACAAACCTTTACAAATGTCCTGCCATAATGGGGGAGTGGGATACCCTCAGAGACAATGTTGTATACAAGGAAGAATGGAGATTTTGAAATTAAACCCTTTAAATCTGAACTTTGTATTCACTAGCTAAGTAAGCTACCTTGAACCCAGTATCTACCTTCACTGAGCCTGTTTCCCTACACAAAGAAAAGTGATTCTGCTACCTACTTGGCAGCATTGGCCCTACCCTTAACATGGCACCAGTTAATGTGATCTGGGTCTCAGCTTGGGCTCTATAGCTTGCCACACTCATTGTCATTGTTATTTTCCATTGCCTAGACACGTCTAGGATTTGAGTTTGCAAGCCTTAATTCAGTCCAAGCACCAAGCCACTTACTATTTCCATGGGGAAACTGAGACCCTGATGAATGAGAGAGCTGGCTGGAGCCATCTTTCCCTCCAGTACCATTTAAAACATCCCTATCATCTGTGTCTTCTGCATGTCTACCAGGGCAAAAAATTGTTGGTGGGCCAAAGGGTCAGAATTAAAAGTATTCCTGAAGGAGACACATGGATGTCTCAGTCGGTTAAGAGTCCAAGTCTTGATTTCCTCTCATGTGATGATCTCAGAGTTGTGAGATCAAACCTCATGTCACTGGCTCCACTCTCAGCGGGGAGTCTGCTGGGGATTCTCTCTCCCTCTGCCCCTCCCACCTTCCACCGGCTCTCTCTCTCTCTCTCAAATAAATAAATCTTTTTTTTTTTTTTAAGTATTCCTGGAGGTCTACTCAGAGGGTGGTTCCCAAACCAGCAGCACATCAGCATCACCTTGCACTTGTTGGAAATGCAAATTCTTAGGTCCCTTCTGGGACCTGCTGAATCAGAAACATTGGGTAGAGGCCAGCAATCTGTTTTGCCCATTCTATCAGGCTACTCTAATGCATGCTGAAGTTTGAGAGCCACTGATCTAAGCAAGGCCTGGATACAAAGCACACCCAACTTCATGGTCTTCCTGCTCAGAGGCAGCCAAGGGAGCCTCGTTTGCACAGTGAGGGCCCTGAGCAACCTTAGGCAATGTTAACTGAGAGTAGGAAAAACCCATGAGGACCCTGTTCACATCGCCCCTGGGCAGTTATTGTATACTGCTATCTTCACAGGCATGTCACACCTGTGACACTCCTTCCCAGGTGTAAAGATCCAGATCAGCACTGCCAAAATGTGCTCCTCTTCATGTCAGTACATGTTACCGAAAACAACGTCTGTAGTTAAGGGAATGTGGGAAATCATGGCTTTCATGGATTCCCTGCTGCAAGATTCACCAAATTGTTTAATCAATGAATATCCACTGTAAATACCCAAAAGAGCAGATGAGAGAGGGAAAGAGAGAAAAGAGAAGGAATCTTTCTAATTGATTTAAACACACAAACCTGGGTAGCCCAGGTGGCTCAGTGGTTTAGCTCCTGCCTTCCGTCCAGGGCGTGATCCTGGAGACCTGGGATCGAGTCCCACGTTGGGCTCCCTGCGTGGAGCCTGCTTTTTCCTCTGCCTGTGTCTCTGCCTCTCTCTCTCCCTATGTGTCTCTCATGAATAAATAAATAAAATCTTAAAACAAAAAAAACCAACAAAAAAATAAACACACAAACCTTTCCTCAAAGTATTTTGAGGGACCTCTTTTGAGTGCCACACCTGCAGAAAGGCAGCCCGAGATTCACATCTTTTCATGGACTTTCTTACATATTTAGAGTTCATCCATGAATCTAGTCTCCACCTGGGCTAATATGATACAGCTATTCCCATGGTGCTAATACCATGCTCGGTGGATCTTAGGTGTTAAGTAGGTTTTCATGCGGGGCCACTATCTTCCATTTGAATAACATTTCCGAGGTAACTCTTTAACCTTCACAACATCTCCTTTTAATTACTGGAGGATGGGGTCATCTCTAAGGTGCTTTCCTCAGGTAGGGCAGTAGGTTTCCTCAACTGTTAAAAAATGGTGTTTGCAGGATGAGCTGGAGAGCAGTCCAAGGGTCTTGATCCCCAGGCCAGGTTGGTCTGGTCTAAATAGTTGTGGGGGAGGAACACGTCTTGGGATGTTCCTACATGCTTGAATGGCCACGGTCAGCAGGAGGAACATAAGGGTGTGGGTGACAGCAGAGGTCTCTCTGATTGTTCCTGCTCCACACTGATGAACATTAAAAATGTTTGATACAAAAGATACAGATTTCTGTTTATAGAAGAAGTCATGGAGCTGAGTGTACAGCATGGTGACTGCAGTTAATAATACTCTTGCATATTTGAAAGTTGCTAAGAAAGCCAATTTTATAAGTTTGCATCACAAGAAAAAATTATAACTGTAAGGTGATGGATGTTAACTAGACTTATTTTGGTAGTCGTTTCACAATATCTACAAATATTGAATCATTATGTTGTACACTTGAAACTAATGTGTTATATGTCAATTATACCTCAATTAAAAAAAGAAAAAGATTGGATTTCACAACATGCTGCATACCTTAAACTCACACAATATCATGTGTCAATCATATCTCAATAAAGAATGAAAAAATAATGGTTGTTAGCAAAGCACACTAATCCTGGCTTGTCTAGAAACCTGGAAGGAGCCCTTCTCGAAAAAAATATAATCAGAATTGCTGACTGGCCCAGCAATAAATAAGTTGCAACGGGACAGTGATGAGACAGTGGCATGAAGTTATTCCTGATGTCTCTGTTGGTTCCAAGAGTTAGTCGGCCTCCCAGACCACAGGACACCAATCTCCAAAGTCACAAACCATTCAACAGAGACAACGGGGTATCTTAGCATCTACAAGGAGGATTCAGTGGGCCCTAGAGGCTTGAGATCTGGTCAGAGCACTGCCACTGCCCAGTCATTAGGTCTGTCTGCTTCCATTTCACTAAGGCAAAATGATGATAATGCTCAAAATATTCTTTGAATTATTTTTTAAAATTATTATTTCTATTTTTTAAGATTTTATTTATTTATTTATTTATTTATTTATTTATTTATTTATGAAAGAGGGCACGAGTAGAGGGGAGGGGGAAAGGGCAAGAGAAAGAGAGAAGCAGACTCCCTACTGAGCAGGGAGCCCCACAAGGGGCTGGATCCCAGGACCTTGAGATCACGACCTGAGCTGAATGAAGAGGCTTAACCAAATGAGTCACCCAGGCATCTTTATCCTCCCCCCTCCTTTTTTTTAGAGAGAGAGAGAGAGAGCACTCATGCACATATGTGTGGGGAGGGAAGGAGAACAGGGAGAGAGAATCTTAAGCAGGCTCCACACCCCAGGGCAGAGCCAGACAGAGGGCTTGATCTCACAACCTTGAGGTCATGACCTGAACCCAAATCAAAAGTCTGTTAACAGGCTGAGCCACTCAGTTGCTCCTCTTTGAATTATTTAAGTGAATTTATTTTCAGCATAATGACATAATATATATTTCAGCATAATGATATAATATATATTTTGCAACTTGCCCCCATTTGCTCCAGAACCACCTAGACCTTTGGGGCTGCTGTGTTTTCAGGAACCCTCTCTCCTCAAGAAACAGTGCCAAACTCTGAGCCAGAGCCAGAGTTGGGAGCAGTGAGTGGTGAATAAGCTGAAGGAAGGAGGTTCCCCTGAGGACAATGCTGGTAGCAGCGCTGTGATTTGCAATTGTGATATTAAACCTCAGGCCACAGCAAGGAAAGGAGCCGAACAGAAATCTCTACATCACACCAAGCGGGTAGCAACCCTCTGGCTACCAGCAAAAGCAGATGCACATTGTGTTAATGTGTTCAAATAGCTGCAAATATAGTCCCCCAATGCCCACTATTCTTCCTTTCCAGGATTTTTGTGTTTATTCTTACAAGTGTATTTTTTTAGATAAATTTTATATTGTGGTATCAAGTATGAAGTACAGATTGTTTTGCAAAAGACTGACATCTTTACAGTGTCAAATTTTCCCGTGTATGAACAGGGTATGTCTGGAGACTCTGTCTTCAGGTAAGAGTTTCTCATCCCTGATGCAGGTTATCACTGTGCATCAACAAAGATGGCTTTAATGAGACTGAGTGGGCAGATCAGAGGGAGAGTTGGTTCAATATGTGCCTGAAACACAAAGACATTCCATTTAAAAGCCACTCCTCATGGCCATCCCTTGGGCCGGGCACTGAATTGTGTGCTGTTGTGGAGAATACAAAGATAAGTGAGCCACCCCTTACGATGGCTACTATCCTGAAATGCAAAAAATAACAAGAATGGAAGGATGTGGGGAAATTGGAACCCTTGTACACTGTCAGCAGGAATGCAAAATGGTGCAGCACTTTAGGAAACAATATGGAGTTTCCTCAAAACACGAAAAATAGAATTAGCCTATGATCCAACAGTTCCGCTTCTGGTATATTCCCAAGAGAATTGAAAGCAGACTCTCAAAGAGATATTTGTGCAGCCATGTTCACAGCAGCATTGTTCACAATAGACAAAAGGTAGAATCCACCCAGGTGTCTATTGTCAGCTAACTGGGTGAACAAAATGTGACATATGCATAGGTTTAAAAAGGAAGGACATTCTAACCCATGCTGCAACATGGATGAATCTTGAAGACATGTGCTAAGTGAAACGAGCCAGCCACTCAAACACAAATGCTGTATGATCCCACCTAGATGAGGAACCGAAAGTAACTGAAGCCATAGAGACAGAGTAGGTTGCTGGGAGCTGGGAGGAGAGAGGGAGCATTGTCCTCTCACGGATCCAGACCTTCAGTCTCATGAGGGAGACAAGAGCTCTGAAGATGGATGGTGGTGACAGTTGCATACAGTGTGAATGTCCTTTGTGTCACTGAACTTTGTATTTACAAATGATTAAGAGGGTAAATTGTGTGTATGTCTTACCACAATTAAAAATCAAAATAATAAAATAATTTATAGAAAGATGAGTGAGAAAACGTGTGTGTATGCTCAGGGAACCCAGTAAGGGAAGAACGATGGCAGGAGTCCCAGGGCACAAGCAACCAGGTCAGTCAGATGTCTTTGGAGAGGGGTGCCTGGGTGGCTCAGTCAGTGGGTTAGGTATCTGTCTTCAGCTCAGGTCATGATCCTGGGGTCCTGGGATCTAGCCCCACATCAGGCTCCCTGCTTAGTGGAGGAGTCTGCTTCTCCCTCTCCTTCTGCCACTGCCCCTGCTTGTGCTCTCTCTCTCTCTCTCACTCACTCTCTCTCTCAAATAAATAAAATCTTTAAAAACAAACAAAAAAAGAAGTCTGTGGAGAGCAGCTGGGAACTCACTCCCAGGCTCACGGAGGCTGACCACTTTAGGCAAGGACTCCCAGATAACAGAGGAATGGCCAGAAGAGGCTCCTCAAAGCATGTTATGAAGATGACAACAGCATTTACTTTACCATTTGATATGCCCGTGAGCTTCTGAAACATAATGATCACTCCTGATTTATGAATTTCCTCCCTTTCTCCTTCTCCATGTTCACCCTCACAAGTCTTTCTTAGGTGCTCTGACTCTTGGCCTTCTGCTGACGGATCTATAGCTCAGGCTTGGCCTTGGCAACCATGCTCAGCACTCTAATAAAGGCTGCACATTTTCCCTGCTTCAGAAGCTTCCATTTCCCATTTCAGAAGGTCACATTATTTATTACAACAGGCCAAAGCACATTTGGAAGGTAAATCCATTAGCCTGCAGGAACTGCAGAGTTGACACTTAATTAATTGGAGGAGTAGATGCTGGCACTAAGCTTCAAAGAAATCCATTAAAATGTATCTAAATATAATCTAAATATGGAGGAACAAAAGAGTTGAAGTGCTTTCAGCAAAATTCTTAGGAAATCATGAAGACCTATGAAACTAGCCTCTGCATCCTGGTACCAACAGCAGTTCATAAATACAAAAAGGTCAATCTTCTTTGTATTTTCTTTGTTTTGGAAAATATATATGTTATGTATGTTAACATACAGGAGTGTATGATTGTTATTCTAAGATGAATTAATACATACATATTTTTAATGTCTTGCTGGTAATTTCTCATATGGTAAATATCAGTAGCTACAGCCCATATAAGCAAGCTTTTCTGGGGAGTCCTCTATAACCTGTAATAGCGTAAAGGGATCCCGAGACCCACTATTGAGGGAACTGCTGATGTAGAAGTCTTCCAGGAGAAAAGGAAAGATACAGCCCAATATGTACAGCAACCGAAGTGCAAGTGAGGAGTCCCTGGATTGCTGTGGCTGTAAACAGGAGGACAGACAGTCCAAGGCAGGTGTAAGAAGTACATCCTGGGGGGTCCCTGGGTGGCTCAGAGGTTGAGTGCCTGCCTTCGGCCCAGGGTGTGATCCTCGAGTCCCGGGATCGAGTCCCACATCAGGCTCCCTGCATGGAGCCTGCTTCTCCCTCTGCCTGTGTCTCTGCCTCTTTCACTATCTCTCTCTGTCTCTCATGAATAAGTAAATAAAATCTTAAAAACAGACAAACAAAAAAAAGAAGTACGTCCTGATGGATGTAGACTGTGAAGGAAGTGTCAGTTCCTGAACATTTTGTGACCTGTCCTGTCAATATGGCTGGTCAGCTGCTGTTACTTCACTCTCCCCCACCCCATCCCACTGGTCTCCTGTGGGTTCTGAGTCCTCTCTGCTGCCATCTTCTGCCCCTGGAGAGTCCCCTGGAATTGGGCCAGGTGCCTCTCTTAGGTGAGTCCCTGTATGACCTTGTGTTTGCACAAACTGTCCATGGAGGCAGTTCTCCTGGCAGGACCAGATGCTCTCCAGCACTTGTTAGTCACTCAGTAGAGAATCATGATCGTTGTCATTGTTAGGATTTAGAGAATAAAGATAATATTTCTGACTTTCCTGATTCCTAAGGTTGCTTTAAGAAATAAATTGGTAATGTGTCTGTCAAATATGTGCTCATGGCCCAACCATGGAAAGTGGTCAATACAGAACACAGGAGGGAAGGCACAGTTTCCCTCTGGAGTTGGATGGTTGGTTGGACTCCTGATGCCACCATTTCCTAGTAAGCTAATTTGGGCGATATTGTATTTCCCTGTGCATCTTCAGCTGCAAAATGGGAATGGTAGAAGTACCAAAGTTGAGGTTGCAGTGAAGATGAAATAAGATAAGGTGTGGAGCACTGTAGGCCAGTGGCCTGAAGATGGCAAGCATTCAGTGGAAGCCCTTCCTTTTAAGAGGGAAGACAAGGGAAGCACTGGGTTTTTATTACAAAACTTCCCTGGACAGGGATATTGTTTCTGTCTCTGTATGTCCTGCCTGTGGTTTTTTGCACTGAATTCTTACAGCAGCTCCGTGAGATGAGTCTTATTACTTGCATCTGACAGATAAGTAACCTGAGGCCTCAGAGGGCCACGTAACCAGGTCACACAGCTCACAAGTGACAAAGTCAGAATTCCAGCTCAGGGCAGTTGCATTCCCAAAGGCTCTCTCTTTCTCATCCTAGCCTTGGCTGTGAGATCTTCTCTGTGTTCCTCAGACCTGAACCGCTAGATGACATTGGCCACCCCCTAAATCCAGCCCCACCTACCCAGGGCTTTGTAGATCCTCTGTTACCAGAAATACTTCTCAGGGAAGAGCATGTGCACTCTGGGCGGGCTTCTGGGGAGGCAGAAATTCCTGTCCGTGCTCAGTGCTCAGTCATTCAGTAAACGTTCCCTGAGGGCTGACTATGTGCCAGGCTCTGTGGGTGGTGGTGAACTACATGTGCACACACGCACACACACATATATTCACACACACACACATACACATATATTCACACACACACTTGCATGAAGTGTGCTCATTTTCCTTCCCTTATTAATACTAAGAGAATACTGGAAATACTAATTTTGAGCCTACCTAGGCTAATTTCAAAGTAGTCCAAGATGATGTTCTGAGGGCAGAGCCATGGCATTTTTATACCCCCATGGCCTTAGGCAAATGCCTTTATACAAAGAAACAGTTTGCTGAGCACTGTAATAGTATAAATGAAATTGTTAGGGACGCTATTTAACCGACTTAACAGAATAACTCCTTCTGAGCATCCTTAAATGCAGTATTTTATAGAAAATAACTTAATGTTGATTATAAATCAGCCTTGTTTATTTCTTAGTGCATCTCCTTAAGCCCCGCCCACTTCCTTAATGGTATAGGATAATCCAGGCTTTCTCCAATTCAGCCTCCATGGCAAAACTGATATGATTTCTATGTTTGTATACACCGTTCATCTTCAGAAAAGGGTATTCAGCCCTTGTCTTTGTCCACTGTTACCTTCACATCAGCTGTCATTCTGCATTGTGGAAACTTCCCTGGGTCTCATCACCACCGAGTGAGGCATTTCCACATGAAGAGCAGCGATGAGAGAGTTGACAGAGGGAAAATGCATCAGGTAGATGTCTTCTTCCTTACCATGCTTTCCCTCAGCCACAATTGTCTCCTCAATGAGGTAAAGTGAAATATGGGTACTTTTAGGTCAGTTTCTTTTTTTTTTTTTAAGACTTATTTATTTATTCATTCAGAGAGAGCGAAGAGAGAGGCAGAGACACAGGAAGAGGGAGAAGCAGGCTCCATGCAGGAGCCTGATGTGGGACTCGATCCCGGATCTCCAGCATCACACTCCGGGCTGCAGGCGGCGCTAAACCGCTGCGCCACCGGGGCTGCCCTAGGTCAGTTTCTAATGAAAACTATTGCCAGGTCTCTGAGAACATGGCTTTCCACGGTCTGCTCCTGGAACAGTGCTCATCCCTCATTCAAGAGGGAAATAGGACATCTTCTCGCACCATAGAGAATTACTAGTGATTTCCTAGAAGCCAATGCCACTGTCTTATAAATGTCAGTTGACAATTTGCAGTGACGTGGATGGAGCTAGAGTGTATCATGCTAAACAAAGTAAGTCAGAGAAAGACAAATACCATATGATTTCACCCTTATGTAGAATTTAGGAAACAAAACATGAACAAATGGGAAGGTGGGGAAGAGAGGGAAGCAAGCTATAAGAGACTCTTAATGATAGAGAACAAACTGAGGGTTAATGGAGGGACGTGAGTGGGGGATGGCCTAGATGGGTGATGGGTATTAAGAAGGGCACTTGTGATGAGCCCTGGGTGTTGTATGTAAGTGATGAATCACTGAATTATACTCCAGAAACTACTAGTACATCATGTGTTACCTAACTAGAATTTAAATAAAAACTTTTAAAAAATTAAGGCTGGGTAACATAGTAGTAGTAACCAATGTTCACTGAGCGCTTACCATGACAACCAGAGTTTCCTGATGTAGGAAAGGCATTTAATCCCCCAACAATCATAAAGGTTGGAACTATGATTACAGTAGTCCCCCCAACCATCATCTGGGATTTCACTGGTCCTGGTTTCAGTTATCCGCGGTCAAGGGCGGTCTAGAAGCAGACGATCATCCTCCTGATGTGTCATCAGAAGGTCAGTAGCAGCCTAACACTTCATCACAGCACCTACATCATTGGCCTCACTTCATCTCATCAGGCATGCATTCACCATCTCACATCCTCACAAGAAGAAGGGTGAATACAGCACAGTGAGATATTTTGGGGGAGAAAGAGAGAGAGAGACAGTATTCAGGTAATTTTATTACAGTAGTAGGTTTAAATTAGTCTATTTTATTACTAGTTATTGCTGTTATTCTCTTACTTCATTGATAAATTAAACTTTATCATAGGTATGTATGTGTGTCTAGGAAAAAAAACTATAGATAGGGTCTAGCACCCTGCATGGTTCAGGCATCACAGGGTATCCCCTGCAGATAAGAGAGGATTGTTGTATTCCCCGTCTTCAGAGGACGAAAGTGATACTACAGGAAATTTGGAAACTTACTCAAAATCAGTAAGCCTTGTCTCCCACACTCCAACCACTAACCACCATGCAATACAGCTTCTCTAGAGATCTCTTAGTCTCTCCCCAGTCCAGTACCTAGGAGCCGACTTTCCAATCACCCAGGAGTTTCTGTGTTTAGGTTCTGTTTCAGCTAGACCCTTGTAAACAAGTTAATATAACTCAAATGTTATTGATCTTCTTAAGAATTAATAACTCAAATTAATAACTCAAATGTTATTGATCTTCTTAAGAATTAATAACTCAAATGTTATTGATCTTCTTAAGAAAAGGTCATGTTAGCTTCATCTGTAATAGGGTTGAGAGGACTAACATTGCTATGTTTTATAGAGTTTGGCCTCTACTGGGCTGCCTTCATGCCCTCCCGCCCTGTGACACCAGCAGCCACAGCTGTGTCAGAAGGGACATGCATAATGGGGGGCAGGGCAGCAGGAGCAGATCAGCTGGGATCATGCCCCAGCCCCAGCCATTGTCCCCACCAGGACTCTACCTGGGACTCTGGGCTCCTGAATCGTGGTCAGCCCTCTGACCCTGACCCGCTCTGTCCTGGGGTTTATGTAAGGCAGCTTCCTTCAGATGGTGAGCAGTAGCCAGCTGACCCCTAGGGGTGCAGGAGTCAGACTGCTTGAGAACAGAGAGGAGAGAACTCCACTTGCAATCCAGAACTGATCTCTGCCAGTCCCTGGGGTGGCAAAGGAGAGTCATTAAATGCCACAACGGGCAATCTGTAGTCATCAGGGAAAATGCACTGAGCCCTGGTGCCTCCCCATCAGCCCTACATTTCTTCCCTGTCATTTTCCTTTTTTCTGAGTCTCTTTTATTCTTATTCCTTATTAAATCTTCTTTGTATTCTTTTGTGTTACCCCCAAATCTCCTTGTCAGAAGCTGATATATAGGGAGATGAGCGACAGTGGGTAAAATGTGAAGCCTCCCGTCCCTTCAGAGAAGCGTTTCAGAGTCACAAAAGACCTGACTCTGGAGTTCTCTGCCACCAGAAGGACAGCCATGAACCTGACTATTTGCTTCCTTTCACAAACTCAGCCACAGATTTTTGGGCAACTTGTTTCCAGGGGCCCAGTTAGGAGGCACCTGCCCACAGCAAGGGATCCAGATCCCCTGAAACTTCTGTTTGTGGTTACTGTCTCTGGATTTCTCCTCAAGCCATCCCAGTTGGTGAACATCTAAAGGTTGAATATGAATCTGGTGCCTCTCTGAGTGTCTGCAGGAAACATACTGCTGTCTCTTAGGTCTGTTGGACCAGAAAGTTTGCCTGGTCTCTCCTGCCTCTGCCAGCTACAGAATGTAAGAGTGTACAGTACTGTCCATACAAAATGGTCTTTGGGCAGAGAATGCCTTGGGCATCTGAGGCAGAAATCCTATAATGGTCAGGGCTCTCAGCCAAGACACATTTGAATACTGTTGATAATTGTGTGAGCACCTTTGTTTCCCCAGTGCAGCATTCTTTGTAAGCAGAGATTCTGCTAGCTGGGCAAGAAGCCACCATTCCCCCACATTTTATAGAGGGGGAGTTAGAAGTGTGGACCCATCCAGGACACTAACCAAGATCATATCATGGGTCTATGCTAGAGGTGACTTCCCCCTGTAAGGCTGGTGTCCTATTTACGAGGACATCTGCCTCCAGGCAATACCAGTGCTGGGTAGAACCTGCATTCAGCCTGTGACACTACTCACCCTGCAAATGTGCTCATTTGAAAAAAGCTCATGATGAATATTCTGAGCTTAAAAGAAATATTCTTAAAAAGAAATATTCTGCTATAAAATACATCTACCCACCTCCATATAGATGCACAACTATGCATGGAAGTACCTCCCCCTGCACACTCACCTTGCTTTCCCACTGTTGATCACAGAACTCCAGAGGGAGGCTCTGGCAGGTGGGCTAGGTGGCAACCTTACATGCCTTTTGGGTTTGTAGAGAAAGTGTCCTATGTTTGATAGGCTTATGCAGGGCTATGTCAAACATTAAGTAGCAACATTAAAACCAGAAATCAAAATCAGACTCATGTCTCTTTCCCTCTTCCTCTGTCATAACTGGTCAGCCAGACATGTCCTGGTCACCACAGTTGACTCCTATGGAAGCTGAGTTTTTCCTTTGAGATTAAGTAACAGATTATGAAACCGGGCCCATACCACATCTTTCAGAGGTTCAAATGAAGATTAAAAGCTGCACTATTCCTGTCCCAGGTAGACCAGTTGTTACTTCTCTGCCCACATCATTTGCTGGTGGGGGAAGTAATCATATCCACAGGTCCTATTGAAGTTGGTCATAGTTGACTAAAGATGGACATCCAACCCAAGGTGGGGAAAGATGGAGCAGAGGGCACACCCATGGGATGAGTGGAATGTAAAAGATTCCTCTTTCAAAATTTAGATGCTGTGATCCGATCCTGGGTCGTGTAGATCTGGGTCTACACTACTGCTGTGGCGAGCCAGAGCCATAGTCATAGAGTGCTTTAGTGAGTGTCTATTACAGGGAGGAATCAGGAGAAGCAGGAACAGGAGAGGCCTAGTGCTCGAGACTTAAGAGATCCTAGGTTCTGACCTAATAGGCTCTGTCCCATGAGCCTGGCAGACTTCCCTTTCAGCCCATAGAAGCCTGCGCAGTTACCTTTTGGGCTCTCATAAATCTCCCCTTTTTTAAACCTGCTCAAATAGATTTTGGTTCTTGCTGCTCTGTGTAGCCCAAACAAGGCAGCTCCCTACCCCACCATGAAGGTCAAGGACTGTGGGATGTATGGTCAGGCCAGTGATCTGCTGCTGAGGGCAGGAGGCTGCTGCTGGAGATGTCACTGTCCCCCTGAACAGTCCCCTGTGTTTCAGGGGTGCACGCACACACTGGCCAGGTGACAGGGATGCTTGAGAAGGCAGAATTGCTGTAGGAAGTTCCCCAGTAGAAAAAGTAAAACTGTTCAAATGAAGCAGATCTAAGGTATTTCTTTGACTCTGAAGCTGACCCTTTTTTCCTTCATGGTTTAACATTTGTGAAATCAGGATGTGTCTCACAAACCCTGTTTGCCTGCTAGAACCATTACAGTTATTATAAACCAGCTTCGTCTCGACTGTTCACAACACTGTAGCACTCAGTGAGTTATAGGCATTGTCAGAGCCACAGATACTGAGTTTGTTGTTGAAGAGATCTTCAGAAAGATTTCACTATGATTTGGAAATCAAACAAGAAAGTCATTGTACTTATAGAAAGGCATGGAAATGGAGCGGTAGAGTATATATATTTTATATTAACGAAGCAAATATCTGTTGTGGAAGGAATGATTCCAATCTCATACTTCCTTCAAAGCAATAACTGAGTACTTTGGAAATCCACAGGTTGAAAGAAATCATGGTACATTTTGTTACCAAGATAAATGCACAAGAATGACTTATCGGCCACCAACACGATGCAACTAAAGGCAGAACTAATGCCAAATCCCTCAGAACAGATGAAAGGCATTCCAAATCACCACGGAGCTGGAGCACTCAATCCATGCATTAAGCAAGAACATTGGTAAGGCTGTGCCTTAGTTTATTGGCAGTGTTTTCTTTCTTTTTTTAGTGGTACAGAAAATAGAGCTGATGGAATCTTAGATGAGACGAGATACAATAATAACAGCCGTCAAACTGTGACTGAACAGGCTTACCCTCAACCAAGAAAAAGCTATAGGCACCTTGCATCTCAGCCACCTGTTTGCTCACCAAAGGTGACAGTGGGGAAAAGCAGAGTATGTCACACAGATCTGAAGAACTTCAAAGTCAAAGGCTTTGTGACTACTTAGTTTAATACATGAAATGCACCGTCTGTGCTACAAACTCAGTACAAGCACCAGATGCTTAGAAACGCATTTTGTTGTGGTTACCTGTCAGTTTTTTTTTTAATTTTTATTTATTTATGATAGTCACAGAGAGAGAAAGAGAGGCAGAGACACAGGCAGAGGGAGAAGCAGGCTCCATGCACCAGGAGCCCGATGTGGGATTCGATCCCGGGTCTCCAGGATCACTGAGCCAAAGGCAGGCGCCAAACCGCTGCGCCACCCAGGGATCCCTTACCTGTCAGTTTTAATTGGCATGTGCAGTAAAGACAAATGATGGCAATAAGTGCACCATTCTTCTCTTTACTTCATTCAGACTGAGTACCCACTGTTCCGGGGTCCGTGTATTGGCATCCCTATTCACTTACTGCCTTTCCCAGCCCCTTCCTTTTACCTCTTCACAAGAGCAGCCTGTACATACTAGAGAGAGGAAGTTTAGGCATACGTTCAGGATGTTTGCATGTCTCTGTTTATATGTGCACAGAGCCAACATTTCTTCTCCTATTCCCAAAAGGTCTTCAAAAGTAGCACTGTGGAACCATGAGTTCCTCTCAATGCACACATTTTTTTTTATCTATCAAGAAAATATATGTGTGTATGTGTGTTTGCACTTGATAAACCTCCCCGTCTAAAATACCTCCAATTTCACCTATCAAGATTATACTTAGATGTATGTGGAGATTGGGAATACTAATATTGCATTCTTTTTGATTAAAAAGACAACTTAGGCCAGCATTGCATATTTAAAAAATCAGAATTGAAAGGCCAATGTTGTCATATATTCTCATATTTGTGTATGGATTCTGCTTTGCCCCACAGACTCATATGCTTATTCTTATACCAATTTCAGTAAGTTTTTATTTTATTTTATTTGAAAGAGAGAGTGAGTAGGAGAGAAAGAGACAGAGAGAGAACATAAGCAGGGAGGTGTAGAGAGAGAGGGAGAAGCAGGTTCCCTGCCAAGCATGGAGCTGGACTTGGGGCTCCATCCCAGTACTCCAGGATCATGACCTGAGCTGAAGGCAGACACTTATCTGACTGAGCCACCCAGGTGCCCCCAATAAGTTTCACACAGTAAATTTTAATGACTGATAAAGCAAACATGCAATCATTTTACTTCTCAGAAGCATATTGCTATCCTTCCTTGTGAATTGTCAAGTAATTTGAACTAGTTAATTTAAAACCTTTGAGATTAAGTAACAGATTTAAAACAAACCAACCTTTGTTGGGATTCACACAATTTGTGTTTGTGTGTGTGCGTGTGTGTGTTTGGAAAGATTAACATTTTCATGTCATATTTTCCCAGATATGACATATCTCATTTTATATATTATTTAAGTAATATTTTATGGCTTTCTCCATTTGGACTTTGTAGCTTTGCAAGCTATTGTATATTTTTGTTGCTACTGAGAATTGGATATTTTTATTCCCATTTCTAACTTAGTGTTGTTTATGGAACAAAAGCAAGTAACATTTGTATATTGCCAGCTAATCCACTCACCTTACTATATTTTTTATTAATTCTCATATTGTTAAATAGAATCACTGAATTTTTCTACTTCTATAATTTTAACACCAGCAGATAAGGTTATTTTCTTACTCTTCTTTTCTAAAACTTGTATATTTTAATTTTTTACATGTTGAATTGGCTAAAATCTTGAAAGCAATTTTAAGTCATACAGCATCCCTTCCTAGCTCCTAATTTTAACAATATTGGCTTTAAATTTCTCGCGATGATTGGCATTAGTTTTTCATGATTAATTAATACACTTAGGTTTTAGTTTTGCTTATAAGTTTTTTTTCTTTTTTGAGATTCAGTTAATACACAACAAAATGCTGAAAATGTAAGTATATAATCCATAAGTTTTGCCAAATGTCCATGCCTACATAACTAGCAGCCCAGTTTTGGTTATTTACTGCTGCATAATAAATTGCTCCAAAATTGAGTAACTTAAGAATAATTTATTATTTCTTAAGACTCAACAGGTTGACCAGGGAGTTCTGCCTCATGTGATGTCAGTCAGACTGGGATGGCTGGAAAGTCCAGATAGGCTGGAATGGGGACCCACTACCAGCTGAGACTACAAGCCAAGCCTAAGTTCCCTTTGATGTGAGCCCTTTCATTCGGCAGCTTGGGCAACTGGGCTCCACAGAGTGTTCCAAGAGGCCAAAACTAGAGTGATTCTCCATTAAGGCCCAGCCTTGAAAGTTACTTGAAAATTACCATAATATGTAATCCTTTCTTTGGTTCTTATTTGTGACAGCTTTACTGGTTAGGTGAATTTTCACTTTTCTTCTTTTTCAGAAACTAAACCATGAGCACAGTAACAAGTTTTATTTTCTTCAGCTCATTTAATCGAAGTCTTACAAACTGAAATTGCATGTATTGAAGAAAAAAATCTGGTTATTATTAAAGGAACCAATGGTTCCACTTTTACCAGTCAAATCTCCTTGAAACCTAGAAAAGAAAGGCCAGCTTCACATCTTCATTTGGTTGGTCAGAGAAGGTCACAGCCCTAGACCACATTCAATGGGAAGAGAAGCCTTATGGCAGGAGACTGGCAAAGTTACACTACAAAAGAATGAACATATGGAGTAGGAGGGACTGTCTTTGGAAGCACAGCCAAGCTGGGCTGGATATAGGATGTGTCTGTCATCCCAGACAGTTTCCATGTGTTTCCTTCTAGTCATTCCCTACCCATCATAAGAAACCAATGTTCTGTCCCAGCAGACTAACTTTATCTCTTTAAACATCAGGTAAATGGAGACACATGTTTATTTATTGTACCATTGATTTTGTCTATCACAAGCAATGCTATGAACATTCTTGTATGAGTCTTTTTGGGGATATATGTTTTCAATTCTCCTGGAAAACACTTAGGCATAGAATTGCTGGGTCAGGAGTTCCTGGGTGGCTCAGTCGGTTAAACATTTGCCATCAGCTCAGGTCATGATCCCAGGGTCCTGGGATCAAGTCCCACAATGGCCTTTCTGCTCAGCAGGGAGTCTGCTTTCTCCCTCTCCCTCTGATCCTCCCCAGCTTGTGTGTGTGTGTGCTCTCTCTCTCTCATCAATGAATAAAAATATTTTTTAAAAAAAGAATTTCTGGGTCATATGGCCAAGGTATTGTTAACTTTATGATACTTTATAACTATTTCCCAAAGATTATACCATTTTACTACAAGTTGTGAGTGTTCTAGATACAACATACCTTGCCAGCATTTAGTGCTACCAGTTTTTTCCATTCTTTTGTCTTTCACATATACTTTTTTTTGGTTGATGTCAGATTTATCAGTTTTTAAAAATGGATTATGTCTATGGAGATTTAAGAAGTGAAATTATGATGAGCACAATGTATGGAATTGTTGAATCACTATATTGTATACCTGAAACTAACATAATACTATATATTAACTATACTGGAATGAAATTTGAAAAAATATTTTAAAAAATAAGTCATATCTAAGGACTCTTTGCTTTATCCCAGATCATGAAGATTTTCTCCTGTGTTTTATTCTGAAAGATTGATAGTTCTATATTTTACATTTAGATCTGTGATATATTTTAGGTTAATTTTTCTATTAAGTGTGAAGTTTAGGTCAAGGTTAATTATTTTGTGTGTGATATCATTTTTCCAGTGCAATTTGTTGAAAAGAGTAATATGACTCCATTGAATTGTCTTGGCACTTTTGTCAAAAATCAATTGGTCGCATATGTGTAGGCATATTTCTGAACTCTCAATTCTGTCCAGTAGATCTTTTTGGCTATCACTTTGCCAATACTGTACTGTTTTGAGTAAACTAGCTTTATATTAATTCTTAAAATAGGGTAGTGTAATTCCTCCAACATTATTTTACTTTTTCAAGTTATTTTGGGTATTTTAGTTCCTTTGCCTTTACATACAAATTTTAGAATCAGCTTGTCTATATACCCAAAACTCCTACTTGAATTTTTATTTAAATGTAAGACACTTGAGTGGCTCAGTGGTTGAGCACCTGCTTTGGGGCCAGGGTGTGATCCTGCAGTCCCACATTGGGCTCCCTGCATGGAGCCTGCTTGTCCCTCTGCCTGTGTCTCTGCCTCTCCCTGTGTGTCTCTCATGAATAAATAAATAAAATCTTTTAAAAAATAAATAAATAAATTCCACTAAATCTGTAGATTAATTTGGGGGAATTGGCATCTTTACTATATTGTGTCTTCCAACTCATGATTACAACATATCTATTTATTTAGGTCTTCTTTGATTTCTTTTTCAGCATTGTTAAGTTTCAATACAGAGATCTTATATTAGTCGTTAGATTTATAGCTAAGTATTTCATTTGGGGGAACCATTATAAAGGGTATTATTTTTTACAATTTTGTTTTCAATTGTTTATTGCTGGTATATAGAAATACAACTGATTTTGTGTCTTGTCTTTGTATCCTGCAAACTTGTTGAACTCACTTGTGTTCCAGAACTTTTTCTCTGCAAGATTTTCTACAAAGACAGTTATGTTACCTGCAAATAGGGGCATTTTAATTCTTCCTTTCCAAACGGTATGCCTTTGTTTTTCCTGCCTTGAAGAGCTAGCTAGGACTTCCAGTGCAACGATGAATAGGAGTGGTAAAAACAGACATTCTTGCCTTGCTCCCAATCTTCAGGGGAAGGCATCCGGTGACAAATACCAAACCACAGATCCAAGAAGCTAAGAGAACACCAAGCAGGATAAATCTATACATAAGAAGGGGAAAAGAAAAGGGGGGAACACCTACACATATCATAGTCGAACTTCTGAAAACCAAAGACAAAGACAAAATCTTGAAAGCAACCCAAGAAAAAAAACAAGTCATCTATAAAAAGACACGGATAAGAATTATCACCAATTCTCATCAGAAACCATGGCTTTTTTTAAGTGCTAAGGAAAAACACTGCCATTGCATGATTATATACTCACCAAATATATCTCTCAAAAGTAAAGACTTTCTCAGACAAATACTGAGGATGCTCATTGTCAGTAGATTTACTCTATAAGTAAAGTGAAAGGAAGTTTTTCAGACAGAAGGAAGTTGATGTAGCCAGAAACTCATATCCACACAAAGAAATGCAGAGCATTGGAAACGAAATAAATACAGGTAAAATAAAACATTTATTTTTAATTGTTTCTTTTATTTGTTTAAAATCTCTTTAAAGCAAAAGCTATAACAATATATTGTGTGTTTATAGCATATGTAAAAGTAAATTGTATGACAGATGGCACAAGAGATGTGTCTTAGTCTGCTTGGCTGCTATCACAAAATACCACAGGCTGGGTGTCTTGCAAACAACAGAAATTATTTCTTTTTTTTTTTTTTTTAATTTTTATTTATTTATGATAGTCACAGAGAGAGAGAGAGAGAGAGAGAGAGAGAGAGGCAGAGACACAGGCAGAGGGAGAAGCAGGCTCCATGCACCGGGAGCCCGATGTGGGATTTGATCCCGGGTCTCCAGGATCGCGCCCTGGGCCAAAGGCAGGCGCCAAACCGCTGCGCCACCCAGGGATCCCCCAGAAATTATTTCTTACTATTCTAGAGGCTAGAAGTCTGAGTGGCTGAAGTCAGGGTGTCAGCATGGTTGAGTGAAGACTTTCCCCAATCACAGTCTTCTCATTGTGCCCTCAAAGGGGCTAGAGGACTCTGTGGAGTCTCTTTAATAAGAACACTAATCCCATTCATATGTGGCCTTCATCCTCATGACCCAGGAAGCTCCCAAAAGTCCCACCTCCAAATGCCATCACATTGTACATTAGAGTGCCAACACAAACATTCAGACCAGGGGGCCTGGGCAACTTACTTGATTAAGCATCTGCCTTCCACTCAGGTCATGATCTCAGGGTCCTAGGATTGAGCCCTGCATCACATCAGGCTCCCTGTTCAGTGGGGAGCCTGCTTCTCCCTCTCCCTCTGCCTCTCCTCACTGTGCTCTCTCTTGCTCTCTCTCTCTCTGTCAAATAAATAAAATCTTTAAAAAAAAAAATTCAGACCATAGGAGGATAAGGGATGTAAGAGTCTTATACTACAAGCAAAGTAGTATAATATTATTTGAAACCAGATATGCATTTTATAAATGTATATTGTAAACCCTATAGTAACCACCAAAAACATTTAAAAAGAGATGTAACAATGAATCAATAGAAAAGATAAAGTTACGTCATAAAAATGCTCAGTTAACCCCAGAAAAATTTTTCCTCCTCAAAAAAGGAGGAAAAATCACAAAAACAAATGGAACAAATAGAAGATAGCTAAGCAAACTGGTAGATCTTAATCCAATCATATCAGTAATAACTTCTAAGTGTGAATAGTTTAATATGTAGTTTAATATGCCCATTAAAAGACAGAGATGATCAGATTGGATCAAAAAGCAAGATTCAACTGTATGCTGTCTAAAGAAAACCCACTTTAAATATAAAAGGCAAATTGAATTTAAATACAAAAATATTTATTCCCCCCAAAAAACATAAAGGCAGTTAATATCCAAAACAAAATAATATATATATATAAAGACATAAGTAGGTTATTTTTTTTTTTTTTTAAGATTTTATTTATTTATTCATGATAGAGAGAGAGGCAGAGACACAGGCAGAGGGAGAAGCAGGCTCCATGCACCGGGAGCCCGATGTGGGATTCGATCCCGGGACTCCAGGATCACGCCCTGGGCCAAAGGCAGGCGCCAAACCGCTGCGCCACCCAGGGATCCCCATAAGTAGGTTAAAAGCAAAAAAGCAAAAGGATGGGGAAAGATATACCATTTCTGGTACTACCCGAAAGAAAGCTGGAGTAGTTTCATTGATTGCAGACAAAGTACATTTTAGAACAAGGAAGATTATCAGCAATAATATGAAACCAAAAAAAATAATTTAATGTTTCATTTTAAATTGTATTATAATATCAGAAGAAAAGAAAAAACTAGTTTCAGGGAGTCTTAATGTTCAAACTGAACTTAATTTCACATATGCTTTTAGCTAGATTTTCTATTGTGTGCATAAATGTATTAAATAATACTGACATTTTGTCACCTAGAAATATTACCAAAGTCACATGTCTTTTGGATTTGCACAAATAGCTCATTTCTTTGGAAGAAGATTTCATCTTTTTAGGCAAAGTGGTAGGGAAACATTCCAGCAGTTTGTTGAAAATGATTTAGGCTGTAGGTATGTAATGTGCTCTTTTCTCATTGTTGTCTGATGCAAACACGATTGAGAATCCAGGTAGGAATGAACTGAATTCTGAATTACATTCTCTGGCTATTGGGAATACTTCATATGCTTGTCTGAAGGTAGATAAGAAAAGAAGCTATGAATTTGTTTACTATTCTTGCAATGTTTTCTCTCTTAGAGATATTAGAATTGGTGCAAGAGCATTTGCACATATCTGCTTGTAGATTTTAAGTCACTTTATCTTTGGGTTAGAGGGTAATACTGCTTTGTATATTTATGTAGGATAAATTGACTAGTAATCCCTGAGTTTGAGGCTAGATTATTTTACTGCTAATGTATAGTAACATTCATAGGGCTTATAAATAATGAACATACATTTGTGACCTAGGGATATTATAATGCCCCCGTAACCAATTTAAGCTAATCTGATTTACTTGACGTTATGTCAGGGATTTTGAAGTTCTTAATAAAGGGCCAAGAACAAAAGATTCCCAAACGTGGCAACTACAGGTAGTAATGATTTTAATATGCTCACTAATCCATTTATAATGAAATGGTTATTGGCTAGATATTATAAATGATTAAAATACCTAAAAGAAAATAATGCGTGTGGGCAGACTATTATCTCAGAGCACCTTAAAATAGATTCTTGGGTGTCATTGATAACCTTAACATTAAGAGATTTTGCAGGACTGTAGGCAAATAGTTAACTGCAAGCGGCACAGTACAGCTCCTCTAGAGGGAAAACCTATCTGGCCCTGCAGAGCCTTGGGTTCTGATTTTACAACCATCTTGTACAACTTCCGGCAAGACACTAAACCTGTGTGCATGCATGTCTCCATTTCTTTGTGAAAAAGTACCAAATGATTTCCCAAAGTGACCTGTAGGGTCAACTCAAATGAGAAGACAGCTAAAAACTTATATGGGAGAAGATTAAAGAGAAACATCCCAAATGTGGGTGATGAATGTGAGGATCACCTCATAATATAGAGGCACAAATGCCTTCCTCCCAGTTATTCCACTGCTTGCCTTGGCAACAGGACTCTTGATGTCGTGTTTTACATGACCAATTGTCTTTTTACCAAGCCAGAAAATTCTAGAGAAAGGTCAACATTTGATAGTGGTGCTCATGTTAAACTATACTAAAAAATAAAGGAAATTTTCACCTTCTTTCTGGGATTATGAGTACACTGCAAATTAACCAAAGTATACCATTTGAGAAAGATGATTTTTTAAATTAGTTTCAAAGGTAGAATTTAGTGATTCATCAGTTACATATAACACGGGGGGCTCATCACATCACATGCCTTTCTTAATACCCATTACCCAGTTACCCCATCCCTTCACCCACCTCCCCCCAGCAACCCACGCACGTTTTTGTTTCCTAGAGTTCAGCATCACTTGTGATTTGCCTCCCTCTCCATTTTCATTTTTTATTTTTCCTTCCCTTCCCCTGTGTTCAGCTGTTTTTTTTTTTTTTCTTAAATTCCGCATGTGAGTGAAATCATGTGGTATTGTCTTTCTCTGGTTGACTTATTTCGCTTAACATAATACCATCTAGTTCCAACCACGTCATTGTAAATGGCAAGATTTCATTTTTTGATGGCTGAGTAATATTCATATATACATATATAATATATAAAACATTAATTATTCGATGGACATCTGGGCTCTTTAACCATTCATCTGTTAATGGACATCTGAGCTTTTTCCATACGTTTGGTTAGTATGGATATTGCTACTATAAACACTGGGGTGCAGGTCCCCCTTCGAATCACTATGCTTGTATCATTTGGATAAATCCCTAGTGGTGAAATTGCTGGGCTGTAGGATAGCTCTATCTTTAACTTTTTGAAGAATCTCCATATTGTTTTCCAGAGTGGCTGCACCACTTTGCATTCCCATAGATAGTTTAAAAGCATTCCCCAAGAAAGATGAATTTTGATAATATTCACAGAATCAAAGAAATAAAGTGATTTTATCACATTTTATTTTATTTTCCAAATATGTATTTTTTCTCTAGGGTGAAAAAAACACCTGTATAAAAAATATTTTAAAAAAATTTTTGGGCAGCCCCTGGTGGCTCAGCGGTTTAGCGCCACCCTCAGCCCAGGGTGTGATCTTGGAGACCCAGAATTGAGTCCCACATCAGGCTCCCTGCATGGAGCCTGCTTCTCCCTCTGCCTGTGTCTCTGCCTCTCTCTCTCTCTCTCTCTCTCTGTGTATTCTCATAAATAAATAAATAAAATCTTAAAAAATTTTTTAAAGATAAAAGAAGATAAAGATGCTACAAAGAGAGGAAATTAATTTTATGGACCACTTTGTGCATGTTATACCTTGACTCCTGACATCATCTGCCACATTTTCACTGTTGAGCAAAGCAAAATTCAAAAAGAAATAAAACCAGTTTGTCTAAGCTCCCTCAGTTGCATCTCCTACTTGTTTTGACCAGGCCCAACCTCATTCACTTTCCAACATATCACAGTCCATGAAAGAACCTAAACAGAAGGCCAAGTGTACAGTTCAATTCCTTTGAAAATGACTCCATTTCACCATGAAGAATACTGTCTCAAAATATTTACTTTCAGTATTTTTAGTCTTCATTCCCCATGGCAGACACTGAGTCTTGAAAACTTTAAAGCTCCTTTTAAACTTGACCTGTTTCTGAAATTTGAAAAAGTTGATTTTGCAGTCAACAGACTTAGAAAATGCCAATATGACTACCAACATTTCTGAGGGCTCTTCACATGAAGTTTCATTCATCGATTTCAGTCAGAGTTCTGTGTTCAAAGCTTTGTTTGCCCAAATTCCTATGTGAAGTGAGAGAGAAACCCAGGACAGTAACAGTGCCTTCTTTTTGTCCTTGATGTTTAAAGTTTTAGGTTCAGACTCTGCAGCTACAAACTTCAAAATAGACTGGAACCAGGAATTCGGTTTAAGATTAAATCAAATTATAAATATTTGATAGAGACTTTCCCAACCTAGAAATGCTACCAAAATTTGGAAACTCAACAATGGTACTAAAACCAGAATTTTATGGGTAGTCAATTGCCAGAATCTAGTAAGTTTTCATTCCCATAAGGCAGATTAGTGTAGCTAAACAAACGTCAATAGGTAGCCTGTGCCTTAGCCCATGTACCAGCCCTGGATGTTGGTATTGCAATTATTTGAAAGAAAGTAAAACTTTCTTCCCCTCTCCCACTATGTGTTTTCTTTGTGATACTGGAGCAATCAGACATCAGAGTAGCTGTCTGTCTGCCAGCTGGGGGGTTGTATCTTAGGGTGGTCAAAGTATTAGTCCTGTGCCTTTAAAGTCTTATATACCCACATAAAGCCTAGAACTTCTAGAAGATGTCAGGGCAGGAAGTAGTAGAGAAGGATTACAAAATTGGTGGCTTTCTAAGATGTTTAGGGTTCATGGTGTGAGAACTTGGGAATGAGAGAAATAAAATTTTCCCTTAACAGCCAGCTTGTAAATTCATCAGGTAATGAAACAGAGAAAACTTACTGTATGGAGTCAGCACACATCTCTATTTCGCAGGTCCTCACTCTAATCAGATCAAATGTATTGGCACCTAAAGGAGGAATCTCCATCAGAAGAGGCCTGCACCAGCCATATAAAAACAAGAGAAACCAGGTAAACAAGAATGATGAGCAGCTGCTACTGTTCAGTGGAAAGAGGTTCACACTCAGTAAACCTAGAGCATTAGGGTTGGGTAGAGAAGATATCTATACTATGATGATGGATGTAGACATGGTAAATAGTTGTTAACTCTGAGTATTATTGGATGGTCACTCTCACACTACCTCAACCATAAAATGAAAGCAGCCAGCTATGATGTCCTAATGACATTGAATATTTCTTTTCTTTAACTCCCCTTGTTCTGCTTCTCCCCTTACCATAGACTAGTAGACCATAGAATTACTTGGTCCCTTGCATAAGACTCCTCATGGAGAGTTTATAGGCTTGCTTGGGCTTCAGAATTTTCTCTCCAGAGTAGTAATTTCCTATTGCAAATCAGAACTGGGGCTCTGATTGTGGTTTAGCTTTCAGATAACGCTGCTCCAGGGAAACCGTATGCTACCGATTTGGATTTTATTCTACTTCTTGAGATAGTTCTTGTAAACTATTAACCTAGTCTGTTTATTTTCAACTTCAGTCCCATTCATGAGCTTTATTAATGTGAAATCTGCCTGAGAGATGAATCCATTCTTAGGATGTTGATAAAATAAGCACAAATAAAGAAGCTGAGAACCAGTGAAAGGGAACAGTGCCACCAAGTGAGGCCTCTTGGGGAAGACTTTGTGTCTCCTTGACACACCTGTCATCATCATAGGCCTAGGAACATGTCCACAGCCAGAGGTACATTTCTGTAGGTGGGGATAGAGCAAGAAAGAGCACAGCAAGCAGGATGGCTTGGATGATCATTCCCATCACACTTCATCCAGTCCAGATCATCAGAGAACCAGGCACTGGGACGGCAAAAGTTCCTGACTCACAGAGCAGTGATACTGGGAAGACTCTGAGTGGTTAAGAAACCTTGAGGCTATAGTACAAGTACATAGCTGCATATTGATAAAAATATTACAGAAGAATATATAGCATTTGCTCAGATGAGTTTGTGTTAGAAGGAAGATCAAAAACCATAACCAAAAAAAAAAAAAAACCCATAACCCATAATTGGTAAAAGAGCACATGTACTTCAACAGAGACACAGGGGAAAGGAAAAAGATGCTTCAATATGGACATGAGTCTTCTGATAGATGAGAGAAGAGCAGAAGAGACAAGGGAAAGGTCAAGAGGGAAGGGCTGCAGGCAACACCAACCTTAACTTGGAAGGATTCAGGGATAGAGACACACCTGTCACAGAAGATCACATGACCCTCCCAAAGGGAGGCCCTCCCTCTCAAGTACCACAAAAGAAGGAAACTAGATTTATTGTGTTGAATACTCCTGGTGGAATTTCCCCTAAGTCTACGCTTTCCCCATTGGGCATCCCCACCATCAAAATACTCTCCAGGGATCCCTGGGTTGCTCAGCCGTTTAGTGCCTGCCTTCAGCCCAGGGCGTGATCCTGGAGTCCCAGGACAGAGTCCCACTTCAGGCTCCCTGCATGGAGTCTGCTTCTCCCTCTGCCTGTGTCTCTGCCTCTCTCTCTCTCTCTCTCTCTCTCTCTCTCTCTCTTTCTCTCTCTGTGTGTCTTTCATGAATAAATAAATAAAATCTTTTAAAAAATACTCTCCAATATAGTTTAATCTAGAAGAGATATCTCAATTTGTTTCTGTGACACAAGACAATGCTGTTTCTTCCCCAAAGTTAGTAGGGTCTGGCCACAAAGAGCATGAAGAAGAGACGAAGAGACAGCAGGTCCACAGACATCTAGGGACCTAGGGCTTGCCCCTAAGTTGGGAGACAATGATTCAGAAAAGAAGCTGGAGAGACAGACAGGGTAACACCCCACCCAGGACACATGATGAGATGCTCCATAATGAGATATTTTGATCCTACAGCTGAAAAGGCATCTATTGTGCTTTTTTTTAACTTATTTTTTATTGGTGTTCAATTTACTAACATACAGAATAACCCCCAGTGCCCGTCACCCATTCACTCCCACCCCCCGCCCTTCTCCCCTTCTACCTCCCCTAGTTAGTTTCCCAGAGTTAGTAGTCTTTACGTTCTGTCTCCCTTTCTGATATTTCCCACACATTTCTTCTCCCTTCCCTTATATTCCCTTTCACTATTATTTATATTCCCCAAATGAATGAGAACATATAATGTTTGTCCTTCTCCGACTGACTTACTTCACTCAGCATAATACCCTCCAGTTCCATCCACGTTGAAGCAAATGGTAGGTATTTGTCATTTCTAATAGCTGAGTAATATGCTTTATATCCTGGATTTGATCATGTGCAGTGAATGTTTTCACCAGAATACCTCCTGAACCTGTACTGTATTTGTTCGGCCAAGAGTCTTCCCATAAACCTGAGAGAAAGAGTGAAGTTATAAATATATTCCCTAAATACAATTACATGATAAAACTTGATTGAGAGGACCCTTAAAGGGTAGGTTCTATTTATGCAAAGGTGGAGAGAACTGTTTTCCATATGACAATCAGGCAAAGGGACTTGGGAGAATTGAAATGTTCAATGGGAATTTTTAAGTGGAATCCAAAAGTTACACAAAGTGACCCCTCCATAGCTTCAAATTTTTAGCAGAGGAGACAAACATTTTAAGGGGTTCTCTATATATAGAAGTGAAATGGTTGAGTGAGGCAGCATAGAAAAGATGACCACTGACACTTGAGTTACACATTGAGTGCTTGCTACAGTAGTACATATACTGAAATCGGAACACTAGCATGGCCCCTGCACAAGGTTGACATAAAAATTCCTGAGCTACACATTCCCTTGTGCAAACCAATACTTAATGAACACACACAGGCCCTTAATGCGTTAGAGCCTGCTGGAAGCCTTCAACCATTCCCCACTAGGGTGAAGTCTTACTTCCTTAGCATTAAGGCCCTCAGAACTCCAAATTCGATTTCACTCTTCTCATCCATACACTAAAACTCTGGAGAACATAATGTCGGAGGGTCAGTGCCCTGATGGAAGTCCCCTCTCTGGGGATCCTCCTCTTCCACAGAAGACAGGCTCATCTGCCACACCACAGGTGATTTCCCATTTCCGCCTACAGCCTCCATATCTCCAGAGGCCACAGTACTCCTTCACTGATAAAATCCAGGTGAGAGTTAAACAGAGGGAGGAAAGACCCTCGCCCCAATGCAACCAGACTGAGGTCAGTGAAAGGACAAAAGAAGTGACAGCCCTGAGATGATCAACCAGCTTCATAAATCTGTACATCAGTATGTGGATTTAAAGTATACCAGTTTAAGAACACAACCTATGACATTCCCAGTGCAAATGGCCATGAGATGTGCAATGAGCATGTAGAATTTTTTTAGGAAAAATCTTAGTATATTAGTTTCAATTGCTGCTTTAACGAATTACAACAAACTTAGCAGGTTAAAAGAGAATACAAACGTTATTTCAAAGTCCATTATTAGGTCAAAAATATGAGTTGGCTTGGCTGGGCTCTATGCTCTGGGTTTCATAAGGCAGAAATCACAGTGATAGACAATAAGCTCTTGTTGGAAGGCTCTGGGAAGTATCTGCTTCCAAGCTCATTCAGTTTTTTGCAGAATCCAATTTCTTGCACCTGTAAGACTGGGGTCTTATTTTCTTGCTGGCTTTCACATGGGGGCCACCCTTAGCTCTCAGAGGCCACACTCAGGTCCTTACACACAGCCCCTACATCTCAGAACCAACAAGGGCATGTTGAATCCTTCTCATGCTTCAACTCCTCTGATGACTTCTTCTGCAACATTTCTGATTCCAGCCAGAGAATGTTCTCTGTTTTTAAGGGTTCATATGATTAGAGTAGGCCTACTCAGATAATCTGTCTTATTCTTAATTATGCATGCAAATCCTTTTGCCATATTCCAAGTTCTACGTATTTGCAGGGTGGTGGGATGGGGAACATTATTTTGCCTTCCATACTTGACATGTCTAAGTTGGGTTCTGCATAGGCAGATCCTCATATGAGAATTCAAATGAAAGTAATTAGGAAATGCTTCCAGGAAAAACCTGGGGAAGTAAAAGGGAAGTGGGATCAGGAAAAGTATAATGCCAAGCAAAGTGTGATGTCAGCCAAATCCCACAGGGGAAATTGGGCTCCACTTTATAGGAGTGCTGTGGAGACAGGTTAGGCACACCTTAGAGACAAGGAAAGTGGATTGCCTGTACCCTGCATCCAGCAATTGTTGGTTAAGGGCTGACTCCAGGGTTGGGGGCACACAAATTCCCAGGCATGTCTGATTCTTCATGTGCATAGGCCCAGGAGACCCCTGGCCTAAGGGCAGACTCTGACATAGGTACAGGTGCTGGCTCCTGGGAAGGAAAGCACAAGGGGAACCAATATGCACAAAAGTAGTAATGAGATCAGGGAATACAGGTGTAGTGTGCTAAGAAAGTCTGCTACAACTTTGCTGCAGAGGATCCCAGCAGGAGGTGACAGGATCCAGTGCTCTCAACAAAAACACTAGCAGAATTATCTCTTGGGAAACTAACAAGCTGGGAACCAAGTAGCCATAAAGTTCCAGAATTATACAGAAATGTAAACTATTAGCTACCAGCCACTGGAGGCAGAGGTCAAACTCCAGAGAAGCACCAGAGAAGGCCGAATTGGGTAGAGTTGCCAGGCTCCCAACTGCTGAGTTTGAAGAGCCCTTAGTAGACAAGACTCCTTACCACAAAGCCTAGTTCCTATCTTTGTCCATATGGTTCTTTCAGTCAGAAATGTTCTCATTCTCTGATTATCCAAATCCTACATATTAGTCTCAGCTTCCTCCCTCAGAAAGTAAATCCTGATTCCCCCAGTACTGGATGCCCCAGGACCTTGTCAGAATCTCTTCTGTGAAACTTATGGCTTCATATTTTACACTATGATATTTCTGTCCATGTCTAATCTGCCTAGCTAGACCACTCTTCTAGGGAACAGGGTCCTTGCTACCTCAGCTCCATGCCCAGTGACTGTCACAGCGCCTCAAATGCTGACAGTCACCTGAATGAAGTCTTCCTGCTCCCCATCAATACATGAGGAACACAAGTCAGCACATGACTGGTTTGGGAAGCTATGGGCCCCTCTAGAGCTCAGGCCACCCAGAGGGCCATTTGGAATGCCCTCAGTTCTTTCCTTCCACTATCCCTGCCCATTAGCAGTCCATTTCCTGGTATCAAGCTGACAACAGCCACTATTCTGTAATTACTCCCAATTCTGAATTTTCTGTCCTGACCAAGTTGATTTCATCAACTGCATTCCTATATCTCCAGCAGCTTTGGTTCCCAGAAAGCAAACTAAGGATAGAGCAGAGAAGTTTCTCATCGCTGTGACATGCCCCACAGCAATCTGAGACAGGCAGCCCTGATTATTACCTATCATTGTTGACACAGTGAGGTGAGGAAGAGCCTCAAGCTTTCAGGTTCCAGGCTTCCCTTCCCTGACCCCTTTGCCAGGCTCCTCAGGCCATGAGGATGAGGGTCAGAACTCTAGCCAGCAGAGGTTCAGAGGTTTTCATTCAGCTCCCCTGGCCTTCAGTATCCTGTTGTCTGAACTACTCTCCGAGGAGCAAGTGTTCCACTGAGCATGAACCAAATCGAGCTAAACTGGGCCAGGCTTTGGAGTCCACATGCTTCTGCCTGAGCCCTGCCTCTTAACTGGGAAACCCTGTGGAAATTATTCAGCCTTCTCTGACTCTGTGAAAAAGAGAGACTCTGTTTACAAAAAGGGGTTCCTGGAGGTGTCTATCATCTAATCAGGGAGTGTGAGGCTCAGCTGACAAAGCTAATATGCAAATGTATTCAAAGCTATTGGGTGCTGCACATGTTAAGAAAGTTACTCCAGTCTCAAGTTCAAAGAGAAATGGCCCTCAAGTCATTTCCTGTGTCTTTGAACCAGAAAGTGGAAGATGGGGTGGTGAGGAAGGTACACATCTAAACAGATGGGGTTGGTAATATGGCTGAGTCACATACTCACCCATCTATGTACAGTCATTGTTCATTCAGTCTGCAATTACCAAGTGCTCACTATATGCCAGACACTGTTCTAGGTGCTGGGTGCAAATATGAAGGCAGAGGGACAACAAGAAATGTGATTTCTGTAACTCAGGCTAGAGACAATGATGAGTGAATGAATGCAGCAGAAATAAAGGGAAGTGCATAGATTTAATTGATATTTGGAAAGTTGACATAACAGAATAAGATTTTGGGAATGAGGGAAGGGATGTTGGTAAGAGAAGAGATAGATTAAAGGATGCCTACCATTTTCTGGCTTGAACAAAGAGGTAGATGATGGTGCCAAACACAAAGTAGGGGAGCCATGGAGGAGGAACAGTTTGGGTAAGTAACTTGGTGAGTTCAGGTTTGCTCATGGTGGGTTTAAAGTCCCTATGGGACATCAAATGAAAAATATTTGTTAAAGACTATGTCTAGAAATTGGGAAAGAAAGCTGGAGTCACAAAATGGATGGAAGATCTAAATGTGAAATAGAAATCCATCAAAATCTCAGAGAAGAACACAGGCAGCAACCTCTGTGACCTTGGCTGCAGCAACTTCTTGCTAGTCAAGTCCAAAGGCAAGGAAAACAGAAGCAAAAATGAACTATTGCAACTTCATCAAGATAAAAAAAAAAAACTCTTGCATATCAAAGGAAACAGTTAACAAAAACAAAAGACAACTAAAAGAATGGGAGAGGATATTTGTAAATGTCTTATCCGGTAAAGAGTAGTATCCAAAATCTCTAAAGAATGTATCAAGCTCAACACCTAAAGAACAAATAACCCAAACAAGAAATGGGCAGAAGACATGAACAGACATTTCTCTAAAGAAGACATACAAATGGCTAACAGACAGATACATGAAAAAATGCTCAACATCACTTGACATGACGGAAATACAAATCAAAACCACAGTGAAATACCACCTCACATCAGTCAGAATGGCTAAAATTAACAAGTCAGGAAATGACAGATGTTGAGGATGTGGAGAAAGGTGAACCTTCTTTTCTTTCCCCATTTTAAAATATTCTTTAAATTCAGTTAATTAGCATATAATGTATTATTGGTTCCAGAGTAGAAGTCAGTGATTCATCAGCTTATATAATAACCCAGTGTTCATTATATCATGCGCCCTCCCTACTGTCCATCACCCAGTTACCCCATCCCCCACAACTCTCCCCTCCATTGACCTTCAGTTTGTTTCCTATGATTAAGAGTCTCTTATGAAAAAAAAAAAAAAGAGTCTCTTATGGTTTGTCTCCCTCTTTGACTTAATTTTGTTTTATAAAGGGGAATCCTCTTACACTGTTGGTGGAAATGCAAGCTGGCGCAGCCACTCTGGAAAACAGTATGAAGGTTCCTCAAAAAGTTGAAAGTAGGGGATCCCTGGGTGGCGCATTGGTTTAGTGCCTGCCTTTGGCCCAGGCGTGATCCTGGAGACCCGGGATCGAATCCCACATCGGGTTCCCAGTGCATGGAGCCTGCTTCTCCCTCTGCCTATGTCTCTGCCTCTCTCCCTCTCTCTCTCTGTGACTATCATAAATAAATAAAAATTAAAAAAAAAGTTGAAAGTAGAGTTACCCTATGCCCAGCAATTGCATTACTAGGTATTTACACCAAAGATACAAATGTAGTGACCCAAAGGGGGCACATGCACTCCAATGTTTATAGCAGCAATGTCCACAGTAGCCAAACTGTGGAAAGAGCCCAGATGTCCATCAACAGATAAAGAAGATGTGGTAGATATATACAATGGAATATTACTGAACCATCAAAAAAAGAAATTTTGCCATTTGTGACTACATGGATGGAACAAGAGGGTATTATGCTAAGCAAAACAAGTCAATCAGAGAAAGAAAATTACTATATGATTTCAACCATAAGTGGAATTTAAGAAACAAAACAGAGGATCTTATGGGAAGGAAGGGAAAAATAAAATAAGATGAAATCAGAGAGGAAGATAAACCATAAGAGACTCTTAATCATAGGAAACAAACTGAGGGTCACTGGAGGGGAAGGTGGTGGGGGGATGGGGTAACTGGGTGATGGACAGTAAGGAGAGCACATGATGTAATGAACACTTGATATTATATAAGACTGATGAATCACTGAACTCTACCTCTGAAACTAATAATACACTGTATGTTATTTAATTGAATAAAAGTTAATTAATTAGCTAACTAATTAAAAAGCTATAGTCAGCAGATGGACTTGGGAAATAACAACATACAGATGAGGATGAATGTGACTATCCACTGAGGATTTACTACAGAGATACAGAGATAAAGAGTCTTGGTCCTCAAGCAGTTTACGGATTATGGTCTAATGGAGGAGACAGACACGAGAGTTGATCCTAATATAATAGTATAGTGCACAAAGAGAGTACAAAGGATTTGAGGAAACCCAGAGAAGGAATATATTAATATATTAATTCTGCTGGAAAGGTTGCAGAAATCTTCCAATAGAGCTGACATTTGCTCTGGGCTTGAAGAGTGTGCCTTTAAGAGTGTGAAGGCGAGGAGGAGCCTAGGGGATGTGGGAGTAATACAAAGAATTAGAGGAGAAGAATTGAGAAAACAAGCCCAAAGGGACTGTGGCATTTGTACAGGTGCTAAGGACTGTGGAATGGGAGCTTATAGGGTGGCAAGGGGAGACATGAGGCTGGGAAAGCATGTTGAAGTCCTGGTATGCAAAGGGGCATAGGGGCATGGTGGCGATTCTGTGGCCTCTGGAGATTATCTTCTTTTGCTTGTTTGTTTCTGTTTGTCTGTTTTGTAGGGAATGAACACAACAAAATCTGCATTTTCAAGGAATTACTCTAGCAACATTGTGGAGGCTGTACTGGCAAAAGAGAGATTGATTAGAGCTTTCATGTCAGAGTATCAGTGCATTTTCTGTTGCTTCCTTCCCTTGCTGCAGAGATCCAGCGCTGGAAGAGAATTAGGGCTTGTGGTCTTGTAAGCATTAACCCTTGCTGAGTCTTTGTGTAATACACTTTACCTTTTGCATATTTCAGTGGTAAAATGAATTTCATGTTAGCCTTACTTTCTTTAGTAAATGTATTCTGGAGGATGCAATAAGAAGTATGTGACACAAAAAAAAAAGAAAAAAAAAGAAGTATGTGACACAGGTTGAAAGTATTCAGTGGGCTTTATGAAGAGTTAGTTTTCAGGCATGGTAGGACAGGGTGTTTGGTAGATCAGGTCAAGAGGCAGAAAGTAGGGATTCTTGGGTGGCTCAGTGGTTGAGCGTCTGTCTGCCTTTGGCTCAGGGCATAATTCCAGGACTCTGGGATCAAGTCCCACATCAGGCTTCCTGCATGAAGCCTGCTTCTCCCACTACCTATGTCTCTGTCTCTGTCTCTGTCTCTGTCTCTCTGTCTTTCATGAACAGATAAATAAAATCTTAAAAAAAAAAAAAAAAGAGGCAGAAAGTGTGTTAGCCTAAGAACTCATCTAAGTTTGGCCATGGAAAGCCATCAAAATCAACAAGGAAAAGATTGTTTGTCTTGTAGATGCAACTGTCTGAAGACTCTGAAATGTCTAAATCAATTTTCCTCTGAGATACTGTGGATCTGCCATGCCCTTTCAGGAAAAAGTAAAAACCCATGATTAACATGATCTTTAGAACCTTGAATCAGTATCATCTGACAGAATGAAAAGTAGATGGGATGTGGTAGGGTTGCTGAAGGTAGAAAAGACCCGGCCGAGGTTGGGGGAGGAAGGGATGGCACCTGGGTGGCTCAGCTGGTTGAGTATCTGCCTTCAGCTCAGGTCATGGACCTGGAGTCCGGGTATGGAGCCCTGTGTTGGGCTGCTTGCCAGGGGGGTGTCTACTTTTCCCTCTCCCTCTGCCACTCCCTCTGATTTGTGTGCTTCTCTCAAATAAATAAATAAAATCTGAAAAGAAAGAAAGAAAGAAAGAAAGAAAGAAAGAAAGAAAGAAAGAAAGAAAGAAAGAAAGAAAAGGAAGGAAGAAAGAAAAGGAAGGAAGGAAGGAAGGAAGGAAGGAAGGAAGGAAGGAAGGAAGAAAGAAAGAAAGAAAGAAGAAAGAAAGAAAGAAAGAAAGAAAGAAAGAAAGAAAGAAAGAAAGAAAAAAAAAAAAGGACAGACCCAGGGATCTTTGGTGGAAAGATGGATTCCCAAGAGCCCATGCTAGATGGGCTCCAGAGGGACTGACAATGAGTCAAAAATGAGTACTGTTTCTCCCATCTTCTAAATTAATATGATATTTTACAATTTTTTATACAGTCCTCAAGATCCAATGTGTATTTTGCACTTAACCATATCTTAATTTGGACTAGCCACATTTCAAAGGCTCCCTAGCCACATGCAACTCATCCCTACCATACTGGACAGTTAGCTCTGGACTGTCTGGGGTTTTAACCATCTCAATGACAAGGTAATTAGTTCTATTCTTGGTGATAAACTGGCCCACACTTCCTGGTATTGCAGACATAACTGAAGGCTACATGTACTTTCTTCCAAGCAGTACTGTTTTTGAGAATTTTTCTCAAATGTCACTGAAAAATACACATTCATTCCCTAATTAAAACATATTTCATGTAGATTTTTAGAATATAAGTTGGAAATTGCCCACCACTCTTTCACCACAAAGAGACTGTTCCATATATATTTTGGGAAATGGATGTGCAGCTGACAGGACTATTTGAAGCTATTCAACAATTTTCTATGTTTGGGATCTTGGCTAATTTAGTGAATGTCTAATACCTAATTTCACTGTAGTGATTTCCCTTTGAGTTCTAGGGTGAAAATATTACCCATTTTTCCACCTGTTTACTGATCCACCTTTTCTTTGCTCTAAGGAAGGAAATATAACTATTTCAGCTCAGAGACAACTGTGTGGCAGATGTGAATTTCCATTTTAATCTCGCATTTATTACCAGGTACTCTTTGCTCATCATCCAAGCTCCCTTTGACCCAATACTTTGGCCACTGAAGACTTGGCCATAGAGTGAAAAGTGAGTTCCTAAAGGAAGAAGAGAAAGTGAAAGGGAAAACCAGTTGTGACATTTCCAATGTCACTTCTTATGGAAAGAGACAGGACTGAATCCAGGAGAACCCTTTAGAAGGGAGAGATTTTGGAGATCATGGTAAAGAGGACCACCCACCATCATAGAAGACACTTTTGTGGGAATTAGAAGGAAAAAAATGCCCTCTCTCAACAGATGCAACTTCATAAATGGCACAGCCCAGTGAGAATCATGGGCTGGGTTTTAGCTCTCACTCAGTGCTCCCTAAGCCAGCTATCATTGTGTAGTGTACAACCTGCAGAACTGGGCACTGCAACCCTGGCAGTACACCATTCACAAACATCCTCTCTGGGCTTGTGAGAGGAGGTTAGGATCAGCTGCTGAGGGCTTGTAGGATGGGGCTGAACCCCTGGATGCCAGAGCCTGCTGACCCAGGGATAGCCGTGAGCAGAGCCCTACTGGGGCCATAGAAGTCAATAGTTGGCTCTTACCTAGAGCTTCCTTTTTGCCCTGTTTCACTTCTCTGCCCTACTGGAAACTGGAAGTCCTTGGGAGCCAGAGGACAACAGGGGAATGGAAGGTAAAGAGTTCTATCCCTGAGGGTCAAAGAGGATCAACTGAAGACAAATCACTCTCCTTACACTGGATCTTCCCTTTCAACTCTGAGAGCTCATCACTCTCCATGTCTAATTCCTTAATTGCAAAAGGGCCTGGCACCCAGGATGTTAGATGAATAGGGGGTCAAGGGCACTTTACAAACTGAAGGATAAGAAAAGCAGCCTATGCATGCTGCCTTGGCCCATCCTTAGGGAGAGGATAAATAACCACACACATCTCCTCCCAGGGCTGGGCCAAGAAGACTTCTCTCCTGGCCTGGAACCAACAGATGCTCAGAATGTCATCTTCACTCCAGCCAGGTTGGCGATGGCCCCACCTTGACTAGCGCACAATGGAGCTACCATTAGCACTTCCCAGAGCACCCAACCAAGGAACAACTGCTATCTAAAACTCTTAGGTCTTGTGTGGGAAATATCAGAAAGGGAGACAGAACGTAAAGACTGCTAACTCTGGGAAACGAACTAGGGGTGGTAGAAGGGGAGGAGGGCGGGGGGTGGGAGTGAATGGGTGACGGGCACTGGGTGTTATTCTGTATGTTAGTAAATTGAACACCAATAAAAAATAAATTTAAAAATAAATAAATAAATAAAATAAATAAAATAAAAATAAAAATAAAACTCTTAGGTCTGCGTGCGAATGTAACTATTTAGGGATGACCACTTGCCAGGAGACTGTGTAGCCCATCCATTTGTCTGACTCAAGGTAGCACTCATGGACACAGCCACTATTGTCCTGGGTGTGATGCTTTAAAACTGCCCTTGAACATGGTGAATTGGCTTAAACTGTACCAGATACTGCATGTGTGCATATGTAGGAGAGAGAGGGAGGGAGGGAGAGACAGCATTTTGTCAACTGTAAATTAAGATACACTGCCCTTTAAAATGTCACTGAATGTTCTCACAAACCCTACAACATGGGATGAAGTATTATTATGAACATTTCACAGAGAAGGTTACATGATTTGTCCAATGATCAAGTCAAGATTTACACTCAGGTCTGGCTCATTTTAAAACCATTTTTAATTATGTTTCCTAGCACTGTTTAGCTCTTCACATAGGAAGAGTAACTGAACTGAATCAGCCAATATGAGCAGTTGCCAATTGTGGAGAGGGCGTAGCAGTGGGGCTCTCCCAGAGGTCATGTTGTTGGTGTGCTGTGCCAACGAAGGCTGGGTGAGTGGCCTCACTGCCACTGTTGACTTGGTATTACAATTCCCTATACCAGCTGTATCCAATCATACCTCTCCACCCTTCATGTTGTTTCTAATACCTAAAATGTCCTCCCATTATTTCTTAGACCTAGCTACCTGCTGTCTTTCAGGATGCTGAGTGCCACCTTTCCCTAGAAGCTTTTTCCGATGGCTTGGGCTGACCTCCCTGCCCCTCAGCTATTCCGCACAGCAATATTCTGTTACCTTACTGGTAACCTACTTATTATAGTATAGTGTCCAAGCCCTAGCTAGGAGATGTTCAATAAACACCATCAAATGAATGAAGTAAACATCAGATAGATTATTGGAAGAAATAGAGTTAATAATCCCTTCTGTATCAGTCAATTTAGGCTAGGCTGTGCTGCAATAACAGTTATCAATGTCCCAACACATGAAGGTTTATTCCTAGTGCATTAACAATGTGGGTCTGATGTCTCCTGGGAGCCCCCTTCCAAGCAGTGACCCAAAGACTCAATCTTCCAGTAGCAATCATGTGGAACACATGGCCTCCCTGTTGCTGCAGCAGCTGAAGAAAGCACAGGAGAGTCGCACTCAACATCTCTTCCATTCACAGCCAGAACTAGTGGCATAGCCCCATCTGTGTAACTCCTGTAACACACTGTAATTAGCCATACTGTAACTATCCATGACTAGTTGCATGACCCCATTTGACCAGGGAATATGGAAGAGCCACAGATATTGAATGAGTAAAAAACATTTTGGCCGCAGCTTTCAATCAGTGATAACCTACAAACTCTCTTTTTTTTAAATTTTTATTTATTTATGATAGTTACAGAGAGAGAGAGAGGCAGAGACACAGGCAGAGGGAGAAGCAGGCTCCATGCCCCGGGAGCCCGATGTGGGATTCGATCCCGGATCTCCGGGATCGCGCCCTGGGCCAAAGGCAGGCGCCAAACCGCTGCGCCACCCAGGGATCCCCAAACTCTCTTTTTTATATAATAAAATACTCTTGGGATGGTTAACAGAATAACCAGAAATACTAAAAATGAACAAGGATCTTGCCTAGGAATATCAGATTGGTATTATAGATGCAAAACATTTCATATCTCATATTCAATTTGTTAATAATCCTTTTCCTTTCCATATTGTAAGTTTCTCAAATCTGTTTTTTTTTCTTCCTGGGGGCAAACTAATGGAATTCTAGCACGTGGCTTTGATATTTACAAGCTTTTCTAACAGCTGGTGAAATAGGTCTCAGTCAGAAGGAAAAATTCATCTTACCCTAGAGTTGCTGAAAAGAAATAGTAACGTGCTTCATAAAATTTTTCTTGCAGATGCTCTTTCTAACAGAGAAGACTTGTAAGAAGTTTGAACTTCAGCAATTGTTGCTATAGTCTATGAAATTTGTCTTTAGGATCTCTGAAAAGTCTGTAACTATTAATTATTTATTAATTATTAATTCTGTATTGTCTTGGCAAAAATATTTAAGTTGACATTCTGGGAGAGAGGAGTTGATTACAAGGGGGAAATTTTAAGGTATATGGTATTGTGCTGGTCCAGAGATCTTCAATGTGATTTGAACCACAGACAGGTGGATAGTTTTGGGGCACCTGGGTGGCTCAATGGTTGAGTGGAGGGAGGGGAGCCTACTTCTTCCTCTGCCTATGTCTCTGCCTCTCTCTGTGTCTCTCATGAATAAATATATAAAATCTTTTTTTTAAAGCGGTAGATTTTATCATGGAATAAATAGAGATGAGTCCATATTAACTTAGAGGTTGAAGCCAAAGCTGTGTCAACACAGAAGCTCTGTGCTGGAAAAAAGAAAAGTGGCAAGGAGGTTTTTATATTTAGCAGGATAAGAAGGATTGAGTACTGTTATCAGTAAAGATATCTGAATTTTGCAAAAACAAACAACAAAAGCATGAAATGTCTGAAATTCTCTTTTCTGAGAGACTTGTAATAAACTGATTTTATCTCCCAATATGGTCAACTTAATATCACAAACCAACTCTTGGCAGAATATCTTGACAGACAGAATTTAAGTTCATAGACCAAGACCCAGAGTCTGGCAACAAGAAAGTAAACAGAAAATGGGGGGGAAAATGTTCACTGGGATATCAGGTCATCTTTCATAACTTAAAATACAAAAGATAATAATATGATCATACCATATACATTCTTTTGTCCTTTATTCTTTTCACTTGTTATTATGCTAGAGAATCAAACACCATTTATCAATCTACAGTTGACTTATTCTCAGACTATAAGTTAACATTCAAGTTACTTCCAGTTTGGAGCTATTAAAAGCAATAATATTATAAGCATTCTTATAATTCATATATTCTTATGTACACCTGTCTCTTGGTGTACATGAACATAATTTTCTCTAGGTTATATACTAAGGACTGACATTGGTGGGTCATAGAGTATTCATCTCTTCAAATCTGATGGATAATGTCAAAGGTTTTCCCAAGTGGTGGTGGCAATTCATGCTCCCTTCAGTAGGAAGTGAAAGTTCATGCTGCACATTAACTCCAATGCTTGATATTGTCAGAGTTTTATCATCTGTGCCATGTCTGTTGGCTGTGTAATAGATATCCATATGTTTAATGGTACTTAATTATCGTGTAATTTATCATTTCATCAGTTTAAGGTTGAGAGACATTTCACATGCTTATTGGCCATTTGCACTGCCTCTCCAAAGTGTCTCTTCAGGACTTTTGCCCATTCTTTTTTACCAGATTTTATATTTGCGGAAGAACTTTATATATCTTTGATATTAGCCCCTTCTCTCACTCTGTGTCGCAAACATTCACCTTCCTTAGAGTAACTGATTAAAGTCTTTTTAAAAAGATTTTTAAAAACTTATTCATTTGAGAGAGAGAGAGAGAGAGAACACAAACCAGGGGGAGGGTCAGAGAGAGAGGGAGAATCAGGCTCCCCAATGAGTGGGGAACCCAACATGGGGCTTGATCCCAGGACCCCGGGATCATGACCTGAACCAAAGGCAGATGTTTAACCAACTGAACCACCCAGGTTCCCCTAAAAGTCTTTAATGTACTCAAATTTATTAATAATTACATTGTTGGATAGCATGTTTTGTATCTCATGTTAATATCTTTCCAGGGCCACCTGGCTAACTCAGTTGGTAAAGCATGCAACTCTTGATCTCAGGGTGGTGAGTTCAAGGCATAGAGCCTACCTTTTAAAAAAGTAAAATTAAAAATTAAAAATTAAAATCTTTCCTTATACAGGGTCGCGAAAATATTCTCCTGTGTTATCTTCTAAAATCTTCATAATCCACCTGGAATTGACTTATGTGTATGGTGTCAGGATGTGTCAGATTCCTTTTTATTTTATTATATGGATAACCAGATCCTACTTACCAAACCACTATTTATTGAAATGTTTCTTCTTCCAGTGATCTTCAATGCCTTTTTCCTTATAAATAAAACATTCATATAAGAACAAATCGGCCTCCAGACTCTCTTCTCTGTTCCACTGGAATATTTTTCTCTCCTTGTTTCAATTCCAAACTATCTTTACTACTAAAGTTTTTTTTAATTTATTTTTTATTGGTGTTCAATTTACTAACATACAGAATAACCCCCAGTGCCCGTCACCCATTCACTCCCACCCCCCGCTCTCCTCCCCTTCTACCACCCCTACTTCGTTTCCCAGAGTTAGGAGTCTTTACGTTCTGTCTCCCTTTCTGATATTTCCCACACATTTCTTCTCCCTTCCCTTATATTCCCTTTCACTATTATTTATATTCCCCAAATGAATGAGAACATATAATGTTTGTCCTTCTCCGATTGACTTACTTCACTCAGCATAATACCCTTTTTGAACTCGGCCACAGTAACTTCTTGCAAGATACATCTACTACTAAAGTTTTATATCAATCTTGATATCTAGTAGGGCAAGTCCTATACCTCATTTTTCTTCTTCAGAACTACCTTGGCTATTCTTAGACCTTTGCAATTCCATATAACTTTCCAATCAATTTGTCAAGTGCTATAAAAGATACCTTCAAAATGCACAAATCCATTTGGAATATAGAGGTAGCTATAGAGATTTTGTATCCAATAAATTGCAAAACTTATTTGTTAATTCTAATTTGTCTATAGATTCTTGAGAATTTCCTGTGTACATATCTGTAAAAATGACCACTTTGTTTCTTTATTTTTCTTTCTGGTTAAGACCTCCAAAACAATGTCAGTGCATAGTGATGATGGTGGGTATCTTAGTCCTGTTCTGGACCTCAGAGGTGAAGCTTTTAACTTTTCACCACAGAAAAGGGCATTTGCTCTGACTATTCATACATACTCTTTATCAGATTAAGGAAGTTCTTTCTACTATAGATTTCCTAATTTTTAAATCACAAGTCAATGCTAGATTTTATCAGATGCTTGTTCTGTATTAACTGAAATAATTATATGATTATTCTTTAATCTGTTAATATGGTGGGTCACATATTATACTAATTATTATTCTTATGTGAAACCATCAATATTCTCCTCTATTAGCCCTACCTAATCATTATGTACTATCCCTTTTATACATCATGGGATTTAGTTTGCTAATAATTTAAATCCATGTTCCTGTGTGATACTTAAGCTGAGATTTTCGTTTCTCAAACTGCTCAGAGATGTAGTGAAGTCAAGCAATCTCCAAGTGAGTTGGGAAGTAGCTCTTCTTCTTATAACATCTCAAAGAGATCTTATAAACTACAGTTATTTATTCCTTGACTGTTTGGTCCAAAGAAGTTCTTTGGATGCCTACTTTTCTTTGTGATTGTAGGACTATCTAAGTATTTGTTACCATATTTCTGAATACTAAATATATCTGATATTTCCTGATATATCAATTTTAGAGCATTATGCCTTAACTTCCTTTTAAGATTTGAGGCTTTAATTCTTACATTCCCCCCAGTCTTGTCCCTCATCTAAGAGTTATATTACGATTTGTTTACATTTTCATAATTTAAGAATTTTCAAATACATTATTATTGCTACAATGAAACATATCTAAGTGCACATTTAGTGGAAAAATTAAAGGCTATAAACAGCTTTCAAGTCAAGTTTCCCCCTAATAAGTTCAGGTCAGACCATGTTATACAGCTAAATGAGCTTCCAAAACTTTTTTCTTCCTTTTCAACCTTCACCGATTTTGCAATTGCAGATGTTTTCAAGTGTAGAACCTCTAGAGAGAATTTCAGGTAAATCTGTCCCAAGTATTGAGCTGGAAGGAATGAGACAGGAGCGCAAGTACTTTCTATAATTCAGGCAGAGAGTAATTTTCCCTGGGCTCCAGGAGTTATAAGGGCAGAGAAAAGGTGGCACCTAATACCCTGGGAAGGGAGGTGAAGGAACCAGAAATATGTCTCCAAGGCTGAGGAGGTGTGATCAGGGACAAAAGATTGCAGGATGGGGGAAGGCTTTTAGCTCTGGAGAGTGGCAGGATGAAAACCTCAGAGGCAAGAATAACCTTGTTTTGCAGTTCAGTGTGATTAGTGGGTTAATTGTGATGGGAACACACTTCCATTCCTCTAGTAAGTCCCATGGATCCATGCATTTTCCTGGATATCAAAACTAAGGTGGAGTGAGTGAATGTGTGACTTCCCTTGATACAAAGAATTGGATGGGGTAGAGAACAGAATTTCCTTCTGAGGGTAAAGTGACCACTATGGGTTAGATCTAGCCCATTAATTTCTTGCTGGTCATTGGCAGGGCAGGTGGGAGCTAGCTTCACTGTGGTAGAAGTAACATTCATCAACAAGAGTTGATGCTTTGGTCTAGGTCTGTAGAGTTCGGTTGAGCATCAAGAAATAATTTTTCCTCCTATTCTTCACCCTCTGAATTTTCCTCTTCGAGATTTGACTTATTCTCTTCCAGAAATTAATACTATGTTTGTAACATTAAAAGTCTTGGCTGACATTTCCTGCTCTTACAGGTGTTTGGTACAAACTGTTCACCTTAAAAAAAAACAAAACAAACAAAAAAAAAAAACTGTTCACCTTGAGGACAATGGAACCAAATCCTAGAAACACAAATAAAATAATTTCTTAAATTTCTTATGAGTTATTCTGTATCTTATTCCATTCTAGTTAACATGAGAATTTAGCTAATACTTGAGTCGTGTTTATTGAGCAATGAACGAATTTATAAAGTCATTGACCCTGGAAATATAAAGCATCCAAGTAGTATGCTCTAATATTTTAGTAGGAAGGTGGAAGTTTAATTCTGTTACTGGCTCATTGAGGAAAGCTCTGAGGTGATTACTTTGCTTAAGATGGCTTTGACCAAAGAAAACAAACAAGCAGGTGAAATCCCAGCCATGCCTCAAATTGTAGCCAAGGCTAGTGGTGCTTGTGTCAGAAAACCACTTACGCATGTTTTGCTTCCTGGCTAATCATATTAATTGATTTCTCCATGTTGGGTGGAACACCAGGGAAATACCAAACTTCCTTAGTGTCATCTTAAAGAACAGCACAATGTTGAGAACATGGCTATTGAGGGGTTTCACTTCACAGGGGTGACCTGAGCCTGACCAATCCACCAGCAGCTGTACTCAGCTATCTTGCTCATTCCAGAGATCTCATTGGTATGCATAGAGTAAATGATGTGGTAGCAAAGTGGGAATCTGGAGAAGGCTCCAAAGGAGATTTATCCTGTGCAGAGAATTGGGAACTTCATGCAAGTTTTGAGAGGTTTTTTTTTTTTTTAATATATGGAGAGAATTTTTATTAAGCCTTTGTGGGTTGGAGTCTTATTTCCCATCCATTTCTCAGCAGGTTCTGAGGAAATGATAAATGGACTTATCTATGAGGAAGTAGGGTTCAACCCAATTCAATTTCAACAAGTGTTTGTAGTTCAAATAGAATGTACACAGCTCTGGACTTGGTCTGTGGGAAATTAAGAAATGAACTTCATATTATTCCTGCCCTCATTCCTGGAGCTTGCTCTAAATAGGGAGAGACATACACAAGGGTATTTGATGTACTTGACCAAGGGGTCTGCATCCAGATGGATGAAAGCTCTAGAAACCTAGCACCTAGCAATTATTTAAGACAAAAAGGGAATAGCATCTGTCTTGGCACCCCCTCCCTTATACTGGCTCACCCTAATTTCACAAGCAATAGGGGGAAAACTAAAGATAGAGAATATTTACAGGGTCATGCTTCAGTTTGAAATTTCTCACTCAGGAGCACCTGACTGGCTCAGTTGGAAGAGCATGCAACTCTTGATCTTGGGGTTATGAGTTTGAGTCCCACATTGGATGTGGAGATTACTTAAATAAAAATAAAACTTTGAAAGAAAATAAATTTCTGGGATGCCTGGGTGGCTCAGTGGTTGGGTGTCTACCTTCAGCTCAGGGCGTGATCCTGGAGTCCCGGGATTGAGTTCCACATTGGGCTCCCTGCATGGAGCCTGTTTCTCCCTCTGCCTGTGTCTCTGCCTCTCTCTCTCTCTCTCTCTCTCTCTCTCTTTGTGTCTCTCATGAATAAATAAATAAAATATTTTTTTAAAAACCCCAAAAACAAAATTTCTCACTCCAGCCCCTGCCCCCAACTGCCAAGGAGGGCACCGTCAAAGAAAGCAAAAGTAAAAAGGCAGGATTTAGGAGCCCATTAATGCTGCCCTCAAAATATACAATTTTATGATGGTGGAAAGGCCCCCAAATGCAGATGTTGTAAGTGAATAAAATAAGAATACAAATGGTAGATAATTTTTGAGTAACACAAAGTTGAGTAAAAATTTTCCTTCAGTCACTATTTAGCATTATCCTGGGTAAGATACTGAAACTCACTAGTTTTTTAAGGTTTTCTTATCTGCAAAATGGGGAAGGCAAAAATTAATCTCACAAGATTATGTGAGAATCCACTGACTCAATTAAATGAATTCAGTGAGACCTTGTGTCCATCCATAGCTTACTTAGTTCCCAGATCGGCCAGGCACGAATTTGTACAGCAAAGGTGGGAGATGACAACTGACCACAAACTCCAAATTCCTCCTGCTGATAACCCTCTTTGTTGTCTTCCTCTGTGCATCTCACTTTGCCCCAATCAAGGAATAAGCATTTTCCCTTCATTCCTCAGAGCCTCATTAGCCCAAACAGGACTGTAAAATGGGTGTCTACTACCTTACTGAAGATTCTGGAATTAGGGCGGATAAGGGAGCCGGAGAGAAGACACGTTTCTACCCTGGGTCCCCGTCGCTCTGAAGCCTGTCCTGCTGACCTGAGGCCCACCCTGGCTGCGCTCTCCTCCCCGCTTTGCTCTCGGCGAGAGGAAGCCCCTCCCGGTTTCCCGGAGCGCCAGCTCCAACCTCACGGCGTAGTACGGGCACTAAATGGTTAATTGAGGACCGTGAGGGCCCTGACGTCGCGGTGGCCTGCAGCTGACCGGGTCAATTCAAGTCCTGCGGGTGCTTCGAAGACGGGCCTCGGCTCCGGCGGTCAGGGGCACCGTCCATCCCGCGCCGCTGCGGCGGGTCGCGGCGGCCAAGCAGGAGGTTGACAAGGTGGCAGGTGGCTCCGGCTCCAGGCCGCAGCAGCTTCAGCATTTCCCCTCCGGTTCCGGGATGGGAGAGGCCTCCCGGGTGCCCGATCGCACACCCTAAAGCCGCACGCAGATCCGGGTGGCCTCTGCGGCTCACCAGCCCCCTGGCCGCGCCTCGCGTGGCGCCTAGAGGTTCCCAAATGCCGGGAAGGGAGCGGGCTTTGCCCCCAAATAGCAGGTAGAGCCTCCCTGAGAGCTGCGGGTTAGGATTGACCCACCTCCCAGCGGTACGGAAGGGCCTGGCCCGGGGCGCCTGTCTGCCCTCAAGGGGCTCTGGAAGTGGTCTCCATCACAGACAGCACCCCCATCCCGCAAAGGGCTGCAGCTCCAGAAAGGCTCAGAGACCGTGATGGAAGGCAAGCCTGCCCTGAACCTGACCTCAAGCCCCACCTCCAGCTGGACCTGGTAGAAGGCACACTGTCAGAGATCTCTCCAGAGGAGGGCTTGCCAGAGGCCGGTCAGGGACTGGGGGGGGGGGGGGGGGGGGGGGGCTTTGCCCCCTTGCAGTAACCTTGCTTATTCCTTTGACTGGAGACTGGTGTCCAGAAGGGACTCAAGGAGCCCCGGGACAGCTGCAGCCCAGACTTTCCACAACCAGGAAATGCTGCCTCTGCTCTGCAAAAATAAAAATACCTCTACCACCTGTAAAAACAAAACAAAAACGCCCTAAGAAAAATGAAAGATGACTGGAGCAGAGCAGGGGACAGGAAATATCAAAAATAGAATATTTGACATTTTACTGCTCCTCACTCATCCCCACCACGGTCTATCGGTGGGCCGCCTTTCCCCAGGAGACTCCTTACCAGTGCCATTCTTGTCAAGATTTTCTCCATCTCAGCACTTCTAGTTCTCCGGAGACTTCAGTCCTCCTTGTCACAGGGCAATTCCTAAATGTGGGGCTTTATTTCTCAGAGCAATTGGCTTTCCTTCTGGTCTACTTTCCTGAGTTCTCACATTTCACAACCCTAAAACCCATGTTTTCCTAAACATAGGAGTTCCTTGGTTTTAATTAGTTTTATTTATTATTCCCTTACAGTCATTTTACTGGGGCTTCTTGGGGAAATGGAGATAAACGTGTGTTCAGTCAGCCGTATTTCATCAAAAGCCCAAAGCTTCATTTTTCTAGATCTCTTGTATATTACCAGAAAGACAAAATAACACTTGATTACTTCTTGGAAGTCCTAAAGGCTTTGGAGAGATCAGCGTATTTGATGTCTATTATGAAGGTTGCTTCTTCCTGGTGATAGAGAAGAATATACTTTATCCCTATGCATAAACAGCGCCAAATCACATTACAGGATAGAATGGCTTTCACCTGCCTGGGGGGCTCTGGCTTCTGTCAGCTCAGCCACAGAGTTAGGGTTAGCTGCTTTGCCATGTGATATGGAGTGATGTTTACTTCTGAGCTCCCGACACTTCCGTGTCTTCCTCCTGTGAGCCAGCAACTGTGAGGGGCATCCCCTGTTCCCATCTTCCCTGCAGTGAACACCCATGAGGTCCTTCCCACTGGTCAGAAGACTATTGGCCTGGAGTCTAAAGACTGAGGTTCGAGTTCCCACCTTGGCACTGACCAACCATGGGAACTTAAGTAAGTCATATGGCCTCTCTGTGCCTCAGATCTCACAAGAATTTTGTGAGAAGTAAATGGATTAAATATGTGCCTGGCATATAGCAAGTGTTCAAAGAATAGTGATCTGGATATTCTTCATGCAAGTCTATTAAAATTCACAACTGCCCTGTTCCCTGTTATGGAAATTAATCCACTCAGTTGTATTCCTTAACAAGATGGTGAGCGTTTAAACTGATGATCTTTTCTATTTTCTATTGATAATAAAGCCCTAAAATTTGTATCACCATTTAATAGGTTACCTGAATGGGTTTGAGCAGACTTCTCAAACTTTAACGCTCCTGCTAATCAGCCAGGGATCTTGCTAAAACAGAGATTCTGACTCAGTAGATGTGGGGTGGGGCAGAACAAGTTGCTTCCCAAGGTGTAAGTTATGGATTTCAGCTGCTATTGGCATCTCCCAATTACAGAACTTCAGGTTGTGCCCAAACTCTGCATCTCTTACCCATACTCCATCAGTCAGAAAGGCTGAAGATGAGACAGAGGAAAACAGATGGAGAGTTTTCGTGACAGAGATAGAGAATAGGGGAGGTGGGATGGGGTGGTGAGAAGAGCCCCAGTGTAGGTGTCAGGTAGATTTGGGGTTGATGTCTAGCCTTACCACTTTGACCATCTTTGGCAAATTCATGTAAGCTCTTTGAGGCTGACTTTTCTCAAATTTAAAAATGGGTATGATAATCCCCACCTCACGGTATTATGTAACTTAAAACAACATCATATTCACATACCTCTGTCACTGTTCCAAAGAGTTTCAGCATCACATGGATACCCTCCAAGTCCTGAGGATAGAGCAAGATGCTCCTTACTATTCTTCTTTGGCCACATTCAATCCATCTAAAATACATCTCAAATGGGTACCTGCCTCTTGTCCCTTTGTCTCCTCTTACTTCTTTTACTACCCACCTACTCCCTCCACAGGGACCCCATTCCATCTTGCCATAATCCTTTAGGGAAGACTGGTAAGAATTTCAACTTCTTTCTAGGAGGGATAAAGTAGAGGTTCTTTGGGACAAAAAAAACACACTCTTGATAAGATTGATGACCTCTCTTAGCAAAAGTTCAATATAAAAATTCTCTATAAGAATAATAAGAAGAAAGAATAGAGGCACTGGAAAAAAGTAAAACCCCCTTCTCCTAAAATGTAAATTATCCTGGACATGAGAAGTCCCATTAAACTGTGGCCCCCTACACTTGGCCTTTCCCTTTTAGTCCCAAAACATTACCACACTTAAGAATGGAGTAGGCAAAGTTCTTTCTCTAATTCCAAGGTTTGCTTAACACCTTCCTGCATATTCTCTTCCTAGCATCTTTTTGTGAGTCAAGACTTTGTTGAGTTAGGGCCAAGCTAGCAAAAGGAGCTCAAAGCTATATTTACCAGCAAAACACCATCAGCTGTAGTCTATGGAATCATGTGCTTGAGCAGAAAATACCAGAATGCCGAGTTAGCATAGCACAATCCATTCCCAGCAATCTGTAAATGGATTAACCACTTTGAAGAACTTTCCTGCTGACCCCAGCATTTCCTTTTTTCCTTCCATCTAGCCAGGTTCTAGAACAGTGCAGAAGCAGGAGCAATGCTAAGACCACAGAGACTCCTAGAAGCCATGCCAAATGCACCCTCCATCAGCAACAAGGAGATTTGGTATTAAACTATCTAATTAGCACCCTCTCCTTGATGTGATATATTTTTGGGACAATAGTGCAGAAGCAAAACTACAAAACTGCTTTCATTCAAATTTAGAATTTTAATGTTTAAATGGGTGATGCTGTTTTGCTAAACTGAAACATTGATGTTGGTTTAATAACAGAAAAATGTTTCTTATTTGTTGCCCTATTCTATTTTTCTTTTTGAGCATGCTGAGTCATTGCTATTTTTTTCATTTAACAATGACCCATTATTATAATGAACCAATCAATAAAATTGTGCAGTTGAAAATAATGAGAATGTATTGAAAATCTTCCCAGCTTCTTCTACTAAGCTGCTTTGAGTTAGTGGCAAAAAACAAGATCTGTCCAAGATTTTTACTTTCTATGAGTGTATTTCTGCCTGCTGAGATCTAGGTCTGAGTTCAGCTTGTCTATCATCTAGTGTTGAGTAAGGACTCAATGCTTCTAGCTCTTTTCTCTTTCCAACCCACCTCCAACTTTCTAAAACTCTTTGTTGTATGTGGCTTATTCAACAAAATATATTGTCATGCAGCTTTTACTTGCATGATGCATTGGTCCTATAATATTGTTCTGTTCTCTTCTCATTAGCCCAAAAAGTGAAAGACATAAAAGAAATACAATGAAAGTAATAAGTACATCATTCTTCTGCAATAATTTTTATTATGTCAAATCAGAATCTCAGTTTGCAAAATTACTTATGGCTCTAAAGCCTTCTTGTATAATAATGCTTTGAACTGCATACTATCTCTGCTGAAGAGAAAATTTGTTTTTATAACATGAGTACAATGCTAATTATAAGTCAACTGTCGTCATTTTGACAACACCAACCTAAAGTTTCTAGAGAAGCTTAGCAACACATTAAAAGTTCAATGCTGTCACTTCAAGACAAGGATCACTCGGTACCAACATAACTGTCAACACATCTCAGGAACTGCAGGGCAGAAGCTGGTTTGAGTATGAATGTATCATCCACATGACTGAGAAGATGGGTAAAATAATCCTCTCAAGACCATCAGCTTTTGAGAACATAACATTTTCAAGAAGGTTGTCTTTTGAAAAAAAGAAAATTTTCAAATTCTCCTAGAATTATTCTACCCACAGATACCAATGCGTGGTAAACACTAATCTCTGTCATCTTCTTCATTGTTCAGGAGAGGAAATACACCAGGAGAGAAGGGAAACATCAGACACAAGGGACACTCAGCTGCTTCATGATGCAGCTGGAACTCAGATCCAGCACCTTTCCCACCCCATCCAGCTCTATCCCTGCAACATTTTGGAGCTTATATCCCATGAAGTAAGTTTGATCTCACTAAGGTCAGTTATACAAAATGATGTTAAAAGATACTTATCTGTTCTTAGTTTAGTTTTTTTTTTTTTTTTTTAATATATATTCTGTGTCTCCATTAAAACATGGAAACCTGGAATTCCAAGTTAACATTACCAATTCATGGAGGATCATTTTGTTTCTAAACTGCAATTAGAGCTCCCTCTAATGGCTATTTATTTGGACAGCAAATTCTTGGGTAAATGAAAAAGCTCCTTTTAGAACCAAGGACTTTTTAAAATTATTGTTGTTTAATGAGTCATTATTTGCCTTTGCAATTAGATGATTTGTATCCATTTCAGTCTACAGCTCTCCAAAGTCTGCAGTTTTTCCACCTCTGAAAATCAAATCAGTATAAGTGAAAACAAAACTTACTTAATGCTATGATTAATTTTATGTGCCAGCTGGACTGAGCTACAGAATGCCCAGATATTTGGTCAAACGTTATTTTGAGTGCCTATGAGTATTTTGGAAGTGAAGTGAATGTTTGAACAGTAGACTGAGTAAAGTAGATTGCCCTCCGTTAATGTTGGGGGATGGGGTTCAATCAATCAGTTGAAGGCCTGGATAGAATAAACAGGCTGACTCTTTCTCAAGTAAGAGATAACTCCTGCCTGGATCCATCAGCTAGAACATCAGGTTTGCCTGCCTTCAGAGTTGAACTAAGATCTTCTTGGACCTTAAGCCAGCTTTTGGATTGAAACTTATACTGTCAGTTCCCTTAGTTCTCAGGCCTTCAGAATCAGACAAGAACTACACTATCAGCCCTCCTAGAGTCTCTGGCTTGCAGCTGTAAGTCTTGGAACTTCTCAACCTCTATAATTGAGTGAGCCCACTTATTTGTATATTTATACACACAGACACACACAAGTACACACAATCCATTGGTTCTGTTTCTCTGGGAAGCTCTAAAACACTTGATTTCAAGGCAATTTTTTTTAAACATAAAAAGTTTTTTTAAATGTTTGGATCATCTCTTACACAGTCAGTGACATTGTAGGGTAGCTCTCCTTTAAGCATCTATCTTCCTACCATCATAGATGGTTTTGACTAATTAATTGTGAAGTCATTCTGACAGTGAAGAATGTAAAAAAATTGAGATCTGCAATCACTGCATTTAAAAAGTATCATATAAAAATAATATATAAAATTATATTCAATAAAAGTAGTATCAACTCTGCTGAGAGTGCAATTTACATTTTACGTTTATGATCACATTTGATTGGATCTTCACATCAATTCTGAGAGACAGAGCAAATATCCTGAGCTCGACATACAGGTTCATAATCTGATCCCTACAGATAGTAACTGACCTCTAACATTGTGCCTTTTCCATTATAACCAGATCACTCTGAGTCATTCCCTGCCACAAACCAGTAAGACAGCATCTCCAGTTATTTCTCTAACTACATAGGCTATTGATGCTTTTCAATACAAAATGTGCTACCCAATGGCTGTTTTCTGGCTGACTTGGCTCAGTAGTCCAGAGCACAATGTAAATAATCCCAAGCTTAGGGTTAGATTTCTGTTTAGAACAAGTGACTTTCCTTCATTGAATGGGCACTGAATACACCTCATCAGTGTATATTTAAGTGATTAAGATCCCATATAAATTATTTTGTTCCAAAGTGAGTAGAAGTCTGGGTAAACCGTTAAATTATATCTCCCCAACTAAAGTGAAACTTTCTAGAAGTCAGGAGGTATATCTTAGTCATTTCTGTCCCCCAAAGCCTTTGTGGAGAGCAGGTGTTCTATAAACATTGATTATCTGGTTGTCATTTGGTGTGCACCTACTAGATGTCAGCACCTGTGCTAAAGAGTTTACATTCATTACTTGTAATCTTTTCAACTGTCCTTTTAAGAAGATAGTATTTTTTTATTATACAGATGAGGGAACTGAGGCTCAGAGAAGCCATGTGCTCAAGGTCTCAAAGATGAAAGTCATGGTGCTGAAACCAACTCCTCAACTGCTAAGTTCCAATGCCCATGTCGTCTCCACACCACCCTGAAAGTTGCCCAGCATTGATGAGAAAAGAGGCAGCTTCCAAGCCCATAGAAAGTATATTAGTAGAATCTTGTTGGTATATAATCTTCAGAAATGACCAAATAATCCATGGGTAAGGACTAGGGCTAGATGGGTCCAATCTCTGTACTCTGGGTAGCTCCTCCTTCCACTTGATCTAGTACATTTGAATAAGGAGAGTATAAGAGCCACACATAAAGCTGGAAGAACAAGAAGGTTAAAGATCCTCTCTGGAATATAAAAACATCACTCATGGGGGTGCCTGGCTGGCTCAGTTGGTGGAGCATTTGATTCCTTATCTCAGGGTTTGTAAATTCAAGCCCCATGTTGGGTGTAGAGATCACTTAAAAATAAAATCTTAAAAAAAAAAAATCATTCATGTTACAAGGACCAGGAGCAGGATAAAGGTCTGTTCCTTTTCACAGCTGTGTGTCTGAGGCTGGCTCACCTGGTCTGAGTGCTCTTCGAGATGATCTTTGGGTAGTTGTTCTCAGACCTGTTTTATAATATAAAAGGGAAAGTCTTTGCGAGACCAAATATCTTACCGAATGACTTTCTTTACAACCTATAAGAAGTCTAGCTTTATTTAGGTACTCCTAAAGATTCTCATGTTTATTTTCTAAGAGTTTTTGTTTGTTTGTTTTTTAATCTTTCCCTTCTAAGTCACATTTTAGCTATAAAGGATATAGTCATCAGCAAGTGACAGTAAATTTTCACTGCAGTCCAGATGATATCAATACCTCGAGAAAGAATTTAGCAGAAAGAGGACCTTTTCTTCCTGGAGGAGGGAATTCACAAAGTAACTGTTTAAGGTTAAGTTAAGCAATTAAGATAAATTGTTAGTGATATATATAGAAAGCTGACCACTGAGCAAATATGTATCACTGGTATTTTTAAAAACAGTATTTGCAACTTTCTAATCAACTCTTATAAAATGAGTAAAATCTAAGACAGCATATCCTAATATGTACTCCACGGAGTATTAAGAGATGTTATTTTGTAAGAGGATTCTGTGCGCAAATCACTTTAGAAGATACTGTAGAAACCTATTTGCTTAAAAAGGTAAAATCCTAGAATCCTCCCCAGAGTTTCCTAACATTCTAATGAGAATATTACTCCTCATAAATGGAATACAATACATACTATATTGGTCATGTTTCTCCAAGGAAACAGAATCAATGAGGTACATATATATGAAAGGAAATTAATTTTGAAGAATCCATTCACATGATTGTGAAGACTCAGAAGTCCCAGGATCTGCTGTCTGCAAGGTGGAAATCCGGGAAAGTCAGTGGTATCATTCAGCCCAGTTCCAAAGGCCTGAAAACCAAGCAAATGGATCACGTAAATCCCAGTCTGAAGGCTTGAGATGAGATGAGATGAGGTGTCCCAGCCCAACAGTGAGGTAGAAATAAAGAAGGGCAGATTCTTCTTTCCCCACTTTTCATTCTTTCCAGGCCTTAAGCAAAATGGATAGGCAATCCACTTTACTGAGTCACCAATTCAAATGCTAATCTCATCCAGAAATACCTTCACAGAAACACCCAGAAAAAATGTTCAGTCTGGCATTCCATGACCAGTTGGGTTAACACATAAAATTAACCTGTAAATTTAACACATAGTTTTTTGCCCAAAACCATTCAATCACAGAATCAGTCTATTTATAACTAAGTGAGGCGAAGGGCTGGCATTTGTAAAATAACTTGGGAAAGGTGATTTAGATCCTTGATTTTTAATGAATTCCTTCTCAGCCCACAGCATCATTAGCATCGTATTGGTGCTCTGGCAAAGCACTGAAACAAATTTGATAAATGTCAATTGAGCCCATTTTCTTCTGAATCCTGCAAGTTGCTAATTGGCAATGAATTTTCTTTGGCAAGTGGTAATATCAATTCTCTTGATATTTTTCTTCCGTTTGATAAAAACTTGCAATACATTTTTGGCCTGGGGCCCAATCATTATTTAAGCTTTCTGTGGACCACTCGGGAAAACAGTAGGTTTTCTCTTTTCTACTTCATCAATCTTTTTTTTTTTTTTAAGATTTTTTATTTACTTATTCACAAGAGACACACACAGAGAGAGAGAGGCAGAGACACAGGCAGAAGGAGAAGCAGGCTTCCCTCAGGGAGCCAGATGCAGGACTCAATCCCAGGACCCTGGGATCACCACCTGAGTCAAAGGCAAGACACTCAACCACTGAGTCACCCAGATGCCCCATCTACTTCATCAATTTCTGCCGTTGTAGTCATTATTCCTTTCTTCTGCATTTCTTTGGATTATTTGCTGTTTACTTTTAAATTTTTGAGTAGAGTGCTTATTTCATTTACTTTTATTCTTTTTTCTTGAAATAAGGAATTTAATGCTGTTAACTTGTATAGCAGGACAGCTTTAGCTATATCCTTACGATTTGTATTGTTTCTCAAAATATTGAAATTGTGGCTTATAGTTTCTCTTTTCTGGGGGGAAGAAGAGGCAAATTGGGGTCGGGGGAAGGCAGAGGAAGAGGTCGAGGGAATCCCAAGCAGGATCCACTCTTAGCACAGAGTCCAACGTGGGGCTCAATGTCATGACCCCGAGATTGTTAGGAGTTAGTTGGACAGTTAGATAGTCAGGTCCAGGATCCCCAACAGGAAAACATGGAGTCAGGGCATCTAAGACAAAACAGCACTAACATCCTGTTTTGCAGCTTGGACAGGACCATCAGCAAATAGTGATCGAAGCCCTGAATAGCACACCTTGGTTGCTTAAAATAGTTTCATGTCACTATCACAAGCTGAGGCAGTTAAGTCGCCAGATGTCAGCCCAAGAACATCAGCACATGAACGTTAACGTAATAGGTAGACAGATACATGATCAAAGCCCTGATTGGCATGACTCAGCACACCCTAGTTACTTAAGATAGTTCCACAAAGGAGCTCTTAAAACTCCCTAGACTTAGAAACTCCAACGGAAACCCGCTAGGTTCCCCTCCCTCTTCAGGAGCTTTGTACTATCACCCAATAAACTTTGCTTTGCTGCCCACCACTTTTCGTCTGGTCTACTCCTTCATTCTTTGAAGTAGCATGACCAAGAACTATGGGCAATAAAGGAAAAGAAATCCTGAAACAAGATCATGACTTGAGTGGAAATCAAGAATCGGACACTTAATCGACTAAGCCACCCAGGTGCCCCTATATTTCCTCTTTGACCCAAAAATTGAGAAAGGCATGATGGTGACGGTATTTTTATTTTTATTTTTTTAATTTTTTACTTTTTCTTTATTTTTTAGTAGGTTCTACCCCCAAGGTTGGGGCTCAAACTCGCAACTCTGAGACCAAGAGTTCTATGCTCTACCGACTGAGCCAGCCAGGCCCTCCCTCTTTTATTTATTTATAGGTTTGTTTGTTTTTCAGTAAGCTATGGTGGCATTTTCAATTTTTTTTTTAAATTTTATTTATTTATGATAGTCACATAGAGAGAGAGAGAGAGGCAGAGACATAGGCAGAGGGAGAAGCAGGCTCCATGCACCGGGAGCCTGACGTGGGATTCGATCCGGGGTCTCCAGGATCGCGCCCTGGGCCAAAGGCAGGCGCCAAACCGCTGCGCCACCCAGGGATCCCTATGGTGGCATTTTCAAATGAGAAAATGAAAAAGTCTTTCTGGGTTTTATCATTATTAACTTTTTTCTTTTCTTATTTTTCTTTTTTTTTTTCTTTTGCATTGTGGAACTTAAGGATTTTTCCAGCTTTAATGAGGTATACCTGACAAATAAAATGCAATATGTTTAAAGATGATATCACATACAATATATCACATACAATGTAATGATTGATACACATACACATTGTGAAATGATTCCCACAATCAAGCTAATTAACATCTATCACCTTCCATAGTTAATTACCTCTTCTTTCTTTGTGAGAATGTTTAAAATCTACTATCTTAGTAAATATCAAGTATACAAAACAGTATTATTTATTATAGTCACTATGCTGTGCACTAGGTTCCCAGAATTTATTCATCTTATGACTGGAAGTTTGTACTGGCTAGCATTTCCCTATCTTCCCAATTTCCCCCCCACCCCACCCCACAAGCCCCTGGCAAACACCATCCCACTCTCTGTGTCTATGAGTTTGACTTTTTTTTTCTCCACATGTAGATGATGCCACAAAATATTTTTGTCTTTCTCTGTCTGACTTATTTCTTTTAGCATAATGCCCTCCAGGTTCATCCATATTGTCACAATTGGCAGGATTTCTTTCTTTCTACGGCTGAACAATAATCCTGTGTGTATATGTGTATGTGTGTGTGACACTTATAAACATTCATCCCTGGACTGGGACTTATGTTGTTTCCATACATTGGCTACTGTGAATAATGGTGCAATAAACATAGCAGTGCAGATCTCTTTGAGATAGTGATTTTGTTTCTTTTGAATATATATTCAGAAGTCGGACTGGTAGATCATATGGTAGTTCTATTTTCAACTTTCTGCGGAACCTCAATACTGTTTTCCACAGTGGCTACACTATTGCCAGCAACTGTGCACAGGTTTTCCCTTTTCTCTGCATCCTCACCAACATTTGTTAGCCCTTGTCTTTTTGAGACTAGACATCTGCTAGGTGGGATGTGGTATCTCATTGGGGTTTTCATTTACATTTCCCTGGCGATTAGTGATGGTGAGCGTCTTTTCACGTACCTGTTGACCATTTGTATATCTTTGGAAAATCGTCAATTTTCTTGATCTTCCATAGTCATGTATATTTTCAGGAATAATAGATCCGTACATATCAATTACATCTACCTCACTAATTGTGTCATTAAGATTTCTATATCTTGGGGCACCTGGGTGGCTCAGCCAGTTAAACAGCTGCCTTTGGCTCAGGTCACCATCTCAGGATCCTGAGATGAAGCCTGACATTAGGCCCCCTGCTCAGCGGGGAGTCTGCTTCTCCCTCTCCCCCTGCTGCTGAACCTTGGCTGTGCTCTCTTACTTGCATACTCTCTCTCTCTCAAATAAATAAATAAAATCTTTTTTTTAAAAAAAAAGATTTCTATATCCTTGCTTCTTTCTTTTGCCTACTTGCTCTGTTATGGACTGAGAGAAGTAAGTTAAAGTCATCTATTACTATACTTTAATCTTTATTTGCTTTCTTATCCTGTAATTTCAGTTTAATAGATATTAACGATGTGGGTTTTTTTGTGAATAGATATTTGTTACTTTTTTATCAAGTGCACACTGCTATTATATAAAAAGCAGTAGTCTCACTTAATAGTCTTTGGCTTTAACTAACATTCTTATTTGATACTGAGATTGTGACCTTCCTTGTCTTTTTTTAGTTGAAGTAGGAGGCATGTTTCAGATATACCTTTGCCCTTTCTTTTATTTTTAGTGTTTCTGAATCACTCTATCTTAGATGTTTTTCTTATATAGTTTGCTTTGTAGTCTCATCTACATATTTTTAATATGAAAATATTTTTAATAGGTGATTTGAACCTATTTACATTTAGTAATATAACAAATATATTTGGCCTTTGGTCTGTCATATTGTTAAACCTTATGTGTTTTCTACTTTCTTGAGTTTTGCAGTGTGCATTTGTTAATTTTTTGTGTGTATTTCTTCTTCAGAAGGTTTGTGGGAAAGATGGGGTTATAGTGGTCTGAACTTGTCCCTCCCTCCTTGGGGATACCTAAGGCAGTTTTGACCTGGCTGGAACTCTTACAAATATTCACTGATGGAATTTACTAATTAAAAGAAAAATGAGTGTGTTGGGGAAAGTCTTCAAGAGGATATAACTGCTGGCTGACCTGTGAGCTGAGCCTGGGCACTCAGAACTCTTTACCTCTCCCCTGTCTTTGGAATGTGAGTTCTACTTCCCTTTCCCACCAGAGGCTGCTCCAAGGACATAGCCTTGAGATGGTGATGTGGTGAGAACACCTGCAGGGTATGTGTGACTGAACTCCTCTAAGGCCTCTATAAACTTTTAAGGTTTGGCAAACAGGTACCAAGATCCATTTGTCTTGCTGCCTACCAAGACAAGCCTCCTATGTAAGTTCCCTTCCTTATTAAACCTGCTATCCACCAACCTGGAGTGGCTGGCCAGCCTCTTTCTTCATCTCTCCCTGCCCTCCATGTTTGGGGGCTGATTTCGGATTACACCTGGGAAAGTTCTCAAGGATCTTGCAATCCAACAGGTATTACAAGATTACTTTATACTGAGTTACTGCTTTTTAATTTTCTTCCTTTTTTGTTTGACAGCTCACATCGTATCTCTTCCCTTGGGTTTTTGTGTTTCTGCTTGGTAGTCCTCCTTCATGGGGGCAATTGATTTTTTTAAGAGTTCTTTTTTCTTTAACTCAAGACAAAATATTTTGTTAAAATGTTCATCTATTGTCTTGCAAGTTTCTTTGTTATTCTTCATTTGATCAGTTTTGCTCATTTTTAAATTATTTTGTCTTTCCATGATTCTTGGTCAACTATTTTTTATTATTCTTAGCATTGATTAGTTGGATTTTCCTATTTGTTTTCAGCAAGTAGGTATTTTTGTTGTTTAAGTTTTAGGGTTTTTTTGGGTGGTGGGGGTTTGGGCTTTTTTGATGTTTTCTGAGATTTGCCTTTGCTTGCTTTCCCTCATACATTTTCTTTGTTGTTGTCCAGAATCAAAGATCATGTATTTTCTAATAACAAAAAATGTAACCCTGTGCTTAATGCATAAGGTTCTACCATACATTTTTATTGCCTGTCTTCTCCTACCCTGACATAGTTTCTATTCAGTCCCCACTTCTATTTCCCAAATCCGTCAGCTCCTGATATGTGCAAGAAATGCTTTTGTAGTACTTTTGTGTGTATCCTCACCTACAGGAAGTACATTTTTGAAATCTACTACCATATGGCCACCTTCCTACTCGCTTCCATTAAGCAGCCTCTGAACTTACTTCAGGTGCCTTTGCAGCCCTGATCTCTTGCAACTTAGATCTTATGTCTCTTTTTTTTTTTTTTTTTTTTTTTTGCTTAAGTGATATTTAATACATTCCCTCCTCATCTCTTGCTTCCTTATAATGTACAAGAGAGGATTACTGTCTCAAACAAATAAGTTTATATTGGAATTCCAAGTATATTTTTCTTTAAAGAGATTTATTTTTTATTTTTTTCTTTTCCACTAGTTCCTGAGTTAGAAACCTAATTATGGGGTCCTCTCAAGACAAAACATACACAACAAAGAGTTGGCTTTCTCTTTGAGAAGAGAACAAAAGTGACCCACATCTACCAGTCTTCTCATTTCCCTTCATCTGAAAATGAGCAGGCTTTGCTATGAATATAAACCAGGACTTTCTCTTTAAACTTTCCTGAACCTTACTTTCTTCATTCAGATTTCTTGGAGATTATTCAATAACATCAAACAAAACTTTAATTATTTTTCAATATTATATATTAGCCCAATATATGAATTTCCAATAATTAATTTGGCAAGTTTTAGTAAGAAAATTCAAGTCAAGAAATCTTTATTTAAGTCTGAAGTTAGAATGACATACTTTAATTAGTGATAAATAACATTTCAAGGTAAATGAGAAAGACCCTGCCTTTTATTATATGAAATGTTTATAAATATAATGGTTTTAATTTTCTCTATCTTCATGAAAATATCCGTAAGTAGAATTCCAGGTAAGCATGAATGTCTGCTTTCTCAGTCATCTACATCTATAATGGGCCTGCTCACATGAAGGGTATCAGGTTATCCAGATTACAATGATAGAAATACCAATAAAGAAGTGAACAATGTTCATGGTACAACTTAGCTCCTATAAAATCTTGGCAAATGTTACCCAAATGTAGCCTTTTCTTCGAAACCCAAACAACCTGTTATCTTCCCATTTTCCCTTCCATATATAACAGGCATCATTTTATACTTCGCTGTACATTCTTTGTACTATTAATCACTTACTTAATTTCTTTTCTGCCACCTTCCACAGACTTAAAGAACAGACACACTCAATAAAGTAGAAAACTATAAATATATAAAAGTTGAGTCCAGGAAAATTCAGAAAAGCAAACTGAAGGAGAAAGTTAAACTATGAATGTATAGACTATTACTTATTAGGAGTGGAAAGTGGTAAGAATAGTTTACTGTTTACCAAAATCAGGTTTTCTTCTTGGGCATGCATTTAGCTTGCACTCCCTAGCCTCCCTGCAGCTGGAGGCCTTTGTTTTAATTTCACCCAGTAGGATGTGAATACACATGATATGTGCTACTTGGTCTATGAAAATCTTCCTTGTGAAAATCTTCCATACTCCTTCCTCTTTCTTCTTGACTGAGAAGGACATGACTATAATGACATCAGAAGCCCTGTACTGAGGATGGCAGAGCCTCTGTTATGCTAGGGCCTTAAATAACTGTGTGGAAGAGAGGAGTCCAGCTGATTCACATATCTGCCCAAAATTGTCATCTGAGCCACGGCACAAATTTTGATTGTCTTTGAGCCACTAGTCATGATGTGTTTGTCACTTTAGCCTAGTATAGCACAAATAATACATGTGACTGACACAAAACACAATAAACCCACATTTTCTATTTGAATTTCAGCAGATCTTTTAACAAGTAGGAAATAGTCTAGGCAGATGTTTATCCAGCAAATAGTTCAGGGCATGGGTTAGTCTTGGTTTTCAACATTGGAGTAGATCTAAGTTGGCACAGGGGAATAACTGACTTTCCAAAATGTTAAACCCAGAATACTTGGGCAGTGTTACCATATGCCTCAAGAAGCTTCTGGGGCAGGAGGTGTTCAGTTGAAGGACTTTATTTGTTCAAATAACACAGGACCATAACCAGAGACTAAGGAGCCTACATTACCTGTGAGTCATTGAGCTGCAACCAGGAAGAAGAACTATGGTCAGTGTCTGGAGTCAAGCAAGTTGGCAAAATCAAGAACCTAGCAGGATGGCAGGTCAATATAGAAGCCAAGAAATCCAGGATCTAGGCTGCTGGGTTCAAATCCCAGCTTCATTCCTTACTAATTATGGAGTCTTGTGCAACTTATCAATGTCTCTGGGCTGGTCTCTTTCTTCTTCTATAAAGCTTGGATAATAAAGCTATATGTCTAAAAGGGTTGCATGAAAATTAAATATACCTAAAGTTTAGTGTCTAGCATATGGTAAACTATCAATAAATGATGACCACTTTTTATTAAGACAAATGAGAAAAATGATGGAGCACACCTTGGGGAATTAGGCTCTGGCATAAACCAGGAGCAAGGCCAGAAAGGGTAAGAACCAGAGTTTTGCTCAATACAAATTCCATCTGAAGCTGTTGCCTTTGACCTTTGGTCTTGCCCCATCTGGATGTAAGGTGTGGAGTAGCATATAGGAGCAAACAGGCCACTTACATGGGGCAGGGGGCAATCACAGCAAGTATCACCTATCCCTGAGGGAAGGACCCCCAAGGCCTGGCCGACTCAGAGGGGGACACCAGGCAGTGTCCGTTCATTGAGATTTACCAAAAAAAGGGCTGAAAAGTGGAGCTTGTATGAGTGTCAGAGTTTCAGATCTTCTAAATATCAGCTGTGTGACTTCGGGGTAAGTCTTTGAAACTAATTTTTTCTCACTTAAAATATGATAGTGTTTAAAGAACTGCATTATGACTAAATCAGATAACGTTATCTTATGAAATACCTAATAGGACATAGCTCAATAAATCTTTAACACATGTCAGTGGAAGGGTGGAAACGTGTCTATATGGTCTGTGCTGATGGGTAAGTGGCTGGCCAGGCATGGGAAAAAAATCAGTTTATTCTAAAAACCACACTTAGAGCATTACTAGTTGTGAATAAACATTTAACAATGCCCAGTGTATGCTGAGTTGGTTTATACTTAAGAATCTGTGAACAAGTGTATGCTCCACCCAGTAGACCAGCTTCAGAAACTTCCATTTCCTCAGTAGCATCCCCTGTTCCTAGGGCAGCTCTGAGCCATGGTCTGGGACACCTTTCTGCTTCTTCCCTGCTCCAAGAGTCTCCCCATGGCCTCCATCATATTCTATCCTACCCCTGTGTTATGGCTCCCAGCTCACAGACAGAAGTTACAGGTGTCTATATTTGCATTCTCTTTAGTATGAAGCATTCAACCCCTCCACTCTTGTGCTGGATCCTCCTCTGGAACCTTCTCAATGGCTGAGTTCTAGGGTACAATGAACATCTATTGCAGACTTTGCAAGGAAACTAATCCCATGGAAGTGGATTATCTTCCCCTTTGCTCCTACAAAAACTATATGATAAAAATCCATTCAGTCTGAATAAGGAAGCAAAGCAAGAAAAGTAGGATATTACAGGAGGAATGAGTGAATTTGTAAATGGAACCTTATTTGAACTATGGAGTCACCAGCCTATGACTGGAGAAAGGAGATAACATTTATATTTCTGCTCCAAAACGACTCCAATCCCCACCTTGTGAAGGAAATACCCCTAAGTTTTTCTGAGTGTTCACAGTAAGGCTGACCACGCAGCCTTCCTCAGCAATTACCACGAAAGCCTTCTTGAAACATCAGTCTTCTCTTCAAGCTGGTGTTCACCATCTGCAAAGGTCCTGTTTTTCCTGCTTACCAAAGGCCTGGAGATAGAGCCTTCTGGATTTATCTTTTTTTTTTTTTCCTTTTTATCATACATCCAGGCAGCAGATGTTCAGTGGAGTCCAAAGCAGTATCCCTTATATTGCCACAAACTCTATGACTGGATCTTTAGAGCCAGTAAAGGAAGGATGTTTGTATACTGACAGCCTCTTTTTATATCCTCTTTCTACGGGTCCCTCAGGAACAAGGACAGTTTGGTTAGAGCAGTAGGCCCTTTTCTTTACTCTGAATCCCAATTGATTTATAACCCTCACAGTGACCCCCAGAGCAGAGAAGATCAAGCAGGGCAAACCTGGCAATCCCAAGTAATTGATGCTGACCATCGGCACTGCTGACAGGCTTGAAGCCCCTTACCTTTGGATTCATGTGTTATACAAGGCCAAAACCCTCTTTTCCTTACTCCTCCCTAAATCTCACTGAGTTTCCACCAAGTACCTCTACCACACCTCCATCAGACTGTCCCACGGAGCTGCTGACTTCTTGCTCAAAGCACACCTCCACCACCACCTCCTTTGAGGAAAGTGGTTTGACCTCCTACTTGCATATGTTGGGCTTTTAGCTATCCGTTGTTGATGTCTATTGTTAGTTGGTTTTATTCCAATTTTGCATAAACCATAGTGTAAGTCTAAGACACAAATTTTGCAAGGAACAGGATGTTGTCATAGGCAATAACTTGTTGCTAAATGACCTTTTCTTCACTTGTTTTATCATACCTTTAATTCTTACAGACATCAACTGGCATTATATTGACCCATTTCCCACTTACTTTTGGCTTTTGGTGGGTTTTAGCACAAGCATTTTTTCCTATATATTTATGACCAAACTTACTCCTTATCATTCTATTTTCTGTTCCTTCACTTATTTCTTTTGCTTCTTTCATTTTATTTATTTTTTAAAGCTTTATTTATTTAAGTAATCTCTGCATCCAATGTGGAGTTCTAACTCACAACCCTGATATCAAGAGTTGCATGATCCTACAACTAGACCAGCCAGGTGCCCTTACTTTTTTAATTTTAAAATCTTAGAAATTAAAGTTCAGTTAAAATTCATATTCTGTGGCATATTTTCCCTTTATTTTTTATCATTTTCCTTTTACTTTTTAAATGCCTTTGATACCTTTTCACCAACATGCTTTTCTTGTTTGAGATTGCCCACTCAAAATTTTTTTCATCAGTGTCCATTTAACATTTTCTGACATCTGTAGGATTTTCTCCCCTTGGGGTGAGTCCTAGTCAGGTCTACTGAAGGTAGAGAAGCTGGTTCTGATTGGCCATCTGAGGCACACAGCCACATAGTAATAAAAACAATAAAGAGGATACAAAGCCCCTGCCTGTGCAGAGTAAATCATTATTAAATAAATGGCCATAGCCAACATGACATAATTTGCAATAGGGCACGTGTGCTGGCCAGTTGATAAAACTCAGCACAGCTTTCAGGGGATGCCTCTGTCCACAGTGCAACCACTGCCAGCAATACTTAAGGAAGATTGTGATTTACTGCTAGAAAGATAAGAGCAACAACTCTTAAAGGTCATCCCTGGAATAACCAGACATCCTGATTCTTTCAATCCACTGGCATCCTTGGCTAATCAAATAAATCACACTTCACAGAGATTTTTGGAATATTGATAATGTCGTGTGATACCGTTTCTGACTGTGTCCTGCTACAGGTCCTTCTCTTTATAGGGAAAAACAGGATCTGGCATTTTCCAACTGTTGGTTATAAAACTTAAGCGTAGGCCTCACATGATTTGTATTAATCAATATATAGTTTTTTAAGAAAAAATTTCAGAAATCAGGTATGTTTTTCAGGTAAGTTTGTTATATCTTTTTTATATCATTATGGACTTACAGCTCACTGACACCTCTTTCAACACCTAGGACCCACAAACTAATGTTGCTTTTTTTCCCCCAATGCCCAGAAATATGAAATCAACTCTCCTCCAAGGGCATTTGTCTTTCACTAGAGAATGGTTTTAGAAATCACAGGCACTAGTTCTACAAATAAGCTTGTTTCACATACTGACTGGAATTTGGAAGGATGATAGCAAAAATGTCCAACAGCATGAATCACTGTAGGGATGAACAGATAAACTCTCCTTTAAAAAATGTTCAGAATTCTTATTGATATTTCCAATTCACCTCCATTTGAATAAGTTCCTCTTGCCTGATAGAAGAGTTTATTAATCCATTTCAATTATTCAACAACTAATTTTCCTTGTTTTCATTAATGTTAATTTAAAAAAAAATTGTATTATCATACCGAACCGTGGGTCTAAATATCAGTGTTGCCTCCCCCAAATTCAGAAAGCTCCATATCTTTTCTTCTGTCTTGACCATAAGCTCAGCCATCCTGAAACTGGCTCCATAGTGCACAGATTCCATCAATTTTTTGATCATTGCCTTCACACCAACATCTGGAAGGGAAACAGTCCTAGCCTTTGTCTAGGGGAACACCAAAGAAACTCAGAGTTCAGAGCACTCAGTCAGTGTGATACATTGATACCTTGTTTGCATAAAAAAAGATAATAGTAAAATGCAAATAATACACAAATACCACTTCTTAAAATTAAAAAAAAATCCACTGTCAATTATCTCCGTTTGAGCTCCCAATTTGAATTTATTTTATTTTCCCTTTATATTTGTTCTTCCACTAGTGCCTTTGTATATCTATGGGGCAGAATTTTTAATAAAAAAACTGCAATTTCACACATGCCCATGGATACAAGTGGGTACACCAACTTACAAGGGTCGGCTGCATACATCATCCCCGATTCTGCTCTCAGTGATGTCACTCTCACAGCCTGCAATCAGCCATAGTGAAAGTGTTTAAGTCATGGAAATTGACAAACACTATGGATCAGGGCTTTCCACCCAAAAAGTCGGTTGTTAAGCATTTACCGGGACAACTCTGAGTTCAGCTTTGGGACAACTCCGTTTTTCCCAAACCAGTCAAAATATCAGAACATAAAACCCATTAACATACAGAATTATCAGAGTTATTATGCCAAATATTATGGTCAAGAATCCCCACTTAAGAACTTTACATAGAATAGCTTTTGGAGCTTTATGTAATTTTTGCAATATTCACTGCATAGTGCTTGCCAGAACCAAACCTTAGAAGACAAAAAAAAAAAAATACAATTGGATTATAGCACATTTTAGTTATAATATCCATTTAGTTATCCACCAGTTTCAAGTAATTTCCAGATATTTCTGATCCATCCCCAGGGCTTTTATTTCCACAACAGACATATACAGAGAATTCAGTAATTTCTACTTATTAACATTTCCATGCTAATATCCAATTTTTTACATGCATTAGTACTACCATGCTCTTTCCTTCTCAATTTTGCATTTCATAATAACTATCTTCTGAGTGTATCTATCTGGAGGATAGAGCTCTGAGCATGAAGTCTGGTTTTGTCAAAATCCAAAACGGGTGGAAGGAATATTGAGTTTCCTTATTGGGTCTGAGTGGGACTAGCTCACTAATTTGTTCTTTCTAGTGGTCTGTTATGGAGCCCCAGTGTCATTCCCAGAAATGTAACAGCCTCACATATTTCATCATTAAAAAGTGTTCATAATAGAGGTTCTCATTTTGTTGTTCATTTAGCACCTGAGTTTAGGCAGGAGAAACATTTCTACATGAAGGCTCTGTGTAGTTCAATTCCCCTGCCTTTTTATTGCCACTTGCCCAGAGAAGCGGCCTCCCCAAGTAAAGAAGCCAGATGCTCTGGCCCCACGTTCCAGCTACCTTGGGACAGTATTTGGCCTGATTCCGCTTTGCGGAGGTATGGCCTTCTGAGCTGAATCGCACCTGAGTCTAGCATTCTTCTTCCCTACTCTCTGTCTTCCCTCTCTCCCCAGCCCCACCTTGAGCAGACTTTCTCTGGCATTGCCCCATATTCCCACTTACCTTTTAAACTTGGCTGGGTCTGCTGCTGCTCACTCAAAGACACAGAGCCAGGGCCTTGTTGCAGCTTCAGGCATCTGCCTGTGCTTGGCCACCCAACCCCCAGCACAAGACTGCTTCGGATGCCCTTGCTTTCCTGTACTCTGAGCTTCCCTCTACTTATACTGCCCATTTTACATCCCTCCACATTCTACAACATTCCATTATCTTCTACTGTGCTTTCCTACTTATTACTACAGGAAGGTTAGGAGGGTTGGCATATTCTAACTCTAGTCCTTTGTCCACATGTCAGAAACCTGCTGAAGCCATAGCACAACCCAGGTTCAAAATGAGCAAGTGTTCTGTTTTCTAAGACATGTAACCTTGGAGAGACCCCAGGCTAATTATTAGTCTCCCACTTATTCGTCCATACACATTTGTGTCTGGCTAATATTGTTGACCATTTCTATATAGCTTTTCATTTCTGTTACTTCTTCAAAGCAGGAATTATTTCAAATCTTCCTACTGATTTCCAGGGGGATAGATATTTCTTGGATAGGCTTTCATTTTGTTGTCATTTTTTAATTCTATTCCATTATAGAGAGCATTTGAGACGTCATGGTTTCTGCTTATTGCCAAATTACAGTATTGTGCGTGGTTAAAATACACGCATAAGGCATCAGATTGCATTTACCATCTACTATTTGCTTTTTATATTCCTCATTTGTCTTACAAATTTGTCTACCTGGTGTAGGTATATGTGATTCATTTGTTTTTGTTTTGTTAAGGATTTTATTTTATGAATATACCATTGTTGATTTACTCATTTTGTTAGTGGACATTTTTATTAATTTCTTTCTCTTTCTCTCTTTTGTTTTCCAATAGCCAACAATGCTTCACTGAATAGATGTATTTGTGCCTCCTTTTCCTATGAATGCAAGTTTTCTCCAGGATTGGTACCTAAAGTTATAATTGCTTGATCATAAGTTATACAATATCCCCTTTTGCTAGCATACCCAGATTGCACCCCAGAAGTGTTATAATAGTTTATAAATTTTCATCAGTGGCTTTTCAGAATTTTTCCCAAATCTTTGCCAACACTGATAATTTTTAAATTTTGTCATTATGATGGTTATACAACAATATCTTCTTTGTGTGGATCCCTGAAGAAAGATATATATCTTCAGATTGAAGAAACTTGAATCCTAAGCAAAATAAATAAAAATAAGACTATATTTAGTGACATAGTGAAACTTCAGAAAATGAAGACAAAGAGAAAACTCTTAAAGAGAAAATAACAATTCACTTACAATGGAAGGACAAGTAGACTGACAACATATTTCTCATTGGCAGTGACAGAGGTCAGAAGACAATAGGGTGTTATCTTCACAAGGCTGTTGGAAAACAAACAAACAAACAAACAAACAAAAACCTATCACACTAGAATTCTATGTTATTCTCCCATTGTATCTGCACAACCTCAATCGGCGTCCCCCACCTTCTTCAGAAACAGATATTGGTCCTTGACTGAAGTGTTAGGTAGGTGTCAGAAGCTGGGCAGTCTTGGAGCTTCATGCCCTCTGGTCACATGATTTGTTCAAAGAGTATATATATATATAGATAGATAGATAGATAGATAGATAGATATAAAGAGTAGGTATATAAACAAAGAAAGACAGAAAGAGCTCTCTTTCCATGCATCTTCTTTCTTTTGGTCTGTTCCATCTGAGAGTAATGAGAGGAAGCTTTTGGAGGAAGAGAGAGAAAGAGAAAGAAAGAGAGAGATTTAAAAGATTCTAGTCACTGGAGGGTATTATGCTGAGTGAAGTAAGTCAGTCGGAGAAGGACAAACATTATATGTTCTCATTCATTTGGGGAATATAAATAATAGTGAAAGGGAATATAAGGGAAGGGAGAAGAAATGTGTGGGAAATATCAGAAAGGGAGACAGAACGTAAAGACTGCTAACTCTGGGAAACGAACTAGGGGTGGTAGAAGGGGAGGAGGGCGGGGGGTGGGAGTGAATGTGTGACGGGCACTGGGGGTTATTCTGTATGTTAGTAAATTGAACACCAATAAAAAATAAATTAAAAAAATAAAAAAATAAAATAAATAAAAAATAAAAAAAAATAAAAGATTCTAGTCAGAGTTCATTGTTTAACTGACTGGAGGTATAGGAGTGGTAGAGGGCAGGTAGGCTGTATGGACAGGGAAAAATATAGCCCAGCCATTGTGAGAGATGGGAGACAGAGGCAACCAAAAAAGGCACCAGATGAAAGCACTGACCATCAGTGGATGAACTTTGATAGGCCCAACCTACCAACAACTTTCTAACCCAGGAAATGGAGTATCTCAATGTGTGCTTACTCCCTCACAAGCACAGAGACTCTGAATCTGATATCCTTGTGTTGTGTTCTTTTTATTCAAACTAAAGATAACATAGTCCATTTCAGGGGCATCTGGGTGTCTCAGTGGTTGAGCATCTGCCTTCAGCTCAGGTAGTGATCCTGGGGTCCTGGGATTGATTCTCGCATCAGGCTCCCTGCATGGAGCCTCCTTCTCTCTCTGCCTATGTCTCTGCCTCTCTTTCTGTGTCTCTCATGAATAAATAGATAAAATCCTTTAAATCACAGAATTTCAGACCTGGAAATTTTCTGAAAGACACCCTTTCTTTGTATAGATGGGTGAATCAAAGACCACAAATTGAGGTACGTGGAGCAACATAGCTGGTTAGTGACAGATATAGAGACAGAACTCGGATCTCCTAACCCCCAAATCACTTCTTCTTCTCCTAGTCACACCACCTCTGCACCCATATGGGCTGAATTTTTGAAGTGGCTTTCCTAATGTGCCTGTTATAATTCTCTGTCTGAAGTAGGAATATTTTAAATGCTGGCTACTCACTATGTCCTTCTTTTCTCTTCCCATTTCTCCATTTTTCCTCTCCTGGAAAGTTCTTGGGTTTAATGTTAAAGTTGATGTCCTACAATCCTGCCAGTAAGCTGAAGACCCCACCACTGTATATGAGGGGGGTTAGCCCATACCATCATCATAAACAAACGGAGTGGGTACAGGTATCTTGGAGCAGATAATACACTGCTGTGGGAAAAACAAATGTGACCCAGCAATTTGGGGTGAACTCTGCTCCAAGTGCTCCTTAAATTCATGCTCAACAATAAGAAAAAATGCATCCCAATAAGAAAAAAATCCTACTCAAAAAAAAAAAAAAAGCGAAGTCTTCAAGAGACACTGGAGCAGAGACTATCTCACAATCCATTCAGTAATACTTGGATTTTGCCATCAAGTCTACTTTACTCTCTTTCTAAAGTCTGTCTCTTCATATGTCTTCTTTGGAGTTTCTTTCCTGTCTCCTCTGTCCTGAAAGCCCCATCCTTTGTCCAGAGCCCTTTAGCTCCATCTCAGGGTTACAAACAACACTTGGCAAGGCAATGTGTTTTGTCTAACCAAGTATTTCACGTTCCTCAAGACTGCCCCACCTTAGGGATCCCAGTTTGTTCAGTTAGCGGTACAGGTAGTACATGCAAGTTTCTCTGTCCAGAGACCAACACATTCTTTTCTCAGTCCAGTGTGGCTCCAATTACTGTCCTATATTAATAAACAAACCACTAGACTCTATTTGATCACAATACTCAGGTTCCGGGCAGCCCCCCTGGCGCAGCGGTTTAGCACCACCTGCAGCCCAGGGCTTGATCCTGGAGACCCTGGATCGAGTCCCACATCAGGCTCTCTGTATGATGCCTGCTTTTCCCTCTGCCTGTGTCTCTGCCTCTCTCTCTCTCTCTGTCTCTATGAATAAATAAATAAAATCTTAAAAAATAAAAATAAAAAATAAAAATAAAAATAAACAATACTTAGGTTCCTGAAGTTCTACATGACTAAAAATGGGTAAGCTGAACACTGTCAACTAGCACTTTTTATAATATTCCTTCTGAAGGTTTATTTTCATGTAAGTTTGCTAAATCCTTTAGACTCAAAAAATTTATCTTCTTTTGGTCGGCTTGACAGGCCTGAGAAGGGAAAGTTGGCTTAAATGACTTGTCCAAAGTCATATAACTAGTGAGAAACAAAGCCATGTCCCAGCTCAATATTTATTATGCTCATAAATGCTCTTTCCAGAATCCAGTGCTCTTGCCCATTTTCATGAAACTTTCTTTGAGCCACTATTTTAAAAACCAACAATTTAATTACTATATTTGCTCCTACATGAATGTATTGAAATTTTGTAAAATAACCAAAATGTAGTTAACAAGATAAGAAATATCAAGAAATTGAACATATATTTAGAAACAAGATAATTAATTTTATAAAATCAAGATATATATTAGATTATACAAAGAGGTAACATATTCAAATGAAATCTTATTTTATAAATATTAATTGCATATAAAATTTAAGTATGAATACCCATAGAAATATTGTTTGGGGCAGAGGAAAAGTGATATGGCCCAGAACCATACCCACACCCTTCCATCACAAGACCATTAGCTAATAGAGCAAGCACTCACCAACACAAAGTATGCTCAGTGATGCACCTGTGAGCCCAGTCCAGTATGGACGGAGGAAATGGTAGCATATATTTAGGGCACTTTGTTATCCTCTGAAATAGTTGTGTAATCTTGGGCTCTAAAGCCCTGATGGTTGGAAATTTCACTTCTGAGACTTTACAACACTCAATAAATCTGTAAATGATTTTTCTTCTTCAATATATTTTCATTATTTATTCAGTCAGCAAATATTGACCTGTTGTCCAGGGATACTTGAGATGAGCACATTTATCCCTGGACTTGCACACAGACACTTTTGTTTTGATCTTTTAGATACAAGTACAAAAGTGTTTAGTGCTCTTGGGTCCCAAGGAAGGAAGGAAGGCTCCTAAAAAACATGGATGGAGAACAAGGTTCAGGTAGCCCTCTAAAAATTTTAAATGAGGACTCAGATTTTAAGACAAAATGAGTTCTATATCTAGGAAGAAAGCATATGCACACAAGCCTTATTCTTCCCTTGTATAAATAATGCCCTGGGATAAGCAGGTTGGTTGGCATAATGCATCTTTGTATGAGAAAGTCACTAAATAACATTGTTCTAAATCAGTTATATTCCAGAGAGGGTTAAAAATGTTCAGAACACAGAGCTGCTTAAAAAGCAGCTATATGAAGATTTGTTGGGTGGTATATGTACACTAACACTTTTTCATTTTCACAGCAACCTGAATTTTGCAAGTCAGAAAAGAAAGGAAATTGGAATGGCATGCCAACCAGACCTCCATCTGTATGGGTAAGAAGCATCACTAGGTTTACCCTCTACCTCTACCTGCATATGATTTTGAGCAAGGGGAAGACAAAGAGTGTAAGGGAAAGAAATCACCTCCCCCAGGACACAAGAAGCAGCAGAAGGAAAGAAGCCACAAAAAGGAAAGAATCTCTCTCCCCCCGCCCCTGCTCTGCCACCCACATATACATTTGGTGCCAAATGCTCCCAGCATTCCTTTGGACTCCAGAGATTCTCTTATTAGGACTCCAGGAGTTCACTGAAGTGAAAATTACACCAGAAGAAAGGGGTGGGTATCACATGAGAACCTAAGTTCCAGTATTTGACTGAGGACTTTTGGAGACATGAGACAATGCAAGTATCAGCAAATTAAAACAATAGATGAAAAAAAAATAAAACAATAGATGAAAGCAAGTTAAAGAGGTAGACAGCTGTGATGCAACCATCCTAACTCAGATGAGCACATTTGCAAGACATGGTGGCAGCTTGGCACCAAGCCATGTGAGAAGGCAAGATAAACTGGAATTGGAGGGACTTGGAGTCAGAATGAACCTGGCTTTGGGTCACCACCCCATCTAGATCATTCTTGGTCACCTGACAGTGGGGAATCTGTGTAACTCAAAGTCCTGCTGGTTTGGGCAGAATCTCAGCAGCTGAGAACAAGATCTGAGGAGGACAGTATGAAACCCAGAGCAATAAAAATGTATGAAGCTTGTTGGTAGCTCTGCTAGAAATCTAAAAATCAAGTTCTTTTGTGATTTTAAATTGTTGGAAAGCAGATGAGTGAGGAAAGAGATGCAAGATGGAAGAAAGACAGGAGCTGGAGAAGAGGAAGGTGTAGTCATTGGAGGGGGCAGAGTGGAAAGCTATGTTCTCCTCCTGCCCCTGGTTGTCCCTTCCCCCCTAGCCCTACCTACTGAGATCAGCAAGTAAATCAGGGAAGATCTCAAGTATCAGAAAAGAGCTGTGGCTTAGCAAAATCATGGAGTTGAAGTTCTGAATAAATGTGCTCTGCAGCTGAAACCACTTGTTCTTCGTCTTTGCATCAGAGGAGAAAATTCACAGGGAAGGTAATAAACAGTATCATTTTAAAAATAAGAGTTAGTTGGTAGATTACCACAGTAAGAAGATAAAGAGTCAGGGAAATCAGATGGTACCAAAATCCACATTAACAAGAGTTGAAGAAAACCCGATACCATTTACATTCCAAGTCAAATAATGAGGTGTCAGCAAGGCATCAGCTGGAAGACAAAAGTTGGAAAATTATTCTTTTTTTTCTGCTTGTAAGCCAAAGCTCTAGTTGAAAATTAAAGACAAAATCTTGCACCTGGCAGTAGAGATCCTTAATGATCTCCATCAGCAGAAAACTAAGATTCTGTTAAAGGGTCTGACTCAGAAAGCTCATAAGCCAGAGAGAAAGAACAGAGGTTGTCAGTTGCAGAAGGGGATGTTCACAGAGAATTCGAGAAATGAGGGTGAGCACAGTGAAAATAGATTGCATAGAAATCTATTGGACTGCCATGTGAGGGTAAAGAAAGCCTACGATACTAGACTTTTTCTTTTTGATGCATTAAGATTTATTCCTGGATGGAAAAGAGATGCTGCCTTGCTGAGACAGAAATTGTAAATAGCAAACTCAGAGCTTAGTGTACTTCAGAGATCCGACGTAAAACCAAATCCAGGAAGATCACTACATAACTCCTATCAATAAGAGATCCTGGAAGCCAGGCTGTCTCCCATGGGACACTCCTTGTGACTACTGGAGCAAGCTACTTCCCACTGTGCCATTCACCTTTTTCCTGCTTTGGAAGAAGCACTCCTAGAAGTAAATTAGCTATGAATGGCCTGCCACCTGGGTAGGGCAACCTATGAAGTGTCAGGAAAAACTTTACCCTCTGATCTTTGTGCAAACATAATATAATTGATGAAAAGTTGCCAGAATGTCTACTGAATCCTGCACCCACTGAATGATAGATTACCCAACCTCTTTGATGGTGGGCACAATAGGAATATCTCCATTTCAGCATTAATCAACAGGGGGCTGTGCATGGACCATCACAGGGGCCAAGGGACCATTTGCATTATCTGATAATATATCTGCCTCTAATGCTGGCCCTAGTGTGGCTTCATTAACAAAGACTGGCCCTGGGATGCCTGGGTGGCTCAGTGGTTGAGTGTCTGCCTTTGGCTCGGGTTGTGGTCCTGAGATCCTGGAATCAAGTCCCTCATCAGGCTCCCCACTGGGAGCCTGCTTCTCCCTCTGCCTGTGTCTCTGCCCCTCTCTCTGTGTCCTTCATGAATAAATAAACAAAATGTTTTTTTAAAAAGACTGGCCCAAAATCTCTTACTTTCTGCAGTGAGGGCTGGTTTGGCTAATGCCAATGCAAATAACTTCCTATATTTATTAAGAATATCTATTAACTCAACAGATGAAAGACTTCCAACTGCCATCACCACCTTCTCAAACATGAACTTAGATACTTCCAACCTTTCTTGCTGGTGAGCTTACATCCCCTAACTAAAGGAAATCTTAGAAACCCAAATCCTTTTCATCTAAAAGTATCTTCTTTCTAGGCCTAATTACTTGAGATTATCTACCTTTCTCTCTACAAAATATTTATAGCCTTTGGATTCTAAAGCGGAGTGCACCAGCCTCCCACATATCACCACTGAGTCCCACAGGCTTCTAGCCTTACATTATGAATGGACTCTTGGGACAGTGCATGTACTTCAAAATCCAAGGCTAATATTACTTTGATACTAAAATTTAACACTATTTTAGAACTTAGTTTATTGTTCACAGATCTTTTTGAACCAAATGATTCAAATTTGATAGATACTTGATTTGCTATTATAAGACCACCACTTACACTATAGCCTCCATTTTCTCCATTCTATTTTATGTATTATTAATGTAGTTTATTTAGTTAATATAGCTTATGCGACAGAAGTGGATTTTTAGTACCATGTTGAATATAATACTTTTATATATTTGCTTAAAAATTAAGTATAGGTATAATTATCAGGACTGTTTGCTAATCTGTGTACTTTTGCTCATCCATGCTTTGGATAAACCTAGCCATCAAAAGTCAAAACACTCAACTTGGTGGTGGGTAACTTGTTGCCTAACGGGAAATAAGTTGTCACTGAAACACGCAAGCCTATGATGTAATGCCAAATAGTACACTCTTTGATTCAATAAATCATTTAGAAAATCACTAGTGTAAGTATTGTATCAGAATTTGCTCTCGGTCAGGACAATGGAGATTGTCAGACTCTTTAACCTCAGTGGAAGCCTTCATCTACATAAAATTAGAAGTCAGCGTAGACCCTAAAAGCTGCCTTAGTTGATGTGGAACTGCAGCTTGGGGTCCTGTTGGCTCCACCTCCCTCTCATCTCACAACATGGTACCCCATGTATCCCGGGCTCCATCAATCTCTGTTTGGAAACTTCTAGGTTGCAGCATGGTAGCAAAAAGACCAAGGTCACAGTTTCAGTGGCCATGGCAGCCATGGCCAACCTCTCCCATTTACAAACCCAAAACACATGTAGTGTAGAATGGATGCATACTTGATATTTAATGAAAAGAAGTTACTTTTATCACTATATTTAGCCAACATTCCTACTAGTGTGTATGTATGTTACAAACAAGAAGAGTGAGCATGCAAAATCTCTCCAAGTTATAAATGTATGTTCTATTGTTGAGTTAACAGAATCACCTTTGCTCATTAAGAACACTGCATTAAAAAAAAAAAAAAGAACCTGCATTTTGTTTAAGCAGAGATAATAAGTGCCTGTTGATGGTGTTATTAGTGGGATCGAGACATGTGCTATGGAGTCCAGAAGCCCTCCCAGGACCCTTCCTGGTCTGAGTTTCCATATCTCTCTGGTGTTGGAAGAGTCCAGATGAACATTCAGCAAATTACTGTCTCACAGTACAGTCTCATCTCTCTGTGATTTGTGAGGATTTTGGCAGCTTCCCGTAGTGAAAGCTTCCTTGTGATTCTTTATTCCTTAAGATTAGACTCTGCCTTTCTTTCTCTAATTCTTTCATCTTCCATCTTCCATCTGAGACCATATGGAACTTAAGTTTAGATCTAGGATTTACATCTAAATATGAAGTTGTAGGCAACCATTTAGTGGCAAAATGTTGCCTTGAATTGTTAATTAATTACTTAATTAATGTAAGTCCTCTGGAAAAAGAGGTTTTTTTTAAAGATTCCAAAGACCTGAAATGAAATGATCTCTTTATAATCCTCTCCACTGTCCCTGTATCTCTGACCCTTGACACCACCGACAATCCCATTGTGAACAGGTCACTTCACCTCCAACTTCAAGAGAAAATCAAAGCCACAGAAAGGAACTGCCTCAAGCTCCTCCCACTGATCCTGCAAACCCACCAGAATCAACATCCTTCTTCCCTCCTTCCCCCTTTTCCACTGAAAAGGGACCTCTGCTCCATGCCTGATACCCTCACTTGTGCCCCAGATTCCCCCTCCCACCTCCTGCATTCTTGACTTCCTCAATACTTCCTCCTCCTTTGCACACCCACTCTGCTGCTTCCTTTCCAATAGCCTTCACCATGCTCAACCATCTCCTGAGTTCATGGAACACCCCAACTACTGGACTACCTGCTTCCCTCTATAGTCAAATTCCTGTTCCAGACTTCCTATTTACTCCAAAAGTGCCCTAACATGGCACCAATCGTTCCTTATTGCTAAATACAATAGACACCTTTGGCTTCTCAAAAGTATCTAAACTTTTGAAAAATCATTCCTATTTAAAAAAACAACAACCAAACATCTATTCAATCAGCAAGTGTTTATTGAGTTCTTCCTAGTACTGAAAACTGAGGATGTAGCAGGAAACAGGTGTTGGTGATCATGGAGGTTACATTAGGAGCAGAAGGAGAGCCGAACAATAAACAAGTAAATAAATGAACAAGATAATTCCCAAAGATGATAAGTGCTGTAAAGACAAACATAACTAACAAATCTAAAGTGGTGAGATAGAGAGTAACTATGGAAACTATAGTTTGCTTCCAGGGGGAACATCTCTGAGATGATATTTGAGCTAAAGTCACCAGTTCAAAGATCTTGGACCAGAGCATCACATGCAGTGTGAATAGCAAGAACAGAGTCCCGAATGAGCACAAGCACTGAGTAGCTATGACAACATAATGTTTATACCCACAGAAGGGAAGAATAGAAAGAAGACAGGAAAAGTGTCATTTTTCTGGGTAGGGAAAGGGCTTCTGAACCACATGTGGGGTAAATGAAACCTGGAAAGGCAATAAGTCTTGTACTCTAGGAGCTGGAGCCATGCTCTACTGTCTCCCTAAGTAGAAAAGTATTGAGGGTGGTGTGGGTGAGGAGGCATTGGACTTGGGATTAAAACAAGCTAAGATAGTTTCTGGAGTGGATCCCACTAGAGCCTCAAGACAAATAGGCCCATTCCAACCCTCCTCCTTCTATCCCCCAACTCTGAGATGAGTAGGGAAAGTGGTCCAAGAGAGGTTCTTGCAAGGCTGCTGCTGGGTAAACGGTGAAACCCTAAGTCAAGGTCAGGCCCCTTAAGGGAGTCTATTAGTGGTGTGGCCTTCTTCCCATGTGATCAGCTTCAGTGGGTCCTCCGGTGGCAGGGGTGGTGGGGGAAGAATGGAATTGAGTGAGACTAGGAGGGGCCTGGGAGAGAAAATGAGAGCCCAAAACTATTCCCCCAAAGCCAAGTTCCCCAACATATACATAACACATACACCAATCCACAGGACAAGATGATCTGAGAGTCCTCCATTTAAGCCAGGGGCAACCCCCACCAAACAAGTGTGTGTGTGTGTGTGTGTGTGTGTGTGTGTGTGTGTGTGTGGTGTAGCCAGGAAAGAGTCAGGACATTATTTCCTATGCCCCTGACTGAGGACTCATATTCAAGATCAAAGTTCTTCCCAAGAATCTGGGGCTATAGATAGTGGGGGCAAATCAGAGATGAGAAGTCAACCCATAACCTTACTCCATTATAATTGGGTTCAGACTTGGACATATGACGGGATAACTTTCCACACAGGGAGGGAGGTCTTGGACTGCTTATCTACCTTAACTAGCCTTGTCCCCACCCCCACCCCCCCTAATTCTCCTCTCCCCAAGGCCAAGCTCCTTTCCTGTTTTGCCTGACCCCACTATAGTATTTAGATGCATCAGTCAGAAACAGCATAGAGGGACCTGGACTCAGCTCTCCCTGGAAATTTGGGGCACTGTGGCCTAGAAATAGCAACTCTGAGTACCCCTTCTGGTCCTATGAAGGGCCCTCAGGCCACATGCCTGTGTCCTGAAGTGGGAGCATGGGAGAGCAACATCTCTGCCTCACAGATGGCCCCTCTTAGCAACCCTGTCTCCAGAAGCCTTCAGGAGAGGGGTCAGGGGTAAGGCATTGAGTAGTTGCCCAAGGTTGCAACTAGTTGAAGCAATTAATTCTGGAGTTGGAACTGTCCAGATGGATTGGATAAGGCTCAAAGGCAGTGTCTTAGAGTATTTGCTCTCACCCAGGCATGGACCAGAAGAAGACATACACAAATCCCTGTGTGAGGTTGGAGACAGGGATCTAGGGAGTGGGAGAGATCTACTTCTTCATGAGTTTACTCTCAGCTCTGACACAGCACATTAGCTGCATCTAACGTGGATTTAGACAACTCCTACCCTTTTTGGGAATTTCCTTGCATATCTGGTTCATCAGCTAGCCTAATAACTTACTCAAAAGGACTTGGATCTTCCCCAGAACCAACTGTGCCTCTGACTGTGTGCTAATACAAGGAACTGATTAAGGAGGTCACATGGAATCCAAGGAAGAGAGGAACCAGGCAGAGGATTAGTTACAAAGAAGAAAGTCAAATGTCAAACTAGGCAACAGCATGCCAGAGACTGAGGGGAAGAGAGGTTAGAGGACAACACAAGGGCTGGAACTTGACCATCCTGATCCAAAGACCCCGGAGGTCTGTGCATGCTCTGGAAAAGAAAGGAGCACAGCTGAGACCAAAGAATCCACGCACTGAGCTCTGGGGCCCAAGGGGCGCTGTTGGGACCCACCAATAGAACATGATGCACAAAGATGCCCCCTCTCACCTCCAGGCAGGCTGCCTGGCAGCCCATGAACCAAGGGGACTGTGGGCATTGGCAGTTGCCACATCAGCAGGTGTCTGCGCCCGCATCATATTGGAAGCTGGATAACTTGCCCAAAGGCACGTGGGTCAAGAAGCAGTGAGTCCAGGTCCTGAGGTGGCCCATTCGCTTGAAAGTCCTCCCTCACTTTTTCCGTGGGGTAGTCTTGGTCCTCCTTTTCAATCTGGTTTACAAAGAGAAACAAAAATCCAGTGTTTCTAAGTGATGAACACTCTCTTTGTGCTCAGTTAACATAATTATGAATTTGTAGGCTATCTTTGGGGTTATTATTCTTCTGGGAAATCTAGCCTTAAATTCTTTTTCTTATTTCATAATTCTGGTAGTATCTGGCCAAAATCATATATAATTTTTTCCTGGCCTGAGCCTAAGATAGACATTCTTTTGAAGTTCTTCTGTTTTTATGTACAATAATTATTGCTTTTCTGTTTAATCATTGCAAATAATTTAAAAATACAGAAAAACACAAAGGAAATCAAAATATCTCACTCCTAAAAAAATACTAGTTTTACTGCCCATAGACATAAAAATATGTTTGTACACATACATACTTTTGGGGTATTTGAACTCACTTTATAAAATTGTGACCATATTGACATGTTCCTGTTTTGATGGGGAACAGATTATGTTCAGGATATCAACAACACCCAGTAAAAGCATTATAAATATGTGGACCCAGACAACAATTTCTTGCAAGCTTGCTCTCCAACTGAGGGATTGCAAATTAACCACAATTTATTTAGATAGCAGAACTCTATGTGATCACCTTGGAAATGAGGCCTTGTCAAATAGTTTTAGAACATCATCAAAGTTCTTAATTTAATTTAAAAGGCAAACAAAAAAACCCACGAAGATACATGCATTAGGAGTGTGCCATGCTTTTACACTGAAAACTAAACTTAAGAGAAACATAACATTTCCCATAACTGCGGGGGGGGGGATTAGAAATAAGATTCACATTCAGGTGTTAGCAATACCATTTTCCCAAACCCCAAATTATATATCAAACTAACAGGGCTGGATACTAAGAAAAATAAAAGAAGAAATATTTTATTGAAACTTGTAGAATGAATTGTAGCCTGAGAAGGTTGGAATGCATCCCTGGAAATTTAAGAAGAGAATCCCTATATTTTCTGGATTTCTTCCACGAACTCCAGACATGACAACCTGTTCATAAGCGAACCCCCCATAAATTATGTTATATATGAAACCCTGGGTGTTGGCACTGACATGGAAGCCCTCAGATCCCAGGCATAATCCTATGCAGGCAGCACTGCAATCAGCCACTGTGGCATCTTAGATGGTGTGACCAGCTTGTTATCTAATTAGTCCTCCACTGGCAATGGCAGCCATTGGGATGGATGCCACTGGGATGGCCAAATTGTGCAGCAATAGCCCATAAACTCCAATTCAACCAGAGGAAGCAACTGAGTGGAGGAAGATTAAATGACACAAAGTATCTATTAAATAAAAATTCTAATAATACCCACTCATCTAAAAGTATAAGATGATGAACTATGCACTTTACATTGATAACTAATGAGGAAGATAATATCATCATTTTACAAATGGGAAAAATACAGTTTTAAAAAAATAACTTTGACCAGACAGCAGAGTTCAGACTCAAACCTGATGTCAGAGCCCTTGCCCTTCCCATTGCCAGAATGACAGGTAGGTTGTATTTATAGGTCTTATTCAGTCAATAACATCAGCCAACCCCTGAGTCAGTCCCCAGGGATATGAGTGTAAAAGTCCTGGGTCCTGACTCATGAATGTTCCAGCAAGGAATATGTACATTATTGTGTCTGATGTGTAGTAGTGGAAGTAGGAGACAACCCCAGGGGTGAGGTGGCCATTTGATAGCAAGAAGTGTGAAGGCTAAGTCAAAGGGGTACGCCAAGGTTCCTTAACAATGATAATAACGATGATTCTGCTGACACAGGAGAGGAGTTCTATGCCTACATGAAATACTCTGTACATCATCCCCATTGACAAACTGAAAATAGGAAAACAACATTATTTCATTATTACACAAAAGTCAAACCCTATATAAAATGCCTTAGTCATGTTATTGTAGCACAGCTTTGAATGATGAAAATTATAAAGACTGTCCGTCCACGTAGCAGAGCATGTAATTTGGGCTTTACCCCCTTTAATGATTCAGAAAGCCAATTTTGCAAGGACTTAATCTCATTAAAAATATTTCTCCAAGAAGGAAATGTTCTAAGTGAAATAGTAGCGTAAACCATACAAAAATTAGGCATAGATATTGAAAAGGGAGGAAAAAAGCTGTCTGTATTCACAGACAACATGATTGTCATTGTAGAAAATCTCAGCGTCTGCCCCTGGAAAAAGCTAGACTGAGTTTAGGAAGATCACAAGATACATGATCAATATACAAAAATCAATTATATTTTATGTGTTGGCAACAAACAATTGGAAATTGAAATTGAATAAAAGAACTATTTTAATAGTAACTAAAAGCATGAAATGTTTCATTATAAAGCAAACTAATTATATACAAAATCCATATGCTGAAAAGGCAAAACAAAAAAAGACCTAAATGGACAGATGTGCCATGTTCATAGATTCAATACTGTTACAGTTCTTATCAAGTTGATTTATAAACTCAACATAATCCCATTCGATTCTACCAGGATATATTGCATAGGTTGACACACTGACCCTAAATTTTGTATGGAAAAGTAGAGGAACTAGAATAGTCACAACCAATTCCAAAAATATAGAACAATGTTGGGGAATTCACACTAAACTGATTTCAATACTTACTATAAGGCTATAGTAATAGAATTGGTAAAGAAAAGATATAAATTAACAGAATAGAATAGAAAGTCCAGAAATAAACTCACACATTGTAGTCAACCAATTTCTGACAAAATTGCAAAAGTAATTCAGTAGAGAATCTTCTCAACAAATGGTGTTGGAACAACTAAATATCCATGTGCAAAAAAAAAAAAAAAATTGAACCTCGATCCATACTTATTAATTCAAAATGTACAGTAATGTAAATGTAAACCTAAAGTTTTAGATTTCTAGAAGAAAACATAGGAGAAAAGCTTTGTGACCTTGGGTTAGGCAAAGAATTCTTACATACAATACAAAAAGCATGATCTTAAAAAGAAAAAAATCAATAAGTTGTACTTCAGTAAAATTCAAAACTTTGGTTCTTCAAAAGACAGTTTAAGAAAATGAGAAAGCAAGCCAACCAAGCCACATACTGGAAGAAAATATTTGTAAAACATATATTTGATAAATATATTAAATTTGTTATATTTGATTATACATTAAAAATATATCCAGATATATTCTTTACACTCCCAAAACACAATAATAAGTAAATAACAATCCACTTTCCAAAATGGGCAAAAGATTGAGCACACACTTATCTAATAAATATCACCTATCTTTGGTGGATGATTTATTATAAGTTCATTTAAATATGTGCAACATCATTAGTCATTAAGAAAATACAAAATTAAAACTACAATGAGATAGTACTACACACTTTTTGGAATGGATAAAATTTTAAAAGATGACAAGAATGCAGAGCATCCCACAGTGCTAGTGGGAATACAAAATAATATAACTACTTTGGAAAACAATTTAGCAGTTTCTTACACATTTAAACACATACTTACCATATGGCCCAGCAATACCAGTTCTAGTTATTTACTCAAGAGAAAAGAAAATTTACACTCACATGAATGTTTCCAGCAGCTTTATTCATAATCACCAAAAACTGGAAACAATCTAAATACCCCTCAACTGGTTAATGGAAAACTACAATAGGTACATGCATATAACAGAATACTACTTAGCAATAAAAATGAAATAACTACTGATTAATACAATGACATGATTCAATCTCAAATGCATTATGCTAAGTTAAAGAAGCCAGACTCAAGAGGTTACATACTGTATTATTCCATTATATGACATTTTAGACTTATAAAACTCTAGGGACAGAAAACAGATTGGTGGTTGTCAGGGGCTTGGGGATTGACTGCAGAGGAATTATGAGGGAAATTTGGTGGGAGGAAGAGGTGATGAAAATGTCTCAACTGTGATGGTGTTTACATGATTGTGTGACTGTTTGCCGAAAAGGTCAAATCCTGCTGCATGCCAATTATATCTCAATAAACCTGATATATGTTGGTATGTGTGGTGGTGAGTGAGTGTTTTTCACATATATACATGACATTTTTGGGTTCCATGATCTCCTCCTTTATCTGAATGCAGTAATTGAACCATGACTGCCCCAAAATTAACAGTGCCAGGTGATATGATGAGCAGAATCCTATTTACACCCAACTACTACTGCCCTGCTGTAGGTTATTTTCCAATGAGACTCAACTGCCTGGAAACAGACGTGGTGAAGACAGATGGCTGGATTTATCCAAAGTTAAAGTTTTTCCAAAGATATAAGACAGATATTCAGAGGTTAGAGGGGTGTAGGGTATTTTTGAAAAAGATTAAAATGTTGAGCCATGGCTTCTCATTTGGGAAGGGAGGAAAGTGGTGAAAGAAGATGAGTACCTAGTTTTTCAGAGAAGACATACAGATGGCCAACAGGTACATGAAAAGATGTTGAACATCACAAATCATCAGAAAAATGCAAATCAAAACCACATGAGATATCACCTACACATCTTAGAACGGCTATTATCAATAAGACTGGAAATAACAAGTATTGGTAAAGGTGTGGAGAACACAAGGTGACCCTTGTGCACTGTTGATGGGAATGTGAATTGGTGCAGCCGCTATGGGGAAAACAGCATACAGGTTCCTCAAAAAATTAAAACTGTGATCTAGCAATTTCATTTCTGGGTATTTATCCAAAGAATATGAAAACATTAACTCAAAGAGATATATGCACCTCCATGTTCATTGCAATATTATTTACAATAGCCAAGATATGGAAACAACTTAAATGTCCATCAATGGATGAATGGATAATAAAATTGTGGTTTATATATGCAATAAAATATTATTTGGCAATAAAAAAAGAATGGGATCCTGCCATTTGCAACAGCAAGGATATATTTAAGGGCATTACATGGGATGCCTGCATGGCTCAGCAGTTAAGTGTCTGCCTTCAGCCCAGGGTGTGATCCTGGAGACCCAGGATCAAGTCCCACATTGGGCTCCCTGCATGGAGCCAGCTCCTCCCTCTGCCTGTGTCTCTGCCTCTCTCTCTCTCTCTCTCTCTCTGTCTCTCATAAATAAATAAATAAAATCTTAAAAAAGGCGGGGGTGGGGGGCATTACACAGACAAATCAGACAGAGAAAGACAAATATCAAGCTCATAGATAAAGAGAATAGATTGATAGTAGCCAAAGGTGGAGAGTAGGGAGTAGGGGACAGGAGAAATGAGTGAACTGAGTTTTTTTTTTTTTTTGGTTTAAATAAATTGAATAATTATAATACAATACTATACAACATAATAAATACAAAAATCAAACTACCAGGGGGGGAAAAGGGGGGATTCTGATGAATGGGGAAGGAAAAACAAGGGTCAGAGTAGTAGAGATGCCTAGTGAAATTTAGGAAGAGTTGCTGTGGGGACACTTGACAAAGTAAGCTAGAAGAAAAGCAGACCTGATGTGGAGTTGGATGATTCCAATGGCAATTGTGAAGATGATAATTTGTTTCCCTCTTTGGAGAATAAACTCCATAAGAATAAAAGATTCAGAAACGGCTCCATGGATCAGAGCTCAGTTAGCCCTCAGTACTTGCCTCAGTGTGGTCTCAGGTACTCAAAACCTACCCTAACCTTCTCAATCCCCCAACTCTCTCATCCTTGGGTAGAACTTGCCTCCATCTTAATGCCCATTAATGGGTCTCTCTCTCCTTTGCAAAACCAAATGGCTTTTCCTGCTCTCATCGAAAGCCAGTCCCTCCACACATATTGTGAAGGAGGAGTCTTACTCTATCAACGATCTCCATTCTCCCTCTTTTGTTTTCAGTCTCACCCTCATGTCTATACCCCTCTCCATTGGCTCTTAGAGTGCTCTAAGTAACAGTTTGAAAAAAAAAACCCTAGGAGTAAAATTGGCAGTCATTTGTTGGGGGGATGTTTGAAAGTTAAGATGGTGCTAAGGTTTTCAACATGTGTGGAAGGAGAGACAGTAACATTACTTGCTGAGAGAAGAGGAAGAACAAGTCTTCATGGTAAAGAAGTCAAGTGGAGACAGTCAGGTTTGACAACATCCAAGTTGATCTGCTGGACAAACAAGCCCATACGTGAGTTTGGTGTCAGGGCTGGAGGAAGATTTGAAAGTTATCAATCAGTATGCTAGTCATGAGAGAAGGAAAAATCACCCAAGTAACAGGCTCAGGATGGAACCCCAGGGGATTCCAAGATTTAACAATTAGCAGAAAAGGAAGGATTCACAATAGAGACAGAAGGAAAGGTCACACAGAGAATCAGGAAACAGGACAGTCACTGAAGGCAAGAGAACAGAGAATTTAATAACTGAATGAGTGAGTAGTCAACAAATTTAACAGACAGCATCACTGATATAAAGATTGGACTCAACATTCATCAAGTTAAGTAACATAGGGGATCCCTGGGTGGCTCAGCAGTTTAGCTCCTGCCTCCTGCCTGGGGCATGATCCTGGGGTTCCGGGATTGAGTCCTATCTGGCTCCCTGCATGGAGCCTGCTTCTCCCTCTGCCTGTGTCTCTGCCTGTCTGCCTGTCTCTCTCTCTCTCTCTCTGTGTCTCATAAATAAATAAATAAAATCTTCAAAAAAAAAAAAAAAAGTAAAGTAACAAAGACCATAGGTAAGCTATTAGAGCAGATGCTGCTGATGCCTTGCCTATGACCCCTTGCTCTTACCACTGTGTGCACACTGGCTAAATTTCCAGATGCCTTTCTCTGCCTGTGGGCTATTTCCTGCTGCTGTAGCCCACTTTGCTTGGCAGGCCAGAAGGTCAATGAATTAACATCTCTACCCTTAAAGTAGCATTGATTGACTAATGACTGACAGGACCTGGTTGTATAAATATCCCAGCTCTTTCACCTGCTGATTGGATAGGAAAACTGAGTGCACTCCTACACTGGCTCCTAGGGCTCCCTAGCAGGATTAAGCCCCAGGAGCCCACAGTGAGAACTGGTTTGATAACACACTCTCTATTAGCTGCTTCCCTTCCTCATTTCCCCGTTCCTTCAGCATTTCCTTTGCCTCCCAAACTGCCTGCCCTTGAATGGTTGCTCCTGGAGGAATCTGCACAGGAGAAATTCCAGTGAAGTGCTATGGGAAAGAATCAGAGCACAGTAAGTTGAAAAGTAAATGCAATATAGAAAAGTTAAGGTGATGAATTTACACTATTTTTTAAAAATTTGTTTGAGAAAAGGAGAGACAAAACAGGGACCAGAGGTGAACTCAGTCATTAAGAGATAGCTGGACATGTTTAAAAGCTGAAGTGCTTTCTCTTTAGACACTAGAAAAAGGCTAAAGTTGTCAGGGAGGTACAGTAAGACCCTGGAGGAAACGCGAGTAGAGGAAAGAAGATCACACAGATCACACTTGAGTGGAAGGAAGGAAGGGTTGATCTGATCAGGAAAAAATGCTTCCTCCTCCGGGGCTGACAGGAAGGATTGAATGACAGATGCATATCCTGACATGTTGGGGCTTGTGGAGGCAAACTAGCCTGGAGAGACACAGGTGCTCATCCATCGTGCTCATCCATTCATGCTAGCACCAACCCTTAAGGCTAGAGGCTTTTCCTAGCTGTACTCAGCAGCTCTCTGTATCCATGACTTGTCTCAGCAGCTGGAAGCCAGAGTAGTACACGTGGATCATCAGCTTGATCTACGTGAGGGATATGTGGAATGAATGTGGCCGGAGGATGGGCAACAATGGCATTAAGTCTGTTACAGAGAGTCGTTAACCATGTGCTCCAGACTAAGGACATCAGAATGGAAGAGCACAAACAGCTCATCAGACCAGAGGCCTCTCTAGCTAACCCAGGCCTCTGCGAATGCCTGCTCTGCACAGGCCCTGTGCTATGGGGACCAGCACAGTGTATAGAAGCCTGCTTCTGGACAGGAAGGGATTTATGACTTAGGGCAAAACTCAAGAGTTCAGTCATCGAAACTCATAAAAGCAATAATGTGACCTGAGAGGCAGGCAGAGCCAGAACCTGATCAAAGAGCAAAGCGCTCAGGCCTTTTCCCTAACCCTGACATCATCTGAGAAATGATGAATTTCCGATTCTGTTTGGCCGATGAGAGACCAAAAATAGATCGCCGGGGCATAAACACTGGGATGCAATTAAGCCTAATACATGCCTGGCTGGGATTTTTCCACAAGCATGTAAGAAAGGAGTACAGAGTAGGTTTTTTGCTTCTGTAAATACAAAGAGAGCTCAGAAAAGGGGCCGGAAGTTTAGTCAGTCCTGCACAAGGAAAGAGAAAATGATCCACGGTTTTCCAGAAGAACAAAATGCAGTGTTCCTTTTGGCATCAGGAAGGACAAGGTGAGGACAAGTCATGTCATAGAAAAAGTCTGAAATAATTTGGGCCTGCACACCTAAAAAGCAGGCAGGTACCCCTGACAGTTGAATCTTAGCCCCGATACCTGGTTCTGTCAGTGCACACTCTCAGACCATCAGAGTAATTGCTCTGGGTCAGTGCTCTTCAGAAGTAAATTCTAGCTCATCAAGTACGTAAGTGTTTATAATTGCATTGTTGTTTGACACATATATCTTCTTCTACAGTACAAAGGAAAAGTAGAGTGGTTTCTACTCCATTACCAATGTAACGAGCACGTAGCACGTAGTCATTCAGTGGGTGTACTTGTCCTAACCTTTAGAAGCAATGCACTACCATGTCTAGCTCAGGACAATGCATGGTCAGTAAAACACCAAACCCTGCTTGCTTCAATTTGAGAGTCAAAACTAAAGCACTCTGTCTCCAAAAGACCAAATTCTGTGGAGAACGTGAAGCCACTTAGAACCTTAACCCTCTAGCAATCAGTTACTTTCCTGGGCTTTGATTTTATCATCTGCCGAAGTGAGACAAGAGAGCAAAAAAAGTGGCTGGAGGAGAAGAGGGACGAGGCAGGGAGCAGGCAGTATGGAAGCAGCCAAGCTTGGGGTGATTCTTGGAGGGAAGAGCAGCATCACATGGGGTGGGCGGGGGGCACTCATAAATACCACGAGCAGCTGGTCCAGGGGCATATATCATTTCCTTTGATTGCCCAGAGCTTGGAGCAGTGCTGTGCACATAGTCTTGATGAATAAGTTTGCAAATACATGTAGAAATAGATTGGTCCTCCAAGTTTCTGATGTGCAGGGCTCAATTTGGTACAAGACATTTTGTGAAGGAATGAGTCAAAGGCATACATCACACTGCTCAAAGTTGTGTGACTTGCCCCAAATCAGTCACAAAACCACAGATCCCATGCTCCTAAAGCAAAACACCAAGGAACCAAAAGAAGGTTGGCCCAGGAAACATGTGTTAACACTAAAGGCAAGGATGACCTGTGAAATCCTAAAATTTTGAGGAATTGAGAGTAGAATAAATTAAGAGGGAGATGCCAGGGTTTCCTCCTATCAGATACAAGAACTCTACCATGTTCAATTAGGCTGCATGGAATTATACCAATCAGGTCCTAAGATATAAATATTCTCTGGTTTTTGAGATCTATCCAAGGGAATTAGTAAGGATTCAAAAGGCCTTTGTCAATTTTTGTTTTATCTTTAAAGGTCAGAACTCAGGAATGGCACCATTTCAGAAAGCAAGTCTGTTTCAGAAACTCTTCTTTGACCCTTTCTCCAAGTGCAATTTAGTAGCTCTGCTTAAGAGTGAATTTTTTCCCCATTAACACTCCTCCCACCCCTTTGACTTGGGATAGTTAACCAGTATCAACAGAGGGAATAAATAACATGGTGAAGCAATGGCTCTAATGCTTTTCCTCAGAACCTTTGGAAATCTGAGAAAGAAAAATAAGTATCTCGGGAAGAACTCCAATGGTCCATCCTCTATGTAGTGGAACATTATAAACGGAGGCTTTTGGGTCCCCTATCCCGGGTGAGCAACGAGGACTGAGGAGGCAAAGACGGCCTGATACCCACTGAGAACAGTTAACAGGAAATCAAGTGACGCCAACATTAATTAGGATGTCTCTGGAGTTTAGGTGAATAAAACCAGCAGGCTGGGTGCAGACAGATAAAGCTGGCCTTAACGGTCTTCCATCTCCTGTCTGTGTACTGCTTGAACCCCCAGCCATCCAAGCAGCCATCACGCAACTCGCTGCAAATGGTGGCTTGAAGGCACCCCCACAGATGACATGCCTTGTATCTAATTAGTTTCCCCTGCTTCTCACACTTCCTATCTTACCTGGCCAGCCCTCTTGGACTTAGGCCCCTTGGGAGACTAGTTAATTAATTAATGACTAGTTAATGACTAATTAACTTAGCATGCAACTTCCTGTTCCAGGGTTAGAGACTGGAGGCCTCTTACCTCCTTCACAAATTAACCTCACTTATCTTGCATCTTTTTAATGCTTTCACTTTTCGTCATACGTGTGGTCCCTTCCACGTGTCTTTACTGAACATTACAGATAATGTGGATCATTTATTTATGGATGGTTTAAATCAGTGCTTCTCAAAGGGTGTACCACCTGTGTCACTATGCTGGGGTGGAGGTGCTGCTTGTTGGAAATGCAGATCTCCAGACCTCATTGGTGACCCAAGGAATTAGATTCTCCGGGGGAATCTTTAACATGCTCTTCAGTTGATTCCCCTGTAAGTCATTCAACAGCCCATGACATGCGCACACAGTAACATGCTAAGCAGAGTAGGTATGAAAATCTCAAATATAATTAGTGCCCACTATTAATCTGCAAAACAGCTTAATTTCCAAATATTAAAAGGACTAAAAGATTGGCCTGCCATGTGTTTGAGCAGGGAGGGAAGTCTCTGTACCTTCCACTCAATTTTGCTATGAACCTAAAACTGACCTAAAAATGAAGTCTATTTGAAAAAAGAGGGGCAGCCTTGGTGGCGCAGCGGTTTAGCGCCGCCTGCAGCCCGGGGTGTGATCCTGGAGACCCCGGATCGAGTCCCACATCGGGCTTCCTGCATGGAGCCTGCTTCTCCCTCTGCCTGTGTCTCTGCCTCTCTCTTCGTTCTCTCTGAATGAATAAATAAATAATAAATAAATAAATAAATAATTAAATAAATAAAATAAAAATAAAAAAGAGAAAAGCTGACCAGTCTCAGATGGGACAGACAAAAACATGTCTATGGCTCACCTTTTGTCTCTGCATGACCTCCTTTTAAACATTTTTTTTAAATGTTTATTTATTTATGATAGTCACAGAGAGAGAGAGAGGCAGGGACATAGGCAGAGGGAGAAGCAGGCTCCATGCACCAAGAGCCCTATGTGAGATTCGATCCCGGGTCTCCAGGATCACGCCCTGGGCCAAAAGCAGGCGCTAACCCGCTGCGCCACCCAGGGATCCCTGCATGACCTCCTTTTATTCTCTGCTTACCCTAGCCTAACCTCCTCTGAGACCCCAGATGGGCAGAGCCCTGCTCCAGGTTCCCATAGCTCCATATACTTGCTGATTATGACAATATTAAGGCAATCACGCCCCACATAGTGACCAACTATTCTCTTGTTTCAACCTGGTGAGTCACAACCTGGCTTGTTCACTGCTATAGTCCCATCCCCCTGTATGATATATGGAACTCTTTGGTATGCAATCAAGTTTGTTGAATGACTTAATAAGTGAATGAATGAAGGATCTTGCCACTGAGATTAACATCAGATGAAATGTCAGGAGGATGGGTGCATGAATTGGCTGAACCAGT